>NC_088794.1:28398722-29668993 GCF_011386835.1 Chrysemys picta bellii | reverse complement strand
GGGCAAAGGGGACGGGGAGATGCTGTCGCTTGGCTGCTCCGCTGCAGTTTGAGTCTGTCCCAGCACCTCTCCCCGCAAATGCAGGTTGACCTCTGGGCTCCCCTCTCTAGCTAGGCAGACCTGAGCTGGGGCAGGGGACGGGGCAGGAGCTAGGACCTGCGGGGTTCTGCTCCTGGCTCCCGTCCTTTTTTGCCAATAAATGCAACAGAATGAACAACAGCCATTGCGGAGGGGGACAGCCTTAGTCAAGTCACTGCGCCCATCAGTCATATGGAGATGATCAGAGTAAGTTCCTTAGCTCCCAAGAGCTGCTAACACTTCCTCAAGCCCTGGGAAGCTGAAAAGCCCCGAGTGTTACTGTCACTGACGGGGGGCGTTATAACTAATCTACAAACACTGCGTCAGGGACACCAACTGCTGTGAATTTACTGGTGCTAAACGGACCAGAAGCAGCCCTCTCTCCTCCCCGCAACTGAAAGCCTTTCTCTTAGCCTCCTGCCACTGATTTCCCCGCCATGTGCGCACCGTCAGCTGGCAGCTGATTTGAATTCCCTCCGAGTAGATTTGTGCCCGACTCTGCCACACCCAGGGCATCTGCTGCATCCCCTTAACCCCCACCAGGGCTGAGCTGAGGGATTTGTTAGCACACACACACCTTTTGTCCATGACTCTTTGCTCTGCTGCCTTCTTGGGGCCTGAGAACCTAGATCCCAACCCCCGGCCTGGCCTGTTACCTCAGCACGCTCGTCACCTCTGCTCCAGAGGGATGGCTACAGGCCGAACTGCGCGAGGTGCTGTATAAACACAGCGTAAGGCACTTCCTGCTCCACAGAGCAGCCAGTGGAGACAGACAACGGGTGGAAGGAGGGGAGAAGTGTTACCCCCATTTCCAAAGCGGGACCGAGGCCCAGAGAGATGTAGGGCCCGGGTTTATACACGCTCGTGCAGGTTCAGTTAAACCCCTGTGTGGACACACTGATTGCAATTTAAGGGGGGCTTGTTGCAGTTTAGTTTATCCCTGTCCCCATTTGACTTAAGCTGACTGAAATAAAGCCACTCAGACTGGACTAAGGTGGCCATACAAGGGCTTGCACCTGTTTAACCCCTTCGTTTCCACCAGGGAAGCTTTTCTATGTAGGCAGGGCTGGGAATTGAAGCCAGATCTCCTGGGTCCCAGCCCAGCACCAGAACCACAAGCCCATCCCCCTCCCAGTTTCCTTCCACCCCACCTGTGTCATGCACAAATGAAAAAAGATTGAAAACCACTGAGCTACTCTAATGCAAATGAGAACAACACATTCTGTCTAGCCCCACAAATAGCAACAATACCTTCTAGCCACCCAATCCAATCTAGCAGTGTTTGCAATGTGCCCAGCCCCCTGGTGTCGGAGTGCTAACCATCTGCTGCACCATAGCTCTGCACATGTTCTGAATGGCTGCCTAGTGCCTGGGAATTCACAGAGATCCCTGGGCCATGGCTACCTCTGGTTTCTGGCTTGCGGTAACATGGCTGTAAATTGTGTACCGCCTTGTGACATGGCCAAGGATAACTGCCTGCTACTGCTGCCGGTGCCAGGGCTTCTCCTGTTAGATCCGGTAGCAGGAGGCTGTGTGCTGGTGTGTAAGGTCCTGGCTTCAAGCCCTGCTAACTGCCCATGACGCAGGGTACCCGTGCTGGTATTTGCTGGGGAGAGTGGCTGGAAGTTGATAGTCTACCTGTGCAGCAGCAGCTGACGGCTTTACGCTGCTCCGAGCGCCTGTCGCCCCCTGGTCCATTTGCAAAGGAAGGAAGCAGAGACGGAAGGGAAACCCCAACCAAGACATTCCTTTTATTTTTTAATAATAAAAAACAAAACAGACATAACCTCCTGAAAACAGCTTCCTACCTCATAATTTCACAGAAATTAGCTTGGAAACGTTGCTCGCCCTCCCTGCTCCGATTCCTGCCTCGGGCCCTCTCCAGGGGGGACTCTCAGCCCCCCGGGGAGCGGGCTCCAACCAGCCCTCCCCAGGGGCTGCACTGGGAATGTCAACAACATGAGCGTCCTGTAGGTGTCATGCAGCCAGTCCCATCCTGCCACGACCATGAGCCTGCGCTGGGCCGCTGGCTGCTCCCCCCAGCCCCACACGGCGGAGGGAGGCGCGTCAGCGTAAGAGCAGCTAATGCTCTCCCCAGGCTGGGATTGGGACATTAGTAGCAGCGTTCGGCCTCTCCGGGGCTGCGCTTCATCCCTGTGTCCTCCCCCACCTCCTTTGCCCATAGCAGAGCTCCCCCCCGCCGCCTTTGCTCATGGTGCTGGTGTCACCCGTCCCGCTGTGTACTGTCCTCCTCCCTTCCCCCCACAGAGGGGCCAGCAGCAGCAGCGGGAGAGAAGCTGAAGGCAGTGGGATGGCTTGGCAGAGAATCTCTCCGGGGCGCTGCATTCACCAGCCCATTCCCTCCCCCCTTAAACGCTACCAGGCCCAGGAAGCAGCGCCCTGCACCTGAGCTGCTGTCTGGTTCACCCGCAGGCACCGCGGCGTCTCACTGTGCTCGAGAAGGGCTGAGCTGTGGGACAAGAGCCCTTTGGACATGGATGGAAGGGAAGAGAAGGGGACAGAGGTGAGTTTATAGCTCATCCCCTGCAATGCCCCCGGGGGCGCTCTGAGGACGCCCCTCCCAGCTGAATTCATGAGGAGATGCCCATAGAGCGGATCTGGGCTCCAGCCAGGGGTGGGACAGCTCCCGACTGCTGGGCAGCTAGGCACAGTGAGCCTGGATCAGCCGCTCTGCCCGGCCCCACCTCACCAACAGCTTCAGGAGCCGCCCGGGTTTTTGACTGCAGATCTGGGGCTGGGGGATTTCCTGACCAGAGAGCTTGTGGCCCATAGGGCACAGCACCAGTCTCTGAAGGTTATGGGGCAACGAGCCACGATGCGCTGGCATCATACAACCCCGTTGCTCACTCTTCCCCTTTCGAGTGCGACAGGCACGGGGCCAGCGAGCTGTAAGGCCCTGCTCACAAATCCGCCCCCAGACCTCCTCCACGCAGTATGTTCACCCGCCGAGTACCCAGCGAGGATCCCGTCTCCCTAGGGAACCCTGCACGGACAGCATGTGCCCTGTGTATTCGCCTCCTAGTCCGCTATGGAACAGGGAGCTTGGCCTCTCCCGGCCACACCGAAGAGGGGTGCGTGGAAGCTTGCTACGACTCATGCTGCCCACAAGGGGTGCAGCAGTGGCACAGGTACAGCAAGTGTGGCACCCTGTGAACCTGGGCACCTCCCCAGCGTCACTTAGCAGGGCTGGCCCCAGAGGGAAACCCGGCTGCCAGTCTGATAAGCCCCTTCTCCACCTCCTCTCCAGGGGCTGGCTCCTGGGTCGGTACCCAGGGCAGCCGGACTGGGGCTGCTGCCACTTCCCCTCCTGCCCCAGCACTGCTGCTGAGTGGTAGGGTTTGCTCCAAGCCTTCTTTTACTACCCCGCTCCCTGAGGGGCTGGGGGCAGCATGAGGGGCTGGTTGGCTCCCTCCCTCTGACAGGATCCCTGACCCTCAGTGCTAATGAGTTAATAAACTGGTTTCTCACTAAGAAATTAGAAGCCTTAAGAAAAATCACAACTTCCCCCCCCCCCAAAGTAACTGCGGTTTGTTTAGAGAGCTCTGGAGAAATCCCCAGCCTCTCGCTCCAGCACGGTGTCTAGAGGCACCACCAGTGGCCCGGAGACGACTCCCACGGGCTCAAGGTGGCAGAGCCGAGGCAGCTGGCTGGCTTTGCTGAACAGCCTCCTCCTGCCCTGGCGTGCAGAGGAGCCCTGGGCGTGGCCGGCAGCAGGGCCCAGGCCCTAGTCTTTGGGCACCTTCTTGCTGCGGGAGTTCCACATGCCGCGTTTGGAGTGGTAGTAATGGTAAAAGTTCCTGAGGCGCAGGCGTTCCACCTCCAGCCCGCTCTGCAGGACCCTGCACGGGGAGAGGGAGACAAAGCTTAGGAGAGCGCGGTGAAGAGGGCGCAGCCACAGCAAAGCCCCTGGGGTTTTTTTTCACCCCTTCCTCAAAGGCACATGAAACCTGGTTCCCTGAGAGAGGAAGAGGCTTTCGTTCAGTGTCCCGAGCGCACTGCCTTGGGGCTGTGTTTGCTAACACCCATTGACCTCAAACACCTCAGGAACGTGTCGGAGGAAAGCTTTCTTTGATACAGTCAGCGCTCCCCACTCAGTACAATGGCCATCTCTGAGACCTCCAAGGAGTCCTCTAACAAAGTCAGGGACGCCCTAACTTGGCTTTTCGAAAGTCTCCAGCCGCTATGCCCTCCCCACCACCATTGGGTAATTTATGTATCAGCATGGAGGGGAAAAAGGGGAGAGCACAAATCCATTTTCCCCCCCCTTTAAAGGAAAAATGTACTGGAGATGTTTCAAGCAGATTTGCTCCACACAAGCCCTGTTTCTCCTGCTGGTGTGCCTGCTGCTCCTGGCACCCACTGCTGCCCATGCCAAGCTCTGTACCCAGGCATGAGAAAACTGGGTCACAGGACAGGGCAAGCTGAGCTCACGCCCTACTCCCCCTCCCTCATTGTGTGGTACCACCAAAAAGCCCCTCAGAGTCACAGAGCCACAGAGGGGTTAACCCCCCCCCCACGCAGCATCTTCTCTCCCAGGTCCCCGAATCAGCCATGTGTGTCTGGAGGGCATTAGGCCAGTCTCCATGCCCAGCCAACACGCAGCTGCCCCTGGCAGGGAAGAGGCGCTGGGCAGGAGGCCCCGCCAACCGTACCTGTCCAGTAGCTCCCAGTCCTCCCCGCCCCAGCGGTCTCTGAACTCCTCCGTGTTCATGCCCCCAACGCGGTCAAAGTCCGACTTGTAGATCCCAAAGAGGCCGAATCCATTCACCTCCCAGTAGCCTGAGGAAGGAGGGAAGAGAGGTGACTCGCTAGGTCTCAGGTGGGAAGGGGGCTCCGTGCAACAGGGGAGGGCAGGGCAAGGAGCGGGGCTGCTCCAAAGCCCAGCCAGGCGGTAGCACTGAGATCCCTCCGGGCTCTGCCATCCTTTGAAGCCACGCTGCCCTCTGCTGGAAACCAACAGCAGCATGCAAGCACGGAGAGGCCTCCGATCCCGGCCCCATAGAGCAAACCGGTCCCCCCGAAGGTGAGACTGAGGCCCCATTCTCGCACATGAGCTCCTGAGTTCGCAGGTACTGGCACTCAGCTAACTGCTCACTCCAGGGCTGCTGTACCTTCCTCTGAAGCAGCAGGTGCTGGGCCCTGTCAGAGGCAGGACACTGACCTGGATGGGCGTCAGGTCGGATCCAGTGTGGCACTGCTACGTGCCTGCAGCCCCCGTGTGAGGAGAAAGGCTAAGCTGTACATGCACTAAACACCCAGCTGGCCCTCTCCCAGTGCAGGCACTCGCCTGAGAGTGCAGCCCAGGAAAGCAGCTGCTGAGAGCCAGAGGGATCCAGTTTAAAGGAGCTGTCTCACACTCAGCCAGACGTACGGCATGGGATCAAACCGGCCCCCCAGCTCACAGCCAGCGTGCAGGGGCAGGTGTGCTGCAGGGGGCAGAGGAGGGAGAGCACTGCTCCAGCTAGCTCTCCAGGGGAGGCTCTGGAGGAAACCACCTCCAGCCAGACCCTGAGCAGCTGGGGTGGTCAGCACCATGAGGGAAAGAGACAGGTAGAACCTCAAGGAGCTGGGATATTTACTGGTGATGAGCCCTGCCCCGCCGGCAGCTCCCTGGGAACGTAGTGACAAAATAGGCTGAAGAAGCTTGTGCTCGGGCAGCGCTGCTGTGCGGCTCCAGCCTGCTGAACCGCTGCTCCCTACGTTGGGATCCAGTGCCAGCTCCCTGCACACACAGCAGGCTGCTCAATCCCCCCGTCCCGCAGTCCGGTCAAGGCAGCTTCTCATCCGCAGCTTCAGAGCACGCCAGGGCGCTGCTTCCATCCCTCTCCCCGCTCACCCCCCCTCCGCTCCCCGAGCTCAGCCCCGGCCCCTCTCTGGACTGTTCCTGCTGTCTCCTCTGCTCATTCCACGCCTCCCACCAAGGTGTCCCCTTTGCTCAGAACAGCTCCCCTCCAACCTACACCCAGCCCCCACTGCCTCCACCAGATCGCTGCTAAGAACACCTCCAATCGGAGAGTCTCTGCGCACCAGTGACCACACTCGGTGCCCGGGCTGGGCCTGCTTGTGCATTTAGGCCAGGAATTTCAGAAGGGGCTAGTAACTTGGGGTGCCCTATGGGAGACACTAAAGGGGCCCGATTTGCAGACAGTCTGAAGTCAAACAGAGGCTCTGGACTCCGAGCTCTTTGGGACCGGGATTCATTTTTCTGTTCTGAGAGCGGCTTCAACCTCCGTATAAAAGCCCAGTCAGCATGGGGCTGACGCATGTGCCTAACTGTAAGCACATGAGTAGTGCCACTGATGTCAGTGAGACCACTCGGGCACTTAAAGCTCCTGCACTGGGGTCTTGCTGAAGTGGGGCCTATATAAATAATACCAGCACCGGAGCGTGCTAGCACATTAGAACTACGCCCTGAAAGCCAGCAAGTGGCATGGCTGTGATCCCCATCACCACACCCCTGTGTGCCTCAGTTTCCCCATCTGTCAAATGGATAGCCGATCCCTTCCTCTGGAGAGCATGGTGAGATCTAAGGGGGCCCAGTGCTAGATAAGAGACAGATTATTAGTCCTTGTGGCAGAGTTCTGGCAGAGCACTCTGGTCACTGTTTAGCCAGTTAGGCTCCTGGGGACAGCCTGAGTGAGAAGAGGAGTTGCTGATTACCAGATCAGATTGGGACCGGGCAACTAACAAGCTAATTAGCCCATTAACAAGGAGACTGGATAAAAGAGCCCAGGAAGGCAAGGCAAGCTGGGTCTGATAGAGGGAGCGCTCTGTGTGGGTGGACCTCTTCCCACCCCCACCCCTGGGAAGACTGACTCTGTACGGCTGCGTGAGGAGGTAGAAGGCGGTGAGGGGAGGCACCGTGAATAAATGACATGACGGTCTCTCCGAAGGGAAGGTCTCTGAGAGGACTGTGTGAGAGCAGAGAGGAGCCTAGTCACAGTGCTGCTCAGCCTCTGTGTGCCTCTCACAACACAACGTGCTGGATTAGGCTACGCAGTGGACAAGGGAAAAAGCAACAGCAATTCCTACTGGTGAAAGCTGTATTGAACAAACCTGCAACCTCCCCCGGCCAGATTCACTGGGCGACAGCACAATCCGGTGCTGGGGAGGTCAGAGCCAGTTAGAGGGCAGGGCTGGGTGGGTTTACAGCAGGAGTCAGGACTCCTGGGTTCAATTCCTGCCTCGCTGTAAGACCTTGAGCAGATCACGCCCTGTAACTGGAAGGGGGGATGCTACCCCCTCCCTGCAGGGGCTGCGTGAGGCGTAGTTAAGGCTCCGGGAGCAGTCCGCCACCCTCCCTTAAGAAGCCCCCAGCATTATTATTCCTGCTCACCCCCCGCCCCCAGCCTTGGGGCGCAGCAGTAATCACAGAGGGGAAGGGCGTGCAGGTTTAAGGAGGAGCAGGGAAGATGCTGAATTTCTAACACCAGTGTAGCCTGACTCCTTAAAGCAACCAGCCTGGACCTGGAACAGAATTTAGGTAGCAGCGGGTTGCTCATGTAATAGGTTTCAGCAGCACAGCGCTGAGTGGCTGCACCAGGAGCCCTGCCACGCTGCCTGCACCGTTAGCTGCCTCAGTCCATTAGCGGCTCCCGCCCTGGGGTGCTGGCTCCCTGCATGTGAAAGCCCAGCGCGTTTCCCGCTGTGAGAGTATCCGTGCACTGGGGGTGTTACCGTTGGGGTCCCGCGGAGAGCTCCCGCAGCCCAGTCTCATGACGATGGGCGCGTAGGCCAGCTTGCCCTCCACACAGTGCTTGCGGATGCTGTCCAGGATGTTGAGGGGGAAGTGGATGTGCAGGTCACACAGGAACACGATGCTGCGCCCGTCCTGAGGGAACCAAGCGCAGAGAGAGGCCATGACCAGGCGGCACAGCCCACAGCAAGCCCCTGGGGGCAGGACGGGACAAGGCCAGCGGCTCTGGAGAGCCAGAGCCCTCCCACCATCTCTCACCTCAATGGAGTCCACCCCGGCCTGCAGCCCTGCCGAGCGCTCGAAGTTCCCCGTGCGCTTCAAGTACTGATACCTGAGAACAACGCAGACAGTCAGCAGCAGCAGGGAGAGGGGAGCCGAGCTGGGGGCTTTGTAGGGACAGAGCTCAGTGGGCACTGCTGGGCTGAGTGACCACGGGGAGTCTCCAGGCAGGGACACTGAGGCAGGAGAGGAATTGTCTGGAGGGTACCAGGGGCCACTGAGCCAAGGGAACCCAGCTGAGCTCCAGGAAGCCTTTCGCAGGCTAACACAGTGCGACTCTTTGCCCCCTCGAGGGGCTACCTACGGTTGAGAGGCCATTACAGCCTTCTGGTTCTTTAGCTCAGGCAGCAAAGGCTCTTGCTTTTAGATCGAAAGGTCCCAGGTTAACCCCCTCCCCACCCCCCACCTGGGGGTGCCGTTACACGCATGGCCAGATGGGCTCACACCCCTGACTGCTGCTGGGGACAGGGCTCTGCTTCACGTAGCAGGGGCTTTCCAAAGAGGGACAGCACAGAGCGCGGTGGCTGCCCAGAGATGGGCTGGGGGTGTGGGGAGCCAAGCAGGGCAGCCAGGGGGTTCTGTGCGCAGACCGTTAGCAGCTACATGGCTCTCTTCCTCTCCCCAGCTCGTAGGCCCCTCTTGCCTGCTAGCCCCTTTGCAGTCTGCCTGGCTCCGAGATCACCTGCAGCATCAGCTGCGCACTGGCACAGTATGTCTGCAGGGAAGATCCCCCTGGATCAACCAGACCCTCAACACTCGGAGAGGTTCAGGGGTGTCCCCTCCCATGTCCTTTGGGTAATCACGGTCATGGCCCATCCCAATGCCATTCAGCAGGGGGCACACTCCACCTATGGGACGCTGTCTCCAGAAAAGAAGCCGGGTTGCAGGGTTCGCAGTGCCAGGTCTGCTGATCGCAATGCGTCCTGTGGTGCAGGATGCTTGGGGCTAAAGGCACAGGAGAAGGGAGGGCAGTCGGGGTGGAGTCAGGGGTGACAGTATAGATGAGTACAGCAGCAAGCAACCAGCCTGCAGACTCGCTGGGGCAGGGACAGCGTCTATCTGCCTGTTTGGATGGCACCTGACACAATGTGACCATGATCTTCAGTGGGGCCTCTGGCCACCCCTGCGACACAAACAACAGCAGCAGCAGCACAAACAGCGTGTGTGTGTGTGTAGGGAGACAGCCTCACAGCCACGGCCGGGGATGCTAGATGCCAGTCCAGACCCAGTTGGCTGGGTAGAACGAGGCGGCTCATTGCGAGGGCATTCGGCGATAGCTCCCCGGGGTGCGGTTACACACACAGCGTCTGGGGCTCGGGCTTCCACAAGCGCCAGGGAAACCAGGGCCAAAGCTGCTGCTCTGCATTCAGCTCCTCCAGCAGTGCAAGGACTCTGGGAGGGAGGAGAGAGGTCACCTCCGTGCTGCCTGGGACTCCCTTCCCCAGCTGCTGCAGGGCTTTGCTGGGCGTGTCTGCCACAGGTGAGGCCAGAGGTGGAGGGTGCACTTTGGGCCCAGGCTCCCGTTTGTGGGGCTGGGGGTCTGGCAGGGAGAAGGTGCTGAGCTTGGCACTGGTGGGGAGGGACAGCGGCAAGGAAGGGCTCTGGGGCTCCCTGCTCTGTTACCGAGGCAGTCGGGCTTCCTGCAGAGCCTTCTCCACGTCCATGTCCTCACTCTCAAAGTCCACCAGGATGACATTGAAGTTGGCGTCCTTGGTGTTCCAGTACAGGCCGGCCATGTCCACGATGAACTGCTGAACCCAGCGCGCCTGGTTCTTCACTGCCACACAAGCAGACACCGCCAGGATCAGCGCTGCCCCGGGATCCATGCCCTGCCCCGGGGCTGAGAGCCAGACCCCCAGCCACCTCGCAGGGATCCACTCCCCATCCCTGGGCTGAGAGCCAGACCCCCAGCCACCTCGCAGGGATCCACTCCCCATCCCTGGGCTGAGAGCCAGACCCCCGCCCCAGCCACCCCCCAGGGATCTATTCCCTGCCCCAGGGCCGAGAGCCAGACCCCCAGCCCTTCCCCGGGGATCCACTCCCAGTCCCCAGGGCCGAGAGCCAGACCCCCAGCCCTTCCCCGGGGATCCACTCCCAGTCCCCAGGGCTGAGAGCCAGACCCGCCCCCCTGGCAACCCCCCAGGGATCCATTCCCCATCGTCCTGGGCCGAGGGCCAGACCCCTAGCAACCCCCCAGGGATCCACTCCCCATCCCCTGGGCCAAGAGCCAGAGCCCCAACCACTTCCCCAGGGATCCACTCCCAGTCCCCAGGGCTGAGAGCCAGACCCCCCCCCCCCCCCCCATTCTATACCAAGCGCTGTCTACACCAGGGGTTAGGTGGGTTTAACTGGGTTGCTCGGGAGCTGGGTTTTTGCCCCTCCCCCCCGAGCGGTGTAGTTATATTGACCTAATTTCCTAGCGCAGACCAGGCCTGAGTCTCTGCTGCTGGGCAGCCCTGGAGGAGCAGCCGTGGCCTGTGTGCACAAGGGGAGCAGGCCTCCCAGATACTCCTGTGAGCCACCACAGCCTGTGCGCCTCATGCAGCCAACCGCTGCCCACTGGGGCCTGGGCTTTGGGTCCATCTAATGCTCTGAATGACCCCAGAGGTCCTGGTGCAGGTGGCAGCCTGGGGGGACCTTTGGTCCCTAGGAGGAGGGTGCAGATAATGCCCCTTCCCCCACCGCGGCCTCAGCTACGCTCTCACCTGGCACCACGAAGTGCACCATGACATCCTGCCTCCAGCTGAGCGGCAGGGGTCGGCACAGGATGGGCTTCCCGTAGAGCAGGCTCCAGGGGCTGGGCTGGGGCTCGGTGGCCACGAGCGTGGGCCCCTCGGGGTTGGCCTCGGTGCTGTCGGCCGGCCTGCCCTGGTGCAGCAGGACATAGACGTACTCCGAGAGCCGCACGGTCCTCTGGCCCCGCTCCAGCAGCTCCAGCTCCAGCAGGTAGCGGTTGCCCCGCGCCGTGTCTCGCCGCTTCTCCACGTTGACGATGCGCAGCAGGGTGTAGATCCTGGGGGAAGAGAGAGCAACGCCGACACTGTCACCTTCCCAGGCGAGGCCCAGGCCCGCACCCCACACCAGGGACCCTGCCCCCCACAGCCTGGCTAGCTGAATGACAATGTGCAGCCCCGCTCCCACCCTTCCAGTGGGGGCATCATCCAGGCCAGGAGAGCACCCCCACTCCCACGAGGGCAGGCTCTGTGGGGTGGGAGAGCAGGGTGGGGAAGCTCATGGCTGCATTCCCCCCTCACCCCAGGAGGTACAGGGCTGAGGATCTGTTGGGGGAGTGGAGTGTGTGTAGCCAGGGCTGGATGACCATGAAGACCACCCTGATCTCTTGCCTGCCCATGTGGGGGCAGGACTGAGCAGAGCTTAGCCCGGCTGGTCCCCCTGGCCCTGGTGGCAGCCCTGGGCCTAGCTCCACGATTTCTCTTCCTACCCCCCATTCTTCTCGTTGAGCTTCTCCATGTACTGGGCCACCACGTCCACCACCTCACTCTCGCTCAGCTGCAGGTTGCCCGAGACATTGCAGCGCAGGTCGTTCCAGTCGGAGCGCAGGAGCTCGAAGTCCACCGAGCTCACACTGAACGTCCTCTGCCAGTTGATGGAGTCCTCCAGCCAGCTCGGCTGCAGCTCCGAGTTCTCATAGCTGTAGTCTGACAGCTCCTCCTCCTCCTCCTCCTGGGCCTTGCCCGGGCCCTCCTGCTGCGACGCCGTCACCTCCGACATCCTGAGGAAGGAAGTCACCCGCACCCCGGCCAATAGGGCCGTCTCTGAGGAGTTGTAATCCAGGGCAGCCGCTGCCGCGGTCCTGGCTGGGGTGGTGGTGGGGACCTCCAGGGCCTCCTTGCCAAATAGCCCCTCGACTGGTGGCAGCTGTATGCTGGGCCGTGCCCTCCGCTCGCCCACAGCCTCGGGGTCCTCATGCCTGTACAGCTGCTCCCACTTCCTGATGCTGGTCCTGGGGCTCTTCCTCTTGGACGGATCCGTCTCCCTGGAGCCGTTGCCTGGGAGCCAGGGCGCCCTGTGGCCGGGGATGGTGCGGAGCTTGGTGGAGGGGGCGGAGCGCCTCTGGGGGGCCCTTGAGTTCAGGTGCACCCTCCTGAGTGGCTTAGGGTAGAGGAAGACATCGGGGAAGGTGGCCTCCTGCACTGGGGCCTTGCGCTTGCCAGGCTGCAGCCGGGTCACATATACCTTCTCTTGGGGCTTCTTGGTCTCCTTCTTGGCCTTTTTCTCCTCCACGGGTGCGAGGAGCCTGCTTGGGCCCTGTGGCTTGGCTTTGCCCCCAAAGATGGGCATGGAGAGGTGGGGTTGGCGGCTTAGGACACTGCCCCGCCTTGACGACGCCAGCAGCCCCAGCTTGTCTTCCACCCCAGCGTTTGCCTGTTCCGGCTCCTTGCGCGCCCAGCTGAGGGAGCGCCCCCGGATCAGAGCCTGCTCTCGTAAAGGGGGAGTATTCTCATAGCCCTGGGAATCTCCGGCTGTGGCTGCGGAGCTGGGGCTGGCCCCGTTGTGGACGTCCTGGGTTCGCGGCTGCCCTGGCGCGGCACCCTCCTCATGAACCGCCTGTTGCTGGTGGCGGAAAGTGTAGTAGTCTACATTGCCCCCGTAATCCCTTGCAGCCAGAGGGAGCCCTTTGCCTTTGGTCCCAGTGCCCAGGGGTGAGCTCGGCCCCCTGGGGGTCTTCTCCTTGGCGTCAGGAGGCAGGTCTGTGGGCTCAGGACTGTCTGCTCCTTCCTCCTCCTCTTCCAGGAAACCTGCAAAGCAAACACACCTAGAGTAGGCCAGTGAAACAGACGAGATCCCGAGGCATTTGGATTCAAAAAGCACCTGGGACTCGGATTCTCCAAGTGCAGGCCACTGCAGTGTGCTAACCCCCAGCAGTGGGTCACAGCCAGAGCATTTCAGGCCAGAAGGGACCACCAGGCCCTCTAGTCTGAGCCCAGACGCATCGCAGGCCATCAAACCCCACCCAGCTACCAGAGCAGACAAATTATTACTGAGTCTTAACAGGTGGAGCCCGTGCAGGGAGGCACCGATCCCAGCAGCCAGGCCGCTGTGGGGGCTCTTGTGAGAACGTGATCGGGGGGCAGGGGGTGCCTGCCTAGCTACCCGCATAGGTGGGATTGTGCCCTAACGTCCCACCACGCCCTGCAGCCCTAGGCTTCAGTCGGCTGACAAAGGAGCTCAGAATCTAGCCCCTTCTTGGGATGGCAAGGAAGGAGAGTCCAGTGGCTGCGGTGCTATCCTCAGGCTTGGGAGGCCCACGTGCAATTCCCTGCTCCGGCACAGACTCCTCGTGTGACCTTGGGCACGTTATTTAGTCTCCGCTCCCCATCTGTGCAATGGAGACAATAGCACTGTCCCGCCGCACAGAGATGAAGACATGATAGAATGGGAAGCACTTTGAGATCTCCTGCTGAACAGGGCTAGAGAAGAGCAAGGTGTTATTCATTTGTTAGCATTATTCAGGGATACTTTATTGGCCAGAGAAGTGACCCTGGGATGTCCAGATCAGCCAGGAATCTGGGATTGGACCCTTGATTGTCGGGCTGGTCTGCTTACAGTAAGCTCACTGGGGCAGGGACTGTCTCACTAGGTGTACGGACAGCACCCAGCACACCCTGAGCGTAGATGGGGCCTCCCATCAGACAAGTAATAAATCATAACAACAATTAATACGGTGTCCATTTGTCAGCGGTATCAATCTCTGGTTCTTGGATTGACTGGCAGAAACTCTGATGTGTTGGCTCCGTTCCCTTGTTTCAACCCCATCACCAAGGGAGAGATTCTTGATTTTGCTACTGGACTAAATAACTGCGATGGTGTTTTGGTCTTTCCAGCAGAGGATCTGAAAGATGTTTCTACACAGTAATAAACTAACCCTCACGCCCCTCAAGGGCACACATGAAAGGTTAGATGGGGAGGGCTCTGAGTTACTACAGAGAATTCTTTCCCAGGTGTCTGGCTGGTGGGTCTCACCCACATGCTCCAGGTCTAACTGATCGCCATATTTGGGGTCAGGAAGGAATTTTCCCTCAGGTCAGATTGGCAGACACAGGGGGCAGGGTTTAACCTTCCTCTGCAGCCTGGGGCATGGGTCACTTGCTGATTTGAACTAGAGTGAATGGTGGATTGTCTGTAACTTGAAATCTTTAAATCAAGATTTGAGGACTTTGGGAACTCAGCCAGTGGTTAGGGGCTATTGCAGGAGTGGGTGGGGGAGGTTCTGTGGCCTGCGATCTTCAGGTCAGACTAGATGATCACGATGGTCCCTTCTGGCATTAAAGTCGATGAGTCTATTAGCGACGTGCTATAAATGGGGAGAGCGAGGTTTTCAGTTCCCTCAGGGTTCCATTTTTGCCAAGTTGGAGAGACAAACAAAGGCATCAAACAGCAACAGAGGCACAACACACACAAAGCAAAGGATAAAATGATGCAGTTTATAGGTGCTGGGTGTTGATTTATACCAGCAGTTACATGGTTAAGATAAGCACACGACACCAAATTCAGTCCTGGCATAAGACCCACTATAATCTACACTTACATGACAGCTGGGTTTGCCTTGCCATATAATATAATGCTGCTACTACTACCCAAGGTTTTTCTTATGCTCATTTATGATTTGCATGATGGTAGCAGCTAGACACTACAGTTGAGATCAGGGACCCACTGTGCTGGGCACTGTTCAGCCCGACGATAAAGAGACACCCCCTTTGAGGCCACGGCTGTCTACACAGCAAAAACCCCTAAACCCCAGCAGTGAGTCTCAGAGCCTGGGTCTACGGACTTGGGCTTGCAGGGCTCCCATATGGTGCTACCAACAGCTCTGTAGACATCCCGGCTTGGGCTCTGAAACCCGTCCCTCCCTCTGGGCATCAGAGGCTGGGCTCCAGTCCAAGCCTGAACATCTACACTGCTAGTTTTAGTGTCGTAGCGCTAAAGCCTGGAGACTCGGGCTCGGAGACACGCTGCCACATGGACACACCCAGAGAGTTTACATTTTATAGCACTTGGTATATCCCGAAACACTCTGCAGACATGAACAAATTAGCCCCAGGGATATGGATTATCATCTCCATTTTACGGGGGGGCAAATTGAGCCCGAAAGGTGCAATGACTGGCCCAAAGGCAGACAGCAAACGGGTGGCAGAGTCAGATGACACCCTCCCTCCCATCCAATCCTGTGCCCATTTCTCAGACCGTGCTGCCTTCGTTCAGAACAGGAACAGTTCCTCCTTGGGGAGAGCCCCCGGTCGATTCCTGCACACGAGGCAGGTGAGTGGGAGGGCTCTGGCACCCCTGGGTATAGAAATCCTAACCATGGCACAGTGATGTCACTGAAAGCTGGGCAGGAGGATTCATGCTGCTCCCAGCCACAGAATTCTTCTGTGAACTCCTTTGGAGAAGCCAGGGCTGCAGGTCAAAGGGGCAGCGAAACTCTGAGCTACTCTGATTAACACGCTGCACTCACAGAGGGACTTGGAGGGGAAAGAAATGACTGATGCTGTTTTAAGGCAATTAGGTCTCAGCAGAAATCAGCTTTGGCCTGGCACTGATTTTCCCTTCCGGCTGCCGAGGACGCGTGTGTGGGTGAGATGAGGGAGAGCTCTTGGGAACGCACAGCACACTGCAGGAGGGGTCGTGCGCGTTCGTGGGTGGAGATCAGTGTGGCGCTGCCAGCGCAACTTCCCCCATAATGAGATGGGAACCCAATACCCTCCCAGCCAGGCCGCCAAGGTCCTTGGTGCAGCCGAGGGGAGGAGACCCAGAGGCACGTGCAGGAAACCCCCTTTTCCAGCTGCATTGATTGATTCCAGTGGGCTGATGGAAACAGCTCCACATAGGGGTTCACCGCCGGCTCAAGGAGCACACTGGGAAAGTCAGCCACAAAGACACAGAGGTGCCAACGTGATCATGCTCAGAGGTGCAGGTCCGAGCACCCTGAGGGGGCTGGGTGTGGGAATCCCGCCAGGGGTACGTTGGGGGTACGGATCGGAGCGCCCCGAGGGGGCCGGGTGGGGAAATCCCACCAGGGGGCGGTGGGGGCGCGGATCCGAGTGTCCCGAGGGGGCCGGGTGGGGAAATCCCACCAGGGGTGCGGTGGGGGCACGGGTCTGAGCGCCCCGAGGGGGCAGGGAGGGAGAATCCCGCCAGGGGTGCATTGGGGGTTTGGGTCCCAGTGCCCCGAGGGGGCAGGGAGGGGGAATCCCACCAGGAGTGCATTGGGGGTGCGGGTCCCAGTGCCCCGAGGGGGCAGGGAGGGGGAATCCCACCAGGGGTGCGTTGGGGGCACGGGTCCGAGCGCCCAGAGGGGGCAGTGTGCGGGAATCCCACCAGGGATGCGTTGGGGGTGCAGGTCCCAGTGCCCCGAGGGGGCAGTGTGCGGGAATCCCGCCAAGGATGTGTTGGGGGCGCAGGTCCCAGTGCCCCGAAGGGGCAGGGAGGGGGAATCCCGCCAGGGGTGCAGTGGGGGCACGGGGCCGAGCGCCCCGAGGGGGCAGGGAGAGGGAATCCCACCAGGATGTGTTGGGGGCGCAGGTTCCAGCACCGCGAGGGGCCAGGGTGGGGGAATCCTGGCCCTAGTGTACAGGGTGAGCTGCACGTGGAGGCTGGCAAGGCAAAGCCATGAAGCCCAGAGGATTCAGTGGTGCAGCAATCAGTAAATGGGAGCACAGATTCCGTCACCAGTATCCAGAATTGCTGGGAGAGAGGCAGGAACTCTCCATTCCCACCCGGCCTTGCCCCAGGGACACTGACCGTCCGAGTGGGCTCACTCCTTCCAGTGTTGTGACCCCCCGCCTTCCCCTCCAGCCCTGCCTGACTTAGCGACTTCCTTCCCACCACCCATCTGGTGCCCAATTCAGCAACCAGGGCTCCAGGGCCGACGCACAGAGCCTGGCGTGCCAGGCCATGAAGCACCGTCCCTGCTAGCATGGCGGAATGCCTGCGCCGGCCCACGCTGCTGAGAGAGGGAGGGCAGCGGGGCAAGCGGCGTCGCCGGGGCGTGCGAGGGCTGCTTACTGTCTGAGTTCAGGAAGAGAAAGGCTCTCTGGCGAGGATCCTCCTCTTCCTCATCCATCTTCATGTATTTGTAGAAGCCAAACCTGGGGGGGGGAGGGGAAAGAAGTAAAGGACAACGTCGCCGAGATGCGCACACACAGCTGCACTGACACTGGCACAGTCTAGGGCAAACCAAACCAAACCACTCCAAACAAGGCACTGCTTTAGCTTCATATCGTCTCACTCAGCAGGACCAGAGCTGAGATCCCCAGACTCGTTTTACTCTGGGGCCCGGGGGCGAGGCCTGATCCGCCCACCCCCCGCTGCGAGCCCAGAGCGATGGGCTGCTCGGACACTGGGTGGGCCCCACATTTCTCCTCTCAATCTCTCGCTGCGAATCGGTAGGTAGAGGAAACATGCTTCCCTGCTCCTGGCAAGGCACCTTGCGGGGATGCGGGGGAGGGAGGGTCAGAGCTGATGCAAAGTGGGCATCTGCCCCTGGTCTGGCCTTTCCCGAGCCGGCTCACGGGGAAGGAAGGCTGCTGTCTGGAAAGGGGCCTGGCACAGGATGCAGAGCCTGAAGAATGGGCTTGGTGGGTACAGTCTGGTTCCCTAGGAAACGAGGTCCGTTTCTCAACCACCACCCACCCTGTGGGCAGGCCCAGGCCCCCTCAGCACCCTGGCTGGGCCCCCGGCAGGGCCCCTGGCAGAGCAAGGCCCAGGCTCAGTGTGTGGTTCCTCCCTGCGAGCACCCGGGCTGGGGACAGAGATTCTCTGGGGCCGTCCCTGCCCTGGGACTAAGAAGCCCCATGCCCAGGGGCTCTCTCTGTCGTGCCATAGAGCCCCCGGCTCCCATAGCAGCAGTGCCAGCACAGGGCCCCCGCTGAACCTCCCTGCCCCCCCCCCCACTCACTTCTCTAGGTAGAGGGGGGACTCTCTGTAGAAGCACTTGTTCTCCGTCTCCATGTGGGTGAGGCGGGTGAAGTCGTTGGGGTACACGAACGAGAGGTAGACCTGGGGAGCCGAGCAGAGGAGTCACCAAGAGCATGTGCACCCTGGGGCACGACCAGCATTCCCCGGGGGTGGCAGGAGATAGAGGGAGGGGTCCAGGTGTGGGCGCTCCTGGTGAGGGCTCTGAGGTCATGAGGCCGTTGGCGCAAGCTCCTTGGACTGTGGCGTCTCCTGGCAGAGAAGCCGGACGCTCATCAGCCCATGGCCCAAGCCGCCTCCATGGCGTCTGCCAGGCCAGCACTCAGCCGGCTCCTCTGAGGGGCCCTAGAGACAGCTTGGGGCAGGAGAGGGGACTGGAAGGAGACGGCCCATTCAGCGTTGGCATCATGTCTCCCTGGCACTGCAGCCGCCTGTGACAGAGGCTGCAGGAACAGGGCCTTGATGGGCACTGCCTCAGAGGAGCTGTAGGCACTTGGAGCCAGCTGGTGTGTGCATTGGGAGGACTGGCAGGGGCCTGGCACCTCTGGGACAGGTGAGAGATGGAGGACTTAATGGGCAGGGCTGGAGGGCTGTAAAGGGGTCTTTATAAAGAGACCCTATTGGATGGTGCCCTCCCCTGTGTGTCAGAGAGCTCTATCCCTCTGCCAGCCTGTCTCCTTTCAGTCCCTAGAAGCACCGACAGATTTGATACAGAGACAGCAATGACCCCTTTCTACCAGCCGCCTTGGCAGCAGGGCGAGCCCATCAGCTGCTGCGTGGGTGAGGAGAAGGCAGACAGGCTGGAAGGGGCGCGGGGGTCACGTCCCAGCCTGTAGGGGGCGAGCCAAGGGAGGAGTACTCTGCTGGCGCAGGGAGTCCTGTGCCCGGGGGCGGGGTGCCTCCCACACCTCAGTAGAGCACTGGGAGCGCGTAGTGACTGCAGAGCCGGCAGGATACAGAACAGGACCGCAGGGGCCCTTGTGACATGGCTGCTCCATGCACCCCAACGCCCCTGTGCTGCAGCTCTGACAACTTGCCGAGACCAGAGGAGCTGTGCCCGTGGGCCTGGTCCAGAGCCCCAGAACCAATGGGAGGCTTTCCACAGCCTCGGGCAGGCCCTGCAGCCCGCCCTGGGGGCACAGACACATGGGTTTTATGTCCACATCTCCTGGTGATCCTCACAGGGCGAGGAGCGGGAAGGGGAGCAGAGACCCGGCTGAGCCGGACACTTACGAACTGCAGGCCCTGGTAGCGGGCGATAGGGAAGTCCTTCACCACATAAGTGGGGCTGTAGGCGCAGGGCACCAGCACGTTCTCCACGTGGGACGCCTCGATCTGGGGAGCTGGGCGAGAGGAAGTCAGGGCTTAGGCTGTGTCACGCGGGGGGCCCTCAGCCACCCCCATATGTAGAGAAAACCCACATGGCCCTCTAGAGCCCAGCCCAACCTGGACAACTGCCCTGCCCACACTGTCCCCTATAGAGCAGCCCAGCCCAGCCCAGCCTATCCCCTATAGCCCATCGCAGCCTGGGCAACCACCCATCCCATCCCATTCCCTATAGTCCAACCCAACCTGGGCGACCGCCCAGCCCAGCCCAACCCAACCCTTATAGCCCACCCCAGACCCTATAGGTCAGCCCAGCCCAGGCTAACCCCTATAGCCCATTGCAGTCTGGGCAACTGCCCATCCTATCCCCTATAGCCCAACACAACCTGGGAGACCACCCATCCCAGCCCCTATAGTCCAGCCCAGCCCAGCCCAGATCTGTGAGTGGCCCCTCACCAGGGCATGGAGCTGGAGGGGCGCAGGGGCTCCCTGGGTACCTAATCCTATCCAGCCTCATTTCCTCGCCTTCTCTGCACAGACTAACAGCTCCTCTCCCAGCTGAGAGAGTTAAATCCCTGCCCCCTCTAGTCCCGCTCTCCTCACACTCCCCCACCAGCAGAGACTCTCCCGGGAGCCCCTGCCCCACTTACTGAGGAAGAAGGTGTCCCTGGGGTCGGCTTTGAGCATGTCGGCCCCGTGCTCGTCCCTCTGTGCCTCGGACATGTAGCTCCCGGCGTGGCTGGCAAGGGACTGGGGGATGTGAGCCACGTGGTTCATCTTCAGAGAGGACTCGTCTGAAGGAGAGAACGAGGAGAAAGGCCACAGTGACCCCGGGCCTTGACTCACATCCCGGCGAGTCAGGCACAGGGACTCCCGGCCCAGCAGGCCATGCTCCGGGGGTGGGGGCACCTAACGATCCCAGGTCCACTCCTGGGTGATGGGGCCAGACAGGGATGTTCCATACGGACCCTCCCTAAGCACAGCGTTAGCACCGACCCCAAACCTCCTCACCCCACCCCAATCCCTCGACCCCAAATTATGCCTCATGCCAATCCCCCATGACCTGCAGCTTTAACACTGCCCCTCGAACCCCATCCCAATCCCCCCGCCCTAAACCTGCCCCATCCCGATCCCCTCCAACCTGCAGCTTTAGCACTGACCCTCAAACCCCACCCCATCCCGATCCCTTCACCTCAAAGCCATCCCAATCTCCCCATCCCATCCCGATCCCCCCACTCCACACCCCTGCCCCATCCTGATCCCCTTGCCCCAACCCTGCCCGTTGGTCTAGAGGCTTCCACCAGTACTGTCACCCGGGCCCCTGCCGCCTCGCGCTCCTTCCCGCAGGTGGCCAGTGCAATTTCATAGGCTAGGCCCCAGGCGTAACGCTCCCACTGGCCACCTTACAAACGTCCAGCATCGCCGCTTCTCGAGGAGATGCTACTGGGCTCTAGTGGAGCGGCCCCTGGCCTTCTCCAAGGGGAGGGAGATGTGCCACCTGATAGCAAAGGAGTATACAGCCAGAAATCCATGGAGAGAGTCTCTCAGCAGGTAACACGTCCCCAGGCTCGCTCCGCTAGAGCAACAGATAATCTAGTTGATTTTCTAACTGGTGTAATTCTTTGCAGGTAGCATGCCTGTGCTCGCCTGACATGGAGGGGGTGGAGTGTCCTGGCCTGAAATGGAGGCTTCAGGAAGAATACCGATAAGTGAATCAATTGGTTTATTTGGAACTCGGAAATTACTTCCAGGATGAATTTCAGATGGAGGTGAAGGGATACCTTCTCTTGATGAATATTAGCATATGGCGGGTCAGCCATGAGGGGCCCGAGCTCACCCACTCTCCTGGCCAATGTCATGGCGACCTTCAGAGACAGGTGGGTCATTGAGCACGTGGCCAATGGTTCATAAGGTGGCCCTGTTAGCATTGAAAGTACGAGACTGAAGTCCCACTGCAGTATTGGCTCCCCTATCGGTGGGAAGGTCCCAGGCCGACCCTTTAGGGACCTGGTTGTTACTGGGTGAGTAAGAACAGAGTAGCCATCTACTGGAGGATGGAATGTACTGATTGCCGCTAGGTGGACCTGCAGCAAGATAACAGAAAAACTCGATGTCTTGAGAGGAGGTGGGCTAAAACAGCAGGACTACCTGCTGGCTCTGATAGCTGGTTCTGTTGCACCCAGGTACAGAAACATCCCCATTTGGCTAGGTAACATTTTCTGGTAGACTCTTCCCTGCTGTGATTAAGTATAGTTTGAATGGCCTGCGAACATGAATGCTATAGGTCTGATGACCATCCAAATGCCAAACAGTGAGGAGAAGAGAGTCTGGGCTGGGATGTCTGATCCTGCCGTTGTCCCGAGTTAGCAGCCAGGAAGGACTGAATGCTGATGGGCTGACTTTCATACAAAATCCGGAAAGCAAAACTGTCTGGGCCAATTGTCTGCAAAGAGGATGACTCATGCTTTGTAATGATAAATCTTCCCTAGACCCTGGGGGAGTAGTGGGATGGAGGGGAAGGCTTGTCCAGGGCAGTAGGAGGGCACTGCCCCAGGAGTCCCGGCCTTGTGCTGCATTGGAACAACACATGTTGAACTTCTTGTTCATCTGAGAGGGAAACAGGTCCCACGGTGACGTCCCCCACTGAGTGCAGATGCTGTTCAGCCCTGAATTGTGTCACTCCCACTCGCAACCGGTGTTGAAATACCTGCTGAGGCTGTCTGCCAGCGAGTGCTGGGCACCACAGGGGTACGTCACGGAAACTGTTCCAGAAGATGATGCCTCTATGCACGCTGGCAGGGATTTTACCCCTCCTTGTCAGTGGGAGGAATCTGGTACAGGCCTGACTGGCTGCTCTTAGTTCCAAGAGACTGATAGGCATCTCAGCTGCCCCAGGCAGTGGCTCTGGTAGGTGACCCTGCCTTCTCCGAGGGAGCATCAGTTACTGACTGGATTGGCCTGAGGCGACCATATTTTATCTGCACAAATGGCCCCGCAGCCCCTGGAGTCAGTGGATCTGGACCCCAGCCACGTGACAGAGGTATAAACTTCTGCTGTGCCGTATGACCGGGGGTGAGCACACAGACAGCACGTCTGCCTGCCATGCGTTTACTACAGGAGTCAGGGCGTCCTCGGTAACGCGAGGTCAGAGCTGCAGTGAAAACTCTGTAGACGAGCTGAGCCCTGTGTGCTGGAGTGGGGATTTTTCATAATATTTTGGATGACTATTGTGTGGGGCCCTGTTTCCCCTATGTGGAGCTTGGCTAACGAGGTGGTGGGAAAGGGTTGTTTACTTCTTGCAGAGACCCAGAGATACAGGAGTGACCGACGCCTACCTGCCTGGGTCCCCATGCCCATGGAGAGTCCCGGAAGACAGTGGCCACTCCAATTACCCAGACATTTGGCACCTAGCTACAAAAGACCATGAAGGGCTCATCCTCCTTAGGAAGCCAGCTGGGTGTGACCAACTGGAGAACAAAGGATTGAGGAGGGGCCAGGTGAGGTTAAGTGTGGGTTGTTAAGTGTGGCAGGGGACATTTCTGGACTGGGACTAACGAGGGGTCGGAGGGCTCTGTTCTGACCCAGATGGACCAGGCTGTAACTTTCTGTTCTCCATGTTAACGAAGGACTTTCTACGCTGTGTTCCAGACATCTAAGAAACCCGGCTGCTTTTACAGCGCTGGCTGAGAGTCACTCCAGAGTAAGGAAGCTGGGGGTGCAAGTCTCCTGCAAGTGTCCAATCCAGGCGGACTTGCTGCAGGTCGGTCCCAGGAGGCGTTGAAGCCAAGTGGCTTTCCCCAGTGAAAGAGTGTGACCCTAAGAGGGCTGATACCCTGAAGGGGTCTTCCCAGGGACTGTTCCAGGGCTGTATGACAGCACCGGCCCTGTGGATCCATGGCAGCCTGTTTGCTGCACTAGGAGACTGTCCTAGCCTTCATATCCAGGGAGGAAGGGCTGGTTTATTACTCCGCGATCAGTCATTTCCCTTCAATAATTCCCCCTCTCCCCCACGACCCTGCCCCCTTCTCCCACCTTGCAGTCTGAGCACAGGCTGGCCTGCAGTCCCAAACCGTGGGGGAGGGAGGGAGCACGGGGGCAGGAGACACCCACATGCTGACTGATAGCGTGCAGAAGGAAATGCGTGCACCATCTGCGTGCACCATCTGTCTTGCCAGCACCTGTGTCGATATCCCAATGGCTCCACTGTCCCTCTTCTCCACGTTAATCCTAGGTGTATCTGTGCCTGCTGCCATCCCTGCTGCCTTATCAACCCCTTCCAGGGGACACTTAATTACCAGCCCCTTATGTAACGAGAGCTGGGCCAGGATCTATTCATCAAGAGCTCCTGCTGCCGGGCTGGGTTGCGGGGGAAGCAGAAGATCTATAGATTTAAGTAAATCCACACCGTCCATCTCTGCTTACAAGACAGGTCATCAGTGTCGTTGTAGCCATGTCGGTCCCGGGATATCAGAGGCAAGGCGGGGGAGGTAATAGCTTTTACTGGGCCAACATCTATGGGTGAGAGAGACATGCTTCTGCGCTACACCGAGCTCTTCTTCAGGTCTGCCTAGGGGCAGGGCTAGGAGCTGCCCTCGGCTCCCCTTTGTTTCCCTAGAAAGCCAGGAGGAGTGAGGGAAGGAGCCCTGGGGAAAGCACCTTTCCCCAGGGAAGGAGCTCTGGGATTGGCTGTCCTGTCCGGGGACAGGGCCCTCTCACCGAGAGCCGGCAGTGGGAAAGAGAGCGCAGATCCTGGCTGGCTGAGAAGCAATGGCTGCCTGGCAATAGCTTTTTTCCTCATCCCCAGGGTGGGGGCGAGTCTGGAGGGGAGACCAAGCCGCTCCCAGCAGGGGGCCCACCATGGCGGTCAATGGAATCCACCCGGCCGCAGGCGTCAGAGATGGGACAGGCAATGGCATCTCCTCCCTTCTTGAGCTCAGCTCTTTGGCTGGCTCACGGAGGTGGCTCCCAGCTGGGCTCTCTGTAGCGGAGGGCGGGGTGAGCTGGAGCCAGCACTGCAGGACACTGTCGCTGTGCTGGCATCTGTCCTGTGACGGAGCCAGCCAGCCAGGCGCCACTAACTCTGGGCTGCCTGCAGGGTTTGCTGCACTGCAGCACTGGGGGAAGATGAGGGGAAAAACGCCGACAGCTGGAATTCCTTCCAATTCAGCCCTCTGTGGGAAGCACATACAGACACACGCTCCCATCTCACCACTGCCACACGCCACTATGCCTGCCCCTCCCCAGACACGCGCCACCAGGCCTGCTCTGCCCCAGCACATCCCACTGCACCAGCCTGATCCTCCCCATAGCACGGTTCCTTCCCTATTACACCCTACTGTGCCTGTCCTGATCCGCCCCATAGCGCCCCGCCACACTCCACTGCCCCAGCTCTGATCTGCCCCATAGCGCCACGCCTGCCCAGCCACACCCCACTGCCCCAGCCCTGATCCATCCCATAGCACCACACCTGCCCAGCCACACCCCACTGCCCCAGCCCTGATCCATCCCATAGCGCCACACCTGCCCAGCCACACCCCACTGCCCCAGCCCTGATCCATCCCATAGGTCTGTGCCAGCCCTGAGCCAACCCACAATGATGGCTACACCCACAGTGATTTAGACAAAACGCCAGTGTCGCAGAAAGCATCATGGAAAACAGAACATTTTTGGGGCAATTATTAGAGGAAAGTTTTGGGTTTCAGAAAAAAGGCCCTTTGTCAACGAGAAAACCATCTAGCGTAGAAAATTCCCACTGGCTCCCACGCTCTGGTCTGCGTGCAGCCACGCCCAGCCATCCGGACGCAACCACGCTAACGCCCATACAGGCGTGCTCCCACTGCCACACGCTGCCATCCTATGCGCTCTCCCCACATGTGCATGGGGACCTGGTTTGATGCAGGATCATGCCTGGTACACATGCAGACGGCCATTTACATGGCCCAGTGCTCAACAGTGACAGCACCTGTGCTCCCGCTGCCATCCCGATCCCATTGCTCCCACTCCTAAGCACTCTCCGCCACACACACGCATGCATGAGGACCTGGTCTGATGGGGGATCGCGCCTATAACACGCACAGCCTGCCGTTCCCACAGCACACGCACTTCTGGGCACACGCTACCCCCGAACGCCCGGCGGAGGAAGGGTAAGCGGATCTGGGGGTGGGCAGCACGCTGGGGAATGCCTTTACCTGTGTAGAGAGAGATGAAGGGGGAGTCGATCACCTCGAACTTCAGGCTGGGAAGGAAGACGCGCCACTGGAAGAGAGAGAATGAGAATCATAGCTGGGGCTGGGGGTGTCACGCTGGCCCCCCCCGCCAAAGAGGGGTCTGGTAGACAAGCAGGAAGCAAGAGGCTGCCCCGGTGCCTGCTCAATGCTTCTTCCCTCTGTGTCTCCTCTCCTGGCTGCCAGGGATTGTCAGGGAGAAGAGGCTGCCCAACGGAAGCCGAGTCCACAGCGTGCTGCCCGCGCCCAGGAAGTCACCACTCCCAGTAGCCAGTTGCCAGGTAACATGCCCCTAGGCCCCAGCCCTGTCCGTATGGGGAGCAGGGAGGTGCCGTTCCAAGGAGGCTGCGCCAGATTGTGCAGCACTGATGCCCTCCAACTCAGATTGTGGCCTGGGACACACCAGTGTAAATCCAGAGTGACTCCAGATTGGAGCGCAGGCCTGGTCTGCACGGGGGTGGGGAGTTTGCACTGCTGTAGCCATACATGCATTGCTCCAAGATTGGGCTTGTACAGGTGGGACTTACTGGTAATTCACCAGGGCATCTGTGCATAGACCCCGCTTTGCACAAGCACAGTGTGTCTGCACTAGTGCTTCGCACCAATGCAGCTAAACCAATGCGGTTGCATTAGTGCCAGCCTCTGTAGTCTAGACAAGCCCTTATATACCACAATGCCAGGAGCCTCCGACTGAAGCCAACGGGAACATCTCCGGATTTACTCTGGTGTAAGTGAGGGCAGAACGGGGCCTTTCAGTTTTTAGTGACTAGGAAATTGCTGTCTCCCATTGTGGGATTGTGACTCAGAACCAGGATTTCAGATGTGCAGAACTCAGCAAGCCAGAAAGACCTTTGTGATCACAGTTCCGACTGAACAGGCTTGCGAATCAGTTGCTTATTGTGTTGAGTGACAAAGGCAGTTTTAATCCATACACTGTACGGTGTGCGTGTGCATCTCTAGAACACACATACTCTCAGGAGTGCAAGCTTGCAGCGTTTGCCAGGGACTTCACAACAGCTCCAGCTAGCTGAGCAAGGAGGGGAGGGGACGGGGGAGCGCGCCTCCCTTCCAGTTCAGAAAGGGATAAATTGAGTCTCTTTAAAAAGGCTAATAATATTTCACCTCCAGCGGCCCACAGAGCTGGAACGGCCTCCATGAAAGGAGCAGGGCTCTGCGGAGAGGGATCAAAACGAGATTGTTCAGAGACTCTAGGAGACGAGGAACATTTTATATTGAGGAGAAAGAGTTTTAGACGCCCTCCTGAAATAAGCACCCAGCCCTATTTGAAAGGAGGGCTTTCTCAAGCCCCACGAGAGAGCTAGCTCTTCATTATTGCCTTTGCCCTCTTGGTATTTTTTTTTGCACGAAAGTAGAAAACAACTTTTCTCAGGGCCCCCTGCTGCCTCTACTGTTTGCCAAGCATGGATCCCCCAAACTGGGTTGATACCAGGCTTTTTAATTAACAGACCTTGAGCTACAGATGTCAGCATAATTGTGGGATGACGGAGAACTGTCCCACAGCACCAGTAGGGGGAGCACAAGACATTAGTGCAGGGGTGGGCAAACTTTTTGGCCCAAGGGCCAGATCTGGGTATGGAAATTGTATGGCGGGCCATGAATGCTCACAAAATTGGAGTTGGGGTGCAGGAGGGGGTGAGGGCTCTGGGGTGGGGCCAGAAATGAGGAGTTCAGGGTGCAGGTGAGGGCTCTGGCTGGGGGTGCGGGCTCTGGGATGGGGCTGGGGAAGAGGGGTTTGGAGTGCAGGAGGGTGCTTCGGGCTGGGATCAAGGGGTTCGGATGGCAGGAGGGAGATCAGGGTTAGGGTATGGGAGGGGCTCAGGGGTACAGCCTCCAGGCGGCACTTACCTCAAGCAGCTTCCGGAAGCAGCAGCATGTCCCTACTCCAGCTCCTACGTGGAGGCGCGGCCAGGCGGCTCTGTGCGCTGCTCCGTCCACAGGCACTGCCCCCACAGCTCCCATTGGCCGCAGTTCCCGGCCAATGGGAGCTGCAGGGGTGGCGCCTGTGGATGGAGCAATGCACGGAGCCCCCGGCTTCCCATAAACGTAGGAGCTGAAGGGGGGACATGCTGCTGCTTCCGGGAGCTGCAGCACGCGCACGTGGAGCGGCCCCAACCCTGCGGGTCAAGCCCCAGTGTCCACTCCCCAGCGGGAGCTTGAGGGCTGGATTAAATCACCTGGCAGGCCGGATGTGGCCCACGGGCCGTAGTTTGCCCACCCCTGCATTAGTGCCTGGAGGGGCTACCTGGATGGAGCTAGTTTCTTGTGTCATTGCTCACTTTTTTAAGGAGCGTGGTTGTGACGTTATTGACATAAACTGGGACCATATAGATCATTGTTGCAACCAAGGTCCTGTAGTGGCACCCAAATCTTGTATAAAGGGGGTCAAATGGGGTGTCTAGGACAAGGTTATGGTTTACTGGTTATGATTATGCTGTCTATATGTATGTATCAGTTTTGTAGTCGAAGTTATGAATATTGGCTCTATACTGTCTGTATGGCAAACTTATGCTATGCTTCTGGGTGACATCCCAGACAAGCTGAGATTAGCTCTGCCCAGCCTGCTTGATGGCCCATTAAGGACCATCAGCTATACAATGGACCCATTGAGAGAAGGCAGATACGCCTTGTACCTCAGCAAAGTATGCAGGGACTGGCCCATGTGACTCCAGACTCCATTTTGCTGTAATTTTCCACAGTAAGAACAAAGAGGTGATCTTACACCTGGAAAAGACTATATAAGGCTGATGCCTGATCTCCATCTTGTCTTCAATCCTGCTTCTTACCTCTGGAGGGACTTTGCTACAAACTGAAGCTCTGAACAAAGGACTGAATGACCCATCCCAGCTGGGGATGTATTCCAGAGACTTGATTTGAACCTGCAGTTTATTCCATCGCTGCTGCAAGCCTGAACCAAGAACTTTGCCATTACTGTATGTAATTGATTCCATTTAACCAATTCTAACTCTCATCTCTATCTTTTTCCTTTTATGAATAAACCTTTAGATTTTAGATTCTAAAGGATTGGCAGTAGCGTGATTTGTGGGTAAGGTCTGACTTGTACATTGACCTGGGTCTGGGGCTTGGTCCTTTGGGATCAGGAGAACCTTTTTCTTTTACTGGGGTATTGGTTTTTATAACCATTTGTCCCCATAACGTGTGGCACTGGTGGTAATACTGGGAAACTGGAGTGTCTAAGGAGATTGCTTGTGAGACTTGCGGTTAGCCAGTGGGGTGAGACCGAAGTCTTAGTCTGGCTGGTTTGGTTTGCCTTAGAGGTGGAAAAACCCCAGCCTTGGGCTGTAACTGCCCTATTTGAGCAATTTGTCCTGAGTTGGCACTCTCAGTTGGGTTCCGCCAGAACCGCATTGTCACAGTGGTGGATCGGAGACCAACAGCACCGAGCCATTGCTAAGGGCGCCCCTCACAACATTAAATGTCAGTTTTGAAGTCAGCCGCACAGTATTTTGTGCCTAAACTATTGAAATCAAAAGGAGACAGAAGCCTCACTGAGCAGCTGGGAACGTTTCCTTTACTGAAGACAGCTCTTACTGAAGTTGCCAAGTCGGGACCTGACACAAAGCCAACGGAAGTCAGCAAGCTTTGGCTCAGGCCCTAAAACAGCGCTCTCTTCCCCAGCCTCTCTTCAAGCCTGGTCTATGCACAGAAACAGCACTGAGCCAACTCACAAAGGTGTTTAAACCAAGGCTCTTATGTTGACCCAGAGCCCTGGGTCGATGCTTCTATTGCTGTCTGTGTGTGGCTCGTTTCAGTTGAATTTAAACCTCTTTCTAATCGACTTAAGCTAAGTTTTATATCAGTTTGCAGCCAGGCAGCCTTGGGCATTGGTTTAACTAAAGCCACTTTAAATGATCACACCTGTAGCTAAATGGGTGCAAGTTTGAGTCTAGACCAGCCCCTAAAACCACAGTGGTACAGTGGGGAACTGCCAAGGGGTTCCTCCCTTCTTTACGATCCCTTCAAAGGGATTCCCCCCCGCCAAAAAAAGTTTTCCCCCACCCCTCCGCTTGTTTTTTCCCCTTTGAAATTCAAAGTCTTGCTCATGCTGAAGGCAACAGGAGAACTAGGGAGATGGTGCCCTCAGAAGTGCCAAAGTTGAGCAGCTAGAATGGAGAAGGGAGGGGGGCTTATCAGACTGTCTAGAACAGGGGTTGGCAACCTCTGAGAAGTGGGGTGCCAAGTCTTAAATTAATGAAGGTTTAACGTGCCAGTAAAAGGTTTTGCGTGCCAGACCGGCAGCACAGGCGGCTGACGGAACCCCAGACTGGCAGTGGGCTGAGCTGCTCAGCCTGCTGCCAGCTGGGGCCCCGGCCGCTGGCCCCACTCAGCCCGCTGCCAGCCCGTGTTCCATCCATCCAGGCCAGGACCCTGGCTGGCAGCAGCGTGCCGCTAAAAATCAGCCTGCGTGCCGCCTTTGGCACGCGTGACGCAGGTTGCCGACCCCTGGTCTAGAACTTTGTAGTGTTTTGTCTGCACACATTTAACCCCAGTGCTAATAAACACTGTGGAGAAAGGAAGCCTCTGCTGCACCCAGGGAGGCTAGAATCACAGGGCCACAGGCTCAGCTGGCGTCACGCCACTGGGGTGACTGAATTACACCCACTGAAGTCTGGCTCTAGGAGGCTAGAGATGGGCGAGACCTATTAGAGCGTGCCGGGCCATCCCATCCCTTCCAGCCAAGGCAGGATTATCCCCCTCCAGCAATTCTAGCAGTGCTTCAGCCAGCCGAGTGCGAACGGTCTCAGTGGAGGAGTCCCCCCGTTTTGCCGCAGTCAAACAGGGCGTCTGCACTAGCCAGCCCTTGGGCCCTTTTGCCTTTTGGGGAGGGGCTGACAAGCGACAGCTTTACCCACATCCCTGCCGAAGGCCTGAGACGCCCCCCTCTGAGTCATGCCGGGCAGCAGGCAGCGCCTGTGAGGGCAGCACACACAGCTCACAAGCACCCTGCCGAGGCAGCAAGGCTGGCTAGGAGGCTTCTTTATTGAAAGGGGAGGATGGGCTCTGTGGACTCAGTGACTCCCCCTCGGGCAGAGCCAGGCCAGCCTCCCATGTGCTGCTGCAAAGCCCCTCTGCAACCATCGGGGTTTGAACTGGATGAGGTGGGAGTAGGGAATTTGGAGGAGAGATTGGGGCAGGGGCAGGGGCAGGGACAGGCCCCCCCGAGGACACACTGGGCTCCAGCAGCCCCCTCCCTGCTCCACCCTGAGCCTGCAGAGACTTCAGGCCAGCTCAAGGTGCGGAGAACCTGATCATCAGCAGTGATGAGCAGCTGCCGATCCCACCGGCATCAGCCAGAGACACGGGTGATCAGTGCTGCTGAGAACCAGGCTTTGGGCCTCTCTTGCTGAGCCCCCTGAATCAGGAGCCATCTCTGGAAGATTTGGCCCTGATGCCCTGCAGCGTCTCACCCAGGAGAAGGCTGGGGCAGTACATTGCAATGCCACAAAGAGACGCCAGCCACGCACCATGTCCAAGGAGGATGCCCTGCCTGGAACACACTAAGCATGCAAAGATGGGGACAGCAAACAACAGGTGAGGATCATCTCTACGGAAAGCTCCAGGGAGAGACGAGAGCCACAGGGCACCCAGGAGGGTAGATGAAGCGGGAGGTCAGGGATCTGCCTGGGGGAATCTACAGGGTATAGACACAAGTAAGCGGGCAGGGGATGCACTCCAGGGCTGCAAGGAAGAGATGGTGGGGGCTGGGGCTCAGGCCTCCCACAGCTTTTCTCTGGGCTGAAGTTGGAGGTGTGCGGTGGGGAATGGGGGATTCAACTGCAGATTTCCCATTCTCCTCTGGCAAATCTTCACCCTTGGAACAGATCCAAGTTGAGGCTTTGGCAAGGAAAGTAGCAGAGCCCAGTCAGGGGATGGAGACTACCAGGGGACGCGCTCTTGACTCTTAGGCGTTTCTCCGAAGGTAAGCGGCTGAGCCCCACGGCCGTGAGAGCCGGGGCCTGGCTAAGCCAGCACCACAGAGCAAGCCTGGCAGGGACCAACCCGAGATTACTCACGCCTACTTCCACGTGGTCCGACCCGCGATCATCCTGCTTGTGGAGGAGCTCAAAGTAATAGCGTCTGGAGGACATGAGGCTGCACGAGAGGGAGAGAGGCTGGTTAGGAACCAGTGACCCTGACAAGGGTCTTCTAGCCCTCCCTCCTGGGGTGGGGGAGCCCTCTGGCCCCAGAAGGCTGGTTCCAGGAGTGGGGGAGTACAGACAGTCGGAGGGGGCGGTAGCCTTATGCCAAGGGGTTTTATGGCGGGCTGGGAGATGAGCGTGTGGGGCAGTTCCCTCAACCCCACTGCAAGAGCCTGCTGCACTGGCGTGGGAGCAGCTTTCCCATCACCCAGGCAGAGGAGACCTCTCCTGCACGGGACAAGTCGACAGGGCTAGCCCGACAGGTCCTGGTGGGATTTCACAGGGGGTGTGAAGGAGCTGTGCCCGCTTCCCAGCTCTCCTCCCCACCTCCCAGGATGGCCCCCGCACAGCCCCCTGTCCCAGACATGCATTGTCCCTCCCAAGCAAGCCTTTGGCCAAGGGTCACAAATGGATCTTCCCAGCTCGCTCTCCCCCTGGGGCTGGGCCATGAGGAGCAGCTGCCAGAGCACCACGGCTATGCGAGATGCCTAGGTTCCTCCCGCTGCCACTGGGCATGGAGTGGGAAGCTCGCTCTGATAGGTGCTCACAAAACCCCTCTGCTATTGCCTTTCTGCTCACCCTGACACCTCCTGGCTTACCACAGGGCAGCGTGGAGAAGGCTTCCCTGACACACAGTACCCCCAGCTCATCCCAGCAGGGATACCCTCACTAGCCGAAGCCTGCGTGGCGGGGATCCAACTGCTGCTACGGGTTACAATGACTGAGTCTGCTGCCTCTCTCATATACCCGGGGCCTGTGCCTGGGTTTCAGCCTCCTGGCTGCTCCTGGCGCGGGAGGGGGAGATTGACATGGTGTTTCCTCTCTGGGCTCTGGGAGACGGTGAATGGAAACACGAAGTGATGCTGTCAAGCTGCAGGCATTCTGCAAACAACCGTTCTGGAGGGAGTGGAGGGGGGTGGCGTTGTGGGCGATGGGGGAAGGGAGGATACGAGGACACAGGAGGGGGATGGGGAAGAGAGAGCGCTGCTGACAGCTCCACTCAGGAGACAGCAGACCCTGCGTCGAGCCTGCTGCTCTCTCAGTGCTGCCTGTCAGTCCCCAGCAGCGAGCTGAACGCTCCCTCCCCACTACCTGGGGGCTGCATGGCATGCTGCCATGGGAACCCTGCCCAGTGCCCAGCGCGGGGAGTGCTGTCTGCCTGGATGGTGTGAGTCAGGGCCAGGGCCTGGCTCGCATTGCAAATGCCCTGCCTCTATGCTGTGGGAAGTGCTGAGAGGGAAGCCAGGCTGGCATCTCCTAGCCCACCCACTGCCCCGGGGCCCAGAGACGCCCCACGGACAGGAGAGGGGGCTGCTGGCCCCAACCCCTCAGTGTTCAGGCAGCAGCCATGGGAGCACTAACCCCGGCTACTAGTGTTCAAATGCAAGGGTGAAAAGAGACCACCGGAGACCTGCCCCCACCCTCGGCAGGCTCCGACTGAGAGGGAAACAGACGGACAGGCAGCCCCACGGTAGCTGCCTCCGACGGGCATTTGGTGACCCCATCGGGTAACACCTCTGAGGGCCTGAGCTTCAGCAGCTGCAAGGCCAGGCTGGGGAGGGGGATTAGGGCGCTGGGCAGGGCTGTGGCCCCCCGGGAGGGACACCAATGCCTCTGCCTTCTGGCTAGGATCATACAGGAGCAGTTTCCTGCAGCTCCTTGTGCCAGGGCAGGGGCCCTGCACGCTGCGTGGGAGAGACTGCGGTGGCAGACTGGGATTGCAGGACAGGGCGAGGCACATGGAGGTGTGGAGGCTGTGGGCCAGTTCTCTCACTTCCAGGGATACACAGTTCCTCTGGATGACGCCAAGCACGCACCAGACATTTCAGAGAGTGAGGCTGCCAAGCTAGCAACCTCTGCTAAGGGGGGTTCCTGGACTGGAGTAGCAGGGGACGCTGCACTAGGAGATGGAGTCCACTGGCAGAGCCACGTGGGGCCCGGAGCAGGGCTAGCAGGGGGCTGAGGTGCACTGCGTAGGGGTAGTTAGCAGAAGCCAGCATTACCCAACTCTGCGGCGTAGGTGACTGTGACACCCAGGAAGTTAGCAGCGGGCCTGGTGCGGTCGCTGTGAGAACAGCACATTACCATGCATCGCCAGCTAACGTAGCCCAGAAATATCTGACCTCCCCCGGCTTTGTTTGAGTGCAACATGCTGCTCTGATTTCCCCTGAGCGCTCCGGGAGATCTCGCTCCCATGGCTCCAGGCTGGCCAGCCTCCCATCAGCTGGGTGTAATTGTGTGTGGCCTGTGCGCCCGAATGCCCCTGCCACCAACACTCCCCTCCCCACTTCTTTCACTGCCATCCTAATTAGATTAAGAGGATCATATTGTCCCCGGCTACTCATCTGCAAGGGCAGCTGCATTGCGTGACACCGGAAGCCTTCCGAGTGAAGGGACTCTGGACTGGTGCCAGGGAGGATGGGGGGAGGGGGGCGAGCAGCAGGGTGCAACCGTTCCTGGGGGGGGGGGTGTGCACATTAGCCCCTTCCCACTGCAGTCCCTGGGAAAGCCCAGGCTGGAGCCCAGCACTGCATTGGGAAGGGCCCCCCACAGGAGCAAGGGCAATAAGATCTGGTGTAAAGCAACCTGGCAGATCACCAGTCTGGGGGAAAGGGGATAACACACTCCTAAGCCCTTAGGTTTATTACCTCAGCAGTGGTACAGCTTCTGTGGCCACAGACCATGCTCTATGAACTATGACAAAGGGGCGGGGCTGGCACCACTCCGTTAAACCAGAGGAGCTCTTCCCTTTCTCCCCTCCCTCAGGAAAAATGAGACGTGTCTTTGGACTGTGGAACTCATTGCCACAGGGTGTCGTTGAGGCCAAACCCTTAGCAAGACGGAGACCGGGCCTTTACGTGGATCACAGGATATCCAAAGCTCTAATACTAAGAGGGGGCTCTGGAAAGGAGGTGAAGCTTCTTGCTTCAGGGCTTACGCTAACCTCTAGCTATTAGGCAGGGTTACCATTCGTCCGGATTTACCCGGACATGTCCTCCTTTTTGTGCTAAAAATAGCGTCCGGGGGGGAACTTGTAAATCACTAAAAATGTCCGGGATTTCCCCCCCATGCAGAGCGAGGCGCGGCTGGGAGGGCTGCAGGAAAGTCAGCCTCTCGCATGGGGCTCTGGCAGCCAGAGCCCTTCCCCTGCAGCTTGCCGGGCTAGATTCCGGAGCTGCTGTAGAGCTCCTCCTCCCTCCCCCCCTCCGCATTCTGAGCCGGCCGGCCTGCCGGGCCGTTTGCATCGGCCTCGGCAGCTCCTCCTCCCCTGCAGCCCAGCGCCCCGCTCTGGCAGCACGTTGCAGGGGCAGGGACCGGGCTGTGTGTTGTGCTGGGGAGCGCAGCCACGTATCCGGCTCCGCACAGAGCCCAAAACCATGTTCTGAGCGGCGGGGTAAGGGGGCCAGGGGGCAGGAGAAGGGGCAGGGAGGTTCTGGAGGGGGCAGTCAAGAGACAGGGGGGGGGGTCGGGAGTTTTGGGGGGGGGGCTTTTTGGAGGGGTGGAGAAGGTTTTGGGCAGTCAGGGTACAGGTAGGGGGTAGGGTCCTCGGGGGCAGTTAGGAGCAGGGGTCCCAGGAGGGGGCAGTCAGGGAACAAGGAGCGGGGGGGGTGGGGGGTTGGGAGTTCTGTGGGGGGAGCTGTCAGGGGTGGGGAGAGGGATCGGAGCAGTCAGGGGACAGGGAGCAGAGGGCTTTAGATGGGTTGGGAGTTCTGGGGGGGGGCTGTCAGGGGGTGGAGAGTGGTTGGATGGGGCGTGGGAGTCCCAGGGGTCTGTCTGGGGGTGGGGGTGTGGATAAGGGTTGGGGCAGTCAGGGGACAAGAGGCAGGAAGGCTTAGGTAGGGGGTGGAGTCCTGGGGGGCAGTTAGGGGCAGGGGTCCCAGGAGGGGGCAGACAGGGGGCAAGGAACGGGGGGAGGGTTGGGGGTTCTACGGGGGGCGGGAAAAGGGAGGGGCAGGGGCAGGGCTCCTCCCGTCCTCTTTTTTGCTGCTGAAATATGGTAACCCTATTAGGGGTTAGGATGAGACATTCAAAGGGGGCCAGATTAGCCCAAATCTGCCTACTGTGGGGTTTCCTGCATCTTCTTCTGCAGCATCTAGTGCTGGCCACAGGCTGGTGGACTAGAAGGGCCTGGGTCCGCCCCAGTCTGGCTCCCTGCGTTGCTGTCAGTACTGTCAGAGAGCAGAGTTAACAGCAGGGAGATCTATTCAGGTGAAATTAAAAGAGAGGAGAAGAGCCAAACACCTGATGCTACAAATCAAGCATTCCCAGGCTAGGAAGGATGGTCTTGTGGTTAGAGAACAGGCCGGGAGCCGGGACTCCTGGGTTCTATTCCTGGCTCGACTTCCCTTCCCTGTGGCTCAGGTCTCCCATTTGCAGAGATAATACCTCCCGGGGCAGGGAGAGGCTCAGTTTGTTAGCATCCCCACTGTGCTGGCAGATTCCCAGGCGGGAGGGAGTGCAGATGCAGTACTGTTATGGCACACACAGGGGCCATGAGAAACAGAAGGGCTGGAAGGAACTCACAGCGGGCTGCTACCAAAGCGGCAGTAGAGAGGCTTGTCATGCCAGGGAAGGGGACATTCAGAGTGAGGGGTGTGGTTGGAACTGTTGCCCCTAACACAGGGGTACCAGACTGTGAAGCCCATTTATCCCCCCAGTGCACCCCACACCACATGCTGAAATTAAAAGAGGCCACTGGTCCCGCTGAACTCAGGGGGATTTGCGGGGGCCCAGCACCTCCACAAACAGGGCTACCCGTGCCTATTGGATCCTGGCAGCCTTCCCTACCAGCTCCACCAACAGCTAATGGGGGAGGCTGCTTGGGCTGCCCCCCCGGCCCCAGCAGAAGAGCAGTGCTGGCCAGCTGCCTGCATGGCCCATGGCCAGGCCTGGTTTGGGTGGCTCTGCCCTGCAGGAAGGGTCCCTGCTAGAATCCTTCCTGCATCTGGACGGATTCCCTCTTGCTTTTGCTGGGCTCCCTCCTCCTGCCTCCTTGCCAGAGGAGGATGCTCTAAGCACGCCGAGTGCACCCTCCAAGCATCCTGCACTGGCCATTAGTGCTCTTGGCGGAGCAAGCTCAGGGTCCCGAGCCCTGCAGGAGAACTCCGCGTGCTCAGAGCTGCTGTCTGTGCCCGTCTCCCCCAGCCCCCCTAGAGAACCAGCACAGGGGCGAGGGTTAGGGGTAGTGCTGGGGCAGGGACAGGTCCCTAACCCAGGACAGACCCTCCTATCTAGCACAGCTCCCCAAGTCCCTGAGTTCTGCTCGTGCAGCACTGGCGCCCCCTGATGCTGCCGGAGAGGGGTTGGGGCTGACTCATGGAAGCCGTCAGCTCCGGGAGCTCTAGTGCAGAACAGAGCGAGCGTGGCTGTGACATGGAGCTGGAGGAAAGGACCACCCCCCAGCCCAGGCACTAATGCGCTGCCTGACAGCGAGCTGATGGAGCAGGCAGAGACAAGCCAGAATAGAGCTGTTAGCTCCAGCTAAAGCCATGTCGACAAGCAGCGTGCACGGGTGGCGGGAGAGGAACCCCTCGCTGACAGCAGGACGTGGGTTGGTGGGCGGGTGTGGGGGAGATGGACACAAGGGGCAGGGAAGCAGGGCCAGATGGGAGGGGGAAGGAAGGGAGCGACGGGGCAGAGGTGATGGGGAAAACAAGGGAGTGGGGCTGGAGGTGGGCTTTGCTTGCTGTACACTGCCCCATTCCCCCATCCCTCTCCGGGACCCTGCTGGGGCTGAAGCTGGGCAAGGAAAGGACCAAGCGGGCGCAGGGAGGGTCCCACCTACCGGATAGGTTTGGAGACTTGAGAGCTGAACTTGGTGAATTCCCCTGGAGCCGTCCACTCGGAGCCCAGCTGGCGGGGGAGAGAGAATGCATGAGAGCTCGCTCTAACCAGCTGGCGGGAGCATGCCAAGGCGGGGCCGGAGGGCCTGAGGGAGCTCTAGCCCCAAAGGCAGCACCCAGGGGACTTGGTGGCCCGTGTGCCCATTCCCCAGCTGCTTTATTATCACCACCATCTAGCTGTGTTCGGGCAGGGCCTGGGAACCTGGCCAGGGATCAAGTCCCCTCCATGCTCACTGCTGCGCTCCATGAGCTCCTAACACCAGACAGTATGTTTCCCGCTAGCTCTCCCTTGCCACGGCTCCGTGCAGAATGAGCGTCACAGACAGGGGCTCCACGCAGGCTCAGGTAGCGTCAGCACAGGCAGCGTTCGCTCCCTCGAGAGCCAGCAGAGACCGTTCCAGGCCCCCAACAGAGGCAGCACCAGACCTGTCCTGCTTAGAGGGACAGCAGAACTCCCCTGCCTCACAGAGGAGCATGGCTGAGTACTGGCTATGCACATGCACAAGGGCTTCAGGCCGTACACTAATCACCCACTGGGAGAAATTAGGACAACAGCTATGGCTGGGGGGTGGGGAGGGAGATGGTCCCACATCTGCCTACTGTGGGGTTCTTGCACCTTCCATGGAAGCAGTTGGTGCTGGCCACTGTTGGAGAGCGGACATGGGACTGGATGGACCCTTGATCTAAAGCAACCCAGCCGTTCCTAAGACACCAGCGAAGCCTCACATCTGGTATAATTGATAGGGGTTCTTGCACACCCACTGTCGGCTGTTGTGGAGCCATTACGGCGGAGGTGAGATTTAAGAAGAGATTTGAAAAACTAAGTTGCCTGTGCGTCTGACAGCCATTGCCATGAGCTCCTAATGGCACCCCTTACCCTATGTATCTTCCCAGGGCATGAAGCCTGAGCCGAGCGAGAGCACGATTTCCAATCCACGGCCGGAGAGTTATTAAAGGGCAAACCCCCAAATGTTTCCAGGGAGGGGAAGAAAAGCCCCCTGTCCCCAGAATTTCCTTATTCGCCTGAACAGCTGGCCAGACTCTCTCGCCGGGCTTGCCGCCCAAGAACAGATTCACCCTCCAGGATCAGAGCAAGGCAGAGACATTTCAGTCCCAGAGTTTGCGGGACATTTCTAAGGTGAAGAGCACAAGCATTTGATGTGAGAGTGCTGCTCTGGCCCCACTGCAGCGCCGCGACTGTGACGCAGCACCTGAACACCCACGCATGATGGCGTTTGGTATCCCACGCTCCGGTCGTGACAACGTGGCCTCCAGATGTGATGGTCACAGCTGGATTCACTCATGTTTTCTATGGATCCCACTGGCAATTATCCCAGCTCCATTTGTACTTTAGCATCCCAGCTCGGGCTCCTCCTCTCCCAACAGATTGCATTGTTTGCAGGGAGATAATAAAGAGCATCGCTACCCAGAGGAATGAGCCCAGGAGCGTTCACTGCATAGGCTGAGTGCTGCCAGGGGATAGAGAAGTAGTTGAGCGGTGATCTGTACCTTGCCCACAAATGCCATCAGCCGGGCATTGGCTGGGATCTCATCAGAGCTGAGCCAGAACTCCGAGTTGTCGTCCGATGCTACGGAAAATTGGAAGTCCCCTGTGGAGCAAGGAAGAATGTAGTCATTAGTAGACCATAAGAATGGCCATACTGGGTCAGACCAATGGCCCATCCAGCCCAGTATCCTGTCTTTCAACAGTGCCAGATGCTTCAAAGGGAATGAACAGAACAGGGAAATTATTGAGTGATCCATCCCTTGTTGTCCAGGCCCAGCTTCTGGCAGTCAGAGGCTTAGGGACACCCGAGCGTGGGGTTGCGTCTCTGACCATCTTGGCTAGTAGTTATTGATGTACCTCTCCCTCCAGGAACTTCTGTCTTTTTTTTTTTTTTTTTTTTTTGAATGCAGTTATACTTTTGGCCTTCACAAAATTTCCTGGCTATGAGTTGCCCAGGTAGACTGTGTGTTGTGTGAAGAACTACTTCCTTATGCTTGTTTTAAGGCTATTAATTTCATTGTGTGACACCTCATTCTTGTGTTATGGGAAGGGGTAAATGACACCTCTTTATTCACTTTCTCCACACCAGTCACAATTTTATAGACCGCTAGCATATTCCTCCCTTAGTCGTCTTTTTTCCAAGCTGAACAGTCCCGGTCTTTTTAATCTCTCCTCATACGGAAGCTGTTCCAGACCCCTAATCACTTTTGTTGCCCTTCTCTGTATTTTTTCCAATCCTAATATATCTTTTTTGAGATGGGGTGACCAGAGCAACAATGGAGCAAAGTAGCAGCAGCTGCCCCTGACGAGAATCCCCAAGACCCACAGGTTACAGTGTGGAACAGCGGCAGGTGAGCAGGGGTGATGGATGTTCCCCGCACTGCGGGACAACGGGTAGGTGGGGTGATGATGGTGTCTGGGTCGCAACACCCACGTAACTCGCTATGTTAGGGTCCCTGCCGGAGCGCTCTCAAGCTACGCTGCTGTCCCGGGAGGGATCGGAGGTTGCTCATGTGGGCAGGGGATTGGACTCGATGATCTCTTGAGGTCCCTTCCAGTCCTAGAATCTATGAATCTCTGTACCTCAGAGCCATCTGGGCTATTGGTAGTGGTGGTGGTGGTGGGGAGAGCCGGGGGGTAGTGGTATGGGATCCCTGCAGCTACACAGCTGCTCCTGCCTTGTGCCTGCGAGTGAGCAGGGGGCGTAGCTTTACGGAGCTCCCTGAAGCTGCATGAATAATCTCAGGCTCTCTTCTGGTCTTCGAACCTAGCAGTCTATGAACACCCCTGCCCGAGAGATGGGCAAGGGGAAAGGTAAGAGGCAGTGGTTCTGTGCAGCCCCCCAGCTCAGCCCTTATAGGTGAGGGGCAAGGGAGATGCTCACCATCCTTGAAGGGGTGGATGTACCCGAAGATCCGCAGCCCGTAATTCTTCCACTTGGGTGACACAGCCAGCTTCTTCACCGTGGTGCGGGTCTGCACGCACCGGGAATGAGGGAGAGAGAGAGCGCGCACGCGCAGGGACACGTCACACCCTGGCCTTGCTCTGGGCCATGTCACACTAGCACCCACGCTCCTCGGGGAGGCAGGGGAGTGTGCCCCCCAGCCCTGCCTCTGCCCCACTGCCCCACCCTGCTCCGCGGGGTCCCTAGAGAGGGTGAAATTCCACTGCCAGGGCAGGGGCCTCGGACCCACTTCAGTCCCACACCTTTAACACTCCTCATGGGGCTTGAGCGGGCCTCCTGATGGAGGGAAATTCCCCCCAGAGAGAGGTCCCATGGATCCCACAGGAGTTATCTGTCCAGGATTGGTCCCTAGGGGATCCCTGACTCACAGGCTCCCCCCCCCCCCACTGCAATGGGCTTTGGGTCAGGCCCTCAGGAATCCAAATGCTCTGGCAGAAATAAAGGTACCGGTCAGAGCAGATCAGCCAGCGACCCCCAGCCGAGCCGAGGGGAAGGGAGGGACGGCGCGGCCGCGGCGCAGCGAGGGGCCTGTACTCACGTGGGGAAAGAGCGGGAAGTGCAGGTTCTTCCTCAGGTGCCTCACGGCCCCTCCGCACCAGTCCTCGAAGACGTGCAGGTTCGCCTTCCCCTTGTACTGCAGAATGAACAGCCCCGACGGGGGCGTGAGAGTGCTTCCCGGGCCAGGCCCCCACCCCCCACGGGGGTGAGAGAGCACTTCCTGGGCCGGGCCCCCACCCCCCACGAGGGCGTGAGAGCGCTTCCTGGGCTGGGCCCCCACCCCCTACGGGCTTACGTGAACCTCCCCGTCACCGACCAAAGACCATGCCCAAATCCCACCGGAGGCCGTGGGGAGATTCCCACGGGTGCTGGATCAGCCCCACTACACCAGGGGGCTCAGAGAGCCACACGACACCACAGCAAGGCTGGGGTCAGCACGCCGGGAGGGGAGTAGCTCAGGGGGCCATGGAAGGGAAGGGAGTGCGTAGCCTTGTAGCACATGCTCCGCCTGTGCCGGGTGGTGTTCCAGGGGAAACGTGGGTGCAGGTTGCTGTTTTTCTGGGGCGTTGAGTGTTTTTAACATGTTTCCTGCCCGGCCAGCCAGGCTGCACCAGGAGTCAGAGCAGCCCCAGGTTCCTCAGCCAGCCCACGTTACTGCCAGCTCAAAGGAAGATCTGTTTCAGTTCAAGCCACGCCAGCTCCCCAGCCCTGGCGCGGTCTTCAGCCAGTCCCGAGCTCTCCCCAAGGTGCTACGCAGTCACGGCAGGGCACAAATGTACTGGTGGCTCAAACCGGGGCAAATCCCCATGTGACGTTGCACTCCATATGCTTTATAAAAATATGTTTATAAGTATGAATATGATGTAACTGGAATATGCTTTATGCAAAAGGTCTCTTGTAAGGTATCATTACAAAGTTTATAATCTACTGAGTGTGGTCATCCTAGTTGTATGAATGTATCATTCTTGTATCTGAAACTAGGAATATGAAGTATAACTCTGAGGTCCTATTGTAATTACGTAAAGCGTGGGCCATTAATGGTGGTTTAGAATCTTGATGGCTCCCATTGACTAGGACAATTGACTGTAGATGGCTGTTTACTTGCAAGCCTCCACTGTATACATGTGGGCCAGCCCTGGAAGAATGGAGGAGGTCTCACAGGACATGTGAACATGTCACATGATACTGGAATCCATCTTAAACCTGGTGCTTTTCCATTTAGGAGGAGGGGTGGGAACCCAGAGAGAGACAAAGGATTCCTGCCTTGTGTCAAAGCTATAAAAGGGGGTGAAGCAGGACAAAGGGGGTCCCAGTCATGAGAAAGCCCCTGCTTTTCACCTAAGATGTCTGCTGGAACTAACAAGGTCTCTACCAGGGGAAAGGATTGGGCCCAGACTAGGAAGGAGTCTAATCTGGGAAAGAAGCTTATTGGAACATCTCTGAGGGTGAGATTTACCTGTACTCAGTTTCTTAATGTATTAGGCTTAGACTTGCGTGTTTTGTTTTATTTTGCTTGGTAACTTACTTTGTTCTGTCTGTTATTACTTGGAACCACTTAAATCCTACTTTTTATACTTAATAAAATTACTTTTGTTTATTAGTAAACCCAGAGTAAGTCTGCTGTTCGCCGCTCAGCTGGTTCGCTGCTGACTGCCCTTATATACCAGTCAGGCCCACTCAAGGCCCACCTGGAACAAAGCACTCCCAATTCACACTTTTCAAACAAACAAGCAAGCAATCAAGCACACGGTCAAACTGACCAACTGTCCCAGCAGCAGGCACTCCGATACTCACCAACACAGCCCCCCTAATGCAGCACTTAGCGTACCTCCTCTTGGACAGCTCCCAGGCAAACTCCCGCTGTTAGCCTCTGCTGTTCGCCGCTTGAGTGGGCCTGACTGGTATATAAGGGCAGTCAGCAGCGAACCAGCTGATCGGCTAACAGCAGAGGCTAACAGCAGAGGCTAACAGCGGGAGTTTGCCTGGGGGAGTTCGCTTGGGGAGAGCGCACTGAGGCTTTCATCTGCAGGTTTCTCTGAGTAGTTCCTGCAACAGTTGAGGAAGCTCTTAAGAGGACGGTGATATGGAAGGTGAGCGATCAGCTGTTGTAACCTGCACGGGTTGTGCCATGTTTGTCTTTCTTCCACAGGACAGAAGCGACTTTGTCTGTACAAAGTGCAAGCTGGTCTCCATGTTGGAAGAGAAGGTTCAAGGGCTGGAGAAACGAGTGTCGACTCTGCGTTACATAAGGGAAAATGAAGGTTTCCTGGACAGACGTCAGGAGATGCTTCTACGGCCACAATGTTCTGAAGATTCAGAGCAGGCGCAGCAGGGACAGAAGGATTGTGAAGAGGTTTGGCAGCATGTGACCTCCAGAAGGAGAAAGAGGAGCGTCCATGCACCAGCAATGGAGATACAGGTGAGCAATCGTTTCCATGTTCTCTCTACAGGTACTAATGCGGAGAGTGGACTAGATGACCCATCTGAGGGAAGGGAGCAGAAGGAGACTCCACCGATTGGAAGGCAAAAGATGCACTGTCCTAGGGATGGGGGTTCCAAGACCACCACTCCCAAGAGGAGGAGGAGGGTGGTGGTGGTCGGGGACTCCCTCCTCAGGGGGACTGAGTCATCTATCTGCCGCCCCGACCGGGAAAACCGAGAGGTCTGCTGCTTGCCAGGAGCTAGGATACACAATGTGACGGAGAGATTGCCGAGACTCATCAAGCCCTCGGATCGCTACCCCTTCCTGCTTCTCCACGTGGGCACCAATGATACTGCCAAGAATGATCTTGAGTGGATCACTGCAGACTACGTGGCTCTGGGAAGAAGGATAAAGGAGTTTGAGGCGCAAGTGGTGTTCTCGTCCATCCTCCCTGTGCAAGGAAAAGGCCGGGGTAGAGACCGTCGAATCGTGGAAGTCAACGAATGGCTACGCAGGTGGTGTCGGAGAGAAGGCTTTGGATTCTTCGACCATGGGATGGTGTTCCAAGAAGAAGGAGTGCTAGGCAGAGACGGGCTCCACCTAACGAAGAGAGGGAAGAGCATCTTCGCCAGCAGGCTGGCTAACCTAGTGAGGAGGGCTTTAAACTAGGTTCACCGGGGGAAGGAGACCAAAGCCCTGAGGTAAGTGGGGAAATGGGATCCTGGGAGGAAGCACAAGCAGGAGAGCGCAAGAGGGGAGGACTCCTGTCTCATGCTGAGAAAGAGGGACGATCGATGAGTTATCTTAAGTGCCTATACACAAATGCAAGAAGCCTGGGAAACAAGCAGGGAGAACTGGAAGTCCTGGCACAGTCAGGGAACTATGATGTGATTGGAATAACAGAGACTTGGTGGGATAACTCACATGACTGGAGTACTGTCATGGATGGATATAAACTGTTCAGGAAGGACAGGCAGGGCAGAAAAGGTGGGGGAGTTGCGTTGTATGTAAGAGAGGAGTATGACTGCTCAGAGCTCCGGTATGAAACTGCAGAAAAACCTGAGAGTCTCTGGATAAAGTTGAGAAGTGTGAGCAACAAGGGTGATGTCGTGGTTGGAGTCTGCTATAGACCACCAGACCAGGGGGATGAGGTGGACGAGGCTTTCTTCTGGCAACTAGCAGAAGTTGCTAGATCGCAGGCCCTGGTTCTCATGGGAGACTTTAATCACCCTGATATCTGCTGGGAGAGCAATACAGCGGTGCACAGGCAATCCAGGAAATTTTTGGATAGTGTAGGGGACAATTTCCTGGTGCAAGTGCTGGAGGAACCAACTAGGGGCAAAGCTTTTCTTGACCTGCTACTCACAAACAGGGAAGAACTAGTAGGGGAAGCAAAAGTGGATGGGAACCTGGGAGGCAGTGACCATGAGATGGTCGAGTTCAGGATCCTGACACAAGGAAGAAAGGAGAGCAGCAGAATACGGACCCTGGACTTCAGAAAAGCAGACTTTGACTCCCTCAGGGAACAGATGGGCAGGATCCCCTGGGAGAATAACATGAAGGGCAAAGGGGTCCAGGAGAGCTGGCTGTATTTTAAAGAATCCTTATTGAGGTTGCAGGAACAAACCATCCCGATGTGTAGAAAGAATAGTAAATATGGCAGGCGACCAGCTTGGCTAAACAGTGAAATCCTTGCTGATCTTAAACGCAAAAAAGAAGCTTACAAGAAGTGGAAGATTGGACAAATGACCAGGGAGGAGTATAAAAATATTGCTCAGGCGTGCAGGAGTGAAATCAGGAAGGCCAAATCACACTTGGAGTTGCAGTTAGCAAGAGATGTTAAGAGTAACAAGAAGGGTTTCTTCAGGTATGTTAGCAACAAGAAGAAAATCAAGGAAAGTGTGGCCCCCTTACTGAATGAGGGAGGCAACCTAGTGACCGAGGATGTGGAAAAAGCTAATGTACTCAATGATTTTTTTGCCTCTGTCTTCACGCACAAGGTCAGCTCCCAGATTGCTGCACTGGGCAGTACAGCATGGGGAGAAGGTGACCAACCCTCTGTGGAGAAAGAAGTGGTTCGGGACTATTTAGAAAAACTGGACGTGCACAAGTCCATGGGGCCGGATGCGCTGCATCCGAGAGTGCTAAAGGAGTTGGCGGGTGAGATTGCAGAGCCATTAGCCATTATTTTTGAAAACTCATGGCGATCCGGGGAGGTCCCAGATGACTGGAAAAAGGCTAATGTAGTGCCCATCTTTAAAAAAGGGAAGAAGGAGGATCCGGGGAACTACAGGCCAGTCAGCCTCACCTCAGTCCCTGGAAAAGTCATGGAGCAGGTCCTCAAGGAATCAATTATGAAACATTTAGAGGAGAGGAAAGTGATCAGGAACAGTCAGCATGGATTCACGAAGGGGAAGTCGTGCCTGACTAACCTAATTGCCTTCTATGATGAGATAACTGGCTCTGTGGATGAGGGGAAAGCAGTGGATGTGTTATTCTTGACTTTAGCAAAGCTTTTGATAAGGTCTCCCACAGTATTCTTGCCGCCAAGTTAAAGAAGTATGGGCTGGATGAATGGACTGTAAGGTGGATAGAAAGCTGGCTAGATCGTCGGGCTCAACGGGTAGTGATCAATGGCTCCATGTCTAGTTGGCAGCCGGTTTCAAGCGGAGTGCCCCAAGGGTCGGTCCTGGGGCCGGTTTTGTTTAATATCTTTATTAATGATCTGGAGGATGGTGTGGACTGCACTCTCAGAAAGTTTGCAGATGACACTAAACTAGGAGGCGTGGTAGATACACTAGAGGGTAGGGATCGGATACAGAGGGACCTAGACAAATTAGAGGATTGGGCCGAAAAAAACCTGATGAGGTTCAACAAGGACAAGTGCAGAGTCCTGCACTTAGGATGGAAGAATCCCATGCACTGCTACAGACTAGGGACCGAATGGCTAGGTAGCAGTTCTGCAGAAAAGGACCTAGGGGTCACAGTGGATGAGAAGCTGGATATGAGTCAACAGTGTGCTCTTGTTGCCAAGAAGGCTAACGGCATTTTGGGCTGTATAAGTAGGGGCATTGCCAGCAGATCGAGGAACGTGATCGTTCCCCTTTATTCGACATTGGTGAGGCCTCATCTGGAATACTGTGTCCAGTTTTGGGCCCCGCACTACAAGAAGGATGTGGAAAAATTGGAAAGAGTCCAGCGGAGGGCAACAAAAATGATTAGGGGTCTGGAGCACATGACTTATGAGGAGAGGCTGAGGGAACTGGGATTGTTTAGTCTCCAGAAGAGAAGAATGAGGGGGGATTTGATAGCAGCCTTCAACTACCTGAAGGGGGGTTCCAAAGAGGATGGAGCTCAGCTGTTCTCAGTGGTGGCAGATGACAGAACAAGGAGCAATGGTCTCAAGTTGCAGTGGGGGAGGTCCAGGTTGGATATCAGGAAAAACTATTTCACTAGGAGGGTGGTGAAACACTGGAATGCGTTACCTAGGGAGGTGGTGGAGTCTCCTTCCTTGGAGGTTTTTAAGGCCCGGCTTGACAAAGCCCTGGCTGGGATGATTTAGCTGGGAATTGGTCCTGCTTTGAGCAGGGGGTTGGACTAGATGACCTCTTGAGGTCCCTTCCAACTCTGATATTCTATGATTCTATGATTCTATGATTAATACCTGGGGGAGCAAACAGCTGTGCATATCTCTCTATCAGTGTTATAGAGGATGGACAATTTGCGAGTTTACCCTGTATAAGCTTTATACAGAGTAAAATGGATTTGGGGTTTGGATCCCATTGGGAACTGGTGTCTGGGTGCTGGAGATAAGTGACCTGCTGAGTGGTTTTCAGTTAAATCCTGCAGCGTTGGGGGTGTGGTTCAGACCCTGAGTCTGTGTTGCAGCAGGCTAGCATATCTGGCTCAACAAGGCAGGGTTCTGGAGTCCCAATCTGGCAGGGAAAATGGGTTCAGAGGTAATCTCAGCTCATCAGGTGAGGGTCCCAAGGGGGTCTCTGTGACCAAACCCATCACACCCCAGTCTACAGCAGGTCTTAGAATCTGGCAGGTCTTAGAAGCCCGCAGATACAGCCAATCCCTGGCTGATGAGAAAGCCAGCTGCCAGGAACGGGCCTAGCACTATATCCTAAATGCCCTAGACACAGCTAAAAGTTCCAGAGATCAGAGCCTGACCAGCTGCCCTACTCCTACACCTCTTTCATGGGCTAGCTGGGCCTCTCGGCTAGGGACCCAGGGATTGTTCCACCATTAACCCCCATTTCTTTCCCCTCTGGCTTTGTATTTTTGGCAACCCCCCTCCTGTGAACGTGGGACAGCCGCCGTCTTGGCCAATATATCAAGGACTCAATTGGGGACCCCCAGAGCTAAAAGGATGAGCCTGAGCTGCAGCTCCCTACCCAGAGCTCATCACCTACACATCAGGCACCTGTAAAGCAGACACCGGCGAGCTCCCGTTTACACCCCCAAGCCCAGGCCAAGCAGAGCAGAGGAGCGAGCGAAGCAGAGTTCTCAGCGCCTGGTGGACCTCCTGTCAGCAACCATTGCTAGTGTGTTCCTGGCTGAAATCAAGCGTGTGCGGGGGGGATCCCAGACAGGGGTTCGAAAGGCCAGGATCCATGTGCCGGGGCCATGCTCAGGGAGGGGAGGACACGCAGGGAAGTGGTTGGGAACCCGGGTGCCGTTATTCCCTTTCCAAAGGCTCTGAGGAGAATCCAGTCGTTCCCCAGGGTGGATGCTGGCAGGGAGCAGAGGAGAGATCTGGGGCTGGTGCCGCCCACAGACCAAGAGACCACCCTGCCCATCTCCTCCATGCCCTGGCCTGGAAAGGCCTGCGGTGGGTAGAGCCCCAGAGCTGTGACTGATGAACACCTCCGATGGTCGGATGGCTCACGTCACCGGGGTGGCTCTGAGGCAGGAGAGGGATCCCAGTGTCTGCTGTGGGTTTACTGAGATGGTCGGCCAAGCCCCAAGCACCCTTCATCCCTAACGTGCTGCTGTGGGGCACCCTCCCAGCTGGTGCCCTGGCCCCCACATGCCAGCTGATGGCAGTGACTGCCGCTCCACCGGCCAGGCCCTGCAGCTGGGGAGGAAGGAGAGGGGTGGAGCCAAGGGCAGCTGAAGAGGCAGGAAGGCAGTGACGAAGTGCGGGGAGTCCAGAGATGGGCTCGGAGCCGGATGGGAGGAAAGGGGCCTGTGGGTGACAGGGCTAAGAAACTTCACGGGGTGGCGGGGGCACAGGGGAGGGGCAGGGAGCAGCGTCTCTGGGTAGCGACCCCAGCAGTCTCCAGTCACTCCGCACGGGCACACACTGCCCTGGCCATGCACAGTCCCAGCCCTGGGCGTCTGGGGAGGTTTTGGCACCTGGCAGCACAAGGAGACTGGGAATGGGGGGAGGGGAGACAGGGACCCCTGAGCTGTGCCCTGGAGATCAAAGGGTGCCAGCTAACCACGAGTGCCGGCATAGCCCAGGGCTCCCTCCCCCTTCTCCGGTCCGGTCGGCTGTGCAGTGCCCCCGTCCCCAAGGGCTCGCAGCTCTCCTCCCCGCTGCTGGCTTTCACGTCAGGGCTGCAGTCGGGGTCAAAGCAACTAAGAATTGAGTGCCGGGTCCTACTTTCCTGGAGCTGCCTCCTCTTGCACTGGAGAAGCCGAATCTCCGGGCTGTCTGTGCGGCAGGGACGCAGCAGGATGATGGACTCCAAGGTCTCGGCTCCCATTAACGCAAGCAGTACTATTAATGCCTCCCCTACCGCTCAGGTGCAGCCGGGGGTTCGCTCGCTGCACAGCCCCCGCCCCAGCCGGGGAAGCGTGACCTGGTGATGCTCCACCACTATCTGCCTATCTGCTGCATCGATCACTGCCATGGCTTGCTACCGCCACCTGCTCCCGCACCTGTCCACTCAGCGGCCTCAGAAGAGCATCAGCGGGGAAAAATTCCCTGCCAAGAGCCACGCCTGCTCTGCCAACCACCATGCCCTGCCACCAGCCCTGCCAACCGCCATGCCATGCCTGCTCTGCCAACTGCCACGCCCTGCCACCAGCTGTGCCAACCCTGCCATGCCCTGCCAAACACCATGCCCTGCCACCAGCCCTGCCAACCGCCATGCCATGCCTGCTCTGCCAACCACCATGCCCTGCCACCAGCCCTGCCAACCGCCATGCCATGCCTGCTCTGCCAACTGCCACGCCCTGCCACCAGCTGTGCCAACCCTGCCATGCCCTGCCAAACACCATGCCCTGCCACGCCCTGCCTGCTCTGCCAACCACCATGCCCTGCCACCAGTCGTGCCAACCCTGCCACGCCCTGCATGCTCTGCCAACCCCACCATGCCCTGACACCAGCCATACCAACCCCACCATGCCCTGCCTGCTCTGCCAACCCCCATGCCCTGCCACCAGCCCTGCCAACCGCCATGCCCTGCCTGCTCTGCCAACTGCCATGCCCTGCCAACCCTGCCATGCCCTGCCAAACACCATGCCCTGCCAACCGCCATGCCCTGCCTGCTCTGCCAATCTCCAGGCCCTGCCACCAGTCGTGCCAACCCTGACATGCCCTGCCTGCTCTGCCAACCACTACACCCTGCCACCAGCTGTGCCCACCACCACGCGCTCCCACCAGCCATGCCAACCCCACCATGCCCTGCCTGCTCTGCCAACCACCCCACCATGCCCTCCCACCAGCCATGCCAACCACCACACCCTCCCACCAGCCATGCCAACCCAGCCGTACCAACCCTGCCATGCCTTCCCACCAGCTATGCCAACCACTACACCCTGCCGCCAGCCATACCAACCCCACCAGCCGTGCCAATCCCACCATGCCCTCCCACCAGCCATGCCAACTGCCACACCCTGCCAACAGTCACACCCTTCCTGCTCTAACAGCCATGCCCTCCCACCAGCCATGCCAACTGCCACACCCTGCCAACAGTCACACCCTTCCTGCTCTAACAGCCATGCCCTCCCACCAGCTGTGCCAAACACCCTGTCCTGCCAATAGTCACACCCCACCATCTCTAACAACCACGCCATGTGCCATGTCCCTAGAACTCCACCAACCACACCCTGCCAACAGCCATGCCACGCCGACTCTACCAATGCCCACCACCACCACGGCACCAGCAGTGCCAACTCCTACGCCCTGCCAGTAGCCACACCCCGCCAGCTGTAACAACCACTCCACATGCCACGCCCCTACAGCTTCACCAACCACACCCTGCCAATAGCCATGCTCCTCAGCTCTGCTAACAACCACACCATGTGCTATGCCCCTACAGCTTCACCAACTATGCCCTGCAATGAGCCATGCTGTGCCCACTCTGCCAACCACCACACCGCACCAGCTCTGCCAACAACCACCCCACTACAGCGCTGCCGACCACGCTGGGCCTTTGATACCCACTGAACCGCAGCTTTGGCACAGAACAGGGCTTTTTGCCAAGCACCAATGAACAATAACCCCCAAAACTGAGCTGTCGCCGTCTGGGAATCTGCAGGGGAGGTGACCACTTGGTTTGCTTGGGGGATCAGGCGTGGGGATGCTCCCACACCCCAGGCAACGGCTGCCCTCTCCTGCAGTGCTGCCATCCCAGGTTTGCTTCCCCTCACAGCTCCCGGGACTGGGTGGAACCAGAACCTAGTCCACTTTGGCCCTTACGCCTGTGGGGTTACTACCACGCTTGCGATCCAGGGCCAGTCCTCGATCAGGGTAACCTGGCTGGATGAGGATCTGACCCACGATATCTGGGAGCAGCAGAGACCGGCAAGGTGAGCCCACTCCCCTCTCAATGGGGCGTCTGCACAGATGCCAGCCACAGCATCCCACCAGGTCACAGCGTGCTGATCTGCAGCCCCGGTCGCTCTCTCCAAGTTCTAGGAGCTCCCCACAGAGGCCTCGCACCCAGGACCGCAGCCAGCCCCCAGGCGACAGGGCTTCGTTACATCCACCAAACCCATTGCAAGACGGGGAACTAACCTCCCGGGGCGTCTAACAGGTAATTGGATCTGGTCCCGGAGCAGAGCCCACCACGCAGCACAGCAGCCTGGGCTTCCTGCACCGATGGTGCTCGCTCAACTGAGAGATGCAGTCATTTGGGAGGCAGCTTCCCGTCCTTGGTGTGATCAAAACACAGCCTCCGCCCAGGGAGCAGCTCTCACACCCCCACCTCCCGAGCACTGTGCTAACAAGCCCCTCCCAGTGACAGCCCTGGGTCTTGCAGAGATCGCCTCCACTCCCTGTGGCAGAGGCAGCCGAGACGCCGCTGGCATACGGCATGAGCTCATTAGGCAGAGATGCCTGGCACAGGTTTCAGATGATCCGGCCCCGCTGCTGAGCTCTGACCCGAGCCCTGCTCTTACTACTGCTCTGCTGGAGGGCAGTGCAAAGGGGGCCTGGGCCAAGTTGTCTGCTGCTGCGTTTCCTACACCGAGCCATGATGAATGAAGAACTCCACGGCTTCTGCTCTCCCCCAGCTGTGTGGCTGATGCTGTCGCCAGGCCGGGAGCTCACATGCAGGGAGGCCTTGACCCAGCACAATCAGTCAGAAGGGAAGAGCTGTTTGATGATCCTGCAAGTTCTCCAACACCTGTCCCCCTGTCCCAGCGTCGGCTCCCCAGCTCCCGCACTGTCAGTGAGGACGGCTTTCACCCCCCCGCCCCGACTTGCCCCAAAGACGTGCCCTGCCCAGCTCACCTGCTCGTTCCATGGCAGAACACGCTTGGTCACATTCAGCCGGGGGTGCCTCCCGGCTCCATCCGCCCCTGGGCCTCTGGAAAGCCAGCCATCAAAGCCCTGCCCTTCGCCCTGCTGGGAAACCGAGGACAAGGTGAGAGAGCAGAATCCCGGGGAGGGGCCAGGGCAAGAGGAGGAGGGAAAATGGGTGACACGGATGCCTACCACCCCAACAGGCTTTTCAATCACCAGGCCCAATTCTCCATGGGTGTCCAGGAGCAGCTGCACTCAGTGGAGTGGGACCGCTTTCCACCAGCAGAGCTTTTGGCCCAATGGAGCACTTCCCCGGCCCCTGAAATGCAGCCTCCTCCTGAGGCGATGCTGCACGGCGGCTCAGGGCAGGCGGCGAAGACGAATCCCGTCTCCAGTGGGGGGAATTTCAGGCTGGTTAATTGGAACGACCCCAGCGGGGAGGTTGGCAGGGCTGACTCATTTGCCAGAAGGGCCAGGGGATCTAAACATCTCTTGTGAGCTGCGAACACCCAGGCGATGGGCCTGGGGGCCATTCTGTGACCCGGCAGGAAGCCCTGTGCGTGCGGGAGAGCAGAGAATTTTCCTGTCTAACCCAGAGATGGCCCCCGGTGCCTGTCCCGGCGCCTCCCCAGCACCCCTAAAAACCCAAACAACGACACAGGACCATTCTTGGGGATCATTTGTATTGCAGCAGCACAGAGAGGCCCGACTAAGGGATCCGGGCCCCACTGAGCCAGGGGCAATGTATCCCCAACAGAGACAGCCCCGACCCCACAGAGCTTACAGCCCAAGCATGAGACAAGCATGTCCCTGAACAGGGTGATAACAGCCATGGTGATCTCCATCATTTCCTCCTCAGCCAGGCGGGAGGGGAGCAGGCAGACTGAGCATATTATGCGGGGGGAAGAGAAGGGGTTAAATGTATCCATTAAAGGAAGGGCAGTGCAGTGAGTTGTGCATGCTCTGTACTAGCCGGAGCCATTTCCCAGCTGGTGGCTTTGTTCCTAGTGGCAGGGAAGTTGAGGGAGCAAGGGTAGCTGCCCATAGAGAGGGAGGGGCCGCCCGGGGATGGGAGACTGTGAGCTTAGCGAAACAGGGGACTGGCCAATGGGACCAGGCTTGCTCATTCAAAGTATGGTACCACTGACCATCTCACAGCTGTGGCAGCAGAGGTGGCTTTCAAAGCAGGGGCTGGTCAAAGCAGGCGGCTGGAGAAGAGGGCTGCATGGGGAAGATGAATGCAGATGGGGGTGCCCTCTGCTGCCCACTTTCCTGGCATGTGCAGGGGGGAGGCAGGAGATGAACCAAGCCTGCCCCAATCCTCTTGTGCCATCCGCTCCTCATTACACGGAGACAAATTACCGTGGCGACTGGGGTACTCGAGAAGGAAACAAAGCACCTCAGCCCATGATAAACGACTTCTTGTCAAGTTCCCCGTCTGGTGGAATTAATTCCCAGCCAGCTGCGCCTAGCGTGGGGAAGGGAGCAGGGACGGAGCCTGGAGCTGCAGACACCCAGCCAGCCCAGGAGCAGCGCTGTTTGGTTCCATGGCAGCTGGGGAAGGGATCTGGCTGGTGAAGTGCGTGGCACAAGCTCGGGGCTGCCCCAGGGGACACACGGTGAACAGGTCTCTGGTGGGAGCCGCGAGCCTGGGAGCACAGCGAGCGCTGTACCTACGTGCAAATGAAACATGCGTGCAGGAGGGTGGGGAGACTGGGCCCTGCGGCCCGGACAGCTCATTACAGGCTCTGGAAAGAAAAGGCTCCATTTGTGGTGTGCAGTAGTGGCGAGAATAGCGGAGGGCGTCATGACAGGGGGTCCCAGCCCTGATTCACAGTAACCCACTGCGCAAACTCGGAAAACTCATTTAACTGCTCGGTGCCTCGGTTTCCCCATCTGTACAAGGGGGAAAGCACAATCCCGACCCCTGCTATCCAGCACTGCGTGAGAGCCCCTCTGATGAGAGGTGCTCTCTGTGTCGCTATATCCACAGGCACAGCCTGACGCTGGCGGATAGCTGCTATTTGATAGACCTCAGGATGGCTCACAGTCTTTGCTGCTCTGGATTTCAACCCCCTCTCCAGAGGCGAGCTGTCTGCCAGCAGCAGCACCGCTGAACTTGATCCAGGCACTGGGTGCGGAGAAAGAACAAAAGCCCTGGTCAACCCCAATAACCCTGAGGCCCTCCCGACCCAATCCCAATGTCTCCCGGCAGCGAGTGAAATAAGGGGTGGTCTTGTGTCCTGGAGGCCACAGGAAACTCCCGCAGGATGTGGGATAAGAGGAATGGACTCGGTGGGTGTGAGGGGGACAAGCTCAGAAAAGAGGTGGGGGGCAGAATACTGGTTTCTGAGAGCTACTCTCAAGACATGAATGTGAAGGGGGAGAGCAGGCTGTGAGTGGCATTCACCGGAAGCAGAGCCCAGAGACATCAGCCTGGTCACTCCCCACGTTCTGTAGTTCACTAGTGTAACACCCGTGCAAGGGCATGAGTATGGTGCAATCAGGGCTCCCACGTTCCTAGTCGAGCCATGCGTACAAAGTCTAGTTGGCTTTGGCAAGTGTCAGAGGTCCTGCCCCGCAGCACCAGGCCTGGGGGAGGAGAAAGCGTTTCCATCTGCTCCACGTCTCCCTTTTCTCCTACTCGATCTCCAGCTAGGTCATGTCAGTTTCACAGCACGGCAAGAAACTGATGAGGGCCAGCAGAGTGCCGGGTCCCAGGGCAGCAGGGATCAGAGTGCTGCGGCCTTCGGAAACGGACGCCCCCGTGGGCCGCTGGCGTTCGGGGCTGTAACAGGTAACGTACACCCGGGTCACAGAGACCCAGATGTAGTCATTGATGGAGCACACAAGTTGCTACTCAGGGACTTGTCCTTGAGCAGCTTGGCTGACAGGGAGCTCAAAGCCCAGGGCTGTCAATGAACTCCACAAACATCTTTCCCAAGGCTGAAGGGGCACAAGAAGCCACCTGAGGATTTTTGTGCACAGAGCTATCGATCTCCAACTCGGGGGGCTGGAGGGTGATAACAATCCCTCATATACAGCCGCATAGCTGGAGAATCAGGAGTTGGTTCTTCTATGACAGACACCTCCAGTCTCTCAGGGCAGCGCACTGTTTCAATAGGGAGGGTTTAACAGCTACTTGAGACACCATCCCCATGCCTGCGCCTTAGCTGAGGCTGGCATCAGGTCACTACAAAGGCACTGCTCCTCTGGGATGGTGACCTCCAGGGCCAGACTCAGCTGCTTCCAATCTCAGCTGTTTTCCCTGCTGCCTTGTTCAAAACAATGGCTGGTTAGATTTTTGTTTTACTTTAAACCAACATGCACATGTACACCCCCTCCCCCCCGCCCAATCTCCCTTAGAAGGGATTCCACTCAATAATTCCCCATCAGGCAGAGAACCGGCTTCTCCACCATCCAGGCGAATGCTTTGAAAAGCTAAAAAATGGGCTGGTCTATTGGAAACAGAGGGGGCAGCTGATAAGAACAAGGAGCAATGGTTTCAAGTTGCAGTGTGGGAGATCTAGGCTGGAGATTAGGAAAAGCTTTTTCACTAGGAGGGTGGTGAAGCACTGGACTGGGTTACCTAGGGTAGGGAGGTGGTTGAATCTGCACCCTTAGAGGTTTTTAAGGCCCAGCTTGACAGAACCCTGGCTGGGATGATTTAGTTGGGTTTGGTCCTGTTTTCAGCAGGGTGACCAGATGTCCCAATAAAATCAGGACCGTCCTGATATTTAGGTGTTTGTCCCGCGTCCCGACCGATCTTTGGTCAGGACACAATTTGTCCTGATATTTCGCTCCACTGGCAGCGCTGGTTTTTTTGTTTTGTTTTTTTCCTCTGCTGGCAGCACATGGCTTTTTTTTTTTTTTTTTTTGCTCTGCTGGCAGACCCCTCCCCATGTGTCCCGATATTTTCTTCCTCTCATCTGGTCACCCTAGATTGGACTAGATGACCTCCTGAGGTCTCTTCTAACCCTAATCTTCTAGGATTCTATGATCAGCGTCCTCTGGCTGATGCCAATTCCAGCCAGAGATAGACAGGGGCCCCACTGTAACATCCTGGGCTAATTGGGATGCTGGGAATCCCAAATGGGAACATTTGCTAATCACAAAGTTAGGGGGGGTCTTTGCTGGCTGGTGAGAGCAGCTGGCTGTGGGCAAAGAGTTAAAAAGGAGCTGGTTTGTGCAGCAGGGAGAAGCAGCGGGAAACTATTCCCTGTGCAAAGGTTAAGGCAGCTGGAGAAGGGATGTGATTATTATTGATAGTTTCTCTGGCCCCGGGAGCGGGAAGTGCTTGCTGGAGCTTGGCAGCGGCACCTATCTGTTTTATTCCACTAGGCAGCCGGTGTGGATTTGCCGACCAGCGTTACCCATAGGGCAGCCAGTGCCCTGCAATGGGGAGCTCAGCCCCCTCTGCCACAGGTACCCCCATCAAAGAGCCTCAGTGGCAACGAGAGGGTTTGATTCATCATTACCGCAGCGGAGGGTTCATGCTGCACCAGCTCAGGGCGCATCACCGACTCTCCCCGGCCGGGGGCCCAGCCTTATGAACCCAGCGTGGAGCCGGTTTGGGGGGCATTCCACATTCCCACCCCGGCTCTCCCTTTCTGCTCGTCTAAGCATTGATTTGCTCGATGAGCGTATGGCTCGGAGGTGGGGCTTATTGATCAGGGTCTGGCTAATTGATAGTGGGCAGTAAGTGGTATCGGTAATCCATCCATCTGCCATTTCCACTCGCTGGTTGCATGGCTGCGATCCCATCACAACCAACGTTCACCTTGGCGCGTCATTGCTGTCCCAGGCCCAGGGGCTGCTCCCCGCACCAGCCATTCCCAGCATCATGGCTGGGCTTGTATTTATTTCTTGGCCCCCCTACATTCCCTCGGAGGCTGGGCTCTCATTAGTCTCATTCTACATATGAGGCAACTAGAGCCCAAAGAGGTCAAGTGACTTGCCCAAGGTCACACAGGAAGCAGGTGGCAGAGACAGAAATTGAACCCTGATCTCCTGACTCCCGCTCCAGTACTTTAATAACAAGCCCACCCTTCTTCCTCCCTTCCCCTCAGCTGGCATTGCCAGTGAATGCTCCTCTGGGCTCAGCAAGGCAGAGATACAGTCTGCCCAGCAGAACTCGGGGCGGAGGACGTTGCCGGCTCCTGATGCGGTATGAGGAGCTGCTTGCAGAGAGAAGGGGCAGGAAGTCTGAATGGCTGTTTCTGCTGGACAAGCTCGCTCAGGGAGACTACCCTTTCCTTGGCACTTAAGATCTCTGGGCCCTGTCTCTGGTGCTGTTGGCTCTGCAGCGAACACAGCTGGCGGAGGAGTCTACTGGGACTGGAGATCTCGCCTGATACGGCTCACGTTGCCCCCGTACCAGGAGTGACGTAACAGTGCTTCTGGAAGGCTCTGTTATCCCCAGGGGAATGGTCCCCAGTGCTGAGAACAAGAGAAGCCCAGCCCACCCTCCACTACCATGGAGAACTTGGCAGAGTGGAGCCGGGCACCCAGCGGCTGGAGCAGAAGTGACTGGGTGGGGCGTGCCCACTGGCTAAAACAGGGCACGCCCCACCCAGTCACCCCCAGCGTGAGTCACTAGGCTATAGCACAGGCTACTCGGAGGCGGGATTCCTGTTTGGTTCTCCTCTTCCTTTTAAAGGGATCAGGCTGATCCAATTGCAGGTGTGTGTCTCCCAATTTAGAAGGATTAGGCCAGCGGTCGCCTTCATGCCACAACAACTCGGGATTGACTCAATTGTCCTGATCGACATGGACGGTGCAGTAATTCCTATGCCTCTCTCTGGGCAGGCCACCCTGTGCCAGAAGTCTGTTACTAACCAGGACAGCTTGAACGGGGGGGGGGGGGGGGGGGGGGGGTCACCCCACTTCTCTTCCAAGAGGAGCCCTCTGCAACATCTTGCTCAGCCCTTTAAGCACTGGGCCATGCACGGCTTTTACTGCAAGTTGATCTTTCAAGAAGTATTCATGTCAGCAGAGCTGGGAGCTCCCCCCACTCAGCAGCGCTAGCTCCCAGCCTCGCCTTTTCACCACAGCTTCTTCCAGCACCGAGCCTCCAGCGGTAGGACCTCGTCAAGGTACATCCACCCAAGCAGGGCCCACAGAGCCGTGCTGGCCAAGCGAAGCAGCATCCGGTAGAGCTTTATGAACGGGTGCTTGTTATTAACCATGCCCCGTTGGTATGCAGCACTGCCCTCTAGTGCACAGAAGCAGATCCGCTCCTGTGGGGGCAATTTTCTTGCTCTCTCGTGGCTGATGTGAGCGCCAGTGCCGCTAATTAGAGCTTGCAGGAAAATGGACAAAACGTCCTACACGTTTCTTTGTTTCCATTTGCTCCTCGATGTTTTCCATCTGCTGCCAGCGGAGGGAGATTAATCGGGTCTCTCTGAGCAGGGGACCGGGAGTTCAACTCATGGGCCTGGCGCCTGGGCTGGAGTCCAGCTTGCAACTGGGACGTCTGCAGATGAGACTCCTTGTCGATCAGTCGTGCTCCCATCCTCCCCGGCTGGAGACAGAGGTGTCAGGTGCATACAGACGGCACCTGTATGCCTGGCCATTCCCCGTGCACCATGTCCAACAGGCAGATCTACAGCATCTCCAAAGGCACCTTGCAAAAATTAAAGCCCAATCCATGGTAACAACCCCAGGAGAGACAGCGCCACTGAAGGGACGTTGCCCACCAGAAACCTCTCTGGCACCAAACCCTCTGCCCGGTGCACGTTCAGTCAGCTACACCGCGGCAAGAGACCAGAAGGTTTGCTATGGACTGGGGACTCTCTTCTGCACACATGGACCCCAGGGGTGGGTGAATCCAGCAGCCAGACTGCTCCCCAAGCAGGAGATTGCTGAAGTGAAGGCGGAGAGCGGGGCAGGTTTTTGAAGCAGGTCTCGTTTATATTACTCACTCCCGTCTGGCTCTGCAGTGATTTAGAAGCAAGCAGTGGAACAGGGGATCCAAAGGCAGCGTGGCTCAGGGGATCAGAGATAAATGCCTTGGAGTGAACTAATGATGGGAGAAGGGGAGGTCTTCAGGAAACATAAAATGCTCTGAATTCTTCCCCTTCCCTTAGGATGCCAGTGGTTTCTTCTTTCATCCTCTCTAGGGCCTATTAATCGCCTCCCACTTGACATTCTTGGGGGCTTTTGGGAGACCCCAGCTGTTGGTCAGTGTCCTCCGAGCCTTTGGAGCACAGATTCATGGATTCCAAGGCCAGAAAGGCCCATTGTGATCATCTGGGCTGAGCTCCTGTATGTCACAGACCAAAGCACCGCCCTAGAATAATTCCTAGAGCAGAACTTTCAGGATAACCTCCAACCTGGACTTTAAAATGGCCAGTGATGGAGAATCCACCCCAAACCTCTGTAAATTGTTGCAGGGATTAATTACCCTCGCTGGTAAAAACGGACGCCTTATTGCCAGGCTGAATTGTCTAGCTTCAGCTCCCAGCTGAGTGCACAGCCCCTCATAACGATGGCCCGGGGGTAAGTCTGTCTAGACTCCCCCCCTCCCAGTGACCGGGCAGTTGCTGATACTGCCCCCTGGCAGGCTGCATGCTGCGGGTCTGATTTAATTACCTGGGCACCTGTGATTCTAACAACGGCAAAGAAAAATGGACAGGAGGGAAAAAATAGCATCCCGCTCTTGGGTGCGACAGGGAAGAGGAAAGCTCCAATCAGCCCCTCTCCAGAACTCTCCCTGCTCCTGACACAACCCGCCTTGGGAGGGACTAGGAACACTTGAGCCGTCCACCGGCAGCACAAAGATGGGCATGGAGGGGGAGAAGTGACTTGCCCCAGATCACTGAGCGAGTCCCTGGCTGCATCCGTCTGATAGCCTGCATCTCCCAGCTCCCAGTCCTGCGTGCCGGGTACTAGCCCATGCTGGGCGCCCTGACCCGTTTACGGAGATACACCCATGCAGGTGCCAGGCATTTCACAGCTGGGGATGTGAGGCGTGGCAGTGGTGCCCTGGCACGGGGACTCGGATGCAGGAAGATAGCAAGAGCAGGGATGTGAAGGAAGTAGGGAGGAGGAGAAAAGATGGAGAGAGGAGAGGAAAATGAAGTAGTGGTGGAGGTGTCCTAGTCTTTTAATCTGTGTCTGTGCAGCGCCTGGCACAGCCGGACCCTGATCTTGATCTGGGCCTCCATGTGCTACTGGAATTAATGATACGGAGCTATTTGTTATTTGTAGGCATACCAAGAGCCCAGGCTGTCCTGGGAACCCCATCACGCCAGGCCCTGTACACAGCACAGTAAGGACCAGAAGACATGACAAACCAGCCCCGTTTTACAGATGGGGAACCGAGGCACAGAGACACTCAGTGACTTGCCCTGGGACACTCAGGGAGTCTGTGGCAGAGGTGGGAATCAAACCCAGACCTCCCAAGGCCAGCCTTCCTCTCCAGCCCCTGCTTGTCCAGAGACCCTTGCTGCTGGGGTACAGTGAGCAAAGGTTCCCTGAGCGCACCGGGACGCAGAGGCCGAAGGGACCACGCAAGAGGGCAGCCCCTGGAGATGCCGGGGAGGGCACTGCTGTGGCCAGCAAGGAAGGTAACAAGTACATCACACGCCTGAGCGAAGCATGTGGCAGCCAAGGGAGACAGGCGGTGGCAGATAAATGCTATAAACAAAGAGGAGTCCATTAGGATGCGTGGCACTACGGAAGTAATTAGCAAACTTTGTCTAAACGAACTAATTAAAGCCCCAGAAGAGGGGAACAATGCCCTCTGAAAACGTGATTAGACAGGCGGCATAATTAGGCTTTGATTGTTTGAAAGGAAGAATTCCTTCCGCTCCCTTGGAAAGTTTACCCGAATTCCAGAGCTGCCTGTAGAAGATGTGCTGCTGGGGGGGGGATGGGAAGGAGGTTTGAAGGTGTCAGCGCAGGGCAGAGGAGGGGGCAGCGCCATCCAAGTCCCTCTCACGCTGGTTCCAAAACTCAGTGGCACTTCCGTGCCGATTTCTGGAGGATTCGCTGGGGTCCCTGGGGATGGTGAGAGCTCCGCGGTGCCACAGGCTCGGTGCCCCCTGCCCCGTGGCATGGGCCCTGGGGGAGTGGGGAGATGATGGGTGGGATCCATCCATGTGGTACCGGTGCTGGATTCCTACACACCAAAGGGGGGAAGCCGCATCCACCAAGCCTATTTCTCTCCATCTCATCACTGCCTAGCATGCAGCTGGCTCTCATTAGCAGCACACGGTCGGGAAACCCAAATAAATGGCTCTCCACTCCCCGGCCACCGCTCCGGGCGGCTGAGCTGTAGCAGATAAAAGCTTCTCTGTTCCTTGGCACAGCGGGGCCGCGGTGGCTCCGTGCCATGGCTCGGGAGAGCGAGGGGCTCTGCCAGAGGAGGGGCTGGGCACCAGCAGTCATGCCTTGCCCTAGCTATAAGGAGCTGCCTGTGGACGGCAGCCTCTGTAATTAACACGCCGCCGAGTTTAAACCGCTCCGCGCTCCAGTTTTCCATCTCTGTTTTTTTAGCCCGATTGGTTTGCTTTGGATCTAGGGAGCTATTTCAGCGGTGGCTGTTTTTCTTTCCAACCAGGGAACTTTCCCCCTCCCTGCACTGACAGAGGCAGCAATTCACAGCCTGGCTCCCCTGAGCTGGCCGCTGCTGCAGGGACAACTCTCCTGTTTGCTTTCAGTGCTGGCGGGAAGATGGGCGTGTTATGTTCATATGTGGCAAGGCTCTGGTGATCTGCGAGATGCCCCTCCCGGCCTCGCTCGGGGGGCCACCACCACTGAACTGATGGGAAGATGGAGAACAGGCAATGGGGCTTTGCCTTGAGGCAGCCCGCCCCCGGCACAGACAAGATCCACCATTACAACCACAATTACAGCGAACCACCACTTCAAGCAAGCCTTAGCTCCGCCAGCACCAACAGCCGCTCAGCCTGGCTGCGCTAGCAGGGGCATCAGCGCAGGTACCCAACAGCTGGAATGGGGCAAATCCCTAGGGTCAGCCTGGCTTTGCTTTTCAAAGGGGCAGGTTGGGTTCAGATCAAAGCAGGGAGAACCCCTGGCTGGCTGGGAGAGCTGCACCCTCCCACATACTCACCTGCCTCCCACAGGTCAGTAGGGACTGCAAAGCGGTTTGAGACGGTCAGATGATGGGGCAAGAAACGCTCACAGGGTTTTCTGCTCAAGAACGCCCTGGCGGGGCAGCCTATGACAGCACCGCTTCCTCTCTGGAGCTCGGCTAGTGCCGTCTGACGGGCCGCAGCTCTCGGGAAAGCATTGGCAACCTTTGCAGCCAAAACCGGGGCCGCGCTCTCCTCTGGTGGCCCTGTCTCCGCACCCAGCTCAGGAGCTATTTCAGTTCCCTCGGTAACCCCTGCAGGAGCCATTTTTAAGCTAAACCTCCTTGTTCTCACACAGCCAGGGGGGACGTGCACCAAGAAATCACCCCCTGGCTGCCTGGGCTCAGCAGAGGGGCTGGGGGCAGAGAGCCGGGGGCAGGAAGGGGCCCATGCATAGCACCCAATCTATGCTCTGGAGTTCAATGTGTGGGACTGGGGAAGGGCAGCACCACACAGATCCCCATGCCAGGGGCTGTGGCGTGGCGTGAAGAGCCCTGGCCGCACTGCGGGAGGCACGAAGGAGCCCTGCTGTCGGGCACATTCCGCCTGCACAGGACAAAGGCAGGCACGATGCCCTTGGGTGCTGGCGGGGCACAACCCACGGCTATAGCTACTTCCCCCTCCTACCTGGGCTTGCTCAGCCTCTAACAGGGGCCAGAGCTGGAGCGCCTCTCAGTGGCCAGAGGGAAGGGTGTAGCCACATGAGGGCTATTGGGGGGGGGGGGGGCAGCGAGAAGCAGCCACCCAGGGCCGCTGGCTGGGTCCCACTTAACAGCCGCCTGTGCTCCAATGACGTCCCCGAGACGAGACAGGAGCCAAAGCCACAGAGAGGCTAAGTGTTCAGCTCTGGCCTCTTTCCATCCCCCTAAGGGAGATCAGCCATTAGTGCCCCAGGGGCGCTCCCCCCGCCAGCAAGCATGGGACAGAGAAGGGCGCCGAAGCTGCTTCCATGGCCTGAGACCAAGCGATGCCCACACCTTGCCCAGTGCCATCAGGGCTGGTCCTTCCTCTCCAAACAGCACAGAAGGGGAACAGATGCAGGCAGAGCCTCCAAGGGAAGGGGAGGGGTCAGGCAGGAGGCGATGGAGACAGCAGGGCTGGTCAGGGTGAAAAGGATGAGGGGAAATAGCTGGGATAGACCATGCCAAGCAGGCTTTCCTGCTGCCCCGACTCCAGAACACAAAGGGGCGTACGATTCAACAGAGGTGACACATGAAATACGTCTAAAAAGGAAATATCTCTGTTGTGCCATTTATCAGAAACCTGTGCGACTCCCTGCAGCAGGGCAAGGCTGATGGTTTGGAAACCACTTAGGAATATCCGACAAAGGTTTACTTTGTCTAGTGGATACAGCAGGGAACTGCGTGTCCGGAACACCTGGGTTCTATTCCTGCTCCCTGGCTGACCTGCAAATCATGCCAATCTCTCACTGTCTCCGCTTGTCAGGGTGTGGCAGAGAGGATGCTACAGACCCACTTTAATCATGGCAGCCCCACATGAAGGCTCTGCAAAGGGCAGAGGAGCAGGCTGGACTTTTGTACCAGGATCAGCATTTCAAGAGCTCTCAATCCTCATGCTTCAGGGCAGCAGCTTGGCCAGGAAGAAACAGCCCCAGCCTGATTTGTTCAGATCAGCTGCATTCTGGAGGGAGGTGGGGCTGGCCCTGGTATCTAAACCACCTGGAACTGGCCTTGGCTGTAGATGGTCCAGTGCTTTGTCCTGTACTTCCCACAGAGCCTGCAGTTAGCTGGGGGCTCCAGCTACTGGCCCAGCGCAGGACTCCATTGGCCCAGGTCTCTGCGTGTGGCATGCCAGCCTTTCCACACCCTGTGCTAATTGCTGCCACATGACCGCCATGCCAGTGCTGTTGCTGCTTCCCTCATGTCCCGTGGCTGCCAACGCCTCAGGAAAGGGGCAGCGATCGGTCACTGTCACCGTTATCGCAGTGAGGGGAAATGAAGTATCACTGTCAGGCAGTGAAATATGAGCTTTCCCTCCGCTAGGCTACCGCGCTGCCAAGCCTGGCTCGGAGCCTGCCTGAGCCCTGACGGCACGGTCCTGGAGGAGTGAGCCAGATCCAACGTACTCCTTGCGCTGTCAGGAGCGGCTCACTGTGCTCAGATGACAGCCGGGCTCTTGGCCCCGGAGAGTCCAGCGAGAGCAGGGCCACGTCCAGTTCAACCACACACACCCCCAGGCTCCATCCGATGGGCTGGCCCCAACACCCTCCAAAGGGGCAAGGCCACCTGGAGACCCAACCCCACTGCCACAGCCCCCTCCCTGCTCCCCACCTTGTGTTATTTCCTAGGGCAGGCCAACTCCCCTGTGCCCTGACCGGCCGAGCGGTGCCCTTCCCCTACTCTGCCCTTCCCAATAGGGTGACACCAAGGGGGGGCTCCCCCACACCTCCTGCCATGTGCTTGCCAAGAGGGCTCCTCATGGGGACCCCAGACAGTGCGGTGGGCGTTCCGACCCAGGGATCCCGTCAGAGATCCTCACACACGTCGCCAGGGGGATGGACCCATACGGACCAACACACACATCTACGTAGCTTCAACAGCACAGTCCCCTAAGGACGCCTGTTTTGTACTTCCCACCAGGGCCATCCTATGGGCCGCCCCAAAGTCCCACCATGGGCTTCCCACCAGGGCTATCCCCTCTCCCTTCACAGGACCCCTGCCTCCCTCAGGGCGCCCTCTGAGTCCGGGCAGTGTCAGTGGGGAGATCCCTTTGCCAGTCCAGCTCCAGGGGCAGCAGGAAGCTATGCAGGGCGATCCCAAGGTGCATCGGCCCCCTCCCCCAGCACACACACGGCTCCAGCCCCCCAGGCGCCTCCAGCCTAGAACCGGAGCCGCTAGGAACTCATTTCCCATTTAAGAGAGAGAGAGAAGACAGGCCAGCCTGTGATTACCATCTGCTCATCCTCCCGGCTCTCGCTGGAGTCGTCGGCCTTTCTCTGCTGAGCTGCCGCCCGGGCCCCGGCCACACGCCTGCCAGCATCTGTCACCTCGCCCAGCCTCTCGCCATCTGCAAACAACAAACAGATGCAGCGGGGGTGCATGAGACTGCAGCACCTTGGCCGGCAAGCCAACACCCACCCACCCACTGCGGCCCTGGGGAGATGGGAAGGGGACTCTGCCCCACGGCGCAGTGCCAAGGAGTGCCCAGGTCTGAGCTACCAGCACCACCACCTGTATCAGCCGTGGGCTCAGTCCACAGCCCCGTTCATAGCCAGGGCCAGTCTGTTCCCCCTGCAGCTGCCACTTTCCTCCCAGCACCACAGAAAAGACCTGGCTGACATTTTCAGACTTGGGTGCCACATGGGGGACACCCAAATCAATGACCTGATTCTCAGAGGCACTAGCGCCTGGGGGTCCCGCCAGCCACAGGGGCCCATGGAAGGGTTAACTTTAGGTACCCAGGATTGAAAAGCAGAGCCTAAATCTCTAGTGGCAATGGGGCTGCCGTGATGAGGCTGGCCAAGACGCTACCCCTGGCTTGGCCCTGTCCAAGAAACCCAGTCACAGAGGAACAGCCCGGTCCTAACTGTGGGAGGTGGGGGGGGGGGTATGCGGCTCTGTGTATCCAGCAGGCACCAGGATAGGGCATAGGCCCTTGTCAAGCGGCTAAGAGAATCCAAGGCTGCCAGTTAGGAGTGGGGGTCTGAAGGAGCTGGAGAGTCCTTAGGATAAGAGGGAAGGTTCTCTCATGGATCGGTAACTGGTTAAAAGATAGGAAAGAAAGGGTAGGAATCAATGGTCAGTTTTCAGAATGGAGAGGTAAATAGCGGGGTCCCCCAGGGGTCTGTCCTGAGATCAGGGCACCGTATTAACAAATGACCTTGAAAAAGGGGTAAGAAATGAGGTGGCAAAATTTGCAGATTATCCAAATTACTCAGGATAGTGAAGTCCAAAGCAGACTGCAGAGAGTTACAAAGGGATCTCAAAAAAGCAACAGAGGGTCCTGTGGCACCTTTGAGACTAACACAAGTATTGGGAGCATAAGCTTTCGTGGGTAAGAACCTCACTTCTTCAGATGCAAGGGATCTCACTAAACTGGGTGACTGGGCAACAACATGGCAGATGAAATTCAGTGTTGAGCAATGTAAAGTAATGCACTTTGGAAAACATAATCCCAATTCTACACCAACTGATGGGCTCTACCTTAGCTGTGAATCTCTCCTCACACGGACGCTGTTCCAGACCCCAGCATTTCTGTTGCCCTTCTCCGTACCTTTAACAATTCCAATATAGCTCTCTGGAGCTGGGGCGACCAGAACTGCACGCAGAAAAGCTACGCAGCTCATGCCCTCTCCGAGCACCCAGGGGCACCAGTGAGATGCTGCACCAGGATCTATTGCCACAGGCAGTGATGCCCCTTCACCATCCACCAGCAGCCTCCCGGGACGCTCTCCCCCACCTGCTCAGCAAGAGGCACCGGCACCAGAGACGCCCCCAAGCACCCATCCAGCCCAGCTCCCTGTGTGACTGGCAGATAAAATCAAATGACATGTACCTGGGTGCCCAGAGGGAGCCCACAAGGAGGCACTAGCTAGAACCAGAGGCAGCTGAGGGAAGTGCTGTGACACCCTCAGGGCTGCTTCATCCGTGACCTGCAGCATCACCTGGGTCCTCAACTCAGCTCTGCCCAGGCACCCCAGTGCTGACCTTCAGCCCCCCAGTTATCCCAGCCCCGGGCCCACCCAGCTCTGCCCATGTACCCCAGTGCTGACCTGCACCCCCCAAGCTATCCCAGCCCCAGACCCCACCCAGCTCTGCCCATGTACCCCAGTGCTGACCTGGAGCCCCCCTTACCCCCCCAGTTATCCCAGCCCCAGGCCCCACCCAGCTCTGCCCATGTACCCCAGTGCTGACCTGCAGCCCCCCAGCTATCCCAGCCCTGGGCCCCACCCAGCTCTGCCCATGTACCCCAGTGCTGACCTGCAGCCCCCCAGCTATCCCAGCCCTGGGCCCCACCCAGTTCTGCCCATGCACCCCAGTGCTGACCTGCAGCCCCCCAGCTATCCCAGCCCTGGGCCCCACCCAGTTCTGCCCATGCACCCCAGGCCTGACCTGCAGCCCTCCCCCCCGCCCCGCCAGCTATCCCAGCTCCAGCCCCTGCCCCAGCTCTGCCCATGAACCTCGGTGCTGACCTGCAGCCCCTTTCCCCCCGCCAGTTATCCCAGCCCCAGGGCCCACCCAGCTCTACCTGTGAAACCCAGCTGTAGCCTGCTAACTCCCTACCCCACGGCTTTGCCAGTGGCCCCCAAACTGGCCCCAGATCCCCTGCTATTTCAGTGGTGGCCTCTGCTGAGCGCAAGCTGCCAAATAAGTTATGTGTGTCCTGGTCCCATTTAAGGCTGGGCTGGGCCAGGATGTGGTCCTGAGGCCCTGGGAACTTTTACAAGTTCTGAGATTATTTTTGGGTCAGAGCTGCTGCGTCCCGACTGCTCTCTGCAGGCGAGGTCTGAGCTCAGTGGCTACCACAAATGCTTCCTCAGACCACCAGCCGGGCTTGGGCCGTCAGCTTAACCCAGCTGCCCTGGGCTGTCTCAGCCTTTGGGCTGGGCACACAGGGGGCACCAAGAGAAGCAGAATGCGGAACAAGTGGCAATACCCAGGCCCCACTGAATAGCTTTCAATGCCCCGCCCGGAGCAGCTGCTGTCAACTGCTGGCCCTGCCACAGCCTTGGAGGGGGAGCCCCCAGCACCTCACATCAGACACTGCTGGGGGAGTATCAGGGCCAGGTGATGGCACAGAGCATGCAGCCAGGGCAGGGCTAGCGTAGCTGATGGAGAGAGAGGGGCGCCCCAGGGCCCAGGCAGCATAGGGCAGAGGGCATGTGTCTCCGGGGGCTGAGCACTCGCCCGGAGTGGGGCTGCAGGGGAAGGGATTGCCCTGGTCCCAAGAGGCATGTGCCTGGCAGACAGCGGGGCTGGCCCCGGGGCTGGGGGAGGAGGCAGGGGGGGCAGAGGGCACTGCTCTTGGCCAGGGCTCCCTTCACCACAGCTGTGCCTAACGGCTTGCAGCGGCTCATCAGTGTCAGCTTTAATTACACCTAAGGCAGCCCAGCCTGCAGCCCTGACGTAAGAGCAGGGCTGAGCTGCAGGCTCCTGGCTCCATGGCTGAGCACCCAGCCCCTAGAGATGAGGCAGCAGGGCCCCTGTGCAGCCGGCTGGCCAAGCCCTGCCTGTCCCACAGCACTGCAGCACCTCTTCTAACACTCCTGTTTCTCCCCCAGCTATCCCCAGCGAGGCACGCAGCAGATTCCCCGGCCCCGGCGACCCCTGGCTTCGCAGCATCCACCCTCCCCCCGCCATGCCCACAGCCAGATCCCGTGGCCCCAACAACCCTGGGGGTGGCAGGAGTGCAGGGCTCGGGCTGGGGCGCTCACACAGCCCTCAACCGACACTCCTGTCCCCTGGGTGCAGGACACACCCTGCAAGGGCGACTGCCACGGCTGCCCCCACACACGGGGGGTCGCTGAGGTCAAGTGGGACAATCCCAGCCCTGCCCCCAACCCCCTTCTGAGCGCTCTACACTGGGAAGTTCGCCCCACCCTGGAGACGGTGAGCGGGGAAGGCCCCAGCGGGTTTCTCCCTCAGTCCCTTGCGTCTCATCCTGAACCCGAGAGGCTTCCAGGGAGAAGGGATTAGCAGGGGCGGCATATCAAACCCGCCATGGCACGGCAGCCATCACACTAAGCACATCCAACTCTAGAGAGGCAGGTGCAGCTTGGGGCTCGAAATTCCCCCTTTCCCTTCAGTAGCGAGCCAAATGAAGAGGAAACAGCAGATCCGGCTTGGGGCTAGAGGGGACTAAGCCTGTGGGATCCCACAGGGCTCCAGTCCTTTCTGATCCGCTTCCTTCCCATCCAGAGAGGGTCTCCTAAACCAGCTCCCATGCCCAGCGTCAAGACAGAGCCCCAAACGCTATCCAGGGCCACACCTTGGGCACCCGCCCTGAGCCTTAACCCCGACAGGCGCAGCCTGTGGAGGCAACGCTTGCTTTCCCAGCATACCACACTCCACCAGGACGCCAAGCGATCTGCTGCAGGAGGCTGAGTGTGGCCGGGCGGGGCCTGTGGTCTCCACGGGTCCCAGATCTGCAGTAGAGATGGGACTGAACCAGAACCTTAGATCCAGGCTCCCTGGGGCCTATGGAGACAGCTGGATCCGATGCAGATAGGGCTCAGGCCCCTCCCTGATTCGTGGGGCTCCCTAGGCAGCGCTCCCTAGGCAACACGAGTAGCACTGAGGAAGGGGGGCAGTCATCCAGCCAGGGTCTGGAGAGGGTTTCTCAGCCTGCTGGGGAAGGCTTGGCCACAGCAGCCAGCCTGGCTCTGTAATTGCATATTGGCAGGAGAGAGCTCTCCTGCAGGAGCGAGTCTCTTTACCGGAGAGCCCCCATCACTCAAGCTCACATTTACCACACTTGAAGGAGGGAAGGACTCAATCAATTGCTCCGGGGAGGAGGACGCTGCAAACACAGCTCTCACTCATGTTAAGTGGCCTGGAAAGGGCGGTCCGCTCCGGGAATCAATCCTAGTCCCAACCCCGGCCTCGGAGGTGCTGGGGGAACAGCAGAGACTCTCTCTGAGCCGGGGATCCATGGGGGGCTGCCACCCTCCCCATTCACACCCAAAAACCAGACAAGCCCCCAAACTCTCTCTGAAGCGTCAAGGCTCAGGCTTCACACAGGAAAGCACAAGCTGCCCACCGGGTCTCCTCTCACCAGCCCGGGTGGGGCTGGAGCTCCATTCCACTAGACGGGGAGACCCCCTGTCCAGATGTGCGTCTAGCGGTCAGACCAGGGGCAGGACTCTGGGGTTCCAGGCCCAACTCTGCCACTGCTTCCACTTAAGTGAGTGGCAAAATAACCCTTGACTCTGGTTGGAGCGGAGAGCTTCGAAGCAGGCTCTCAAAGGAGCCCAGAGCCAGGTGTCCAGTTCCCAGTGCTGCCCCGACAGCAGAGCTCTCAAACTGCTCCGTGACAGTGCGGCACAGTAATTATTTCCAAGCTAAAAATTTCCCTCTAGCGTTTTTTTTATACTGATCCTTCTGCTCTGCTGAGCAAAGGGAGGTTTATAAAAGTCTCTACTTACAGCATTAAAATAATCTGCTTCCCAAGAATAACATAGCAGGGATTTTGAAAATGGATTAGCTGTTCACTAATGCACCCTCCATCCCCCCCGACCTGTGTAACTGACACCTCCGAGCCTTTCCAATGAACAGGAAGATCTGGAACCCAATCAGGATCGCTAGGAGGGGAAAGTGAGGGCCCACGACGGGCAGGAGGCAAGGGAGTGAGGAGTTTGTTTTCACATAGAGCCAATTGTGGAACTGCCTAGAACTGTATGAGGCGGGTGCTTAGAACCCATGGTCACCAACATAAAGCTGAGTTTGATGCTCTGCTCCATGAATGCACCTGATAAGGAGAGAACTAAATGGCCATAGACTAGAGAGAGAGAGAGAGAGAGAGAGAGGTCATTGGAAACCAGCGTGAGGCACCAAGCAGAGAGCACCAAGTTCCCACACGTCACCTTCTCACTCAGAGGTTCAGCTCCCCGGCCGTCCTCGCAGTCACATTGGCTGGCTCTACCGGCTGCAGCCAGACCTCACTGCTTTCCACTCCCCTTGCCCTTATCGAGGGTGCTGGACCCTCTAGCCCTTCTTGTAAGTTATTAATACAAGTGCCAACCCAGCGCCCATCAGGGCCTCGTTCCCCGCTCTCCTGCGCCTTTCACAGCCAGTCAGCTGCCCCAGCTCCCAGCGAGACGCCACTTGCACCAGAACAAATGAGGGATCAAGCCCAATGGTGCGGCTAGGCCTGCAGAGCCTTTAGCACTAGAGAGGACGCCCCTCGAGGATCCTGCCCAGCAAAGGTACTGGGAGGAGCGCAGCTGAACCGGGCTGACCCTCGCTGGGGGTCCAGTTCAAGGGCCGGGCAGAGGTCCAGGCAGGCCCGTATCCTGGCAGCACTGGTCCTGGCAGGCCTGCTCTGCTCTGGGGGGAGGGGGGGTGGACGGGCAGGGACTCCTTGGCTGCTGTAGGTGTGGGCACTGCTCCAGCATCCCACCTCCAGGGTTAGCCGAGCATGAGTTTTGTGGGTGACAGAGATTCCCCCAGTCTGGGCGGCAGGATCCCCTCCTGGATTGTACAGCAGGGAGCAGAACAAGCCTGGCTTCCTCACATCTACGCCAGGCCCCGCACGGGCATGTCGACACTGGGGAAAAAAAGCCTTGTGGTGCCAAGTCTCAGAGCCTGGGTTAGCTGGCTCAAGCTATAGGGCTAAAAACAGCAGTGTAGATGGTGGGGCTCGGGCTGGAGCCCACCAGGGGGAAGGGTCTCCAAGCCCGAGCAGGGACGCCCACATTGCTATTTTTAGCTCCGTAGCACCAGCCCCGCAAGCCCCAGTCAGCTGACCCAGGCTCTAAGACTTGCTACCGTGGGTCTTTTTCTGCAGCGTGATGATGGAGTCTCCTGTTGAGTTCGACGGATGAGCTGCAGTCAGTTATTGTGGGTCCTGAGATGAGACCAAAGACCAATTTTGGACCTGCAGCCCCCATCTGCAAGTGCCACAGGCAAAAACAATTGTAAATGAATATGCACCTCGTACGTCCTTCCTTGACTGCAGCAATGCACCAGCTCTCAAAGCCTTTCAGTCCACGGTGGCAGAGCGGCCACCATCGGGTCTCGTCGTGGGCTAAGGGCTCCCAGGTGTTGAGGCCAATGCTGCAAGACTGGAGGTTGGCCTTGAAAGTGTCTTTGTAATGTTTTCTTGTTCTATTCTGCAATTCTCCATAAAAGACGGCCTTCGGCATTCTGCCATCACACATACAACCCACATGAGCGCATGTCTCAGCTGCGTGCTCACCATGAAAGCTTCTATGCCGGTGATGTGACAGCACTCAAGGACCTCAGTGTTTGGAACCAAAACTTGCCATTCAATTCCCATTATCCACCACAGACATCGTAGGTGGAATTGGGCCAAGCATTCCGTGTGGCGTTGATAAGCAGTCCACGTATCGCAGCCGTAGAGGAGTGCGGTGACGACGATGGTGTGGAAAACATTTTTTTTACAGTCTGACACCATGTTTATACCAGAGATGACCCAGATGTATTTCAAAGGCTTTCTTGGTTGCCCCAGTGTGCTTCATAATGTTGCCAGCAATCACTGCATTTTATGAAATGACACTGCCTTGGCAGCAAAACTTGTCGATTACCTTGTTGATGGACACAACTGGAGGAGATGCAGTACTTCCTTGTCAAGGCTGGACCATGGCTTCTGTCTTCTGCAGGCTGACCAGTTTGCTGCATGCACAAAGCAGTCGGGAAGCAAAAACGTCCCTGAGGTTATTGGCCAGTACAGCACAATCAGCAGCAAGCAGTAATTCCTGAATAATTATCTTCATAACCTTTGTCTTCACACGCAGGCAATGCAGATTCAAGACACCTCCATTCATACGGTACTGCATATAAATGCCACAATCAATGTCTCTGAATGCATGTATTAGAACAGCTGCAAACACGATATTAAATAATGTCGGAGCAAGAACACAGCCTTGTTTTCCTCCATTGGTGACAACAAAGGGAGCTGAGAAGCAGCCTGGGTGAAGGACAAGAACCTGCATGGAAAGATTTAATAATGTTGACAAACTAATCGGGGCAATTGAACTTGGAGGACAGTCCACAGGCCATTTCGAGTTACACAATCAAAGGCCTTAGTAAGAGCGACAAAAACGACATATAGCTCTTGATTCTGTTCATGACATTTCCCCTGAATTTGGAAGAGCGCGAAGGTCATGCCTGAAGTACCACACCCAATGCAGAAGCCACACTGGCTTTTAGGCAGTATTTGCACCATGAGTTGATCAATTAACATGACTCCGGCGAACATCTTTCCTCCATTGGCAAGGAACGAGAGGCTAGGATGGTTACTGCAAGAAGCATGATTGCCTTTCCTTTTGTCCAAGTGAACAGTATTTGTTCCTGGGGCACAGCCTCCAGTCTCCAAATCTTAAGTAGGCCAGTGAACTTCCTGAGCAGCTTGTGGACCCCATATTTGAAGATCGCCCCAGGAATACTCCCTGGACCCGCTGCTTTGCCGTTTGGCATTTGCTTGACAGCTGTCCATATTTCAGAGATGTTCAGCAGGATTGAGAGTGGGCCTGGAATTGGAAGTTGTTCAAGATCACCAGGCGCTGATGCTGAGGTGGTGGCCAGTGGCCAGTTCTAAACCTTATTGAAGAAGTGCTCAGCCCATCTTTTCAGAATTTGCCCATGACTGGTCAGTCGTAGTGATGCATCTGCACTCCAGACAGGGCTGGTACCATTAGATGGTGGGCCACACATGGTCTTCAGCTCAGCAAAAACCTGCTTGGAGTCTTTTTGGTCTGCCGCTTCTGGAAGCTGCTTGGCTTTCATTGTCCAACAGCTCCCCTTTCCGTGGCAAAGTTTAGCTCGCACCCTGCACTCTGTATGGGAATAAGCCATCTTTTTAACAGATGAGTTTTTGTTGTTTATTCACAACGTGCGAAGAGCAGGCACGGAAGTCAGGAGTTGCTCATCCAATCAGTTCTGATGCTTCCTCTTCACAAAGCCGAGGACGTCTTTAGACACACTGAACACTATTTCCTTAAAAGACGACCAGGCAGAGTCAGTGTTTATTGTATCTGACTGAGGAAGTGCGTCAAGAACTTCATCAAGTTTTTTAACAAGCCCTGCACGCTCAAGCTTGGCTAGTGGAGATTGATGACACCGGCACGGTTTTAATTGGAAGCTCAGTGTCGTTTTACATCTCACAAGTCAATGATCAGACCACACGGACGCTCCCGGCATTGCACCGGTGGTTTTAACGTCCTGACGGGGGCGTTGGTGTGCAAAGACAGTCAGGTACATGCCAATGACCAGAGCAGGGATGCATCCATGTTGCTCGGTGCTTTGATGTTGTTTTGTGCTTTGTTGCAGTGTAGACGTATCCTGTATGACCAGCGCCACACCCTGGCCATTCCTCCTTTCCCAGCCTGCTCAGCAGTCACAGGAAGGAGCCAGTAGGCAGCTGGTCCTGGGCAAGGCCCCCTGCTGTCTGATGTGTGCACTGCACCCAACTCACACGGTGGGATTAGAAGACTCCTAGACAGTAATTCTGAGCACCAGCCTGGTGGCACTTGGCAGGTTCAAAGCATTGTACAAACGCCAGTGCATCCTTGGGAGGAAGGCAGCCTCCCCCCCTCACAGACGGAGCAGCAGACCCAGGAAGGGTGAAGTGATGGGTCCCAGCCACACAGCAAGGCAGGCTCAAGGTTGGGATTAGACTTTGCCATTTGCTGGCTCCCAGCGTGCGCTCAGACCCCCAGCCCACACAGCCCCCCAGCAGCGATGACAACACCCTAGTGCAATTCGCTTCCTGGTGTGTGCTTGTCTTTTGCAAGCCTGATGCAACACACATTCCCCCTGGTAGAAAGCTCCCTTCACCTCTCCTCCTGCCACCGCCTGCCCCAGTAGAAGCCTCCCGGGTCTGTTTGAAGAGAGATTCTCTTTCTTCTCCCCTAGCAAACACAGCTACAGCCTATGCTGGTGTCCTTGGTGATCTTGTCTTGGCAGGGAAGGAGGGTGGGGGAAGAGATCCCCCATACCAGCTTGTCTTCCTGTCTCTTCCCACCAAGATACCACCCCGAGGAGATGCTGAGGGAGCCCTGACCTGCTCTGGATCTCTGCATCAGAGTATGCTATCCCCATTGGACCGGCTCCCCACACACAACTCCATGCCCACACGTAGCCCTGGGAGTCTTCGGCCCCCACCTGACCCCCCCAGCCTCAAGGGAGACGGCTTCATTTGAACATAACTGAAAACCCCAGGCCATTCCCAATGGTAGGGGAGGAGGGCACGTGGCCTCTCCAGCTGAGATCATGAATGGCTCAACCAGAGCCTTGGTGAGCACCCAGGTACCACATGCAGCCATAGCAATCTAGGATACGGTGTTTTCACGGCATGGCAACAGCACTTGAAATGTGACACCCCCCCCCCCCAAAAAAAACAAAACCATCAGATCCTGGCAGCTCCCAGCTGCCACGGGCTACCAGTGAGAAAAATCAAGAGGCCAGAGCGTGCTCGGTGCAAACGCAGCCACGCTGAGATTGCTGGGCTTTGCTGCTGGCACAGCCAAAGTTAGGAGGCAGGCGCTCGGAGGGGCTAGTTGAGAGTGAAGGGACAGATGCTGCCCCATGCTGGTGTTTGCTGCCCCCACAGAGGCTCCAAGTCCCCCGGACTCATTCCAAAGCTTCCCTGCTGCTCTCAGCAGCCTTTGCCTCCCCCGCCCAGCTCCCCGGTGCACGGCCCTACTCCCATTAGTATTCCAGAGGCAGCGCAGCCCCTTGTGTCTCCTAGGAGATGGAGCCAGAAATACCATCCACACCACATCTCAGGAACAGGAAATTAACTTCTAAAGTCCCCTTATTCTGCTCGCTGTCATTAGCCAGCCCTGACAATCTCATTTCTTTTCTCTCGCTTGGCAGCTCTCCCCACCCCCCTCCAGCTCGCCGTCCAGCCGCTGTCCCTTCCTTTTACATCTACGTCGCGAGTCCTTTCACTCGGCGGGGCGGGCGAGGGACGATCAATGGACCCACAGAGCCGGGGGGGAGGCGTGAGGGGCACTGCGCACAGGCAGCCATTCAGATCTGTCTGGCATTAGCTGCCCTTCAGAGGGAAGTCCAGAGAGCACAATGGGCCTTCTCAACTGGAGCTGTTAGCCAGTCAGTCCCAGAGTCCCCTCCTTCCTTTCACCGTCTCCGCTATGCCCACTCTCCGCTCCCCATGCCACACTGACATTCCTCTCCACCTCCGACTTCCGTCCCGAGAGAAATTAGCCCCAGGGCTGGGGTGCTGCTGGCTCAGAGCTCAGCAAAAGGGCCCCTGAGCCGAGGATGCTCTTGCAGTCCCTGGGGATGGGGATATCTCGCGGAAGGCCAGTTTGCACTAAGCCCAGTCCGAAAGGCAGTGGGAACAGTCACGGTGGGTTAGTGCCAAAGCCATGGGCTCTCCGCTGCCCAGACGGCCTGCGAGGCATTAGGTCGCTGCTCAGCTCCCAGCCCTGGGGCAGTCTGGTTTCTCTCAGGCCTTGGCTACACTGGCAATTCACAGCGCTGCACTTGCTGCGCTCAGGGGTGTGAAAAAACACCCCCCCTGAGCGCAGCGAGTGCAGCGCTGTAAAGCGCCAGTGTAATCAGCGCCTGCAGCGCTGCACGCTCGCTCGCAGCGCTGCAAGCTATTCCCCTCGGAGAGGTGGAGTACTTGCAGTGCTGCGAGAGAGCTCTCGCAGCGCTGGCGGCGCGACTACACTTGTGCTTCACAGCGGTGCCGCGGCAGCGCTGTGAATCCGCAAGTGTAGCCAAGGCCTCAGTGTCGGTTTTAATAATGGCGCCTAAAGCCCATGAGTCCTGTCCAGGAAGTTTAATAGAGCATGCGACATTCCTAAGGGTAATTCGCTTCACCGATCACAGCCAGTCTTGCGAGGGACAAGGGCTCATCCCCCCAGGACATACCTGGGACGCCCCCTGTGAATGGAGATACCTCGCTGGAGAGAGATCAAGTGCTCTCTACACGCACAGGCCCAGGGTCCCACCAGCGCCTCTCAGCACATGCAGCTCTAGCCTGCAATTACTTCCAAGGCAGCTAGCCGCTCTCCTCCAAACAAACCCAGGCTGGGGTGAAGAGGCCAAGTTAGGCTAGCTCCTGAGCTCTCTCCTGGATCTCACACACTCAGAGCTGTCTTCCTGTCCTGTTAACATCCATCATCCCTGGTTCCGGGCAAGGGAAACGAGGCACAGAGGCTGAGTGACTTGCCCAAGATCCGAAGGAGAATCAGTGCCAGAGGGGGGATTAGAACTCAGGAGTTCCTGCCTCCCGGGTCCTGGTGACACCACCCTGCCTCTGACACGGAGAAGGACAGAGTTGGAGCTGCGCTTTCCTGGGTGGCTTTTCTGCACAGGGCTGCCGTTTAGCCCTGCAGAGGAGAGTGCATTTGCTTTCTCTCAGCAGGGCTGCTTGTCGCAAGGAGGACAGAGCCAGTTCCCCTGAGGCCAGCTGGGCCTGCGGCTCAGTGGCAGTCACTGTCTTGCCCGTGCAGCTCCCCGGGATTCATGCGCACACGGCAGCCCTGCCACTGTCCCCCAGTGACTGACTGCTCCAGCGGCTCCTTTCCCCAGGTTAGGCACCGCCAGTCAGTAATAAAGCAGGCGCCTGGGGGAGAAACAAGCCTGTCACTGACCCAGGGCCCCAGCTGGATTTTCCAGCTCAGCCACTCTTAGGCCTTGGCTACACTTGCAAGTTACAGCGCTGTAAAGCCTCCCCCAGCGCTGTAACTCACTCCCCGTCCACACTGGCAGGGGATTTGCAGCGCTGTATCTCCCTGGGTACACCACTGCAGGTACTCCACATCTCCGACAGGAATAACAGCTGCAGCGGAGTGGCTACAACTCGCGGGTGTGAGTGTAAACGCTTGCAGCGCTGTACTAATCACCTTGTCAAGTGGCCAATCCTCTCCATTGTTGTGACCGGCTGCAGGAATGTGGAAGTGCCGGTTTCAAAGCTTGTACCACAGAGAAAAGCAAACAGTTTGCAGCTTGCTTTGAATGAGTAAATGAATGAGCAGGGGGCCGGGAGTTCGGAACTTGCAAAATAGAGAGCTGACACTAGGGTTACCATTCGTCCGGATTTACCCGGACATGTCCTCCTTTTCGTGCTAAAAATAGCGTCCGGGGGGAATTTGTAAATAACTCACAATGTCCGGGATTTCCCCCCTCCCCCCCCCCGGCAGAGCAGAGCGAGCGGCTGGGAGGGCTGCAGAAAAGTCCCGGGCTGGATTCCGGAGCAGCTTCCTCCTCCCTGCATTCTGAGCCGGCAGCTCCTCCTCCTGCAGCCCAGTCCGGCAGCACTGTGCAGGGCCAGGGACCGGGTTTTGTTGTGCTGGGGAGCTCAGCCATGTGTCCGGCTGGCACAGAGCCCAACACCCTGTTCTGAGCAGCAGGGTAAGGGTGCCAGGGAGGTTCTGGAGGGGGCAGTCAAGAAACAGGGGGGGGCTTTTTGGGGGGAGTGGAGAAAGTTTTGGGCAGTCAGGGTACAGGTAGGGGGTAGGGTCCTGGGGGGCAGTTGGGGGGGGGTCTTAGGAGGGGGCAGTTAGGGGACAAGGAACAGGGAGTCTTAGGTAGGGGGTGGGGTTCTGGAGGGCAGTTAGGAGCAGGGGTCCCAGGAGGGGGCAGTCAGGGGACAAGGAGCCGGGGGGGGGTAGGGGGCTGGGAGTTCTGGGGGGGAGCTGTCAGGGGGCAGGAGTGGGGAGAGGGATCGGAGCAGTCAGGGGACAGGGAGCAAAGGGGTTTAGATGGGTTGGGAGTTCTGGGGGGAGCTGTCAGGGGGCAGGAGTGGGGAGAGGGATCGGAGCAGTCAGGGGACAGGGAGCAGAGGGGTTTAGATGGGTTGGGAGTTCTGGGGGGGGGCTGTCAGGGGGTGGGGAGTGGTTGGATGGGGCGTGGGAGTCCCAGGGGTCTGTCTGGGGGTGGGGGTGTGGATAAGGGTTGGGGCAGTCAGGGGACAAGAGGCAAGGAGGCTTAGATAGGGAGTGGAGTCCTGGGGGGCAGTTAGGGGCAGGGGTCCCAGGAGGGGGCAGTCAGGGGACAAGGAACGGGGGGAGGGTTGGGGGTTCTGGGGGGGCGGGAAGTGGGAGGGGCAGGGGCGGGGCTAGGGCGGGGCTCCTCCCGTCCTCTTTTTTGCTTGTTGAAATATGGTAACCCTAGCTGACACGCTCCAAAAAGCACTCTCTCCCCCCCCACTCCCTATCACAATGCACCCCACCCCCCGTTTTGAAAAGCATGTTGCAGCCACATGAATGCTGGGATAGCTGCCCATAATGCACCGCTCCCAACACAGCTGCAAATGTTGCAAGTGTGCCCACACCATTGCGCTGGCAGCTGTCAGTGTGGACAGACTGCAGCGCTTTTCCCTACTCAGCTGTACGAAGACAGGTTTACCTCACAGCGCTGTACAGCTGCAAGTGTAGCCAAGGTCTTAGAAACGTTAACTACGGCTCACAGAGCTGTGCAGCCCAGCTGCCTGCCTCCCAGGTAGGGCATTGCTGGGGGTGAACCAGACCTCACCCCGACCGATAGCCCCTGATCTCCCCACAGCAGAGTGCATGGCCGCACCCCGTGCTCCTCAAAGGCTTCTGAAACATGGGCACGCAGTGGGGGATAACTCACGTAAGGAAACAATGCACCTGTGTGGAGGTGCCCGGGTGCCATGGAGCGGAGCGTGAGATCAAACCCCAAACAGAACAGAACAGACACCCCCACGGCTGTTGCTGACCAACTGCCCCCTCTGCTCACCCCACTGGGGGCCTGCTTCCCCACCACGAGCCAGGCACCTGGCCACCTTCATGTGGGAGCCCGCTGCCCACTCATGGCCATGTACCCTGCTCAACTCATGGGAGGCAGCCCTGCCCCGTCTGTCTTGGCTGGGTCTCACCAATGGTTAAGCACCGCTGCCATAGTGGCAGGCCCCCTGGCCTTCCCCTCAGCCAGTCTCGTGGGATCCCAATGGCTGTGTCACCCGGCTGGCTGACTGGTCCCCCCGCCCACCCATGGCTCGCTTTCCTTGGGGGCTCTCTCTACATTGCACAAGTGCTTTTTAGGCAGCCGAGAGGGGAGGGACCGAGTTCTGGAACTGCTGGTTTTGTTTTCTCGCCCATCCCTTTCTCTCCCCCAACATCCCTCTGCAAGAGCAGCATCTTCCCGCCTCCCTCTCGCCTAGGACCCTTCCACAGAGGCAGGACCAGCAGGTCCTTCTTACGAACAACAGCCCCTCCCCCTCTCCCCCACAGGAGTTTCCACCTCCCCGTGTGTCTGACCCCCGCCTGGCCAGAGCGGGCCCCAGAGCAGTAACGATCTCTCGGGGAAAGGTTCAAAACTTCTGTGCCCCGGAGCTTTCAGAAAGGAACCATGTTCTGTGTGCTCAGAATTCCTCCATTAATGGAACTGTTCCTTTTCCTCCCCTCCCCGTCACCCCCTTTCCCATTTTGCTGCTTTAAAACAAAAGGAGATGTGGGGAGGGCCAAAACAGAAACCCAAATCATGAAAGATGTTAGCTGGCATCATGTCTGCTGCTTTCCCTCCAGCCGACTGCGTAAGCACCAAGACAAAACGCTCCCCAGGCGCCTGGTGGGACTTCATCCTCATCAGCACCCGGCGCTGAATATTGGCTATGGTTAAACATCCAGGTCCCCTGCCATGCCACAGCTGGGGCTGCTGCACACTCCACCGATTCACAGGTCGCAAGGCCGGAAGGGACCATTGTGATCATCTAGTCTGACCTCCTGTACAGCTCAGGCCAGAGAACTTGCCCAGACTTCCCTGGAGCGTGAGGGACACAGAACATGTAAGTTATCTGGGAAAAATCTCATTTCACTAGTTGAAGGCACACAGAAAGAAATTCAGAGATAGAAGGAAAAACCTGCCTTTGGTGGGAGTGTAAAATCCTTTTGAACGTGGATCTTAGTCTGCAGGGTTATTCCAGCTGTGTTCTCACGCCTGTAAAGCATGGGGACTTGGGGGGTCTAGAACTTCAAAGGTATTTAGGCACCTAACTCCCACTGACTTCAATGGGAGCATCTGGGCTGGAGTGCCCTGAATTTCAAAGCTGGGAGAAACGGGGCTTATGTGGAAGGATCACTTCTCCACCCCGCACGGGAGAGGACACCATCTGTCCAGGGTCAGACTTAGGGGAAGTGGGGAGGCTCCACCAAATGGGACCAGACTGACCCCCGTGTCGTGCTGGAACCCCACAAACGTCCCTCTCCAGCGTCAGCCAGGGTCTCTGGTTCTGGCCCATGCAGGGATGACATGGGCAGCACAGAACGAAGGGCCTTGGGGAGATGGAGTTCGATACCCTAATCCCCGAGCTACCCCACACAGAATGAGCCCTTCCTGGCTCAATCCCTCTATCACCCCGGAGTGTGGTCCCCTCCCCTGGAACCCACTTCCTGCAGGGCAATGCGCCCCTCCCGCCCACGCTGCCCCTTTCCATCAGCGGAGAAGAGTGCTGGCTCCTCGCTCACTGGAACAGAAGGTGCCTTCAGACCCCTTTGGGCACCAGAGCCCTGCGTCCCCATCCTGCGAAGCACTCAGCCGGCTGGTGGGCTACCCGTCTGGGAGATGGAGGCTGCCGGAGGGGGGCAGCCGCCCCGCAGGCTAGCAGGGCACTAATGAAGCCTTCGTTAGCAGAGCAGGATGGCTGCTGTGCTATTGGAGGCGACAGCCCAAGAACAGATCAGTGGAGGCCGAAGGTGGGGAGTGCACCCGTAAGCCACACCCACGGGAACAGGGTCCCAGGTTGTGGGGTGAATGATGGACACTCTGGGGATGCTCATCCACTGGCCAAAGAGCTTCACTACATGGGCTGGCGCTGGCTCCGTGCCACCTCACCCCGCATCCTCTGCTGCTACAAAGCCAGCAGGGCAGGGTTAACGGCGCAGCTCGCCATCTCAATTCACACCTGCTGTGGCGTTTCAGTAACACTGAGGCCATGACACTGATCAAATTAAAGCCCCGACCCTCCAGAATCAGGGAGCCCCTGGAGAGGGGCGCTCAGAGGTGACCCCGTTCCAGGAGAGGGCAGAGTGCCACCATCGGAGGGAAAAGCCGCTTATTCTGTGCCACTGCCATGATGTCTGTTCTTAATCAGTTCAAATATTGGACAGGAAGCCAAAGACAATATTAGCCAAAAATCAAACGCTAATAGACATAGCTGCGACGTGTTAGAACTGAAAATTAACACCCCCCTCCGAGCACAGGACAGACACCATTGAATAACCACTGAAAACACGTATCAGTCTGGGGGAGAAACAACTAGCGCTAGACGGTACCAGCAAAATCCTGATGCGTCTGCCCTCCGCCCCAAGTCTGAGCCTCACACGCTCCAGAGAGAGCCTCCACTCAGCCCACCAGATCCAGGAGCAGAGAACAGACGTCCTTCATATTGCAGCTGGGAAAGAACAGTTGCACCATTCTGTCCATCTGCAGCCCTATCACCCCAAGCACCCACTGCTCAGGAGACAAAGCCCCAAAGATTGGGAGACTGGCATAAAAAAAAAAAATCAGATTTTTTAAATATAATAAACTGGGAGGGGGGCAAATAGGGGGGAGGATATGTTTTAGAGGGTTGTTATCTTGAGCATTCACCTTATGAAGCTTTTCTCCACAATCAGGAGGGCTAGAAATTTCATTTATAGAAATATGAAAAGTAAAAAGGCGCAAGTCTCACATAATCCCCTGACTCCAGGAGCTGGATCTTTAAACACCAAATATCACAAGACTCATGATAATATCACGAAAGTGGGCAGCACTGCAGCTTGCTGAAGGACTGTGCGCTTTTGGAAACCCCCTCCATTTCCACAGTGGGACGGTCCCACACGCTCACTGTTAAGACAAACTGGTGCTAAGCTTACATTTTCTATTGCTTGTTTCCATCCCACTGCTCCTAATCACACCTGCATGGATCATCCTGGACAGTTCCTCTCTACGCAATTTATAAAGGGACAGGATCCATAACACAGCCGCATGGGGAGTCCCAGGGCTGGGATAACAGGGGCTGCAGGGCGGGATCACGGTGCCTTGGCAGAGCTGGGTGGAAGCCAGGCCCTGGGATAGCAGAGGGGAGCTGGAGGTAGGATCACGGTGCATTGGCAAAGCTGGGTGGGGAATCAGAAGCATGTGCGTGTGCGTGCACATGTGAGACAGCCTGCTCCCTATTCCCTAATCTGTCCTTCTGATCTCGGTCAGCAGGGGCCGAGATGTCCTTGACACCAGCAGGATGTTGAAGGAGAAGCCACCGAGCTGGAGGGGAGTCAGCGCGTGAGTGGCTCACACTGCCTAAGAAGATAATAAATCCCCACCACCACCCCAACCCAGCTCCGTTTAACACAGGGCCTCGCTCCAGCACGCGGATGGAGATGCGCCACTACCCCCGCGAGCGGCAAGCAAGCTGGAGGACGGGGCCAGGGGTTAATGGAGAGAAGGGAGAATTCATAATGACAAAGTTAACTTGCCGGGTAATTATCTGCGAAGCCAAGGAGACAGCAGGGAGATGGTTCCCAGCTCCTTAACTCCACAGTTGCTGACACGCACACACCCCTGCATGCCAGCGCCCCAACGGGGCCCCTGCGGCATCTCGCATGCCAGCGCCACCCCGACACCCCACGCTGCAGCTCTGCCTGGCTTCCCCTCCCAGGCCTCCCCAATTCAAGTCCCCCTGCCCTGTGCACATTAGCTGCAGCCCTTCCCTCTGGCCGGCCGAGTGTGCATGGGGGGGAAAAGATCCAGTGGAAAGGGCCAGAGTGCGAACGCCTCTGGAAGCCGACAGCACAGGGCAGAGGCACCAAGATACCACAGGGATGAGCGCAGAACAGAGGCCGCAGGTTGGAGCAGATCGTTGGGAAGAGCTCAAAGAGGCCGGGGAGGGCCAGTTTCATCCAGCCCCCTCCTCCCCTTCCCCATCTGACAAGCAGCAAGGGTCCCGTCACTCCGATGCTCTGCCCCAGCAAGGGCGCCATGAATGACTACCCCATCCACATGCCCGAGGGTCAACTCTGAAACTAGCCTCCGCTGTCCCGGCAGCCCCAATTCACGGCAGTCAGGGACAGGCTAAGCAGGGGGCAGAGAAGCAGTTCAGGGGGACGTGTGCCGGAGGTGTTGCGCAATCCTGCTCCTGCACAGATTCTCTGGCACTCTCCGCCCCTAGTGTCCCATCAGACATTAGCGCGTGGCTCTGGAAGATCCCTATCCAGCATGGACTGCCCTTGAGAGCGGGCAATTATCCAGCCCAACCAAAGCAGTGCCCCAGGAAATCAGCGTCTCGGCTCACGGATCCAGGCAGCAAAGGGAAGGCCAGGGACTGCCATGATGGCAGGCCAGCAGGGTCATAATTCCTAACCAATTTTGTTAATCACCCGCCCCTTTGCTGGAGATGGAAGGAGATTTTTAATGCAGTGACCACTCCTGGCTTTAAATCTTTCACTGTGAAATGCACCCAAGCCAACAGCTAGCACCCTGCTGCAGAGTGGGACAGGCCGGCTCAGCTCCTGTCTACCACCCTTTATGCTCCAGCACTAGGCAAACGCCTAACCCATCCTGTAACCCGCCCACAGAGGTGCCATCAGCTTCACTGAGTGCCGTCAGCACTTCCTACCCACCTCAGAGGAATGGAGTTACCGTTGTAACGCTGGCAGACCAGGTGCCAGCTCACGCCAAGATCCCCGTGTCTCAACTGAACACTTGAGAGACAAGGTGGGAGAGGTAATATCTTTTACTGGCCCAACCTCTGCTGGTGAGAGAGACACGCTGTCGAGCTACACAGAGCTCTTCTTCAGGTCTGGGAAAGATACTCCGAGTGACCGTGCTAACTACAAGATGGAACAGATCATTTGGCATAGGTAGTTAGTGTGATGGGTTCCCCCCGGGGTGCCAGCTAGGACTGGGAAAACTACTGAGCCCTCTGACCCACCAGCCTGGGCTCCCTCGCACACTGTGCTGCTGTGACAAGCTTGCTCTTTCACCAGTATTCACACAGGTAGGGACTCACCCAGCTGCAGTCACACGCAGGCTCTCTCACCACCAGCCTCCCAACCTAGGGCCTCAGAGCAGTACCCTCTGGCCCTGGTCAAATCTGGCCAGTATATGGGTTTAATACCCGGTCCACCTCTCCCTCCATGTGAAGAGGAGGACTACGCATACTTGTAGTAACCAAGCTGAGATTTTGCCCAGACACCTTAGCCAAACACACACTGGTTTGGATTAAAACATAAAATAACTACGAAAACAGAGAGATCTTAAGCAATAGCAAACAGATCAAAGCAAATTACCTAGTAAATAAACAAAAATGCAAACTGAGCTCAACATACTAGATAGGTCGGATATGAATTAGCAAATTCTCACCTCGAGTGATAAACAGGCTGGTAGATTAAGGCACAAGGCATTTGCTTCGCAGCTTGGGTTTCCCAGGTTTTCATACACAGCCTAGAAATCCCTTTAGCTTGGGACCTTCACTTCCCCCAGTTCAGTCTTTGTTCCTCAGGTATTTACAGATGTGTTATTGTAGAGAGAGTGAGGTACCGTCATGATGTTATTTCCCCCTTTTATATCTTCTTCTCATTTGCTGGAAAGCTTTTTTTGCTGTGACCTGGGTCAAACAGTTCCCATTGTGTAGTGCTATCTCTGAGAGGTTTCTATTGTACACAGTTCCTGGGGTAACCCTTGTGCTTGTGTGCCTTTCCTCAATAAGCCATTAACATTGTTTGGCCTTTTTACTGTTGTACCTGAAAGATTGCTTGTGGGTGTTTTCAACCTCACAACATGTTTCAGTAACACATACATAGCCAAACTTTGTAACGTCACATACGACGATAGTACATATAATCCAACGAGATATTAATGTCTAGCAGACCAAGACTTTTAGAATGATACCTCACAAGGCATACAAAACATACCCTAATGATATGACAGGTGAATAAGGGAGTGCCAGGGTGTCACAGTTAGCACATATTCTAAGGGACTATTCAAGGTGAAGTGACCCTTTGTAATCCACTAACCCCCCCTTTCTTCCTATGACTACAGGGGTGTTAGTGGGTTGCAGATTGTTGTAATAGGCCATAAATCCAGTGTCTCTATTCAGTCCATGATTTTTAGTGTCTAGCAAAGTTAGGAATTTAAGCTCTCAGGCTCCTCTTTTGAAAGTGTTGTTCATGTTTCCTTTAGGATGAGGACTGAGAGGTCAGCTGTGGAGTGATCACTTTGTGAAAAGTATTCACCCTGTGGTGATAAAAAAATTATCAAAGACAAAAACACCCTGTGCAAGTTCATTCCAGACTGTAATGATTAGTATCTTTCCCAGACATGAAGAACTCTATGTAGCTTGAAAGCTTGTCTCTCGCACCAACAGAAGCTGCTCCAATAAAAGATATCACCTCACCCACCTTGTCTGGCTAATATCCTGGGACTGACACAGCTACAACAACACTGCAAACAAACAATCAACTGAACACTGACAAATACATAGCTGGCTCAGTCTGGCTCACCTGTATGGCGGTCCTGTCAAAACAGGCATTAGAATTCTAAGTGTCTTTAGTGTTTTTTTAATGCATGCAGCAACCCAGAGGCATTCAATAATCTCCTTATAACATCTGTATCCTATATTGTAAGGTAATATTTAAGCATTTGTATCACAAGTTTCTGTGACTATGTAAATCACCAGATTGGAGAGAGACTAGTGTGAAGTGCTGGTCTCCAACAGACCGTGTTATGGCCTGGTCCACAAGGAAGGCCCATCACCAGACCGACTATTGTGGGACATTAAAGAGGGCGAAAGTTTTTGTTGCTCTGCTCTTCCCCCCCATAAAAATGAGCTATGCAAGTGGATTCCTCCCATCAGCTGAGGTCACAGCTCAGAGCACATGGGAGGAAGAGAATAAAAACCTGTAACAAGAAGGAACTGGATCTCTATTATGTTTGGACCCTTGGGGGGAGTGGGGGGAAAGGTTTTCTAGGCATAAGGAAGAGAACCCCATTGCTTAGCCTGGGTGAGCCCTCAAGGACACACAAACTTGCTTATTATAGAAACTTTTATTACTTTTTGAAACTTAAGATTGGAACTCATTTATGTATGTTTACCTGCTTTAACCTTGTAAAGAACTCATTTCCTTTTCCTATTTAATACATCTTTAGATAGCACTGTCTCTGGGGTGAGATCTAAGGTGCAATTGACCTGGGGTAAGCGACTGGTCCTTTGGCACTGGGAGTAACCTGAATATTACTGTGATCCTTGGTGTAAAGGACCATCTATCACAAAGACAGGCTCACCGGAGATAGATCGGAGTACCCAACTGGACTGTCGGTGACTCCATGTTAAGGCTGTTACTGTGCCTGAGGCGTTTACCCTTGACAACTGGTTGGTGAAATCTATCTCACAGCCCATTTGGGGTTTGTGCCCTGCTCCCTGACAGCCTGCCCTGACGCTGGTACTCCTGCTCTCGAGCCACTGACAGCTTGACTACTGTATTTCCCGGCTCCACCCATCCCAGAGGAATGGAGCTTCTGTATTTCTCTGCTCACACCTACCTCCCACTCCCACATGGAGCAGACAGGACTCTCTGGTGGCCAGAGCACAGAGCTGTGAACAAGGAGCCTCTGGGTTGTAATACCAGCTCTGCCTATAACTCTGTGCGCTTAGGCAAGTCACGTCACCTCTCTGAGCACTGTCCCCTTTCCCCCGTAGAACAGGTGTAGTAACCCTGCCCTGCAGCTCCGTTACAGCACATCTGCAAAGTGCTGGGGCAGCATTAAACCCTACCGAAGAGCTCAAGAGTATTACGATGCAACACTACAATCCCTAGGAACACCTGGCTGGAGGAAATCCAGCGGTACCAGTGGGAGCATCCGGGAGAGCCTGCTCTGACTCGTATGCCTTTGCCACCACCAGGCCTTGGTGGGAAGTCAGAGGCTCCTGCCGGTTCACTGCAGGTCATGACTGCAGGGTGAAGCAGTGCTGCTTGGGAGCCAAGGCACTGGATGCCCTTTAACCCTGCTGGAGGGGGAGTGGGTATCTGAAAGGCCCATGGCACCTGCTCTAGCCCATGGGCTTCCTGCAATATCTCGCCAGGCACAGCAAGTGCAGGGCACCCAGGCCAAAGCCCAGTGCCAAGCAACAGTTTTTGTGGCGAGCTTCCTTTCCCACGCCGGGTTGGCCGGCTCTCTGCTGGTTTCATTGTCTAGCTGGCCGCTGGCTCATAGCTGGGACTGCGCAGCCTCTTAGTGTTTTGTGTCATGCGTACACCTTTGTGGCTTTTGCTTCTGCTGCCTGAAGAGAGACACCAGACACACAGACAGAGAATCACTTGTGGTCAGGACAAAGCACAGCAGGGGAAGTGGGACGCATTGGGGGAGGGGAATCACCTGCCCCAGCTGTTCAGCCTCCCTTGGGAGTTTACTAACTGGGGACCCCAGCAAAGCTGCTCTATGCAGAGAGTGCAACAGTGAAGCCAACTCATCCATGGAGCAGTGGCTGGGGTTTGCTCCTTGTCTATGCACAAGCTCTGCAAAGTGTGGCAGGCACTACGTCACATGGGCCCGGCCAGCCTTAAAAACATAACCTGGCTGAGAAATGGAAAACCCAGTTCTCAGCAAGAAACAGAACTCAGGGGATATCAAACAGGCTGGAAAGGTTTCGGGGGGCATGAGCACAGTGGGCTCGGAAATGGCCAGTGGATGGTTAAGCACAGAGCTGAGAGAAAGAAGATCTAGATTCTTTACCAGCTCTGCCACCCACTCACTGTGCAATCATGGGCAGGTCAGTTAATTGCCTTCTGTCTCAGTTTCCCCATCTGTCCACAGGGGACAATGCATCCTTATCCTACAGAAGCGCTGTAATTCATTGATGTATGTAAAAATATTTTGAGATCCTGGGAAGGAAGTCACTACAGAAGCATCATTAGGAAGACACAGTATTTTAGGATCTTTATTTGGATCTATTCTTAGACACAAAATGAGAACCTGAAGGGTTGAAAAGGCTTATCATACCTCATAAAAAATGATCATATTCTCTGCCTAATGGGGCATCTCCTGATGGAAAAAAAATCCAGCAGAAATCCAGTTCCCTTCATTATCTTGGGGTGGAGGGGGAAGAGATCAAGATCTGAACCAAGTGGTAATTTAAAAATCCTCCAAGCCTGTTCCTTCGATGAAAGGACCTACGTGATTCAGACTCTCTCAGGACAAATGTGAGGAAGAACAGGAGATATTGAAACTGGATGCTCTGTGAGCTGGCACCAAGGCTGGGGCATCTCCAGTCAAAACAGGAACTAGAAGGAGAGCAATAAATTAGATCATTTTGTATTACTACTATGATGCAGACCTGAAGTCAGAAATCACACACACACACACACACACACACACACTCAACAGCGATCAGAGTTTCTTTAAAGAAGTGAAATCATAGCTACGCTCCCTCCTTTATGTTTTCTTTCTGCTTTGCTAGATCAGGCTCCATACATTTGTCTTTAATAATCTCTATTTGACCAGATTTTTGAGGGTGAAATTTCCCCTGCAGTTGCTGGATTCTTTCCAGACTTGTCAATTTGTTTATTGACACTACTTGATTACGTTTTCTTCTTCTAATTGTTCTTAATGCAATTAAGTGGTAGCTTGTTACATCTTCTCCCCCTGCCCCCAGGTATAAATTGCATGCATCACACCTCCTAGGGAATAGAGGTAGAAAAGTGTAAATCCTACTACGTTAAAAAAAAAAAAAACACACAAGGCCCCGATCCTGCCAACATGGACACATGCTTAACTGTACCCATGTGAGTAATTTCACGGAAGTCACGCACAAAGTTAAACATGTGGTAAAGCATCACAGCGGGACCTGGGCCTTGACTGGCATATGAGCAAACACAGCCCAGTGGGCAATCTGACTCCCTATGGACATCTAATGCTGAACACCCATTACTGAGGGCTGGATCCAATGTCCAGACTCACACTGACTTCAGTAAGCAGGGCCTCAGCCCCTAAATCAGACTGTTCCTCTGAGTTCTTAAAGCTGCACGGGCACTGGTGCTCAGCCTCTGTTGAGATGGTTCAGATGCCCAATAGCCGTGCTGGGCCGCCGGGGGGTGCGCCGGGGGCCGGCGGTGCCGGGTGGCCGGGGGGTGCGCCGGGCCGCCGGGGACCGGCAGTGCCGGGCCGGTGGTGCCGGGCGGCCGGGGGGTGCGCCGGGCCGGTGGTGCCGGGCGGTGCGCCGGACCGCCGGTGCTGGGCGGGCTGGGGGTGCTCGGCCGGGGACCCGGGGGCCAGGCCGGGGGTGCTCGGCCGGGGGCCGGCAGTGCTGGGTGGGCCAGGGGTGGTCGGCCGGGGCCGGCACCCCAGGGCCCGAGCCGACCCAGGCTGGAGCCGCTGGGGGGGCCAGCCTGGGCCGTGCCTCCTCCCCCCACACCCCCCTTACCTGCTTCAGGCTTCCCGCGAATCAAATGTTCGCGGGAAGCAGGGGAGGGGGCGGAGACTTTGGGGAAGGGGCAGAGTTGGGGAGTGGGCGGGGCTGGGGGCAGGGCCGGGGCCCCGTGGAGTGTCCTCCATTTGGAGGCACAAAATATGGTAACCCTATCTTTGACACTCCTGCCATTGAGGAAGCGGATGGCTCAGGTGATGCGCCGCAGGCTACAGAGCCTTCGGCCTCCAGCTCAGGTCTGGCACAAGCCAAGGGTGCTCCGGAGGCATCACCAGCGGATGGCTGTTCAGTGGCCTACAAGCGTGGAGTGAGCGGGATTTCCCAACCCAGTTCCCAGTCAGCGAGCGCCCCCATCACTAGAAGCCACATGTGGTGTTAGCCGGCTCCCTGCTGCCAGCCTCTGCTTGAATGAAGGAGGCTAAGCCCATCTATGGCCACTCCTGGCCAAGCCTTGGGGGGAGAGAGGGAGGGGGAGAGATTGAGCCCCACCTCTCCCATGGTGGTCTGGGACTCAGGCCACCACGAGCAGACCCCTCCTTAGGCTCCTCCCACAGGTCCCACTGATGGAGAGTGACCCATGGATCTTTCCCTGCTGAGATGGGCCAGAAGCCAGGGAGGTCACTGCACTCCCACCCCAGCTGGGAGCGGGGGCCTGGGGCAGGATCTCATTGGGATTCAGTCCCACATCTGAGCACAGTGAGCACATACAGCATCCCCCACCCCCCTGCCTGAGTGCTCCGAGCTCTCCGGCTCCACCACAGCTGCAGAGGCTGGTCCTGCTCTCCAAGCTGGAAGCTCCGACCCCTTCCCCACCAGGTGGCAGTGGGTCCACGCCCCCCACTTTTGGAGCTCGGATGGCTCCTCCCGCACAGGTACCCAGGATCCCTGGGGAGGGGGCCTGCCCATGGCTCTGTATGGCTGCTGCTGGAGGACCAGTTGCTGCCACGGAGTCTTGCTGGGCTAACCTTGCTCCCCCCAGCACAACCCACGGGCAGGAAGCTGTCAGTCACATAAGAGCTCTCAGCCTTCCTCCCTCTCCGAGGTCACAGCTGGGTCACTCTAATCTCTCCTGCTGCTTCAGGCAGCACAGACCTTGGCAGCCCTGGTGCCAGGGAGATAGAAAACAAACGCGAGGCAGGTAAATGACATTCACGCTCCCTTCTGCTAGCGGGGAGGAGGCCGAGGTCATGGGCTGGATGCGTTCAGGCAAAACCCATTGGGGGTCTCCAAGCCCCACACTCCCCTCCAGCTCATCTGGGTCTTTGCCGGCAAGTGACAGGCTCCCTGTGATGCACTCATCGAGCCTGCATCTGCCCTCTCCTTCTCCCGACAGGGAATCCGCTGCACTGCAAAGCCAGTGCCCCCCTGCAGCTCACCCTGGCACTCACCCACAGCATCCTCTTGCCCCTAGCTCACCTGTGGCTGCTGTTCGTTCATCCCCTCGGGCCCAGGGCTGCGTTCTGCTCATGGCTGCTCTCGGCACAGAATCCCCAGGCCGGCAGGCTCCCAGAACCACCTCTCCACGTGCGTTGTACTGGGTGGCAGAGTCCAGGCCTCTGCCCACGAGCCAGCTGGCACGAGGACAGCCAGAGCAGAGGCAGTTATAAAGGGCGGAAGCAGGGGGCTGATCCAGGTGAACGGGGTGGAAGGAGGGTGACCAGTGTTGGTTATAGGGCGGGGCAGAAGGGATGAAAGAACGCAGTGTGACACTCTACAACCCAGGGAAGTGCCCTGTGACCCCCATATTCCTCATTTACATGTAACTGTGATATTGCATATAAAAGCAGCCCTTGCAAGGTGTAAGGGGAAAGGTTATGATCTGCTGAAAGTCATTTTTCTATCTAAATATATATATCATTAATGCATATGAAGTTATGAGAGTGTGTTGTATGGCTGTCACTAAAATATGCTGTGGGTTTGGGAGGCGCCCAGATACTTGCTCTCCAGAGACAATGACAAGGGAAGAGGTAACCAGCACCCGGGTGGGTGCTGAACAGACATCACCAGCCGTTGTCCAGCAGAGGAGTTACAATGCAATGACTCACTCACGGGAGACACATCGGGGTATCGCTTCACCTTGCCCACCAGACATGCCTGGACTTGTGTTCTCCAAGCACATGGACTAGGAGTATAAAGCAGAACACGAGGAGCCCATGCTTGGCCTTGTCTCCTCCCCCCACCTATGCTGCAAGCAACAAGGACACTCAGAAGACTGAAGACTCCAGCAGAGGGGACTGGCCCAGGTTTCAAGGGTGAAACCTGTGTACTATGAACTGCAATATCCAGTGGGGTGAGAAAAAACTGCTTAATCTAGATGGTGCCCAGTCTAACAGGATTGAGAGTTTAAACTGCGTGCTTATATTTTATTTTATTTTGGTAACTAAAGACAAAATATTTGTATTGTGGTCAATACATTTGTTTAACTGTTTATATTTACCAGTGAGTTTGCCTGAAATATGTGGTAAATCTGCTCAGGTTTTGCAAAGGCTGGTGTATACCCACTTTCCATTGATGAAGTAGTGAACCAATTACAGACGCTCCCTGGGTTACGCAAACCCAATTTACGCAAATCCAGACTTATGAAAAAAGTTCCGTAACGTTTTTTTTTTTGGTGTGCATAATTGTTGGATATGCGTGCCCTACTTAGGGAAAATGCGACTTACGCAAGGCGTTCCGGAATGCATCTGTAATACATTTTCACTGCTCGTCTTGAGCGGGCCAAGACAGTATATTCCTGAGGTGCAAGGCTGGGAGCTGGGGGGATTTGGCCAGTGTCCTTCTCCGTGTGATTCATGAGTGACTCTGGGAGCATTCATGTAATCTAGCTGGGTGAGGGGCTCCACATGTGGTTGTGCTGAGTGATCACAGTGCCTGGAGGGGTTTGCTGCTTGTCACTAACAGCATTGTGAGAGACAGCCCAGGCTGGAGAGTTAAGGGGACACAGCGGTCCCACAGTGCCAGGCTGCAACGTGGGGATCCCGTCACACTCAGGACTTCAGACACCTGCTCACTGCTGGAGCACACTGTCCCCAATTCCTTCCTTAGGACGCTGGTCTCTGCCAGCCGGACGACTACATAGGAGATGTAACCAGCCACCAAAGAGTTAAATCCCAGTGAGTGAACTCTTGGCAGCTCCTGAGAGCTGCCATCCCATGCTCCCTCTCTTCCCCAGTCAGCCTGCCATGTGCCTTCTCAACGGGGCGGGATCAACCCATCCAGAGAGCTTTGCACACAGCCCCGAGAGCAGCGCCCCAGCCAGCGCTGACCCCAGAGGAACAGGGCTTTGCAAGCAGGGTGTTATTTTAAGCAGTGAATCATTTGGAAAGCAAACCTGCTGCCAGGAGCCAGCTGGCGCTCTGTAGAAAGGCACGAGTGACACGCCGGAATCCAGGGTCTGCAGTGACCTTGTCATGCACGTCATCATCGCTGCTCTCCCCCTGTTCTGCTGCCCTGGGCCACGCCAGCGCACAGCTCTGGACAGGGAGAGGGAGTCCTGCTCCTCTGAAGCACACTCAGCCCAGAGCAATCACCATGGGGACATGGGATAAAACCCTGCGGACGTGCGCGAGGCCTGCAGGTCACTTCTCTCCGGGCTCAGAAGAGGAGGGCAGCGCAAGTTCGTGGTGCTGGCACATGGCTCGGACCCCAGAGGGAGTCACAGATTACAAATGCACCAACCCACTGGAATGCAGCCATCTCTAAGGTGGAGGGCAGCAGCTGTCACGTAGCCAGCTGCATAGCAGCAGGGCATAACCCGCTGCTGCGGGTGTCATGTGCCTGCCTTAGCTCCCTTCCTCGGAGGATGGAACCACGGGGCTCAATTCCTGCCCACCTCTTGCGCATCACTGAACAAGGCGAAGGTCATCAGGAAAGGCCGGTCGGGGATACCCCCACAGCAGCCTGGCCCACGGAGCAGGGGGCCTCCATCTTGTGTACTGGCCTGGCGAATGGTTAGAATCCAGCACAGCACTTCTGTGGCTGCAGGGGGGTGAGGTGAAGCATTGCAGGCCCACCAGGGCAGCCTTCCCCCTCACCTAGCACTGACCCAGAGGGCACAGGGAACACGTACCACGGGCCCTGCTAACAAACACCGAGATCGACAGCCTGGCGAGTCCTATCCTTGGCAGGGTACTAAGCTGCCAGCAAACCACACACCCGCTGATGCTGCCTTTTCTAGTCAATACTTCTTGGGGAGAGGCATGGCAGAGCATGTGTGTGTCTGTATGAACATGAACATCTCAGTTTTCATTAAAAGAAACAAAAACAAATTTCTAGCCCTCTTGGCTGAGGGAAGAAATCCTTCCCAACGGGAATCCAGCATAACCAATGCAATATTCACTGCCAGAGTCTGCAGAGCCTGGAACAGCGCCTCAGACAACTCCTCTGCGTCCCCCGTCCCCCCAGTTCATCTAGCTGAGATGCTGACACTCAAACATGATGACTGCACCAATGGCCAACATTACGCTCTTCCAGTGCTGATTGCTTGAGAGGTGGATGGGCTGGAGAAAGGGCAGGGAGTCAAGCCAGCCCAGGTGGATTGGGTGCTGCTGCAGGGAAGGGAGGAGGAGACAGGGAACAGGGAGAGAAACAGAGGAAGGACAATGGGGAAGGAAGAGTAAGAAGGGTCAGAAATAGCCGTGGTCTAACGGTGCAGTGTATTTCCCCACTGAGTGATGCTGAATGTCACTATAACAATGATTATAACCAAGGCAGGAACTTTCCTAGATGCTGGAGGGAGCCAGGTAAATTCCAATGGGGTCTGGTGCCTAACTCCCTTGGGCTCCTTTGAGGAACCCAGCCTAGGAACAGCGTTTATCCACAAAGCTCATGTGCTAGCCTCGATCTTTGTGCAGACTCTCTTCCCCCGTTACTGGTGGGGGCAGGGAGAAGCCCTGCTATAGATCGGGGGGAGCACAGAGCCCACGACGCATCCCTCGGATCACTGTGAGGAGTGGGGACCAGCTGTCTGCACAGAGTGCGTCTCACACCTCCAGCCTAGATGGGCCTCACAGGGTAGGGGGTTGGGGAGAGGCTGGCTTTGTTTGGGGACAGAGCAGTGGGGAAGCAAGCTACCGACTGCAGGTCCTGGGCAGGACATCAATCTACATTTACAAAATGAGAAAGAAACAAGTAATAAACTCCATTAACAATATAATTAGAGCAATAAAACGGTGCAATCAAACAGCGAGCAATGGGCCGATGAAGGGCCGTAAAATTAAACTCATTAGTGAGCTGTGGGCAGCTCCGTTCCGCAGAAAGCCGGGCCCCAGCGGCGCAGACCTGCGTGGGGAAGGGAGTCCCTGCCCCCGAGGGAACCCCTCCACATCCCAGCCAGCGGGGCGGGCACCTGCGCTCACCATGGAACATGCCATGTCTAAGAGCCCAGAGCCCAGCAGCAAGTAGCAGACACAGCAGGCCTGGCAAGTGGGATGGAGATGAGCCATGGGCAGGTGGATTTACAGTCTCTTCCACAGGGCTGGATGCATTCGCACTGTTTAAACCAAGACCAGAGCGCTTCTAGGGCTCCCCACTAAAGCTGCAGTTTCACACCCCATCCCAGGAGATACTGGCTTGAGAGGCTCTCACAGGGGCCCTAGTTTGACTTGCCTCTTCTGCTGAGATCTGAGGCCCAGTCCAGCTAATCCAACCCTGCTTACGATCTGTCCGTTCTTGTTACATCCTCACTGCTGCCCCCCTCCCTGCCCCACATGGGGCACAGACCCCTCAGCACTGGTCCACGCAGCACCCAAGCTGGCGTGGGCAAAGATGTTGCACAGCAGCGGAGGGGGCAAGAGGGAACGGAGGATATGGCACGTGAGCCGTGCCCTCCTCTGCCTTTGTTTCCTCTTACAAACCCCTTGAGCGTATGCAACGTTCCATGATCTAGGTGTGGCCATGATTTCCACCCTGCCTCCTTGTCCCAGTGAGATCAGCCAGGGGACCTCAGGGTGGCCATTGGTGCCAACAAGCCAGGATTTAGTAAGCCAGCCAGGTGCCATAGCTGCATATTGTTCCCATAGCTCATGCCGCGTCACAAGTGCATCATAATCCAGCCTACAGGGCAGGGGGAAATCCACACACCCAGAATGCCTGCGACCAAGAAATGCAGCCACTGAACCATCTCAACCCCAGGGAGCGCTCTGAAGTGGAGAGCTCAGGGGTGGGCTTCGGCTTTCACCTCCCATCACTGGGAGGAACAATCTGGCCGCCAGGCCGTGGTCCCTAAAACCACCCTCTGACTGGAGCCTCCATTTCAGAGCCTGCCGTGTCAGCGCACGACACGTGTTTAGAACCAGTAATAGCGCAGTGTTGGGGTGCTGCTCCAAGCTCCCTCTGAACGGTCCAGTGCCTAATCCCCACCACCCCCATTCCCTCCCAAGCGAAGGCCAAGCCGCGAAGCCTATTTATAGAAGAGCCAGCGGTCCTCACCTCAGAATTGCAGGCTGTTAAAAGCAGAATCCCCCCTGAAACAGGCTCGAGCCTGAATGGGGAGACAAAAGCAGGCTGTGGGTGTATTGTTCAGTCCAGGCCTGGAGCCTCGACTCCACAATGGCAGAGCAGGCAGGGCTGTTGAAAGGCCAGGTCCAAAGGACTTCAACTGAGAGTGAGACAAAGCAGATAATGCAGTATAGTGCAGAGACAGATGAAAGGGGGATGCGGAGAACTCAGCAAGGCCCAAGGGACCAGCCAGATAAAGAGCCGGAGAAAATAAATGGCCTGTGAGAAAGACTATGTCATAAAGGGTTGCTCCCCCTAACATCTCACAATGCCAGGCCTCTGGATTTGGGAAGGAAGGGGAGAAGGGGAATAACCCCTCTTTCTCTCAGAGCCAAGGTCTCCCGCAGCCCGGCACAACGCCCTGATACGTATAAGTTTTCCCAGCTCTGGGCGCATGGAGGTGAGGATGGATCCATCTCTCATCAGGCCCCCGTGTCCCTCCCAAGGCCAGAACCAACTGCACAACTCTCCAATCCCATCAGACCTGCTGGTGCGTTACAGCTTCACTCCGCCTTCCCCGAGCAGCAGCATCACCCACCTCCCCACGTGCTCCGGTGGGGAAGAGGAGCCAACCACCTGCCCCTCTCCTCTACACCACGGTGCAAACGCTAATGAATCTACTTACCACCAGCATACAACAAAGCAGAGTTTAATGGCACCCAGAGGGTTAAGCAAGTGACCGCACAACTTACGAGTCAGACACCCACTCCTGGAAGAAACTTGTAGCCAAGGCTAAAATAGCAAAAAACGTGAGATGAGAGACTCTGCTCTCAGTGAGAAACCAAACCAGCCTGTAATTCCTAACCCAGACAGACAGAATTGTTTCATCCCAGTCCCTCATTAACCAATTTCCACATATAAAGCTCAGCTATTCCTGGAGAAACTGGAGCTGTGTATCAAGTAGCAGATATGACAAGCGTTTCAAAACACAATGAAGTCAGGCCACTCTCCAGTGCATTTACAAGCCCATTGTTCATCTACCACAGCAGCTTGCTTTGCTGTCCTGTACCTTGTACAAAGCAGGAATCCCTTCCCCATCAGGAAGGGCAGGGAGTCTGCTGGTAAGCCCTCTGGTGGTGTTGGCGATTTGTAGACCCGTATCCATGTATCTATATGTATAGCCATCCTGAGCTAGCGTAAGGCTGCTTAGCTCCCATCGTGTCAATGACCCTGTGCTGATTTACACGAGCCAAGGATACAGCCCCGAACACACATGGCTGACTTGGACTAGAGCGGACCAGAAAATGGTTTTTATTTTCCATGGAAAATTTGGAGTTTTCAACAAAAACCTGAAGATTTCTGGATGAAAAACGGAAGAGTGTCAATTAGGAATATCACCATAGTACCTCCTGGGAGTTGTAGTTTGGATGCCTCATGTCCCCATTTTCCCCTATGGGCTGGACTCCCTGGCCAGATGACATCTCCCATGATTCACTGTAGTTGCTCACCAAGAGATGAGACATTGGTGCATCATGGGAGATGTCGTCTGGCCAGGAAGCTCAGTTCATAGGGGAAAGTGGGGGACATGATGCACCCCAACTACAACTTCCAGGAGGAACCATGCTGGCATTTCCAAGTTGGAATTTTGGATTATTGGCTGAAATTTTTTAGGGTTTGATTGAAAACTTTTTGGGTTTCAGGTGTTTGGTTTTTTCCCAATGAATGGGGAAATTTTCCATAGAAAACAGACTCTATGCAGCGTCTCAGAACACTTTCGACCGAGCCTGCTCTGGACAGGCCATTTCTTCCCATGAACCACTGCAACTTCGTAACCCACACTCTAAAGCCAGCAGCAGCAGGTGGGATAGGAGCCTCAGGAACAGCCTGTTTGCACAGACCAGGATTTCAGTCTGTGTGCGCCAGCCTGGTGAAGAGGGGGTGTCAGCGGGCTCAGCGGATTGGCACTGGGCACTGCAGAGCTCTTCACAGCTAGGTCTCCTGTTCCAATCCAGCACAGGTCAGCAGTGACCACAGGGCTGACACCTGTTACGTAGCTTGCAAGGGGGGTGGGTGGGGAAGAGGGAAAGCACGGTGGTCAGCTGTGTGTGTTCATTGAAGCCAAGCCCCCTTGGAGCAGGGAACGCACTTCCGACAAGGAAACAAGGAACCCCAAACAAGTGAGAGAGTCCGCAAGGAAACAGCAGCACTAGGCCTGAAGCCCTTCAAGTCACACCTGAGCCCTGGTTTGGGGTCAGAGGGGTGAGGCCACCTGGGGGCAGACTCCTGTGCACTGGCAGAGCAGCTGACCCCTGGACATGTGTGTCAGGGCAGCTAAGAGGGAGCCCATGCCTGGGTGCCATCACACGAGTGGTGCTTGAACATGGAGACAGCTGTAGTGAAGCGAGCAGTGACCTTGCCCTGCAGTAAATACACCTCTACCCCAATATATGGTGACCCGATATAACACGAATTCGGATATAACGCGGTAAAGCAGTGCTGCGGGGGGATGGGGGGGGGGGGAAGGGAGGGCTGTGCACTCCAGTGGATCAAAGCCAGTTCAATATGACGCAGTTTCACCTATAACGCGGTAAGATTTTTTGGCTCCCGAGGACAGCGTTATATCGAGGTAGAGGTGTAACAGCAGAACTGGGCATATGGTGGCTAGCACGTGCACACACTGGTTATTTCCCAACAGAGGGGCACTTTGGTTCCTTGTGAATGCAGCACCATCACACAAGGGGAGGCAGTGTCAGCCCACCCTCGAACTTCTCTGCCAGGACAAGAGAGCCCAGCACAGCCCCCTGGGCAAGACCGGTGTGGTAAGGGGGAAGAGACAGCCACAGGGATTGCTGCTCTTTCTTATGGTAGGAGAGGCTTCCTCGGAAAGCCACACTGCTCTGAAGATGCTGTAATTATGGGGCCTGAGCCCTCCCAAGCTTGGATCCAGGCCCTGGCTGACATGGGTGGACCACTCTCTGCAGCAAAGGCAGTTGGAAGTTGGCGATCACCTGCCACCTCCACTAATCCCACCCAGGCTCTGGTCCTGTCTACCTGGGGAGTGGGGGAACCTACCAGCTCATCACTAACAAGAGGTTAGCTGCTATCGAGGCCTGTGACCCCACTGCCATGGACCCAGTACCATCGGGCAGGCAGACAGCTCAGGCTCCAGAATCAATTGAGAGCCGGGAGGAGGAAAACACTCCCCATGCAATTCCTTCTCCATGCATACATCAGGCCAATTACCTCTGGCTGGTGCACGGGGCCTCCAATACGCTGGGTGAAGCGCGACCAAACGAAGGTTAATACCCTTGGCAAACTCACTTGATACTGTGCAGGCGGAGCCATTTTAATACAGCCTTTGCATGCCACATCAATTTTATTTGCTGCACGCTCGCCTCCTCACGCCACTGACACCAGCTCTCCAGGGCTTGCAGCAAAATGTCTCTGTCAGGAAGAGGATGGGAAGGCAGAGAAAAGACGAGATCCGAGGCCGGTGTTTCATGTTTCCTCACTTTCAGGCTCCCAAACGCTCTCAGACATGTACAGGACTGCTGAATATTCATGGGATCTGCTGACAAAGCACTTCCCACGGACTCAGCCTGGGCCAGGCGCAGGAGCGCAACGTCTCATGGTCCCGCTGCTTTTCCCGTGGCCTCCCCACCAGCCCTCCCTCCCCAAAACAAGCAGGCTCCTTTGCACCTTCCAGGAGACAGAATCGTTCGGTGGAGATGGCAAAACTCCCACTGGCTTCAATGGAACCAGAGCTTGGGTGGGGAGGGATAGCTCAGTGGTTTGAGCATTGGCCTGCCAAACCCAGGGTTGTGAGTTCAATCCTTGAGGGGGCCATTTAGGGATCTGGGGCAAAAATCTGTCTGGAGATTGGTCCTGCTTTGAGCAGGGGGTTGGACTAGATGACCTCCTGAGGTCCCTTCCAACCCTGATATTCTATGATTGTCTCGGGGTAGCAGGTCAATCACCACTACCCCAGTAATGCTCCAGCTTTGTGCTTGCTCAAAGCACTCAGCATCTTGCAGGTGGGAGAGTGAAGACAAAGGGAGGGTAAGTGACTTGCCCAAGGTCACTGGCAGAATCAGTGGGGGAGCATGGAGTAGCATCCAGGATCTCCCAGCTGCTTCACCTGGGCATTGCAAAGAGCAGAGACAGGGTTCTCAAGGGGTCAGGGAGCACAATCCCCAAAATGCAAGATTCACACACATGTGCTACAGCTTAACAACATGAAGGTAGGGCTGAGCTACCCACAGGAACAAAGCCAATGCAGAACCTGGGCACAGGCTTTTCCCAGTACTCTCCCACTGGTGGGTGCACCACTGTAAACAGGCAGTAAGAGGGTCACCCAGACCTTCTCTGAGCAGGATTGATGACATGGGGGCAAAGAGGCTGGCAGGTGGCCTGCACCAGGGCTAGCAAGAGTGGGGAACATTTACAGAATAATCTAGCATAGACCCAGGCAAAGAGAGTGGGTCTAGGGTACCTGCTTTCTCGTGGCTGGGTATCAGAAGGCATACCCCACCCCTTCTGCACATCCCTGTTTTACCATGTGCTAACACACACAACAGCATGTCCACCTCAGCCCGGGCATTGAATTGCCCAGGGAGAGCTGCTTCTCCTCATGCATGACTGCATCAATGCTAAGTTTGCTGTTCCTCCAGACTGCACCATTTGCACCATTCGTCACAGCGCTGAGCTGCGGGTCAGCTAGGGTGGCGTGGGACCGTTTGCAATCCCCACACTCGCTCCATTGTCTGGTTGAGGTTTGCCTGTCATCCTACCCCTAACACTTCCAGGTGTGCCACCACAGCAAACAGAGGGCAAGGAGGGTCAGTGTTCCTCCCTGCCACGCACAGGAGCTTTTATTGCAACACCCGAAACCCAAGCAAACAAGCCAAAGCCAAAGCGATGCAAACAAGGAGGCTCTGGACAGATTTAGATCCATCCTCCTGCCACAAAGAACCCAAAGGGCTTCGCCATCTGCTCCTCAATACAGCCTCTGACCTAGGCCATGTGCTCCAAGGCACGTTCCAATCCCTCCAGCGAAGCCCCTAATGAACTGGAGAGGCCAAAGAAAAACAAGCTACATCTCATGGATGGCCATTAATAGCCCATCTACATCCCCCTATGTGCCAGGGGATCAGATCAGAACCAAACCTTGTTATCCTGGTACAGACCCGCGTAACAGTCCTGCTCTGTACAGCAAGGCCTGCCGAGGAACACTGGCTAGGGGCTGCTGTGTTACAACACAGCAATACATGGGACAGCCAGCCCCACACATGCAGCACCTGCCTCAGACCCGGCTCTAGATCTGAAGGCTGCTGCCAGCCAGAAGCCCAAGGTCCAAAGAGGTCAGAGATTGGCATATTTTGGGGATCTAGGGGCTTTCTGTGAATTTTCTGCTAGCAGAAATAGAAGCCTTTGCCCTGCCTTGCTCTCTAGTGTGTGCAAACCAACCCTTGGCGTGGTACGTGCCAGCCAGTGACGTCCGATTAGCACAGGCCATTAGGGCTGGGGAAGGAATTACACCATCAATCCCACCTGCCGGCAGATGACATACGCTACTACAATGCGCAGGCACCAATTAATCCCAGCCTTTACTGGCCTCCAATGCTTGATAGCCGTGTCATAAAGCCAGTGCCGCAGCCTGGCAATCACTTCTGGGGCAATGCAGCAAGCCCGTCACTCCCAGAGCTCGGTGCGAGTACCTAGCACAAGTGCTGCCTCTCCTCGCCAGGCAGGGACCCACTGCTAACAGACATGGTCAGAGCTCCTATCTGCCTGCCATAAGCACCCTCTGTTAGCCCAGTTACCCTGCCCCACTCCAGTCCCAGTCCAAGGTACAGGGGGGCTGCCACAACTGCCTACTAAGGGAGAAGAGTTGAGTCTCAAACTGGAAGCAGGAGTGGCCAGCTTCAGTTGCTGCTGAAGTCCCCTGCTGACCGTTCATCTCCCCCTACACTTCACCGTCCCTGTTCTTGTCATGACCTGGTCCCACCATCCGCCCCAATTCCTGTAAGGGAAGGGGTCATTCTAGCTGCACCATAGGCCCTCTTCATCTCTGATCCGAGAGAGGGGGCCGATTAGGAAGGTGCTAGATTTGGAAACGGGGCTGGGTACTTTTATTGCATTCCTGGGGATTGAGAGGGATGGGTGGTTTATTGCTACGGCTCTCGCTGGAATTCCTTCTCCTCCATTTCACTGTGCACCGCACCACAACAGGCATTCCAGAGCCCGTGTGAGGGGGCCAGGGGGAATCCAGAGCAGAGGGACCCCAGACAAACCTGAGGCCCATGTAAACAAACAGACTTGTGCTCAGGTCCCTCCACTGCCTCTGATTCCCGTTTAAGGTCTTGGTCCTAATTTTCTAAGCAATTAATGGATCAAGCCCCGCCTACATCAAAGAACAACTTTCAATCTCTGAACCACCATGACGGCTGCACTCCTCTAGCTAGGGTTACCATATTTAAAAAATAAAAAAAGAGGACACTCCATGGGGCCCTGGCCCTGCCCTTTCCCTCCCCTGGCCCCGCCCCTTCCCCAAAGTCCCCACCCTAACTCCACCCCCTCCCCTGAGCACCCTGCATTCCCCCTCCTCCCTCTCAGCCACACGAAAAGGGCTGCCCGAGCGCTACCGGCTTCACGGTTTGCCGGGCAGCCCCCAGACCCTGCGCCCCCGGCCGGCGCTTCCCCAGCGCAGCTGGAGCCTGGGAGGGGAAGCGCTCAGCTGAGGGCGCAGGGTCTGGAGGCTGCCCGGCAAACCGTGAAGCCGGTAGCGCTCGGGCTTCGGACAGCCCCGATGCCTCCGGACCCTGCGCCCCCGGCCGGGCACTTCCCCTCCCGCGGCTGTTGTGCTCCTCCCCTGACAATTCGGCTCTGTTTAAGAGCCGAGCTGCCCGAGCGCTACCAGCTTCGGGCAGCCCCCATGCCTCTAGACCCTCTGCCCCCGGAGCCTGGGAGGTGAAATGCCCGGCTGGCGGCTCATGGTCCGGAGGCATGGGGGCTGCCCGAAGCCGGTAGCACTCGGGCAGCTTGGCTCTTAAACAGAGCAGAAGAGTCAGGGGAGGAGCACAGCAGCCGCGGGAGGGGAAGTGCCCGGCCGGCGGTATTTTTCCCGGACACGTTTGGCTTTTGGGCAATCCCCCCCGGACGGGGGTTTGATTACCAAAAGGCCAGACATGTCCGGGAAAAACCGAACGTATGGTAACCCTATCTCTAGCACAAGGCAGATCACAAAGCATGTGGGAGCTGGAGCTGAGGGGACCTGGCTATGGAAAAATCCTCCAGAGGAGATCAGGCAAATTCAGAGTCTGGTTATTTATTGGAAATGCTGCAAAAACACACTGTGGAAAAACCTTTCCCACATGCAAATGACATTCACAACATTGACACCCCTTCCACCAACCAACCAAATGTATTGGGGGGGGGGGGGAGGCGCAGAATTAATCATACCTAAAAACGCAAAACCAAAATATCCATCTCAAAGCAGAGTTTTTACTGTGCAAAGGGAGAAGTGCCAAAGACTTTGCTATTGCTGTTGATCTTATGTGCAAGGTGCTCATGTAGGGACGGTGGCACTACAATTCCTTAAGACAGGGAGACGGGACCCAGCTATACACAGGGGTCTGACCCCAACCTCCATTGATGGCAGTGGGTCTGGACCCAGAGACATGAGAAAGGACGGAGTGAATGTATTGGCTTGAGGAGCACAAAATGCAGGCTATATTTGAAAGCCCCCTCGTTCCCTGTAAAACTGGCTCTCCTTCACACACGTGGAGGAAGGACGAGGGGCTTGTGGCTCCGAGATTCAGGAGATCAGGTTCATGTTATGGCTCTGGACACCAACTCCCTGTGTGACCCTAGGCAAGTCACTTCCTACCTGTGCTTTGACTCCCCCTCTGTGACAGGGGGATAAGTCTCCTCCTTTCCCACATCCCCCAGATCCTACACCTGCTCCCCTCGGACCCTGCTCCTGCCCCCTTTTCTCCCCCCGTCCCCAATACTGTACAGTATGGAGCATATCCAACACCTACACATACACACTTTAAATGGCTCGCTGCAGCCCCTGCTGCACATAAGAGCAGGAAAGAGGCAACCAGGGCACCAGGGAGATGCACTTCATGAATGTGTGAAATAAGCCAGATCCTTGGCTAATGTACGTTTCACTGAGGTCAATGGAGCCACACTGATTTATACCAGCTGAGTATCTGACCTCATCTTTCTACTGCCTCTGGGTTATCTTGTTTGGGCAGTTTTGCAGGCCTGCCAGCTAGTTTGCACATAATACAGTAGCTCCTTGTGTAACTCTGCACATGAAGCGCCCTGTTCTTTAACAGCTACGGATCAATTCACTCTCACACACATCACCACAGTCCAAATCATTAATGGAGCTTGGGAATGACAAATGGACAAAACCCTGAAATGTTTCCTCCCACCACACCTCAAAAATCACAGACAGGCACCTCTCAGCAGTGACTGCCAATAACTCCTGCCCCCTGGATACAACACAAATCAAACCCGCCCTCAGCAAGCGAAGCAGGAGATCCGGGTAATTAATAGTGGTTACAAAGCAACAAGCTAAGAGAATGCCACCTCAAAGAACACACGGTCATACTGCGGTCACATAGCCATCCCCAGCTCCCCCCATCAGTCGGCACGTGTGCACAGATCGCTTTAATTTAGGCAGCATGCTGAACTAACAGGCAGCAGCCCCAGGTGCAACAGAGCTCTTTGTGCTAGGAGCTGTACAGATACAGAGCAATGGGGCACTGGTACACGACTGGGGCTCCTGGGTGCTACCAAAACAACAACAACAGTGTCCCTCTGGCTATGCGCTGGCTTTCCAAGTCCTGGCACCTTCCCCCTTGGCTGTTCATTAAGGACCTCATCTTTGCATTCACACACAGTATGCAAAAAAACCCACCAAACAACTAACCAGCAGAGCAGACACTACGATCTGTTACTGAACTGTTACTGTAGGTCAACAGACATCTGTGTTTTGTATTCAGTCACCCTAAAGCATGCTGCAGCACTACCTTCTACCCAGGGCCGGCTCTGGCTTTTTGGCCGCCCCAAGCAAAAAAACAAACAAACAAAAAACGGGGTGGCCAGAACGGCAAAGCAAAAAAAAAAAAAAAAAAAACCTGCGGCGCGGCCGGAGCGTGGGTGCAGGGGGACCGGCTGGGGGGGGGGGGGAGCAGGCGGGAGAGAGAGAGAGAGAGAAGGGGGAGGCCAGAGCTACAGCAGGGGCACTGCCACGCAGCCCCTCCTGCTGCGCCGCCTTCTGCCGCCTGCCGCGAGGGCTCCGCTCCGGTCGGTGGGGAGGGAAAGAAGAGGACTGTCCTGCAGGGTGCTCTGGTTCTCCGCGCCGCCGCCCCCTACAGGGCGGCTGGAGCGGAACAACAACAACAAAAAGCGGCCGTCCCGCCCTAGGATTGGGCAGAATGCCGCCTCGAACAATCTGCCGCCCCAAGCACCAGCTTGCTCAGCTGGTGCCTGGAGCCGGCCCTGCTTCTACCTGCATGGGGACTAGCAGAATCAGGGTCTGTCTACCCTGCCCATGTTACAGCGCGGCTGCAGCAGCACTGCAATGTGGGCAGCGTAGTCACGCTTTATCGCTGGGGAAGAGCTCTCCAGGCAATAAAAAAATAACCACCCCGGATGAGGGTGATAGCTCACTCCCGGCGATAAAACGCTGTCTATACTGGTGCTTTTCAGTGCTAAAACTTTTGTCACTCGGGGCTGTTTTATCACACCCCGAACGACTAAAGTTTTAGCGCTGAAAGTGGCAGTGTAGACACAGCCTCAGTCTCTCTGCGTTTATCTCATCTGGAGGACGGTTTCGTTAGGGAGTATCCTCCAAAGTGACAGCAGGGACGGAGGCACAGTTTCTGGCAGCTTTTCCCTGTGGGAAGAGTCCCCCTCTGACCAGTCATGAAAAGTCCAGAGTTTTCGAATGTTCTTATGTCAGACACTTTGCCTGGCCCTGAACCTGCCAGCTTCCCCCACTCAGGCCTGCAGCAGCATTAAGCAGGTCCCTCTCGGTTAATAACGCCCTCCAGGGCTTGCTGGGGAGCACAACACAGACACACAGCTTCCATCCACAACTGCTGAACTCCTGTGTGGAGCTCAGATGAATCAGCCACTTTGGTCACACACCCAGACATGCCTGACCCATCTCTGCAACAACACAACCCACCATAGCCTTCCCAACCCCAAACTGGTGCGTGAGCCATCCTGGGTAGTCAGCTTCCGCAGAGCGATCGCTGCTCTCACCCTGCACTCTGCCACCACAGGGTACCACAAAGTCTCCTTCCTGCTACTGAAGTTCTGCAGCTACTGCTGCTCGCTCTAGGTCTGAAGGAAGACCCAGCTCCACAGGCCTGGGGTCACGGAGCAGACACCAGAACCAGCACTTCCACCAGGGAACTTCCGCCTCAATTCCTGCATGGGAGCCGGCTAGTCCAGGGGTCTGGGGGGCATACCACCCACTGCTGAGCTCCGACTCCGGCTCCCGGCAAGGCCTGCTCCAATGCCCTGCTGCTCAAAAGTCCCAGTGTAAAGCTCTCGTGCCAAGCAAGGAGCCATGGCTGAGCACAGCCTCCATTTAGAGAAAAGGCCAAGGAGATGGGCCCTTGGACTTGGGGGTGTAGGGAAGGTTCCCGGGGACTATGGGAGCGTGACCTCTTCTACAGCTCCTGTGGCACTATTGAGGCCGTTCAAAAGCTCCCAGAAGCCTTTGCTTCAGGGAGCGGTCTCAGGCCCCGTGGCATAGCCCAGCAGAAGCGAGATGAGGGATGAAGTTTATACCCAGACACCATAGCTAACGAGTTGGTATTTACATCTGTGCTATCCCACTGGTTTAATTACAAACAGCTCGGCTCTGCAGCACCAACACAGCGCTTGAGTCAGCAGCCAGACAAGACTGAGACAACAGCACTCAGAGAAGTGCAAACGTCCTCAATTCATCTTAATGGGCTGTTAAGTGATTATAATTAGGCTTCAAGATTAAGTGTCAATATTATAAAAGCTTTTCACTGCTGACGGTTGGGCTAGAAACAACCAGCTGAATTCGTATAGCTGGGAAATCTCCATTATGCCTCAGGAATCTTCATCCTCCTCCTCCTCCTCATTTAATAATTGCATTACGGGGGCACCAAGAGGCTCGTCTGAGAGCAGGGCCCCATTGTGCAAGATGCGGTGTATATACAGGCACAGCCACAGATGGTCCCTGCCCCAGAGAGCTTACAATGGTCACAGACAAGACAGAGTGGGAGTGGGGGGGAAAGAGGGACTTGCCCAGGGTGGCCGGGGAAGATCAGAGGCAGAGCCCAGGACTCCCAAGTCTCAGTCAATTAGGAGTCAGTGCCCACTAGACCACACCGCTTCCGGTATTAAAACAAGAGCGGGGCCAATCAGAATGGACATAACTCCTTGGCGGGTGGGGGTTTGGGATTCTCTCTGCAGGCTGACAGCCAGAGAGCTCTACGATGCCAAGAAGGCAACCGCGCGCCCAGCCCTGCCACATCTCTCTCACTCCCCCACCTGGGAGACATTCAAAGCCTGGGCCGAGGTCTGAGGAGAGGCTTGTCTGGGTCTGGCAGGGAAACAGTTCCAGTCTGCCTCATTCCCACTGCCTCAGCATGACAGCCCGGTGCCCCATTAGTGCCTCCAGGGACCAGGCAGGGTAAACAACAGGGGATGGGGCTGTTGTGAATGGGGCTCCCTGCATATGCTAGAGGGTGGGGGACACATCATTTGCCAGGCTGATCTCGCAGCGGGTGCCCTAAGCGGCAAATATCTGCGCAGACCCAGGGAGCTGGGAGGTATCCCTGGCAGGGCTAGGTGGTGTCTGCACGTCAGTCACTCCTGTCTGCACAGGAAGGAGGTTAGCTCCCAAGCAGCTGGGAGGGAACTCCTTCCAGAGGGAGGAGGTGGCACCACTGCGAGTTCAAACCGGGACTCTCCAGAGGAGGAATGGAGAGAGCAGGTTTAGTTCAGACGCTTCCCCGGGGCCCGGCAGCGTCTATGGGGCCGTTACTGCCTATTCCCTGCAAGGCTCTGCTCCAAGCACAGACAGCTAGTGCAGGGGAGGTCAGCCCCTAGCCAACAGCATGAGAGAAGTCACCAAGGCCGGAAGCTACACACTGGAACATACATTCCCCCGTCCCACTCATTCTCCCATGCTGCTAGCACAACAGGTACAAGCAGCGAGGCCTACGCCTCTGACGTGAGCCCAGTGAGCACACTACCAGTTCCAGCCTATACCCATCATGGCTTGTACCCTTCCCAGGGGAGAGGCAGAGTCCCGGTGTGCTTTATACCTCACCAGCCAGAGTTAAGTCACCACTCCTAGCTATGTTCATTCACGCACTCCCCCCACCCATCTCTCTTTACCTGCTAACTCCTGTATATTAAGCCCAGGACAGAGAATGCGTTCTCTTTTCAAGAAAGAAAGAGAGCCATTCTCCTGGCCTGATCGCAGTCCCAGGAGCCAGGACCACCACCCCATTCCGATCCCAGTGCTGACACCAACTCCCTCTGGCCTCATCTACTCTCAGAGCCTGATGCTTGATTGGACCGGAGCTATGTTGATTTACCCCAACTAAGGATTTGGCCCTTCACATTAGAGACTTGGTTCTGGGTTTTTTGATTCCCATGTGGCAGCTTGTGAAGGACCACGTGCCACCTGTAAGGGACAGCGAGCCTTCAGTGCCAAGCCACTCCTCATTTTGCAAGGCAAGTGAGGAATTTGTGAGATATTTTCTGTGTATAAAGCAGCCCAATTGTTACAGGCCTACTGAGGTCACCGGAGGTCTTTCTTTCCATTGCCTCAGGCCCTAACAGATTACGGCAGCAGTATTCTGATTTGTGTATCACTGATGAGGTGAGACTCCAAATGGATAAGGCCTTGCGAGTCTGCTATTTTCTCAAGGCTTAACAGCAGGGGCAGAGTTAAGGTGATTAAGTGCTTTGTTTGAGAAGTGCCACCTTAACTCTGCCTTTTATGGACTTTTGATTTTTTTTTTTTTTTAAAGCCTCAAAGGTTCTTGAAAAAGAACATGCACTCAAGCCTCCGATCGGCACCTGCAACCTCCACTGCCCCCTGAAGCATCTTGTGTCAGAGTTCACAATTTCATGTCCCAGTTTTCAGTGCTGCGACGTTGAGGTTTCAAATGCTGCAGGAAACTGGTTGGGGGAAAAAAAAAAAAACCACAACTGTTTCTACTTGCTTTTATTTTTAAGTTCCTAGAACCACTTCTGTTGGCCTTGGGTATTGTAAAAGCTTCTTTTTTAAAAAAAAAAAAAAAAAAAGAAAGAAAAAATCTGAATTTGGGGTAAATTCAAGTTGACATTTTCCCTTTAAGAAGAATGTCAAAGACACAGAACATCCGCTTCCATTCCTCTCACTATAAAACACTTAAAATTCCCCAGCACTGACTTCTCTTGTGCATCACACACACACACATCCATCCATCAACACCTGGCCCCCATCATGGTCAATCTCATCACACAGCCAGTCAAATTTCCTTCTGCATCGCCGTCGCTTAGGTAACCAGCACACAAACAGGGAGGGCACACAGCAGAGGCAATCCACTGAAATCTCACAGGCGGCTGCTAATTCCCATGCAACCCTTGCAAGGAGCAGTCAGAGGAGCCTGGCCTGGACAGACATGGGGGAGCGTAGCTGTTTGCACAGAATTATGCTAGTTTAAGGCTGGCAGGTTTGGGTACATCACCTCCCTAGTGTGGAAGCAGAATGTAAGGGTGCCGCAGATTCCTTTCCCCTCCCTTTCACCACCATGCTCAACTTCAATGCAAAGGCTTTCAGTACGCTGGAATGTATCGTACGGTATGTTCTGGAAAATGTGCCCCCACCCCCAAGCATTTCCAGATGTATGGAGACTATGCCTTATATGTAGATCATTCACTAATGAAAAACAACATTCCTTCCTCTCTCCTCATGTCTGCCACCACCTACCCTAATGACTGCATCACACCAGCAAGAGACACGGGCTGCACGCACAGGTTCCAAGGTTCTCACCCCCGCTCTGACACAGCCTTGCGTCAGCTTTCTGTTCTTGAGTATCCCTATCTGTAAAATGGAGATAGCACTTCTCCACGTCCCAGGCATGCAGAGAGGAGGGTCGGAGTGTGTAAAGTGCTCTGACAGTGACAGGTGCTGCTGAATGCCAAGCATTAATAGGACTGCACAGGATAAGCAGCAATTATCACAATTAACCATATTTGCACACACACATACTATACATGCCCATCTGCAATTATCACAATTGAACAGATACATACATATGCACTACACATATACACACAGATGTGTATGTATAGTGTGTATTTATTTACATAGATGATATATAGCTATAGAGAGTGTGCTTATATGTTTAATTGTGATAACTGCAGCTTATCCTGATGTTATACACACACACCCCTTCAAACATCACACCCAGCGTTTGCCCCAAAGCCACCATCCCCTCCCGGAAAACCTCAGGAACGTTTCTGCTTCTGAATCACATTCCCTGGATTCCTTAGTCTTTTAGAAGCAAGGAGCCTTCGTAATAATATAGAGTCCACCTGACATTTGAACCAGCAGTTTGTGACATCAAAGCTAACGGCCGTGGAAATGGTCTGCATGGCACAGAGGGGACTGTGACCACAGAGACCCTGCTTTCACACTAATGTGTGTCTGTGTGTGTGTGTGCAGTCCTCTCTGTGGACACACACACCCCTATCTCTTTGTGTGTGTGTGTACGTACACTGGGGAAGCAGAATCGCGTCTGGTTCTGAAGTTTGCTGACAAGTGACAGCTGCTCTGATTTTAAACTATGATTAAACCCCTTCGTTTTCAGTTTAAACCAATTTTTACTGAAAAAAATCCCGGGTTTTACAAAAAGTATTAATTCCCCCCCGATTTTCACCCTACTTTTGTATCATTCAAATACATAAAAAATAACTTGTTTTATTAGGAAAATACAATACATTGCATGAGATGTATGTTTTACAATAATACATTAGTCTGTGTGTATACGCAAAGCTGCCTGTTGAAGTAAGGCTATGTATTAGTCTAGAAGATACACACTACAAACAAACAGGCTCTGAAGTACGTGCGCATCTGAACGTACTGATGAATCTCATGCCCACCACGTACACATTTCAAGCTGTTAACAGATAACAGTTTAAAGATTTGACACTAAAATGGGAAGAAAATGAAAATCTGTATCCAAATATGTTTCAGAACACAAGGAAGTATTTGAAAGTTTAAAAAAAAAAAAAACAGGAGAAAAGTATGAAGTTGAGTGTATGCGCTGCAAATGGTGTGGCATCGAAGTTCTAGGCCAATAGTTCTAAGTCTACAACAGTAAACTGTTTATTCAAATGAAAAGCTTTATTTGGGGATTAGAGATCTATTGTTTTCTTAAACTCAGAGGTCACACTGGGTTTTGAGTTCTGTTTTAGTTCTGCAGCAAGCCACTCTGAATTCCGTTCAAAGCATTAATTTACTGAATACTTCCCCCACCCCCTCCTTCCACCAAAATAACCCCCGATATTTACCCAGACAAGTTATGAATAGTTTTTGCACCAATTTTCACCTGTTTTTGTTGTTGTGGTAATAAACCCCGATACATTCCTAGGAAAAATTAAATAAAATAAACCCCCAAATGAAGGGCCCTAACTGTGATGAAAGTTGTGAAGAAACAGAAACTGTCGGATGTACAAAGCGAAGGGCGGGGTTTTTGTCCTGGCCCTTTCATGCGCGTGGAGTGCGGCCATAAAGCTCACTCCAGACCAAGGGCCTTATCCATGCTCAGCTGGTTTCCTCGCCCGTTTCCCTTGTGATACTATGCCTGGGGGGGCTGTTCAGGGGTGAAATTTGAGGAGGGGAAGTGTGGGGCAGAGAGTCTAGCCCGGGGTGGGGGTGGGGGGGCAAATGTTTTGGCCCAAGGACATCTGGGTATGGAAATTCTATGGTGGGCCATGAATGCTCACGAAATTGGGGGTTGGGGTATGGGTGGGGGTGCGGACTCTGGGGTGGGGCTGGGGATGAGGGGTGTAGGAGGGTGCTTTGGGCTGGAACCAAGGGGTTCAGAGGGCAGGAGGAGGATCAGGGCTGAGGCAGGGAGTTGGGGTGCAGGTTGGGGTCAGGGGTGCAGGCTCAGGACAGCACTTACCTCAAGCGGCTCCCAGAAGCAGCGGCATATCCCCCCTCCAGCTCCTACATGGTGGCAGTTCCTGGCCAATGGGAGCTGTGCAGGCGGCGCTTGGGGCGGGGGCAGTGTGCGGAGCCTCTTGGCTGCCCCTATGCATAGGGGGCAGAGGGGGGACATGCCATTGCTTCCGGGAGCTGCGTGGAGCAAGGCAAGCCCCCGACCCCTCTCCCTGGCTGGAGCGCTGGAGCAGGGCAAGCTCTGGACCCCACTCCCTGGCTGGAGCGGGGCAAGCCCTGGACCCCGCTCCCCAGCGGGAGCTTGAGGGACGGATTAAAACATCTGGAGGGCTGGATGTGGCCCCCAAGCCATAGTTTGCCCACCCCTGGTCTAGGCCCAGGTGAACATTCCACCTCTTTTGAAGCCTTGTCTAAACTGGGGATTTCCCCCAGTTCTAGCCATTGGGGAAAGCCCCAACACAGACAAGCAAACCTAGCATTTGCACTAGTGCCGCCTCCCCCTGCTTGAAGCCAGGACATGTTCCGTCAATGCAGACGGCAGTGGTGCCTGCCTACAATAGGGGTTTGCACTGGGGCAGCGAGGCTGGCCACTAACGGCTGCGAATCCCCAAAGGCCTGAGTCACGGGCTGTCCCATCCCTGGTCCTGATCTCTGCTGCTTCCCTGTCTCCTGCCAGCTGTGACAGCCACAGCGAAGTCAGGGACTGACAACAAATGGACTGCTCAGCAGATCTAACAGAGGCGTAGCCAATTTGGCCCAGGCTCCTTTGGGTGGTCCCTGGAGGCAGAAGGGTGTCTGACAAGAGCGAGGTCATGCCCAGGTTTCAGCAGGCGTTTGTCTTACACACAGGAGCAAACCAAACGGCTAACAAGGGCAAGTCTCTGGTTAATCTTCCCTCCACACTGGAGTACACACCTGTCAAGGCTGCATCCCAGGAACCGTCCTTCCACCAGACAAGGACTCCAGCTAGTGCCCATCACCACCTTGACTTCTCTAGCAGCTCAGCATGTGTCAGGGACATGCAGGCCTCGCCTCTGTTGTTCACTTGTATGGAAATGGGTCCCGGCTCTGCTTGTTTTTCCTCTTCGCTGTTCATTACTGACTCGATAAGAGCAGGTTTTAAGGAGGCTCGTAGGAGCCGTTTGTAAACATGAATCCAGGTGACTGGACAGTTGCTCCGATTCCAGCATCTCTGTTGCACCAGTTACCCTTGCAGCGCTCAGGAGTAACATCTGGACGGGAGAGGTTTGGGAAACGACTGAGCGAGGAGACGTAAGGGATCAGATTCCAGAGGAGGCTTTGCCTGCCTTTCCCAGCGACGGGGGCTAAAGCCAGGTCACAGGGCTGGGTTCTGATCTCAGCTGCAGCCAGGTAAACCTGGGGGAGTTCCAATGAGCTTGCTGGAGTTACACCACATTTACGTGCGTAGAACGGAGATCAAAATCCAGCTTTATTAATGGGACATCTACAAGTGGCTTTTGTCTTCTGAAAGTAATGGAAGAATCCAGCCCAAGAAGTTCAGAACTATGGCTTTGGTTACAGGGCGCCCGTGTCAAACCTCCAGGCCCAGCTCCGAGCTCCGGCAGGACCCATGACAGGGCAAAGCGGCGACTCACCACTTTCTCTCCCCAGCTCTGGGGCTGGCTTCACTGTAGAGCAGCTTCCAGGTTGCTCTAAATAATACCTGGCTGCCCAAGGGGCCATACCTGCAACCAGGAACAGACAGAGCAGAGACACTCCAACCACTCCCCTTTCCCCAGGCCACTAGGCAGAAGTGGCAGGGACCTACAGCTGCTACTTGGGCTCTATGCCACCTGGGGATTCCCCCGTGCAAGGAGAGTTGCCAGCTGCAGCACTGCAGGAAACATCCAGTGGAACCCAGGCAAGGAGCTGACGCCACAGTGGGAAGCAGCCAATGGATCTGTCTCCTACGCTCAAATCCCAGATGGGGCTCCGAGCAGCGCTGAGGCTATCAACCACCTGTGGCAATGCTTCACTCCCACAATGCCAGGGCTGAGATGGGGACTTAAAAACACTTCTGCTGTTATTACTAAGCACCAGGCTTTGCTCCGGGCAAGACACAGCAAGAGACACACACAGCCCCTGCCCTGGAGAGCATCTGAAATGCTCCTGCCTCCTGCCAGGGGTGCAGGGAAAGGTTTTCAAGCCTCGAGCGGCCAGATAACCTCAAGGTGAAACGACTTGAGCCCTGTACAGCCCCATCAGCCCAGAGCGATGACCCCACAGAATGTGACGTGGGGACTCTGCCCGGCTGTCGCACAGCTGCACCGCCAAACACACAAACGATTAGAAAGCAATTCGCAAAAGCCCTGGGATATATTGCCATGCCGAAAATGCCCCTCACCCCAGCACAGGTGTCGCCACCACCTGCGCCAGCAAGTTGGAAACATACAGGCGAAATCCCTCACTGGTGGATGGTGCTTCCTGTTTGTAGGCTGCAAAACGCTGCTTCAGACTCGGCGCTGTGCCCCCAAGCTTCACCAGACTGCCCCTCTCACCCAGCCCCAGCCCAGCGCGCTCACTGTTCTGGCCATGTCTGCAGCCCCGGCTGAGCCTGTCCCGGAGATGCCTTGCCCACACGAACAGCTTCTCTGCCATCTGGCTGAGAACACACTGGGAACCTGCAGGCAACAAATGAGGGTGATTTCAGCTCCCCGCTGCTGCGGATCTGAGAGCGAGGGAGAACAAATAAACCATACCAGAGACAGCAACTTCGAGGGGAGACAAGGGCCATAAATTACTGGAACCTGAGCACTGCAAATACGGGTATGCAGATGCCTTCCAGATTGCAGGGGAGCTCTCGGTGGACTAATGTGGGGCCCTTAGTCCCCAGCAGACACAGGGAGGGGAGCTCAGGGTCAGCACACATGCGCATGGGGCAGACACAGTGAGACAAGGTGCGGAGGCTGGCAGGGCCAAGAGAGGGAAGGGCGGGGAGAGGCGTCCCAGGAGAGGAGCCGCGTCGGCGCTAGCTCTGCTTGTCAGATTTCCCAGTCACAACTCCACCAGCAGTGCAAGGTGCTGTACAAATGCACAGTGCGTCCCTGCCCCAAAGAGTTCACAGTGCAAGTAGATAAGAGACAGGGCCGGAGGGGAAACGGAGGCACGGAGCGGGGAAGCGACTTGCCCTAAGTAACTCAGCAGGTCAGTGGAAGAGATGGGAATAGGCCCCAGGTCTCCTGATTCCCAATGCAGTACCCTATCCATTAGACAACGCTGCCGCCATGCGCAGAGCAGGTCTACACATGGGGGCTGCTATGGACAGTGTTATGGAAATGTCTCACCCCAACACAGATGGAAACCCAGTGGCAGCGAATGCTGCAGAACACCACATAATAAGAGACAGCCCCTGCCCCGGAGAGCTTACAGGCTAACCAGACAAGAGAGGCAAAGGGTGGGAGAAAGGAACACAACACACAAGTGGAGCGGTCGCTGGGCTGGGTGACAGGCTCCATCCCCCCCATCAGTCCCACTAGCGCTGCCCGCTGGCAGAGCTGCGCTGAAGCTACCGCAACAGCAGGAGATCGCTAGAAAACGCTAAGCAGCACGTCGGCCTCAGGTACAGAGCCCAGCTCAGCAGGATTTCCAACTCCAGCCGAAAGCCTCTCTGCTTCCTTCTCCCAGCCCAGGACAGAGTACCTGGGGTGAACATGGGCCGCAGCAGACAACCTACGGCTCTCCAGTTGAGAGAGACTTCAAATTAAACCCGACGAGAAGGGAAGCACGGCTGGAAATTAATTGACACAAAACCCACATTTTACAGCTGGCAAGATTCTTAGGAGCTTATAGGGCCATGGGGCAATGACCTGTTTTCCCAGCCCCCTGGGCAGCATGCACAGACCTCCGTGCAGGGGGGTGGGATGGTGGTCTAGAGAGATTCACTGTCCATCCTGCCCCTATGAATTCTAGTCCTGAGTCCTCTCCTGTAATTTCCTGAGTCCCTGGGACTGTCTCAGCCGTCACATTATCTCTACAGGAGAGATGGTGAGACCCAGCCATTCCCCCCGCCCCAAAAAAGGTACCGAGTCCCAGCCAGATCAGTCCATCTTTTCCAGCTCCAGCTTGCTTGCCTTAGAGGAATGACACTGATGCTCACTCAGCAGCGTACAGAGAGCACACACCTGGAGATGCAGCACCAGCCCAGTGCATTCCCTGTGCCAGAGAGGTGCCGACAGGCCCCCTTTCCACCAGCTCAGAATTCCTCTGCCAATCCTTCATCTAAGGGGTTTCTAGAACAGGCATCAGCACAGTATCTCAGCATCAGAGCTGGAATGTGGTGTGTATACACCCCCCTCCCACAGCATGACAGAGCTGTGCCCCATTTTCATGCCAGACAATCCCTGAATCTGACACACACACACACCCCTTCTGATCCCCAACACATGCTCACTGCATTCACGGCTCCGCTCTGCAATACACTCCCGTTCCAGAGTGACCCCCTCAGTCCCAGCTAGCATCCCCTCAAATCCCCAACTTGTCCAAGGAGACGGGCAGCCATGTTCTGCAAGATCCACAGGGCCAGGGGACACAAGGCAGGATCCTCCTAGTGGAACTATCCTGGGCGGGTCAGCAAGCTCAGAGCCTGCTTTAGCTTTATCCAGGCAGACAGCCACGGCTTCAACGCCTTGGTTTGTCGCGAGCATCTCTCATATTCGTTAAGGTTCGAGAGTGGATTTGCTGCTCTCTAACATGGATCTTAGTTTACTCCACCCCATGTTCCTCACCCAGCTCTGTCAATACACCCCAGCCCTGCCCTCAGCCCCCCCCCCCCACTATTCCAGTCCTGCCCTCAGCCCCCACTCACAACTCTTCCAGCCCCTCTGCTCTGCCAGGCACCCCAGTCCGGCTGTCCAGCACCCCCTGCTACTGAACAGAGGTTGCTATTAGCAAATGTGGGTCACTCTCCAAAGGTGAAAGGGAGCTGAATTAACCCACTGCAAAACTTCACACATTTTCCCACTCCACAGGCTCCCCACCACTTGACTGAGTTCACTGGTTGACAAGGGGACTTCTCTGAGTCACATGGACGATCTGCGTGAAGCAGCAACAACTTCCACCGAGATAATTACCCTGGGACCTGGAGCAATCCAGACACGAGGGCCCCAGGCAAAACCCAGGGCTTTGCTCCCCGAGTCTCAGCCTAATTGGTGACTGGAAGTGGCTTCTGCTTTTACCCCTCAGGGCTCTCTCCCCAGGTCTGGCTCCGATACTCGGATCGTTTCCACAGGAGTGAATCCCACTTCCTCACCCAGGGCTCGTCACTTATGTCAGGGAACTGGCACCTCCCACACACCCAGGAGGGGGCCCACAAGCGGCTTAGGGTATGGCTGTTGCTCTTGGAATACAGAAAGGGTAGGGGCTGGCACTGATTTGAAGCCAGAGCTCAGGAGAAGCCAGAATTACGTGTCTATGGAATGGATGCGGGGTTTTTACTGGAGAGGCAAATTGGGGCGGGGGGGGGGGTTAATCACAAGTACAAATTGGAAGGTCACTTGCATGGTAGAGGATACTGCAGCACCCCCTTATGCTCAGCAATGGGGCTCCCAGAAATCTGATCCCCCCCAGGCACCTCCTTTTCTGCAGCCCTGTAGCGAGGATGGCCACGGACACCCTGGACTAGCAGAGGCTGGCCTAGCGCACTAAGCGCTAGAAACAGCTGGACCCAGAGGGTCAATCCCAGCTGGCTCAATACAGTGCTTCGTCACCTGTGCACGGCAGAGGAAGGGAATCCGGGAAGTTTATGCCGTGGGGACTTGCAGAGGAGATGTTAAAAGCCAAGGGGCTGCCTGCGCTGCATGAACATCAAATAATAAATAGTCCTGTGCTCTTGGGTGGTGCTTTTCGGGAAGTTCTGTTAGCAATTCATAGAGACGGAGCAGCACTCTTATCTCCATTTTACAGTGTGAGGAAAGAGAGAGGCCCAGGAAGGAGGAAGTGATCAGAGAGCCCACAGGCTATCTGTGGCAGATCTGAGAACTGAACCCCGGTCTGTCTCCTAACACCCCGTCCAGTGCCCTAGGCTGCCTCCCCTTGGCATGGCACTGCAGAACCCCTTCACTTTCCAGAACAGCAGCTGTGCGCCCTGGAGCCAGAACTTCACTCCCCTTCCAGTATCGTATTGCATGGTGGCTGATTACTGTGGGCCACCCCAGAGCTGACTACATCTCAGTGGGGCTGTGCATACATGGAGGGGAGCACTTCCAGTGGAGCACTGCAGGTGAGTTAGGGCTGCACGCCTGCTCTCCGAACTCCGCCCAGGCCATCTCCCGCTGCACAGCTGTTCTCTAAACGCCGCCCGGGCTGTCCCCACGCAGCAACCTGGCTGGTTGCTGGAGCACCCCAGAGGAGCCTGGCCCAGGCCTCTCTAATCAGATCAGGGTCTTTCCATGGGGCCTGGAGCGAGCAATCCCATTGCTCCCCAGGCTGCCGCAGAGCAGATTAGGGCTGGGCTCCTGTATGGCACAGGCACTGCAAGGGGGCTGAACCTATCCAGGGTGCCTGCAAGGGGAGAGGGAGTAGCCGAGCATGGCAGGGTCCTCCTCTCACAGAAGCCCCCTCTGTGAAGCCAGAGAGAGATGGGCACCGAACAGCAGTGCCCTGCCGCGCCTCCCACTGTCCCCCATCCACGGGCAGCAGCTCTCCTTACCCCCACCCCCAGCTACCTGGATAAATCCTGGCTGACACGTTTCTTGCCACCTCTGCTCCTCTCCCTAGAGCCCAGTGAGGAATCCCTGGCACCCCCAAACTAGCACCAATGCACATGTCTGTACTTGCGACAGCTGGTGAAGTTGAAAAGAGAGAGGGGCCAGGTTATCACTGGATCTAATAGGGAAACAGCTACAAATGCTCACTTGTCAGCAGCAATGCCCCGGCTGCCCCCTGCAACAGGAGACAGAGGAGGATGCTAGGCTGAAAAGTCAGATGGCCCAGAGCAGAGCAGTTAGCAGCCAGGAGACCCCTGCAAGCCCAGGGATAACATTGGCCCTTTCATAGCCTAGCAGGGAGCTCCCCCTTGTTCCAGGGCCGAGACCCCTTTGTCTCCCCACACCTGGTGCTATCTTGCAGTGTCACACGCAGCATTGCTTTTGGGAAAGGACCCCCCCCATGGAATAAAGCAGCAACAGAACATGCAGGTGCTGCTGGAAACCAAGCCGAGCCCACTAACGTTGAATCCAGGATAGGAAGATTCTCCATGAAGAGTGATGGGGGGAGCAAACATACAGTTTGGGGGTTTTGGCTCCTGGCACTCTTGGCCTAATCCACCCTCGCAGGAGTCAAAGAAAGACATGGACAGTTACTGGTGCATCACCATTAGTGCAGGATAAGATGGTCAACTCCAGAGATCCCCACTCCTACCTGGGATTAGCCTTTGCTGAGTTGGGGAGGCATTTCCTGCTATAATCTAGGTGGGTAAGCACATCGGGCTGGGGGGGAATGGGAACAAGTGCCCCTTGCTCCAGCACGCTGCCTGGGAACGATCCATCGGGGTCACAGGATCCATTGCCGATGGCAGGGGAGAAGGATGTTGGGATGGGGAGGGCGGGGTCTCTGTAACATGCCCTCAGTCACAGCAGTTACACGCCCACCTGTGGAGAGAGCGCCTTGCATTCCGGGGGGACTAATCCCACTGACAGAACAGAGACGCGGGGCTGGGGGCACGGGCAGTGCTGCTGAGACATCTGCTTTGGGCAGGGGAAACAGTGCAGCCAGATACGCTGGTATAAACCAGGACTGCTGCTGTCTTTAAACCGGTTTTGATTTAAACTGATTAAATGGCTCCTGTGCAATCAGGAGCAGCATCAGCACAGCTCAGAGCACGCTGCAGCCAGAGAGCCCAGGCGAGAAGGTGGGTAGAAGGCAGCCTTTAATAAGGACCCCTTTCCTCACTGCTCTGGCCCCGAATCTCCCACTGCTGCTGCCTGGGCTGCTTTGGTGATAAGCAGAGGGCTCCAGCACTCAGAGCTGTCAATCCAGCCCCTTTCTCCAGCCCTCCATTCACTTTACAAGAGTGCAACTGCTCGGGTTCACCTGCCGGAAGCAGAGCCTGGCAGCCTTCCACAGCACAGGCGCTAAGCTGTCAAGCGCTAGGTAAGGGATACCTTACAGGCTCCTCTCTAGCTGGGAAAGAGACACTGCCATGTGATTACCTTGTAACCCCTGGCACGTCCCATGTAGTTAACCTGCCATGACGCAGCAGTTCCCACATAGTTACATGGCCAAAGCACTTCCCGTGTAAGCAGAGGGGACCTGCGCCCCCCCCAAGTAAAAGCAAGAAGGTACGTTCCAGGGGTGACGCTCCTGAGACAGACAGGGCTGCAGCTGTAACATACAAGTCCCACCCACTCCTTGCTGGCTGGCTGGATCCTTCCCCTTGCCTGCCACACACACAGTCAGATTGTCCTCAGTTTCCTTCCTCCTATTTACTATCACAAATGGGACTCATTTTACAATTGACAGGGCCCTGAGCAAACACAGGGCCAGTTCAGGCGACAAAGTGCCTTCTCTTCTGGGGATTGATGATGGGGTGGGCAAAGGGGAAAGGAGTTTCTCCCTCCTCCATTCCCAGTGCCTGAAAAGGGGACCACAGGCCGGTCTATGAAAGATCAAACAAGCACAGAACAGTCTTGTACATCCTGTCGTGCACTGATCACCATTCCCACCCTTGCCCCCTAGACATACATCCCTCTTGCACTGGTGGCGATGGGATCTTTAAAATAGGGATAAAAAAATCCACTCAACTACCTGCCACTTTTGCATGGGAATCTCACTGGTTTGGGGAGGGGGAAAGAGGACAAACCACCAACTTCTGCAGAATTCAGGCTTCCGTTTAAAAAAAAAAAAGTGACATTTTTGTCCTTATGGTTGTGAAGAAACCCTCCCAAATGTGACCTGATGCAGAGCTACCTTCCTGAGTCTGCAGGCAGGCAGCTCCAATACCTCCCAGGCTGCTCATAGCTTGGCAGGCAGCAAAGGAGCAAAATTAACAGCAAGGAAACAGTCAAGAATCACATCACTTCAACTGCTGGAGAAGGCTATAAGCCGCAGTAGAGGCAGCTATATCTGGAAGAGGCAGCCACACTCCAGAATGAAGGTTCAGCAAGGGGCAGAGTAGCAGGCAGCCCCATCCCTGGTAGCAGCCAAGGGGCTGTGTGAGAAACTGTGCAGAGTACCACTTACCGTGCCCCCAATGCCATCAGGAGGCTTGGGGGCAGGACAGAGAAGCCCTCTCGCTCACCATTTCAGCAGCTAGACGTGGTGGGGGGACCTCACATTTATTAGACGCCTATTAGTGAGGGCCCAATATGAAAAAACGGCTCCCAAGCAGGGTCCAGAGACAGCAGCCTGACAAACCCCAGCACCCTCCTCTTTCCCAGCAGCTGTGAGGAGAGTGGGCTTCTCACTGGCGCACTGCCCCACTGCCATCCCAGCAGAGCCGCCGCTTCCTTCTCTGCTTCTGCACAGCATCCTTTGGCCAGCAAGGGCCGTGGTGGTTTCCCAAGTCTTGCTCCCAGCCACCTCTCCCGCCATGTGCCAATGTCCTTATGTGAGAGGGCCAATTCCCAAGAGCAAACTCTTTCCTTCCCCACCACCTGCCCGCCCAGCATCCCACGGTCAATGGATTTCAGTGAAGGTCAAAGGGACCCAAAAGTTCCCCCCCCCCCCCAGAGACCCCATTTAGACTTCTCCGCCTGCCCTCAAACACACGTGCCCACCCCCTTGCCGTCACCCTGCTGTCCGCAGCTGGAATATCGCTACTGCAACAGCAAGTTCATTCAACCTGCTCTTTAAACCCCCTGACAAATAAACCTGTCGTGTGCTCGGCTCCTACAGCGCCAGCTCACCTCCCTCAGCATGACGCCTGCCAGGGAAGTCTTGTGGGCCCAGCGCTCCCATCTCCCATTATGAATCATTTCATTTTTTTTAAATTGTATTTTTTACCTGGCGCACTAACGTTTCCGCCCCATTGACTCGGAGCGGTTTCCAGCCGGGAGAGCACCTTAATGGCCTCATTATTTCAGCTGAGAAATCTGTGTGTTAAATTAGGCAGAGAAGGGTAATTATCTACTTGTAGACGATAAGAAAGGGATTTATTTTATCAGGAACATAATGTCTTTCTGGTTTGGAGCCAGCTCCCCAACCCAAGCAGCCCCTGATCACGCCACTCCAGGCTGCACCGTATCCCTGCGGGAGGGGTGGGCGCCAGTGCGGAAGTGGAACGCATGGGTGCACGTGCACCCCCCTTTCCCCCCCACCACCACCAGGTATGATGACTTTGGCCTAGCACAGGGACCCCAGGCTGCTACCCAGAGGTGCCAGATCCCCAGCTGGAACCACCTGCTGTGGGCCGGTTTGCGGCACAGCGAAGGCTGCCCTTTTGCCACAGTTAGCACAGCCTTTCGCGTGGAGCGTCTGGGAAGGGATTAGGTTGCCAGCAGGAGATACACATGCCCAAACCCTCAGCCTGCAGAAAGGGCATCTGCTTATAGCCGGTTAATTTAACAAGTAATTAACCTTTCCATACACCCTCTGCCAGCCGATCTGGGATGGGGAGAGAGGAAGGCACTGTCTGGAGTCTGAAGCCCAGCAGACTCGAGACCAACTTTTGCCTTTGCATTTATAGAGGAGGGGGCCACAGGCTTCAGCATGGGGGCTCCCTGCTGTTCCTGCCCAAGACTGCTCCCACAGCCCAAGCAGGGGAAGGGGCAGAGTAGCTGGCTGTCTCCCCTCACCGCTTCCATGACATGAGCTTTCTCCTCCATGCACTTCCCACAGCAGTGTGTCCACCCGCAGCCTCGCACTCTTCCTCCAGCCGCCGGGGATGCCATCACGCCAATGTATATCATTCCTTCCCCACAGCCGCACTCGCCAACCCTTCCCCTGCCACAGCACGCCCACCCCGGCAATCCACCCCCACGATAGCACGCCCACCCCGACAACCCTTCCCACTGCTCCCCCCCCCAGCGACGGCACGCCCACCCGGACAACCCTTCCCACAGCCCCCCACAATGGCATGCCCACCCCGTCAATCCGCCCCCAGCTGCCCGCAATGGTACGCCCACCCCAGCAACCCTTCCCACCACCACCCCCCATGATGGCACGCCCACCCCGCAACCCATCCTTAGCCCCCTGTGATAGCACGCCCACCTCCAGCCCCCATGATAGCACACCCACCCTGGCAACCCTTCCCACAGCCCCCCCGTGATGGCACGCCCAACCTTGGCTCCTGCCTCGACAACCCTTCCCCAAGCCCTTGCGACAGTACACCCACCCCGGCAACCCAGCCCGCACCCGCAAAATAGCATGCCCAGCCCAGGCTCCTGCCCTAACAACCCAGCCCCCGCAACAGCACACCCACCCAGAGCTCTCAGGATGGCATAGACATACCCCCGCAACCAGTCCCACCCCCCCCACCCTGATGGCATGCCCACCTGCATGCAGGTGTGCTAGTCACAGCCCCACACAAGGAGGTTTTCCACAGATCCCATGCGGGGAGGGGGTGCCTATGCAACCTTTGCAGGCAGGGCTGAATGAGGCAGCAAACAGTCTCTGACTCGAAGAGCCACCCCAACATTGTAGGCCCCACAACACCCCCTTTCTAGTCTGAGTGCAGAACACTCCGTCCCACACTCAGAGAGAGCCCCCTCCCCCCGGGTCAGAGTCAGATTGTCCATCAGGTTGCACCCCCAGCCAGACCCAGGTTTTCAGCAGCTCTCCGCTCTCACCTAGACACCTAACCATGGCCAGGTTTCAGCCCTCAGCAGCTGCCACTGTGACAGTCACAGGCAGGTTTTCAAAAGAGGTCACAGCCACAGGGCTTTTGAAAACTGGCCCTCAGAGACCCTTTCATCTGGGCTGAAAGCAGAAGAACTCTGGAGTCAGCCTCTGTCTAGCTGGCATTAGCCTCAGCTTGCCTATTGCCCCTCTCCTCCCCTCCCAACTCTCTCTCCAAGGGCTTTCTGCAGCACCTGTCACTGCAAGATCTAAGTGCCCCGGAAGCAGCCTTTTCACATTGTGGAAATTGACGTGCCACACCCAACCGCAGACACCTGGAGTCAATAAGATGTTCTGGGTGAGCACTAAGAGCAACTCACTGAGTCTCACCTGACAGAGCTCTCCCCACTTCAACAAGCCAGATGCAGCCTCTGGGGTCATCAATCTTTGAGGAAAACATTCAGTCCCATGAAGCTGAAGGCTGAAATGCTGGGCACTGGGACAGAGGCACCTCTACACCAGGGGTAGACAGTAGGTAAACACGGGCCAAATCCAGACAGACAGACACTTTTGAATGGCCCCCAAAATCTTTTTATTTACTATTATCATTATTGTTGGTTTTTTAATTATTTTCTTCTCTGGAGTCTGCACCTTGACTATACCTTGACCAAGAAATTTGGACCTTGACAAAAAGAATTGACTACCCCTGCTCTACACAGAGAGCTGTGTAAGACCAGGCAAGACCCATGTAGCAGCCAACTAAATCTCTCCCCCGCCCCCTCTTCTTCCAGACTATTAACACTAAATTAAATGCATGTCAGATCTGGAGATCTTCCCCTTCGCTGCTCTAGTCAGCTGACCACCGATCTGTCTGCTAGGCAGAGCATAGGACTCAGCTATGCAGTTGGTGCACCAGATGGTCATCAGCATCTTCCCCCAGAGAGAGAGGTCAGGGGAAGGTTACTTCTTCCTCCTCTGTGCAGATTCCCCGGGCCCTGCACAAGGTCAGTGACAGATGAAGGCACAGGGGAGCCCAGCAGCTTAGGATGTGCATGGAGGAACAGGCTACATTCCACCTGATCACAACCTTCTCCCGCTTCCTCACTGCAGGTCAGAGGCATTTGCTGAACTCCATGACAGGGCACACACCAGAGCTGTACACAGGCAACCATAAGTTAGTGGGGAGGCACCCAAAGCGGTCTTTCAGCAGCCTCGGCCTGCTGCAGCGGGCGGAAAGGGAGCAGAATCTCAACCACTGGCAATACCCACAGGGCTACATGGTTGCCTGTATATGCAGAGTATTTACAGGGCACTTAACACTGTAGCATAGACATTTATCCTTGCACAAAGCCCAACCCCTAAAGAACCCAGAGCTTGCTGCCTCGAATGCAGCCGCTTGGAGTAGATTTTTGGTTTAACCCTTTTCTCTCTCTTCCTCCTTTGGCTTTTGCTATGGCATGGAAGCTCACCCAACAGCCCTGAAATCACTTCAGCACAGGTTTATTTAGATCTCACACAGCAGGGAGTACCACAGGTAGGCAACACCCACCTTCCCAGCCCCAATGCCCATGCTGCCAGCTCCCAGAAACCTCACCTTGGGTCTACACAGCTCCAGCCTCCCTACTAGGAACTGCTGTCTGTGGGTCACACAGGTAGGGAGGGTGGTCTCTCACAGCTCAACCCCAGTCCACTGAAGGCTATGGAGGTCAGGTGTGGGACCCAAAAGCAAACAGGCAGCCAGTGCAGAGCATGGGGGAGACGTGCTCTCGCCATCTGCCATTCAACGGATGGGCTGCCATGGTTCGCGTGGTTCGGCGCTCCTGTGTACCCTTGCTCGCCCATCACACAGAGTGAGTTACAGTGATGACCATGCGCATGGTGGTAACCAGATCTTGGTCTGTTCCCACGTCGCAGCTCACCTTCCCTGCCATGATACGCCTCCGGCTCCTGTGGCAGTGGCCAGAACAAACTGCCTGACAGGAGTACCACCCATTGCTTCCACCACAGCCCGTTCTTGGGTTGCAGAGATGTCTGTGTTATTAACGGCTGTATCTGTGCTGTAACAGAGTCACCTGGCACATAGCCACAGCATCTTAAACACACGGGTGTATACTCCAGAACCTCCCCCTGCCCCAGCCCTTCCATGTGCTACCTACAACAGACCCTGTCTCCTGGGGAGAGGCGCCATCTCCAAATAAAGACCAGGTGTTGCTCCTTCCCAAACCGGTTTGAAGAGAGTTGGTTGGGCCCAAATCAAGATAAAAAATCCTTCTCTTTTCCAAATACCACCCCCTCCACCCCATCTATACATTCCTGGCTTGGAAGAATGTAGTTTCCAATGTGTGCTTAGGGAACAGTTTTGCATGCAGTTTGCCCCAGCAGCCAGAGCTGGTTAGAAAACAACTTCGAGAAAGCCATGTTTTGAAATGATTTTCAAATCAACCTCTCCCTGGTGAGAACGGAACCCCTCTATTTAAACGGCAAGGTCTTGGGGGCAATCTCTTACTGTGTGTTTGTACAGCACCTGGCACACTGGAGGTCTGAAACTGGGGCCTCTGGCCACCACTGCCATGCAACAGGATGGAGCCATAGAACAGAACAAGGCGATAGCATGAATGGGAGAGAGAAAAGACTAGGACAAGCACCATGTGCCATGCCAGATTCTGCTCTCACATCCACCTTCCCAGACCTCTGCCTATGATGCTGATCGATAGCGTTTCATTATTGCCTTGTGCTGGCTGCGTTCACCTGCTCTCTTCTCTTATAGCTCAATTATAAGCTCTGTGGGACAGGGACTGTCTTTGTGCAGCATCAAGCACAGCGGGGTCCTGGACCCATGACTGGGGCACTCCTAGGTGCTCCTGCAATACAAATAACTAATAAGTGTGGATGACAGACTGACACCCTTATAGAGATGGGGCCAGATTCATTGCACTGCCCCTTGGGCTGTCACTTACACTGGTGCAGGCTAGGTGTAAAAGTTTTAGACTCAGCTCAGTAGCTAACAGAGGATTCTCAACCTGGCTGAGGCCTCTCGGTGCTACCATAATAGAAATGTTGACTAATACTCTTGTTCTGAGCTGGTGGCATTTTACACTAGTCTCGATGACAACACAAAGTGCTGGGTAAGTGTGAATCAGCATGCGTTCAACTTAAACACACCGATCCTGGTCTTTGGTTACAAGCAGTTCATTCGTTAAGGCTCAGCTCCTCAGGCTGGTCCTGGTACCATCACATCTGAGTTCCGATTTCTCAGGGTTCGTTCAGCTGCAGCGTGACTGCAGGGTTTTCTGCTGGGGAGCCAGAGTGTGGCAATGCATTTCCTCGCTGCTCCGGTTAATGCTTGGAATAAATAGCCACATTCTGTAGATTTGGGAGAGTGTCCCCCAGCCAGCAAGTCAAAGGTCGTGTGCGCGCGTGCAACCGACACTTGTGAGGGAGGGGCAGCTATAGAAAACACATGGGAGACCCACATCCTCTTCAGCAGATATCGGGAATAGTCTGATCAGTCTGACCAATTGTTTCCAGAACACACCACTTTCGGCAGCACAGGCAGGGTGGGCACTTTTAGACTTCAAATGTTGCTACCCCACTGTTAATATTTTCCACTGCTGATCACCAAACCCCACCCCTGCAGCTAGTTAGCATGCTTACCCAGGTTGGCAGGACAAGCCTGCCACAATCTAACAGCCCGCGCACTGCACTGCTGCAAGGTCTGAACAGACAACTAGTCAAACCTTCTTTGAACTGGGTCGATAGTTTAGGCAGTGGTTAGACTCTTGAGGTTAGGCTTATGTGACAGGTTGTATTTTTAGTGGGATCCAGCAGCTGAGAAGGCAGCTTACTTAAGAGGAAATTAATAAGTGTTTAATACACAAGCAAAGGTGTTTCATTTCCTGCTTTGTCACATTAGCTGTATCTTGACTTCCCTGTTTTTGGAAGCATGGATAGGATAATATCACAATGGATTGAAACATTGTCTTCCCTCATTTGAGAGGGAAGGAAATGTTTAGACCCATTCTTTAAAGCTATTGGTGGTTTTTATGGTTAAAAGCCTTTTAACTCAAACATGTAACAAACAGCTCGGAGAAAAGCTCTTTGTGAAAGAGTGAGTCATCTCCCGTTCACACTTCAGCCTACATCTCCAACCCTGCAAACACTTGATATGTAGCTTTACTCACATAAATCATCCCAGTGAAGTCAACAGGACTATTCCAACGAGTAGCATTTCCCATGTACTCTGTTGGATTGGGGGGCCTACATTATCCCCCACTAGCTCTCAAGAAACCATAGGTGCTGGAACTAGGGGTGCAGGGGTGCTGCAGCACCCCCTGGCTTCAAGTGGTATCCATTATATACAGGGTTTACAGTTTGGGTAAATGGCTCTCAGCACCCCCACTATACAAATTTTTCTAGCACTCCTGCCAGAAACCACAGATAAGTCAAGTCTCAGTGGCCTTTCCTTGCTTCTCACTCCAGATTTGTGCCAGCATAAGTAACTCCCCTGACACTCAGTTTACACTGGTGTAAGTGAGAGGAGAATCAAACCTGATTTTGCTATTCGGAAAAGTCTTTGAAGCCATAAACATGCAGCAGAAAGGGCAGAAGCAAGAACTGGTTTATCCCTTTGCAGTTCTCTTTTTAAAGAAGAGAATAATTATTTTTAAAATGGTCCTCTTTCTCATAATAAGGGCACAGGATACAAATGAGAGTTAAGCTGAGAAAGAAACATGAAAATCCCTGTTGATGTTCCCCTTCCCTCCCCCAAAGATTCCCAGAAGCCATGAGAATGACTTTCCAGTACTAGACCCATCACAACGCAGCGAATGAGAACAGTCATGGGAACAACAACATATCCTTCTACAGCATGGCTTCTCCACTTGGGGGTCACAAACAGATGTCCAGGGAGCATAATCCCACTCCCCTATATCTGAGAGGGAGGGGATCCCAGCTAGATGGAAGAGGGTCCTGGTATGAAAGAAGTGTCTGTGGTATGAAACAGTTTGAGAGCCCTTCTGCTCCGAGGCCTGGAAAGTGTACTCCTCAAATAACTGGTTTTATCTAAGCAGCGAGAAGCAGCCCCAGGTGTCGGGATATGCCTATTAAATCGGAGTTACCTTTCCACCCTGTTTTTCCTGCCCTTGTCCCTTCCTGCCTGGTATGCTGCATTACAGGACTTTACGGCTTAGCCAGCAGGGAGTGCCAAACAAGCTAAACAAAGAGCACTAGCCCATGGACTTACCAAAAATCCCCCTCCTCCTCCTTCACGGGAGCCAAGCCACCTCCAGCACCCCTCAAACTGCTGGCATGAAGGACTAAGTCTCCAGACACCACCAAGAGGGTTCCGAACAACTCAGCCACCGGCCCGGTTAGTTTGGTTTGTAAGCGATCTCTAGCATCTCAGAATCTCTCTCTGATCCACACACTGGCGCTCTGTGCCCCGGACTCAGGAGCCATTACCTAGCTCTGCTCTAAAGAGGAATTGAATTGCTGCTAAAAACACTTTGCTGCCAAGACTAAAGACATTGAGGGTTTGGACAGCTTATTGGCAATACAGCCAAGTGTCTGACCTGAGCTTTGCAACCCAGCCAGCCTGGGGGGAAGAGCATTCTGTACATGCACCTCAACCTAGATGTAACCGACAGTGCCCAATTCTTCCCTGCTCTGGCCAAAGGGAGCTATTCCAGTTATGCGGGCACTTTCATCAGCTTCAGAAGCTCACTGGTGCCTCTCTCCCACAGCCCTTCTTGGAGTGCTTCTTGGATGTAATAAAGGCTCATTATTTCAGAAGATCTCAATCAGGACAGATATTAAAACAGAAAATATCATAATACCACTATGTAAATCCATGCTACACCCACACCTTGAACAGTGTGTGCAGTTCTGGTTGCCCCATCTCACAAAAGATATATTAGAATTCGACAAAGTAAAGAGAAGGGCAACAAAAATTATCAGGGTATGGAACAGCTTCCATGTGAGGAGAGATTAAAAAGACAGACTGTTCAGCTTAGAAAAAGAGACTATTAAGGGGGACATAGTCTATAAAATCGTGACTGTGTGGAGAAAACGAATAAGGAAGCATTATTTACCCCTTCACATAACACAAGGACCAGGGATCATCCAATGAAATTAATCAGCAGCAGGTTTAAAATTAATCAAAGGAAGTATTTCTTCACACAATGCAGTCAATCCATGGAACTTTTTGCCAGGGGATGTTGTGAAGGCCAAAACTACAACAACAGGGTTCAAAACAGAACTAAATACGTTTGTGGAGACGAGGTCCATCAATGGCTATTAGCCAGTATGCACAGAGATGCAACCCCATGCTCTGAGTGTCCCTAAGCCTCTGACTGCCAGAGGCTGGGACTGGATGACAGAGGATGGATCACTTGATGGCTACTTGTTCTGTTCATTCCCTCTGGGGGCTGGGGCACCTGGCACTGGCCACTGTCAGAAGACCGGATACTAGGCTAGATGGACCATTGGTCTGACCCAGTATGACCAGTAGTCTTGGCTAGAACGAACTCCACCCTAAGAGAAACCACACGGGGGGGGGGCGCTTCCCTTTGGCCTTACAAGGGGGTTGCTCCCACAAAGTTCGATCCGGGGGCGGCACCGGCAGCCCCGGAGAGCCTGGAGCAGGAACTTAGCTGCGCTCACCAGCCCCTGCCCGGCTGTGGAAGGGGGCGGGGATCCCACCCCCACCTGAGGGCGCAGGAGGGGCTGGGGCCCCCCTTACCTCTGCCGTAGGCGAAGTGCAGGCGCAGCGCCTTGCCCTGGCGCACCAGGCTGATGTGCAGGTAGGTGAACCACGCGGCCAAGGTGAGCAGCACCAGCAGCAGCAGCAGCTTGAACTGCTTGCGGATCTTCTTCACCGGGAACCACAGCATCCTGGAGGCCGCATTACCGGCCCGGGCCGGCCGCACGGCACCTCCGCCAGGCTCCGCACGGGACCATCCCCGCCGGGAGGAGCTAGACGCCAGGCGGGAGCAGCGCCCCGGGGCTGGGGCACGTGTCGGGCGGCGCAGGCGAGGGCAGGGCGGGCAGCGTCCCCGGGACCAGGCAGCAGCAGCCCCCCGAGCGGGGGTCCCGGCCGGCCAGCCCCGTCGCCCCCTTCCCCGGCCGAGCCCCCCGCCGGAGGGACAAAGGCATCCAGGCAGCCCCGCGCTCCCTCCCCAACCAGATCAACTCGGCGGCGGGAGGCTGAAGCCGGGCCGAGGACGAGGCCGCTCAGCCCGTGCCGCTCTGCCCCAGCCCGCACGGCAGCGCCATGGAGCAGGAGCGCTCACACGGCGCCCAGGCAGCGGCGGCGCCCTCCTCCCGCTCGGTGCATTGCGCGTCGCCCGCTCAGCGCTGAAGGGAGGCAGCCCGCAGCTCCCGCCTAGCGCCCCTGCGCCGCGCCCGTGGGGCTGCCGGGCCGGACACCAGCCCCCGCCGCGTGGATGCTTCAGCGGCACCGTAACCTCAGCCCGCCGCTAGCGGAGCAGCGGTAGCATCCGCGCTGCCACCGCTACCTACCCTGAACTGGGGCAAGTGGAGCGACAGCCGCCCCTGGCCCAATCGGAGCCCGGCGCTCCCCCGGACAGCCAATCGTCCGCCTCCTGAGGCGGGGCCCAATCGAGGTTAGGCTGCGCGCGGCTTTTCATCTCCACGCCAACGTGCAAACATCCACCTGGTGAGTGGGACTGGCGGTTGTCCCCACTGCCCCGGCGGAGGGGTGGCCCGGGCAGAGCATGCCCTTCCCGCCCCGGCGCGGCGCCCAGGCCGGGGCCAGGCGAGGGCGAAAGGGCCTCGAGCGGCTCCTCTGGTAGGGGAGCTCGCTGGGTTCGTGGGCGCCGCTGTGCTTTTGCAAACCAGGCACCAGACGGAGCAGAGCGTCCCCCGCGGCACGGATGGTGCCTTCCTGACAGATGTAAGCTGATACTCCGCTGGGCTTTGCGAAGGCAGCAAGGATGCTCCAAGAGGAATAAGGCGGGTGGAGGAAGGAGGTCCCCTGTTACACTGGGGCCACAGGTAGAATTGCACAGCTCGGCTCCTGCAGCTCACATGTGACAGCAAAGCTGCCTGGGGCTAGCTGCATCGTCCCAGGGACAGACACCAAATCCAGCATTCAGCCCACTCATCGCAACAGGCAGCGTCTTATTCACCTCCAGCTGTTGTGCCCTATGGTTCAGGCAGCCCCTCTCGGGGAAGGCAACAGGAGCTCAGCTGAGTGGGACTGGTGGTTTTTATTCTAACCAGACTTGCTGGGTGACCTGAGGCAAATCATGTAATCTCTATGGGTCTCACTTTCCCCATCCATACAATGGGGATATAACGCCTTCCCTACTAGGGTGAGATGAGGCTTAATTCATTAATGACTGCAAAGTGCTTTCCTCTGGTTAGAAAGTGCAGCATGGTATGATTATTATCTCGCTCTGCACTGTGGGGATTTAACAACTGTGCCATGCACGGAGTACATCCAGTGCTATAGCCCTAGACAGTCCAGTGGGAACGAAAACACGGCTTGGGTCCAGAATAAGCCAGGCTGCTTGCAGTAACCAGCCACATGCTTCTGTGGTGTGGGCGGAGAGCAGCTTACCTTCAGTGAGAGCGAGTCACGGTGACAGTTCTCCTTGTGGAAGGTACAGTCCTTCTGCCTCAAGGAAGCGGCTCACACTCCAGGCTCTTGTCTCCACACTAGATGCTTTCCCTTAAGATTTCCCACCCTAGTCTCTACCAGCAACCCTGCTCCAGTAGTAGCAACAGTGTGAAATGTTAGGAGAAAAAAATCTAGCACTAGAAACAGCCTTGAAATACGACAGGTACTCCTGTAACCAGCATCCTGGCCTGCAAGCAGCTTTCATAACCCTATAGCAGTCACACTGAACAAACCTCTTCCATTTAACCCTTTCCAAGCTGCCAAAACCCTGCCATGTCTCCTCTGACTTTCTCCACCTCTCTGCTGCCAGTTCCCCCACCCCCATCCTCTAACTGTCTCATCTTTGCCAAACTGGCAGCCCTAGTGACAAGCCACCCACCCAGAACCCTCTTGGGGTTACTCCAATAAATGCAGGCTGAAAGATTTCACAGACAGACTGATATGTTATAAGCAACTGGCAGTGGAGTTTAGAAGGAGAGCCCTGTCTGGGTCAAACAATAGCATTGCTGCCGTGAGGCTGTAATACACTGATGCAAAGATGAAAGGGAAAACAGCTTTTATTAATAACAAGGCTGGATTTGGAAGTGTAGCAGAACAGACTCCACCGGGGTTTCTCAGGTGACTGACTAGTGATTGAGGGGTGTTATTTTAAGCCCTGTGCCAAGGTGCAGCTTAGCCTGTTCAGGTTACATTGTTCAAATACTTTGAAATAAGAGGCTCTGTCTTCCTTCTGAGCATCATGACATTATTTCCACCAGCCTGGGTAATGGTTTCCCACACCTCGCTGGACAGCCTGTTATGTCTCCGGGCGTGGTTAACCCATGCAGCAGAGGAGTCTCTCTAGGAGCAGAGAGCCAGTGGAGAGGACAGTCCCCCACATCTCTCTGGACAGATCTGCCTATAGAATGCTGGTTTTAATGTGTCTCTCAGATTGGGCAGCCCACAGCATAGAGGCCCCAGTGGAATGGGGAACAGCAGTTCCAAGTCTCACTGGGGCCTGGAGAACCACTGGGATTGGTTTTGCCTGAGTGACATCCTGGACCAGATCCTTATCTGGAGCAGGTAGGCACAGTTCACTGATGTCAGTGGATCTCCACCAATATAAACCAGCTGAGGATCTGGCTCATTATCTCCTCCCCTAATCAACTTTATATTTCTGCTAAAGAAAACCTGGTCACCTCAGGCCTGTGTGCGTGTTTGCAACCAGGGTAGAGCATCCTCTGGTCCACGGCAGGCATCACTTCTTCAGCAAACCTGGGTGCTGGCTCAGAGTGGAAGGGGTTTAGTGCTTCTTAGCAAAGCAGGGCTGGCTTCCATCATCGGCGGCAGGAAGCATTGTCCTGGGTGGGGGAGCAGGGAATTCCTGACAGGCCTGGGGTATCTTCAGCATGAAGCCAAGCTTTAGTTAAAACCTTCTCTGAGGAGTAATGAGAATTCAATAAGCCTCCTCGTTATTTTAGACAGAGAAACTGGGCCATGCTGGAGGCCATGCAGCTGGGCTGGAACCTGCTCAAGGTCTCCTTTGTTGCTGTGCCAGCGATTTCAGGGGCCAGGCCCACTTCTCTTCATTCTCCTATTCCAGGGTTTTGTTTCCTCTTTCAAATTAATTGAGCATCAGTGAGAGGTGGCAGCCTGAGGGCCTTGGAGAAGGTCATTCTCTCTGATTACTCCGAGCTGTAGTATCTTCCTACACATACCCCACACTGGAGCCCTGCACCCCAGAAAGGAGAGGGGTGTCCAGCCTCACAGGCTTTCCATCTCTGGCATCTCTCCTCAGGATGCCAGCAAGTGTGTAGCCTTTGTGACGGGGATACCTGTCCCCTAGAAGCTGGACTGAGAACATCAGGGCCATTTCAACAGGCTCTTAGTAATAGATGCAAAGGTAGTTGGCTAGAAGTGGGGGGTTCTCTCTCCTACTCCAGGCCTCTGAGCCAGCCAGCCTCCCTTCTGTTTGCAACCCTCAGGTACCCTAACCACCATGCTATGCACTCGTTTGTGCATTCTCACTGGCCCAGTGACTAAGTTTGATACACAGGGGAATAGCTTTCACAGGGGAGACTGAGGGAGGCCCACATCAGAATATCCCATAACTCAGTGGTTAGCGCATGCTCCTGAGAGACAGGGGATCCTGTTCAAATCCTCTCTTTGGCGGGGTGTGGGGTGGGGTTTGTGGATTGAACCTGGCTCCCCCACATCCCAGGAGAGTGCTCTAACCAGGGGGAGTATGAGTTATAAGGTTGTCACCACCTCCTTCAGCACAGATTTAGAATGGGGTTCAGGCCAGTCGGTGGCCTCTGAATTGGGCCCTGCATGCAAGTTAGGGAGATGAGTATCTATCTTCTCCCAGTTCATGGGTCACACTGGGGCTTAGGCAGGAGACAGGCACCCAGACACCAAGAGGGAGGCAGCAGCGCACATGCCCAGAGGCAGAAACTTAGGCACCTAGAGAATGTTTTCCCTGGAAACTTAGGTGCTGAGTGAGTTTAGGCATCTACAAAGTTTGCTGGGAGTTTTGTGGATCTCAGTGGAGCCTAAAATTGGGACTTGGGCACCTAAGTATGTTTACGAAGCCCACCATTGTTCCTTTGACAGCCATCGGACGGTGTTAGCTGGCTCCCTGGCTCCCTGACAACCCCCATGGCACAAGCCAGCTCCAGCCTCTTGCACAGAGAGGGCATAGTGAGGACTCGGCTGGCCTCCTCTACCCATCTTGGAGCTGCTCACCGTCTATTTTCTTCTTTCAGCAGAGATGCCACAATTGCACGATAGGCTGATCACAAGTGAACAAACCAGGTGCCTGCTAAAGGCAAGCGTCACAGGACAGAGGGTTAGGAGAGCGTGATCCTGTCAGGGGGACTGCAGCATGAGTTCACATCTACACTGCCCCCCCATCTGAGCGGGATCCCAGGCGCTTCACTATCTGTACAGACCACCGAGATCTCTTTGCCCACCCACCATTGAAAGGAAGCCATCCTTGGGCTGGGAATAGCAATGTTTGACAAACCCAGCAATGCTACCCTACAGAAGCAGAATACTTCAGCTGGTTCAAATGGCAGGGGGGATTTGATGGAACCAGAGTGGAAGTACCCAGAGGCAGAACTTGACCAAGACAAAGAGACCCGGCTTTTGTAACAAGTTTCATGGGATTTTCAGTGGCATCTGAGTGACAGCCCCTGTAACACTGCAATGGGAAGAGTGCCACCTACTGACTCACCAATACATCCAAGTGCTGACCTGAACCAACTCTTCTTAGCTTGCAAGATCACACAGGGCGAGGTTGGCAGAGTTTCAGGATAAAATCAAAGCACGCCTCAAAAATGGGAGGACTTGTGAGGTTCGGCATTTAAGTGGCAAGCCAATTAGAGGGTATTTTGGGGACCCTCCATGTAGTGTGATTTACATCAGTTGTTTCACCCTCTGTGTTCCCGATTGTCAGTGGTACGCTGCTCCCTAGTGGGGAATTGATTCCGAGAGCTGCAGCGTGGCAGGTAATGGGCAGTCGGGCATGCAGAGCTGAGGTGACAATACTAATCATGATTAATAACTGCACTTGGGAAGCACCGCGCACACACGGCACAGGCACCGCACAGTTAAACCACAACAACAAACAAGCAACAGCAACAATTAAAACGGCATAAAAAGGGCCGTATAAAAATCAAATAACTGATAAAAGGAAATGGTGTAAGGCACACCATTGATCTTGGTGCGTTTAAAGATCTATGTGTCAGTGCTTGTGGAGAGAGAGCTGGGACACAGTGGTGATTTGCCACGTGTTAACCCCGAGTTACCCACTTGGTGTGAACATTTCATTGGCAGGTGGGCATGGCCAGGACTAGGCAGAGGTACTCGGCACAGCTCCGACCTGAGGCAGGCAGGAGAGCAAAAGGCGCCCTGAGATGATGTGCGGGTGATTACAGAGGAAGGGTCTGTGAACCTGCTCCAGGAGCCTTTGCAATCACTGATGTCGGGGGTATCAAGGGCACTCAGCACTGTCCCATCTCACAGGATCAGCCCCCAAAGCAGGCTCAGGAGTCCTGGGCATGGGTGATGTCAGGGCTGGATTTTCTGAGTCAGCTACAGCTTCCCCTTTTCACTGCTTCACATTCAGAAAGCTCCTTGGACCCGGCTGGGACCATGCATCTTACCATTGCCCAGCCCCCATCTGTCCCTCTGATACTGTGGGCTTCCCTGCCCAGAGTTCTTAGTCACGCCCGTGGCAGCATTAGCTGGACACTGTCCAGGACAACTAACAACCGTGGAGCACTGCTCTCCCTGGTCAGGTGCAATGGATCTAAACGAGCACTTACCAGGGTCTGGAGAGCATCCCATTGCAGGGAGGCAGAGCTGTGTTGTGCTGGTCCCTGGGTTCTTTCTTCGCCACAGTGAATTGCTAGACGATTTGAGCTAGAAAATGCAGACACTTCTCTCCTTCCAGAGCATCTCCGCAGCATTTCAGCTTCTCGGCCTCTCCTGAGTGCAGGCCAGGGACGCAAGGTGCAAATGCGTCTGGATGTCCCATTTGCCCCTCCAGGCTGCTGGGCTACCTAGAGACTGGTTTGACTCTGAGTGGAAGCTGATGCAGCCCCAGAGGTGGTTCTAATTTATGTCCAGTCAGCAACCCCACGCACTCCCTCTCATAACATGCCCCCGCCTGCCCCTATGCCAGCAGCTCCGAGGGGCTGGTACAGGCTGCCCTGGGGAGTGAGGAGATCCAGTCCTTTTATGCTACAGGACTGACATAAAGGGCCACAGTGCAGCCCAGTATTGAGGCTCTTGGGTTTGGTCTGTTCCTCTTAAGTCTCTTTCGCCCCAAGCTTTAACTCTCTTGCTCTCTGGTCCTCTTCCCCTTACTCTGTGCCTCCCAGCTGTCTCTGATTCTGAGCTGTTGTCTGCCCACTGGCTGTGGGAGGAGCACAAAGACAGGTAGGGTATGTCTACACTGCAATTATATACCCCCGTGCCAGCTGACTCGGGCTCAGGGGCAGTTTAACTGCGGTGTAAATGTTCAAGCTGGGGTTGGAGCCTGGGATGGTCAGCAAGGCCTCCATCTCTGTGGCACAGCTGCCAGCAATGCCTGGGAGGGTCAAGAAGGGTCACACGCCCCTCCCCAGATGCCTGGGGGGGGGGGGCACATTCAGCAGGGAACTGCAGCGGCGAAAGGAGCAGAATGTGGGGTCACTTCTTTGGCACGGCTGTACTGTCCGCAGCCCTGCCCCCCAGGCCTTCTATGCAGCTGCGTCTCATGGGGTCTGTACAGCCCCGCCGCAAGACAGGGCTGGGGGCAATACCGGTACAGCCATGCTGGAGGAGCTCCTGGCGTGGAGCTGTCCTCCTTTCGCCTGAAATCGGTATCCAGCGCAGCGGGAGGACAGAGCCTCCTCTCCCCAGGCAACGTGGGACAGGGAGAGTGTGGGGGCCCGGGCTTAGGGTGACCAGACAGCAAGTGTGAAAAATCGGGACGGGGGGTGGGGGGTAATAGGAGCCTATATAAGAAAAAGACCCAAAAATGGGGACTGTCCCTATAAAATCGGGACATCTGGTCACCCTACCCGGGCTGGGGGCGGAGCGGGGAGGAGTCACATGAGGAGGTCACGTGCCCCCCTTTAGCTGGTGCCCCCCTTTGTGTCCCTCCAATGAGTCACCCATTTGAACCTGACATTAATGCAGAGTGTGACCAATATACCTGGAATTCAAGGGAGGAGAACACCCCAGCCTAAGCCACTTTCTCTGCTGATCCAGCTAACAAGTAATTAGGCTTCACCTCAACAATTGTTGGGTCTTTCTAGGAACTTCGGCACTTTTCCTAGCAGTTTCTCTCTTGATTTCGGAGGTGGAAAATCAGGAGCTGGCCAAAGTCAAGTGTCTGAGTAGATTCTTAGCTTTTTCTGTAACAAAAGCCTTGCCTAGTTTATTTGTCTTACTGCTCATCTATCTGCATTGGGAGCTAGAGTGGGGCTGAGACCCCAGTGGCCTGGCGAAAGCTATGCTTGCATGGAGGAAAGATACCCCTGCAGGGAAAGCAAAGGCTGAGAGGCAGAAGCAAAGGTTCTAGTCCTGGTTTGGCCGGAACCTTACGAGGCTGATATTGAGCTAGTGGCTTAAGCTTAAGCCAACATGTCAGGCTCAGTCCAGGTGGGCCCTGGCTTTTCAGAAGTGCTGAGGCCCAGATCCACAAAGGTATTTAGGTTCCTATCTGCCATTGCAATCCAAAGGCGTTAGCTGCCTCAATACCTGAGATCCATGCCTGAGCACCCACAGCTCCCATTGAAATCTGTGGTGATGGGCACCGTAGAAATGCCTATCAGTAAAGTGTCACCTGGCTACAGCATTCTCCTCCACTCCTGGCCCCTGAGGATGGCTGCTGCCTGCCACCCCCGGGAAGGCTGCATTTCAGGGCGGATGAACTGATCCCGGAGGACCTCATCTGTCATTATGTTGTCATGTGCTGCGGGCTTTGGCTGAAGGATGTTGGACAAGTGTCAGTCGTCGTGGTTATTACTGTTATTACTCATTTGGGCGAAGTGGCCCTGTGCAGTCTCAGGCTCTTGGCATCCTGTAATCAACAGCATCTGCTTGGAGCTCACAGCCAGAGCCTCAGCCTGTTGGATGCTTTCCTTCCTTGATTTCAGTTCTAGCTCCAGACAGGCACCTGCGAGGCAATCAGTACACAAACCCAGCATCACATGGAGCCAGCCCCGCTCCTTCATCCCCAACCCCCCATCAATGCAGAGAAAGGAACAAAAAACAAAGGGGCAGCACAGAGAAAAACAGAAAAAATAGGGGGAAAATTGAGAGGCCAAATCCAGCTTTGATCTACACCCAGTAAAATCACACTGACAATAATAGTGTAGCACTATTGAGAGCTACCAGCTGACACTATTGCAGATAGCGTTACACGTTGGGTGTGAGAAGTTAGTTCAAGGAGAAATGCTTATTGTCAACTGTGGTGCAGTTCTCTTTAGATACTGATCACGTTGCCAGTAAAGTTAGTTCTGCCATGGTCTCTCTCTCTGAGTGAATCACTTCTTAGGGGCACAGGCTATAAGCTATATCCAGGCAAGCAAAACAAAATATGACAAACATCTGCTCAATGGGCAGGGGCAGTCAAAAAAGCTAACAGAGTGTTAGGGACCATTAGGAAAGGGATAGATAACAAGACAGAAAACATCACAATGCTGCTAAACCCATGCTACACCCACAGCTTGAATACTGCATGAAGCTCAGGTCGCTCTAGCTCAAAAAAGATCTATTAGAATTGGAAAAGGTAGCACCCTCCCATAGACCTAGCGCTGTCTATGCTGCGGGGGTTAGGTCAGTAGAACAGTGTCACTCAGGGGGGTAGCTTTTTCACACCTCTGAACAATGTAGTTGTACCGATATAAGTTTATAGTGTAGGCCTGGCCCAAGATTGTTCAGTTTAGAAAAAACAACAACGAAGGAGGGATATGCTAGAGGTCTATAAAATCATGACTAGTATGGAGAATGTGAATAAGGAAGTGTTATTTACTCCTTCATGTAACATAAGAACCAGGGGTCACCCAATGAAATGAATAGGCAGCAGGTTTAAAACAAACAAAAGGAAGTATTTCTTCATACATCACACAGTCAACCCATGGAACTCATTGCCAGGGGATGTTGTGAAGGCCAAAACTTCAACTGGGTTCAAAAGAGAGTTGGACCTATCCTCCATGAACTTATCTGTCAGTGGCTATTTGCCAAGATGGTCAGATGCAACCACAGGTGCCAACTCCGTGGGTGCTCCAGGGCTGGAGCACCCACAGAAAAAAATTAGTGGGTGCTTAGCACCGGCAGCCAGCTCTCCTCCTCCCCCCACTGTCCTCCAGCAGCCCCACCAGACTACTCCTCTCCCTCCCTCCCAGCAACTCCCACCTGCTGCAGATCAGTTGTTCAGCGGCATGCAGGAGGCGCTGGGAGGGAGGGGGAGGAGCAGGGATGGCGCGCTTGGAGGAGAGGGCGGGAAGAGGCAGGGCAGAGGGTGGCCTTGGGGGAAGGGGTGGAGCGAGGACGGGAAGTGGCGGGGTGGGGGCTTAGGGGAAGGTGTGGAGTGGGGGCAGGGCCTGGGGCAGAGGGAGGGTCGTGCTCCCCCCTCTCCCCCGTAGAAAGGAATTCAGCACCTATGGACGCAGCCCCATGCTGCAGGTGTCTCTAAACCTCTGACTGCCAGTGCCAGACGCTGGGCCTGGCAGACGGGATGGATCACTCAGTGATTGCCCTGTTCTGTTCACTTCTGCTGAAGCATCTGAGAGCGGGCACTGCTGGGCCCTGGAACTGTATTCTTTGGTCAGCGTTACACACAGTGGGGAGTAGTGAACAGGAGGGTTCTGGGGGCAACTTGTCTTTGATCTCTTGTGGTTGTGGCTGTGGCTGCTGCAGTGGGTTGGAGTAGGCACTTTCCAGGTGTCCATGGTCTAAGGCTGGCTCCAGGGAGAGGAACTGGCTCTTCCGTTCCACCCCCTCTGTAGTCAAGGGGGATTCTCTGGGGAGCAGCTTTCAAAAGGACATAGGGAACCTCCCCTTACTTTTAGCCTCTTCCCAGCTGGATTACGGGATCCATCACTCGGCTGCTGAGTGTTGGCGCCACCTGCTGGTAAGTTCGGGTAATAATCCATGTTTGCAAATTTGCCCCTTCATCATCTGTTTCATGATACAGGCCAGGATAAATCCTAACAGTGCTGGTGCCATATTTGAGGAGCTGGGTAGGGATCACTGTGGCTCTCTTCACTGTTGCAAATCCGATGCAGGTATCTATCCCATTTACAAATGGGAAGCCCTCTCACATATGGATGAGCCCACAGAGATTCAGAAGCTGAAGAGAGGAAGGACTGATGTCCATCATTATCGGTACCCAGGAGTAGCAAAAACTTGATCAGGAAGATTATGCCCATCTGATCCTTAAAGACTGAACACACTGGTTAGTTTTTCAGGTCAGTGGTTACATCTTCTGCAGGCTGCAAAGTAAAAGAATGTCTAAAATCGAATGTTCTTTTCATTGTTGATTCCCTTTTTGTGCGTCACTCAGCCTGAGCAGGGAACACAGACTAATCAGTTTCACTTTTGCTTAGTCAGTATCTAGTCTGTTTCATGCTGGGGTTCTGGCACAAAGCTGCAGTGTTGGGGCTGCAAACACCCAAGGCAAATGTTTAAAAATCTAAACGAAAGAAATGAAGTGCTGTGCACTTAGAACACATTTCTGTTGCTGGTAGATTCATGCAATCTATCCAGCCACCGTGTCTCAGTCCTGTATGGAAATTAAAGCCAGTGAAAGCAGCATTAGGGAGCAGCTGATTTTCCATCCCACTGTGGGTGTATTTAGGTCCTTAACCTGAGCATGGTATTAGTCAGTCCCCTGCCCTGTGTTCAGTTTAGTAATGGCTGTTACCTTGAGCAAACCATCCCATTCTCCTTGGCTCTGGGGCTTTGAGGATGGCGATGGTGAAGGGATACAGGGTTTTTAACCAATCATACATTTGGGGCCTGATCTCCCAGGCCACGTCTGGTAAATGACAAACTGCAAGCACTTTTGTTCACACTGGGTGAAATTCTCCCCTGTGCAGAGACTCAGCACATGGCCCATGCACCACTCAAGTCCCACTTGAGCCCTTTCTGCACAGGGGAGAGTTTCACCCATTTCCGTTGTGTAAAATCCTCCTCTGTAAAATCTAAATGCTGGCCTTAAAACAAGGCCCTGGAATGTGCCGTATGTGTAATAACCCTCCAAAGCTCCGAGCAGGGCCACTTTTAGGGGGGAAGCAAGGGATAGAATTTCTACTGTCATTAAAACACATTGGACTGCAGAGCTGCATGGGGAGGCCGAGGGGGAAATGATCTGTATTTTGCTGAAAGCTGGGGATGCTCACTTAGAATTAGGATTCCTGGCGTGTCTGCTTTCTGGGGTGCACAGGGGGGTGTATGCTTCTCCTGCTGCACAGGAATAACTCTGTGATGCTCCCCGAGGGTCCCCGGTGTTGTGGGGCATCTCACTACCACCTTGTCTGTGCCTGCCAGGGATCAGCTCCCTGACTCCAGCAGCCCCGAGCAATACAAGCCCTCCCCTCCCAGCTTATCGGGCTCCACTGTCCCTCTGCAGGTTAGAGATACGCATGTCCCAACCCTCGAGCCCTCTGAGCATCACCTGGAGTGTCCAGCCCCTGGTCCACTGGACATTCTCAGGAGTCACACATCCACTATTCCCAAAAGACCAGTGCTTCCCAACGACACCTGAGAACACACAGCACTTGGGTGTGCTTAGAGTGAACAATTGGTTACACTGTAAAACCATCATACGCCTTCCAGAGCCTAGACTTGCCTAACAAGACATTCTCCTGTCTCATAAAGTTGAGCTCACCTACCTCTTTCTCCCAGCACTTCACAACTTTGCTGGCTGTGACCATCCATTCACAGGACAAGCCAGCTGGCAGCGCGTCTTCTAGGTGGGTGACTCCTTGCAGTCTCCTGATATACCAGACTACTTCTTTGCTCACAAACAGGAGACTCTCCTGCTGTGGGCTGTCATTGAAAGGTGACACAGGGCCAGAAAGTGTTAATTAACTCACAAACTGACATGACCCATGGCCGAACTTTAAAGACATGTTAGGAAGATATGTACATGAACAGAGCTTTGAAATGCAAAGCTGCATTGTTAGAGATAGAAGGGTAGACGTTTGCTCAGGTCTTGTGATGTAAGCAAACAAGTCTTGTCTATTACTATGATTTTAATTCAAAGATAAAAAAAAGAAGTATTAATAATAATTTGCATATTATTTCACTCAAAGCAGTAGGCATCACAATCATTACAAAATGTATGTAAGGATATATGAAGCAAATACTCACCAGCAACCACACACCACACAACAAAAACACTAACCCAGGAACCTATCCTTGCAACAAAGCCCATTGCCAACTCTGTCCACATATCTGTTCAGGGGACACCATCATAGGACCTAATCACATCAGCCACACCATCAGAGGCTCGTTCACCTGCACATCTACCAATGTCATATATGCCATCATGTGCCAGCAATGCCCCTCTGCCATGTACATTGGCCAAACCGGACAGTCTCTACGCAAAAGAATAAATGGACACAAATCTGACATCAGGAATTATAACATTCAAAAACCAGTCGGAGAACACTTCAACCTCCCTGGTCACACAACTACAGACCTAAAAGTCACAATTATTCAACAAAAAAACTTCAAAAACAGACTCCAATGAGAAACTGCAAACCAGAATTAATTTGCAAACTGGATACCATTAAATTAGGCTTGAATAAAGACTGGGAGTGGATGGGTCGTTACACAAACTAAAAACTATTTCCCCATGTTAATTTCCCCCCTACTGTTACTCACACCTTCTTGTCAACTGTTTGAAATGGGCCATCTTGATTATCACTACAAAAGTTTTTTTTTCCTGCTGATAATAGCCCACCTTAATCAATTAGTCTCATTAGAGTTGGTATGGCAACACCCATTTTTTCATGTTCTCTGTGTATATATATTTCCCTACTGTATTTTGTACTGCATGCATCCCACGAAAGCTTATGCTCAAATAAATTTGTTAGTCTCTAAGGTGCCACAAGTACTCCTGTTCTTTTTGCTAATATTTAGGAAGACACTTGAGTGAAATATCCTATATGTCTCTTTGAAGGTTGTGGTAACCTGTATCTGAACTGTTTAATGGATAAATTACCCTGTGCTAATTGCCATAATGTTTAGGAGAAGGAAAGTTAAGCTTATTGTTTTCAGCTCACCTACATCTTTCTCCCCGCACTTCACAACCTTGCTGACAGTGACCTTCCATTCATAAGACAAGCCAGCTGGCAGCGAGTCTTCTTGGTGAAGGATACTGTGTGATTCCTTGCAATCTCCTGATATACCGGACTACTTCTTTGCTCTTAGTCACAAACAGGAGACTGTCCTGCTGTGGGCTCCTTCCTGGAGATTTTGTGATCTTTGTCATTGGCTGGTGGCTCCATAGGCAAACAGACTACATTGTAAGACACACACCTACTCTCTGCCTGGCCAGAACCTGGGTATCGCCTTCTGGTGACCTGTCTTAACTTACAAACCTTAAGAACACAGTTTTCCGTATAGCGCTACAATCTTTTAACTGTTATCCTTACATACATTTTGCAATGATTGTGATGCCTCCTGGGCTACTGGCTTTCAGTAGAGACCTCACATGCCAGCTTTGAGTGAAATAATATGCAAATCCCTGGCCCTAGGGGATACTGTAACCAACCCCCTGCCCCCATGCACTGTGCCCTCTGCCAGTTGGTATCAAGGGATCCCTGGGTCACAAACTCCCATCCTTTTCATTGGAAGTAATGCACAGAGGAAGGCCTCCCATCCGGCCAGCTGACCGGTGGTCAGGAATGAGCCTCGTCTGCTTGCAGCTCATGTACGGCTCCCTCAGCTCCACTCCAAAGGTGCTCAGCTGTTGTTTTAGAGGCAAAGGAAAATGGGCGACAGCTCAGTGAGTGGAGAGACCTGGCACCTACATGGAGACGACCCAGATTGTTTCAGGGCCTGACTGTGGCCCCGTCGAAAGACCGCTGTGGCCATCAATGGGCTTTGGAGCAGGCCCTACAACAATAACATATACAAGAGAAAGAAGGGGACTGTGGGGGGAAACAAGCTCATCAAAGTGCTATCACCTTAAATGGGCAGAGGGTGGCGCTATAGCATAAGAAAGCAGATTGGCATGCGGGGCTTTGTAAGGGTCAGGCCTGAGAACGACCACAACTTGTTTCATTGCTGCCACAAGCTATTTCTTTCTTCACCACCGCAGCAGCGAAAGAAGCCTTTTAAAGCTCTCACACGCCAGGCTGCAGCAGCTGCTCCTACGATTAAATAAATTCTTTGGGAGGTGGGCAGGGGGGTGCCCGGCTACTGTGTTAGATCCACAGACCAGAGAAATAGGACAGAGGGTCAAAAAATGTTCATGATTTAGAACACTAAGAGGCACCAGAGATCTGGTTTGTATTTCTTTTCTCACGCTCTCTCTCTAAAATTCCCTTCTGGATCTAAAGGTCAGCCAGCTAATTAGCTAAAAAGTAAGCCTGATTGATACAGATACACAGAAAATACACAGCCGCAAATCCGGGAAGTTAAATAGTCATTAAAACTCCTCGTGAGTGATCTGAAGGGGAAAATACTGAACACATCAGATGCTCGTTCTAGGACTTCCACAGCCCGTGGGGGCTAATCTGATTTCCTGGCAAAAATGGGAAAAGTCTCTGTAATTTCCGTTACTACCCGCTCCAGCAAAGGCGGAGCACAGGCTGGAAGCTGAAGTTTGATGATGGTACTGGGGATGGAATGTGCGACAGCCTCCCTGTCCATCTATGTTGGAATTAAACCTTTGCTACTTTTATGCATATTGGAATATAGCTGGGCCAAACCCTGTTCCCAGTTACTCCTGTGTAGCCTGTTTGTTGCCAGCAGCTCCTGTCTGGGAACTGCACTTTAAAACTATGCACTATGAACCTGCTAGGGGTGAACGTGGAGCTCTGGTTCCTGGCCGGATGGTGCCCGTGGTTTGGTGAGCTAACTGTGGGTTTGGATCTCGCGTCTCTTGTGGGAGCCTGGCCTCGGCTGGGACTGAGGAGACCCAGTTCCCAGCTCTGCCACAAACTCCCTGTGTGACCCTGGGCAAGTCACTTGATCTCTCCGTGCTTCGGTTCTCAATTGTCCGCTTCCATTCTGAGTCCCTTTCTCCCACCTTGCCTGGTAAATCTCCAGGACAGGGCCTGTCTCTTCCTGTCTGTGCAGTGCCCAGCAATGGGGCCCTGCTGCTGAGTGGGGCCTCCGAGAGCTGCTGCAATACAAACAAATAATGCCAGAAAAAAGCCATCTGATTCCAGTGGCCAAGTGCTTCAGCCCCCTGGAGGACAGGGTGCGGTATCCGAGGGAAGCAGGGAAGACAGAGGTTCTGACCCTGGCTTGGGAGTGCCTGCATCTCTCCATGAACAGTCTGGCCGGGCTGTGGGTGAAATAGCCCAGCGTTCATTAACATTAACACTCACCCAACATACGTCCTGTCTAGTTGCCTCTTTGGGCAACTAGTGAGCCCCTTTGGGCTCCTGGCCTGAGTGTAGCAGTGAAGCGTAGGGCCGAATGGAAACAAGGCTTCCCAAGAGAGAGGTAGGAGGCGCAGGGGAGAGAGAAGGAGGGAAAGGGAAAGAGGGGAGGAGACCGAGCAAGAAAGAAAGAATGGACTAAAGCAATGGGAAGAGGGAGGTGAGCCAGAGGAGGAATCTGCTGGCTCCCTGCCTGGTTGGAGGGGGGCGTGAATGGTTCTCAGGCCCAAGCTGTCGCTTTGTCTTACCCGCCCCTTGGCGCGTCTGCCTCAGCCTGTGTCTGCACTGAGGGCAGGCAGGAACTTGCCCACTGCTGCCAGCCCAACGGTGCAGCTCTAATGGTGATGGCAGAGGGGGAAGCAGTTGTGGGAGAGGAAGGGTGGGCTAGTGGTTAAAGCCCGGGGCTGAAACTCAGGATATGGGGTTCAATTCCCTTTACCCCTGTGTGACTTTGTTTCCCCTCAGTCCCTCTCAGCTCCCTCTCTGCCAGCGCCGAGCCGGGCGCTGAGAGGGCTGTGGCAGTTCCACGAGCACAGAGCTACGGGTGCTCTGAGACCTGGGTGTGAGCCCTGGGCAGGTTCCCCTAAACCCTCACCCACTGTGAGGAACTCCTGACTGCCTTGCTGGGGCTGCCAGCAATAAACGGTGCAAACGCTCTCAGGATCAAAACGCCCCTTCCAGCCAGGCTGTAGGGACAGGCCGGAGCAGGGCTGTAATGGTAACAGTGTCTCCTTGGAATTGTCCTGCTGCTGGGCCCCCGGCAGCAATACAGTGTCTCTGCCCAAGTCTCTGGCTCCCTGTGATCCCTCTGCTGCCTCCTGCTCTCATGCAGCCTCCGGTTCCCTCCCAAGCCAGCTCCCCTCTAACCGGAGCTTATTCCCTCCTGTAATCTGGGGTTACGGAGCCCCGTACTGAGGAGCTATTGCACTCGGGGGGAACAATCTGGTAGGCCTAGGGTGACCAGATGTCCCGATTTTATAGGGATTTTATAGATTTTTAGGTCTTTTTCTTATATAGGCTCCTATCACTCCCCACCCCGTCCCGATTTTTCACACTTGCTGTCTAGTCACCCTAGGTAGGTCTTGAGTTTCTTTGACCTCCACTAGGCATGAAAGGAGCGTTCAGGCCTCAGGCCCCTTCAGTCCTTGGCCTCTCTGATCAGACTTCCCTCTTAGGGTGAGGGGAAGGTGACAATCTGTACCAACTTTGGCATGGATAGCTAGGAACTGCATTCTGGGAGCCCCAGCTCGTGTCCTAAGTTCCCTCTAAGATGCGCAACTGCGCAGGAGGCCATCAGGGCACCTAACTCCCCCAGCCCCAGGGCTATGGCGGAGCGAGGAGAGACGCCTCTCCCTTCCAGCTCCGGGGCTGTGACAGGGATAGACGCCTCTCCCTCACAGCTCCGGGGCTGTGACAGGGATAGACGCCTCTCCCTCACAGCTCCGGGGCTGCAACAGGGATAGATGCCTCTCCCTCCCAGCTCCAGGGCAATGGTGGGAAGAGGCGCCTCTCCCCCACCCAGGTGCTGCTGCAGCCCCAGGGCAGCCTGCACCCCAAACTCCTCATCCCTGGTCCCACCCCAGTGCCTGCACCCCCAGCCAGAGCCCGTACTCCTCCAACCCTTTGTCCCAGCCCTGAGCCCTTCCCTCACCTCAAACCCCTCATCCCTGGCCCCACCCCAGAGCCTGCAGCCCCAGCCAGATCCCGCACTCCCCCAACCCTCTGTCCCAGTCCTGAGCCCCCTCCCACACTCCAAACACCTTGGCCCCACCCCCGCCACACATCAGCTCCATATTGGTGCACATAGGAAAATTCATTCCGCACATGGATGGGAAAAATTAGAAGGAACACCGCTGTGTCACATCGTCTGGGCCACGGAATCACTAGTCCAGAGTAGCAGGGCTTTAAAAATCAAGGCAAGACTTGCCCCAGATCACAACTCGAGCTCCAGGAACTACTAATGAGCCATCTGCCTTACCCAGGGATTATTATGATGCATCCATCAGAGGCTGATGATACCAAAGAGTGGCGAGGCAGATCTGACCCTTCCCAGCGTATAGTGGAACGATGCCTATGAGACATCTGATCAGCACTGCAATATGCTTCATTCTAACCTCGTTTGATATTGAGGCACATGTGGTATTGACTCTTCTAGATCAGTTTACAGGGCAGGACGGGACAAATTCTTTGAGCAAAGAAGGCCAAAGGCTGCTGGAGCATGGCAGCCAGCCAGCTGCCAGGACCGCAACTTACAGAGCTCAGAGGAATTTCACCTCTGGGGCAGCTGTAGATGGCAGGAAGGAAGAGCCTGGGGGTAGAGTAAATAGACAGTCCCGCTCAGCGGCTGTGATTGGCGCTACCACTGGTGAGTCGCGTCTGTTTGCGCAGGGCCCTGCTGAGGGCAATTAACAGGTAACAGCAGCTTGAGGAGGCCACATGTGGTGTGCCAGATTCTTGCAAGAAGGCACAGCTCCATTCAGGCAGCAACAGCATCAAGACAGTCCATCATTCTAGTGCTTCTGCCCTTTGGGGAGGGATGAATTTCAGGGTTGGGGGAGGAGAACACAGAGACAGGTAGAGTCCACTTGATCTCGGCCCCAGGATCCAAGTTAGCCCTGTGTAAATCAAGGGAGTTGGTTGGAATCAAGTAATCCTATAGCCTGCTTTTACCAGGGCAGGCCCACTTCCACATAGGATGGCTCTGTTTCCCAGAAATTTCTTCCAGGTCCTGGTTTTTCATTTCACCAGTTCAAGAGTCTAGGCGGTGGGGGTTGGGGTTGTGTCTTACTGAACTGTACAGAGCAGAATTTGCTGTTTGTTTACCAGGAACAAACAGTCCAGAGGGTGAACACAGAAAGAAAGTGGGTTGTTGCCTGTGTTGGGGAAGGGAGGGTGAGAGTGTGTGAGAATGGGTTTTTGTGGGGGGGGGGCGGGACGGACGCGTGTCCCATGTGGATTACAGATGGGGGCAGCCTGCATGTGGGAGAGGATTCTGGGGGACCTCCCTGTGTTTGTGAAGGGAAGGCTGTGGAGCATGTGACAGAGCCGTCGGGGTGTGAGACAGAGCAGTGTGGGTGTGATTTTGTGGGCGGGAGGAAAAGCACCAGAGACTGTTTGGTGGAGGAGAGAGGAGAGCGTGTATGAGATAAGGGGCGGTGGAGAGAGCCCTGAGAGATTGGGGTCACTGTTTGTATGAAGGTTCCGTTTATTCAGAGATTCCAAGGCCTGAAGGGATCATTCTGATCAACTAGTCTGTCGTTCCTTAGAAAACAGGCCACAGAATGTCCCCAGACCAGTTCCTAGAGCAGAGCTTTTAGAAAAACATCCAATCATGATTTTAAAAATCGCCAGAGAGGCAGAATCCACCACGACCTTTGGTAAATTGTTCCGATGGTTAATTATCCTCACTGTTAAAAATGTACATCTTATTTCCAGTCTGAATATGTGTCTAACTTCCACTTCCAGCCATTGGCTTGTGTCACACCTTTCTCTGCTAGACTGAAGAGCTCATTATTGAGTATTTGTTCCCCTTGTAGGTACTTATAGACTACAATCAAATCACCCCTTAACCTTTCCCTTGTTAAGCTAAATAGTTAGAGCTCCTTGAGTCTGTCACTATTAGGCATGTTTTCCAATCTGAAGCCTCTCCAATTTATCAACATCCTGCTTGAATTGTGGACACGGTATTCTAGCAGCAGTTGCACCAGTGCCAAATACAAAGGTAAAATAACCTCTCTACTGCTACTCGAGATTCCCCTATTTATGCATTCCAAGATTTCCACCACCACCGCCAAATCTTTTTCAGAGTCATTGCTTCCCAGGATACAGTCTCCCATCCTGTAAGTATGGCCGACATTCTTTGTTCCCAGATGTATACATTTACATTTAGCCATATTAAAATGCATATTGTTTGTTTGTGTCCTGTTTACCAAGTGATCCAAATCAGTGAATCAGTGACCTGTCCTCTTCACTATTTACCACTCCCCCAATTTTTGTGTCATCTGTAAATAATGATCTTATGTTTTCTTCCAGGTCATTGATAAAAATGTTAAGTAGCGTAGGGGCAAGTACCAAACCCTGTGGGACCCCCCTGAAAACACACCCACTCAATGAAGATTCCTAGTTTACAATTACATTTTGAGATCCATCAGTTAGCCAGTTTTTAATCCATTTAATGTGTGCCATGTTAATTTTGTATCGTTCTAGTCTTTTTAATCTAAATGTTGTGAGGTACCATATCAAAAGCCTTAGAGAAGTCCAAGTATATTACATTAACATTATTACCTTTATCAACCAAACTTGTAACCTCATCTAAAAAAAAATCAAGTTAGTTTGAGAGGATCTATTTTCCATAAACCAATGTTGATTTGCATTAATTACATTACCTTCCTTTATTTCTTCATTAATCAAGACCCATATCAGCTGTTCTATTATCTTGACCAGAATCAATGTTAGGCTGACACGTCTCTAATTACCTGGGTCATTCTGTTTGCCCTTTTTAAGAATTAGCTTTCTTCCAGTCTTCTGCAACTTCCTCAGTGGTCCAAGATTTATTGAAAATCAACATTAATGGTCCAGCAAGCTTCTCAGCCGGCTCTTTTAAACTCTTGAATGCAAGTTATCTGGACCTGCTGATTTAAAAATATCTAAATTGAGTAGCTTCTGTTTAGCATCATCCAGAGATATTAGTGGAATGGAAAGAATGTTATCACCACCATAAGTTGAGACTATATCATTCCCCCCCATACATAACAGAAATATTTATTGAACACCTCTGCCTTTTCTGCATTATTATTGATAATTTTACCATTTCCATTTAGTAATGGACCAATATAATTGTCAATATTCTTTTTGTTTCTAATATATTTAAAAAACTCCATTTTATTGTCTTTAACTCTGCTAGTCATAGATTTCTCCTTGTGTCCCTTTGCTTCCCTTATCAATTTTCTACAATTCCTAACTTGTGATTTATGTTCATTGCTATCAACTTCCCATTTCTTCCTTTTGTTACATCCCAATTATCATTTACATTTTTCCAACTACTTCTTCCTCCCACCTGATCTGGCTCATAATTGTTTTTAGCTTTATGAAATTGGCCCTATTAAACCACCAACTACATATAACATTGGTCTGGATCTTATCTGTTTGAATGTTATAAATGTGATCGAGTCATGATCAAAGGATTAATGATTAAGAGCTGTTTTAATAAATGGCTAAGCCATTGTTATAGTCTGTTAAAAGAGTACCACTGGTTGCTTATAACTATCTACAGTACCTTCTACCAATGTACTTATAAACATCTATACCACACAAGCTACTCATGTTTGTTACATGCTTATAAACATCTACTGGTCATTTATCAACCCTTCTGCAACAACAAAGGACAAAATCGAACTGACAAAGTTGGGTCCCAGATAACTGTGTTTACTAAATATACACAACACACAAGCCTAGCTATATACTTACTGCTGCTCTGGCAGCTTCTAAAACATACAACACAGTGAGCACCACTAGAGAGTTCACAAGCTATTTAAAGGGATAGTCCCTATTCCTGTACACTACATCTTTATACATGGAACCTTCAGGGCCAGTGCAACCCATTAGGCGACCGCCGGCGCTTGCATTTGGGGGGCGGCATTTTGGGTCCTTCGGCGGTGACCGCAGCGGCCGGATCTTCGGCCACCCCGCTCGTCGTTGTCATTTAGGTGGAGGGAGCTGGGGCAGGGGGGCATGGGGAGGGCCGCCTGCAGCAAGTAAGGGGGGGCGGCACGCAGGGGAACTCCTCGCCCCAGCTCACCTCTGCTCCGCCTCCTCCCTTGAGCACGCCGCCCCGCTCTGCTTCTCTTTCTCCCAGGCTTGCGGCGCCAAACAGCTGATTGGCGGGAGAAGTGGAGCGGCGACGGCGTGCTTGGGGAGGAGGTGGAGCAGAAGTGAGCTGGGGCGGGGAGCTGCCGCATGGCTCCCCGGGCCAGGGGGAGCTGCCGCGGGGAGGGGCACCTCAGGGTGGAGGGGGGGAGCTGCCATGGGGGGGCGCCTTAGGGCGGGGGGGCGGAGAGTTGCCACAGGGCTCGGGGGGGGCGCAAGGTGGAAGTTTCGCCTAGGGCGCGAAACATCCTTGCACCCGCCCTGGGAACCTTAATATAAAATGTGGGAACGAGGAATACTGTAGAAGCAAGAAGAAAGGAGTGACGGAGGGAGAGGAGAATGAGAACTTGGAGGAAGAGAACACAGCATAGGAACAGGAAGCAGGAGCAAGACAGACCATTCATGCAGAAACACAGACAACAGGACTGAGACAGAAAGCAGATATGAGACGAGATGTGGGAGGAAAAAGGGAGAGAGCTGAGCTGGGCAGTGGACCAGAAAGGACCAAAGGGAGTTAGTTAAGCTAGAGAGTGGGGTGGGGAAGGAAGGAGCAGGAGACAAATGATTCAAGAAAGCTGTGGGAAGGGTCATCATCACAGGCAAACCCAAGGGGTCTGTGCCAGGAAGTGCATGTCAGGAGACGGGGGCAGGTTCTTGCTCACAGATGCACACACGCTACTGGGGTCTGTACTGCTTTGTCTCGCATTCAGAGTGCTGCCAGGCTAACTCTGGAGACTACTCATTCATATGCCAAGTCTGGGCTTTGAAGTCCTGGACGTTCACAGATGGTTTTCTTCAAAGCTGGTTCGCATTCCTTTTTCCAGTGCACTTGGAAGAAGTGAGCAGATTGAGAAACCTTCGGTGACACCTGTTCCCCCAAAAGGAGCTGGACTGGACTCTCTAGAATAGCCTGCACCTTTTCTAGCTGAGTTTTCACAAGCCTTCCCCCAGTCCTGAGCTCAGCAATCTGACTTCTCTTTTTAGGCCCAGACATATTCTCCTGGGTTTGCTGTTAATCCTGTTTCTTGAGCCTCTTCTAGATGCTCCCTGCAGGTGGCACTGTAGATAACCGCAACATCCAAGCACACTGAGCCCTCACATGCCTTCAGATCAGGGGTAGGCAACCTATGGCACGGGTGCCGAAGGCGGCACGCGAGCTGATTTTCAGTGGCACTCACACTGCCCGGGTCCTGGCCACCGGTCCGGGGGGCTCTGCATTTTAATTTAATTTTAAATGAAGCTTCTTAAACATTTTAAAAACCTTATTTACTTTACATACAACAATAGTTAAGTTATATATTATAGACTTATAGAAAGAGACCTTCTAAAAACGTTAACATGTATTACTGGCACGCGAAACCTTAAATTAGAGTGAATAAATGAAGACTTGGCACATCACGGCTGAAAGGTTGCCGACCCCTGCTTTAGATTAAGAGTGTCTATTAACCTCTGATAAGTGGCTGGAGCCCTGGGTAGTCTGAATGGAAGGACTATGACTGGATACAACCTATCAGAGGTTTTAAATGCAATATACTCCTTTGATTCTCAAAGAAAACGCCATTAACCCCAACTTAGATCAAAGTGGAGCTAAATCCACCTTTTCCAATGCACTCAGTTAACTCCCACTTAATGCTATTTCCCATAGCACTCCTGACTCCTCCCACTCCTAGCATGCTTTCATAACATACTAATCGCCCCATTCTCAGCAGCTGAAGTCAGCTGGACCACATCCTAGTTCTAACCCTGAAGCAAGCACAAACTTTCTATCGCCTGCTTCCTGGTTGAGTCCAGTTGCTGATGAAATGTGGGTTTTCCCCTTCTTTCTCGCTTGTGACAATTTACTCTGGCACATTGAAATAGACAGAGGGGGAGATAATCGAATAGAGCGTACAGGAAAGGGGGGGATACATGCAGGATAGAGACAGTGGTTCTTAAACCCCCGCAACACTTTTACTCAACAGAGGAGCTGCAAAATGAGGCACTAGATAAAATTACTTAAAAAAGGATGGGGCAATATGTACCATAAGGTCAGAAAATCACCTGAAACCACCTGGGCTGTCTGTGTTGCCCTTATTCCAGGTCTGTCTTTATGCTGAAAAGCTTCCCCCTCCTGCACTCCCCAGCTTTTCCTCTGTAGCTGCGGGGCCGTGATCCAGCTTTTGAAAATCATCTCAGACTGGAATGAAGCTGGTGGGGCTATTGCTGCTTTATGGCGACATACCTGAGAACAGGTTGTGGCCCAGGACTTAAAACAGGTCACCGATTCCCAGGGATGGAGTGTTCTAATACTCCCCCCTCTCGCTTTGTATGCACACACCTCCTCCCGCAGGGCTTTAAAACCTCTAAGGCTCAGCTCACTGCCGGGAGGAAGACAGCATTCACACCTCTTTGAGATAAGTGTGATTGGGACACAGAGATTTTACACCTGTGCCACTGCTGTGGTTAGGCTGCAGAATGTTTTTTTGCAAGGCTGGGCTAAGGGCCTGTCTATGGGGGAAAGTGACCAGTTAAACCACTCTGGTTATACTGTATAACTCCAAGTGTGGACACTCCTCTGCTGGGATCAGAGTGACGTTTGTCAGTTTAGCTTTAACACAGGGGCGGGCAAACTTTTTGGCCTGAGGGCCACATCAGGTTTCTGAAATTGTATGGAGGGTCGGTTAGGGGAGGCTGTGCCTCCCCAAACAGCCAGGCGTGGCCTGGCCCCCGCCCCCTATCCAACCCCCCCTGCTACTTGCCCCCTGATGGCCCCCCTGGGACTGCTGCCCCATCCAACCCCCCCTGTTCCCTGACCACCCCCAAACCCCACACCCCTGACTGCCCCCAGCCACACCATCCAACCCCTCCTCTCCTTCCTGACTGCCCCCCCCCGGGACTCCTGCCCCCATTCAACCCCCTGTTCCCTGCTCTCTGACCACCCCGACCCCTATCCACCCCCCCAAACTCACCTATCCTCTATCCAACCCCCTTGCTCCCTGCCCCCTCACCGCGCTGCCTGGAGCACTGGTGGCTGGCGGTGCTAGCCACCAGGGACACACACAGATACCTTGATCCAAAGCCTATCAGAGTCACTGGAACTCTTTCCACTGAGTTGGCTGTGTTTTGGTTATTGTCCAGAGAAAGCAGAAGTGGCATGGGAGAGGGGGACAGTAACGCACATGTGTATACACACACACACACACGCAGTTTGTCATTCCTAAACCAAGAGCTAGAGACTTCTCCAACCAAAATCTCAAATTCAGAGTTGCAAAATTCTGTGATTTTTATTGTGAGTCTTGTGATATTTGGTATTTATCTGCAGACGCCAGCTACAGGAGTCAAAACATTTCATGGAAAAATGTGTGTGTTTGTGTGTGTGTGTAAAAACATTTCATGGACGTGCGTGGGGGTGTGTGTGGGGGTGTGTGAGTGAAAACATTTCATGGAAAAGTGTGTGTGTGTGTGTGTGTGAAAACATTTCATGGAAAAAGTGTGTGCGTGCACGTGTTCCCCAAAGGTAAGCTCCTAGCCCTCTTGGTTGTGGAGGAAAACCTTGAAAATGTGACCCAAGGGAACCCTGATGGCTCAGAAACCAGTAGGCAAAAGAAGAGCCCCAAACATTTTTTAAAATAAACTGACATTTGATCCTGATTCTTTTGGGGTCTGATTTTTGGATGCCTGGGGCTGACAATGCTGCAGCTCCACACATCATATGGCTGGGGTGGGTTCTGAAAGCTGGCTCTGAATTTAGCAAGAAGGAGCCCCCAGTTTTATAATGGGCTAAACCAAAACCCATCGATGCAAAATGCTGGACTGTTAAAAGCCCAGATCCAGCCTTGCTTCTACATCCTCTCTCTCGTGAACACACACACACACACACACACACACACACACACACACACACACACTCTCTCTCTCTCTCTCTCTCTCTGTGCCAGGAGCGGGTGTGAGAGGAGGGGCCAGTGGTCTGTGCCAGGGAGAGGGTGTACAGGGGCTTTCTGGAAAGTGAGAAGGAGGATGCGGGGGCTGTCCCAGGGAAGGAACAGAGGTTGACGCAGCTGAGGCAGCAGTATCTAGGAAGAAGCCCAGTGTACGGCTGGGTCTATAGCCACTGCATGTCTCCAGGTTCTTCCCCTCCAACCCACCCCCGCATTAGCTCTATCATTTGCTCTTTCCTTGACACCAGAAACCTAACCGGTGGAAAGGAGGGTCCTGCCGTCCAAGTCGGGAAAGCGAGAGCTAACGGGCCACGTGATTTCTCGGAAACACAGTTTCAGGGGCCTGATGAAGCCAAACACTGCACCGCCCCTCCCCCAGCGCGAACATGCTCGCTGGCCTGTTTCCAGCACCTGGCTGGGCCCTGTTCAGCTCCAGCTCCAGCTGGTTGCATCCCGGCCCCTTTGACGGTTGCAGGGAAGCTCTGTGCTCCTGCCCAGTGAGAGGTTGTTTGGGGAGAGGCACAGAGGAGAGAGTCCTGAAGCAGAGAGGCCTCCCCAGCCCCAGGGCCAGCGGAGCAGTTGGGACAAGGGGAGTGAAAGGTACAGAATCACATCTTCATGGGAAACCACATAGCTCTGCACCACTTCCTCTGCCTTTTGACCAGTCATGCAGGAGGGGGAAACCGCTACCACTGCTTTGTATCCACCACGTCTCACGACAGAGAAGGGGGGCTGCGGACGGCAGGACAGCGAGGATCGGTCGCTGTCGCTGTCACTGCCCCGCACCTGCGCTAGATCACTGGGCAAACATTGACCCAGTCCCAGGTCACCTCCGCTGTAGGGCGGGCGGGCTCTAGGAGATGGGGAGCCCCTCAGAGCTCCTAACTGAGCCTGTGGCCCTGGGACAGGTGGGCTGGGAGTGTAGGTGCAGGGTCCCCTGGCGGGGTAGCTCCACCAGCTAACTTTAGCTTTAGTTCACCCCCCAGGGTAATCATGGTGGGAGCAGTAGCGTAGACAGGGCACAGGCACCTTTACCATCCCATTCTCTAACCCTGCTGGGGTTGGTGAGAACCGCCCCATGGCCTGTCTACTCTAGCGCGCCCGCCATTGCCGGCCCTGGTGGGCCTGAACTCAGGGAGAACTACAGTGCCACTGTATACTAGCGAAGCCAGCGCTGGCCTAGGGCCTGAGCAAACAGCAGGGCTTGTGCGGGCAGCTCCCATCAGCAGAGCTACCCCTAACCCCCACCCAGCAGGGAAATTGTGCAAACCGGCTAATCCCCCAGCAAACAGACAGCTCCAGACTTTCCCCAGGCCTCCTCACGCATCACTGATGTTCGGCCTCCAGTGAGCTGAAGGAGAAGCAGCTTCCCTGGCTGAGTCTCACAGCCCTGGCTGGGCTCCTAGAGAGGCCTTCTCCTTCCGCCAGAGTGCTGCTCCCCAACCCACCTGGCCACAGGAGTCACCTGGACAGACCATCTCCCCTTCCCTCCCCTCCCCCCCCAGATTTAAGTGAGATGCCACCTTTGCTCTATTTTGCACAGGACCAATAAGTGTAATGCAGTGAGAGTGCCTCGCACCATGGCTCTGCTATCTTGTGATAGGACCCCGCCACTTCCAATCCTGACAGACATATATGTCATGGGATGGAAACTCAGCACAGGCCCTGGGAAGGGGGCAGATCCAGGGAAACAGGGACAAGCCACGGAAGACCAAGATGGTGGCAATGCTCCTCCAAGTCTGCCCGCTACGAGGATTCACATTAGCCCAGTGGCATTTGCCATCACTGCTCTTTGTGCACTATGTGTCAGTGTTATAGTTGCACTCCTGCCTGCAATTAGAGGCAAGTTTGATTTAGTAGCTTGGGCTGGAAATCAGAAACCCTGCGTTCTATTCCGAGCCCTGCTACAGACTCAGTCGGTGAGCCTCGGCAAGTCACTTCACTGGCCCGTGCCTCAGTTTCCCCATCTGTAAAAGGAAGGCAATGATAACGGAGCCCTCTTTGTAAAGAACTTTGAGATCCATGCTTCGTAGCAGCTCCTCCCATATGGTGCAAAGGGAGACCTACAGTATATAGGGTCAAACTATTGTTATGCACTGGTCTATTGACTTCCTGCTGTTCATGGCTGGATCACATCTGCGCTAATCTGTTCCATACATGTGTCGTGGAGTGTGAGATGGACGGCTTGGTGGGGAGCTGGGTGCCTAGGTCCCTTGGGCTCTCAAAAATTCCAGCCTGTATTTCTAGTGCTCCATGTGCTAGGAGCAGGAGCCTGGGTAAAACACCTTGAGCGGGACATTGCATGCGTACCCCAGCTATTGGGGTGCAGTGCCCTCAACCCTCTGGGCCTGTCTTTCTGTGGCCCCCATCCCACCCAGAGATAGCAAACAGGGGGGATAAAAGTGATGGTAAACCGTGCAGCAAGAGCTGCGCTCTCAGCTGTCGCCCACTTAGTCAGGGTGGGCACTCCAGGGGGTTGGCTGAGCAGCTGGGAAAGGAAATCCCAGGGAAGAGGGCTGAGGTGACCAGAGAGCAAGTGTGAAAAAATCAGAATAATACCAGGGTAATAACGTCCTATACAAGACAAAGCCCCTAATATCGGGATTCGAGTCACCCCACTCATAGGCCTTTTGTGATTGCAGGGTCCTGGGACCCCAGCTGGCAGAGGAAACCTTTCTGTTCTCCAGCTTGCTCTCAAATGGCCGGGAAATGAAACTTAGGAGTGGGGAGGTGGGGCAATACAAAGAGAGCCGCACACAGAGCAGGAAACCAAGGGCCAACCCTCTCTTGCAGCTCCACCTCCTCCCTCCTTGCTGTGAGCTCCAGGCTGCCCCAGTCCTGAGCTCTGCCTGGGAGATCACAGCAGCTCCCTCTTTGCCCAGGCTCAGCCAGCAGCTGTAGGTTCACCCGGCGGGAAGATGGAGAACCCCCCGTACGCCTTCCCGGCCCGCAGCAACCAGCCCTTCCCACACCACAACTATGAGCACCTGAAGGAAGAGCATGAGATCGGGATGGTCTCCCCAGGGGCCACCGTCAGCTCCACTGTTATCAGCATGTACCAGCCCCCGCCCCGCGACCACATCATCTGGTCCATCTTCAGCACCCTCTACGTGAACTTCTGCTGCCTCGGCTTCATGGCGCTGGTTTTCTCGGTCAAGGTGAGAGGTGCCCGTGCCCCGCCCTGCGCGTGCCGTGTGGCCCCGGGGGCGAGTCTGGGGCCTGTGGGTCTCAGCCTCGCGGGGGAGCCTGTGGCGGGGCAATCGCCTGCAGCCATGTGCTGTGGTGAATGCGTGCGCACCACGCTGGGGCTGAGGTGAGGCTCTTCCCTTGACGGGCTTAGCCCTTGACCTCAGGCTGACCTAGACGCGGCTGCTGTGGCTCCCTCTGACCCCGGAACAGGCCTCTCCCGATTCCCCACCCTGCCGCCTACTCTCCCCAAAGGGGGTGACCCGGGAGCAGCTGGGCATGAGTGGCTGAGGCTCCACAGGCTGGGCTGAGGGGTCCCCCCACCCGCCAGTGCTGCCAGGATTCTGGGCTGCCCCGTTAAGTCACCCTCAGGCCCTGGGAGCGGACAAGGTTTAGTAGCAACTTTCCAGCTCCGTAACCTTTACAACCCCCCGCCCCGCCCCACCCCCTTCCCCAGCCTAGATAGAGCGTGCGGCGCTCCCACGCTGGGCCTCTTCCTGCCAGAGCCCGGCTCTGGGGCCAGAGGAAGGGGATAATAAGCAGCTGCTGGCCAAGTATGAGAGATAACTGGAACTGCAAAGGAGGCCCTGAGTGTGGGGACCCCGTTGCTGGGGGCTGAGCACTAATGGTGCTAATGGGGGGGAGAGCAGACATCCTACAGCCCTGTAGCTGGGGCAAGGGGTGCTATCGCTCACAGAGCTGCCCTAAAAGGGAAGAGAACCGGAATCAAGGGGGCTGAGCCCCAGACGTAGGAAACCCCACTGCTGAGAGAGAGACTGGGGCTGAGTCTAAACGCACAGGGACCTCGGGGCTGATAGGCCTGCACCTCTTCCGTTACAGATGCGGGGGTCAGAGAGAAGCCCCTGTGCAGCTTTGTAAGGCTCTAACATGGGGATCCGACAGGTCTCCCACCTCTTGCCGCTCGCACTCAGCCCCTCTGTGCAGAGCAATGCTACAGGAATTTGCTTCCCCGTCCCAGCCCTGGCCTTCTGGGGAGTTTCCTGGTTGTTTCTCTCTGCCCATGAGCAACACCTGTTTCCTGCAGGCGGTTGATAAGAAACACACAGCTTGTTCCTAAACCCAGCCCCCAGGGTCCCCGCATTCAGACATGCCCATCCCCCTGGGAGCTCAGCTGTTCACCCACAGCCAAGCTCTGATGGCCCCTGACAGCACATCTGCCCATCGCCCCAGGGCAGGGGTTCTCAAACTGGGGGTCGGGACCCCTCAGGGGGTCGCAAGATTATTACATGAGGGATTGCAAGCTGTCAGCCTCCACCCCAAACCCCACTTTGCCTCCAGCATTTATAATGGTGTTAAATATATAAAAAAGTGTTTTTAATTTATAAGCGGGGGTCGCACTCAGAGGCTTGCTATGTGAAAGGGGTCACCAGTACAAACGTTTGAGAGCCACTGCCCCAGGGCCTTGAGATTCTCCCACGTGTCCCCCACCCCCCAACAGTCTCACAGGCCCATGCCCCAAAATTCATACACCCCTGTCCATGCTCCACGGGGAGGGGGGGGCTGAGATTGGGGAATTTGGGGGCCCTGGGACTGCGAGCCCAGAGAGTCACACACCCTGCCCCGAAGCACGAGGATCACGCACTGTATTTGCTTCCCTCCCTCCCTCCAGGCCAGGGATCGTAAAGTCGTCGGCGATCACAGCGGCGCAAGCAGCTACGGCTCCACCGCCAAGTGCCTAAACATCATGGCCCTGGTCCTGTCCCTCCTCTTGCTCATCCTCATCATCGTCCTAGTGGCAACAGGCGTCATCGCTGTCACACACGCAATGCAACCTGGAGTCTAGACCCACCGCAGCTGGCTGGGGAGGGGGGTGTCCTGGCTCTTACAGTGCCCCCCAGGCAGGACTGCCCCTGCCACACTTCCTACACTTCCGACCTCTCTCTCCAGCTCTGCTTGCTCCCTCACTACCGGTGCCTGGCCGCCTTCTGCTGTTTGGTGAGCTGAGGAAGGAGCAGTGCTCTCCTCCTGGCTTCAGGGCGGCACTCCAGCTGTTCTTACACTAGCAGCACTATCATCCTCAGAGACGCTTTCTCCCCTGTCCTCCTTTCCACCAACACGCTGAGGCACAGGGATTCAGGCCAGGGCACTGCTGTGCCGCCTCCATGGGACTCTTCCCCATACCATCCTGCTTTACCCGCCACCACCCTTTCTCTGAGGGTGACTGACCCACTCTCCATCCACAGCCCAGCCGCTGGGCTGCTCACTGGCTGCCCGGCAGGGCACTGCGCAGTGGAGTGATGTGAGCCAGCCCTTCTGGCACAAGGCGACCAGGTGGGCTCCAGGGGAAAGGTGACAGCTCTCCTGCGGGTGACGTGCCCCTCGGCATCTCTGCAGAGACAGGCACTCGTAGAGCGATTTGAAGTAGAACCGCGAGCCGGGGGGAACGGCTCTAATAAACTTTCCTTTCTCTCTTGTAAACTGGCTTGTTTTTTGCGGCCAAAATTCTCAAATGCCTGTATGGCTCCGAATGGCGGGTTGGGGAGGAGGGTGGAGCCTCTGGCTTCCCCCAGCATTTCCACCAGGGCTCTGCTAGTCGGACCAGTAGGCTCAGCCTGCCTGGGGGAGCCAGGCGTGAGTTAGACACAGGGTGCTCACCAAGAGGGGCTGGAAGGCCACACGGGGCCCTTCTGCAGCCAGATGGGGGCTGCCCCGCCAGTCCCAGCAGAGGTGCAATGAACAGGGCAGGCACAATGGAGACACTCGAGCCAGCAGCCATTGGCGAATCCAGCACTCCAGAGCCTGCTACATACCGATGAGAGGCGCACACCGCGGGAGTGGGGCTATGCCTAGGAGACCGAGCGAGCGCGTGTTGCCACTGAAGCGTACTGGGAGGGAGGGTAGTGATGGGGAGGGCTCACCCCAGAGAACAGGGGGGCCCAGCAGCAGAAAGCCATATCCTCTGTAGGCCTGCAGCAGGAGTTGGCAAGAGCACGGCCCCCAGCCATTGCTGTACACTAGGCTGGGAGGGAGAGGAAACGGGGGAAGGAGACTGGTTCTCGGAGGGCAATCAGGGACCCTAGAAAGGCTGTGGCCTCACGGCCAGGGCAGGCTGCTGGGGGAGAGGTGGGAGAAGGGACCCAGGGACGTCAGGAGAGAACTCACCTAGCTACAGCAAGGAAAAATGACCCTCACTGAAGGAAGCCAGAACATCCAGCCTATTAGTGACAGGCAATATCCACATTAGCCTCATTCACTGACTAGCAGGCTGATCCCAGGCTCTGCTGCACCAGCGAGGTGCTAGCCCAGGGGTGGGCAAACTTTTTGGCCCGAAGGCCATATTGGTGTTGCGAAACTGTATGGAGGGCTGGGTAGGGAAGGCTGTGCCTCCCCAAACAGCCTGGCCCCCGCCCCCTATTTGCCCCCTCTCACTTCATGCCCACCTCAGAGCTTCCGACCCATCCAACCTCTCCCGCTCCTTGTCCCCTGACTCCCCCCGGTACCCCACCCCCAACTGCCCCCCGGGACCCTAGCCCCCCTGTTCCCTGTCCCCTGACTGGCCAGACCCCTATCCACACCTCCGCCCCATGACAGCCCCCCTGGGATTCCCATGCCTATCCAACCATCCCCTGCTCCCTGTCCCCTGACTGCCCGCAGGAACCCCTGCCCCTTATCTAACCCCCCCACTTCCCATCCCCTTACCATGCTGCTCAGAGCAGCAGGAGCTCGCAGTCCCGCCGCCTGGCCGGAGCCAGCCATGCCGCCCGCGCTGCCCGATAGGAGCGGCGGGCCAAAGTGCTGGCGGCACAGTGTGCTGAGGCTGCAGGGGAGGGGGGACAGCAGGGGAGGGACTGGGGGACAGCCTCCCCAGCTGGGAGCTCAGGGGCCAGGCAGGACGATCCCGCAGGCTGCGTGTGGCCCACTGGCTGTAGTTTGCCCACCTTTGCGCTAGCTCCAGTATGATGTCCCACGCAGAAGAATGGCCGTCCTGGGTCAGACTAGTGGGCCATATGATGGGGGCCAGTGCCAGATGCTTCAGAGGGAATGAACAGAACAGGGCAATTATGGAGTGATCCCCTGTCGTCCAGTCCAGCATCTGGCATTCCGAAGTTTAGTGACACCCAGAGCATGGGGTTGCATCCCTGACCATATTGACTAATAGCCCTTGATGGAACTATCCTCCATGAACTCATCTAGTTCTTTTTTGAACCCAGTTATACTTTTGGTCTTCACAACATCCCCTGGCAATGAGTTCCACAAGTTGACAGTGTGTTGTGTGAAAAAATACTTCCTTATGTTTGTTTTAAACCTGCTGCCTATTCATTCCATTGCGTGAGGGGTGACCCCTAGTTCTTGTGTTAGGTGAAGGGGTCTGATGCAGCTCCCATGGACTGAAATGGGAGCAGGATCATCCCCTAGCGCACCTCCTCCTGCACATTACTTGGGTCACTAGTTCAGCCCACTGCTGAAACCCTGCTCTTGCCAGATTGGGCAGCTGACTAAGGCTGGTGGTGTGTGTGTGTGTGTTTTTTTGTTTTTGTTTTAAGTTTTGCTAGTTGTCTCTTTGCTTTCCTATGGAAGCAGCGTAGCCCATCCGGCTTCTGCCCTGTTACCAGATAACCCTGCTTAACTACAGGCAGTCTTACAGAACCAGTATCTGACATTCAAGCTTTTTGCAGCCAGCCCTTTGTTTGTGTGTGTGTAATTAAGGCTCTCCTTCTGTCTTCTTCCCTGTGACAAGTCCTATAAGAGATGGGCGTGATGCATTGCCCACACCCCTGCAGGTGAGAGTAACCCCAGGTCATTCTAGGAAAGTTTAAATCCAGAGCTGAACAATCTTGCCTCAGGCCCTTCCCTTCCCAAGTGCTTCTCTAGAGCCATGTTTATTCCTCTACTGCAACTGGAACAACCACACCCTGGCGTGCATCATTGGCTGCTGGCCTCTTAAAGAGATATCTCCCTATTATGCACACGGGTTATACGTGTGCATTTGAATGTGCTGATGAACCTGGGCCCACCATTTCATGCTGTTAGCAGATAACGGGTTAAAGAGCTGACACACTAAAAGAGGAAGAAAATGAAAATCACTATCAAAAGATGTTTCAGAACACAAGGAAGTATTCAAACGTTAAAAACCAAAACATGAGAAAAGGAGAAGTTGAGTGTATGAGCTGCAAATGGTGCGGCCCAATTATTAAATGTAAATATTTATAAGCTAAATAGTTCTAAATCTACAACAGTAAACTGTTTATTCAAATGAAAAGCTTTATTTGGGGATTAGAGATCTATTGTTTTCTTAAACTCAGAGGTCACACTGGGTTTTGAGTTCCGTTTTAGTTCTGCAGCAAACCACAATTCATTCCATTCATCAAAGCATTAATCTACTGAATACTCCCCTCCTTCCATCCACCAAAATAACCTCCGATATTTACCCTGAAAAATTATTAATAGTTTTTTGCACCGATTTTCACCGTTTTTTGTTGTGGTATAAACACCAATACATTCCTGGGGAAAATTAAATACAATAAAAACCAAAAAGGGCAGGCCCTAAAAATGGAGCAGATCTCTTTTAAAAAAGCTGATTAAAATATTTTGTCCTTAATCATAACTATTGTGAAGTCATTTTCCTCACACAGGCCTTAATCCCAAATTCAATGAGTCCATTTTCAAAATACTTCCCTGAACAGCAGGGTTTTCCTTAAGAGTTCATATTACTCATAGACATTTTGGCCTAGCACTGATGTGCCTTGGAGTTACTGGAACAGCTTCTTGCCTAACCCTCACCAAGTACGGTTGCCTGCCAACCCTCCAGCATTGTCCTAGTCCCCAGAAATTAATTTTTAACTAAAGATTATGTCATGTGATGAAACTTCCAGGTATATGTCCAAACAAACTTGCCAACCCTCTCACCATGGCGTGTCCTATCAGGGCATCACACATCCTGCTTCATCTGATTGCTTTATTCATGCGAATTCCAAGCCTGCACTTACTGGCAGCTCTGGCCACTGGGGTTTCCCAGAAGGGCTGGTATTGGATTCAATTACCTTTGTCTTGTTTACAGCTGCTGGGTGGGTTGCCTCTCCCAGAGCAGTTCGGCGGCTGTGGCTGGGTGAATGAGGCAGGGATCTCTTCTATTTTTAATAGGATAGTCCCCAGGTCTAATGCTCCATTGCCCTGCCCCTGGGGCAGTCATGTCCACCTGTGCCAAGTGGGGATAAAATGCTACCAGAGAGGATTAGGAGCCAGGTTTTTGATTCAGCCCTGCAGAGAGAAATAGGGGCCAGCGCTGCAGTGGGGAGCCCAACCAAACTTTGGGATCTCAGGCTTCAGTCCAGACATTAGAGATCTAGGAACCAGCTATGAAGTTTGGACCCAGATCCAAACTTGCCCAAAGTTCAGGGAGTGTTTTGAGCTAGTGCTCAGGTTCTGGACCAGCTGAAAGCCAAAGCCAGTCTGCTAGCAGGGGGAGGAGGTAACTGATACCTTGTACAGATGGGAACAGTTGACTGCTTGGCTTCAAAGCTGAGGGAACTGTGAGAGGAGTTGGCCGGCTGGGCCCCCGCATTCCTGTGGGGGAGGAAGATATCGCTGTGTGAGCGAGAGACAAAGGCTCAGAGCAGCTCGCTGTTAAGGGAGCGGCTGAGGCTCACGCTAGTCCAGTAGTTCTCAGACTTTTGTACTGGGGACCCCCTTCACATAGCAAGCCTCTGAGCACGACCCCCCCTTATAAATTAAAAACACTTGTTTATATATTTAACCCCATTATAAATGCTGGATACAAAGCAGGGTTTGGGGTGGAGGCTGACAGCTCGCAACCCCCCCATGTAATAACCTCGTGACCCCCAGAGGGGTCCTGACCCCCAGTTTGAGAACCCCTGCGCTAGTCCACCTGCATTTCCCAGAGTGGCTGGTTTGGGGAGCTCAGAAATACTGAGCATCTGCAGCTCCCACTGACTCCACTTGGCGTTGCCAGGCACCTCAAGTGGGGCCTACAATCCTGGCGGCCTTATTTTCAGGAACCCCAATACCTGCTCAGTGAGAACAGAAACTGAACAGCTGGTTAACCCCTCCTTCGCCTTTGAGCTACATTCAGTTTGCGGTCTAGCCCGCAGTAAGGGGCACATCATTGCTCTGCTCCTGGAGCAGCATGGCCCTTGGGGATTCACAATCTCCCTCCCAGACTCCCTGCTGCTCCGAGGAGGGAGTAAGCGGTGCTGAGTCTTTACCTGGCACAGCACGTGCAGGCCTAGCTACTCCACTGTGCACAGTGTGGGGGCGGAGCCAGACTTCGCCCACTTCCCGCCTTCTCTTCCATCCACCTGCGTGAGAGGAGTGGGGAACAGAGTGGAGCTGCAGAGTCTAGATTCCCTCAGCGCTCACAAAACAGCAGTGAACGCCAAGGGGTGCATTACACCTCCCCTGCTCCCTTGTGCTGGCATACAGGCAAGGCCAGGATCTGTCCCTTTGTGCGCATGCAGAACAGCTGCTGGCTACTTGAGACTGGAGGGGGTGCAGGTGTTGAGAAAACAATCAGCTTTAAAGAAAGAAATTGTTTTCCTCATGGGATTAAAGTTTAGAGAGTCTTGATCCCTTGAACCCAACCAGGAAAAGATTCCTGTTGTAGGACAGGCAGGGTGGCAGCTGTGAGGGGAGTAGCACTGTGCTCCGGCTCTTCTAGACCTGTTTTGGCATCTTGTCTGATCTAGGATAAATCATGGTTTCTATTCATTTGTTAGTAAGGCTCCCAGAGCCCCTTGGATACAGGTGCATTAAAGAAGAGTTAGTAACTTCCCCAGTTTGTTACAGAACACTGAAATTCTGAGATTGGATCAGCCCATTGAACCATCTGTTCCAGCTGTTATTCCCCACTCTGTAGATAAATCTCTGCATTAAGCATCTTCGCATAACTTTCATATAGGGTGACCAGATGTCCTGATTTTACAGGGACTTTTTTTTTTTATATGGGCTCCTATTACCCCCCATCCCCTGTCCCAGTTTTTCACACTTGCTGTCTGGTCACCCTACTTTCATATAACTTTGTATTGGGTCTATCCATGTGTGACCTCTGTTTTCATGCAACTTTGTGTCAAGTCCTTTGATATGGGAACTTTGTATCAAATCCGTATATAGAAACTTTGTATTGAGCCTTGGTATAATGTTATAGCCCCTAAGGATAGTTAAGGTAGAAGAAAAATGTCTTTTCCCTAGGAGTAGAATTAAGATCTCCCCTCTTTTAATCAATTGCCCTGTTGAATGAATGAGATGTGAATGAGCAAGGCGTGGAAGACAAGCACCTCTAGACAACTGCAACAGTTGGAGAGGGGATGGAAGCCAGACCCAAGAACAATAAAATCATCAAGTAGGCTCATCAAAGAAGAGAAGACATATTGACGGCCTTGGGAATTAGAAGCTTTTGAAAACACGCTCTTTGAAAATAAATGTGGCAGCATTCAGACAACACCCAGAAGGAAGCACCACAAAGGACCAAGGGACACAGACACAGATTTTACATCTTGGGTATGTCTACACTACGGGATTAATCCGAATTTATATAATTCGAATTTTGGAAACAGATTGTATAAAGTCAAATGTATGCGGCCACACTAAGCACGTTAATTTGGTGGTGTGCATCCATGTACTGGGGTTAGCGTCGATTTCTGGAGCATTGCACTGTGGGTAGCTATCCCATAGCTATCCCATAGTTCCCGCAGTCTCCTCCACCCATTGGAATTCTGGGTTGAGATCCCAATGTCTGATGGGGCCAAAAACATTGTTGCAGGTGGTTCTGAGTATATCCTCCCCCCTCTCCAGGGAAGCAATGGCAGACAACCGTTTTGCGCCTTTTTCCTGGGTGAACAGTGCAGACGCCATAGCACGGCAAACATGGAGCCTGCTCAGCTCAAGACAGCAGTCATGAACATTGTAAACACCTCATGTGTTATCATGCAGTTTATGCTGAACCAGAACCTGCAAAACCAGGCAGCGAGGAGTAGGCTACGGCAGTGTGGCGGCGCGAGTGATGAGGATATGGACATGGAATTCTATCAAACCATGGGACCAGGTGCTTTGGAGATCATGCTGCTAATGGGGCAGGTTATAGCCATGGAACACCGATTCTGGGCCTGGGAAACAAGCACAGACTGGTGGGACCGCATAGTGTTGCAGGTGTGGGACGATTCCCAGTGGCTGCAAAACTTCCGCATGCATAAGGGCACTTTCTTGGAACTTTGTGACTTGCTTTCCCCTGCCCTGAAGTGCCAGAATACCAAGATGAGAGCAGCTCGCACAGTTGAGAAGTGAGTGGCGATAGCCCTGTGGAAGCTTGCAACGCCAGACAGCTACCGGTGGGTCGGGAATCAATTTGGAGTGGGCAAATCTACGGTGGGGGCTGCTGTGATGCAAGTAGCCAAAGCAATCACTGAGCTGTTGCTACGAAAGGTAGTGACTCTGGGAAATGTGCAGGTCATAGTGGATGGCTTTGCTGCAATGGGATTCCCTAACTGTGGTGGGGCGATAGATGGAACCCATATCCCTATCTTGACACCGGAGCACCAAGCCACCGAGTACATAAACCGCAAGGGGTACTTTTCAATGATGCTGCAAGCACTTGTGGATCACAAGGGACGTTGCACCAACATCAACATGGGCTGGCCGGGAAGGGTTCATGACGCTCGCGTCTTCAGGAACACTACTCTGTTTAAACGGCTGCAGCAAGGGACTTACTTCCTGGACCAGAAAATAACCATTGGGGATGTTGAAATGCCAATAGTTATTCTTGGGGACCCAGCCTACCCCTTAATGCCATGGCTCATGAAGCCATACACAGGCAGCCTGGACAGGAGTCAGGAGCTGTTCAACTACAGGCTGAGCAAGTGCAGAATGGTGGTAGAATGTGCATTTGGCCTTCTAAAAGGTCGCTGGTGATCGTTACTGACTCGCTCAGACCTCAGCCAAACCAATATCCCCATTGTTGTTTCTGCTTGCTGTGTGCTCCACAATCTCTGTGAAAGTAAGGGGGAGACCTTTATGGCGGGGGCGGGAGGTTGAGGCAAATCGCCTGGCTGCTGATTACGCGCAGCCAGACACCAGGGCAATTAGAAGAGCACACCAGGAAGCGCTGTGCATCAGAGAAGCTTTGAAAACCAGTTTCATGACTGACCAGGCTACAGTGTGAAATTTCTGTTTGTTTCTCCTTCATGAAAACCTGCCCCCTTTATTGACTCATTCTCTGTAAGGAACCCACCCTCCCCCTTCCCCCAGCTTGCTTTCAAAGGAAATAAAGTCACTATCGTTTAAAAATCATGTATTCTTTATTAATTGATTATAAACATAGGGAGAGAACTGACAAGGTAATCTAGGTGAGGTTTGGGAGGAGGATAGAAGGGAAGTAAAAGGCCACTGAAAAATTTAATATAATGACAGCCTTTTGGTTGGGCTGTCCACTGGGTTTCCTCATTCTTACACATCTGGGTGAGGAGGATATGGAACATGGTGAGGGGGGAGGGGGGTTATACAGGGGCTGTAGCGGCAGTCTGTTATCCTGCTGCTGTTCCTGAAGCTCCACCAGATGCTGGAGCATGTCCGTTTGATCATGCAGCAGCCCCAGCGTTGCAGCCTGCCACTTCTCATCTTGAGCGTCCCTCATGACCTCACGTTCACTGGCATCTTTCCTAAATTTAGATACTGTGTCCTTGCACTCATTCAAATGAGCTTTCATTGCGGGTGCATTCCATTATTTCCGTGAACATCTCGTCTCGCGTCCTCTTTCTCCGCCGCCTTATCTGAGAGAGCATTCGGGACGCAGGGGTGAGGCTTGAAAAATTTGCAGCTGCTGGAGGGAGGGTTGGAAAAAAAAAAAAAAAAAAAAAAAAAAAAAAGGAGAGAAGTTTTTAAAATGATACATTTTACAGAACAATGCTTATACTCTTTCATGGTGAACAACACTATTCACATTACATAGCACATGTGATTTCAGTACAAGGTCGCAATTTCCATCTTAATATTGAGTGCCTGTGGCTTTGGTGTTAGAGATCACAGACGCAGGTCCGGGCAACAGAATTCAGCTTGCACGCAGCCATGGTAAGCCATTGTCTTTCGACTTCTGCGCCCTCCTTTCCCACATACCAAGCAAAGCCCGTTGACTGCTGCGGTTTTCCTGTTAACCTTCAGCAGCAGAAAACAAACTAACCCCCCGCCCCCATCCAATTCTCTGGGATGATCGCTGTACCCCTCCCACCGCCTGGCTGGTAACAGGGAAGATCCCTGCTAGCCAAACGCGAAAAGCTCAGGGCCAATTTCCCCCCTCCCTGCACTTGGCTAACTGCAGGGAAGGATTTCTTTTCAGCCACAGGCAAACAGCCCAGTAGGAACGGCCACCTCTGTCCCCTTAATTAAATTCCCATATTTCAACCAGGTTACCATGAGTGATATCACCCTCCTGAGGATTACACAGCGAGATAAAGAACGGATGTTGCTTGAATGCCAGCAAACACCGGGGCCATACGCTGCCAGGCTTTGTCATGTAATGATACCAGATTACTTGCTGCAAGCATGGCGTGGTCAAGTGTCCTACCATGGAGGACGGATAAGTCTGCACTGCCCAGAAACCTTGTGGCAAGCTCCAGGAGAGCTTCATGGAGATGTCCCTGGAGAATTTCCGCTCCATCCCCAGACACGTTAACAGACTTTTCCAGTAGCTGTACTGGCCGCAAATGCATCCCAAGTCCTCAGGGCAAAGTAATCATTAAAAACGCTTGCTTTTAAAACAAGTTTTATATTTTAAAAGGTAAACTCACCTGAGGTCCCTTCCATGGGGTCATGGTCTTGGATACTGGCTTGGGAGGGTTGGGAGGGTACTTCAGTCAGGCTGAGAAAAAGATCCTGGCTGTTGGGGAGCACGGAGTGCTGGGTGCTCTCCACAAGCTCATCCTCCTCCTCCTCCTCTTCCCCATCCACAGAATCATCAGGTGTAGCTGATGAGATTATCCCCACCTCAGAATCCACGGTCAGAGGTGGGGTAGTGGTGGCGGCCCCCCCTAGAACTGCATGCAGCTTGGCGTAGAAGTGGCATGTTCACGGCTCTGACCCGGAGTGACCATTTGCCTCCTTTGTTTTTTGATAGGCTTGTCTGAGCTCCTTGACTTTCACGCGGCACTGATCTGAGTCCCTATTGTGGCTTCTCTCCATCATGCCCTTGGAGATTTTTTCAAAAGTTTTGGCATTTCGTCTTTTTGAACGAAGTTCTGCTAGCACTGAATCCTCTCTCCATATAGCGATCAGATCCAGTACCTCCCGTACGGTCCATGCTGGTGCTCTTTTTCGATTATCGGCCTGCATGGTTACCTGTGCTGATGAGCTGAGCTATCTGTGGTCACCTGTGCTCTCCACGCTAGGCAAACAGGAAATGAGCGGGGCTTTTCCTGTCTACCTGGCCAGTGCATCCGAGTTCAGATTGCTGTCCAGAGCAGTCACAATGGTGCACTGTGGGACAGCTCCCGGAGGCCCATACCATCGAATTGCGGCCACACGAACCCTAATTCGAAATGACAATATCGATTTTGGCGCTACTCTGCTCATCGGGGTGGAGTACAGAAATCGATTTTAAGAGCCCTTTATTTCGAAATAAATGGCATTGTTGTGTGGACGGGTGCAAGGTTAATTTGATTTAACGCTGCTAAATCCGAATTAAAGTCATAGTGTAGACCAGGCTCAAGTATAGATTTGCATGAGAGGGAAGCTGCTATAAATGTGAGGCATCTTGCAGAGGACCCCGGGTCTCGTCTTGTCAACATCAGAGCATCGAGACGGATAGACAGAGCCCCAGCTCCACCCCTCCCCCATCTAACTCACCTGGCCAGTGAAGTTAAGGGGAGCAACTAGTTGGTAACAACAACAAGACAGAGTGTGCTTGTGTATGTGAGTGCAATATATATCATATGCATAGGATATAGTGGTAATACATGTATCAATCAACAATAAATGTGGCACTTTACCTTATCCCCCCTGAAAAGATCCTGGGCAGTACTTTAAGTACAAGAACTCCACAGGAGAAGCAAGCAAGTACACCCAGAAACACTGCTCCAACCTAGTTAGGTGGTCGTTGCTTTCCTGAACCCAGCAGGCAGCTCTCCCATTGACATAACTCCACCTCTGTGAGAGGCGGTAGCTAAATTGGCGTGAGAAGCTCTCCTGCTACCATAGCGCTGTCCACATTGGCACTTAGGTCAGTAACTTATGTCACTCAGGGAATGGTTTATTCACACCCCTGAGTGACATAAGTTACACTGTAAAAGCAGCAAAGAGTCCTGTGGCACCTTATAGACTAACAGACGTATTGGAGCATGAGCTTTTGTGGGTGAATACCCACTTCTTCGGATGCATGAGTTACACTGACATAAGTGGTCGTGTGTACAGGTCCTTTGAGTGGAGGAGATTAACGTAACAGTGCCAGGGCCTGCAGGAAAGGGGTGGGCATAGAGTAACTGGGCTGGGGAGAACTGCAGAAGTAGGACTGCTCCTCCCCCATGCCCCGCTGCCTAGATCCTCTTTCTTCATACTGAAAAGGAAAGGGGGGGGGGAGGAGAGGAGAGAGAACAGCAGTCACACTACTCCCTGCCCCTCAGGGTTTAGCCTGTCCACACCAAAGGGTGACACCCCTCCCAAGGCTGGGGGTGCTGTTCCTTCAGCTCTGTAGCAGGAAGCCCCTGGGGGTGAGAGAGAAGCAGACATTAGCTGCAGGGACAGGATTGTTTTTCTTATGCTGACAAAGGTCCTTGTTCAGGGTTGGAAAAAAGGGTTTCTCTTCCTGCAATTCTTCACCCTTGTCAGATGATCCCTGGGCACCTTGCACACGGCCAGTGCCAGGAGCGACCCTGCCAAATTTAGCAAGAGCAGAGGGGTTGGACTAGATGACCTCCTCAGGTCTCTTCCAACCCTAATCTTCTAGGATTCTATGCTATGAAGATGGCTGCCCCCACCCACAGGAGGTTGAGAAAAGGCTGGTTACAGTTAGAGGTAAGGACATTCCCAAGGCTCTGTGAGAATCGCTCTCTGGTCAGTTGTGCTTTCTGCCCTGTGAACTTAGGGCTTTACCCCTTGTAACGGGGTTGGGACTTACCACGGCGGCGCCTCCTACTGGTTGTTCCAGGAATTCGCTCAGTCCAGTGGAGCGCCCCCTCCTGGTGGTGTCCCGTCCGTCATCTCACCCTCAGTTGGCATGTCTGAGCCCTCGTCGCTCACCAACTCGCGGCATCCTCTTCGGGACCACTGCCCTCCGGCAGTGCCCCATAGTCCTTCCACACCCCCTTCCGGGGAGGGGGGGCGTCAATCAGCAGTCTCTATGTTCCAGCCACCATGGTCAACCGCACACCCCAAAGTCTAATCCCTCCCGTCAGGGATCTGGCATGGTCTGTAATAGCCGCTCCCTACGGCCAATGGCTGGCTGTACTGCATGGGGGATTGGGGGGACCCAGGCCCACCCTCTATTCTGGGTCCCGACCCTCTGGCGGCAGCCTCGCTGTCCTCCTTCTCTCCCCTCGTCTGTCCGCTTCCCTGGGTCGCTTCCCCTACGGCCCCTTGCACCCACTAGGCCCTTCCACTGAGGGCCTGCAGCCTGGCAGACACCGGGCTGGAGTTTCCCTTTACTCCCCCGGGCCTGCGCTGCGCTGTCCACAGTGCTAGCCTCCCAGCTTGGAGATAGACCTTCCCCTCTTGAAGGCCTGGGACAGACTGAGCGCTCTCTCCCTGAGCAGCCTTTTATAGGGCTGAGCCTGGCCCCGATTGGCTGTCTCCAACCTGGGCCCTGACTGGCTCCCAGTAAGCCCTTCTCTCATTGGCTGTGTGTCTGTGCAGGCCTCCTGGCCTGCTGCAGCCCATAATCTCAGGGAGTGGGGCAGCCGCCCCACTACACCCCTACAAAGGGCCGAGGCAGGGGGAGCTCCAGGGCTAAAAGCCTGAACTACAGCTACATCTTGAGCTAAAGCTCGCTAGCTGAGGTTGTAAAGACCTGTATCCTCTGCGGAGTGGCACAGAGTGGGACCTGTCACACTTACTAACCAGTGGTTTACATCTTCACTAGATGGTTTTACCTAGACATAATCAAGTGGCAATTAACTCAAGGTACAAGAGTCTAGTGTAGACAGATGTTACTCAGAGACCACTCCACTGAGCAAGGGAGAGGAGGATGGTTTTGTTTGAGAGTCCAGGAGCTCCCCTTCCTTTTGCGCTTTTCTCCAGTTCAGGGGTCTCAACTAGGGGTTGAGACCCCTCAGGGGGTTACGAGGTTATTACATGGGGGATCATGAGCTGTCAGCTTTTACCCCAAGCCCTGCTTTGCCTCCAGCATTTATAATGGTGTTAAATATATAAAAAAGTGTTTTTAATTTATAAGTGGGGGGTCACACTCAGAGGCTTGCTATGTGAAAGGGGTCACCAGTACAAACGTTTGAGAACCACTGCTCCAGTTCAACAAGCAGAGCAGTGTCATCTTCCTCACCCCTCCAGACCTCCCAGTCCCAGCTGGGCCTGACGGCTTTCCCTGCCACGATGCTTCTGCACTCACCTCTTCCTGCTCCTCCTGACTGAGGGGGACCAGCAGGCTGAGAAAGGGCAAAGCAGAAGCTAAAAGCTTCCCCCTACTCCAGCTCCAGCCTCTGTCCCTGACCAGCTTTCCACACTTCCCAAGGCGCCCAGATACCATGGTGATGGTGCAGTACAAAGACAGGGATTCCGCACAGTGATCTTGCAGCTAGCCCAGCTACCAGGGCTCATCTTCACATACAGCACAGAGCGCTTCTTCCCTATCTACACCAGCGACACCATCACAGGACCTAACCAGATCAGCTACAACATCACCGGCTCATTCACCTGCACGTCCACCAATGTGATATACGCCATCATATGCCAGCAATGCCCCTCTGCTACGTACATTGGCCAAACTGGACAGCCACTACGCAAGAGGATAAATGGACACAAGTCAGATATCAGGAATGGCAATATACAAAAACCCGTAGGAGAACACTTCAACCTCCCTGGCCACACAATAGCAGATGTAAAGGTAGCCATCTTACAGCAAAAAAACTTCAGGACCAGACTCCAAAGAGAAACTGCTGAGCTCCAGTTCATTTGCAAATTTGACACCATCAGATCAGGATTAAACAAAGACTGTGAATGGCTATCCAACTACAGAAGCAGTTTCTCCTCCCTTGGTGTTCACACCTCAACTGCTAGCAGAGCACCTCACCCTCCCTGATTGAACTAACCTCGTTATCTCCATACTGATTTATACCAGCCTCTGGAGATTTCCATTACTTGCATCTGAAGAAGTGAGGTTCTTACCCACGAAAGCTTATGCTCCCAATACTTCTGTTAGTCTCAAAGGTGCCACAGGACCCTCTGTTGCTTTTTACAGATTCAGACTAACACGGCTACCCCTCTGATACTCTTCCATCAGTGTAGTTAATCCACCACCCCAAGAGGCGGTAGCTATGACCAGGGGAGAAGTTCTACTTTTTATCCATGATCTGTAACATATGTATTGTCAAAGGCCACTCTAGATGAAGAAACAATGTAAAATACTAAGTTCAGGGCCATTCACTTCACCTTTTACTATAAAAGTAACCCCCCCTGCTTTGTGGGAAGGAAGCAAAGTCATTTAATTTGCATCAACCAAGGGAGCTGATCTTTTAGCAGATAATCATTCCCCCAACCAAGCCTTTGTCTAATCCTAGGGCTGGTGGAGTCTGACTGAATGTTTCCTCTGAGTCATCACAGCAATCTGGTAACAAAACAAGAGTCCTTCCCTTCCCTCCGTCCCAACATGTTTCTGGCTAAAATGCCTTAAGGGACATTTGCTATAGACTCACCCTGGTTCAGCTCCAGAGTTAGCAGTGACTGGGCACAGAGGATTTTCACAATCATCTGTAACGCCCTGTCAGTGAGGCCTGCTCTGAGGAAAGATGACAGTGTGAGAAACAGCTGGCAGCCTGTCTACACTAGGGCTCTCAGTGGCAGAGCTCAACTGGTGTTGACAGCTCTCGTGTAGACAAGGCGTAGGAGGCATGATGCCTCATGGGTGCTGGACAGGAACAATGGGAGGTGGCTTTCCTGCACCTTAAAGGAGAAATCAGCATCCCTTCCCCCCACCCAGTGCAGCCAGCCTGATCCACAGAATGGGGAAAGGGCTGGGGTCTCCCTCTCCAAACCCCCCTTTATGTAGCCCACCAGTGGGCAGCACCATCCAGCACCACTGCCCCTGCTTCAAGGGCAGGACAGCATGAGGGGTGGCCCAGGGGCCAGCAACAGCTCAGAGACCCAGACTGAGCTAAGTGGTGGCATTCAACAGAGCCCTGGGATGGGACAGATGGATCATTGCACTGTGCTCTGAGCATCATTGGGCACTGCAGAGACCATTCCTTCTATGGCCGGCCCGTGGTGGTGGCTGGTGGGGAGACTGGAGTGGGTGGGAGTGGGGGTGCAATGGCCCTGCTTGCTCCTTGCCTCTTTTAGAGTGGCTAACACAAGGGGAGGCCAGGTCAGACCATCTGCCCATTGCTTTTCCAAGCCAGCCTGTGCTTCCTCTTTGCTGTGAGTGGTGACATAATCAGCTCACCCACCTAATGTTTTGTCTGTGCTCCTGTGACATCTGACACACTATGGAACCACCTTTTTCCATCAAGGGTTTTTTACATAGGTTTCCAATTGGCCACGGTCTTGATTCAGAAAGGTCAAATCTGCCTGAAAACTGTCAAGTCGATCCTGCTGTTACACTGGAAGGTGTTAATAGCAGCTTCCATCTAGTGTGTCTTTGGTCTGTAGACAACCACAGACCTGGTTAAAGCTGGTGGCTGTGCTAAGCACCTTTCAGGCTAAATGGAAGGCGCAATTAAGCCCATTTACTGTAGTGAAAGCTGGAAACAATAGAACCCACAGCCCAAGACCCTGGGTCACATGGAAAGGCCTGAGAAGTGAATCTGTGTGGGCTGTGGTGTTTCTCTGAGACAAGCTGCAAATACAGGGGATAGGGAATTGTTAGACAAGCTGTGTGTTAAGGGTAAGAAGCCAGGAGGAAGACAAAAAAAGCCTATGGACAGCAAGGAAAGCAGTCATGATCATGGCCCTGAGGCAGAGCAGAGACAGAGCTCTTTGGGGCACAGGACTGGCTGGAAGGTTGGACTTGGGGATTTCTGAACAAGGAAGCTGCCTGCTGTGTGGTCCTGCTGCATTCAAGGACAAAAGATCATGCATTCTGTAAATAAACAGGATTGAACCAAAGAATATTCCTGACTCCTATCAGCAAATTCTCCACCTAAAAGAAACAGCCCCTGAATATTGGCCAGCTGCTTGGGCCAGAGTCACAGCCCTGCGTGGCCTGGAATCAATCCCAGACCTGTCCACGCTGCCAGCTGGCTGGACCCTCACCACATTTGCTGAGGTGTGGACTCTGCTCTTAGATACCACCAAAAACAACAAGGAGTCCTTGTGGCACCTTAGAGACTAACACATTTATTTGGGCATAAGCTTTTGTGGGCTAGAACTCACTTCATCAGATGCATAGAGTGGAGAATACAGGAGCAGGTATAAATACATGAAAGGATGGGGGTTGCTTTACCAAGTGTGGGGTTAGTCTAACGAGATAAATCAATTAACAACAGGATACCAAGGGAGGAGAAATAACTTTTGAAGTGGTAAGAGAGTGGCAGACAGTTGACAAGAAGGTGTGAGTAACAGTAGGGGGAAATTAAGTTTAGATTTTGTAATGACTCAACCACTCCCAGTCTTTATTCAGGTCTAATCTGATGGTGTCCAGTTTGCAAATTAATTCCAGTTCTGCAGCTTCATGTTGGAGTCTGGTTTTGAAGTTTTTTTGTTGAAGAATTGCCACTTTGAGGTCTGTTACTGAGTGACCAGAGAGGTTGCAGTGTTGTCCTACTGGTTTTTGAATGTTATGATTCCTGATGTTAGATTTGTGTCCATCTATCCTTTTGCGTAGAGACTGTCCAGTTTGGCCAATGTACATGGCAGAGGGCCATTGCTGGCACATATCACATTAGTAGATGTGCAGGTGAACGAGCCCTTGATGGTGTGGCTGATGTGGTTAGGTCCTATGATGGTGTCGCTTGAATAGATATGTGGACAGAGTTGGCACCGGCGTTTGTAGCAGGGTTTGGTTCCTGGATTGGTGTTTTTGTTGTGTGGTGGGTAGTTGCTGGTGAGTATTTGCCCCAGGTTCACTCCTGCTAGGGCAGGCTTGGACTTATTCCTCTGGTGTCTGTGATGTAGGCCCCACTCAGCTAGTTCTGAGCATGCTCCCCTCTCCTTTGCAATCAATAGGAAATTTGCCACTAACATCATTGACAGCAGCACCAGGCTCTGTGTGTGCAAGGCTAGGGCCACTGAAAGCCACTTGGAGGCATATGGGACAGCGGCAGGAGCAGCCCTGCTCGGGGGAAGCAAGTGGGGGGCCCCTTATGGGGCCAGGCGCACTCAGAGGGGTGCATGGAGGGAGCAGTCCCTGTACAGCAACTGTGATTGGCCCGTGTCCAAGTGGGAAGAGGTTTCTTGCCCTTCCCCCCAGCCTCCATGCCAAAGCTCAGTTTCTGTGTGGCCTTTGAAACATGTGTTTCTTTGTTCAGTGCTGGCTGTTTCACATCAGAGAACAGACAGATCTGGGTTTGCAAGAGCAGTTCTGGGAAGCCACCTCTGCAGGCTGCCAGAACACTGATCTATCAGTCAACCCACACACTGGGAAATGGATGAGTCAGGCCTCCCCATCTGGCCACTCTGCTCCCCCTCCTCTTGCCCTTGGTAAATGCAGACTTCAGGGCTGCATCTACTTTACGCCATGGCACCAGCACGAGGCGCCCCAGAGCTGCTGCAGCCTGCCACAGAGGGCTCCCTGCAATGTCCAGGCTCCCCTCTGCTAGAGAGGGCGATCACACTAGCTCCTATGCTCCCTTATCCCCCCTGGATGGTGTGGGGGTGCAGCTGGGGAAGAGGGGAATGTGGCCAGGAACGCTCTTTGTCCCAGTGATCCCTGCTGCATCAGCCTCTTGGGGCTATTTGAAACCAAAGGAAGGCTGCTGTGATTTACACTGGAGGAGTGGACGGCTGCACAGCCAGACAAAGAACTCGGGAGCCCAACCAGGTCCGAAAGCAAAGCTAGGAATCTGCCACTGGTGTGTTCAGCTCCCAACAGACCCTTCTAGGGGGACTGGGCCAGGCAGGCTCCCCTGCGTGTGATGGCACTAGGCGCGGGTTATCCTTCAGTGTGACTGTACCCGGAAGTAGAGACAGACCCTGTGAGGAGTTCCTGGGAACAGACATGCTCTCACAAACACTAGGGAATGCATGGAGAGGAGCCAGATGGACACAGATCCATTTCTGGAACGAGACTGGACAAGCTAACAAGAAAAATAAACCAAGCTCATCTCACAGCAGCCTGAGGGAATAGTTCTAGCTGGATAGGAAACAAAGGAGCCCAGGCGCATCCAGGCATAAATCTGTTGGGACTATCAAGAGAAGTTGTTACAGATGAGATTTTTGTACACAGGATGTTGTGTCATACCACCACAGACCATGCTCAGAAATACTAAGCGTACATCAATGTCCTATGGGCACTGAGATGTTTAAGAACAAAGCCCAGACAATTTTGGTCTTTCTAGCCATGACTATGGTGTCCAAGTGTGAAATCTGTGATCAGACCTGGTAGCAGAGTGCAAAAGGGCTACTGAAACCATACAAGTCTCCTGATAGGTGTTGGTACATGGCTGGCAGAACTAGGAATTAAAACAGGGAAGATGGTTTTGCAGTAAGCAAAAAGAAGAACAGGAGTACTTGTGGCACCTTAGAGAGTTGCACAGCACATCAATGTAATAGCACACTGTAAAAATCAGTTTCCTCACCAGGGGATTCCAGATGAGTTTAACTCCGGTCCGCTCTTTCTTAATGAGAGGCGCAGAGTTAATGAGTAAGTCATTGCAACATTTCTCTTTGCTATATCAGCTTAATCACATATTGTCAAGCACTCACTAGGCACAACCAAATGAGTTAGAGAAGGCAGCACAATTTAAAAAAATAAAATAGATCCTTTGATTAAGAAAGTCCTGGTAGATTCAACTAACCCCTGATTTACTACCGTTAGAATATTATGGCACATCTCACAGTGATCTAGGAGATTCTCCAGTTCAAATACTTATGGACAGAAGCACAAAAACTATAGTGCCAACATTTAACAAACTTCTTGAGCCAAAGACAGTTAGCCCCAAACTAATCACAAAAGAGCAGCAGGCCAGGAAACTAGAGAAGGAGGAACACCATGGTAAGAATGCCAAACAGTTATCTCCATTGCAAAGGGGCAGAGGGTGGGGAAGAGTATCAAACTGAGAAGTGGCTGGCAACCTGCCAAGTTAACAGTGATCAGACTGCGTGACAGATGACGAGTGGCTCACGACTGAATGTGCCAACATTCAGGTCAGACTGTCAAAAAGCAGGGCAGACACCCTTCATAGTAGTATGTTCTATAATTAGATTTCACCAACCCAGTAACAAGTGTGAACTCCCAAAGTACTACATTATTCTTATAATGGAGTCACAGACAGTTCCGTGAGACACTCCAGTCTACTTTGCTGTCCAGACAAGCTGGACTGTGTAGTAAGTGATCACTTACACCCAGTCTCAAGAGACCAGTCACTCACCGAGGTCGATTTGCATCCTAGATCTCACACCAAAGACGCTGGTAGCCAATTCTATAGTAAACTAACAAAGTTTCATAGCTAAGAGAAAGGAATAGGAGTTAAAGCAGGGAAAATATTATATATGTACAAGTGAGCCACAGTCTATAATTTCAAAAAGTAGCAGAGATGTAGTAATGAGCCAGTTTCCCAGAAGTCTTTCAGGGCTACCCAAAAAACTCTGAGGATCTTTGTCTTCTCTCTCGGTTATTCTGCCCTGTTAGAATCCAGATAGTCCAGAGCGGAAGAATTTTTCCTTGTGTCCATATCTATAGCTTCTGCTCACAGAAACCAAGTGGACAACACGGCCCCGCATGTGGGTCTTCTCTTTCACAATGAGGAAGAGATATGCACCTAGAGACTCTGATCTCTCACACTGATCATTTGCTTTCCATGAGCAGGAGTTAGCACTTTCCTGTTAAAGTTCTTCATTTGCATTACATACAGCTTCTCTCTCATTTGATGGATTATTTAGTTACAGAGGTATATACAATGCAAATGTTGTCTGTACCCTGTTATAATGCAGTAGCAAAGTGAAAACAATGCATGCAACACCCCCAGCAGTTTTCCCAGGAAGTTTAAACACTAAACACATTGTTCTACATTTTAACATCTACTTTGAACTATACTAACACTCTATGAGCCTGTCTGGCTTCCAGCTGTGAGTTTGTCAGTTCTTGGCTGATGTCTGCAGCCTTGGCCAGAGCTGGCACTTGGCTTACCAGTGTCACGCCATAGACTCATCGACTTTAAGATCAGAAGGGACCATTATGATCATCTAGTCTGACCTTCTGCACAACGCAGGCCACAGAATCTCACCCACCCACTCCTGTATCAAACTCCTGACCAATGTCTGAGCTATTGAAGTCCTCAAATCGTGGTTTAAAGACTTCAAGGTGCAGAGAATCCTCTGCAACCACTGCACTAAGGTCATAACCACCTATGATGGTCAGATGACATCTAAAAAAAATGCACATGGATGTTGGCTTTCAGTTTAGCAAGGCCATCCAGAATACTGTGGATAGTATTTCCTGCCATCCCATCCAGTCATTGTATGAAAGAGACACCAAGAGCAGCAACTACAGCCCAGGAGGGTCAGCGGGAGAGGTTACTGACACATGTCCAATAAAAGGCAGAAGAATCCTTGCCTGTATCAGGGGGCTGAGCTCACCTGATTGCACCCTCTAGTGATGTGTGTGTTTTGTTAATTGACTGCATTAATCTGAGGTGGCTGGGTTGGGTCAAAATTATATTTATCAACATTTGATTTTCAAAATAAAGGCAAGATGAAGCAGCAGCAACTGGGATCAGTGGGAATGGACCCTGCCATGCCACAGGGCTATCAACTTTTATAACCCTGACCTGGCCTCCTTTATTACCCTCTGTCATGGATCCACAAGACGGTGCAATGACCCCAGCTTTGGGACAGTCTCTAGGAGGACCTCTTCAGTGACCCAGACCTCTGGGGGTCTCACTCTTCCTCCAGGGCAAGCCATGTGGCTTCACCACCTCCTTAGGTTGGACCTCTGGCCCTTCAGCACCCCTGCTTCACACTGTGAGCTCCGTTCAGTGAGTGCAACTGAGGCCGACACCTAAGGGAGACTTGTACAATCTTAGGGAGCAATGCACCGCCCCGTTCCAGCATCTGCAGTAACACTCAGCCCGCATTGTAAAACAGAAGATGTTGTAACACAGCATAGGAAGTCCTTGGTTAGAGAAAAGGAAGTTACAGCATAGTGCACCGTGGTCAGCACGGAGCCCCAAATCCTGTCCCACTGACCTCTCTTTGTCCCAGTTCAGGTGTGCCCCAGGAAGGCCTCAGCAGCCAACCCTTAACCACCCCTAGGTAACCCTGCAGCACATAAGGGAAACCGAGGCACACATAGCCTTCATAACAACTACTACAGAAATTCCCATTTCATCACACCCTCCCTGCCTCCTCTCTTACCCCTTCTTTGGTGGCTGCTGTCCCCCTTTCATCCTGGTTATAATGAGGAATAAGGGAATAGCATTTAGAAAAGGAAAAATCAGGAAACATGTTTTAAAGAGAAGGGGTCTCCTGGTAGAGAATGACCCAATGAGTTTTCTGTCTTTATCCTCTACGACATCCATAGCAGATAAGCACAGAAACTGGAGGTTTCTTTGAACATGATCAGCTGTGACGAGTAACAACGTGTGGACTTTGCAAAGCAGCACCTCCTCCCCATTTCAGGGTCTCAACTAAGTGAAGTAACTGAAGTCAGTGGGAGGCGGAAGCTGAAGGCTACTCAGCACTTGGGCAAGTCAGATGTCTTGTTTAGTCTAAATATGGATTTAGGAGCTTAACATGAAACTCCTATTTTTGTAAATCTTGACCATAATGTTTGGGTGTTAATGCCCCATGGATGAAAGTTCATAGCCTGTAGAACCTTTTGTTTCAGGCTGTCTGCAGACTCAGGCAGCTAACGCTGTTGACTTCAGGTTCTTTGCCATCAGAGGGCTAAAAGGAAAGGATGCAGTTTTCAAAAGTGCTCAGCATTGGCCTGCTGTATAGTTTTTGTTTTGTCTGTTCGTTAAGCCATTTATTTAAATGGGAGCAGAGTTACTCCAGCTCTGAGTGCTCTTGAAAATTACACTAAAAAAATAAAAATAAAGCAGCTGAGAGTCTGTGGACTATTCTATTTCAACCTTTTTGTTTTTTGTTTTTTAAAGTTTAAATGTTATCAGAACAGGAAACTCTGAATCCAATACAAGAGTGTTCACACGGACTTGCATCACAGTAACCAACACAGTTATTTAACAGGGTCTTACCTCATCCGGTGTCAGAACCTGTTCCTGCCTCAGTCAAGGGAAACACCACTCTCCTCTTTTGCAGCTTGGTTTATTAAGAGTGTAACACCCCACTTCCCTCTTATAAGAAACCCCATGCCGGGCTACCTACCAAGAGGTGATGCCTGGTCACTGGCCCAAATGCAACCCATTACCTGGGAGGCAGATGACCAGCAATAGGTGGGGGATGAGCCCAATTCGCCATAAAGGGCCACTTTCCCATCCCCACAGACAGGTTGAGAGTCCCTCCTTTTGTTATTTCAGTTCCCGTTCATTAGACAACATGAGGCTAAAAGTTAGTTCCTTGTTTGATCTACCCAGTTCTTTATTCAAAGGCCATAATTTCCTCAAAAATCATCAGTTCAATTCTTAGAAGAGTCACCAAGATAGGCCAGGTTGATTTATTAACCCATTTAACATTCACTAATAATTATTCAAATACAGAACTGGGTTTTGACTGCCTATATTTTAACCTCACATTGCTGAAATTTCAGAAACCATCAGCTTTTGACTAAAGAACTGGTAATAAGGAACCCACTTAAGCCTCATCTTTGCCATGTTTCTCTTAGCCACATTCTATTCTTCTCTCCTGCTTGAGGCGATTTATCTGGAAAACCTGATGACTCAAAGCCATTCATGCTGGCCTGCATGAACTAGCAAAAGAGCCTGGGCGTTGACTCCTTTTGTGCAGCTGTTTTGCTAGCACAAAGGAGCCTCAGGGCTTGAAATGCTACAGTGGTGCAGCTGCTCTGCTGTACCAGTTCCGGGAAAACGCTACCTATGCTGATGGGAGACTCCATCTCCCCAAGAGGCAGTAGCTAGGTTGATGGAAGAATTCTTCTGCTGACCTCGCACTGTCTACACAAGGGTTAGGATGTCTGAACTAAGGCCACATCTACACTACAGACCTTACAGCAACACCGCTGCAAGGTCTCCCGTGTAGCCGCTCTACGCCGGTGGGAGAGAGCTCTCCTGTTGGCATAATTAAACCACCCCCAATGAGCTGTCGGCAGGACACCATCTCCTGTAGACACAGCGCTGTCCACATGGGCGCATCTGTCGGTGAAGCTTATGTTGGTCAGGGGTGTGTCTGTGATGTAACTGGGTAAACCTAAATTTTTCCAAGTAAACCAGGCCTGAGACAGGTTGGTCTAGAGCAGGCCTGCACAACATGAGGCCCGGGGGCTGCATGCAGCCTGCGTGGGCTCACTGTGCGGCCCGCGGGGGGTGAGTAGGTGGGCTCACTGTGCAGCCTGCGGGGGGGTGAGTAGGTGGGCTCACTGTGCAGCCCACGGGGGGTGAGTAGGCAAGCGGCGGGTGAGGGAGGGGGGCTGAGGAGGCGAGCGGGTGGGCAGTGGCAGGGGGTGAGTAGGCAGGCGGGCAGTGGCAGGGGGGGTAGGTGAGCCGGCGGCGGAGGGAAGGGGGGACGGCTGAGGAGGCAAGCAGGCGCGCAGTGGTGGGGAGTGAGTAGGCAAGCCGGGGGGCTGAGTAGGTGAGCAGGGGGGCAGTGACGGGGGGGCAGGTGAGCCGTCAGTGAGGGAGGAGGCGGCTGTGGAGGCGAGCAGGCGGGCAGTGGTGGGGGGCAGGTGAACCGGCGGCTGAGGAGGCGAGCGGGTGGGCAGGGGGGCAGGTGAGCTGGCGGCAGGGGTGGGGGGCTGAGGAGGCGAGCGGTGAGTTGGTGGCTGACCTGTTCTACTGATCTGGTCTGGCTCCCATCCCCTCTCCAAGGGTTGCAGCTGTCTGGAGGTGCTGTCTTCATCGCCTTCCTCATTCACACCTCATTCGTTCAACAGAGCAATTGATTACAAAGTGGGGGGAAGATCTTATTCTACTTCTAGCGAAAAGACAGTTTTCTTTTACCTTAATTATACTACCTTAGGGGCCCACATATTATCAAGGTTCAATACCGCTGTTTCGATGGGGCGGCGCTAGGGAAGGAGGGTTTGTTTCTGTGGGGTGGGCGGCGCTGGGGGGGGGTTGTTTTGGGGGGGCTGGGCAGCGTTGGGGGGGTGTTTCGGCAGCGCTGGGGGGGTTGTTTCAGGGAGGTGCTGGGGGGGTGTTGTGTTTCAGGGGGGCTGGGTAGCGCTGGGGAGGGGTTCGGCAGCGCTGGAGGGGGTTCGGCCCTCAGCTGTTTTCTTTGGAGTAATATAGGGTTACTATATTTTAATTTTAAAAAAGGAGGACACTCCACAGGGCCCCAGCCCCGCCCCAACTCCGCCCCTTCCCCACCCCGCCCCTTCCCCAAAGTCCCCGCCCCAACTCTGCCCCCTCCCCTGAACGCTCCGCCCCCTGCTCCTCCCCCTCCCGTGCTTCTCGCGAATCAAATGTTCGCGGGAAGCCTGAAACAGGGAGGCAGCAAGTAAGCTGGGGCTGGGGCTGGGGCTAGGCGCGGCACGGCCAAGCAGCTCCCTCTGGCGGCCGGCCGGCCCAGGCCAAGAGGCTCTGGCCCCGGCGTCTCCTGGCTCCCGGCCCAGCACCGCCGGTCCCGGCCCGGCCCAGCCGCCGGCCGAGCACCGCCGGCCCCGGCCCGGCCCCCGGCTCCCGGCCGAGCACCGCTGGCTCCAGCCCGGCCCGGTCCCCGGCTCCTGGCCAAGCACCGCCGGCCCCAGCCCGGCTGAGCACCGCCGGCCCCGGCCGAGCACTCCCGGTCCCGCCCCGCCGGCCCCGACCCCGCCCCGCTGGCCCCGGCCGAGCACCCCCAGCCCCGCACCGCCGGCCCCGGCCCCCGGCCGAGCACCGCCAGGTCCTCCCTCCCTATTTTCCCGGACATGTCCGGCTTTTTGGGATTTCCCCCCGGATGGGGATTTGAGGCCCAAAAAGCCGGATATGTCTGGGAAAATCCGGACATATGGTAACCCTCAGTAATATGGCCCTCGCCGCTTTACGAGTTGTGCAGGCCTGGTCTAGAGCCAGCTCCTCTGCTAGTGCCCCTCCAGACAAAGGAGAGAGCTTACAGCACGGAACCCTTTTAGGGTGCTCTTTGGGTTGGGGTCCTTTGGGGGCATGTCCTGTGTGCTGAACTCTTTCTGTGGAGAGAGTTTTATATTGAGGTTTTATTAGATAGTTTTGAATCAGGGTGTCTGAATGGAGGAGGGGAAACCACAGTTGTCTTAAAAAAAAATTCGTTCAAAGGCGGAGCCCTCACACACAGCAGCATCTGGCTCCCCTCCCCTCCAGTTTGCATCACATCATACCCAGCCATCTGGTTTCACTCCCCATTTCCCAGGCTTCTCTCAAAGCGGAGGGGAACCACCCTTATAACCCCTGGGATTGTGACATGCGTTTTCAGTGTAGCCAACCCCAAGTGCTCAAAAATCATGAGCTCTTTTAAAAAATACAATACATTTGGGGATTTTGTTTCTTTGCCCACTGAATTGCAAGCTTGTCTATTACACTTAGGGTGACGAGACAGCAAATGTGAAAAATCAGGACAGGGGTTGGGGGTGGGGGTGGGGGTAATAGGAGCCTATATAAGAAAGACCCAAAAATCGAGACTGTCCCTATAAAATCGGGACATCTGGTCACCCTAATTACATTCAGGTCACATTTTCAATCTTGTCTCCACAATGATGACACCCAGTTACTGAGAGTCCCAGCCACTTACAAGATTCCCTGAGTTGGAAGGTTTTTATTGTTGTTTTTTAAACCCACCAAATTTCATGAGACTTACAAGAACTGGCAACATTGCCTTTGTCTCAATGTAGCTGGTCAAGGTCCGGATCCTCTTCCAAACCCCAAGGTCAGCTCCAAGCAGCTAGATCAACAGAAAGGGGGTCAACCTGCATCTATGCTAGACAAAAGTTTGTGGTTAAAATGGGGTGAACTAGCTCTGACCTAGGGTGAAATCCTGGCCCCACTGAAGTCAATGGGAGTTTTACCAGGAGTGGGGCCAGAATGTCTCCCCTAATCTGGGCTCCTTTAAAAAATAAATAAAAAATCGTAATATAGACAAACCCCAGGGATGGTGCAGTTCACACCTTGCACAGCACTGTGCCTCAAAGCAGTGAGCCTTTCACACCTGTTAAAGTGGTCAAGTTAAAGCCCAGGCTCACTGCCTTCTCTATAACAGGCAGAAGCGAACAGCTTCCAAATCCTAGCGTAGACAAGGCCTGTAAGGCTGAGACTTGGTCTACATTTCAAAGTTATGTTGGCATAATTATTAGGGCTGTCAAGCGATCAAAAAATTAATCGTGATTAATCACACAATTAATCGCACTGTTAAACAATAATATAATACCACTTATTTAAATATTTTTGGATGTTTTCTACATTTTCAAATATATTGATTTCAATTACAACACAGAATACAAAGTCTACAGGGCTCACTTTATATTTATTTGTACTGTAAAAAACAAAAGAAATCGTATTTGTCAATTCACCTAATACAAGTACTATAGTGCAATCTCTTTATTGTGAAAGTTGAACTTACAAATGTACAAAAAAACTGCATTTCAAAAATAAAACAATGTAACATTTTAGAGACTGCAAGTCCACTCAGGCCTACTTCAGCCAATCACTCAGACAAAGAAGTTTGTTTACATTTGCAGGAGATAATGCTGCCCGCTTCTTGTTTACAATGTCACCTGAAAGTGAGAACAGAGGTTTGCATGGCACGGTTGTAGCCGATGTCGTAATATATTTACATGCCAGATGCGCTGAAGATTCATATGTCCCTTCATGCTTCAGCCACCATTCCAGAGGACATGCGTCCATGCTGATGACAGGTTCTTCTTGATAACAATCCAAAGCAGTGCAGACCGACACATTTTCATTTTCATTATCTGAGTCAGATGCCACCAGCAGAAGGTTGATTTTCTTTTTTGGTGGTTCGGGTTCCGTAGTTTCCGCATCGGAGTGTTGTTCTTTTAAGACTTCTGAAAGCATGCTCCACACCTCGTCCTTCTCAGATTTTGGAAGGCACTTTAGATTCTTAAACCTTGGGTCTAGTGCTGTAGCTATCTTTAGAAATCTCACATTGGTACCTTCTTTGCATTTTGTCAAATCTGTAGTGAAAGTGTTCTTAAGATGAACAGCATGTACTGAGTCATCATGCGAGACTGCGTTTATAACTGGAAATGTATGGCAGGATGTGGGTGAAACAGAGCAGGGGACATACAGTTTTCCCCTAAGGAGTTCAGTCACAAATTTAATCAACACATTTTTTTAACAAGCATCATCAGGATGGAAGCATGTCCTCTGGAATGGTGGCTGAAGCATGAAGGGGCATAAGAATGTTCAGCATATCTTGCATGTAAATACCTTGTGTAACGATGTTGGTTCTGGCAGGACCCAACTGAGAGTGCCAATTCAGGACAAATTGCTTAAAGCAGGGCAGTTACAGCCCAAGGCTGGGGTTTTTCCACCTCTAAGGCAAACTAAACCAGCCAGACTAAGAGGACTTTAGTCTCACCTCACTAACCACAAGTCACACAAGCAATTCCCTTAGACACTCCAGTTTCCCAGTATCATCACCAGTGCTACTCATCATGGGGACAAATGGTTATGAAAACCAGTACCCCAGTACAAGAAAAAAGGTTCTCCTGATCCCATAGGACCAAGCCCCAGACCCAGGTCAATATACAAATCAGATCTTACCCACAAATCACATTGTTGCTAATCCTTTAGAATCTAAAATATAAAGGTTTATTCATAAAAGGAAAGATATAGATGAGAGCTAGAATTGGTTAAATGGAATCAATTACATACAGCAGGGGTAGGCAACCTATGGCACTCACACTGCCTGGGTCTTGGCCACCGGTCCGGGAGGCTCTGCATTTTAATTTAATTTTCAGTGAAGCTTCTTAAACATTTTGAAACCTTATTTACTTTACATACAACAATAGTTCAGTTATATATTATAGACTTATAGAAAGAGACCTTCTAAAAACGTTAAAATGTATTACTGGCATGCGAAACCTTAAATTAGAGTGAATAAATGAAGACTCGGCACACCACTTCTGAAAGGTTGCCGACCCTTGACATACAGTAATGGCAAACTTTTTGGCTTAGGCTTGTAGCAGTGATAGAATAAACTGCAGATTCAAATCAAGTCTCTGGAGTACATCCACAGCTGGGATGGGTCATCAGTCCTTTGTGTATAGAGTGACCAGATTAGCAGTATAAAATATCGGGACGGGGGCGGAGCAAAAAAAAAAAGGCGGGGGGGCGGAGAGAAAAAAAAAAGAGTTTAAAATGGGCCTGGGGCATTAGCAGGCCCCGGCCCCACACGCTGCCCTCCCCGCGGAGCCTCCCGCCCCCCGGCCCGCCACGGGCATATGCAGGGCGCGGTGGGTCTGGGCAGGGGCAGCGCGGAGCGGGCAGGGGCCGGGTGGGTGGCAGGGGCCGAATCCCCGCTGCTGCCAGGGAGCCCCGCGCCTCTCCCTCCCGCTCGCGGCTGCGGCTCCTTCCCGATGGGAAGGAGCAGCTGGACGCGCACCGCATGTGCCCGGGGCAGGCCGGGGGGCGCATCCCGCCGGGAAGGAGCCGCAGCCGCGAGCGGGAGGGAGAGGCACGGGGCTCCCCGGCAGCAGCAGGGATTCGGCCCACACCCCCACGCTGCCCACCCGGCCCCTGCCCGCTCCGCGCTGCCCCCGACCGGACCCACTGCACTGCCCTGCGGGCTGCAGGGCTGGAGCAGCCTCCAGGCTGCGCTCCCGGCACCGGGTGCAGCGGCCCGGGCAGGAGCCCTCTGGCGCGGTGGGGGGCTCCCTCCCTTGCCAGCCCCCCTTTGCCCGCCCGCCTGGTGCTCGGGTGCCAAAGCTGACTCACTAGCTCCAGGATCCAGGCACCGCCACCACCCCCTCCCTCCAGGCTTGCGCCGCCATGCTGCAAGCCTGGGAGGGAGGAGGAATGCTGCGTGGTTGGGGAAGAGGCGGGGCCAGGGCGGGGATTTGGGGAGGGAGCCAATGGGGGAAGGAGGGGGCGGAGCCGGGGGGGGGGGGGCGCGAGCGCCAGAGCGGAGGGCAAAATTTCTTCTTTGTCCCGCGTCCTGACCAAACATTGGTCGGGACGCAGGACAAAGAAGCAAATATCGGGACAAGTCCCGATAAAATCGGGACGTCTGGTCACCCTATTTGTGTAGGGCTTCCGTTTGTAATCTGTTAGTCTCTAAGGTGCCACAAGTACTCCTGTTCTGTTTGTAGCAAAGTCCCTCCAGAGGTAAGAAGCAGGATTGAAGACATGATGGAGGAGCTGCAGCAGCTTTTTATATTCTCTTGCCATGTGGTCTTTGATTTCTTTGTCCCAATAAAAGCTGTCCATCACATGGCGTGGAAAAACCTCAGGCCTTGGCTACACTTACAGATGTACAGCGCTGTGAGTTAAACCTGATTTCGTGCAGCTGAGTAGGGAAAGCGCTGCAGTCTGTCCACACTGACAGCTGCCCAGTGCACTGTCGTGGCCACATTTGTAGCATTTGCTGCGCCATTGGGAGCGGTGCATTATGGGCAGCTATCCCACAGAGCACCTTTTCCCATTCTGGCGCCGTGGGTTGTGGGAAGGGGGCGTGGGTGCGGGGGATTCTGGGTCCTGTCCCAATGCCCCGTGATGCATCACTTCGCATCCCAGAAATCCCTTTGTTTCCGTCCACCTTTGGCGCTATCTTTCAACGGTTTCTGTGCAGCACGATCTGTCTGCGGGAAATGGAGTCCGAACTGCTGAGGAGTATGCTGACGAGTCTCGCCAGCACGTCACGTTTGGCTATCGAACTATTCCTTAAGATCCAAAGTGACAGTGAGAGTGAGGGTGAGGATTCCGACAATGCTATCGAGACGCATAACGCGTACGACACAAAATTATTTGTGGCATTCACGGACATGCTCAGCACCGTGGAACACCGCTTTTGGGCTCGGGAAACAAGCACCGAGTGGTGGGATCACATCGTCATGGAAGTCTGGAATGACGAGCAGTGGCTGCAGAACTTTCGGATGAGAAAAGCCACTTTCATGGAACTGTGTGAGGAGCTTGCCCCCACCCTGCAGCGCAAGGACACGAGATTGAGAGCTGCCCTGCCAGTGGAGAAGCGGGTGGCTATTGCAATCTGGAAGCTGGCAACTCCAGACAGCTACTGGTAGGTCGCAAACCAGTTTGGAGTGGGAAAGTCGACCGTTGGAATCGTGTTGATGCAAGTTTGCAAGGCCATTAATCGCATCCTACTCAGAAGAACCGTGACTCTGGGTAACGTGCAGGAAATAGTGGATGGCTTTGCACAAATGGGGTTCCCTAACTGTGGAGGGGTGATTCCTATTCTGGCACCACCCCACCTAGGATCCAAGTACGTTAATCAGAAGGGGTATTTCTCTATGGTTCTCCAGGCGCTTGTGGATCACAGTGGGTGTTTCATTGACATTAACACAGGCTGGCCCAGAAAGGTGCATGACGCACGCATCTTTCAGAACACTTGGCTGTTCAGGAAGATGCAGGCCGGGACTTTTTTCCCAGAGCGGAAGATCACGGTAGGGGAAGTTGAAATGCCCATTGTGATCCTTGGAGATCCTGCTTACCCGTTAATGCCGTGGCTCATGAAACCCTCCACAGGGAGCCTTGACAGCAGCAAGGAACGGTTCAACTACAGGCTAAGCCGGTGCCGAATGACTGTGGAGTGTGCCTTTGGCCGTTTAAAGGGTCGCTGGCGATCTCTGTATGGGAAGCTGGACTTGGCCGAAAGCAGCATCCCCGCGGTTATATCCGCGTGCTGTGCCCTCCATAATATTTGTGAAGGGAGCGGTGAAAGCTTCACTCAGGCATGGACCTCCGAGGTTCAACACCTGGAGGCTGAATTTGCACAGCCAGAGAGCAGGGCTATTACAGGGGCCCAGCGCAGGGCTGCAAGGATTAGGGATGCCTTGAGGGAGCAATTTGAGGCTGAAAACCAGCAGTGATATCAGACAAGCAGACTTGCAGTGCCTGTTTATTTCCTGGGCTAAGGAGTCTTTTACTTTATGCAATAATAAAGAATGTTTTCAAAGCCAAAGAATCCATTTATTGAAAAGAAAAAATAATTATTTATTGAAAAGAAACAAGGGTGTGGAGTAGGGAACAGTACAATCACAGATTTGCATATGTCCTGTCTGGTGTGCTGTGCAGTGAGTGCTACACTTCAGGACAGCTATACTGCATGGTGATGGGGGTTGAATGCAGAGGGTAAGGGTCGTGGTCTTCAGGGCTGGGTGGCGAAGATACTGGTGTTGGAGGCAGCGGGTGGCGAGAAGAACACGGAAGTTGGGGGAAGTGGGTTGGAGGTGACAGTGGGGCACAACGGAAAGAGTTTTGGGACAAGGGCTGTGGGGGGGGGTGGCGTTTGTGGTAGTGCTCCTCTTTCTGCATGGCTACCAGCTCCTGGATAGCATCTGCTTGGCGCTCCAGGATGCTTATGAGCCTATCAGTGCTTTGCTGCCGGTGCGCGGTGCTTTGCCGCCGGTGCGCTGCGTTTTCCTGGCGGATCCTGCTTTCTCTCTCCATCCAGTTCTGTGCTTTCTCATTCTCTTTAATAGATTGCCGCATCACTTCTTGCAGCATGTCTTCTTTGCTTTTTCGCGGTCTCTTCCTGAGTCTTTGCAGTCTCTGAGCAGGCGATAAGAGGGACGGCTGAGGTCTCAAGGTTGATGCAGCTGTATAGGCAAAATGCAACATTTAACAGAGGCAGCATTGTTTATACCAGACAGAGTAATGATTTCCCCCGCACTTAAGGAGTAGAAAACACACAGGGTCTACACAATAGCATAATTTTCCCGTCCGAAACAGAGCACACATATCCCATGGGAGCCTCAAAATGGTGAGAAAGGGGGACTGATTGTTTCAGGGCTGCACTGTCCTCTGGGTTTCTGTGCCTTGGGGAGAGTCAACAGCTGCAGGGGGCACCGACACTGAACACTGTCCCAACATTTTCCACAGGAGTTCGTCCTGGACGATATCTCGCTGCTGAGGGTGACCTGGGAAGCAAGGGAGGATCTTCTACTGCAATGCGGCTTCCGCCCTGGCACATATGCAGCTTGCCTGTGTGCAGCAATGGTCCCCCCGCCCCTCGCAGCACAGTGGCGCGGACACGTTAGCCTGGCTGGGACAAGGACCACGGTGGCTCTCCCTATAAACCTGCACAAGCGCATTGCACACGTTCTGGATGAGACATTCGAGGAGATTACCGAGGCCGATTACCGCGATGTGATAAACCACATCAATGCACTATTCTGCATCTAGGCATGCATGCCTAACCCTCCTCTCCCAAAGAGACCACACCGAAAAAACTTCTTTCCCGAAAAAAAAAAAAAACGCTTACCGGGAACCTGCTCTTCTGTTTGTCCTCCACCAAGTACCGGCCGCTGTGACTGGCTACCTTCCTCCTGGCTCGAGAAGAGCTCCTGGCTGCATGGCTCCAGGGATTCCAGGGTGTCTCCATCCGGCCCACCACCATCACTCCCGTTTTCCTCCTCCTCCTCTTTCTCCCCCCCCCCAGGCTCTGAAGTGTCCATGGTGGTGCTCGGAGTGGAAATGGGGTTAACCCCAAGCATCGCATCCAGCTCCTTGTAGAATCTGCAGGTCGCGGGGGGAGCACCCAAGCGGCCGTTTGCGTCGCGGGCTTTGCGGTAGGCACTCCGCAGCTCCTTGACTTTAATCCTGCACTGCAGGGCGTCCCGGTCATGGCCCCTTTCTATCATGTCCTTTGATACCTTCCCGAAGGTATCGTAATTCCTACTGCTGGAGCGCAGCTGGGACTGTACAGCTCCCTCCCCCCAAACACTGATGAGGTCCAGCAACTCTTCATTGCTCCATGCTGGGGCTCGCTTGGCGCGTGGAGGCATGGTCACCTGGAAAGATTCGCTGATAGCACTCCACACCACGCCGGGCTGAGCAAACAGGAAGGGGATTTTTAAAATTCCCGGGGAATGTAAAGGGTCGGTCACATGGTTGGTTACCTGAGGCCAGGGCAGTAAAGTTTGAACTGATGACCAGAGTGGCTAGAACAGGCATTGTGGGATACTGCCGAATAATTCTGGAGGCCATTCACAGCGCATTGGGCGGCCACACTGGCGCCGCAGCGCTGCAGCGGCAGCGCTGCACTCACTATTCCTGTTGGAGAGGTGGAGTACATGCAGCACTGCAACCACGGAGATACAGCGCTGCAAATGCCTTGCCAGTGTGGACGGGGAGTGAGTTACAGTGCTGGGGGCGGCTTTACAGCGCTGAAACTCGCAAGTGTAGCCAAGGCCTCAGAGTTCTGTCCATAGGCATGTCCGTGCATACCTTGCTGAGTCACAAGGTGTATCTCCCTTCTCTCAATGGATCAATTGTATAACTGATGGTCCTTAATGGGCCATCAAGCAGGCTAGGCAGAGCTGACACCAACTTATCTGGGGTGTCACCCAGAAGCATAGCACAACTTTGAAATACAGACAGTATAGAGCCAATACTTATAGCTTTAAATACAAAAATGATACATGCATACAGATAGCATAATCATAACCAGCAAACCATAACCTTGTCTTAGACACCTTATTTGACCCCCTTTATACAAGATTATACAAGATTTGGTGCCAATACAGGACCTTGGTTGCAACAATGATCTATACAGTCCCAGTTTACGTCAATAACGTAAGCAAGCGCTGGGAAGTTGGGCTCTACTCTGGAGACAGTCACTCGAAGGCACTCTTGTGTGTGTTGCAGACCGGTTAATTGCTTGAGAACATAGTAAAAGTGTCCTGATTGGTTAATAATTAAACCACACCGTGTTTTAATATCAGGTGCTGCAAAGAGCCACAGAGGACACATTAAAGAGCCACTTGTGGCTCCCGAGCCTTGCTCTGAGTATCACTGCTTTAAACACAAGCAAAGCTATTCTCCTAAGCAAAGCAGGCTACAGGCAGGAGTGGCGCCAGGGTTTTTGCTGCCCTAGGCGGCAGGGCACCTCCTCAGTAATCGTCGGCAGCTCCTCCTCTGAAGCTGCATTCTCGGCGGCGGGGGTCCTTCCGCTCCAGGTCTTTGGCGGTGGGTCCCGGAGTGAGTGAAGGACCCGCCGCCGAATTTCCGCCGAAGACCCGGAGCAGAAGAAGCCCCTCTGGGCGGCCCTGGTTCTCGGCGGCGTTTCCGCGGCTGCTTTTCTTCCCGCCCAGAGGAATCGCTGCTGAAATTCCACCGAGGGCGGTGAAATGCCGCCCCCCACATCCTGCCGCCCTAGGCGACCGCCTAGGGTCGCCTACTGGAAGCGCTGGCCCTGGCTACAGGAGCCCTTTTCAGTCTGCCCCCGCCTGCTCCACGTCTTACCCCATCTTTCCTACAGCTCCTTCTTCAGCTGAGCTCTCTCAGCTCTTCAGAGCAATCACCAGACCCCTTCCCACCTGGTTCTGATAACTGAACCCTGCTGGCTGGCCCATGGCCCTTAAAGACTAGGAGATTCTTCAGTCACACGTCCCATCTTATTTTGTTACGAAAATGTATAAGGCCAAATTTATCCTGGTATATCTCCATTGACTTTACTGTATTTAGCCCATAAAGTAGAGTCACTTTATAGTATTGTTACCCCTTTCTGACCCAGTCATTTAGCCAAAGCCAGGGTGCTGAGGGTTGTTTCTGTTGGGAGAAATTGATGTAGGAGTAAGGTGTTTCTTTGATGCAATTCTGTGTGTTTACAAGAACTTACAAAGTCCTGTTTTCATGAATACAGCATAAATCAGATAACAAGAAACAGTGTCTTTGCTCACAATTCAGAGCCCCTTTCTAGCCAGCACTTATCCCGAAAATGCTCTCTTACTTTTTCTCAGGGCCACATTCAATAGTCAAGCTCCCATTGGTGTTATTAAACTGCTCTCATCTAAACACAAATTTTGGGGCTGATCCTTTACCCCCAAACCTTGCCCCTTCAGCTTGGTGTCCTCCCGTTTCCTCCACTGTGAGAGGGACAGTCACTAGGTACTTTGAATGCTCTGTCCAGGAGTGCCTTAAATTCATAACAAACCTTCGTGTGACTGACTTTTTTCCCAAAGTACCAGCATTTAACTGAACTGCTTCCCTTAATTTGTGTTATTGCCAATTTCTCTTGTTTTACAAACCCAATGTATCGCCCTTTCTAATCCTTCAAAAGTGTCATGGACCAGATTAGACATCAGACCTACTAGGCTGCTTCCAACTTCCTCACTCCCAGCTGCTTTCTCCTCTGGTGAGCTGCTACAAGGAAAGATTCGAGTTCTGTGACAAGTTCCACAATCTCTGAGGCCATGTCTACACTACAGGGGAAAGTCGATCTAAGCTACACAATTTGAGTTATGTGAATAGCGTAACTCAAATCGACGTAGCTTAGATCTACTTACCGTGGGGTCCACACTACACTATGTCGATGGGAGATGCTCTTCCGTCGACTCCTCTTACTGTTCTCATTCCAGTGGAGTACAGGAGTCGACAGGAGAGCAATTTGCAATCGATTTAGCGGGTCTTCACTAGATCCGCTAAATCGACCGACGATGCATTGATTGCCATGGGTGTGGATCCTCCGGTAAGTGTAGACAAGGCTTTAGAGCAGAGGTTCCCAAAGTGGGCGATACCGCCCCCTGGGGGGAGCTGGAACGATCCAGGGGGGCAGTAGTAGCCTCGGGTGCAATTAGGGGGCGTTGAATAAAAATAAGGGGGCGGTGGAAGCATAAAGAAAGAAGAGAATATAAGAAAATTTTGAAAAACCGTTCGTACATGTTTCATCTGTTGTGTAACATAGAGTTAAAGTTGTAGTGATTACTTTATTTTCCAAATAAATTCACAAATAATAACCGATCAGATGTCAAGTCCGCCAACAGCTCTTAACAAGCAAGTGTTGGCAGGTGAGCTTGTCGCGCATTGTCGGGAAGTCCAGCATGCATCGGCAGGAATATGTGCATGTAATGACTTGTTTACAATACGATACTATAAATAAGCGACATGTATGAAATCTAATTTAGATTGTTTCTGAATTGTGTAAAAAGCAGTTAACAATAATGCAATAAGTATTTAAAATTTTTATTCATATTCGATACCTTCGATCTTTACAGATTACGGATCACATACAAAGCAAATTGTATGATTGTTGTTTCAATAAAACAGCAATTTACACGTGAGTATTTTTATACATTTTCTTACATATCTACCATACATTTTTGTGTCTCTAGTGCTTGCTAATAATAAAATCGTAGCAGGCTTGTGTCGGTACAGTACTATTTGAAGTGTACAGTCAATATATTTGTCATATTTTTTATTACAATATTAACAAAAACAGGGGAATGAAATCGTAAAAAAACTTATCTATCGAATCATCTGTGTTAATTGGTAAATAAGGCATGTGTTAATAAGGAACAATTCTTTAAATAAGGGCATACTAAATTAAAGCTATTAACTGATTTTTAATTGCATATTGATTATTTTTTAAATTAATTATTTCTTGATAAATTTAGTTTGATATTTGACAATTTAATATCAAATACATATATCTAATGCTGAGCAAAGAACAAAACCCAGTTTATTAGTTTCATTAGTATTTTAGTTTGGTTGTCTTTTGCTGTCTTATGCAAAAACCACTGTATACCTGATGTCGTGGGTGATATTCTAATAACACATCTTTCTTTACTATATTGTAGGACGTAGGTAGAAATATAGATACATAAAAGAATGCAAATTTGTCACTGCATCTTTCTGTTTGTTCGCTTAAAGAAGGTAGATTTCCAGGGGGGCGCTGAGTAATTTTTTTTCTGAAAAGGGGGCGGTAGGCCAAATAAATTTGGGAACCTCTGCTTTAGAGTGTCCTTGGCTTCCTTTCGCTCCCGTCAGCTTAACTACTCCAGTCCCCGTGGGCAGCAGTTGCTATGTCAGCGGGAGAAACTCTCCCACTGACATAGGGCTGTTCATGCCAGTGCTTAGGTCAGCGTGACTTATGTTGCTAGGCGGTGGCTTAGTCACACCGCTGCGCGACATAAGTTATACTGACATAAGTGGTAGTGTAGACATATCAGAAACACAAATTTGAGGCTATCTGATTCCCAATCCCAAGCCTTGAGGTATATCTTGCTGTATTATCTCCTGATTGTTCTAAACTTACATATAAATTTAAAATATGGCTTTAATTGGTGCTTGTGTCAACACTTTAATTTCGTTCCCAAGATGGGTTGTTGTTTTCTTTGTTTCTCTGTTAGCAAGTTCCAAGCTGGCAAAAGCTTTCTTGGTCTCCGCAATTTCTGGGAAAATCTTTGGTCCATGGCATTCATGTTACTGGTCTTCACCTCAATCCATCTTGCCATTTCAGACTGGGAGTCTTATAGCTTCCAGAATCTGTGCATACACTTTGCAGCAGCTAACCCAACAAAGATTTTTATCTCTGATTGCAGTTCAGCTATCAGTCCTTGCTGGGAAGCTTCCACATGTTGCTTTAATACATTTTATGAAGACTCCAGCCAGGGCTGGCTCCAGGCACCAGCGGAGGAAGCAGGTGCCTGGGGCGGCCAATGGAAAGGGGCGGCACGTCCGGGTCTTCGGCAGCAATTTGGTGGCGGGTCCCTCAGTCCCTCTCGGAGGGAAGGACTGGCTGCCGAATTGCCGCCAAAGAATGAAGTGGCGCAGTAGAGCTGCCACCGAAGTGCTGCCAATTGTGGCTTCATCTTTTCTTTTTTTTCCCCTTCTTCGCCACTTGGAGCGGCAAAAAAGCTGGAGCTGGCCCTGACTCCAGCTCCTGTTTTAGGTCTTGTTTTCATACCTTTTGGCCATCTTTGATTTGTGCAAGCACCTCCATTATTTGTTCCATCTTGGTTCAACAGAAAAACCAGCTCCCAGTTTCTCTCCTGGGAAACTCCATTCTACTCTCACACCAGTGCTGCCTTTTGGCTTGAGTGATTAGCTGACATTTAAGGTCTTGCCACATTGTTTTCGTTAGGAGGTGAAATTGAAGATAGTCAGGTTTTTTTGGCGCAATCTCTTGTTTATTTACAAAGAATGTACACAAAGTCCTGTTTCCCTGAACACAATAGAAACAAACAGCAGCAGACACTTTCCTTGCTCACAATTTACAGTTCTGCACCTCAGATTTCCCCAAGGAGCTCTGTCTCCATTCCTTCTCAGGCCCATGATCATGATTGTTTCTCTGGCTTTCGGCTGGCTTTGTTTGCTTTCTGCCTCTCACCCATACATAGCTTGCCAAACAGTGTGTTTACAACCAGTCCCGGGGAAACCACTCTTATTCCCCCAGGTTAGTTCTTGCCAGGCCTTGTCATGCAGTCCCATGCCTTGGATGGTGGCTTGTAGTCTTGCCAGCTATCACTACGCAAAATAAACTTGATTGCTACTTCCGTTTAGCCTGCATGAAGGGTTCTTAGCATTTCCACCAATTGTAGACATATCTGGTTGTCTGTAAATCAAAGACCTTCCCCATAACAGTCATAAACACTTTCCAGCATAACCTCAGTGTGTGTGCAACATGCGCATGTGTTTGAAGAAATTCTAAACTCCCCCAGATGGTGGGGAGTTCTCAAAGCCATCTCAGAGGGTGGCATCTGTTTCTAAGTCATCCTAAAGAGATGCAGGACCCTTCTGTCTGCCACTCTCTTTGATATGGCTGTCTCATTCCTCTCTCCCGTGTAATTCAATTACTGCTCAGCCTTACCTGTTTTTTTTTCAACAGAAACTATTCATGTAATGCAGAGAACGACGCACCCTCCTCCCTTGATGTTTCATGCATTGATAAGTTTCTTTTTTTTAAATGCTGTTTCCTGTTTTTGTACCTTTGTTCTGTGCGCAGAATAAAGGACTCACTCAACAGGATCAATGTGAGCTTGAAACAACCTACTTTTATTACCTATTCAATCCAAAATATCCTTCCCTTAAAGTGTGGGTCCACTCTGAATGGTGACTATCTCGGTATTGCCACACACACACAACCCCGTGTTCAAAAATCACAAGTCAGGCCTCAAAATATTTTGAAACTGGCTTAAAAATCAGGAGATTTTAAAAAGATGATGATACGTTTTGGGTTCTCTTGATTTCCCTTTTGGTTTATGAACCATTAGGGGTCATTCAGATCACGTTTTCAAGCTTTTCTCTGGCAAAGACGAAGGCAAGCAACTATTATTTGTAACTTCAAGCTGATTCTTTTGTACTCTGTAAGGTGGTCACAGCTCTCTCTCCCCATCCGTCAGGGCAGGAGACCACACCCCCTTCACTACGACACTTCCGGCATGCTTCAGTTGAGGGGAAAAATCAGCTCACAGTTAGTGCCCCAGGCCTGCTGTCAGGCTGAGCCGCAACAACTCTATAGGCCTGGAGCTCTCAATCAGGGTGGGGCGATACACAGTTAATGGCTCCGGCTAGGGGTTTGGGAGAGCCACAAAGCGTCATTCGCCCGGGGCCCTCAATCAGCACGCGGCAGCAATCAGTTCAGGTAAGGGTCTCTGGCCTGCAGCCAGGCAGAGTAACAGTGCAGTCTAGGGGAGATTAGCTCTCTGGTGGGGGAGTCAGCAAACCATCTGGCGCCCTAGTTCAGGAGGGTGCCAGACCAAGGCAGGCCTCCTGACCCCAAAGTGGGGAGGCTGCCACCCCGATGGTGGGGTGGCAGGGTTAGGGGGACACAGGCCCTCCCGCTCCACTGCATCCCAGCCCAGGGCCCTAACAGTGGCAGAGCGGTCCACCACTGTGTCAGTGGGGAAATCCGACCACAACATGCTGGCCGACTTGCAATCAGTCACACAGCTGAACCCTATTCGGCTTCCCTGGGCTCCTTCCTACACTCCCAGTCCAGGGGTACCTGGGTTCTGGGGATGTTGTTGGTCTTGCTCGGGTTAACAGCAAGTGGCAGCCCCAACAGCTCCTCAGTGTCCCCTGTGTCTGGCAGCTCCGGTAATCCTTCCGGGTCTCTGGCACGGGAGCAGCCTCCATCAAGTCCAGGCTCTAGGAGCAGCAGGGAGACATCCTGCTTCTCTGACAGCTCTGTCCCAACTGAGCTAGAGGGCCGGCCTTTTATAGTTCCTGTTCCTGCCCCGCCCCTCTGCTTCTGGCAGGGTGGCCACGGGTATCCCGGTTCTGCCCACCAGGAGGCGGTCACGGCTCTCTCCCCGTCCATCAGGGCGGGAGAACACGCCCCCTTCACTACATACTCATATGATTCCAGGACCCGTGGATTTGTGAAAAACACCAAATCAGTGCTTAATTTGTAATGAAAGAGGTGCCGGGGCGCAAGCGGTTAGTTGCTGGGGCTCAAGCAATTTTTTTACATTCAGAACTGATGCAGCAAAGCTAGAGGTGCCAAGGCTCAGCCCCGGCAAGCCCTGGCACAAATTAAGCACTGCACCAAATATCATGCTGTGTATGAATGGCATCTTCTCACTCAGCATATCTGCATATTCAGAGTCCTGATGTTAGTGCCAAAGGTACTAATTTTACTGCTTTTAACTCCCATTACATCTGCTGCGGCATCAGCACAGCTAAGGGAGACTGGGATGCATTCTGTCCCTTCTTCTGCAGAACAATTTGCTAAATTCCACCCACGCTTCTGCAAACCCTTTGAAGGCAATGGGGTAGCACAGAGGTAAGTAAAGGCAGATGGGGTCCTGCAGAATCTTTGTTACTGGGGCTGGTGTTTGAGAGGGAAAGCATCTAGCTTGACTCTCAGATCCCAAGGTGAGTTTGTGAGGCTGGTAATTTCTTTTTAACTTATACATGATTTGGAACAAACACGATCTGGAAATACATGATTGGCAAGAACAATGGAACCTTCAATGCTGTCTTATAGTCATTTTTCAATCTAGAACTGCACTGTAATACAAATCTATTATTATTAATGATTGTTATTCCTAGTGTATTTGGTTGTTTTTTGAATGGATTGAATTAGGAGCAATTACACATTTACCGTGAGAAGTATCTACACTACCCCACAAAGAGGCGTCTGAATGCCAGGGTGTCAAACCAAGAGTTCAGAGTTACTGGAAAGGCTGGACAAACGGAGGCCTCTTGCAACAAATTCTGAAAGTGGATGGACTGAGGCTCATACATGTTTCCGGGGGAGTGAATTGGTCTTCGCTATTGAGATGCCCCTGCCCCGCTCAAGCTTCACCCTGGACATAGTTAGCTTAATGCAGATGGTTTGGAGAGTCAGAGAAAGGTGGTCTATAAGGCTACTAGGTCCCAGGCTACTTAGGGATTTGTAGATCATAAACCAGCACCGTTGAAGACCACTGTAAGCATGTGTAGTGGTCCCTTGCTCTCCTGCTCAGAGGGAGGCCACTCAGCCTCACTACAGCATGTGATCTGCTCTTGCTGATGAGCCCTGCTCACAAGGTGGGCATCCATACCTTGCATGAATTGGAGCTAGTGCTGCAAGGAAGTGGTAGTGGTCTTTCTAGCCTAATAATAACTGTGGCATGTAGGAGTGAGGTGTGGTCCGAGCACAAGAGGGAATTCTCTTAGGGCTTGGCTACACTTGCAAGTTAGAGTGCATTAAATCAGCCCCGGGCACCCTAACTCCTGAGGTGTCCACACTGGCAAGGCACGTAGAGTGCCTGGACTCTGCAGCTGGAGCGCTCCTGGTAATCCACATCCATGAAAAGCATAAAGCTTGCTGCGCCCTGGCTGAAATGCCCGGGTGTCAGTGTGGACGACGTGTTGCATTACTGCACTGTGATTGGTCTCTGGAAACGTACCATAATCCCCTCAAGTCAAGTGGCCACTCTGGTCATTGTTTTGAACTTGGCTGCAGGCAGGTGGATATCCTCTTTCAAAGCTCCATTTCTGACGGCCAGCATGCTTATCTGCTCCGGGACAAAGCAAACCATTACTGTGGAATGCTGCTGCTGGGAGTGTGTGTGTGAGAGAGAGGTGGCGGTGTGTGTGGTCTGCTGCTGTCTGAACTTACAAGACAGCATGCTGACATGCTCTCAGCCCCCCAAAACACACTGTCTCCCCCCCCATACACACAACACACTCTCTGTCGCACTCCACCCCCTCATTTGAAAAGCACGCTGCAGCCACTTGCACACTGGGATAGCTACCACAATGCACTGCTCTCTGTGGCCATTGCAAGAGCTGCTAATGTGGCCACGCTACTGCGCTTGCAGCTGACAGTGTAAGCACACGGCAGCGCTTTCCCTGCTGCGGTCTCCGAAGGCTGGTTTAACTCCCAGCGCTCTACATCTGCAAGTGTAGCCAAGCCCTTAGCTAGCTGCAGATGAATAACTGCTGTTTGAAAGTGACCTTTCTGGCAAAGACCTATGCAGTAAGTTCAAAGGTCAAGGACCTCCAAGTTATGGCTCTTTACAGCAGCTGTAACTCATCCACATGCCATTTACGTAAGATTCTGCCATACTGCTTTCATTATTAACTTGCTTTTATAGATGCATAAGTGAAATTTTCAGGGAGATGGAATGCTGCAGAAGTGCCACAATAGGGGATAGGAATTTAATAATACCATCTTAAAATCTAGGAGGGAATACTAGTTCTAATTCCCCAACCTTTAAAAATCACATTGGAAGGGTCCCAATGGGTCCGGTGGCCTTTCTCCTGGAACCTTACTCCAACTGTGTTACAAGTTCTGGCCCTCTAGGACGCCGATCCCTAGAAGGTGTGGAAGTTGAATTGGACGTGTGACCTAATGATGACATGTTCCCAAAATCCTGACCTTGAGAGGATTCAGGGAAGGGACACCTAACTGGGGTGTAGGAAAGTCTCTCTGTGGATATGTGGCTATGGGCATCAAGGTGGCCACTCTTGGTGCAGACTTAAGTAACTGATATAATAATGTACTCAGCATGTGCACTATGATATCTTCAGATCTTCTTGTCCTCCAAGAATCTTCCTGTGCAATTTTGGTCCAGCTTTGTGTGCCATGCACAGCCTTGCCCCTACTCATCAAAAGCCAGCTCATGCCTGGTTCCTCTATCTGCACAATGGCCAGCTATTCATAAGCCCAGGGAATGTCCTATGTACTTTGTGGCAAACTGGACCTAAATTCTGCTGGTGAGCAACATGTGTTTGTATCTGATGGTTAAGAAAGAGGTGTAGAAAGAGAGAAGTGGGAAAGGAGGGAAATGAAAGACAGGAAGAGGGTAGAAATTAGGAAAATGGATACAGAGAAGTATGGATGTTTGGGGAGTGAAGGGATTGTAGTTGGTAGGTCACCTTAGTAGGTGACATTGATGGACTATATGATATCCTATGTTGTAGAAGCTCCCAGAAGAAGAATTCATCCAGATGGTTGCTTCTTGAGAGAGCAATTTTCTCCATGGTAAGTACTGAGCTATTTCCTGCTTTCATTTGATTAAAGAAGGAGGGTCTTGCTCTTTCCAGTGTTGTAGGAGTTGTCAAGGCTGGATCCCCACTTTGAACTTTAGGGTACAAATGTAGGGGCCTGCATGAAAACTTCTAAGCTTAACTACCAGCTTAGCTTTGGTCCGCTGCCACCATTTCCCAATTAGATTCCCACTCTGGGGAGCCCTGAGAAAAACCTTTCACCAATTCCCTGGTGAATACAGATCCAAACCCCTTGGATCTTAAAACAAGGAGAAATTAACCATCCCCCCTCCTTCCTCCCACCAACTCCTGGTGAACACAGATCCAATCCCCTTGGATCTAAAACAAGGAGAAATTAACCTTTCCCCCTCCTTCCTCCCACCAACTCCTGGTGAACACAGATCCAATCCCCTTGGATCTAAAACAAGGAGAAATTAACCATTCCCCTCCTTCCTCCCACCAACTCCTGGTGAACACAGATCCAATCCCCTTGGATCTAAAACAAGGAGAAATTAACCATTCCCCTTCCTTCCTTTCACCAACTCCTGGTGAATACAGATCCAACCCCCTTGGATCTAAAAACAAGGAAAAATCAATCAGGTTCTTAAAAAGAAGGCTTTTAATTAAAGAAAAAGGTAAAAATCATCTCTGTAAAATCAGGATGGAAATTAACCTTACAGGGTAATCAAACTTAAAGAGCTCAGAGGACTCCCCTCTAGTCTTAGGTTCAAAGTACAGCAAACAAAGATAAACACTCTGGTAAAAGGTACATTTACAAGTTGAGAAAACAAAGGAAAACTAACACGCCTTGCCTGGCTATTTACTTACAAGTTTGAAATAGGAGAGACTTGTTTAGAAAGATGTGGAGAACCTGGATTGATGTCTGGTCCCTCTCAGTCCCGAGAACGAACACACTCCCAAACAAAGAACACAAACAACAACCTTCCCCCCCCCCCCAAGATTTGAAAGTATCTTGTCCCCTTATTGGTCCTTTAGGTCAGATGCCAGCCAGGTTACCTGAGCTTCTTAACCCTTTACAGGGAAAAGGATTTTGGAGTCTCTGGCCAGGAGGGATTTTATAGTACTGTACACAGGACAGCTATTACCCTTCCCTTTATAGTTATGACACGCCCCCCAAATCACAGATAGTGTTGGACGTTCGGTTCCACACTGGCAGTGATTTCTTCCTGGAGTTCTAGGAGAAAACAGAGTTAATAAGACACATGTACCTTTAGACATACTACTGATTATATAAAAACTAACAATATGTTTCATTCCAAGAACAATTGTTAATCAGTTAACGCTGGGAAACTTTCCCGGGAGAGTGCATCAGCCACTTTGTTAGAAGCTCCCGAAATGTGTTGTATTTCAAAATCAAAATCTTGGAGAGCTAAACTCCACCGAAGAAGTTTTTTGTTATTTCCCTTGGCGGTATGAAGCCACTGTAGCGCAGCATGGTCTGTTTGTAGTTGGAAACGCCTTCCCCAAACATATGGGCGTAGCTTTTCCAGCGCGTACACAATGGCATAGCATTCCTTTTCGCTGATTGACCAATGGCTTTCCCTCTCAGACAGTTTCTTACTGAGAAATACGACAGGATGGAATTCTTGATCCGGTCCTTCCTGCATTAAAACTGCTCCCACGCCTCACTCGGACGCATCTGTGGTTACTTGGAACGGTTTGTCAAAGCACAGGGTCAGACATGAGTGTTGCCTTAAGCTGGTTAAAGGCCTTTTGACACTCATCAGTCCACTGAACTGCATTTGGCTGTTTCTTTCTGGTTAGGTCTGTCAGCGGGGCGGCGATTTGGCTGTAGTGGGGTACAAATCGCCTATAATATCCAGCCAAGCCTAAGAAGGATTGGACCTGTTTCTTAGACTTTGGAACCGGCCACTTTTGGATAGCATCCACTTTGGCCTGTAGGGGATTTATAGTTCCTTGACCCACCTGGTGCCCCAGGTAAGTCACTCTGTTTTGGCCTATTTGACACTTTTTAGCCTTAACAGTTAGTCCTGCCTGCTGGATGCGCTCGAAAACTTTTTCCAGGTGCTCCAGGTGCTCTGCCCATGAATCAGAAAAAATGGCCACATCATCGAGGTAGGCAACTGCAGATTCTCCCAATCCCGCTAGGAGACCATCTACAAGTCTTTGGAAGGTGGCGGGTGCATTTCGCAACCCGAAAGGGAGTACATTGAATTCATACACCCCTGCCTGGGTGACGAAGGCTGACCTTTCCTTAGCGGGTTCATCTAGTGGTACTTGCCAGTACCCCTTGGTTAAGTCTAAAGTAGAGATGAATTGGGCATGTCCCAATTTCTCCAATAGCTCATCTGTGCGTGGCATTGGATAGTTGTCAGGACGAGTTACAGCATTTAGCTTACGGTAGTCCACGCAAAAGCGTATTTCCCCATCTGGTTTGGGAACTAGAACCACTGGAGATGCCCATGCACTCTTAGAGGGGCGGATTATACCCATCTGTAGCATGTCCTGGATCTCCCTTTGTATAGCAGTTTTGGCATGAGGTGACTCCCGGTAGGGTGGGGTTCTAATAGGGTGAGCATTACCTGTGTCAATGGAGTGGTATGCCCATTCGGTCCATCCTGGAGTGGCTGAGAAAATTGGTGCAAAGCTTGTGCACAGCTCCTTGATCTGCTGTCGCTGCAGAAGTCCAAGGGTCGTGGAGAGGTTCACCTCTTCCACGCCACCATCCTTTTTTCCTTCGTAGTAGACACCTTCAGGCCACTCCGCGTCATCTGTTTCCTGGGCTGTAAACTGGTAAACGTTTAATTCTCTGGAATAAAAGGGCTTAAGAGAATTAACATGGTATACCTTAGGCTTTATGTTGGAGGTGGGGGAGGCTATGAGATAGTTAACAGCTCCTAGGCGCTCCTGGACCGTGAATGGTCCTTCCCACGACGCTTCCATTTTATGGGCCTGGAGCGCCTTTAAGACCATGACTTGGTCTCCTACTTTGAAGGACCGTTCTCTGGAATGTTTATCATACCAGGCCTTTTGCTCTTCCTGAGCATTCTTTAGGTTTTCTTTAGCAAGGGCTAAAGAGTGTCGGTGATTGTGGCTAGCAATAACCAAATGGCGGTCGCCAGTGGTCACAGTCAGAGAAATCCAAAATGGAGGTCTGGGAGAGAGTCGGCCAATAGCAAGCAGGAAGGCTGAAGTGAAACAAAGGTCACTCCAAAACCCTGAAGAGAGGGGTCAGTTAAGCATAACACAGGCCTTCAATCAGGTCCTGCTTTGATTGACAGCTAGAGGGCGTAAACCTGATTGGTGGTGGGACTGTAAAAGTAAGCAATCCCAATAGGTCAAAATCTGTATAGAAGGAAGGTAACTGTCAGGCTTCATTAGTCTGTGTTTGTCTGTCAGTGTGAGTGGGAGGTGCTGGAGTGTACTGGAGTAATAGAAATGTCATCAAAAGAAAAGACCAAGGAGGAAGAAAACAAAAATGGCTAATATCACTAAAGAAAAGGCAAGCAGTGGCAGCGAGGCAGCAGCAGCAATGACCCCATCGACAGAGCAGAAGGACTATTCAGAGGGAAAGGAAGACATACTACTAATATAAAGTAGAACGTATCCATGGGATAAGAAAGCTAGATGTTGTTATAATGTAAATGTTTAAGGATTTGCTGTCAGTGACTGGCCATTCCATATGGAATGTAACCACTTGAAGCTCTTTTCAATTTTGTGATATTACAATTTTGAATACTTTGATGTGTGCCTGTGCTAACAGAAGTTATGCCTTGTTAAGAAGATGTATGGATTCTTTGTTCTTTTACTACATTTGTTGTATTAGGGAATATTGTGCTAAATAAAAAATAATTTTGTTTTCAACGAATAGTGGCTGGATGTCGATCCTTTGAGGGGAATGCTGTATCCATGTCCTTCCAAGGGTCAACAGAGGTAGTCTGTTCCAGGGAGTCCTCCAAAGGTTGGACAGAAACCCCCGGCAAATCCTCTAGAGCGGGCCACCCCCTTCTACCTACCAAAACAGACAAATTGATAAATTGAGTTAGGCAGGCTATTGTGGGGTGCCAAAAGTCTAATTTGGGGGTAACAGACTCAGCCCCTTCACTGCAACTTGGTGGTGGTGAATACAGAGGTATTCATTTAGATGGAATATAGAGACCCAAAGGGGTTAACACTGCCCCACTTGTGTCTAACTCAACACAAGGTTGGTGATTTGGCATACAGAGACCACAGCTGGCTTGGCACCATGACAACACATTTTTTTAACACATTCTTTTAACGCTCTATTGGAGATGCAGCAAAAGAAGGACAAACAGTTAAAATGTAAAGCATTGTAAAAAATGCAAAAGAACCAACAATAAAAAAGACAAGAACGTGCAAAGCACCTTCTTTGTATTTCTGTTCTGGATACATCCAGTAAAGAATAGAGACAACTGTACATTGTTTTTGAGTCTGCAAAGAAACAAACCCCAAACCCTACATAAATTACAATGATTTGGACATGTATATGTGCATATTTATTTGTTTCTCTTAAAGTTAATTAAGTATTTTAGGAAAAATTGTCAGAGCAGCCACCAGCAAGAATTGATGGCTGCACTCTGAGGCCTCCAAAAATTTTATTTTGAGAACCTCTGTCTAAGAAAGTAATAATTGTCCTTTGTGGAAAAGAGGGAATGTTAGCTGAGGTGAGCTGGAGCTCTTGTTAATGTTGGATCCTGTTTGCTTTATGACCGAACAAAACCCACGCCAGGGGAAAGAAAAGAAGAGCAGAGATAGAAAATGCAGCTTCCGTTGCTGGTGTTGATATTTCACTTGCAACCTCACTGCTGGAAAAACAGAGCACATGGTCTCAGCACATGGTCTCAGCAGCCACTCTGAGACTTGGCAAACTTGTACTGTACCTTCTCCGGCTATTCAGGGAGCTGCATTTAGTGGCCTCTTTCTGGTCCCAGGCTTACAGCAGTGTTGTCAATAGGCCGTCCTGGCCAGCTAAGCCAGACTTCCATTAGACAGAAGGAAAAAGGAGAGGGATTGGCAAGAGAAAACATACAGTAGGGAAGGAAAAGGACATGTGGGAAGAAGGGGGAAAGATAAAGTCTCACATGCAGGTGGGGGATGGGATTTAGCCAAAGCCCATGGAGGTGATGGTGTCAGCTGGGTCCCTTCTCTCTGGCCTACTGTGGTCAGAACATTCCTCAGAATGAGGATGAAAACAGAACAAGGGTGTCAGGCTGGGTCCCAGGAAATGGTGGGGGTGACAGCCATCTTGATGAACCCTGCACCTTCCCCTTTGTTCAATCAGCGAGTATGCTCACTCCACCTCTACTCAATGCCCCCCCCCAGTCTAATTGGGAGGACCCCAAAGGGGTGTGATTGGTGGGATCACCCATCCCCTCATCTGTGTACCTAGGCAATTCAGCCTGTGACCCAGGTTTTGAGAAGGAACAGTGTAATTGGCCTCCTGGAGGGGAGCAGTCACACAGCTGACTTCTCAGGGACAGAGAAAGGGGTGGCGGAGGGTATCCCAATCCAGGTCCCAGTTTTTCAGGATGCTATTTCTGATAAATTTTAGGAAAGTAACTGTGTTTCTTTACATCAAGATGCAGCTCCAACGCCTGTGACAGCAGAGGAGTTGAGACCAGTAAATTGCCAGATGGTAGTTGGTGAGAACACAAATGACCCAATTGACAGAGAGGGCGGTGTTTTCCCCCAGGTTGGTGAGAGAAAGGGAGCAGTTATGGGAAAGCTGCTGGGAAAAGGTGCATCTGATCAAAGGGTAAACTCACCTAGCCCAGAAAGCACAGATCACAGCCCTCTAGGGGGCAGGGAAGGATTCAGTGCTGGGAGGGGGAAATATAGGGTAACCCCATAGGGGGAGCTGGATTCTCTACATATGTACAGTCCTGGGGTTGGGAGACCGCTCCCCAAAGGGCCAGCCAATGTGCAGGATCCCCCTGAACCCTTATCTTGCCAGACCCTGAGGCACTAAAATTCCAGAAACATGATTAAATTAAGAGCCCACACAGAGGGGAACACTGGAGGGAAAGAAAAGCCAGTGACTGATTACATGGGAGAGAGGTAATGGACACCATGAGTAATGAACAAACTAACCTCAAACTAGAAATCTGAACAGAGGGCGTGGTATCATAAAGATACTTGTAAACGCACATCTGAGATACAAATTTGGGTATTAATATTTTGGGGATAAGAATTTTGACATGGATATTAAACCTTATGAAAATGCTACTTTTCAATTAATACCTGTAAACAGTTTTAAAGCTTATCACAGCAGAGAAACTGGTTTGCTGTGTGTGAATGGGGAAACTGAGGCACACTCCCTCATGGTCTTAATGGCTGGATGCCAAGAGAACTAGAACACAAACTGCCTTCAAGCTAGTCAGTGACTAAGCCTCTTGCAGTAAACTAAGGGCAGAGGTGTGATGTTCTGTACGTCGTGGGAACATCCTACACCCCCATGTTGATCCTTATAATATGATTGTGTGGTATCCAATGCAAAGTTTGTCATGTCAGGTGTCTTCGGAAGGCTCATGATGCACTGAGCATTGTGGTTATAGTGATGTTATAGTAATTGTTGTTACAGTAATGTTATAGGTTGTAATTTCATGTATATAGTTATGAGGCTGAAAATGTGTCCTCATGGCTTACAAAGGCCCAGGCAAAACTCTCCAAGAGCAGAGGAGCAGTTCACACCTCATCAGGGCATGGATGGGACAAACCCAGCCCAGCCTCACGGGAACAAAGGACACTGGCCTAGGCAACAACAAAGGATCTGTTGGACTCTCGAGTGAGTCACCCCCCTTCCCTTGGTCAGTAGGGACTACAATGAGGTAATGCTCACCTGACCTTGAAGGGGGGGCAAAACCAAGAGGGAAGAAAGAACATGATAAAAGGGAGAAACGTTTGCCATGCTCTTCCTCTCTTCCACCTCCATCTACAGACATCACCACCAAGTGACTGAAGCGCTGATCAAAGGGGAGAGCCTGGCTGAAGGCCAACCAGCCAGCCTGTGGTGAGAAGCATCTAAGTTTATAAGGGCATTGAAAGTGTTAAGATCAGCTTAGAATGTGTTTTGCTTTTATTTCATTTGACCAAATCTGACTTGTTGTGCTTTGACTTATAATCACTTAAAATCTATCTTTGTAGCTAATAAATCTGTTTGTTTAGTCTTCCTGAAGCAGTGCGTTTGGTTTGAAGCATGTCAGAGACTCTCCTTGGGATAACAAGCCTGGTGCATATCAATTTCTTTGTTAAATTGATGAACTCATATAAGCTTGCAGCGTCCAGCCGGCATAACTGGACATTGCAAGACGGAGGTTCCTAGGGTTGTGTCTGGGACCGGAGATATTGGCTAGTGTCATTAGGTTGCACAATCCAAGGAGCAGCTTACATGCCAGAGGCTGTGCATGATAAGCCCAGGAGTGGGGGTTCTCACAGCAGGGCAGGGTAAGGCTGGCTCCCCGAGTCAAGGATTGGAGTGACCTAGCAGATTACTGGTCCAGATAACACCAGGGGAACATCACAGGTGGGCCAGGGTTCCCTTACCCCCTGTTGCCAACCCCCCCATGCTTGCGGCTAGTGACGAACTCACCTGAGGGCCTGTATATAGACCGTTTGTTGCTGTGCCCTGCCCTGAGGGCCAGAGCTATAGACTATTTATTTAGTCTCTGCCCCAGTCAGAAGGCCAGAAACCCAACTGTTGGTGTCAGCCATGCAGAGCCTCTGGACCTGAGAGGGAGGAACCAATACATAGCCACAGATTTTCTTCTAACAGCTCTTTGTGGCTAGTCTTGTTCTCTCCAACCGGATGAACATTAACTAAACGATGGCATTCAGCTATGAAGATCTTGGCTTGAGCAGGTTTTTCCATCCCAAGTCCTGCCACACACCCTTGTAATGGTCAGAGGTGCGTTCCATTTCCACTTCCCTGCCATAATGGCCTATCAGTTTTGGATTTTCTTTTCCCCTCCTGTATTTCCCTCCAGTTGCTCAAGGAGAATTTGTGGGTTGGTTTTCCACACAACTGGTAGCACGTGTTAGAGGCACTTAAAAAAGTTATCTGCTTTCTCCACATTTTCCACTGATCGGGAAATATTTTTGTTGCACACCGTTAACCTGCGGAACATGCTGCCACAAGAGTCCTCAGGCTCACTTCTGGTTTATGGCCTATGTTCCTATAGCTCATACCTCAAGGTTTCAGCCAGCCACTGGCAGGAGTGAGGAAGCGATTCTCCCTCACAGTGTATTCTGAGAGGGTTTTTTTTTTTTTTGGCTCTCCTTCCTCTGAAGGGATGGCCCCAGTTGGAGATGGGACACTAGGTAGGTGGGCCGGGGGTTGGAGGTGAAATCGAGCATTCTCTCTCTCAGGTCCTTGGCTGGGTCATTTATGCCCACGTGCTCTAGGTCTAACAGATTGCCATATCTGGAATTTGGAAGGAATTTTCCCCCAGCTCAGATTGGCAGAGACCTTGCTGGGTTTTGACCTTCCTCCGCAGTGTGTGGGTGCGGGTCACATGTCAGATTATCTGGGTATATCTCATCTAATCAATTCCCTGCCATTGTGGGGGCCTCTGGCATTGGTGCAGCTCAGGTCTTGTTCTCTGCCTATAGCCAGGGTCGGCTTTAGGCCAATTCAACCAATTTCCCCTGAATCGGGCCCTGCGCCCAAGCCCTGGTACGGCGTATCGGCAAGAGCCGATGCGCCGTAACGGGGTAGCCCGGCTTCCCCAGGGGGCAATTTAAAGGGCCTGGGGCTCCCAGCAGGAGCTGGAGCCCCAGGCCCTTTAAATTGCCACCAGAGCCCCACTGCTGGAGCCCTGGGGTAGCTCTGCCACCAGAGCCCCACTGCTGCGCTCTGGGGCCTATTTAAAAAGTCCGAGGCTCCCGCTGCCTCTATCACCCCGGCCCTTTAAATAGCCGCTGGAGCCCCGCTGCTTCCCCAGGGCTCCTGCGGCTATTTAAAGGGCCGGGGCGGTAGAAGCAGAGGAGCCCCAGGCCCTTTAAATAGCCCCCAGAGCCCTGGGATAGTGGGGGGCTCGGGGGCTATTTAAAGGGCCGGGGCTCCAGCTGCCTCTGCTGCACCCCCTGCCTGCAGCCAGCCCCTGTCTCCAGCCAGCCCTGCACCCGCTGCCCGCAGCCAGCCCCTGCTGCACCCCCTGTCCTGGCCGCACCAGCCCTGCCCCCCCTGTCCTGCCCGCACCAGCCCCATGCCCCCGCCCTGCCTGCAGCCAGCCCTGCACCCCTTGCCCACAGCCAGCCCCTGCTGCACCCCCTGCCCTGTCTCCAACCAACCCCTGCTGAACCCCCCTGTGGCCCTGCCCGAAGCCAGCCAGCCCCACACCCCCGCCTTGCCTGCACCCAGCCCCGCCCTGCCTGCAGCCAACCCCTGCCACACCCCCCTGCCTGAAGCCAGCTAGTTCCGCACTCCTCTGTCTCCAGCCCTGCCAACCCCTGCTGCACCCCCCTGCAGCCCTGCCTGAAGCCAGCCAGCCTGCCCCACACATCCCTGTCTCCAGCCAGGCCCGCACCCCTTGCCCTGCCTGCAGCCAGACCCTACCTCCAGTCAGCCCCTGCCTTGCGCCCCCTGCCCTACTTCCAGCCCTGCACCCTCTGCTCTGCCTGCAGCCAGCCCTGCACCCCTTGCCCATAGCCAGCCCCTGCTGCACCCCTTGCCCACAGCCAACCCCTGCCGCACCCTCTGCCCTGTCTCCAACCAACCCCTCCCGAACCCCCCTGTGGCCCTGCACGAAGCCAGCCAGCCACACACACACCCCTGCCCGCACCAGCCCTACATCCCCTGCCCTGCCCGCACCAGCCCCAAACCCCCGCCTTGCCTGCAGCCAGCCCCGCACCCCCTGCCCTGCCTGCAGCCAACCCCTGCCGCACCCCCCTGCCTGAAGCCAGCTAGTCCTGCACTCCTCTGTCTCCAGCCCTGCCAACCCCTGCCGCACCCCCCTGTGGCCCTGCCTGAAGCCAGCCAGACCGCCCCACACACCCCTGTCTCCAGCCAGGCCCGCACCCCTTGCCCTGCCTGCAGTCAGACCCTACCTCCAGTCAGCCCCTGCCCTGCCTCCAGCCAGGCCCATGTCCACTGGTGCCCTGCAGTTCCCAGGGCAGTAACCCTGCATACCTGCTTCAATGAGGGGGGCAGGGAGCAGCTGGGACCCACACGTGCACAGCACTAGGGTGACCAGACAGCAAGTGTGAAAAATCAGGACAGGGCGTGAGAGGTAATAGGATCCTATATAAGAAAAAGACCCCAAAATCAGGACTGTCCCTATAAAATCAGGACATCTGGTCATCCTAGCACACCCCCAGGGAGTGGTGGGGACCCACACATATGAAACGGAGCTCATTAATAACCAATCAACAGCATATATGATGCAATGTATATAATATATAATGTTATTATTTATATAGTTATGGAAAGTAAATAATACATGGAAGAAATGAAAGGCTTTTTTTTACACATTTTTTTTGTTTGTTAGTCATCCCTGCCGGGGCCCCGCCGAAAATGTTCGAATTGGGCCCCGCACTTTCTAAAGCCGTCCCTTCCTGTAGCACATATAGTCTAGTCTCCTGTGACCTGTAATACCGTGGTCTCATTTTGGTTTCTGGGTTTAGTGTGTGGGTGCTGGGTGGTGTTGGTGGCCTGTGATACAGGGGAGGTCAGACTAGATGATCTGGTCGTCTCTTCTGGCTTTAAACTCTCTGATGCTAAAATGTTATTGAGGTAAAGAGATTAGCAGGATCAGAAGAGGGATTCCGCATTAGAACACTCCCTCTCTCATTAAATGAGACAAGTAAGAAATACAACAATACTTCAGGGCATACCCCTAATTGCCTGGGGTAGGAAGACATTTTGCCTAGGGGTGGGTGGCTTATTACATACAACGGCTCAGTACAAGCCTGCTTCCTCTAGTGCAGCTTCCAGTGTCAGAAATAGGACACTGAACGAGGTGGACAATTAGCTTAAGTCAATATGGCAATTCTTATCATAGAATATCAGGGTTGGAAGGGACCTCAGGAGCTCATCTAGTCCAACCCCCTGCTCAAAGCAGGACCAATCCCAGACAGATTTTTGCCCCAGATCCCTAGTTGGTCCCCTCAAGGATTAAACTCACAACTCTGGGTTTAGCAGGCCAATGCTCAAACCACTGAGCTATCCCTCCCCCACATTGTTCCTAAATGTTATTTCAGCAGGCTAAGAGGAGGGGCCAGTCAAATAGCAATAGGAAGTGATTTCCTCACAGGGTGGGAGTTGCTTTCCAGACCTCTATCCAGTGACCATATGTGATCTCTCTCCCTAACCCAGAGGCCACATTTTTTTCATACATGAATATGAAGCATCCTTTTGATGGGATCCCCAAGGTCCAACTTGGAATTGTGGAACCACTGTGGTCTCTTAACTCTCCAGCCTGGGCTATCTCACACAAAGCTATGCCAGTGAGAAGCAGGAAACCTCTCCAGGTGCTGTGATCACTCAGCCATTCAGCACGTTCAATGGCAGTACATACAATCCAACAGGATATTAAGGTTCAACAGATTAAGACTTAAAGGATACCTCACAAAGCATGTATTGAACAAAATGTATCATAATCTTATGCCAGTGGTGAATATGGGGGTCTCAGGGTGCTACTTGGAGGTAGAGCGTCACAATCCTACAGGCTTATTGTGATGAAATCTCACTGTGTTCTAGCCGTCGGCCTTTTCCTGTTTCCCTGCTAGTTGTCAGTGACTTGGTGGTGGTGTGGGAGTTGTGCTGACATATTAACCCCTGCGCTTTGTCCCACCTTTCACAGCGGTTAGGCCCCTAAGCTGCTTAGACTGTAGACCCCTTAAACTGTACGTTTCTTGGGGCAGGGACCTTCTTGTAGTTCTGTGTGTGCAGCACCTAGCAAAATAGGGTCCTGGCCTAGGACTACAGCACTACAGTAATACAATTAATCCGCTCAGCATTTTCAAGGCTAGCTCCTTAGCCAGCGTTATCTCTTCTGTGTATCCTCTCCAAGGGGCTGACATTTCCAGGGTATCGAAAGAGCCAGGACTCCTCATTCTCACTTAAAACCAGTCAGAGTTCCAGGGGGTCATCAGAAGAGCAGTGCCATGCAGGGTGGCAGATGCTGGTAGAGGAGGGAGTGGAGCAGAAGGGATGCGTGGAGGGCAGAGGCTGGGAAGAAAGGAGAGATAGGGAGCGTGGGGTCATTAAAAGAGGTTGGGGTGGCAAGTGGTGGTGAGGATGAGATGCCAAAGAGCTGCCCCCTCCTTCTAGCCTATCAGGGGGTTGGGGGGGAGTCGGGCAGGGGCAGGTCTAGCTGGGGAAGGGAGGAGGAAGATCCCTCCTGGGGGCAGTAGGGGTATATAGGACCCTGCTGTTGCCGGCACAGGGGCCCGAGGACAGCAACAGTGAGGTTCGTTGCCCGGAGTGCTTCGCGCCAATAAACATACCGGGGTGGAGAAACAATCAAAGTTTATTTGAGATCTCAAAGTGGTGCAAGGAGACAGGCAAGTCTCAAATCGAGCACACCAGCAAAAACAGTTTCTCTCTTCTTTATACATTTTACAACTAAGCCCCCCCTCTCTGCCCCTCTCTACCACCCCCCCCACTTCCTCCCCCCTCTCTACCGAAGGCATGTTTATACATTTAAGCAACTAAATCATTCTAGGGCTATAAATCTAGCTTGTTAGTAACTTCTCTCTAAACAGTTATTTGGTCCTGTTTACCCTTAGTTTATTACCCCTTCCCCAGCTAGAAACATGCAAACCTCATCATTATTGTTTGGTACCTGGCATGAGCAAGGTCGTAATTGCTAACTAGCTATTTACATTCCAATTCCTGTCCTTGGTTGTTAAGGTCGATCAGAGTTAAACATGGAAGAACAGAGTTTAAACATGGAAGAACTCTGGCTCAGGCAGGCATAGTAACCCCAACACTGCTCTGTTTAGTTTAGTTTCCTGACCCCACCTGGGCTCCACAGCCCCTCCCTCCAGAGCCGCCTGCACTCTGCCCCCACACCGCCCTGGCATGGAGTTCAAGCCGCAGGCCGTGAGCAGCCCCAGGGCCCGGTTGCGCCCTACCCCAGCTCTGCGCTGGGCTTCTAACTTAGCAGTCCATGGACTTTGTGCTCTGGTCCCTCTGCAACGTCCTGCTGTGCCAGGAGACCACCTGTCTGCCTGGGCTGCCCTTCACTGACCTGCTCCATCAAGGCAAGACCCCCCTCACCCCAAATACCCCGATCCCGCCAGTCCAGCCCACTCTGGATCCCCAGGGCCCATTGCCGCACCCCAGTCTCTGCCCCTCACTCTCCCTCCTGCCCCACCTGCTTCTCTCCATCTCTGGTCATCTCTTCCTCCCCCCCATTCCCCACCCCACACACACCCTGAGCCTCAGCAGAGTTTTGTTTCCTCTGCTCCACCTGCCGTGGCTCTGCCTGGCAGTTTCCTGATCTGCTCCCGTGCCCCAGAGCCTAGGGTGACCTGATTTTTTCACACTTGCTATTTCTAGACACTTTTTGGGGGGTGCGGTATAGTTGCATATATAAAACAAAACCCCTAATATGGGGATGGTCCTGATAATATTGCAATGTCATGTTACTCTACCGGAGCCACCAGCTGGCCTCTGTCTCTGTCCATACCAAGGTATGACTCCATCTCCCCCGGGGGGGGGGGGGGGGGGGGGGCGCTAACAGGACTGCCCCATAGCTAGGGCTGTCCTGTGCTGCCCGCTGCAGGCAGCCATGTGGGGGGGCCAGGCTGTATGTGGGGCTGAAGGTAAGAATGTGGCGGGGAAGGGGCAGGAGTCTAGCTGAGCCCATTGGCTCTGAGGGTAAGCCCTGAGGTGGGATTTGGGGAGGGGAGAGCAAAGGGAGTTCAGTTAATTCGGTGAGCACACGCTTACGCAAATACTGAGAACTGAGCACAGCACCTGGAAAAATGTTACATTGTTCACGATTCCCTGGAGAAAGGGCCCAAACTCTGCCGTCTGTAGCGAAGAACAATAGATTTAGCAGCTCAGACTAAACAAGAACTTACTGAAAATGCAGCCCACACATCTCCCTGCGAGGCTGCGCCAACCCCCCTGCCTTGTCTGTTTCCAGGCTTGAACTTCTCCAGCTACAAACTCTGAGCCATTTGGAGAGCTGAGACAGAAGGGGTCAGAGCCTCAGCTCTAGTAAACCAGTAACACTCTATTAAAAGCAATGGAGCTTTAGCAATTTACACCAGCTGAGGATCTGGCCTCAGGGGCTTGGCTCCGACGCAGCTTATCCACTGATATTTCAAGAGGATCTGATGGAACCCATTGACTTGCCCATTCAGTTATCCTTGGGGTGGAATGAGGGCTCCTTCACATGCATTTACAGCCCCCAGGGTCCCTTACCCTCCTCTGGCTCTCATACACTGGTGATCATCCTTTCAGGGGAATGAGTGCAATCAGTCACATGCTGAGGGGGTGGAAAAGCAGGGTTGGTCTCTCTCTCCCCTTAACTCCTTGCTTTGGAGGCCTCTTGGAGAGTGGACACCTCCGGTCACACCCTACCCATAGTCTGCTGCTCTCACCCAGAGCCTGCCCTCATGATAGTCCCACTGCTACTGTTCTCCACTGCATCCAGAGGCTGCTCCCTCTTGGCAATTCCCAATTTCGGTCTGCCTGCCAAGCCTGTCCCCCTCAGCCTGTCCCCTTTCCTTGCAGCTCCCCCCAGCCTGTACCCCATAGTGACAGATCCAGCTCCCCCAACCCTCCTGCCTGTACCCCATAGCGACAGATCCAGCTTCCCCAACCCACCCCCTACAGCTCCCCCTCCACTGATCTGTCCCTATCACACCCTCTCCCTCTAGCCTGTAGCCCTACAGTGAGCTCCCCTACCTCCCTCAGCCTGCCCCCTACAGCTCTACCTCCCCTAGCATGTCCCTACTACAGGGTGAATTTGATTTAAATCACTAGTCAGGAAGACTCGATTTAATCATGGTTTTCTACATAAAAGTGCATTCTTGTTGGTTGTTATAACCTTAATACATATTCTTCACAACTCAGAGATAGATATAGATAGATGTAGGTTTCATTTTTGGAAGGTACACACTATACATGTTTAAAGTAATTTATTTTTATTAGTTTTACAGCTATATCAGAAAAGGAATGATTGTTTGAGATTTCATTTACCAAAGGTAATTGAAGTAGATGTTAATGAAGTCATTGGGAAGTGAACTATCTCCAATTCAACAGGTTAATCATTAATATTTGGAAGATTTTCTTGCCATGCTGTATTAGGAGGAGAACATCACCAGACAGACATTTAAATTGTTTTATTTAACTAAAACAACGTTATGTATTCTGAATTTTTTTTCTTCAACAGCAAACATATAATATTTTAACAAAACAAGCATATGAATTTTTGAATTTAGTTAAACATTCATGGTTTTTAAAATCAGGTTTGTTTTTGTTAAAATTGTTTTTAACTAAGACGGTTAAATGAAATATATATATAAAAAATTAAATAGACTATGTCAGCCAGGTCAACATGAGAAACTTAAAATATTGGCTTCTGCAGCTAACTCAGGCATCTTCACCTTCATTTTCCTGTTTGTTCATAATCTGGAAAAGAAAAACAAGCTTTCCTGCTTTTTCAGGTCCCAAACCATTTCTCAATTTGGAATGAATTAGTCCAAAGGAAGAAAATATTCTTTCTAGACCCGCAGAAGAAGTTTCTGCTGTTAAAAGTGAGATTATCACTTCAACAGTTTCTGAATCCAAGTGCTTAAGTGACTTCCACCAGTTCCACCAGATGGGATCTACCTAACGAAGAGAGGGAAGAGCATCTTCGCAGGCAGGCTTGCTAACCTAGTGAGGAGGGCTTTAAACTAGGTTCACGGGGGGATGATGACCTAAGCCCAGAGGTAAGTGGGGAAGTGAGATACCAGGAGGAAACACAAGGAGAAGGCTACAAGACGGGAAGCCTCCTGATTCATACTGAAAAGTAAGGCAATTGGCTAGTTATCTTAGATGCATGTGCACAAATGCAAGAAGCCTGGGAAACAAGCAGGAAGAATTGGATGTCCTGGCACAATCAAGGAACTATGATGTGATTGGAATAACAGAAACTTGATGGAGCAGTTCACATGACTGGAGCACTGTCATGGATGGTATAAACTGTTCAGGAAGGACAGGTACGGGAGGAAAGGTGGAGGACTGGCATTGTATGTAAGAGTGTGGCATGATTGCTCAGAGCTCCAGTATGAAACTGGAGAAAAGCCTGTTGAGAGTCTTTGGGTTAAGTTTAGGGGCGAGAGCAATAAGGGTGATGTCATGATGGGCATGTGCTATAGACCAGCAGATCAGAAGGATGAGGTAGATGAGGCTTTCTTCGGACAACTAACTGAAGTTTCCAGATCACAGGCCCTGGTTCTAATAGGGGACTTCAATCACCCTCACATCTGCTGGGAGAGCAACACAGCAATGCACAGACAATCCAGGAAGTTTTTGGAGAGTGTTGGGGACAACTTCCTAGTACAAGTGCTGGAGGAACCTACTAGGGGCTGTGTTCCTCTTGACCTGCTGCTTACAAACAGGGAAGAATTGGTAGGGGAAGTAGAAGTGGGTGGCAACTTAGGCAGCAGTGACCATGAGATGGTTGCCTTTAGGATCCTGACAAAAGGCAGAAAGGAGAGTAGCAAAATTCGGACCCTGGACTTTAGAAAAACAGACTTAGACTCCCTTAGGCAACTGACGGGAAGGATCCCTTGGGAGGCTAATATGAGGAGGAAAGGAGTCCAGGAGAGCTGGCTGTATTTTAAAGAAGCCTTATTGAAGGTGCAGGAATAAACCATCCCAATGTGCAGAAAGAATAGCAAATATGGCAGGCGACCAGCTTGACTTAACGGTGAAATCTTCAATGAGCTTAAACTCAAAAAGAAAGCTTACAAGAAGTGGAAATTTGGACAGATGACTAGGGAGGAGTATAAAAATATTGCTAGAGCATGCAGTGGTATAATCAGGAAGGCCAAGGCACAATTGGAGTTGCAGCTAGCAAGGGATGTGAAGGGTAACAAGAAGGGTTTCTACAGGTATGTTAGCAACAAGAAGAAGGTTAGGGAAAGTGTGGGACCCTTAGTGAATGTGGGGGAGGCAACGTAGTGACAGATGATGTGGAAAAAGCTGAAGTACTCAATGCTTTTTTTGCTTCAGTCTTCACAGACAAGGTCAGTTCCCAGACTGCTGCGCTGGGAAACACAGTATGGGGAGGAGGTTAGCAGCCCTCAGTCGTGAAAGAAAGGTTAAGGACTATTTAGAAAACTGGACATGCACAAGTCCATGGGTCCAGATCTAATACATCCGAGGGTGCTGAGGGAGTTGTCTGATGTGATTGTACAGCCATTAGCCATTATCTTTGAAAATTCGTGGCGATCGGGGGGAGGTCCCAAATGATTGGAAAAAGGCAAATATAGTGCCCATTCTTTAAAAAGGGAAGAAAGAGAACCAGGGGAACTACAGACTGGTCAGCCTCACTTCAGTCCCCCAAAAAGTCATGGAGCAGGTCCTCAGGGAATCCATTTTGAAGCATTTGGAGGAGAGGGAGGTGATCAGGAACAGTCAACATGGGTTCACCAAGGGTAAGTCATGCCTGACCAACCTGATTGCTTACTCTGATGAGATAACTGGCTCTGTGGATATGGGGAAAGCGGTGGATGTGATATATCTGGACTTTAGCAAAGCTTTTGATACAGTCTCCCACAGTATTCTTGCCAGCAAGTTAAAGCAGTAGGGATTGGATGAATGGACTATAAGGTGGATAGAAAGCTAGCTAGATTGTCATGCTCAACGGGTAGTGATCAATGGCTCGATGTCTAGTTGGTAGCCGGTATCAAGTGGAGTGCTCCAGGGGTCAGTCCTGGGGCCAATTTCGTTCAACATCTTTATTAGTGATCTGGATGATGGGATGAATTGCACCCTCAGCAAGTTCGCACGTTACTTAGGGAGGTGGTGGAATCTCCATCTGTCATAAATATAAAGGGAAGGGTAACAACCTTCCTGTATACAGTAGTATAAAATCCCTTCTGGCCAGAGGCACAAAATCCTTTTACCTGTAAAGGGTTAAGAAGCTCAGGTAACCTAGCTGGCACCTGACCAAAAGGACCAATAAGGGGACAAGATACTTTGTTTTGTCTGTTCTTTGTATGTCTGTTCTGTGTGCTTGCTAGAGACAGATCAAGAAGGCAAGCAATCCAACTCAATTAGAATTAGTAAGTAATAATAAGGGAATGCGTTAGCTTACTTTTATTTTGGCTTGTGATTTTCCTTGTCTAGAGGAAGGTTTTGTCTAGAGGGAGGTTTATCCTTGGATTTGTAACTTTAAGGTTTTGCCTACAGGGGAGATCCTCTATGTTCTTGAGTCTTTTGTTATTCTGTAAAGTACTTACCATCCCGATTTTACAGAGGTAATTCTTTTATCTTTTCTTTAATTAACATTCTTTTTTTAAGAACCTGATTGATTTTTCGGTTTAAGATACAAGGGTTTGGGTCTGTGTTCACCTGTACCAATTTGTGAGGATATTATTCTCAAGCCTGCCCAGGAAAAGGGGTATAGGGGCTTGGGGGGATATTTGGGGAAGGTAGGGCTCCGAGTGGCCCTCCCAAAATGTTTGTTTAATTCACTTGGTGGTGGCAGCGTTACTTAATCCAAGGAATAGGGGAGTTTTTAACCTAAAATGGTAGAAAAAAGCTTAGGGGGTCTTCATGTGGGTCCCCACATCTATACCCTAAAGTTCAGAGTGGGGAGGGAACCCTGACACCATCCTTAGAGGTTTTGAAGGCCTGGCTTGACAAAGCCCTGGCTGGGATGATTTAGTTGGTGTTGGTCCTGCTTTGAGCAGGGGATTGGACTACATGACTTCCTGAGGTCTCCTCCAACCCTAATCTTCTATGAATCTATGCGTTTACTTGTGTGACTTTCTTGAAAACATCATCAGCAAACACATATTTCTTGAATGGTTCTTATTCCCAAACTGCTGCCTGCTGCCATTATAGGTTTTCTCTTCTAGTGAGAGAATGGTATGGTAGATCTCAAATCAATGAAGGCTACACTCAAAAAGATGTCAAGACTTCTCGAATATGCTGCTCAAACAGTTTTACTCTTGTTTCTACTGCCTGTCCCTCCCTTCTCACATGTATCTCCAGCCTTCTTCTCCTTGTCCAGATCTATCCCGCCCCCAACAATCTTCTATTCATTGAACTTTTTGAAACTTTGCACTTTTAGAGAGAGATAAGGGATTGACTCTGTGTACACAAATTTGCAGAGGGACAATAGGGCAGAGGTCTGATATTTCTCACCTCTATATATTGTTTATTTATTTTAAAACATTTTTGCTGTTAACAAGCATGTTACCTCTGCAGACACAAATCCACAGTTTGAGAGCTGCAAAACTAAGCATCTCTGATGGTATCTACTAGACTGAGCACTGAGTCCCATTGGGTAGATAGAAAGATTGACCTAAATAATCTATACAGAAGTGCCTGGAACCCCATAAAATTGGGTCCCTAATCCATGAACCATTGGAACTCATTTACAAAACTTTTCTTAAACATTACATGACTATATTGTATCATACCATAGAATTATAAGTTAGAATCCCTATTCCATGATGAGATATCTTTGAGTTAGAATGTATCTTAATTAAAACTATCCTGAGATAGGGTTTTTCCTCAAAGAGGATTTTATCAAAAAAAATCTGATTTAAATTAAAAAAATCCAATTTAAAGTTTTTAAAAATCCAATTTTTTGGATTGTTTTATACAAATCATTTATTTGTATCCACCCTGCCCTAGGGCCGCCCAGAGGGGGGGGGCGCAAGTGGGGCAATTTGCCCCAGGCCCCGGGCCCTGCAGGGGCCCCACTGAGCCCTGGCCCAGCGGCGGCCTGGGTCTTCAGCGGCATTTCAGCGGTGGGAGGCCCTTCAGTGCTGCCGAAGACCCGGATCGACTGAAGAGCCCCCCGCCGCCGAAGACCCGGACCGCCGCCAGGTGAGTACAAGCGCTGCAGCTCCCCCGCTTTGCCCCAGCCCCCCTGAATCCTCTGGGCGGCCCTGCCCCACAACACCCCTCCCCCATCTTGTACCCTATAGTTCCCCTACAGCCCCCTGTCCCCTTGCTATGCCTTTCCGGAACCTGTAAGTTTCGATTCCTATTTTCTCTCCCCGGGCCCCGCCGCCGCCCCCGCGCAGTCCTTTCGCGGTCGAGCTCCGCCCCCGGCCCCGTCCCGCCCCGCGCGGCATATCTGGGGCACCAGCTGTGGAGCCCGCAGAGCCAGCCGAGGGGCAGCACAGTGACATGGATCACAGCGTGAGCATCGACCTGCAGCCCCGCGACGGCGGCAAGGTAGGGCAGGACGGCTCGGCTCCCCCGTACTCCACCTACTCCTACATCAGCACCACGCAGGGCTTCCCCGTGCAGCCGCCGCCTCGCGACTTCGTGCTCTGGTCCCTCTTCAACACCGTCTTCTGCAACGTCTGCTGCCTCGGCTTCTTGGCTCTGGTCTTCTCCTTCAAGGTGAGCCCGGCTGCGGGGAGCTGGACCGGCTCCGGGGCAGGCGCCAGGGCATGGGACACTGCCCGCGAGTGACAGGTGCCCCAGGGAGGGGATGAAAGTGACCCCAGTTAACCAGCTGCGGGAGATGTCAAAACAGGGCGTGCGGGACAGACTGGCAGGATAGGACAGCTGGGCACCCACTTCCCCAGGCTGTGACCTTAAAGGCACTTCTGGGTAAGGCTGCTCTTCCCTCTCTGAAATCATGGATGGAGCTGTCAAAGGAGCCTTGGATCAGAGAAATATTTTATACGCATCCCCCCTGCACTCCCGCCCAAAAACTTATAATTGCCATGCATATTAGTGGTGTTTAAAGTAATCCTGTTCAGCTGTGTGTCTGCAGAAAGCCTCACACCAGTTTGCAAATTTGTCTGATACAATGTTCTGAGTCCCTGACTTGGACTCCTTTTCATGTAATCCACTGGGAATATAGTTTCACTCCTTTACATTATTTGGTTTATAATGCCCTCTTTAAAATTATTGTTAGTACTTTGTCATTTCCCTCTGGTAACATTGTGAAGAGGGATGTCATTGTGCTATTTAATTTGTATTTTTAATAGCAAATAAGCTTTGAAAATATGAACAGTTGCTAGTAGCTTCAGCAATCACATTGCACAGCGCTTCTAGTGGAACATTTCCTGCTTGTTTTGCAATCTTAAAATTTACAGTTTTTTAATGCTGATTTGTTTTTATAACATCTTTATTCTGGGATCATATGCCTTCAAGGCTGATTCCTGGGATTGGTGTAAAAACTTCTTCAGTTTCCTTTGATCCTCCAATGGGGATTGCCTTTGTCAACTGTTGTTTTACCTCTATCCAGCACCCTAATACTTGGAAAAGGGTCACCACTACCAGCCAGATTTTCTTAAAGATTGAAAGCCCCCACATGCATCTGAAAATCCCACTGGTCGCTGTGATGTTTTTAAAATTCAGGCTCTAAGGGCAATGCGCTACTTTGCAGGAAATCCTTCTCCAAGGCAAAATTCTACCTAGAACCCCAAGATAAGTTGACAGCCAAGAATGCAAAAATCATGAGTTATGCACCTAAACTTAATTAAATTAAAAAAACATATTTTGGGACTTTTAATGTGCTTTTCTGTTAATGCCGTCCTCAGGGTTTATGGGACCCTACACAGTATTATTAAACTGGTGCCCCTATGCCCGACGGCAGCCCACGCTCACAGCCCCGGAGGGGGGTGGGAGGGGGAGGGACGAGGTAGCAAAGGGTACCGAGCCCCCTGGCCCGCCTCACGGTGCTGAAGAGTCACAGTTCCCTGCAGAGACCCCCCTGTACCTTCTCCCTCACGCAGAATGCGTGACGCCAGTGCATTCGGCTCCATGAATACGGCCCCTGCCATGGGTGGTGGGTGAAGCTGCCGCTTGGGGAGGCTAGCACCCCAGCCCACCTCTTCTGCCTGTGGCCCTGCCCACACTCCACCCTTTCTCCACCCCAGGCCTTGCCCACACTCTGCCCAGGCCCTGCCCTCTCCCACTGTCTCTCTCCTCTCTTCCATCCCCCTCCATGCTCACCTACTTCCAGCCAAATCCCTGAACCCTATCTCATAGAACTGGAAGGGACCCTGAAAGGTCATTGACAAATGAAATAAAAAAAAAAAAAACCACTCTTCTGCAATTTCTAAAGAAAATGGAGCATGTTTTCCACTGCATGCCAGATGGTTAAGACTGGGCATGCAGAAGGTACCTAATTAAAAGCACTAAATTTGGGAATAAAAATGTCAGTCACAGGTTTTTTGATATACCCTGAAGTTTGTCAGAGATTTATTTGCAAGAACTTTGTAGTAAGAGAAAGTCACCTGTCCTGCTGACTACAACACTAAATATTATGGAATACATGATGCAGCTCTTCTGTTTTACATTTTCTTAATCAGTATTTCTAAGCTGATTTTATATTTTAAATGTACTCTTAAGCCTTCATAAAGTAATCATTCTAGATTACTACATATTTAACTCACTGAAACAAAGACATTATTTTAAATGAATCAGTCACAGAGGTTTAGTGTGTTCATAACAATGTTCGTTGCTTTTAGAAAAAGGGAACACTAATTTACTGTGTGTGATCTCCATAACAATAGACGTGTTTATGAAATTTCACCAACTTTAAAAAATGTTTCCAAAGATTTTTAGGCATAACAAAGGATTTTATATCTTATGAAGTTACTGATTTTTCTGGAGGGGTCTCTTAAAATTAGTTGGTCAAATAGTCAGAAGTAAAGAGAGGGAAACTCATTTGTCCAGCTATCTGGAAGGAAAGGGGTGTTGTCCCTTTAAGGGCTCTCTTCAAGAAGGGGGTGAAGGGAGAAAGGTATGGACAGTAAGACTTGGGAAGCAAGTTTTTTGTACTATAGTAATTAAAATTAAAATGTGTATTTTAGATAAGGGTGGTCTTTTGAAGGATTTATTTAAAAAACTGTATGTCTGAAGATCCAAATACTTAAGGCTAAAGATGAATACTCAGATTGTGCATCTAAAAATCTATGCTAGATGTGATTTTTATAATCTTCAGCAACACACTAATGAAATATTTTTAAAGCAAATTTTAAACTAAGGTCCTGTAGACTAAGGGCTTGTCTACACTTTACAGCGCTGCAACTTTCTTGCTCAGCGTGTGAGAAAACACCCCCCTGAGCGCAGCAAGTTTCAGTGCTGTAAAGCGCCAGAGTAGACAGTGCACCGGTGCTGGGAGCTACGACCCGAATGGAGGTGGAAAGCCACGTTAAAGCAGCATTACCATGTTCTGAGTAAATATTACAGTAATGCACACTGGTGCTGACAGTATACCCTTGTTAAATGGCTTCATTACCACTTGAATGGCTCTTTCACAGTTTGTGGTGTTCTAATAGGTCTAGCAGGCTGGAGGCTTTTTCACTTTTAAGTTACTAGGGACTTGTCTACACCACGCAGCCTTGTCCTTAAAAGTCAGCATGTGTAAATGCTCCTTGTTGGCACTTTTGCCGACAAAATACTTCCAGCCCCACGAGCGGCATTAGCTTTGTCGGCAGGAGAGTGCTCCTGCCAACAAAGCCGCATTCACACTGCCATGTGCATCGGCAAAACTATTCTTTCGCGCGGGGGGAGGGGAAGGGGGAGGGCTTTTTAGAGAGAAAGACAAAAGTTTTGTCAACAATTTCCCAGTGTAGACAAGCCCTAGATCCCCTCCAGAGGCAGGGCTGGTCCACGCTAACCAGGGCCGGCTCCAGGCACCAGCCCACCAAGCTTGTGCTTGGGGCGGCACCTGGAGGGGAGCGGCGCAGTGCTCCGGCTCCGGCCGCCGGGGAGAGCGGGGCCCCAGCCGGGGCTCGCCGCCCTCCCCCCAGCACTCTGGCCGCCATGGAGAGCGGAGCCCTGGCTGGGCACTCCGCCCTCCTCCCAGGGCTCCGGCTGCCCTCCCCCCCGGCGCCCTCCCCCCCCGGCCGCCGGGGAGAGCAGAGAGCCCCGGCCGGGGCTCGCCGCCCTCCCCACGGCGCTCTGGCCGCCCTCCCCTGCCGCGCTGGGGGTGGGAGGTGGGGGGTGGCCGGAGGCTTTTTTGCCTGGGCGGCAAAAAATCCAGAGCCGGCCCTGACACTAACCCCTTACTTCGAACTAAGATACGCAACTTCAGCTACGTGAACAACGTAGCTGAAGTCGAAGTATCTTAGTTTGAACTTACCGTGGGTCCAGACGCGGCAGGCAGGCAGGCTCCCCCTTCGACTCCGCGTACTCCTGTCGCGGAGCAGGAGTACTGGCGTCGACGGCGAGCACTTCTGGGATCGATCCCAGAAGATCGATTGCTTACCGCCGGACCCGGAGGTAAGTATAGACGTACCCGCAGACTCACCAGTCTGCAGCAGCTAGGTGTGGGAACCTGCAGGAAGGGTCAGAACAGGGATAGGAAGAGCAGGAGGGTGGACACTAAGACCCAAAGATGCCCCAAATTTTCAGGTGCCCTAAGCAGCCGCATATGCCTAAGGACGGCCCTGCTTCCCTTGCAGGCTGCCCTAGCTTTCAGCTGCCCTTTGGGCTGCCCTGGCTTCATATTTTTGCTGTTACCTTTCCCAAGGAATCCATATACCTAAAATAGTTGTACTTTGCTATAGCATTCAGTACCATTTTGGACTTCCAGTAACATGTAACTTCCCCCATCTCCCACCCTTTCTAATTGCAAATGTATTAAAAAAATCCTTATTTATGTAAATAGCCCCCCATCCTGCAAACCCTGAAGCGCACACTTTATGCATCTGTTACTTCATTTGTTGCATACTTAAATGTTGACTTTTCAACTGAATTGTTTATACTTCTAATTGCATATTTTAATTTCAATCCACCTTTTAGGTGTGCTGCATATTTTGTTCTGCTGCACTTTGGGGAGGTATTTGCATCTAAATGTCTGCAGCCCCCTGTTTGTGTGGGTGTCATGGGAAAACCAGCTAAAGTATTTTAAATGAAAGGAATTAAGAGGCCTTTCCCCCCCTCAATTTCCCTTAGTTGCCTCCTTTTACTAATAAGGGCTTGTCTACACGGTGTCAGAGTAACAGCCGTGTTAGTCTGTATCCGCAAAAAGAAGAACAGGAGTACTTGTGGCACCTTAGAGACTAACAAATTTATTAGAGCATAAGCTTTCGTGGACTACAGCCCACTTCTTCGGATGCATATAGAATGGAACATATATTGAGGAGATATATATACACACATACAGAGAGCATAAACAGGTGGGAGTTGTCTTACCAACTCTGAGAGGCCAATTAATTAAGAGAAAAAAAACTTTTGAAGTGATAATCAAGCTAGCCCAGTACAGACAGTTTGACAATAAGGGCTGGTCCCCACTTAGTCCGGACTTCGGACTAAGGTACGCAAATTCAGCTACGTTAATAACGTAGCTGAATTCGAAGTACCTTAGTCCGGACTTACCGCGGTCCAGACGCGGCCGGAAGTCTCTCCCCGTCGACGCCGCGTACTCCTCTCGGCGAGCTGGAGTACCGGCGCCGACTGTGAGCACTTCCGGGATCGATCCGGGATCGATTTATCGCGTCTTAACCAGACGCGATAAACCGATCCCAGAACATCGATGGCGTGCCGCCGGACCAGCCGGTAAGCGAAGACTAGGCCTCAGTGTGAGAATACTTACAAGGGGAGATAGAGTCAATGTTTGTAATGGCTCAGCCATTCCCAGTCCTTATTCAAACCGGAGTTGATTGTGTCTAGTTTGCATATCAATTCTAGCTCAGCAGTCTCTCGTTGGAGTCTGTTTTTGAAGTTTTTCTGTTGTAATATAGCCACCCGCAGGTCTGTCACTGAATGACCAGACAGGTTAAAGTGTTCTCCCACTGGTTTTTGAGTATTTTGATTCCTGATGTCAGATTTGTGTCCATTAATTCTTTTGCGTAGAGACTGTCCGGTTTGGCCAATGTACATGGCAGAGGGGCATTGCTGGCACATGATGGCATATATCACATTGGTAGATGTGCAGGTGAACGAGCCCCTGATGGTATGGCTGATGTGATTAGGTCCTATGATGATGTCACTTGAATAGATATGTGGACAGAGTTGGCATCGGGGTTTGTTACAAGGATAGGTTCCTGGGTTAGTGGTTTTGTTCAGTGATGTGTGGTTGCTGGTGAGTATTTGCTTTAGGTTGGGGGGTTGTCTGTAAGCGAGGACAGGTCTGCCTCCCAAGATCTGTGAGAGTAAAGGATCATCTTTCAGGATACCCCTGAAATTGTGGAAAAGCAGCAACCACACATCACTGAACAAAATCAGCCATACCATCAGGGGCTCGTTCACCTGCACATCTACCAATGTGATATATGCCATCATGTGCCAGCAATGCCCCTCTGCCATATACATTGGCCAAACCGGACAGTCTCTACGCAAAAGAATTAATGGACACAAATCTGACATCAGGAATCAAAATACTCAAAAACCAGTGGGAGAACACTTTAACCTGTCTGGTCATTCAGTGACAGACCTGCGGGTGGCTATATTACAACAGAAAAACTTCAAAAACAGACTCCAACGAGAGACTGCTGAGCTAGAATTGATATGCAAACTAGACACAATCAACTCCGGTTTGAATAAGGACTGGGAATGGCTGAGCCATTACAAACATTGACTCTATCTCCCCTTGTAAGTATTCTCACACTTATTGTCAAACTGTCTGTACTGGGCTAGCTTGATTATCACTTCAAAAGTTTTTTTTCTCTTAATTAATTGGCCTCTCAGAGTTGGTAAGACAACTCCCACCTGTTTATGCTCTCTGTATGTGTGTATATATATCTCCTCAATATATGTTCCATTCTATATGCATCCGAAGAAGTGGGCTGTAGTCCACGAAAGCTTATGCTCTAATAAATTTGTTAGTCTCTAAGGTGCCACAAGTACTCCTGTTCTTCTTTCTACAGGGTGTGATGCTAAAGGTATGACGTCAATGCACACAAGTTACACTGCCGTAGACCCATGTACGGGTGCTCTCATTCAGAAGCACAGTTTTGACAACAGTAGTCAGATGAACCACAGAAGATTGCAGGAGTACCCCCCCCCCCCTCCCAAGACAATTAGTCATCATGTCTTTCACCAGACTTGAATGTTTTTAAAGTCTTGTATAGCCCAGATGTAAATTACATTTATTTTATTTGTAGTCCAGAGAGGAGGAGGGAAGCAGTGGAGTACTTATCTTAACTGGTAGGGCCTGTGCATGCAGAGGGTGTTGGCCTAGCTACACAGTGATGCTCTCTATAAGCAATGTATCTAAAGTGGTGGCATTCATGTCCCATTAGAACTGACCAATTGAGCTACATTTTTGGTGCTTTAAACTGTAAAGATTCCCCTTTAATCTCAGCCTCTACCTGCTCACTACCCACACATAATATACCTTCCCTTCTACTAAGTATGCACTCCTAGGAATATTTAATTTTACAAACACGACACTGTCTCTTACACGTTTCTTACACTGTGAATCCAGGATTGCAGTAGTCTGAAATAAGAGCGTCCACACAGGGAGCTATTCCTCTAGAGCTATATTGCTTTAAAGTCACACGCTACCTTATTCTGGAATCATGTCCCAAAGAGAGAAATCCCCAATAAAGGAAAGAATGCAGTTCTGAGAGACTGGGAAGTAGGGTCTATTTCAACCACAAGCTGTTGGTTAAATGCAGGGATTGTTGGGTGAAATTCTCTGTGCTGCAGGAAGCTGGACTATATTCTCATAATGGTCCCTTCTGTGATTGAATTTACTGGTTGCCTGTTTTTGCCTGGCAGCGCTGGTGCTCTGCTGGTTCTCCTGGGCAGCGCAATTAACATATCACTGGACTTCTGTGTCTGAATTCTGCACTCCTTGACAACTGTGCATGTCCAGGCGCTCCACGGACTAAATTAAACAATGGGATAAAGACATAATATACAGTAGTGAATAAATAGGTAATTCAGCCATATGGTCTCTCCCTACCAAAAATGTCCAGACTGTGTGTAAATGTGGTGGTGTAGCTGTGTTGGTCCCAGGATATAAAGGAGACCAGGTGGATGAGGTCATATCTTTTAATGGGCCAACAGAAGTTGGTGGAATGTACAACCTTGTCTCTTTTGGCAACAGAATTTGGCCCAATAAAAAGAATTACCTCACCCGCCTTGTCTCTCTGCAAGGCGAAAGACAAGCTGCTAGAAGACTGAAAGGAGTGGGCAGGATGAGCAGGAGCGAGAGAGCTGGTGAAATTGGCTACAGCAAATCTATGGGGAGACTTAAAAACAAGGAGGGAACTTGGAACTTAATCTGGAAAGAGAGGGGCAGTTCTGAGGGCGCAGAAGGTCCATATGTGCTTCTTGGGGCATGTGAGCAGGCAGGTAGGGTGGTTCCACACATGTTGCTGTCTTGAGGGGTGTGGCTAAGGGAGGCCACAGAGGAGTTGCTGGAAATCAAGGTGAGGGGAGATGAGAACTCTTGGGGAGGAGGATTTCAGCAGAGGGGTTGTCAAGGCAGCGGGTCACTTGGGCGAGGTCGCAGAGAGAGTGAGAGGCAGTTCCATAGGAACTATGAAGAGAGGAGAGTTCAGGGCCCAAGAGGAAGCTAAAGTCACAGAGTGGGGAGGTCTCAGATGTGCAGAGTGTCAGGAGTCACTCTATTCATTCCTCCCAAGCCTCTGCCTGCCAGCAGCACTGGCTAGTTGGAGCTGGATATTGAGAGTTAATGAGCTTCCACCAAAGTCTTGAGAGCCACAAGTGCTCAGCCGCCCTGAGAAGCAGGCCTTGGTGCCTCATTTCACTCTTTACCCTTATTACTTCCCCTTCCTCCCCCCAGGCTAGAGATCGTAAAGTCCTGGGTGACACCGATGGAGCAGGAAGCTATGGCAAGACTGCCAAGTGCCTGAACATCACAGTCCTGGTACTGAGCCTCTTGACAGTGGTTCTGATCATCGTCCTCGTGGCAACAGGAGTTGTGGCTGTCTCACATGCAGTTCAACAGGAGAACCAAAACAGGAACAGCTACCGCTTTAACTACGGCAACTAAACCACCCCTCAGGATTCTCCCCAGCTGGATGACTTCTCCCCAAGCTTCCCTTACTCCGCTCTGCTTGCCTTTGTCCTGCTGTTTAAATTGTCAAGGGCTGGAGTGCTCAGTTGCTGAGTGGATGAAGGGGCAGTGCTCTCCTGATGTTCCAGTTGTTCTGTAACTGGAACCCAGCAATTCTCTTTGCGATGTGGAGATCTACACTCCACCACCACCCCCTTACAGCCACCACCCTTCTGCTGAAACTGACTGGCTGATCCTCCTTCCAAAGTGCCACCAGCCAAGTTTTACCTTAACAGGAGGGAGGGGTCACTATAGAGATGGGGTGGGGTGGGTCTCACATTGCTCTGTTTCCCCCACCCGAAAAGCAGACTGCGTGCCTTTCAAAGCCCTCTGAGATCCTGCAGCTGTTGGGGAGGGTGAACATAGTTCTGCTTATGCACAAAAGCTTATGCCCAAATAAATCTGTTAGTCTTTAAGGTGCCACCGGACTCCTTGTTGTTTTTGTGGATAGAAACTAACACGGCTACACCCTAATAATTGTTCTGCTTGTGATTATTCAGATTTTTTCTTTAGAGAATTATTTTTGTAGAGCTTTCCTTGGCAGAAATGTGCAGGGACTATTTTCAAATAAAAGTTTTTTTCCTCTTGTAAATGATTCATTCTTTATTCTTTTCAAAAGAAGCAGTTGAGTTCCTCCCAGAACTGAGGTTCTGGTCCCCAAACTCTCCACCCCAGGGTCAACAATCCATTTTTAATCTGGTAGCACCTGGCTCTTGGGAACACCAGTGCTCCTATTAATGCTGATCTTGGGAGCAGCATGGATGTGGGGAATGTGGAAGAGGAGACCAACAGAGTCCTGCAGGGACTTAGTGCATACGACCTGCTTGGTGCCAGCACCACAGCTTTCCTCCTGGAGACCTTAAACTCCAGAGGAGCAAGCAAACTTTCTAGTCTTCTCATGGGCCCCTGGTCTGATGTGAAATCCCACGAGACAGAGAGCCAAATTCCAGAGGTAGAGCCCCACTGACACACAGGAACATGTAGACCAGGGGTGGGCAAACTTTTTTTGGCCTTAGGGCCACATTGGGGTTGTGAAATGGTATGGAGGGCCGGGTAGGGAAAGCTGTGCCTCCCCAAACAGCCTGCATTCCCCATCCACCCCCTCCCATTTCCCGCCCCCTGGCTGCCTCCCTCAGAACCTCCGACCCATCCAACCCCCCTGCTCCTTGTCCCCTGACCATCCCCTCCTTGGACCACACGCCCCTGACTGCCCCCGGGACCCCACCCCCATCCAGCCCCCCTCCCGGTCCCCTAAACGCCCCTTCCCAGGACCCTCTGCCCCTAACCGCCCCCCTGGGATCCTCCCCAAGCCCCTTTCGGAATGTGGCCCTTGAAGCTGGGCGGAGGACTCAGGAGGAGCAGGGGCAGCCGCGCAGCCGGAGAGAAGCGACAGTTTCCCCTTCAAATCGCCGCTTCTCTCCGCCCGGCTGCGCAGCTGCCCGATGCTCCTCCAGAGTCCTCCGGCCAGGTTCCCCAAGCTCCTGCTGCCTGCACCACCTGCCTGCTCCCCTGCCCCTGCAGGGCAGCCCCTCTTCCCCCCCCCCCGGCCCTGGGGCCCCCTGTTGTTGGGGGGGGGCATGCCATAACAGCCTGTGTTCACCTGTGAGCCCCGCAGCCCGGCTGGAGCCAGCCACGCTGCTGTGTCGCTGGCACGGTGAGCTGAGGCTGTGGGGGAGGGGGGACAGTCTTGGCTCAGGGGCCGGGCAGGACAGTCTTGGCCCACGGGCCATAGTGCCCACCTCTGATGTCGACCTTAGACATCTGCGTGCACCTGCAGAAAATCCTGAGGCCCCCAAGAGAAATTTTACATAGGGGATTGTGGGAGGCTCTTTATCCTTTCCCAGGGGAGCTGAAGGACAGCGCTTTTGCCTCATGAAAGAGGGATCCTCACCATGCTGGTTGGAGATGCTGGGAGTTTGCTTTAGGTGAGAATAACTACTTGAGACAAAGGTTTAGCCTGTTAAGTTTAGACTCTAGGAGGCCTGTAATACTTCTGTTTTACATGTAACCAGTCTGTTTCCATTGTCCTTACTCACTACCCACTTGAATTTCTGATCTTTAATAAATCTGGTCTTATTTTCACTCCCCACATATTTCAGCGCTGTGGTATTAAGCAGAGTGGATCCTGAGTTGAAATAATTCAGGCTGGCATGTACTGTCCCCTGGGGGACGGCAACCCTCGTAATTCTGTGTGTGTGCAGTGAAGGGCCTGGGCACTGCAAGGAGCACTGTGCGGATGCGGGGGTTGCTGGGCGCCTATCGGTAGCCTGCACACAGAGAGCAAGGTCTGTAGCGGCCTGGGAGGTCGTGTTTGTGTTGCCAGAGGCTGGTGGTATCTGGGAACTGATGCACAAAAAGACATGGTCATGCTAAGGACAGGTGGTGGTGAGGTGCCTCACAAACAGGCATCACAGAGTCCCAATCCCTCTCCTTTACCCCCTGATTTCTCCCCCTGTCCTTCAGCTCTGTGGAGCTCCAGGGAACTTGATACAGGAGATTTTTCAGCTGCTCTGTGCTGTGTAAGGAATACAGCCTAAGAGTGCTGTGCTGTCACCACTAGCTGAAGCAGGGAAAGAACGACATTCAAGTGGTGTAATTTAATACCAAATAGAGTGGGGCCAGTGAAGCATAGTGTTCGGCTACACTTAGATAGGGATAGTTGTTTATAATCATAGAGGTTTAACAATTAATACAGTAGTTTTAGGTGGTTGTGACTAGGAATAACCAAATGATGGTCGCCAGTAGTCAGAGAAATCCAAAATGGAGGTCTGGGAGAGATTCAACCAATAGCAAGCAGGCAGGCTGAAGTGAAACAAAGGTCACTCCAAAACCCTGAAGAGAGGGGTCAGTTAAGCATAAAACAGGCCTTCAATCAGGTCTGGCTTTTCAGATGCAGGTCTTCAATCAGGTCCAGCTTTGACTGACAGATAGAGGGCTTAAACCTGATCGGTGGTGGGACTGTAAAAGTAAGCAATCCCAATAGGTCAAAATCTGTATAGAAGGAAGGTAGCTGACAGGCTTGGCTTAGTCTGTGTTTGTCTGTCAGTGTGAGTGGGAGGTGCTGGAGTGTACTGGAGTAATAGAAGAGTCATCAAAAGAAAAGACCAAGGAGGAAGAAAACAAAAAGGGCTAAAATCACTAAAGAAAAGGCAAGCAGTGGCAGCGAGGCAGCAGCAGCAATGACCCCATTGACAGAGCAGAAGGGCTATTCAGAGGGAAAGGAAGACAGCGGAGAGGTAAGCACGGAGACTCTAATATAAAGTAGAACATATCCATGGGATAAGAAAGCTGGATGTTTATAATGTAAATGTTTAAGGATTTGCTGTCAGTGACTGGCCATTCCATATGGAATGTAACCACTTGAAGCTCTTTTCAATTGTGTGATATTACAATTTTGAATACTTTGATGTGTGCCTGTGCTAACAGAAGTTATGCCTTGTTAAGAAGATGTATGGATTCTTCGTTCTTTTAATACATTTGTTGTATTAGGGAATATTGTGCTAAATAAAGAATAATTTTTGTTTTCGAAGAATAGTGGCTGGATGTCGATCCTTTGAGGGGAATGCTGTATCCATGTCCTTCCAAGGGTCAACAGAGGTAATCTGTTCTAGGGAGTCCTCCAAAGGTTGGACAGAAACCCCCGGTAAAACCCTGGCAAATCCTCTAGAGCGGGCCACCCCCTTCTACCTACCAAAACAGACAAATTGATAAATTGAGTTAGGCAGGCTGTTGCGGGGTGCCAAAAGTCTAATTTTGACTCAGCCCCTTCACTGCAACTTGGCGGTGGTGTATTCATTTAGATGGAATATAGGGACCCAAAGGTGTGAACACGGCCCCACTTGTGTCTAACTCAACACAAGGTTTGGCATACAGAGACCACAGCCAGCTTGGCACCATGACAACACATTCTTTTAACACTTTATTGGAGTTACAGCAAAAGAAGGACAAACAGTTAAAATGTAAAGCATTAAGTAAGGCTTTCATCCTAACAACAATCCTTGTTCCCTTTAGCAGGAGAGTCTTTAGAAGGATCACCCCCCTCTCCCTAGCCCTTGTCTGACAGTTACTTAGATCAGCATTTCTCAAATGTAGCCACTGTGGCTGCATGTGGCCACCCGAGGCTTTTCTTTAGGCCACAGCCTCCTGGATGGTGACTGCAGGGGGGGCAAAGGTTGGACCCTGCCCCCCTTTGGAGACACGAACACTGGAGGAGCAGGCAGCCAGTGAGTTCCCCTCCTTCCAGGAATGGTGTGGTCAGGTTTCCATTGTGCGGTGGCGGGTTTCAGGCTCCATCCACGCAGAGGTGAGTTCCATCCTTCGGTCATGTGGTGGGGGTGCCAGCCCTGGGCTTTTCCCCCCCTCCATTGCCCTGACCCCTGCTGCCTCCCTGCCCACCTCTCCATCTAGGGCTTAATTTGTCCCCGGGCTTGCTGGGGCTGAGAAGTCTGCTGTGAAAATTGATATTTGTATATTTGTTAATGTCACTTTTCACAGCAGACTTAGTAGCTAGCTGTGAAAAGAGATATTAACACACAAGTATCACTTTTCACAGCAGCAGACTTACTAGCTAGCCAGTAAAATAAAAAAATGCAAAAGAACCAACAACAAAAAAGACATGAACGTGCAAAGCACCTTCTTTGTATTTCTATTCTGGATACATCCAGTAAAGAATAGAGACAACTGTACATTATTTTTGAGTCTGCAAAAAAACAAACAAACCCCAAACCCTACATAAATTACAATGATTTGGACATGTATATGTGCATATTTATTTGTTTCTCTTAAAGTTAATTAAGTATTTTAGGAAAATTGTCAGAGCAGCCACCAGCAAGAATTGATGGCTGCACTCTGAGGCCTCCAAACATTTTATTTTGAGAACCTCTGTCTAAGAAAGTAATAATTGTCCTTTGTGGAAAAGAGGGAATGTTAGCTGAGGTGAGCTGGAGCTCTTGTTAATGTTGGATCCTGTTTGCTTCATGACAAAACAAAACCCACGCCAGGGGAAAGAGAAGAAGAGCAGAGATAGAAAATGCAGCTTCCGTTGCTGGTGTTGATTTTTCACTTGCAACCTCACTGCTGGAAAAACAGAGCACATGGTCTCAGCACATGGTCTCAGCAGCCACTCTGAGACTTGGCAAACTTGTACTGTACCTTCTCCGGCTATTCTGGGTACTGCATTTAGTGGCCTCTTTCTGGTCCCAGGCTTACAGCAGTGTTGTCAATAGGCAGTCCTGGCCAGCTAAGCCAGACTTCCATTAGACAGAAGGAAAAAGGAGAGGGATTGGCAAGAGAAAACATACAGTAGGGAAGGAAAAGGACATGTGGGAGGAAGGGGGAAAGACAAAGACTCACATGCAGGTGGGGGATGGGATTTAGCCAAAGCTCATGGAGGTGATGGTATCAGCTGGGTCCCTTCTCTCTGGCCTGCTCTGGTCAGAACATCTCTCAGAATAAGGATGAAAATAGAACGAGGGTGTCAGGCTGGGTCCCAGGAAATGGTGGGGGTGGCAGCTGTCTTGATGAACCCTGCGCCTTCCCCTTTGTTCAATCAGCGAGTGTGCTCGCTTCACCTCTACTCAATGCCCCCCTCCCTAGTCTCAGTGGGAGGATCCCAAAGGGGTGTGATTGGTGGGATCACCCATCCCCTCATTATTCTGTCCACCAGTTCAGTTGGATGTCTGACCTGCCAATATTGGGGCATTGATTTCCAGTTCCACACTCCTCTTTTTTACCAGGTGTGATTTTAGCACTGTCCTTGAATTACATCTCTAGGCCTTTTCCTTTGAACTAGTTCGGTCTGGCTGTCTCCTTTCGGCACCTTTTCCCACCAGCATGTATTATTATAGGCGTACTGTGACATTTAATGACCTTTAACTCACTTTTCACAGTGGAGCTCACAAGTGGGGTCAGTTTGTAGGCCCAATTATTACACTGGTGGTGACAAAAAGGAAACTCTCTGGAGTGTGGGAGCGCTGCAGTAGCAGCTGTGGCCGAAGGTAGCCGGCAGAGCTGTCAGGTCAGTGGGTTGGTGTGCTGGAGGGTGAACTTGGGATGAGTGCATGTAGATGCAATGAGCATGGCTCAGAACTATGGCCGTCCCTTCCTAATGTATTTCATAAGGAAATATAAGGGGGAGGGGAGGAAGAACATTTGGAGCGACAAAGCTCTGCAGAGGGAGGGAAGCAGTGACCCATCTGTGACCACACTCCTTCTGTCAGCCAGCGATTTGAGTGTTTTTTGAAAAACTAAACAAATTCCTAGACCAAAACTTCCTTAAGCTGGAGTTAAGGGTGAGAGCATGTCACACTTGGGTCAACATCCTGGAAGAACAGTTCAGTTCTCAAAGTGGAGAGCCAGGACATTCCGAGTTAAGGTTAAACTGAAAAAGATCACCCTATATTTGAATAGATGGTTTGTGCTCCCAGAAAGCTAAATTGGAATTCCCGCCCCCCCAGCCAAAAAGTGGGGAGGGGAGCTTGGATGCTGACTGTATTTTGTTGTCTGGCCCTCCTCTATAATGGGTCAAAGCAAATCCCTAGATCCAACATACTTTAGTTCTTGGGGTTCTGAAATAAGAGCTGATTCTTGTTACAAGCTCATGCCTGGCACAGCTCGATTAAATACTACCCTGTCATGAATCCAAGTGGCCTCCCTCCAGTCCCGAGAGGGAGGGACCATTACCTGCCCCGTGGGCGGTGGATATCGCAGGCCAGGGGAAGCTGAGTCTCCCCAAAGAGCCAGGCGTGGCTCTGCCCTGAGGCCCCCTTTTACTTCCCGCTCTTCCCCTGTGGCCTGGACTGGGGCTGGTGCTAGAGTGGGCTGTCCTGCAGCCCAGGACTTGGGGCAGTTGGGGCCACCTTCCTAGCACTCCAGGGCTGGGAGCGTTGGGACCGTGCCGCCCGGAGTTCCACTCTGTAGCTGGGGCCGCTAGGGCTGCCCGTCCGGGGGTGGGGGTGCTGGGGCCACAAAGCCTGGGGTTCTGGGGCTGGGTGTACTGTGGCTGGGGAGCTCGGATTGCTTGGGTCTGGGGGTGGGAGGTGTCTAGCCACCGCAGTGGGAGTTCGGGGCTCTGGCAGTAGAGGGTGCCGGGGGGAGGGGGACGGAAGGGGCAAGGGAAAGGCAGGGCCAGAGGCAGCCTCCCCAACCAGGCAGTTCATGCACTGCCCTTGACCTAGCCCCCTGGTGGGTGGAGCCAACCCCCCGCCTCCCCACTGGCAGCACAGGGGACGGGACAGAAAGTATAAAAGGTGGGTCCTGTAGCTCATTTGTGGCTGAGACAGGGGAGGAGGCAGACCTGCTGTGCTCTCTGTTGGATCCCAGACCAGCCATTGAGCTGCACAGCGCATTGCCAACTGAGGAGGCTGAGGGTGGCGAGGAGTTGCTAGGGTCCTGGGCTGGGAACTAGTGGAGTAGGGTGGTGTGACGTTCTGTACCTCCTGGGAACACCCTACACCACCATGTTCATCCTTATAATATGATTGTGTGGCATATCTAATGCAAAGTTTGTCATGTTGGGTGTCTTCAAAAGGCTCATGATGCACTGAGCATTGCTGTTATAGTAATGTTATAGGTTGTAATTTCATGTATATAGTTATAAGGCTGAAAATGTGTCCTCATGGCTTACAAAGGCCCAGGCAAAACTCTCCAAGAACAGAGAGGCAGTTCACTCCTCATCAGGGCATGGATGGGACAAACCCAGCCCAACCTCATGGGAACAAAGGACACTGGCCTAGGCAGCAACAAAAGAATCTGTTAGACTCTCAAGGGAGTCACCCCCCTTCCTTTGGTCAGTTTGGAACTGCGATGAGGTAATGCTCACCTGACCCTGAAGGGGGGGGGGGGGCGCAAAGCCAAGAGGGAAGAAAGAACATGATGAAAGGGAGAGCTGTTTGCCATGCTCTTCCTCTCTCTTCCACTTCCATCTACAGACATCACCACCAAGTGACTGAAGCGCTGATCAAAGGGGAGAGCCTGGCTGAAGGGCAACCAGCCAGCCTGTGGTGAAAAGCATCTAAGTTTGTAAGGGCATTGAAAGTGTTAAGATCAGCTTAGAATGCGTTTTGCTTTTATTTCATTTGACCAAATCCAACTTGTTGTGCTTTGACTTATAATCACTTAAAATCTATCTTTGTTGTTAATAAATCTGTTTGTTTATTCTACCTGAAGCAGTGCGTTTGGTTTGAAGCATGTCAGAGACTCTCCTTGGGATAACAAGCCTGGTGCATATCGATTTCTTTGTTAAATTGACGAACTCATATAAGCTTGCAGCATCCAGCCGGCATAATTGGACACTGCAAGATGGAAGTTCCTAGGGTTGTGTTTGGGCACGGAGATATTGGCTAGTGTCATTCGGTTGCACAATCCAAGGAGCAGCTTATGTGTGTGAACAGCCCAGGAGTGAGGATTCTCGCAGCAGAGCAGGGTAAGGCTGTCTCCCAGAGGCAAGGATTGGAGTGACCTAGCAGATCACCGGTCCAGATAACACCAGGGGAATGTCACAGTGGTGCAACAAGCAGGGTGTATACACGGCTTGTTAATGCAAGTGGAGTTCACACTTTAAGCACTGATATTTGTGATTTTAAGTGAGTCTTAAGTGCAGTGGCTAAGAACATTCAGGAGGAGGTCACAGTTTTGTTATTTTCTGTTTGTTTATTTCGGGTGATGGAAATAAGCACAAGAAAGCAGAAAAATGACTACCAGTAAGGCAGCTACAACACTAGAGCTGGCCAGACTGGAAGCAGAAGAGAAGGCAAAGGACCGCGAGTTTCAAATTGTGGCAGGCAGAAACAAGGCTCAAAGAAGCAGCCACAGCCAGGGAAATTAGGGAGGCAGAGGCAGCCAGGGAGGAGGCTGCACATAGAAGGGCCATGGAAGAAAGAGAGAGAGGGAAAACACTAACTGGACCTGCTAGAGAAGCAGAACCAGAACCCACCAACCCCAATGATTCTCATCACTCCAAAAATCCATAAATGGGAACACTTATGTCCTGCATACAGTGAAGACGATGATATTGCTGAATATCTGACTCCCTTCGAAAGGCTGTGTGTAATACATGAAATCCCTGATGATAAGAGAGTTCCTACCCTGATTGCGAAATTAGCTGGTAAAGCCCGAAATGTATTCCATGGAATGCCTATTGAAGATGCTTTAGACTATTGTAAATTTAAAGATACTGTTTTGCGAAGTTTTCAGATTACCCCTGAAACATATAAAGTTAAATTTAGGAATCTTAAGAGGGATATTGGTATGAGTAATGGGGAATATGTAAACAAAATGAAAGATTTGTTGGGCAAATGCGTGAGGGAATGTTGGATCTTGTTGCTCAAGAGTATTTCGTAAGCATATGTAAGGCCGATGTGTAGCAATGTCTATGGGACAAAGATGTAAAGTCTGTGGATGAGATGGCTTTTTTAGCTGATGCCTTCAAACAGAATCAGGTGTCTATTGAGGGCAGGCGACAGAAAGAGGGGTTTAAAACTGGTGGGAAGGGAGGATCCCATTTTGCCCCTGGAAAAATAGAAGGGGGTTGGGAGCCTAAACATTCTCTTACCCCAAAACATTCCTCTACTGGTAACTCCTATCCCAAATCTCCTGTAAAAGCAGAAGAGCCCAAAAGGTGCTACTGGTGTAATTCCACTGATCACCTGAGGAATAAATGCCCTGTGCTAGGAGGAAGCAGGCAAACAATAGCTCATGTTAGTTCTGCTGCCCTCAACACAGAAACCCCCCAAGCAATTGAAACCTATCACATTGGTTCTGTGAGGTTAGCCTCTGCAGAACCAGATATGGAGCATGTTAAGGTTATCCAAATTGATGGCAGGGAATACTTGGGGCAGAGGGATACAGGGGCCCAAATCTTTCTGGTTAAGCAGAGTGTGGTCCCAAAGGCCAGTATGCTGCCTGGCCAAATGGCAGAGATTGTGGAGGTGGGCAAAAGCAGATTCCTCATACCGCTAGCTAAAATCCATGTGGTGTGGGAAGGTTTGGAAAGTGTTTTGGCTGTGGGGGTAATGGAACACCTCCTAGTCAACCTGCTCCTTGGTAATGATTTTTTCCATGTAGCTCAGGTTTAAAGTATTTGCCTGCAGCAGGAGGGAGTTTTATGCTGGGACCCCCGAGGGAAAGGGTGAGGTCTCAGGAACTGCTGAGAGAATGGGAGAGAGTCTCCTTGATCCTTCTGCAGCAGGGAGAAACCACATGCTTCCAAGTGGGAGGGTGGTTGAGACCAACTCCTGCACTGCAGCTGGAGGCAACACCACATCAGGAAGGGATGGGGGTGTAATGCCTGCCAGGGAGAGAACTGTCCAGGTTGTTAGTTGCCAGCAAGTCACAGATAAACCAGAGGCAAAACAGCTCTAGGGAGCACAGAGCAATGTGTCCCAGAGGAGAGCCCAGAGAAGGGGCAGAGGATCTCGGAAACCACTGAGGTCGGTGAGGATTCCTGTGACGCAGTAACACAGGGAAGCAGGGTGCTTCCATGTAGGGGAGGGGCTGAGACTAGCTCCTTTCCAGCAGAAGGCAACATGCCCTCAGGTGCAGGGGCAGGAGAGGTATTATCAGTAATTAAGGAAACTGTCCCAGTTGTTAGCTGGCAGAGTTCTGCAGATGAACAAGAGACAGGACCCTTCCCAAGGAGCACAGATAAATGTGTCTTAAGAGGGGGCCCAGAGGAGGGAACTGAGGAAGGAATAGTGGGGGTACAGAAATGTCTCCTCACTAGTCACTTGGGGCAGGATGCCCAGGACACTAGGAGGATGGCTGGGTCAGCATCTGTGTACTCAGGCAACTCAGCCTGTAACCCAGGTTTTGAGAAGGAACAGTGTAACTGGTCTCCTGGAGGGGAGCAGTCACACAGCTGACTTCTCAGGGACAGAGAAAGGGGTGGCGGAGGGTATCCCAATCCAGGTCCCAGTTTTTCAGGATGCTATTTCTGATAAGTTTTTGGAAAGTAACTGTGTCTCTTTACATCAAGATGCAGCTCCAACGCCTGTGACAGCAGAGGAGTTGGGACTAGAAAATTGCCAGGTGGTAGTTTGTGACCCAACTGACAAATTTGTGACAAATGACCCAACTGACAGAGAGGGCGGTGTTTTCTCCCAGGCTGGTGAGAGAAAGGGAGCAGTTATGGGAAAGCTGCTGGGAAAAGGTGGATCTGATCAAAGGATAAACACACCTAGCCCAGAGAGCACCGATTACAGCCCTCTAGGGGGCAGGGAAGGGCTCAGTGCTGGGAGGGGGAAACACAGGGTAACCCCATAGCGGGAGCTAGATTTTCTACATATGTACAGTCCTGGGGTTGGGAGACCACTCCTCAAAGGGCCAGCCAATGTGCAGGATCTCCCTGAACCCCATCTTGCCAGTCCCTGAGGAACCAAAATTCCAGAAACATGATTAAATTAAGAGCTCACACAGAGGGGAACACTGGAGGGAAAGAAAAGCCAGTGACTGATTACATGGGAGAGAGTCAAAGGACACCATGAGTAATGAACAAACTAACCTCGAATTAGAATATCTGAACAGAGGGCGTGGTATCATAAAGATACTTGTAAACAACCATCTGTGATAAAAATGTTGGTATTAATGTTAAGGGCTTGTCTACACTTACATTTTATAGCGCCCTAACTTGCTGGCTCAGGGGTGTGAAAAATCACCCCCGTGAGCGCAGCAAATCTGAGTGCTTTAAAGTGCTAGTGTAGACAGGCTCCGAGTGCTGGGAGCTAATCCCCTTGTGGAGGTGGATTACTAGGAGCGCTGGGAGACCACACTCACATTTCAAAGCACTGCCGCGGGAGCGTTCTAGCGACAGCACTTTGAAGTTTCTAGTGTAGCCATGCCCTAAGTTTGGGGATAAGAATTTTGACACAGATGTTAAACCTTATGATAATGCTACTTTTCAATTATCACAGCAGAAAAAACAATTAAAAAAGCTGGTTTGCTGTGTGTGAGTGGGAAACTGAGGCACACTGCCTCATGGCCTTAAAGGCTGGATGCCAAGAGAACTATAACACAAACTGCCTTCGAGCTAGTCAGTGACTGACCCTCTTGCAGTAAACTGGGGGGGAGGTGTGATGTTCTGTACCTCGGGGGAACACCCAGCACCCCTATGTTCATCCATGTAAAATGATTGTGTGGTATCCAAAAATGTAAAGTTTGTCATGTTGGGTGTCTTTGGAAGGCTCATGATGCACTGAGCATTGTTGTTATAGTGATGTTATAGTAATTGTTACAGTGATGTTATAGGTTATAATTTCATGTATAGTTATGAGGCTGAAAATGTGTCCTCATGCCTTAAAGCAAGCCCAGGCAAAAACTCTCCCAGAACAGAGGGGCAGTTCACACCTCATCCGGGCATGCATGGGACAAATCCAGCCCAGCCTCACGGGAACAAAGGACACTGGCCCTGGCACCAACAAAAGAATCTGTTAGACTCTCAAGGGAGTCACCCCCCATTCCTTTGGTCAGTTTGGAACTGCGATGAGGTAATGCTCACCTGACTCTGAAGGGGGTAGCGGCAAAGCCAAGAGGAAAGAAAGAACATGATAAAAGGGAGAGACATTTGCCATGCTCTTCCCCTCTCATACACCTACATCTACAGACACCACACCAAGCGACTGAAGCGCTGATCAAAGGGGAGAGCCTGGCTGATGAGAAACCAGCCACCTGCGGTGAGAAGCATCTAAGTTTGTAAGGGCATTGAAAGTGTTAAGATCAGCTTAGAATGCGTTCTGCTTTTATTTCATTTGACCAAATCTGACTTGTTGTATTTTGACTTAGACTTTAAGGGATTATATCTTTATATTTAATAAATCTGTTTGTTTCTTCTACCTGAAGCAGTGCGTTTGGTTTGAAGAGTGTCAGACTCTCCTTGGGATAACAAGCCTGGTGCATATCGATTTCTTTGTTAAATTGACGAACTCATATAAGCTTGCAGCATCCAGCCGGCATAACTAGACATTGCAAGACGGAGGTTCCTAGGGTTGTGTCTGGGACCGGAGATATTGGCTAGTGTCATTAGGTTGCACAATCCAAGGAGCAGCTTACATGCCAGAGACTGTGCGTGATAAGCCCAGGAGTGGGGGTTCTCACAGCAGGGCAGGGTAAGGCTGGCTCCCAGAGTCAAGGATTGGAGTGACCTAGCAGATCACCGGTCCAGATAACACCAGGAGAACATCACAGGTGGGCCTGGGTTCCCTTACCCCCTGTTGCCAACCCCCCCATGCTTGGGGCTAGTGACGAACTCACCTGAGGGCCTGTATATAGACCGTTTGTTGCTGTGCCCTGCCCTGAGGGCCAGAGCTATAGACTATTTATTTACTCTCTGACCCAGTCAGAAGGCCAGAAACCCAACTGTTGGTGTCAGCCATGCAGAACCTCTGGACCTGAGAGGGAGGAACCAATACATAGCCACAGATTTTCTTCTAACAGCTCTTTGTGGCTAGTCTTGTTCTCTCCAACTGGATGAACATTAACTAAACTATGGCATTCAGCTGTGGAGATCTTGGCTTGAGCAGGTATTTCCAGCCCAAGTCCTGCCCACACACTCTTGTAATGGTCAGAGGTGCGTTCCATTTCCACTTTCCTGCCATAATGGCCTATCAGTTCTGGATTTTCTTTTCCTCTCCTGTATTTCCCTCCAGTTGCTCAAGAAGAATTTGCGGGTTGGTTTTCCACACAACTGGTAGCACGTGTTAGAGGCACTTTCTGATACATTTTAAAAAGTTACCTGCTTCCTCCACATTTTCCACTGATCTGGAAATATTTTTGTTGCACACCGTTAACCACACAACTGGTAGCACGTGTTAGAGGCACTAGGTAGGTGGGCCGGGGGTTGGAGGTGAAATCAAGCATCCTCTCTCTCAGGTCCTTGGCTGGGTCATTTATGCCCACGTGCTCTGAGTCTAACAGATTGCCATATCTGGAATTGGGAAGGAATTTTCCCCAAGGTCAGATTGACAGAGACCTTGTGGGGTTTTGACTTTCACCTGCAGTGTGTGGGTGTGGGTCACATGCCAGATTATCTGGGTATATCTCACCTAATCAATTCCCTGCCATTGTGGGGGCCTCTGGCATTGGTGCACCTCGGGTCTTCTGTTCTCTGCCTATGGCCAGCCTATCGGGGATGGGTTGGGTGGAGCAGGGGCCAGTCTAGCTGGGGAAGGGAGGAGGAAGATCCCTCCTGGGGGCAGTAGGGGTATATAGGGCCCGGCTCTGTTTAGTTTAGTTTCCTGACCCCACCTGGGCTCCACAGCCCCTCCCTCCAGAGCCGCCTGCACTCTGCCCCCACACCACCCTAGCATGGAGTCCAAGCCGCAGGCCGTGAGCAGCCCCAGGACCTGGTTGCGCCCTACCCCAGCCCTGCGCGGGGCTTCCAACTAAGCAGCCCATGGACTTTGTGCTCTGGTCCCTCTGCAACGTCCTGCTGTGCCAGGAGACCACCTGTCTGCCTGGGCTGCCCTTCACTGACCTGCTCCATCAAGGCGAGACCCCCCTCACCCCAAATACCCCGATCCCGCCAGTCCAGCCCACTCTGGATCCCCAGGGCCCATTGCCGCACCCCAGTCTCTGCCCCTCACTCTCCCTCCCGCCCCACCTGCTTCTCTCCATCTCTGGACATCTCTTCCTCCCCCCTCCGCCCTCATTCACCACCCCACACACACCCTGAGCCTCAGCAGAGTTTTGTTTCCTCTGCTCCACCTGCCATGGCTCTGCCTGGCATTTCCCTGATCTGCTCCCGTGCCCCAGAGCCTAGGGTGACCTGATTTGGGTGTGGGGTATAGTTGCATATTTAAGACGAAACCTCTAATATGGGGATGGTCCTGATAATATTGCGATGTCGTGTTACTCTACCGGAGCCACCAGCTGGCCTCTGTCTTTGTCTGTACCAAGGCAAGACTCCATCTCCTCCGGGGGGGCTGCCCCATAGCTAGGGCTGTCCTGTGCTGCCCGCTGCAGGCAGCCATGTGGGGGGGGGGCAGGCTGTATGTGGGGCTGAAGGTAAGAATGTGGCGGGGAAGGGGCAGGAGTCTAGCTGAGCCCATTGGCTCTGGGGGTAAGCCCCAAGGTGGGATTTGGGGAGGGGAGAGCAAAGGGAGTTCAGTTAATTCGGTGAGCACACGCTTACGCAAATACTGAGAACTGAGCACAGCACCTGGAAAAATGTTACATTGTTTACGATTCCCTGGAGAAAGGGCCCAAACTCTGCCGTCTGTAGCGAAGAACAATAGATTTAGCAGCTCAGACTAAACAAGAACTTACTGAAAATGCAGCCCACACATCTCCCTGCGAGGCTGCGCCAACCCCCCTGCCTTGTCTGTTTCCAGGCTTGGACTTCTCCAGCTACAAACTCTGAGCCATTTGGAGAGCTGAGACAGAAGGGGTCAGAGCCTCAGCTCTAGTAAACCAGTAACACTCTATTAAAAGCAATGGAGCTTTAGCAATTTACACCAGCTGAGGATCTGGCCTCAGGGGCTTGGCTCCGACGCAGCTTATCCACTGATATTTCAAGAGGATCTGATGGAACCCATTGACTTGCCCATTCAGTTATCCTTGGGGTGGAATGAGGGCTCCTTCACATGCATTTACAGCCTCCAGGGTCCCTTACCCTCCTCTGGTTTTCATACACTGGTGATCATCCTTTCAGGGGAATGAGAATGAGCTGGATTCTCCACGGAGCCCAGCAGGGCTGTGTTTTTAACTATCTGGGCAGCTCTAGCACTTCTTTAATCATCATCAGTTAGCCAAGATAGATCTTCAACGGGTGCCAATTGCTGAAGCTCCATCAATTTCTATGAGGCTGTGCGGAAGACATGGCCGATTACAGTGTTTCAACCCCTCCTGCTAAATCAGTCCATCCAGCACGCTAATCATTCCTGACGTGCTTCTCCAATTCCCTTCACTTTTTTTGGGGGGGGGGGGGGGGGGGAGGGGGAGAGATTTTTTCTTTTTTAACTTGCTGCACATGCTTGTTTTTACCCCTTTTCTGAGTCTCTCTTCTGACAAATGACTCCCCCTGAGCTGCACACGGCTCTCACGTCTGTAGGCAGGGGCTGAGGCACAGGTCTCTGGCTGGAACAGATCAAATTGTTTTCAGATAATGTAAAATAAACAGGGCGTATCAGTTTGCATGAGACATTGGCCTTGGCATTGGTTACTGTTTAGGTCAGCTGCAGCACTGTCCGTCCCCAGCATGTACGGGGAATAACCACGTGGGTTTCAATTTATTCAAAAGATTTCAGGATTCAGTTAGAGGTGTTGGGGGCCGTTGGACATGGCGAGGGAGCGTACTGCAATGTAAACTGTAACTTATGCCGAAGTAGCGGAAAGGCAAAGGCCTAGCAGGAATTAGCACACACCTTATAAGGCAACCCTCCCCTTGCTTTGTTCTTACACGTGCCAGGGCTGGCCTGGAGGGAGTGGCCACAAAGGAGCCCTGGGACTCTGCTGAAGAGGGGTGGTCACACTGGGGACTGTAGATAGGGTGACAATATATTTCTCAGAGGGAAAACAGGACACCCCTGGGCCAGTCTGAGCCTCTCCTCTCCTGCCCCCGCACGGGTGCGGCCTGAGCCCTCCCTGCCTCCCACCAGCACAGGGCAGGCCTGAGATCCCCCTCCTCACCAGCGTCGGGGCCAGCCCAAGCCCGCCTGCTGCCTACCCGTGATCCCCCTCCTCCCTGCAAACCCCTTACCACCTGCATATGGGGCTGGTCCTCCAAACTCCCCGCACATGCGGAGTGGGTGGTCTGAGCCCCCCACGCCGCCCAAAGCCCCCAGCCCCCACCTGCATGCTGGGCTGCCCTAGGCCCCCTCTGCCCCCTGCATGTGGGGCAGGTCAGCCCGAGCCACTCCCCCTAGCCCTTCCTCCCCCACATGGCTGGTATTGCCACTCACCCCCTCCTCCACCCCACACATTCCTCTGCGCCCCTCTAGGGTTCCCACCCCACTTTTTGGCAAAACTGTGCATTTGTCCCGTTTGTCTTGCCAACTGATGATCAGTTGGCAGAGCAAACAGGACAAATGCCCGGTTTTGTCAAAAAAGTTGGGAAGCCTGGGACAGGGCCTAAAAAAGGGACTGTCCTGGCCAAAACAGAACATATAGTCAGCCTTACCCTAGAGCAGTGGTTTTCAAACTGTGGGTCACGACCCATTACTAGGTCGCGGAATTTAAGGCACTGGGTTGTGGCAGCTCTGGTCAGCACTGCCGACTGGGCCATTAAAAGTCCCATTGGCGGTGCTGCCCGGCTAAGGCAGGCTAGTCCCTACCTGTTCCGAGACTGTGCTGTGCCCCGGCAGTGGCCAGGAGCAGGTCTGTGGGACACGGAACTCCGCGCACTGCCCCTGCAGCGAACTCCGGTCCCGCACTCCCATTAGCCGGGAACCTCTTCCTTACCCCTGACTGGGCTATCTTGTGAAGTCACAAGGAGGAGAGAGTCTGGGTGCTAAGGAGTCCGGCTTTCCTAGAACTCAAACTGAGTTACACACACTAAAGGAGAGTCACGAGCTCCTAGCTGTGTGTCTGGTGACACTAGAGCCACTAGCCGCTTCCAACTAGGCGGGGTTCTCACTCGGCCCGGCCTAGTTCCCTCTCACGTGTGCTCTGCTCCTCCTGGCACAGCCCCTACTCCCAACGCTGCCCACCGGTGCTTCCCCTGGAACCCTTCCTGCCCGCTCTGCATGTGAGTTGCAACTTACTGTCGTATCTTTGACTTCTGCATTGGGCCCTGAGCACCCCAACAAGTGGGTATTTCGAAGGTGTGCAAGTAGCCTAAATGATAAGGCTCAGCCCACAAAAATCAGTGTGGCTGAATGTTCCTCCAGCCGGGTGCAAACAACCAGTCCAATGAGGGCAGGAGAGTCACAACAGAGAATGGAAACCAACTCGGGCCCCCCAGATGCAGAAGGCCTCCATTGCAAAGGGGCTGAGATAAGGGTAGAATGATGCAGGTCAGGGCCAGCTCTAGGTTTTTTGCCACCTCAAGCAAAACATTTGCCGCCCCAAGCTCCGAGAGCGCAACTGCCCAAGCTTGCTTTGCTGGTGCCTAGAGCCAGTCCTGACGCAGGTAGAATGATCATCCGCCGTTACACTGAGCTGCCCCTCAGCAGGCCAGGGGGAGCGAGTGCAATCAGTCACATGCTGAGGGGGTGGAAAAGCAGGGTTGGTCTCTCCCTTCCACCTCCAGTCAACCCTACCCATAGTCGGCTGCTCTCACCCAGAGCCAGCCTTCATGATAGTTCCACTGCTACAGTTCTCCACTGCACCCACAGGCTGCTCCCCCTTGGCTAATCTCCTTTCAGTCTGCCTGCCGAGCCTGTTCCCCTTTACTGCAGCTCCCCCAGCCTGTACCCCATAGTGACAGATCCAGCTCCCCCAACCCAACCCGCTCCCTACCTGTACCCCATAGCGACACATCCAGGTCCCTCAGCCCCCCCAGCCTCTACTCCATAGCGACAGATCCAGCTTCCCCAACCCATCCTCTACAGCTCCCCCTCCACTGATCTGTCCCTATCACACCCTCTCCCTCTAGCCTGTACCCCTACAGCGAACTCCTCCACCCTCCCCCCCTACAGCTCTGCCTCCCCTAGCATGTCCCTACAACAGAGTGGATTTGATTTAAATCAAATTGATTTAAATCATGATTTAAATCACTAGTCAGGATGACTTGATTTAATCATGGATTTCTAAATAAAAGTGCATTCTTGTTGGTTGTTACAGCCTTAATACATATTCTTAACAACTCAGAGATAGATGTAGGTTTCATTTTTAGAAGGTACACACTATACATTTTTAAAGTAATTTATTTTGAAAACTTTTCAGATTAGTTTTACAGCTATATCAGAAAATGAATGATTGTTTGATATTTCTTTTACCAAAGGTAATTGAAGCAGATATTTATGAGGTCATTGGGAAGTGAACTATCTCCAATTCAACAGGTTAATCATTTATATTTGGAGGATTTTCTTGCTATGCTGTATTAGGAGGAGAACATCACCAGACAGACATTTAAATTGTTTTATTTAACTAAAACAACATTATGTATTCTGGAATTTTCTTCAACAGCAAACATATAATATTTTAACAAAACAAGCATATGACTTTTTGAATTTAGTTAAACATTCATGGTTTTTAAAATCAGGTTTGTTTTTGTTAAAATTGTTTTTAACTAAAATAGTTAAATGAAATATTAAAAAAAAATTTAAATCAACTGTGTAAGCCAGGTCAACATGAGAAACTTAAAATATTGGCTTTTGCAGCTAATTCAGTCATCTTCACCTTCATTTTCCTGTTTGTTCATAATCTGGAAAAGAAAAACAAGCTTTCCTGCTTTTTCAGGTCCCAAACGATTTCTCAGTTTGGAATGAATTACATCGGCAGAAGAAGCTACTGCTGTTAAAAGTGAGATTATCACTTCAACAGTTTCTGAATCCAGGTGCTTAAGTGACTTCCACCAGTTCCACCAGATGGGCTCCACCTAACGAAGAGAGGAAAGAGCATCTTCGCAGGCAGGCTTACTAACCTAGCAAGGAGGGCTTTAAACTAGGTTCGCCGGGGGAAGGTGACCTAAGCCCAGAGGTAAGTGGGGAAGTGGGATACCGGGAGGAAACACGAGGAGGGTACAAGATGGGAAGCCTCCTGATTCACACTGAGAAAGCAGGGCAATTGGCTAGCTATCTTAGGTGCATGTACACGAACGCAAGAAGCCTGGGAAACAAGCAGGAAGAATTGGAAGTCCTGGCACAATCAAGGAACTATGATGTGATTGGAATAACAGAAACTTGGTGGGGCAGTTCACATGACTGGAGCACTGTCATGGATGGGTATAAACTGTTCAAGTACGGGAGAAAAGGTGGAGGAGTTGCATTGTATGTAAGAGTGTGGTATGATTGCTCAGAGCTCTAGTATGAAACTGGAAAAAAGCCTGTTGAGAATCCTTGGATTAAGTTTAGAGGCGAGAGCAACAAGGGTGATGTCATGGTGGGCATGTGCTATAGACCACCGGATCAGAAGGATGAGATAGACAAGGCTTTCTTCAGACAACTAACTGAAGTTTCCAGATCACAGGCCCTGGTTCTAATGGGGGACTTCAATCACCCTGACATCTGCTGGGAGAACAACACAGCAATGCACAGACAATCCAGGAAGTTTTTTGGAGAGTGTTGGGGACAACTTCCTGGTACAAGTGTTGGAGGAACCAACTAGGGGCTGTGTTCCTCTTGACCTGCTGCTTACAAACAGGGAAGAATTGGTAGGGGAAGTAGAATTGGGTGGCAACCTAGTCAGCAGTGACCATGAGATGGTTGAGTTTAGGATCCTGACAAAAGGAAGAAAGGAGAGTAGCAAAAAACAGACCCTGGCCTTCAGAAAAGCAGACTTAGGCCTGGTCTACACTAGGAGGTTATGTCGAATTTAGCAGCGTTAAATCGAATTAACCCTGCACCTGTCCACACAACGAAGCTATTTAATTCGACATAGAGGTCTCTTTAATTCGATTTCTGTACTCCTCCCCGACGAGGGGAGTAGTGCTAAATTCGACATGGCCATGCCGAATTAGGGTAGGTGTGGATGGAATTCGACGTTAATAGCTCCGGGAGCTATCCCACAGTGCACCACTCTGTTGATGCTCTGGACAGCAGTCCGAGCTCGGATGCTCTGACCAGCCACACAGGAAAAGCCCCGGGAAAATTTGAATTCCTTTTCCTGTCTGGCCAGTTTGAATCTCATTTCCTGTTTGGACATCGTGGCGAGCTCAGCAGCACTGGCAACAATGCAGAGCTCTCCAGCAGAGGTGACCATGTATTCGCAGAATAGAAAGAGGGCCCCAGCATGGACTGATCAGGAAGTCTTGGATCTGATCGCTGTGTGGGGCGATGAGTCCGTGCTTTCGGAGCTGCGATCGAAAAAACGGAATGCGAAGATCTACGAGAAGATCTCCAAAGCCATGAGGGAGAGAGGATACAGCCGGGATGCAACGCAGTGCCGCGTGAAAATCAAGGAGCTGAGACAAGGGTACCAGAAGACCAACGAGTCAAACGGACACTCCGGATCCCAGCCCCAGACATGCCGTTTCTACGAGGCACTGCATTCCATTCTAGGTGCGGCCGCCACCACTACCCCACTACTGACCGGGGACTCTGAGTATGGGATATTGTCGACGGCCGCTTCCTCGGAGATGTTCGCTGACGGGGAAGATGAGGAAGGAGATGAGGAGGACGAGTCGACAGCGCTTACAACGCTGATTTCCCCGACAGCCAGGATCTCTTCATCACCCTCACGGAGATTCCCTACCAACCCTCCCCAGGCATTAACCCGGACCCTGAATCAGGGGAAGGATCAGTCAGTAAGTGTTTTAAACATGTAAACATTTATTTTGAACAGAACAGGAATATTAACAATGCGTTTTTCATGATTAGTTTGCCCTAGGCGTTTAACGTTTTAGTCCTTGGCAGTGCAACTACTGCAAAAGAATCTAACAATGTCCGGTTTATCATGATTAGTTTGCCCTAGGCGCTCTACTTTTTAGTCCCTGCCAGTGCAGCTACTGGAAAATAACGTCTATATGTCCGGGGATAGAGCTGAAATCCTCATGGGACATCTCCATGAAGCTCTTCTGGAGGTAATTGGAAAGCCTTTGCATGAGGTTCCTGGGGAGAGGGGCCTTATTGCGTCCTCCATGGTAGGAAACTTTTCCGCGCCAGGCTATCATCAAGTACTCTGGGATCATTGCCTCGCAGAGCATGGTGGCATACGGCCCTGGTTTTTGCTGGCTTTCACGCAGCATGCGCTCTTTCTCTGTCTCCGAAATCCTCATCAGAGTGATGTCGCTCATGGTCACCTGCTTTGAATTAGGGGAATGTTGGTATTGGGACTGCTTGCCTGTTCCTTTACATAACTGTAACCGGCGGTTTACAGCCAGGCGGTGGAGGCGGGAGAAGGGCAGAATACAGGGATCTTTCCCGGGGACAGCTGCGAGGGGGTGGGACAGGGGCAGAGTTCATGCTTGCCGGATTGCAGGCAGCAGGAACTGGCCAACGCTAGGAGCATTGCTTTGAACGTGGAAGGAGGGCACTGCTATAAATTAAGTTTTAGGCAGCCAAAAGTCTACGGCTTACCATGTCAGCCTGCTACCCGAATTCTGCTGTCCTGCCTCGCTTGTCTGATCTCCACTGCAAGACCTCAGGCAATGAATGCGAAGGCTGAAAATTCGACCTTGTCCTGAGTGCGCATGTGATAGGTGCTGTGCATGGTCTTCTTCACAGAGAAAGACTATGTTAATTGTTCACAAAAATGTATCTTTGTGAGGAATTCACTCCCTTTTTCCCATCCCACAGCTGCGAATGTCTCCCGACCTACCCCGGCATCCCCCTCCCAGAGGCTGGCGCAGATTAGGCGGAGAAAGAAAAGGACACGGGACGACATGTTCTCTGAACTTATGTGCTACTCCCGAGCTGAGGCGGCCCAGCAGACCCAGTGGAGGGAGAACATGTCGCAATACCAGCAAGCACACAGCGAACGGGAGGAGAGGTGGCGGCAGGAAGACCAGCAGGCGACTCAAAAGCTGCTTGCACTACTGAGGGAGCAAACGGACACGCTCTGGCGCCTTGTGGATGTTTTGCAGGACCGGAGGCAGGAGGACAGAGCCCCGCTGCAGTCTATCTCTAACTGCCCTCCCCCGCCACAAACTCCCATACCCCCTCACCCAAAGTCCCAAGAAGGAGGGGTGGCAGGGGCTGTGAAAACTGTCACTCGACCCCTGCAGACCACTCAAGTACCAGAAGGCTCTCATTCCCAAAAATTTGAAAAGTCCTTTTCTTCCCACCTCACGCAAGCCCCCATCCCAGTTTCATCCCCTAACTGTGTAGTTGCTAATAAAAAATACGTTTCTGTTAATTACTGTTTCCGTCATGTTCTTTTAGAGGAGAGTGTGTTTGAAGGGGGGGAAGGGGGTTGGTAATTGGAGAGGACAGTCACCTTTACCAGGGTACAGACACGGGGGCAGGTTCAGCAGAAGGTCACACACACATTGCAGTCACTAGGCACCCTGGTCAGTCTGGGAGGTGGTTTTCCTGTTCGGGGGGGGGGGGGGCGCTATGTGACTTTGTGATGGGGGAGGGCGGTTAGAGATCTTATGCAGCAGTCCTTAGCCTGGATCACAGAGCCACGCAGCAGGGGATCTGTAACCGCCCTCCCCAGCCACAAAGTCACATAGCGCCCTCACACAGAGTCCAGAAAAGGAGGGGTGGCAGGCTCCTTTGAAACAATCAGTCCACCACTGCGGACTGCTCTAGGAGCAGGAGCCTGTCATTCGTCGAGTTTAGAAGCGTCCTTTCCATCACTACGCCCGCTCCCCACCAAGGTCTGCGTCCCAGCTTCAACACTTTACCGCGAAATCCGTACCAAAGAAAACGGTGTCAATTAACAAAGTTCCATTTATTTTATTTTTGAACGTGTGTTGGAAGGGGGGCAACGGGGTGAAGGGGGTATGTAACTGCAGAGGATAGTCAACATTAAGTGGGTAAAGAAACGGGGGCAGGTTCAGCTTATCTTTAAACAAACTTAATAGTCACAGGTTACCCTGCTCACTGAGGAACTTAGCTTTCAAAGCCTCCCAGATGCACAGCGCGTCCCGCTGTGCTCTTCTAATCGCACGGCTGTCTGGCTGGGTGTAATCAGCAGCCAGGCTATTTGCCTCAACCTCCCACCCCACCATAAAGGTCTCCCCCTTGCGCTCACAGAGATTGTGGAGCACACAACAAGCTGCAATAACAATGGGGATATTGGTTTCGCTGAGATCAGAGCGAGTCAGTAAGCTTCTCCATTTCCCCTTGAGACGTCCAAAAGCACACTCCACCACCATTCTGCACTTGCTCAGACGGAGGTGAAATTAACCATCCCCCCTTCTTCCTCCCACCAACTCCTGGTGAATACAGATCCAACCCGCTTGGATCTAAAAACAAGGAAAAATCAATTAGATTCTTAAAAAGAAGGCTTTTAATTAAAGAAAAAAGGTAAAAATCATCTCTGTAAAATCAGGATGGAAAATAACTTTACAGGGTAATCAAACTTAAAGAGCTCAGAGGACCTCCCTCTAGCCTCAGGTTCAAAGTATAGCAAACAAAGATAAACACTCTAGTAAAAGGTACATTTACAAGTTGAGAAAACAAAGGAAAACTAACACGCCTTGCCTGGCTATTTACTTACAAGTTTGAAATAGGAGAGACTTGTTTAGAAAGATGTGGAGAACCTGGATTGATGTCTGGTCCCTCTCAGTCCCAAGAGCGAACCGAACTCCCAAACAAAGAGCACAAACAAAAGCCTTCCCACCCATCCCCCCCAAGATTTGAAAGTATCTTGTCCCCTTATTGGTCCTTTGGGTCAGGTGCCAGCCAGGTTACCTGAGCTTCTTAACCCTTTACAGGGAAAAGGATTTTGGAGTCTCTGGCCAGGAGGGATTTTATAGTACTGTACACAGGACAGCTGTTACCCTTCCCTTTATAGTTATGACAATGAGCCAGGGCATTAGCGGGTAGGCAGGGTCCCCGAGGATCACTATAGGCATCTCCACATCCCCAACAGTTATTTTGTGGTCTGGGAAGTAAATACCTTCCTGCAGCCGTCTAAACAGACCAGAGTTCCTGAAAACACGAGTGTCATGAACCTTGCCCGGCCATCCGACGTTGATGTTTGTAAAACGTCCCCTATGGTCCACCAGTGCTTGCAGCACCATTGAAAAGTAGCCCTTTCTGTTAATGTACTGGCTGGCCTGGTGGTCCGGTCCCAGGATAGGGATGTGAGTTCCATCTATAGCCCCACCGCCGTTTGGGAATCCCATCGCGGCGAAGCCATCTATGATGACCTGCACGTTTCCCAGGGTCACTACCTTTGACAGCAGTAGCTCAACGATTGCATTGGCTACTTGCATCACAGCAACCCCCACAGTAGATTTGCCCACGCCAAAGTGGTTCGCGACTGACCGGTAGCTGTCTGGCGTTGCAAGCTTCCAGAGGGCTATGGCCACTCACTTCTGGACAGTCAGGGCTGCTCGCATCCGGGTGTCCTTGCGCTTCAAGGCAGGGGACAGCAACTCACAAAGTTCCAGGAAAGTTCCCTTACGCATCCTAAAGTTTCGCAGCCACTATGATTCATCCCAGACCTGCAGCACAATGCGGTTCCACCAGTCCATGCTTGTTTCCCGGGCCCAGAATCGCCGTTCCACAGCATCAACATGACCCATTGCCACCATGATGTTCACGGCGCGGGGTCCCGTGCTTTGTGAGAGGTCTGTGCCCCTCTCAGACTTAATGTCCTCACCGCGCTGCCGTAGCCTCATCGCCCAATTTCTCTGCATCTGCCTCTGAAAAAGGTGGATGATAAGGTGCGAGGTGTTGACAACGGCCATAACTGCAGCGATGGTCGCAGCGGGCTCCATGCTCCCTGTCCTGTGGCGTCTGCGCTGTCACTCATCAGAAAAGTGTGCGAAGTGATTTCCTGCCGGCGCTCTCAGGGAGGGAGGGCGGGAGTGACGGTTGAATGATGACAGTTACCCAATACCACCCTCGACACATTTTTTGCCCCAGCAGGCATTGGGTGCTCGATCCAGAATTCCAATGGGCAGCGGGGACTGTGGGATAGCTGCCCTCAGTGGTGAAAGAACAGGTTAAGGACTATTTAACGCATTGGTTAGAAGTAACGGAAGAGGAGAAGGACCTAGGGGTTCTGGTAGACCGGAGGATGACTATGAGTCGACAATGTGACGTGGCGGTGAAAAAAGCCAATGCGGTCTTGGGATGCATTAGGCGAGGTATATCTAGTAGGGATAAGGAGGTGCTGCTTCCGTTATATAAGGCGCTGGTGAGACCTCATTTGGAGTACTGTGTGCAGTTCTGGTCTCCCATGTTTAAAAAAGATGAACTCAAATTGGAACGGGTGCAGAGAAGGGCCACTAGGATGATCAGAGGAATGGAAAACCTGTCGTATGAAAGGAGACTAGAGGAGCTCGGGTTGTTTAGTCTGACAAAACGAAGGCTGAGGGGGGATATGATTGCTCTCTTTAAATATATCAGAGGGATAAATACCAGGGAGGGAGAGGAATTATTCCAGCTTAGTACTAATGTGGACACGAGAACGAATGGATATAAACTGGCAGTGGGGAAGTTTAGGCTTGAAATTAGACGAAGGTTTCTGACCGTCAGAGGGGTGAAATATTGGAACGGCCTTCTGAGGGAAACGGTGGGGGCGAGGGACCTGTCTGGTTTTAAGATTAAATTAGATAAGTTTATGGAGGGAATGGTTTAATGGTAAAACATATTAGCTGAGGAATATGGAGCAATAGCAGGTAAATAGTATAATGGCTAACAAGGGTCAGGCTGGAGACTCTTGCCTACATGCTCGGGGTCTTACTGATCGCCATATTTGGGGTCGGGAAGGCATTTTCCTCCAGGGTAGATTGGCTGAGGCCCTGGAGGTTTTTCGCCTTCCTCCGCAGCATGGGGCAGGGATCGCTAGCAGGAGGGTTCTCTGCCAATTGAAGTCACCAAGACACAGGATTTGGGGACTTCATCAGCAGAGTCAAGGGAAGGGTAGGGACGGTTTTGTGGCCTGCAGCATGCAGGGGGTCAGACCAGATGATCATAATGGTCCCTTCTGACTTTAAAGTCTATGAGTCTATTTAGAAAAGCTGGACATGCACAAGTCCATGGGTCCAGATCTAATACATCCGAAGGTGCTAAGGGAGTTGTCTGATGTGATTGCACAGCCATTAGCCATTATCTTTGAAAATTCGTGGCAATTGGGGGAGGTCACGGATGATTGGAAAAGGGCAAAAATAGTTCCCATTCTTTAAAAAGGGAAGAAAGAGAACCGGAGGAACTACAGACTGGTCAGCCTCACTTCAGTCCCCCAAAAAGTCATGGAGCAGGTCCTCAGGGAATCCATTTTGAAGCTTTTGGAGGAGAAGGATGTGATCAGGAACAGTCAACATGGATTCACCAAGGGTAAGTCATGCCTGACCAACCTGATTGCTTTCTCTGATGAGATAACTGGCTCTGTGGATATGGGGAAAGCGGTGGATGTGATATATCTTGACTTTAGCAAAGCTTTTGATACAATCCCCCACAGTATTCTTGCCAGCAAGTTAAAGCAGTAAGGATTGGATGAATGGACTATAAGATGGATAGAAAGCTGGCTAGATTGTCGAGCTCAATGGGTAGTGATCAATGGCTCGATGTCTAGTTGGCAGCTGGTATCAAGTGGAGTGCCCAGGGGGTCAGTCCTGGGGCCAGTTTTGTTCAACATCTTTATTAATGATCTGGATGATGGGATGAATTGCACCCTCAGCAAGTTTGCAGATGACACTAAGCTAGGGGGAGAGGTAGATGTGCTGGAGGGTAGGGATAGGGTCTAGAGTGACCTAGACAAATTGGAGGATTGGGCCAAAAGAAATCTGATGAGGTTCAACAAAGACAAGTTTAGAGTCCTTCACTTAAGAAGGAAGAATCCCATGCACTGCTACAGGCTGGGGACCAACTGGCTAAGCAGCAGTTCTGCAAAAAAGTACCTGGGGATTACAGTGGAGGAGACGCTGGATATGTGTCAGCAGTGTGTCCTCGTTGCCAAGAAGGCCAATGGCATATTGGGCTGCATTAGTAGGAGCATTGCCAGCAGATCGAGGGAAGTGATTATTCCCCTCTTCGGCACTGGTGAGGCCACACGTGTGTCCAGTTTTGGTCATCCCCACTACAGAAGGGATGTGGACAAAATTGGAAAGAGTCCAGCGGAGGGCAAGAAAAATGATTAAGGGGCTGGGGCACATGACTTACCCCCAGAGAGGCTGAGGGAACTGGGGTTATTTAGTATGCAGAAGAGAAGAGTGGAGTGAGTGGGGATTTGATAGCAGCCTTCAAACCCCCCCCCCCCCCCGAGCACAGCAAGGTTCAGCGCTGTAAAGTGCCAGTGTAGACAGTGCACCAGCGCTCCTCGTGGAGGTGGTTTTTTTAGCGTGCTGGGAGAGCTCTCTCCCAGCACTCTGCCGCGACTACACAGTGTAGACTAGCCCTAACATGTTCTGAGTAAATATTACAGTAATGCACACCTGTTTTTGTTAGTAAAGTCAGAAACTGACAGTATACACCTGGGGGTTGGCAAGTGCCTGTTAAATGGCTTCATTACCACTTGAACTGCTCTTTCACAGTTTCAATGTTGTGGCATCTGGCAGGCTGGAGGCTTTTTCGCTTTTAAGTTACTAGAGATCCCGTTCAGAGTAAGACTCACCAGGCTGCAGCAGCCAGCTGTGGGAGCCTGCAGGAAGGGTCAGAACAGGGACAGGAAGAGTGGGAAGGTGCCCCAAATTTTCGTGCCCTCCGCTGCTGCCTATGCCTAAGGACAGTCCTGCTTTCTGTTTCAGAGCCTTTAGGTTGCCCTGGCTTCATATTTTTGCTGTTACCTTTCCCAAGGAATCCATATTCCTAAAGTGGTTGTACTTTGCTATAGCATTCAGTACCATTTTGGACTTCCAGTAACATGGGATTTCCCCAACCTCCCACCCTTTGTAATTGCAAATGTATTAAAAAAAAAATCTTTATTTCTGTAAGTAACGCCCCCATCCTGCAAACCCTGAAGTGCACACATTACACATCTGTTACTTCATTTGTTCCATACTTAAATGTTGACTTTTCAACTGAATTGTTTATACTTCTAATTGCATATTTTAATTTCAATCCACCTTTTAGGTGTGCTGCATATTTTGTTCTGCTGCACTTTGGGGAGGTATTTGCATCTAAATGTCTGCAGCCCCCTGTTTGTGTGGGTGTTATGGGAAAACCAGCTAAAGCATTTTAAATTAAAGGAATTAAGAGGTCTTTCCCCCTTCAATTTCCCTTAGTTGCCTCCTTTTACTAATAAGGGCTTGTCTACACGGTGTGATGCTAAAGGTGTGACATTAATGCACACAAGTTACACTGCCATAGACCCATGTATGGGTGCTCTCGTTCAGAAGCACAGTTTTGACAACGGTAGTCAGGTCAACCACAGAAGATTGCAGGAGTTGGGTCCCCCCCAAGACAATTAGTCATCATGTCTTTCACCAGACTTGAATGTTTTTAAAGTCTTGTATAGCCCAGATGTAAATTACATTTATTTTATTTGTAGTCCAGAGAGGAGGAGGGAAGCAGTGGAGTACTTATCTTAACTGGTAGGGCCTGTGCATGCAGAGGGTGTTGGCCTAGCTACACAGTGATGCTCTCTATAAGCAATGTATCTAAAGTGGTGGCATTCATGTCCCATTAGAACTGACCAATTGAGCTACATTTTTGGTGCTTTAAACTGTAAAGATTCCCCTTTAATCTCAGCCTCTACCTGCTCACTACCCACACATAATATACCTTCCCTTCTACTAAGTATGCACTCCTAGGAATATTTAATTTTACAAACACGACACTGTCTCTTACACGTTTCTTACACTGTGAATCCAGGATTGCAGTAGTCTGAAATAAGAGCGTCCACACAGGGAGCTATTCCTCTAGAGCTATATTGCTTTAAAGTCACACGCTACCTTATTCTGGAATCATGTCCCAAAGAGAGAAATCCCCAATAAAGGAAAGAATGCAGTTCTGAGAGACTGGGAAGTAGGGTCTATTTCAACCACAAGTTGTGAGTTAAATGCAGGGATTGTTGGGTGAAATTCTCTGTGCTGCAGGAAGCTGGACTATATTCTCATAATGGTCCCTTCTGTGATTGAATTTACTGGTTGCCTGTTTTTGCCTGGCAGCGCTGGTGCTCTGCTGGTTCTCCTGGGCAGCGCAATTAACATATCACTGGACTTCTGTGTCTGAATTCTGCACTCCTTGACAACTGTGCATGTCCAGGCGCTCCATGGACTAAATTAAACAATGGGATTGTAAGGAGTCAGACTCACCCCTGCAGCGCCTCCTGCTGGTTACATCTGGGAATTAGCTCAATCCAGCCCAGAGCACCCTCTGCAGGCTGGTGATCCATCTTGTCCTCTACTGGCTCCCGTGTCCCTCCCAGGACCCCAGTGCCCCTTGTTCTGGGTGCTGCCCCCTGGCAGTAGCCACACACACACTAGGTCTCCCCTCCCAGGGGAACCCCCACCCACTAACCCCACCTCACCTCAGAATAAGGCTACTGCCAGTCACCATCTAGCCCCACACCCAGGGGCAGACTGTAGTATCAGCCACTCATCACTGGCAGGGTTGGGTTTGGACCTGCTGCCTTGGCCTACACCTGGGTTGCCCTCTGCAACCCCCAGTACCCCTTAGCCTAATACTAGGCCACAGCCTGGGGCTTTCCAGGCTGGAGCACCCCAGCCTTTCCCCAGCCCTGCTTCACTCAGGTACCCTGTCTCTGTTCCCTGCAGCCAGGCCCTTCTCTCTCTCTGAGTGCAGAGAGAAACTGCTGAGCTTCTGGCTCCCAGCCTCTTTATACAGACCAGCTGAGGCCTGATTAGGGCGTGGCCCAACTGTGGCTACTTCCCCAATCAGCCTAGGTAGCTTTTCCCACAGCCCCAGCCCTCTGCAGGGCTGGCTTTAACACTTCCCAGGCAGGAGCGGGTGTCCACCCCGCTACAGGGATAAAGACATAATATACAGTAGTGAATAAATAGGTAATTCAGCCATATGGTCTCTCCCTACCAAAAATGTCCAGACTGTGTGTAAATGTGGTGGTGTAGCTGTGTTGATCCCAGGTGTCAAGGCTCCTTCCCCACTCTGAACTTTAGGGTACAGATGTGGGGGCCTGCATGAAAACTTCTAAGCTTAGCTACCAGCTTAGATCTGGTCCGCTGCCACCGCTCCCAATGTGCTAATTCCCTTCCCGGAGTAGCCTTGAGAGACTCTTCACCAATTCTCTGGTGAATACAGATCCAAACCCCTTGGATCTTAAAACAAGGAGAAATCAATCAGGTTCTTAAAAAGAAGGCTTTTAATTAAAGAAAAAGGTAAAAATCATTTCTGTAAAATCAGGATGGAAAATAACTTTACAGGGTAATCAAACTTAAAGAGCCCAGAGGACCCCCCTCTAGCCTTAGGTTCAAAGTTACAGCAAACAGAGGTAAACACCCTAGTAAAAGGTACATTTACAAGTTGAGAAAACAAAGATAAAACTAACACGCCTTGCCTAGCTGTTTACTTACAAGTTTGAAATATGAGAGATTTGTTCAGAAAGATTTGGAGAGCCTGGATTGATGTCTGGTCCCTCTTAGTCCCAAGAGCGAACTCCCCCCAAAACAAAGAGCACAAACAAAAGCCTTCCCCCCACCAAGATTTGAAAGTATCTTGTCCCCTTATTGGTCCTTTGGGTCAGGTGTCAGCCAGGTTACCTGAGCTTCTTCACCCTTTACAGGGAAAAGGATTTTGGAGTCTCTGGCCAGGAGGGATTTTATAGTATTGTACACAGGAGGGCTGTTACCCTTCCCTTTATAGTTATGACACACACCCCAAATCACAGATAGTGTTGGACAGCTGGTTCCACACTGGCTGTGATTTCTTCCTGGAGCTCTAGGAGAAAACAGAATTAATAAGACACATGCACCTTTAGACATACTACTGATTATATAAAAATTAACAATATGTCCTACATTCCATGAACAATTTTTAACCAGTTGATTCTGGGAAACTTTCCCGGGAGAGTGCATCAGCCACTTTGTTAGAAGCTTGTGAAATGTGTTGATTTCAAAATCAAAATCTTGGAGAGTTAAACTCCACCGAAGAAGTTTTTTGTTATTCCCCTTGGCGGTATGAAGCCACGTTAGCGCAGCATGGTCTGTTTGTAGTTGGAAACGCCGTCCCCAAACATATGGGCGTAGCTTTTCCAGCACGTACACAATGGCGTAGCATTCCTTTTCGCTGATTGACCAGTGGCTTTCCCTCTCAGACAGTTTCTTGCTGAGAAACACGACAGGATGGAATTCTTGATCCGGTCCTTCCTGCATTAAAACTGCTCCCACACCCTGCTCGGACACATCTGTGGTTACTAGGAAGGGTTTGTCAAAATCTGGAGCCCTTAGCACAGGGTCAGACATGAGAGTTGCCTTAAGCTGGTTAAAGGCCTATTGACACTCATTAGTCCACTGAACTGCATTTGGCTGTTTTTTTCTGGTTAGGTCTGTCAGCGGGGCGCCGAATTGGCTGTAGTGTGGTACAAATCGCCTATAATATCGGGCCAAGCCTAAGAAGGATTGGACCTGTTTTTTTTACTTTGGAACCGGCCACTTTTGGATAGCATTCACTTTGGCCTGTAGGGGATTTATAGTTCCTTGACCCACCTGATGCCCCAGGTAAGTCACTCTGTTTTGGCCTATTTGACACTTTTTCGCCTTAACAGTTAGTCCTGCCTGCCTGATGCGCTTGAAGACTTTTTTCAGGTGCTCCAGGTGTTCTGTCCATGAATCAGAAAAAATAGCCACATCATCGAGGTAGGCAACTGCAGATTTTCCCAATCCTGCTAGGAGACCATCTACAAGTCTTTGGAAGGTGGCAGGTGCATTTCGCAGCCCGAAAGGGAGTACATTGAATTCATACACCCCTGCCCGGGTGACGAAGGCTGACCTTTCCTTGGCGGGTTCATCTAGTGGCACTTGCCAGTACCCCTTGGTTAAGTCTAAGGTAGAGATGAATTGGGCATGTGCCAATTTCTCCAATAGCTCATCTGTGCGTGGCATTGGATAGTTGTCAGGATGAGTTACAGCATTTAGCTTACGGTAGTCCACGCAAAAGCCTATTTCCCCATCTGGTTTGGGAACTAGAACCACTGGAGATGCCCATGCACTATTAGAGGGGCGGATTATACCCATCTGTAGCATGTCCTGGATCTCCCTTTGTATAGCAGTTTGGGCATGAGGTGACTCCAGTAGGGTGGGGTTTTAATTGGGTGAGCATTACCTGTGTCAATGGAGTGGTATGCCCGTTCGGTCCATCCTGGGGTGGCTGAGAACATTGGCGCAAAGCTAGTGCACAGCTCCTTGATCTGCTGTCGCTGCAGACGTCCAAGGGTCGTGGAGAGGTTCACCTCTTCCACGCCACTGTCACTTTTTCCTTCGTAGTAGACACCTTCAGGCCACTCCGCGTCATTTGTTTTCTGGGCTGTAAACTGGAAAACCTTTAATTCTCTGGAAGGGATTAAGAGAATTAACATGGTATATCTTAGGCTTTATATTGGAGGTGGGGGATGCTATGAGATAGTTAACAGCTCCTAGGCGCTCTTGGACCGTGAATGGTCCTTCCCACGAAGCTTCCATTTTATGGGCCTGGAGTGTCTTTAAGACCATGACTTGGTCTCCTACTTTGAAGGACCGTTCTCTGGAATGTTTATCATACCAGGCCTTTTGCTCTTCCTGAGCATCCTTTAGATTTTCTTTAGCAAGGGCTAAAGAGTGTTGAAGGGTGCTTTGTAGGTTGCTTACAAAGTCTAGAATGTTAGTTCCGGGAGAAGGCGTAAACCTCTCCCATTGCTGCTTCACCAACTGTAATGGCCCCTTAACCTCGCGGCCATACACAAGTTCAAATGGTGAAAACCCTAAACTGGGATGTGGTACAGCCCTGTAGGCAAAAAGCAACTGCTGCAACACTAGGTCCCAATCATTGGAGTGTTCATTTACAAATTTATGTATCATGGCCCCCAAAGTTCCATTTAACCTTTCCACCAGGCCATTGGTTTGATGGTGGTAAGGGGTGGCAACCAAGTGATTCACCCCATGAGCTTCCCACAGGTTTTCCATGGTCCCTGCCAGGAAATTAGTTCCCGAATCTGTAAGGATGTCGGAGGGCCAACCTACCCTGGCAAAAATGTCTGCTAATGCCTGGCACACACTTTTAGCCCTGGTGTTGCTTAGAGCTACTGCTTCCGGCCATCGGGTAGCAAAATCCATGAAAGTCAGTATGTACTGCTTTCCTCTGGGTGTCTTCTTTGGGAAAGGACCCAGAATATCCACAGCTACTCGCTGAAATGGGACCTCAATTATGGGTAGTGGCTGGAGAGGGTCTTGGGGCTTTCCCACTCATTGGCACACCTCACAAGACCGGACATAATTAGCAACGTCCTTGCCCATTCCCTCCCAGTGGAAGGACTTCCCCAACCGGTCTTTGGTTCTGTTCACCCCAGAATGGCCACTGGGATGATCATGGGCTAAACTCAAGAGCTTTACCCGATACTTAGTGGGAACTACCAACTGTCTTTGAGGATGCCAGTCTTCCTGGTGTCTACCAGAAAGAGTCTCCTTGTATAAAAGTCCTTGTTCTACAACAAACCGGGATCGGTTAGAAGAGCTGAGAGGTGGTGGGGTGCTCCGTGCCACCGGCCAAGCTTTCTGAAGGCTGTCATCTGCTTCCTGCTCGGCCTGGAACTGTTCCCTTGATGCTGGAGACATCAGTTCCTCCTTGGACTGTGGACTGGGGCTTGGTCCCTCTGGAAGCAATGCAGGTGCTGGGGCTGTTTTCGTTGACTGTGAACCGCTATCCGCTGGTGCACTATGTTGTATTTTAGGCTCTGGCTGAGCCTCTTGGGTAGGTGGTGCCCTCTGGTGTTGGAGTTATAGATGGGTTTGCAAACGCTGTACTCGGTGCTGGCAATGGTTCTGGCGCTGGTTGTGTTGCCAGTTCTGGTTCTGGGACTGGCTTTGGCTGGGTCTCTGGGATTGGATCCACTACGGCTGTTGCAGTCGTTGGCAGGGGATCCGGTTCCACCACGTTTGGCTGGGTCTCTGGTAACACAGACGGGGCCCTGGTGGACGGCTCAGGAACAGGGATGGGGGTGAAAACTTGCTTAGCCTGGCTGCGGGTGACTATTCCCACCCTCTTGGCTAGCTTCACATGGATGGCCAAGTCTTCCCCCAGCAGCATGGGGATGGGATAATTGTCATAGACTGCAAAAGTCCACATTCCTGACCAGCCCTTGTACTGGACATGTAACTTGGCTGTAGGCAAGGTTACAGAGTGTGACATGAAGGGTTGAATTGTCACCGGATCCTCTGGGTTGATGAGTTTGGGGTCCACTAGGGATTGGTGGATAGTCGACACTTATGCCCCAGTGTCCCTCCACCCGATAACCTTCTTTCCGCCCACTCTCAAGATTTCCCTTCGCTCCGAGGGTATGAGAGAGGCATCTGGGCCTGGGGATCTTTGATGTGATTGTGGTGTAATGAACTGTAATCGGTTGGGGTTCTTGGGGCAGTGGGCCTTTATATGTCCCAGTTCATTACATTTAAAACATCGCCCTGCTAAGGTATTACCGGGGCGATGTTGCTTGGTGGAGACTGGTGTGGTGGGGTGAGAAGGCGTCTGGGGTTTCCCTTGGGATGTAGGTGGAGCCTTGGGTTGTCCCTGGTGGTAAGGTTTTGTTTCGGGTTGTCCCTTCTGATATTCGCTCCAACTGCTACTAGTTTTTTTCTTTTCTGCCACCTCCACCCATTTAGCTCCAATCTCCCCCGCCTCGGTTACAGTTTTGGGCTTCCCATCTAGGATGTACCTTCCTATTTCCTCAGGAACACCCTCTAAAACTGCTCCATTTGCATTAGGAAGGGCAACTCTTCCGTAGATTTAACATTTGCTCCTGATATCCAGGCATCCCAATTTTTCCCAATGTGGTAGGCATGTCGGGTAAATGATATGTCTGGTTTCCACCTTAGGGCTCTGAACCGCTGACAGGCATGCTCGGGTGTTAGCCCCATTCTGATTCTGGCCTTGTTTTTAAAAAGTTCATAACTGTTTATGTGTTCGTTAGGCATTTCAGCCGCCACCTCTGCTAAGGGTCCACTGAGCTGCGGCCTCAGCTCTACCATGTATTGGTCTGTAGTGATGCTGTACCCCAGGCAGGCCCTTTCAAAATTTTCTAAGAAGGCCTCAGTATCATTGCCTGCCTTGTAGGAGGGGAATTTTCTGGGATGGGAAGCGGTACCTGGAGAGGGGTTGCTAGGGTTGGATGGATTATTCTGCCTAGCCCGTGCTAATTCCAGTTCATGTTTCCTCTCTCTTTCTCTCTCCTCCATCTCTTTTTCTCTCTGCTCCATAGCTCTCTTGTGGGCAGCTTCTTCCCTGGCTTTTTCTGCATTAATTTCTAATTGTTTTAGTTCCATTCGTCTCTTATGTTCATTTTCTTTCTCTGTTGCTTCCAGTCTAGCCAGTTCTAGTTTGTTTGCTGCTTCACTGGTAGTCATTTTCCTGCTTTCTTGTGCTGGGTCACACCCCTCTGCAGTTCACTGAAACTGGGATGCACTCAGCTCAGGGCTGGCTTAGTTAACAGAGACTTTCTAACTAGCTATCCCCGAGAGGTAGAAAGAAAAAAAAAAACAATTCAGCTTGTAAATTCCTTTTGCCAGCTGTTTGCTCACTGCTTGAACCCTTCTCTTAACAAAGACCCTTGTTAAAAAAACTTAACACCTCTGCATTCAGGCAAGGAGAGATAAGATATGCATCTACCTTCAGCTCTGATTTCTAAGCAGCTAGAAAGGAGAAAAAAAATCTTACTGGCTTTTGGTTTAAAATGATCCCACCGCTTTGCCACCATATCAAGGCTCCTTCCCCACTCTGAACTTTAGGGCACAGATGTGGGGGCCTGCATGAAAACTTCTAAGCTTAACTACTAGCTTAGATCTGGTCCGCTGCCACCACTCCCAATGTGCTAATTCCCTTCCCTGGGTAGCCTTGAGAGAGACTTCACCAATTCCCTGGTGAATACAGATCCAAACCCCTTGGATCTTAAAACAAGGAGAAATCAATCAGGTTCTTAAAAAGAAGGCTTTTAATTAAAGAAAAAGGTAAAAATCATTTCTGTAAAATCAGGATGGAAAATAACTTTACAGGGTAATCAAACTTAAAGAGCCCAGAGGACCCCCCTCTAGCCTTAGGTTCAAAGTTACAGCAAACAGAGGTAAACACCCTAGTAAAAGGTACATTTACAAGTTGAGAAAACAAAGATAAAACTAACACGCCTTGCCTGGCTGTTTACTCTCAAGTTTGAAATATGAGAGACTTGTTCAGAAAGATTTGGAGAGCCTGGATTGATGTCTGGTCCCTCTTAGTCCCAAGAGCGAACTCCCCCCAAAACAAAGAGCACAAACAAAAGCCTTCCCCCCCCAAGATTTGAAAGTATCTTGTCCCCTTATTGGTCCTTTGGGTCAGGTGTCAACCAGGTTACCTGAGCTTCTTAACCCTTTACAGGGAAAAGGATTTTGGAGTCTCTGGCCAGGAGGGATTTTATAGTATTGTACACAGGAGGGTTGTTACCCTTCCCTTTATAGTTATGACACCAGGATATAAAGGACACCAGGTGGGTTAGGTCATATCTTTTAATGGGCCAACAGAAGTTGGTGGAATGTACAACCTTGTCTCTTTTGGTAACAGAATTTGGCCCAATAAAAGGAATTACCTCACCCGCCTTGTCTCTCTGCAAGGCGAAAGACAAGCTGCTAGAAGACTGAAAGGAGTGGGCAGGATGAGAGGGAGCGAGAGAGCTGGTGAAATTGGCTACAGCAAATCTATGGGGAGACTTAAAAAACAAGGAGGGAACTTGGAACTTAATCTGGAAAGAGAGGGGCAGTTCTGAGGGTGCAGAAGATCCGTGTGTGCTTCTTGGGCATGTGAGCAGGCAGGTAGGGTGGTTCCACACGTGTTGCTGTCTTGAGGGGTGGGGCTAAGGGAGGTCACAGAGGAGTTGCTGGAAATCAAGGTGAGGGGAGATGAGAACCTATAAGGAGGAGGATTTCAGCCGAGGGGCTGTCAAGGCAGTGGGGCCCTTGGGTGAGGTCGCAGAGAGAGCGAGAGGCAGTTCCATAGGAACTATGAAGAGAGGAGAGTTCAGGGCCCAAGAGGAATCTAAAGTCACAGAGTGGGGAGGTCTCAGATGTGCAGAGTGTCAGGAGTCACTCTATTCATTCCTCCCAAGCCTCTGCTTGTCAGCAGCACTGGCTAGTTGGAGCTGGATATTGAGAGTTGATGAGCACCCAGAACTTCCACCAAAGTCTTGAGAGCCGCAAGTGCTCAGCCGCCCTGAGAAGCAGGCCTTGGTGCCTCATTTCACTCTTTACCCTTATTACTTCCCCTTCCTCCCCCCAGGCCAGAGATCGTAATGTTCTGGGTGACACCGATGGAGCAGGAAGCTATGCCAAGACTGCCAAGTGCCTGAACATCACAGTCCTGGTACTGAGATTCTTGACAGTGGTTCTGATCATCGTCCTCGTGGCAACAGGAGTTGTGGCTGTCTCACATGCAGTTCAACAGGAGAACCAAAACAGGAACAACTAGGGCATTAACTACGGCAACTAAATCACCCTGCAGGATTCTCCCCAGCTGGATGACTTCTCCCCAAGCTTCCCTTACTCCGCTCTGCTTGCCTTTGTCCTGCTGCGTAAATTGTCAAGGGCTGGAGTGCTCAGTTGCTGAGTGGATGAAGGGGCAGCGCTCTCCTGATGTTCCAGTTGTTCTGTAACTGGAACCCAGCAATTCTCTTTGCGATGTGGAGCTCTACACTCCACCACCCCCTTACAGCCACCATCCTTCTACTGAGACTGGCTGGCTGATCCTCTTTCCAAAGTGCCACCAGCCAAGTCCTATCTTAATAGGATGGAGGGGTCACTATAGAGATGGGGGGAGGAGGAGTTTCTAACATTGCTCTGTTTCCCCCACCCCAAAGCCCTCCGAGATCCTGCAGTTGTTAGGGAGGATCAACATTGTTCTTGTGATTATTCAGAATTTTCTCTTTAGAGAATTATTTTTGTAGAGCTATTCTTGGCAGAAATGTGCAGGGACTATTTTCAAATAAAAGTTTTTTTCCTCTTCTAAATGGTTTATTCTTTCAACTTTTCAAAAGAAGCAGCTGAGTTCCTCCCAGAACTGAAAGGTTCTGATCCCCAAACTCTCCATCCCAGGGTCAACAATCCATTTTTAATCTGGTAGCACCTGGCTCTTGGGAACACCAGTGCTCCTATTAATGCTGATCTTGGGAGCAGCATGGATGTGGGGAACATGGAAGAGGAAACCAATAGAGTCCTGCAGGGGACTTAGTGCATATGGCCTGCTTGGTGCCAGCCCCACAGCTTTCCTCCTGGAGACCTTAAACTCCAGAGGAGCAAGCAAACTTTCTAGTCTTCTCATGGGCCCCATGTCTGTTGTCAAATCCCATGAGAGAGAGAGAGCCAAATACCAGAGGTAGAGCCCCACTGACACACAGGAACATACAGACCTCAGAAGTCTGTGTGCGCCTGCAGAAAATCCCCAGGTCCCCAAGAGAAATTTTACACAGAGGATCGTGGGAGGCTTTTTTTCTTTTCCCAGGGGAGCCGAAGGACAGCGCTTTTGCCTCATGAAAGAGGGATCCTCACCATGCTGGTTGGAGATGCTGGGAGTTTGCTTTAGGTGAGAATAACTACTCAAGACAGGGGTTCAGCCTGTTTAGTTTAGACTCTAGACTTCAGAGGCCTGTAATACTTCTGTTTTACATGTAACCAGTCGGTTTCCATCATCCTTACTCACTACCCACTTGAACCTCTGATCTTTAATAAATCTGGTCTTATTTTCACTCCCCACATATTTCAGCACTGTGGTATTAAGCAGAGGAGATCCTGAGTTGAAATAATTCAGGCTGGCGTGTTTTGTCCCCTGGGAACGGCAACCCTCATAATTCTGTGTGTGTGAAGTGAAGGGCCTGGGCACTGCAGGGAGCGCTCTGAGGATGCGGAGGTTGCTGTGCGCCTATCGGTAGCCTGCACATAGAGCGTGAGGTCTGCGGCAGCCTGGCAGGTCGTGTTTGTGTTGCCAGCGGCTGGTGGTATCTGGGAGCTGATGCACAGACAAGACTTCCTCATGCTAAGGACAGGTCGTGGTGAGGTGCCTCACAACTAGGGTGACCATATTTCTCAATGGAAAAACAGGATACCACATGGAGCTAGCCCTCAGCCCCCTTCCCCCTCCCCATGCAGGGCTTGCCTGAGCTCTGTCCCCCCTCCCAACTTGGGGCTGGGGTCGCTGCTTGTCCAAGCTCTGCCTGCCCCCCATGAGAGGCTGGGGTCCTGCCTGCCCCGTGCACGCGAGGCTGGGGCAGGCATTGTTGCTTGCTCGAGCCCTGCCTCCTCCCTCCCCTGCACAGGGCTGGCATCGCCACTCACCCCCCCACACCCCACCCCAGCACGTTCATCCGCTCTCTACTTTCTTGACAAAAATGGGCATTTGATCAGTTGGCAAGAGCAAACAGGACAAATATCTACTTTTGCTAAAAACATCGGGATTGCTGGAGTAGGGCTTAAAAAAGGACTGTCCTGGCACAAATAGGACATATGGTCACCCCACTCACAATGCTGGGTATCCCTGGGGGGCATCACAGTCCCAATCCCTCTCCTTTACCCTCTGACTTCTCTCTCTCTCCTGTAGCTCCACAGGACTCAGCCCGTTGACTGTAACAATTTAGATGGAACATAGGGTCCCTAAGGTGTTAACACGGCCCCAATTGTCTTAACTCAACACAAGGTTTGTGGTTTGGCATACAGAGACCACAGCCGGCTTGGCACCATGGCTGCACAATTAAACATTCTTTTAACGCTTTATTGACGATGCAGCAGAAGGACAAACAGTTAAAATGTAAAGCATTAAATAAGGCTTTCATCCTAACAACATCCCTTGTTCCCTTTAGCAGGAGAGAGTCTTTAGGACCCCCCTACCCTCTCCTCAGCCCTCATCTGACATTCACTTAGAACAGTGGTAACAGCTGTCCTGTGTGGGGGGAAAGCGAGAGAATTAGCTGAGATGGGCTGGAGTCGGATCCTGTTTGCTTCACGACAAAACAAGACCCACACAAGGGGAAAGAGAAGAACAGCAACGATAGAAAATGCAGCTCCTGTCGCTGGTGTTGATATTTCACTTGCAACCTCACTGCTGGAAAAACACAACACGTGGTCTCAGCAGCCTCTCTGAGACTTGGCAAACTTGTACCTTATCCAGCTGTTCAGGGTACTTCATTTAGTGGCCTCTTTCTGGTCCCAGGCTTACAGCAGTGTTGTCAATAGGCCGTCCTGGCCAGCTAAGCCAGACTTCCATTAGACAGAAGGAAAAAGGAGAGGGATTGGCACGAGAAGACATATGGTAGGGAAGGAAAAGGACACGTGGGAGGAAGGGGGAAAGACAAAGTCTCACACCCAGGTGGGGTTTGGGATTTAGCCAGAGCCCATGGAGGTGATGGTGTCAGCTGGGTCCCTTCTCTCTGGCCTGCTCTGGTCAGAACGTCTCTCAGAATAAGGATGAGAATGGAACAAGGGAGTCAGGCTAGGAACCAGGAAATGGTGGGGGTGGCAGCCATCTTGATGAACCCTGCGCCTTCCCCTTTGTTCAATCAGCAAGTGTGCTCGCTTCACCTCTACTCAATGCCCCCCTCCTTAGTCTCATTGGGAGGACCCCAAAGGGGTGTGATTGGTGGGATCACCCATCACCTCGTTATTCTGTCCACCAGTTCAGTCGGATGTCTGACCTGCCAATATTGGGGCATTGATTTCCAGTTCCACACTCCTCTTGTTTACCAGGTGTGATCTTAGCACTGTCCTTGAATTACATCTCTAGGCCTTTTCCTTTGAACTAGTTCGGTCTGGCTGTCTCCCTTCGGCACCTTTTCCCACCAACATTTATTACTATAGGCTTACTGTGACATTTAATGAACTTTAACTCACTTTTCACAGTGGAGCTCACAAGTGGGGTCAGTTTGTAGGCCCAATTATTACACTGGTGGTGACAAAAAGGAAACTCTCTGGAGTGTGGGAGCGCTGCAGGAGCAGCTGTGGCCGAAGGCAGCCAGTGGGTTGGTGTGCTGGAGGGTGAACTTGGGTTGAGTGAGTTGTAACGATGCGGTTCTGGCGGGACCCAACTGAGAGTGCCAATTCAGAACTAATTGCTTAAAACAGGGCAGTTACAATCCAAGGCTGGGGTTTTTCCACCTCTAAGGCAAACCAAACCAGCCAGACTAAGAGGACTTTGGTCTCACCCCACTGGCTAACCACAAGTCTTACAAGCAACTCCCATAGCCACTCCAGTTTCCCAGTATCACCACCAATGCCACTTGTTATGGGGACAAATGGTTATGAAAACCAATACCCCAATAAAAAAAAAGGTTCTCCTGATCCCATAGGACCAAGCCCCAGACCCAGATCAATATACAAATCAGATCTTACCCACAAATCACGCTGTTGCCAATCCTTTAGAATTTAAAATCTAAAGGTTTATTCATGAAAGGAAAAAGATATAGATGAAAGTTAGAATTGGTTAAATGGAATCAATTACATACAATAATGGCAAAGTTCTTGGTTCAGGCTTGCAGCAGAGATAGAATGAACTGCAGGTTCAAATCAAGTCTCTGGCATGCATCCCCAGCTGGGATGGGTCATCAGTCCTTTGTGTAGAGCTTCTGTTTATAGCAAAGTCCCTCCAAAGGTAAGAAGCAGGATTGAAGACAAGATGGAGATGAGGCATCAGCCTTATATAGTCTTTTCCAGGTGTAAGAACACCTCTTTGTTCTTACTGTGGAAAATTACAGCAAAATGGAGTCTGGAGTCACATGGGCAAGTTCCTGCATACTTTGCTGAGTTACAAGGCATATTTGCCTTCTCTCCATGGGTCAATTTTATAGCTGATGGTCCTTAATGGGCCATCAAGCAGGCTAGGCAGAGCTAACACCAACTTGTCTGGGACGTCACCCAGAAGCATAGCATAAGTTTGAAATACAGACAGTATAGAGCCAATATTCACAACTTCAACTACAAAATTGATACACACATATAGACAGCATAATTATAAACAGCAAACCCTAACCTTGTCTAAGACACCTCATTTGACCCCCTTTATACAAGATTTGGTGCCACTACAGGACCTTGGTTGCAACCATGTTCTATATGGTCCCAGATTATATCAATAACGTCATGTGAGTGTAGAAGCAATGAGCATGGCTCAGAACTATGGCCCTCCCTTCCTAATGTATTTCATAAGGAAATATAAGGGGGAAGGAAGGAAGAACATTTGGAGTGACAAAGCTCTGCAGAGGGCGGGAAGCAGTGACCCAGCTGTGACTACATTCCTCCTGTCAGCCAACGGTTCATGAAAAATGAAACAAATTCTCAGACCAAAACTTCCTTCAGCTGGAATTAAGGGTGAGAGCATGTCACTCTTGGGAGCATGTCAACATCCTGGAAGAATAGCTCAGTTCTCAAAGTGAAGAGCCAGGCATTCCGAGTTAAGGTTAAACTGAACATCGCCCGATATTTGAATAGATGGTTTGTGCAGCACCTGTTCCCAGAAAGCTAAATAGGAATTCTCACCCCCCAGCCAAAGCAGGGGAGGGGAGCTTGGATGCTGAATAGAATTTTATGTCTGGCCCTCCTCTATAACGGGTCAAACCAAATCCCTAGATCCAACATTCTTCAGTTCTTGGGGTTCTGAAATAAGAGCTGATTCTTGTTACAAGCTCATGCCTCTCTAGATAGATTAAAAATTTTATTAAAGCTAATTTTTAAAAAATTATATAATATATAGGTTGAGAAAAGAGTGTCTGTACATCTGGGTATAGTGCTTAAATTATCCACAAATACAAAGTTTGTTTTTAAAGTCATAACATACATATAGTGCATAATCAGCAATAACCCAAATTCAAGTGAATGAATTTAAGAATACAGTTTAGATATCTAGCATCCATACATTCAGGTACGTTACTCATAAAAAACGTTATACAGAGATTTGGTGGTGGAAAGCAAAATATATCAGTGAGTGAAGATTGTCCCTCAGGCCTGGTCTACACTACGAGTTTAGGTCGAATTTAGCAGCGTTAATTCGAATTAAGCCTGGACACGTTCACACGACGAAGCCCTTTTATTCGACTTAAAGGGCCCTTTAAACCGGTTTTTTTACTCCACCTCCGACGAGGGGATTAGCGCTAAAATCAGCTTTTGTGGGTCGGAATTGGGGTAGTGTGGACGGAATTCAACGTTATTGGCCTCTGGGAGCTATCCCACAGTGCTTCATTGTGACCGCTCTGGACAGCACTCTCAACTCAGATGCACTGACCAGGTAGACAGGAAAAGCCCCGCGAACGTTTGAATTTCATTTCCTGTTTGCCCAGCGAGGAGAGCGCAGGTGACCACGCAGGGCTCATCAGCACAGGTAACCATGATGGAGTCCCAGGATCGCAAAAGAGCTCCAGCATGGACCGAACGGGAGGTACGGGATCTGCTCGCCATATGGGGAGATGAATCAGTGCTAGCTGAACTCCGTAGCAGTAAACGAAATGGCAAAATATTAGAAAAGGTCTCAAAGGCCATGAAGGACAGAGGCCATAACAGGGATGCACAGCAGTGCCGCGTGAAAATTAAGGAGCTAAGGCAAGCCTACCACAAAGCCAGAGAGGCAAAGGGAAGGTCCGGGGCAGAGCCGCAAACATATCGCTTCTACGTGGAGCTGCATGCGATCCTAGGGGGTGCAGCCACCACTACCCCAACCATGTGCTATGACTCCGTCAATGGAGAAACACGCAACAGGGAAGCGGGTTCGGGGTATGAGGAAGATGAGGATGAAGATAATGTAGATAGCTCACAGCAGCAAGGAAGCGGAGAAACCGGTTTCCCCAACAGCCAGGATATGTTTATCACCCTGGACCTGGAACCAGTAACCCCTGAACTCACCCAAGGCATGCTCCCAGACCCTGAGGGCACACAGGGGACCTCTGGTGAGTGTACCTTTGTAAATATTACACATGGTTTAAAAGCAAGCGTGTTTAATGATTAATGATTAATTTGCCCTGGCAATTGCGGCCAGTATAGCTACTGAAAAAGTCTGTTAACGTGTATGGGGATGGAGCGGAAATCCTCCAGGGACATCTCCAGAAAGCTCTCCTTCATGTACTCCCAAAGCCTTTGCAAAAGGTTCTGGGGAGGGCTGCCTTATCCCGTCTGCCATGGTAGGACACTTTACCACGCCAGGCCAGTAGCACATAGTCTGGAATCATTGCATAACAAAGCATGGCAGTGTATGGTCCCGGTGTTTGCTGGCATGCAGACAACATCCATTCCTTATCTCTCTATGTTATCCTCAGGAGAGTGATATCATTCACGGTCACCTGGTTGAAATGGGGTGATTTTATTAAGGGGACATTCAGAGGTGCCCATTCCTGCTCGGCTGAACAGAAATGTTCCCCGCTGTTAGCCACGCGGTAGGGGGGAGGGGTGAAGTGATCATCCCAGAGAATTGGGTGTGTGTGTGGGGGGTAGTTGGGTTTGTGCTGCATGTTAACCCGGAAACCGCAGCCCCTCCTTTTACATTGCAAACCCATTTTAAATGGCCAACCCAAGGGGTGCTTGGTATGGGAAATGAGGGCGCTACTGTTTGAAACCATTCCCACATGTTAAGAAGGTTAAAAAAGCCAAAAGACTGTGGCTTACCATGGCTGCCTGCAAGCCGAAATCTGTTGCCTGGGACTGTGTGAGTGATCTCTCACACCAAACCGGCAGGCCCTCAATATAAGAGGAAAAATGTGACCTTGTAACAAAAGCACATGTGCTGTGTAATGTGAACAGCAAAATTTAACGTGAAAGAGTGTACCCATAGTTCTCTAAAATGTGTCTTTTTTAACCACCTCTCCCTTCTCCTCCACCAGCTGCAAATGTTTCTCCTTCACAGAGGCTAGTGAAGATTAGAAAGAGAAAACGGCGAACTCGGGATGATATGTTCTCGGAGCTCCAGATGTCCTCCCACGCTGACAGAGCACAGCAGAATGCATGGAGGCAGTCAATGTCAGACTACAGAAAAGCACAATATGAACGAGAGGAGAGGTGGCGGGCTGAATCGCGGGATGAACAGAGCAAGTGGCGGGCTGAAGATGATAGGTGGCATCAGCTTGCAGACAGAAGGCAAGAGTCGATGCTCCGGCTGCTGGAGCATCAAACTGATATACTCCAGCGTATGGTTGAGCTGCAGGAAAGGCAGCAGGAGCAGAGACCGCCGCTACAGCCCCTGTGTAACCAACAGCCCTCCTCCCCAAGTTCCTTAGCCTCCTCACCCAGACGCCCAAGAACATGGTGGGGGGGCCTCCAGCCACCCAGTCACTCCACCCCAGATGATTGCCCGAGCATCAGAAGGCTGGCCTTCAATAAGAGTTAAAGTTTTAAACTGCAGTGTGTCCTTTTCCTTCCCTCCTCCCCCACCCATCCCGGGCTACCTTGGCAATTATCCCCCTAATTGTGTGATGAATTAATAAAGAATGCATGAATGTGAAGTAACAATGACTTTATTGCCTCTGCAAGCGGTTCACTCTACTTCCCTGTAAACCAACCGAAGGGGAGAGGGGAGGGTGGGGTGGTTGGTTTACAGGGAAGTAGAGTGAACCGGGTGGGGGCGGGGGCGGAGGGTTCATCAAGGGGAAACAAACAGAAGTTTCACACCGTAGCCTGGCCAGTCACAAAACTCGTTTTCAAAGCTTCTCTGATGCGCACCGCGCCCTGCTGTGCTCTTCTAACCGCCCTGGTGTCTGGCTGCGCATAATCAGCGGCCAGGCGATTTGCCTCAACCTCCCACCCCGCCATAAATGTCTCCCCCTTACTCTCACAGATATTGTGGAGCGCACAGCAAGCAGCAATAACAATGGGGATATTCTTTTTGCTGAGGTCTGAGCGAGTCAGTAAGCTGCGCCAGCGCGTTTTTAAATGTCCAAATGCACATTCCACCACCATTCGGCACTTGCTCAGCCTGTAGTTGAACAGGTCCTGACTACTGTCCAGGCTGCCTGTGTACGGCTTCATGAGCCATGGCATTAAGGGGTAGGCTGGGTCCCCAAGGATCACGATAGGCATTTCAACATCCCCAACGGTTACTTTCTGGTCCGGGAAGAAAGTCCCTTCCTCCAGCTTTCGAAACAGACCAGAGTGCCTGAAGATGTGAGCATCATGTACCTTTCCCGGCCATCCCACGTTGATGTTGGTGAAAAGTCCCTTGTGATCCACCAGGGCTTGCAGCAGCATTGAAAAGTACCCCTTGCGGTTTATGTACTCGGTGGCTTGGTGCTCCGGTGACAAGATAGGGATATGGATTCCGTCTATCGCCCCACCACAGTTTGGGAATCCCATTGCAGCAAAGCCATCCACTATGGCCTGCACGTTTCCCAGAGTCACTACCCTTGATATCACCAGGTCTTTGATTGCCCTGGCAACTTGGATCACAGCAGCCCCCACAGTAGATTTGCCCACTCCAAATTGATTCCCGACTGACCGGTAGCTATCTGGCGTTGCAAGCTTCCATAGGGCTATCGCCACTCGCTTCTCAACTGTGAGGGCTGCTCTCATCCTGGTATTCTGGCGCTTCAGGGCAGGGGAAAGCAAGTCACAAAGTTCCATGAAAGTGCCCTTACGCATGCGAAAGTTTCGCAGCCACTGGGAATTGTCCCACACCTGCAACACGATGCGGTCCCACCAGTCTGTGCTTGTTCCCCGGGCCCAGAATCAGCGTTCCACGGCATGAACCTGCCCCAGTAACACCATGATTTGCACACTGCTGGGGCCTGTGCCTTCTGTGAGGTCTATGTCCATGTCAATTTCCTCATCATTCTCGTCGCCGCGCTGCAATCGCCTCCTCGGCTGGTCCTGGTTTTGCTTTGGCATGTCCTGGCTCTGCATATATCCCAGGACAATGCGCGTGGTGTTCATAGTGCTCATAATTGCCGCGGTGATCTGAGCGGGCTCCATGATCCCAGTGCTATGGCGTCTGGGCTGAAAAAAGGCGCGAAACTATTGTCTGACGGAGGGAAGGAGGGAGGGAGGGAGGGAGGGGCGAGTGACGACATGGCGTACAGGTACAGGGAATTAAAATCAACAAAGGTGGCTGTGCATCAGGGAGAAACACAAACAACCGTCACACAGAATGGCCCCCCCAAAGATTGAACTCAAAACCTTGGGTTTAGCAGGCCGTTGATTTCACGGAGGGAGGGGGAAACAAATGAATACAGAACAAATCTATTTTTTACATCTAAGCTGGCAGCCGACGGTGCAGCATGACTGATAGCCCTCAGCATCTTCTGGGTGCTTGGCAGAAAATACTGGGAGCTTGGCAGAAAATAGTGTACTACGACTGATAGCCGCCGCGATCATCATTGGGAAGGCAGCAGATTATGACTGGGGGACATACGGAGTTTCAGCCATCATCTGATCAAACTGCAGTATGATGACGACGGATACCAGTCGTAATACACCATCTACTGCCAAAAGGCAAGGGGCTGCTGCTGTGTAGCAATGCAGTCCCACGTCTGCCAGCACCCAGATCGCCGATGAAGGCTACCAGTCATACTGTACCATCTACTGCCAAAAGGCAATTAGCTGCTGCTGTGTAGCAATGCAGTACCACATCTGCCGGCACCCAGAGGACATATGGTGACGGTGAGCTGAGCTGAGCTGAGTGGGCTCCATGCTTGGCGTGGTATGTTGTCTGCACAGGTAACCCAGGTAAAAAGGCGCGAATCGATTGTCTGCAGTTGCTCTGACGGAGGGGGAGGGGCCTGACGACATGTACCCAGAACCCCCCGCGACACTGTTTTGCATCATTCAGGCATTGGGATCTCAACCCAGAATTCCAATGGGCGACGGAGACTGCGGGACCTGTGGGATAGCTACCCATAGTGCAACGCTCCGGAAGTCGACGCTAGCCTCGGTACTGTGGACGCGGTCCGCTGACTTAATGCACTTAGAGCATTTTATGTGGGGACACACACAATCAGCTGTATACAACCGATTTCTATAAAACCGGCTTCTATAAATTCGACCTAATTTCGTAGTGTAGACATACCCTCAGTAAGTGAGAATTTAGGATAGGTTGTCCATTTAGAGAAAAAAACAGTCCATCAGGAAAGTATTTGAGTTACTTTCCCAACTGCACTCCAGTACTACCTTCCCTCCGGACCCAAGAGTGAGGGACCATTACATAGCCACAGATTTTCTTCTAACTGTTGTTCGTGGCTAGTCTTGTTTTCTGCAACCGGATGAACATTAACTAAACCAGGGGTAGGCATCCTATGGCACGCGAGCCAAAGGCGGCACGCAAGCTGATTTTCAGTGGCACTCACACTGCCCGGATCCTGGCCTCCGGTCCGGGGGCCTCTGCATTTTAATTTAATTTTAAATGAAGCTTCTTAAACATTTTAAAACCCTTGTTTACTTTACATACAACAATAGTTTAGTTATATATTATAGACTTATAGAAAGAGACCTTCTAAAAACATTAAAATGTATTACTGGCACGCAAAACTTTAAATTAGAGTGAATAAATGAAGACTCAGTATCCCACTTCTGAAAGGTTGCCGACCCCTGAACTAAACTATGGCATTCAGCTGTGGAGATCTTGGCTTGGGCAGGTTTTTCCCTCCCAACTCCTGCCCACACACTCTTGTAATGGTCAGAGGTGCGTTCCATTTCCATTTCACTGCCATGCCTTATCTGGCGGCTCAACACACTGGCCTAACAGTTCCAGATTCCCCCTGCCCCCGCATATTTCCATCCAGTTGCTCAAGAAGAATTTGGGGGGTTGTTTTCCACACAACTGGTAGCATGTGTTCGAGGCACATTCTGATACCTTTAGAAAAGTGATCTGCTTTCTCCCCGTTTTCCATTGATCTGGAAATATTTTTGCTGCACACCGTTAAGCTATGGAACATGCTGCCACAAGAGCCCTGGGGCTCACTTCTGGTTTATGTCCTATGTTCCTATAGGTCATACTTCACCGGGTGGGCCGGGGCTTTGAGGTGGCACCGAGTATGCTCTCTCTGAGGTGTTTGGCTGGGTGGTTCTTGCTCATATGCTCAGGGTCGAAATGATCGCCATACGTAGGGTTGGGAAGGAATCTTCCCCCAGGTCAGATTGGCAGAGACCTTGGGGTTTTTTGAGCTTCCTCTGCAGTGGGTGGGTGCGGGTCACATGCCAGATTATCTGGGTGTATCTCACCTAATTCCATGCCACTGCAGGAGCCTCAGCCATTGGTGCACCTCGGGCTTCCCGTTCTCTGCTTTTGGCACACAATAGTCTAGTCTCCTGTGGGCTATAATTCTCTGATCTAATTGCAGTTGCTGGGTTTAGTATGTGGGTGCTGGGTGGTGTTGTTGGCCTGTGATACAGGGGAGGTCAGACTAGATGATCTGGTCGTCTCTTCTGGCTTTAAACTCTCTGATGCTAAAATGTTATTTAGGTAAAGAGATTAGCAGGATCATTAGAACACTCCCACTCTCATTAAATGAGACAAGTAAGAAATACAACAATACTTCAGGGCATACCCCTAATTGCCTGGGGTAGGAAGACATTTTGCCTAGGGGTGGTGGCTTATTACATACAACGGCTCAGTACAAGCCTCCTTGTAACTTCCTCTAGTTCAGCTGCCAGTGTCAGAAACAGGACACTGAATGAGGTGGACAATTCGCTTAATTCAATATGACAATTCTTATGTTCCTAAATGTTATTTCAGCAGGCCAGGAAAAGCGGCCAATCAAATACCAACAGGAAGTGATTTCCTCACAGTGTGGGAGTTGCTTTCCAGACCTTTATCCAGTGACCATTTGTGATCTCTCTCCTTATCCCAGAGGCTGATATTTTCCCCATACATGAATATGAATTATTGTGATGAAATCTCACTGTGTTCTAGCTGTCGGCCTTTTCCTGTTTCCCTGCTAGTTGTCAGTGACTTAGTGGTGGTGTGGGAGTTGTGCTGACATATTAACCCCTGCGCTTTGTCCCACTTTACACAGCACTCACACAGTTACGCCCCTAGACTGTAGACCGGGGCGGGCAAACTTTTTGGCCTGAGGGCCACATCGGGTTTCCAAAATTGTATGGAGGGCTAGTTAGTGGAGGCTGTGCCTCCGCAAACAGCCAGGCGTGGCCCAGCCCTGCCCCATATCCGACCCCTCCTGCTTCTCGCCCCTGACAGCCCACCCCCGGGACTCCTGCCCCATCCAACCCCCCCCCGTTCCCTGTCCCCTGACAGCCCCCGGAACCTATGCCACCCCATCCAACCCCTCCTCTCATTCCTGACTGCCCCCTGGGGACCCCTGCCTCATCCAACCCCCCTGTACCCCGCCCTCTGACCTCCCCACCCCCTATCCACACCCCTGCCCCCTGACTACCACCCCAAACTCCCCTGCCCTCTATCCAACCCCCCCTGTTCCCTGCCCTCTTATCGCGCTGTCTGAAGCACTGGTGGCTGGCGACGCTACAGCTGCGCTGCCCAGAGCACCAGGACAGGCAGCCGTGCCACCCAGCTGGAGCCAGCCACGCTACTGCACAGCACAGAGCACTGGGTCAGGCCCCCGCTCTGCAGCTGCACTGCCCCAGGAGCTCACAGCCCCGCCACCCAGAGCATTGTGCGGGCGGTGGAGCGAGCTGAGGCTGCAGGGGAGGGGCTGGGGGGTGAGCCTCCTGGGGCAGGAGCTCAGAGGCCGGACAGGAGGGTCCCGCGGGCCACAGTTTGCCCACCTCTGCTGTAGACCCCTTAAACTGTAAGTCTCTTGGGGCAGGGACCTCCTTGTAGTTCTGTGTGTGCAGCATCTAGCAAAATAGGGTCCTAGCCTAGGACTACGGCCCCATGACACTACAGTAATACAACTAATCCACTCAGCATTTTCAAGGCTAGCTCCTTAGCCAGCGTTGTCTCTTCTGTGTATCCTCTAAATAAAAAATAAAATAAATAAATTAATGGAGATATCCCATCTCTTAGAACTGGAAGGGATGCTGAAAGGTCATTGAGTCCAGCCCCCTGCCTTCACTAGCAGGACAAATACTGATTTTGCCCCAGATCCCTAAGTAGCCCCCTCAAGGATTGAACTCAATGCTGTGTTTAGCAGGCCAATGCTCAAACCACTGAGCTATCCCTTCCCCCTCCAAGGGGCTGACATTTCCTAGGGGTGGGGGAGGCTGGTAGAGGAGGGAGTGGAGCAGAAGGGATGCGTGGAGGGCAGAGGCTGGGAAGAAAGGAGAGACAGGGAGTGTGCGGTCTCTAAAGGAGGTTGGGGTGGCAAGTGGTGGTGGCTCTGTGTGTGTGGGGGGTGTTGGGGGGCAGGAGGGGGTAGCTCTGTGTGTGGGAGGAGTTTTCTGAGGGGCAGGAGGGGGTGGCTTTGTGTGGAGGGGATCTGGGGGGGCAGGGTGGTGACTCTGTGCAGGGGAGTGTTGGGGGTCAGGAGGGGTGGCTCTGTGCGGGGGGGAGTGTTGGGGGCAGGAGGGGGTGGCTCTGTGATGGTGGGGTCCTGAGGGGCAGGAGGGGGTGGCTCTGTGCGGGGGATGTTGGGGCAGGAAGGGATGGCTCTCTGTGTGTATGGGGGGAGGTGTGGGGGAGGTCTGAGGGGGCAAGGTGGTGGCTCTGTGCGGGGGGGGTGTTGGGGGCAGGAGGGGGTGGCTCTGTGATGGTGGGGTCCTGAGGGGCAGGAGGGGGTGGCTCTGTGCGGGGGATGTTGGGGCAGGAAGGGATGGCTCTCTGTGTGTATGGGGGGAGGTGTGGGGGAGGTCTGAGGGGGCAAGGTGGTGGCTCTGTGCGGGGGGGGTGTTGGGGGCAGGAGGGGGTGGCTCTATGCGGGGGGCGGTGTGGGGAGCAGGAGGGGGTGGCTCTGTGCGGGAGGAGGTGTTGGGGCAGTAGGGGGTGGCTCTGTGCGGGGAGTTTCTAGGGGGCAGGGTGGCTCCGTGCGGGTGGAGGTGTTGGGGGATAGGGTGGTGGCTCTGTGCGCGGGGGGGGGGGGGCGGGTTCAGGGTATTTGTGCTGGGGCGGGGGAGGCGGCTGGCTGGGGCCGGGGGGCGGTTTCATTTTCTGAGTCACGTTTCCTGTCTCCGCCCGCCCCGCTCCACAGTCGCCCGCTCCCCGCCGCGCTCAGACCAGCACTCGCACTGCCCGGCCATGGCGTGCAAGGAGCAGACCTTGAGCATCGACCTGCAGCCCCGGGGCCTGCCTCCCCCGTACCCCGGCACCCAGCAGGGCTTCCCGGCAGAGCAGCCGCGCGACTTCGTGCTCTGGTCCCTCTTCAACGTGCTGCTGTGCCAGAAGCTCGCCTGCCTGGGCTGCCTGGGCTTCCCCGCGCTTATCTTCTCTATCAAGGTGAGAGCCGGGCCGGACCCTTGGCGCCTCCCGCCCCAGATCCTCTCCCCGGATCCCCCGGTGCCCCCAGCGCTCCACTCTCTCCAGCCCGCCCGGATCCCCCAGCGCCCGGTTCCCTCCACGTCCCCCGATGCCCCAGCACCCGGTTCCCCCCCAGATCCCCCGGTGGCCGGATCCCCTGGTTCCCTCCAGGTCCCTCGGTGCCCTAGCGCGCGGATCCCCCGATGCCTCTAGCGCCCTGATTTCCCTCCCCCCCCCCCAGGTTCCCCGCGATGCCCCCAGCGCCCGGTTCCCTCCAGGCCCCCCGGTGCCTCCAGCGCCCGGATCCCCCCCGATCCCTCGGTGCCCCCAGCGCCCCGATCTCTCCAGCCCTCCTGGATCCCCAGTGCCCCCAGCACCCCGATCTCTCCAGCCCTCCTGGATCCCCAGTGCCCCCAGCACCCCGATCCCTCCAGCCCGGCCCGCCGGGAAGTTGGTATCCAGGGCACATTCATCCCCGCTCTCCGACCCTCCCCCACCTCTTCCCGGAGCCCCCGGGTCTCTCCCGTCTCCTGGCAGTTTATTTTCCCTTCCTCCACAGCCCTGACTCTAGCTTTTCTTTCTCCGCTCAGCCCCCCAGTCCCAAGGCAGGAATCCACCCTGCGGGGCAAGCTGGGCTGTCCTGTGCTGCTCCTGCTATCAGCTGTCCTTGGCCCGGACTGTGTGTGGGCGTTTAGGGTTAGGAGTTTGCAGGATGTGAGCATCCAGCTAACTACAGCAGGGTGAGCCTGAGGTTGGAACTTGGGGGCCCTATTGGATGTGGGGGTATTTAGGGGCCGCAGGGAGCTTTCCAGCGGAAGGAGGTTTTCAAAAAGAGGCTGGAGTGGGTTAGATTAGATCTAACTTGGGTGGGTTAGATTAGATCTTTGCAGCCCCTTCCTAACCCTGTGGGTCTATGGTTCTGTGATGCTGAGCAGCAGCTCAGTGATCCTCCCAGAGGCTGCAAAGCCACTCAATCAGTGGGAAGAGTTGTCTAGTTATGGTGCAACATCCTGATTGTGTGGCGGTTGTGTTGTGTCGCTGATGCAATGAGGTGTGAAGACTGTGCCACACCGGCTGGCAGGGTGTGATGATGCAGTTTGGTGAAGCAGTGCTTCCCTCTCACTCCCCCCTCCCCTTTAGAGGGTCAGGGAAGGACCTGGCGTGTCTGGGGCACTTGTTCAGTTCTCCCTGCATTGCCTCTGGTGTGTGTGTGTGTGTGGGGGGGGGGGGTAGCAGTGGGAATGGTGCCCCACATTAGTGCTCCAAAGAGATGTGCTAGTCTAGCGTGCAGACTGAAACCTGGCTGGGAATGATCAGTGGGACAGTGCAATAGGAACATCAAACCACTATGCAAGGGACGCACTTCAGCTTCTCCACGGGCTGGTTTGGATGCCCAAGACTCTCTAGTAAGTGAAGGCTCAGCTTGGGCTGTAGCCAGCCTGCCCTAGGAATTAACTGGCTCCATTTTCCACAAGGAGAGACTCAGCCAGTGCACTAGTGGGGAGTAAAGGGCTCCTTGCAGCTGGAGTATAGAAACGACCCACAGAGGAACACATGGGTATGCTGTGCCAGGGAGAGGGGAGCGCATGCAAACCAGGCATGCAGTAGAATGTGGACTGCTGTGTGTACAGCTGGGCCAGCTTTAGGAAATTGCAAACTACATACTCCCAAAGTTTTGGGAACTGTGCATTTGTTTTTGCTTAATAGTGTCTATTCAGGCTCTCTGAGGTCCAGTCCTCTGCAAGAACAACGAAGACCTGAGGTGTACCAAGGAAAAAAAGAAATGCAATATTTATCATTGGGGAAACAGCATTATCATGCTCCCCTGTCTGTCTCTCCAGTTTTCTTTCTATAATGTCGTGACTTACACACGATACAACATTTCCACAGTGTTTAGGGCATCCAGTGTATATGTACAGGGTCTAGCACAATTGGTCCCTGGCGAGGGCTCTAGAAGCTAGTTTATAATGACAATTAGTAACAGGATTTCCTGTCACAAGTGGGACTTTTTAGCAGGCTTAAGGATCCCCCATGCTAGGTTTTCAATCAGCCTTTGTTAGGATAGCAAACCATTCATAGACATCACAGGTGGGAAAACGCCCCAGTTACGTCATTTTGTCCCCCTCCTCTGACAATGCCATGTTTTCCACCTAATACGTATCCCACCGGATAGTTGTACATATTCCAGGTGATGTGGGCACACCTCCCATTAGGGAGTCATTTTTCTGATCTACTGCATCTTCCCTTGCTCAGTGGCACCCTCTTATTTCTAGTTGTACCCCACCGCACGTGGGCAGAGAGTGGTTGTTCTCACTGCTGGGGCTTCACAACTTTGCAGGGGGTTATATATTTATATAAGTGGGAATGGGGATCAATTTTATGCATTTGCCCAAGTGCCAGCTAGATTTTAAAGCTGAAATCCAACACACCATATTTGCCTATTTGATGTGTTATAGTGAATGTTGGAATGGAATTCAGTTAGGATACCCCCTTTTTATTGAGTCCAGGAAGCATTAGCTTACTAATTTTAGGTCGAAAGAGACAAGGTGCGGGGGGTGGGGGGTGGGATATCTTTTATTGGACCAACTTCTATTGGTGAAAGAGACAAGCTTTCTAGCTACACAGAGCTCAATTTTAGGAGCAGGTTCTTTTGAGGGCAGCTTTTACCTTGGACATCCTCTCTCAAATCAGGGCACTTGTGGCTAATCAACAGTTTATTAATCCCCCCATTACCATATAAGTATATAGTCAACAGATGTGGTTGCTCAAATGAAAATTGCCTGCTTAGATTCATATTAGCCATTTCATACATCAATGCTGTTAGGCTAGAGCACCATCTTGTGGTCATGTTTTTTGTTGCTTATTTAAACTTACACCCCTCCCTTTGTTTCCTTTTTAGTTAAAGATGGCACTTGTAAAACAGAACAATAGTGAATCAAGGATTTAGCACTGGTGGGTGGGACCAACATGCAAACAAGCAACATTATACAAATGATCATTATGCAAACGAGCTGCATATTTACAAAAGGCCATGAACTGCATGATATGGAATGCTCTGCACAAGCAGTGCTTTTTGAAATCTTGGCTATTTCGCAAAACTGTCACTTGTATTTTCTACAATCCTAGTGAAACCTCAATGAATAAACATCTGAACTAGCTCCCTTTGAACTCTGGCTTCTTCTCTTTCTGCTGCAGAAGTCAGGGAGTTCTCTATAGCTCAATAAGAAGGTGCATGGGCTGTGGGTGCTTTAGCTTGGCCCAGAAGGGGCTAAGCAGTTAATAAAAATTCTCCCACCCTCTTGACTGCTCTGATTTTTCACATGCTCCTGTTTTCTTTTCCAGGCCCGAGATCGGAAAGTACTGGGGGACCTGGAAGGTGCTCGGAGCTATGGCACCACCGCCAAGGTGTTAAACATCATTGGGTCACTGCTGGTGGTAGTTGCTATTGCTGTGGTCCTTTTCTTTTGCTTTTGGAGACCTTAACAGCATCCCTTTAATGAAGTTCCTGGGACTGACACCAGCCAGGCATTCAGAGAGGGGATTGGAAGATAACTCAAATGGCAGGAAATGACCCCCTGCTGGCTGTTCATGCTGTGATGGAAATTCACAACAGGTCATGAGTTCAAAAATTGACTCATTAATAGCACCATTGTAGCTTTGATGCTAGTTATGTGGTCACGCTCATTTCAAATCTGCGCGGGCCCCCACTTCTCTGCTCCATGCACTGTGGCCATGGAATCGGCCACTACCTACTTGTTCCTCTTCCAGCCTGATCCAGCTGTTTACCTTTTTTGGATTTCTTGCACTGAAAATCATCCGCATTCACTGCTGTTGTGACCCTCCCTCTCTGCAGCGCCCAACACAGAGAGTAATAGATGATGAGGTCATAGGAGGCTCCAGTCTACCTCACTTTGTTCCTAGAGATGGACCAGAACCACCCACTCTTTGGGGTAGTTTGGATCCAGGCTTTGCCATTGGCCCCCATTTCTACAATGGGCCAAATCAAAACATGGGTTCAAAATCCCCCTCCCATCCCCCCGCTCCCCATGCTTTGGGACATTTAAATCTGGATTCAAACTTTGTGCCTTGGCCCAGTTTTATCTGTCTGTATCAACCCAGCAATAATGTTCGCCTGGGGCAGTATTTACAGCAGTAAAGCCATCTGCAGAGATTCCGGCCTGCTCTTTTCACTGCAGCAACCTGCCCTGCGGGGAAGAGAGAAGTGTAAAGGGGACAAAATGTTTAACTTGATCTGTGTGATGGGGTAACGCACTGTGCAACACAGAGCTAATGTGGGACCAGTTGGCCCCACCCCACTTCTGAGAGATGTCAGAATGGGGGGTGCTTAAACAGGAGAAACCCAGCTGAGTTGGTTGCAGAGTGGGGAGGGGAGCAGTCTGCAGCTCCTGCAGGGAGGGGGGGCTGAAGGCAGGAGCTTTTTGTACAACTGCTGCCCAGCAGCTCCTCCTGGAAGGAAGGGTGGGCTGGCCCTGCTCGATGTGGATTCACCATGAGAGGGAACTATTTCTCTCGGTTTTCTTGTGAACTCATCAGTTTAGGGCCCCAGCCCGGTGAGCACCTTCTGAAGAACAAGAGCCTTAACCCATCTTGGGGATGCTTCATTTGTATTAATTCCCCTTTTGTTCTGGTCACTGACGCCCGCAGCCAGGTGCTCTAGCCAGGGCCCAGCTGGACGGCTGAGCCTTTTAGGACTAGAACTGGAGTGGGAAAACTACCTGGGCATCGCAGAGCAGGGGCCTGGGTGAGTGCAGAGGTCCTGCCTAGAGCCTAGGGGGTGCCTGGGAAAGGCACTCGGGTGTTAATCTGATTAAAAATAAAAGGCCTTATGGTGGTTGGCAGCAGCACATTCTGTCCCCACACACTCAGTTCCCTCCACACCCAGGCCTCCTGCAGCCAGTTCCAGGACCCCAGTACAGAAGCAGCAGTTGTACTGAAAGTGTGGGGAGTTTCCCTTCTCCCTCTCCCCTTGGGTCAGTCTGGGAAGAATTGGGCTGAGTCCTAAATAAGTGAATGCATCAGAGTCTGACACATCCCTTGCAAGCAGAAGCATCGGGCACTCGGGTGCCTTTATTCCAGTGGTTTTCAAACGTTTGTACTGGTGACCCCTTTCACATAGCAAGCCTCTGAGTGTGGACCCCCCCCATAAATTAAAAACACTTTTAAATATATTTAACACCATTATACATACTGAAGGCAAAGCAGGGTTTGGGGTGGAGCCTGACAGCTTGCGACCCCCCCATGTAATAATCTCATGACCCCCTCAGGGGTCCTGACCCCCAGTTTGAGAACCCTTGCTTTATTTAGTATTCCACAGCTAGGTATGTGCTTCCTTCATCCCCTGGCTCCATTCCTCCTCTTTACCCTTGGGCCCATTCCTACAATCAGTGCATCTATAGGGCTGAATTGTGCTTCCAACAAGAATTTGGGGAAAAAAATTCTCAAGTGGACTTTGAGTTTGCTCCTTGACCTGCCCCCTCTCATAGAAGGGCAGGATGTGGGTCCGAGGTGCTCCGATGGAGCGGAGGGGTGGGAGGAATGTGAGTGTGAAGTCCTACCCACCAATCTACATAACTCAGGAGACCATCAATTTGGTGTCCACCACCTCTGTGCCTGCCAGGGAACTGGGGAGGTCTCTCTGGGGAGAAAGTGATCTACAAGAAATGGCAGAAGAGCCACAGATGAGAAAGGATATTGTAATCTCATCTAGTCTGGGGTCTCAATGCTGGAGACTTCAGAGTGAAGCATGTTAGTAGATACTAAAACTGCTACAATTATTTTATATATTTTTATACATATTTTATATATGTTAACCAAAATCCTTTTTGGGGTATAAACCAAAATGTTTTGTATCTACAAATCTAGTGCTCTGTACCTATCAAACTGAAAAGTTCTTTGTACTTAGGTTGAACCTTAGTGAGGGACCAAAGGAATGAATGTTTGTAATCAGTAATGGAATGTGTATAATCCTTTCCTCTGACCCTGTTGACCTGTGCAGAATTGCATTCCCGTGTCCAGAGAGGGACCACTGTTGATTGGCAAGGGATGTTTGTTATTACACATGTATTCTGTGATTGATGAAATAATGAACCACTGGTTGATGTTTAGGTCAATAAGAACCACTTATTGTCACAAGTGGTTTTGGTAATAATGAATCAGTCACAGATGTCTTTATCTTAATCATGAGGGTAAATTGAGGCATCTAAGATAGAACTCGCAGTTAAATCAGCCCATGGGAACGGAATTTCTTTGTCCCAAGCTATGTATAAGGAAAGAGTTTTGGGGAGTTAAGTCAGAAGTGGACTGAGTGGCTGTCACTTCTCCAGTGATCAGATTGGTAACATATGTATTCCTTTCTGTATTCTGTATCAGGCTGTATTAATCTTTGACTAATAATCTTTGATTGAATTGCAAATGAACCAGCTATCTGACATCTTGTGTTATTAATATTTTCATTATTAAATTTGAACATGCAACAAGCATAAACTCTCCAGATTGTGCCTGATGCTGCAAGATTATGTCCTGGGTGAAATTACTGTCTGACCCCAACTGGTGTTCTGAAGCGTGTGGCTCAAGACTAGAGCTGGAAGAAAAATTGATTTTCTGTCCACAAAAAAAAATTCAAGATTTAGATTTTTTTCTTTGTCCCAAAAAGGAACAAAATGCCAAAATTTCTTGTAAAACAAAATTAAAAAAAAATAGTTTTGGGTCAATTGATACATTTTGTTTCAATTTCAACCCTTTTTAAAATTTATTCTTATTTTTTAAAATAAAGTCAAAACAAAGTCATTTCAAAATGAAAAAATCAAAACGTTTTGTTCCAAAAATGTCAAAATGGGGGATTTCCCCCCCCCCATTTTTTTCCCAAAATGGAATTTATTTAAAATTGATACTAAATTGAGGCACAAAAAATGTAGGCTTTGTCAAAACAGCTATTTTCCAGGAGAGAACTGTTTCAATGAAAATTTCTGGACCAGCTGTAGTTAAGACTCCCTGTGTTGGGGCGTGCTTGCCCTGCACTGGTATTGCAAGGGTTAACGCTACTCTTTGGCCAAGTTATTTACAACATTAAAGCAGATAAACATAGATAAACAAATGTGTTAAAAAACCCTTAAGTTTCAAAAGGTAATAGAAGCTTCTATGTTCAGCAAGCTCTATGTGTCCTTTAGGGCTAACCCAGGCTAAGCAGCTGGGGACCTCTTGCTTATTCCTAGAAAATATTGACCCCCAGAGTCTAAGCAGCACAGAGATAATCAATTCCTTCTATTGGAGGTTTTTATATCTCTTCAGCCTAAGCTGATGGGAGGAATTCAGTTGCATAACTCATCTTCATGGGGGTGAAGAGAACAGGATAACTGAGTCTTTTGTCCTCTTTAATGTCCCACAATAGTCCGTTTGGTGTTGATGGACCTTTCCCGTTGGGCAGGTCGAAACATCTTCTGTTGCAGATTAGCACTTTACACTAGTTAATGTTTCTCTCCTGTCTGGTGATTTACATTGTCACGCAGGCTTACAATACAACTGCTCAAATACTACCTTACAATATAGCATATGGAGATTAGTGCATGCAGCAGCTCACAAGCATTTAATAAAGTCTAACCACTACACACATCCTTATAGGTCTAATACCTACTTGAACAATACTAGCACACGGCACCGCCACCAGCAGCAGCACAGAAGTAAGGGTGGCATGGTACCCCCGCCCCTCTGGCTCCCCCTCCCCCTGGCAGTGTCCTCCATTTGGGAACTTGAAATATGGTAATCCTAGCTGCAGTGATTACATCGCTTGTGTGTGCGTACACTTAGCCCCTTGTGTCAGCGCTGTGTGGCATCACCAGGAGCACTTGTATAAATTATGTTTCCCCAGTGTGGGGCATTGTGGGAAGGCTCCTGAAAACCGGTAACAGGCGACATAAGCAACGCAGTGTCTATGCTGATACTGAATCCACCTAACTACGTTGACCTTGACGCTATGCTGCTCATGGAGATGGAGTTAGTAAGTCAGCGTAGCCAGGCAGTTACATTGACGGGAGCGAAATTTAAGTGTCGACACTTCCATATCAGAGGGGTAGCCGTGTTAATCTGAATCTGTAAAAAGCAACAGAGGGTCCTGTGGCACCTTTAAGACTAACAGAAGTATTGGGAGCATAAGCTTTCGTGGGTAAGAACCTCACTTCTTCAGACCCTCTGACACTTCCATAGCTAGGTCGATGCAAGGTGGTTTATGTTGGCCTAACTCTGTAGTGTAGACCAGGCCTCACACTGGGGCAACAAGCTTAGCTATAAGCTTTCTGCTTTTCCTCCTGGCTTAAGTAACTGTCAGCGATCTGGCTGTAGGCTGAGGCAGCTGAACAGTCCGTCAGGCACACATTCCCTTTGCAGTGGTGTGGTAGGCCCACCGGGAACTTAACTCAATGGAGTTTCCCAACTGAGGAGTGGGAAAATTCTCAAACCAGTCACTCAGTGAAGGGAGCTGGATGCTCCCTCTCTTCCCTTTCAACTGACACCCCAGAAGGAGTGACTGCCTCCTCTCTCTCAGGCATCTGGGGTCAAAAACCAACCAGAGCCCCCCTTTTTTGGGACATCTGGGCAGCTGCTTTAGTTCCGTCTCTCTGGCCTCCCCTCTGCTTAAGGGAGGGTTGCCTGGCAACGGGGCAGCAACGGCTTCTGGGACTCCAGGCCCAGGTAAGTTTCACAGCATCACTTATGGTAAGGAGGATGCGGGGCAGGGTGGGAGGGGAGGAGGGAAGTTACATTTGGTATTTTTCTTAAAGCCCACATGACTGCATGGAAATCTCAACTTTCATTTAAAAAAAAAAGTGAGTTTCTAACCATCTCGATTGCAGAGTAGATCACAAAACTGGGACTTGAGAATATCCTAAAGCAGGGGTGGGCAAACTTTTTGGCTTGAGGGCCACACTGGGGTTCCAAAACTGTATGGAGGGCCGGGTAGGGAAGGCTGTGCCTCCCCAAACCCTAACCCTATTCACCCCCTCCCACTTCCCACCACCTGACAGGCCCTGCTCAGAACCCCTGACCCATCCAACCCCCCCTACTCCTTGTCCCCTGTCACGGAGTATTGGGGAACCCAGGGCCCCGCACCCCCGGCTTCCTGCGATTCACCATGACTCTCAGCCAGCCAGTAAAGCAGAAGGTTTATTTGGATGACAGGAATACAGTCCAAGACAGGTCTTGCAGGCACAGACAAGAGGGACCCCCTCAGTTATGTCCAGCTTGGGGTCCCAGGGCATCCCAGCCCACCCCCCTTTGGGGGGGGGGTCAGAGCCATCTCTGCCTCCCAGCCATCTCTCCAGCCTGCTTCCAGCACTCTGCCTTCAGCCACCCCTCCCACAGCCTTTGTCCAGTTTCCCGGGCTAAGGAGTCACCTGGCCTTCAACCCCCTCCTGGGTTCTCGTGTTACACATTCAGGTATGCGCCCTGGGGCAGATCCCATCCTCCAATGCAGACTATCCCAGCCACACTCCCCTGTCAGCATTCACAGACCACAGTGAGAACAGGCCCAGTTCGTCACATCTTTCCCCCCTTCGAGACCGAACTGAGCAGGGTCACTTTAGCCAGTGACCCGGGGAAGTTCGAACCTACCCCCGTTCCCATGGATGCCCCCGCATCCCTCCCATTCCTTGGTGGGAATTACACCAGGCCCCTCCAGTTTCACGCCCCCCCTTAGGTTGGGGGTGCTTGATGGCACTCGCAGTTCGCATGTGGGAAGGTTTATGCGGCCTGTGCCCTTTTCCCACCCCCATACCTCTGGGGCTCCAACTGGGCTGTGGTCTTCTCCCAGCACTCCAGTCTGGAGGTCTGTGCTTTGGGCTCTCTTGGTTTAGAGCCGCCCTTTTTACCTTGGCCACCCTCCGAAAAGGCTCCTCTATGCTGGGCAAGGGTCCTAAAGCTGTTTTCCCCTTGTCCCAGGCCTTCCTCCCCCTCTGACAGGGGTCACAGGATCCGCAGTACTGTCGGACAGTAACAAAGACCCCAGGCCAGTAAAAGCTCCGTAGCAGCCTCTGCTGGGTACGCCAGGTTCCCTGGTGCCCTGAGAGGGGAATGTCATGGGCCCGGCACAGCAGCTGGCGGCGATACTTCTGGGGTACCACCAGCTGCCTCCTGATCCCCCCTGACTCCATTTTCCCTGGGGGAGCCCATTCTCGGTACAGGAACCCCTTCTCCCACAGGAACCTTTTCCGGCCACCTCGTCCCATGGTCTGTACCGCATTGAGGTCGGCCAGGTCCCTTATCTTCCGCAAGGAGGGATCTCTCTGTAACTCGGCCTGGAACTCAGCAGCTGGGACGGGGATGGCCACCTGCTCTTTCTCGCCCGCTGGGTCCGAAGCTGCAGCCTCCCTGAGCCACGTCCCTGGGCGTTCCCTCCCCACCAGGTTAGGGTCCTGCGCCTCAGGCAAGGCACCCCCCCCAAGGCCAGGGCGCAGTGCCCCTTGCCGGCTCTGACCGCGGGTCACAACTAAGGCGGTCTGGGGGCTGCTTGGCCAGTCCTCTAGGTCCCCCCCCATCAACACCTCAGTGGGCAAATGGTGGTGCACTCCCACGTCCTTGGGGCCCTCCTTGGCCCCCCATTTCAGGTGTACCCTCGCTACGGGAACCTTGAATGGGGTCCCGCCCACCCCGGTCAGGGTCAGGAAGGTGTTGGGCACCACCCGATCTGGGGCCACCACCTCGGGCCGGGCCAGTGTCACCTCTGCGCCCGTGTCCCAGTATCCATAAACTTTCTTCCCATCCACCTCCAGGGGAACAAGGCACTCGCTCCGCAGGGACAGCCCCGCGCCAACCCTGTAAACGGAGAACTTTGAATCCGGAGCATCTGGCCCCCCAGAGAAGCTGGCCTGGGGCCCTTCTCTTTCTTGAGCAGTTGATAAGCTGCCAGCCCCTCTTGCGTGAGAAGCCTGCCCCTCGTCCGTCTGGGCCTCTACCAGGTTAACCCGGTGCGGGTTCGGTCTGCTCAGTCTGTCCTTGAGCTTGGGGCACTGGGCCCGAACGTGGCCTCTTCGGCCGCAGTAATAGCAGCTCATGTCCCGTGGGTCCCCTCGAGCCGGTCGGTTGTCCCTGATGCTGGGCATTCCCCGTGGGAGGGGATTCCCCATATTCCCCCTTTGGGAGGTCCCAGGGTGACTCTCTCTCTGCATCGCGGCGGGCCTGTTCCTTTGGGGCTCCTCCCTGCCACCCCCTGACCGGCTCTTTACAAACTCATCAGCCAGCTGCCCGGCGTGTCTCGGGTTCTCTGGCTTTCTGTCCACCAACCACAGCCTCAGGTCGGATGGGCACCGCTCATACAGTTGCTCCAGTACCAGCAGTTTAATCAGGTCCTCCTTCGTCTGGGCCCCACCAGCCCACTTGCTGGCGTATCTTTCCATGCGGACGGCTAGTTGCAGATATGAGATCTCAGGGGTTTTATCCTGACTCCGGAACCTTTCCCGGTACATCTCAGGAGTCAACCCAAACTCACGTAGCAGGGCCTTTCTGAATAGTTCGTAGTCCCCTTTCTCTGCCTCTCCCAGTTGGCGGTACAATGCCACGGCTTTGGGGTCCAGTAAGGGGGTAAGGACCCGGAGTCTGTCCGCGGGATCAACCCGGTGCAGCTCGCAGGCCGTCTCAAAGGCCTCCAGGAAGTCATCCATGTCCTCCCCCTCCTTGTATGGGGCCATGATGCACTTATCAAAGCTCCGTGCAGTCCTGGATCCCCCCTCACTCACCGCAGCCGGGGGTTCGCTGCCCTTCAATCTCGCCAGTTCCAGGTCATGCTGACGCTGTCTCTCATTCTCCTGTCTCTGTCTCTCTTTCTCCTCCCGTTCATGCTGTCTCTGTCTCTCTTCACGCTGATGCTGTCTCTCTTTCTCCTCCTGTTCACGCTGATGCTGTCTCTCTTTCTCCTCCCGTTCATGCTGTCTCTGTCGTTCACGATCCTCCAGCTCTCTCAGTTTTAGCTCTTTCTCCCATTCCAGCCAATTCCGCTCCACGGATGCCGAACGTCGCCGGGAGGATCCTCTGCTGGCCGGCGGGCTTCGCCGGGGGGATCCCCTGCTGGCCGGGGGGGTCACGGCGCCTTCGGTATTTGCTGGGCTCCTCCCCACCCTTCCCCTAGGCATAGGAAGGAGGGGTCTCGGGAAGCCCTCAGCAGCCGGCTGACCACTCCCAGCTGGGACAGACACTGGTGCCTGCGCTGCATTTGCCAGGCTGCTTCCCTGAGACACAGGGATCAGTTCATTCGCGCGATCTTCCGCCTCTAGCTGGGCAATGAGCTGTGCTTTGGTGAGCCTCCCAATGTGCAGCCGCCTCTGCTTACACAGCTCCACCAGGTCGCTCTTAAGCCGCTTGGCATACATCTTCCTGCTGGCCACTCACCGGCCTGTGTGCTCACAGCTCCCCACAGTTCCCAGGGGGACCCCTAGTGTGCCAGCCCTTCTCGAGGTCACCGCCTCTCTGCCAGGGTCGAGCTGCAGACTCCTCCGCCCCTGGGACCACTCGCTGCGATCCCCCCGGGGGACCCTGTTACTGCAAAAGTCCTTCTCGCTGGTCACACACTCCCAGGGGTAATAACCGTCTCTCTCCCACTCTTCAGCAGGCCTGGTCCCCGTCAATCCCCCTTCGTTTTACTGCTCCCCAGTCACTTACTGCAGGAAGCGCCGTCCACGGGGTGCAGTAGATCCCACCGCTAACACCAGTTGTCACGGAGTATTGGGGAACCCAGGGCCCCGCACCCCCGGCTTCCTGCGATTCACCATGACTCTCAGCCAGCCAGTAAAGCAGAAGGTTTATTTGGATGACAGGAATACAGTCCAAGACAGGTCTTGCAGGCACAGACAAGAGGGACCCCCTCAGTTATGTCCAGCTTGGGGTCCCAGGGCATCCCAGCCCACCCCCCTTTGGGGGGGGGGGTCAGAGCCATCTCTGCCTCCCAGCCATCTCTCCAGCCTGCTTCCAGCACTCTGCCTTCAGCCACCCCTCCCACAGCCTTTGTCCAGTTTCCCGGGCTAAGGAGTCACCTGGCCTTCAACCCCCTCCTGGGTTCTCGTGTTACACATTCAGGTATGCGCCCTGGGGCAGATCCCATCCTCCAATGCAGACTATCCCAGCCACACTCCCCTGTCAGCATTCACAGACCACAGTGAGAACAGGCCCAGTTCGTCACATCCCCTGACCACCCCCTCCTGGGACCCTTTGCCCCTAACCGCCCCCCCCGGGACCGCACCCTCTATCCAACTCCCCACTGCTCCCTGACTGCCCCTCCCCCTATCCACACACCCTCCCCCCGACAGGCCCCCTGGGACCCCACCCCCATCCAACCACCCCTCTAAAGCCCCTTTCGGAACCTGGCCCTGCGAACATGGGTGGAGGACTCAGGAGGATCAGGGGCAGCTGCGCAGCCGGAGAGAAGTGGCGGTTTCCCTTTCAAAGTGCCGCTTCTCTCCAGCTGGCTGCATGGCTGCCTGGTGCTCCTCCTGAGTCCTCCGGCCGCGCTCCCGCCACCCTCCCTGCTCAGCTCCCCTGCCCCCGCAGTGTAGCCCCCTCCCACGCTGGTGGCATGGCGAGCTGAGGCTGCGGGGGAGGGGGGACAGCAGGGGAGGGGCCAGGGGCTAGCCTCCCCGGCCGGGAGCTCAAGGGCTTGGCAGGACAGTCCCGCAGGCTGGATGTGGCCCGCGGGCCGTAGTTTGCCCACCTCTGTCCTAAAGGCTCAAAAACAAATACAAAGAACCCCCAATGTATTATTTTTTAAAAAAACCTCATGATTTTTAAGCCAATATTATGACTTTTTGGAGTCTCAGGCTAGGTCTACACTACCCGCCTGAATCGGCAGGTAGAAATCGACCTCTCGGGGATCGATTTATCGCGTCCCGTTGGGACGCGACAATCGATCCCCGAATCGGCGCTCTTACTCCACCAGCGGAGATGGGACTAAGCGCCGCCGACAGAAAGCCGCAGAAGTCGATTTTGCCGCCGTCCTCACAGCGGGGTAAGTCGGCTGCGATACGTCGAATTCAGCTACGCTATTCACGTAGCTGAATTTGCGTATCTTAAATCGACTCCCCCCTGTAGTGTAGATGTACCCTGAGTCCTGATGTTTGAACAATACCAGGGGCTGCAGGAACAGACTTAGAGCTACATGTCGATCATCTTCAATTCTGATAACAACAGCAGGTTAGAGAATGGTGGTGGGCTCACTTGCTTCTCGTTGGAGGATAAGAGTCAGAGCCTGGTATAGAGTTGTTCAGCTGTTGTTTGTTAGACTCTGTGGTGGGAACACCTCTGCCTGCAGAAACTTTGCTAAGTAAAGCCTGCAGGCTCTGTGCATAGCTCGTTGGCTTTTCACCCACATCCTTTTTGGTACCAAGGAGCCTTGCAAATGATTCATCCCATCTTCAGCCTTTCCAAGAGGAGATCCCACTGCCCCAGGTATACATTATAGCCATTACAAATATTATTTATTTTACTGCACCCCAACGTGTGCCAGGCACCTCCTGGACCCTGTGAACTGCTACCCCCTGAACAGCAGTGGTTACTGTTACAGATCTTGAGGGGCACCATAGCCAAGACCCTGGCAGAAAGCTATGGTGGTAGAAAGGGAAGTATCCTGCAATATTATCAGTACAGCTGGATTTAACATGAGCAGCTCTTTCCTTTTCCAGGTGTGTGACTGTAGTAGCCTTGGTCATATGGATGGTGCCCTCTAACACTACAGCTCTCCCTATTGTGCTGTATCAGGGCTGGTACTAGAATCACTGCCATCCATCTAATCTGTAGAATTGCTAAGGTGCTTGTCTCAGGTATCTCAGCTCTGACCTCCTGTCTCTCACCTGCATTCACTCTTCCATTGATACGTGGAGGGTGCCTGAGTCCTAAGCAACCCATCCCCTGAACTGCAATATCCAGTTAGTCTTTATTCTGGGCAAGCGACTTTGAAAGGCAGCAATCTCTTGGTTGTGAGAGTTGTATGTACCTGTAGCCAACCTGGTTTGGTAAAGACTGGAATCCTTAGTGTGACAGCTGTCTGATGGCCAATGTCAAACCTGAAAAGACAACACCAGCATATTCCTGTGAATTACTGGGGGTTGCACTGAAATAGCCAGAACTTCTGAGCACAGAGACGTTAGAAATATTAGACTTGCTGCTGCTTTGTCTTTACTCTTACTGAAGTCTGGTTGGTCTTATGATCAGAGCTGCTCCAGCCACTGCTAGGGTTGAGCCCTGGGGTTTCAGAGAGGTAAAAAAACCTGCTCTGGACTCTGGAAGAAGAAAACTTGACCTGGATATCTGCCAGCCTGGAATGGACCCTGTGGAGCAGATTTTACTCTTTTACGTCAATGTAACTGAGGGCAGATGCTGGCTTCACATCTCCTCCTTGAATATAAGTACTTCAGTCCCATGCCATGAACAATAGCCCCTTGCTCGAACAGTCCTTGGAGCTGTCTTGGAGAACACTTCTATGGGGCATTCATTCCAGGATAGGCACAGGGCCCAATTTCTCAAAGGTATTTAGGCACTTAACTCCCATTGACTTTGGTGCCTAAATACTTTTGAGGGTCTAGCCAGGGGTTTGCAAAGCTAGCTCCGTTAGGGCCCTGTTTCAGCCCCTCCCTAGCCTTGGCAGCAGCTCTCCATTTCAAAGTGCTTTACCGTTCGTGGATGATTCATTTGTGAAGTTTCTGATGTGGGGGCGTCACCTTGGGTCTCAGAGCTGTAGATGAATGGGAATCGTACATTTTAGAATATTTAGCAAAGGATAATGCAAAACCCAGAAAAACATATAGAGACAGCAGGAGAAATGCAACCCCCTCTGGGAAGTTATTGATCTTTTAGGGCTTGAGAAGAAAGAGCTCTTTCAATGCACTTGTATTGCCCTGTACACGTACCTTGCTGTGCCTCCAGCTTCCCTCTCTGTCCCTGATGGGTTATAACACAGAATTGCCACGCACAATCCTGTATGGTCCATGGCCCTTTGCAGGGCTCAGGATCTGCAGCACGTCCTTTCGAAGCCGGGTTCCTGAATCAGTGCCTTGAGCTGCCCAGCTCTCTGGAAAAGGCTGACAGGGAGGCCTCAGCCCACGAGGCTATAAAAAGCGCTCCATACACAATCAGGGGAGGACAGGCTTACAAACCCAAGTATGTTGCTCTCAGCTTTGGCCAAACATTTCTGATAACCACAGCCAGGCGAGGGCTGTAATTTCCCTGTTTTATATATAGAGGGAGATGGAGCTGTGCCTCAGGCAGAGACTATAAAAAGGACCTGCCCTGCACTGGCTCCCCTTACAGGCTGCTACCACAGGAGAGCTGAGGATTTCGCCTTCCAGGACCATGGACACGTCTTACCCTCGTGAGGACTACCTGCCCATGACGTCCCGCAAGCAGGACACTTCTCCCACCGTCATCACCATCGGACCCTCCGTAGTGCCCCGGGACCACCTGATCTGGTCCATCTTCAACACCATCTACATGAACCTCTGTTGTTTTGGCTTAGTGGCTCTTGCCTACTCCGTCAAGGTAAGACAGCCCATCTCTCCTCTCCCTCTTCTACACAAGCCCATAAAGGCTGACTCTAGTGCAGAAACGGACCCTTTTGTGTCCATGTCTCCCAGTCACTTGGAGATTTCAGGATTTCCTAGGGGACTCGGCTAGGAAGTGTACATCTCAGTGCATCTAGTTTTACATGGAGATTCCTTCCTGGGGGTCTCTTTAGAGACTAGATGCACTAAGATGTAAGAATGATACATTGAGTTGACCTGGAGATGCTAGGATTTCCCCGGGATTATGGTAGGAATTATAAACTTCACCCAGGTTACCTAGCGATTCTGGGATCTCTCTCTGTTCTCTGAGTTGTAATATACCCTAAAATCGGGAAGTGATGTGAAAAATCTAGGAGATGCTGGAAGAATGTCATGACCCTCCCCCCTCCGAAGGGGGAGGGGGCTAGCCCCAAGTCTTTCCGGTACCCCGTACCCGCTAAAAAATCTCCTGCCGGTACTGCGTACCAGAGGGTACCGCCCTACTGGCACTACTGTGACCCGGTAGAAAGTTGTTATCGGCAGTTGGCTTCAGTTTGTCTCAGTCCTAAATCTCACCTTGTTAGCACTGTCCTAGCGGAGGAAATTGCCCAGTGCTGCCCACTAGCTGGAGTTCTACCTTTAAAAAGGAAAAATACTGTGAAAAATACAACTATCTGTGACAGCTGCTCTGGCATTTCCAGGACAGACTGCCTGAGCCTCCTGATTCAGTGGCTGGGTCTGAAAGGGCAGTGATGGGGCAGGATAGCTGACTGCAGTGTTTATGTAAAGAGCATCAGGAATTATGTGAGCACCATGTGCTGGTGCAGCATCCTTAAGCACCACGTCCTCATGCTGGCTGAGGCTGGTGTGTATCATCTAAATAATATCCCCAGCTAGATTGCCACACATCAATGAAGCTGCGTGCTGTCTTGGCAATCACTCTTTCCTGTTATCCCATAATTAGTGCCATCCATATATGAATGAGGTTCTGGGGACTGACTTCTCTACTCCAGAGGATGCCCAGGGACCATGATCCATGTGGAGGGACTCCTCCGTATCCCACACCTTGCAGCTGGGAATCTGCTCTGTTCAGGAATGGGGGAGGGGTATATCCTAAACTGCTGGGAATGGATTTAATGAAGTCAGCAAGAGGCACTTCCTAGAGAACTGGGGGAAGAAGAGGGTTAGAGTAACGGTTCTGTTCCCAGATCTCTCTGTTGAGGATCATTCATATAGGGTCAGACATCAGAGAGACTGCTCCTCCTTGGATTTGATTTGCTAAGAGATGCCAACAACAAAGGAGCGTGTGAGTGAGTGTGTGATGAGATAAAGCTGAGACACAAAGAGGCAGACAGTGGGCTAAGGTCAGAGGTGCTGTAAATCGTTTACTGATGCATAAGGGAGCTGAAAGTGGTTTAATTAACACATCAGGGAGCTGGAGGAAGGTGTAAATTAAAGTGGGATGGGAACTACTTTAATTCACACATTCTTGCAGTGCCCTGTGATGTTTCTAGTTGCAGACCTCTCTCCTGGCCCCTCCTCATGTTGAGTTACACCAGCTGAGACTTAGCGGGCCAAATTCAGAGATGATGTGTATGGTAAAGGAGGGGTAAGTTATCAGTTGGTGAGTGGGTGAGTCTGCTTTGCTGTGACATGTCCGGTGAGGGAGCCAGCAGAAGGTGTCAGTTATTTGCTTAGACTCACTGGATTAGGCTGACAGAGAAGTTCAGAGAGAATGGAGCGGGGAGAGAACAGTCAGCTCCAGAGCAAGGGGCAGATGGAAGTGAGGTGAGTGACAGACAGCCACTGAGAGCTGCAGTGGGTGGTTGCAGCCTGTTCTGATGCTTGTAATTCGATTGCGTTGCTCTCAGGGCATTGCCTCATCCTTTGCCTCCTCTGCCATGTCACTAACTCGCTGCACCCTTCCTGGCTTGGCTGTTGCAGGCACGGGATCAGAAGGTGGCTGGTGACATCGAGGCCGCTCGCCGCTTCAGCTCCAAAGCCAAATGCTATAACATCCTGGCGATGGTGTGGAGCCTGCTGCTGCCACTGCTGCTCATTGCCCTGGTGATCACAGGTGTGATCCACCTCTCCAAGCTCGCTCAGGAATCGATGGACTTCTTCAACTACAAGTTGTTCGCTAACGACGATGACGGAAAGTGATCCAGGGGCCTTGCGGGCTCCTGGAAACACATGTGGGCCACTCTGGTAGCCTCCTAAAAACACTGCTAATCCAGTATAACCCAGAAAACCAAACCACCGCACATTGCAACCTCTGTTGTTGTAACCCAAAGCAACCAATGCCTCACACCAACTACAAAGCACCACTGAGGTATTCATGTGCCCCGGAACTCATTTCACAGCTTGCCCTTTGATGTGGTCTGAGGTGTGAAAATAGTTCCTTTTGCATCCTGGTAGTTTGCATGGACTCGTGCTCAAGATAGCTGAGTCTGTGCACTGTGGTTCCTCTCCTCCTTTCCTTCTCCTTTGGTCTTTATTTGTCCTGGGATCTTGGCTATGGGGTGTTATCGACTTCCCTTGGAACCCTATTCTTTTGTTACTGTGTCTAACGCTGGCTGCGCCATTAGTCTAACCTTGGTTGTTACTATTTAAGTGATTAAATAACTTCACAAATCACAAGTCTCTCTATGTGTGGCAGTTTCTAATGGCTAATGGAAATGGGGCATAGTTACTTGGTTACCCTGAGGTCCTGGTTTCAAACTTCCCAATCAGAAGGGCTAGAAACTGACTGTTCTTCTTAATGAAATCTCAGATTCTGTTGTGATCATGTGATTCCAAGAGCTCGAGGGTCTAAACATGGGCCTGTAGAACCTAGGTCTTAATCCAGGCCTGCCCCCTCCTTTGCACCATGGGAGGCTCAAGCTGCAATGTACATGTCGGGACTAGATCTGGGAGGCTAGTGAATACAGGGGCGTGCCCAAGGGGGGAAAGAGAAAAGAAATGAGCCTGGGTGTTTGAATCTGAATCCCTAGTTCCTGTTAAGGGACCAAGGCCACTAGATGGTAGTTTGGGTTTGAGAGAGATTACCTAATATGAATTGAGTTATGACTGGGGCTATGACTTTGTCACGGAAGTCACAGAATCCATGACTTCCAGAGACCTCTGTGACTTGAGCCCCAGCACTTGGGAGCTGTAGGGTTCCCCCATGCCTGGTAGCTGTGAACTGTAGGGCCTGAGCTCCCAGCCACAGAGGGCGGCAGGAGTGCCCCGCAGCTCCCAGCCACCGCGGGCAGCGGGGCCCATCTGCAGCTCCCAGCCACCACGGGCAGTGGGGCCCCGGGAGCTCCCCACCGCCATGGGCAGCGGGGCTGGTCCGCAGCTCCTGATTGCTGCAGGCAGTGGGGCCTTGGGAGCTCCCTGCCACTGCAGGCAGTGGGGCCACTCCGCAGCTGCCAGCCGCCACGGGCAGCGGGGTCGTGGGAGCTACCGGCCACTGCGGGCAGCACAGGTGCTCCGCAGCTCCCAGCCCCATGGCTGGCAGGGGTGTCCCAGAGCTCCGAGCCAGAGGCACCGCAGGTGGCAGGGGTGCCCCCAAGCTTGGAGCTATCAGTGATGTGGGGACCCTGCAGTTCCGAGCCAAGCACCCCGGGCGACCCATTTTGTCATGCATATTTTTAGTAAACGTCACAGACAGGTCATGGCTTTCATGAATTTTTCTTTATTGCCCATGTCCTGTCTGTAACGTTTACTAAAAATATGCATGACAAAATCTTAGCCTTAGTTATGACTTACAAATTCATTATACTGAAGATTCCCATATAGGGATGGGTGCTCTGGTTCTGATCAACGAAGAACCAACCTGAACCTTCACCCAAAACATTTTTCAGGTTTGAAAATCTCTCAGCCCCTTCCTTCATGATTTTTTTTTTCATTTTTGCCGTGCCTTGATTCCATTCAGGAGCAAGGATGGGAAATCCAAATGATCACAAGGAAGGCTGTTTGGCTGGGTTTCTGGCATGGGTGGAAGCATAAAGCAATGGAAATCTGCCCATCTTTGTAAAATGTCCTGCCTGACAGTGCACTTTTGGAGAATTGGGGTGAGGTTCAGAGAATCATAGAAATGGAAGGCTGAAGAGGGAATCTAGTCCCTCTCCCCATGCCAAGGCAAGATTAAGCATCCAGAGGGCATGATGAGCATCTGAACAGCACCTCTGCCCCCTTTGAATTTTGCCCATCCCTTGAGAGAACCAGGGTGGGAATCTCAGGGAGCAATTTACTATTTCTCCATCTCCTGGCCTGTCAAATGTCATTAAATATCCCCCTGGGGTCCTGAAGGAACTTTGATATTTAGTCACACTCGCTCAGCTCCGCCCCTCTGCCTTGCACATGGGGTACCCCAGACTTCCCACAGAAGGGGCCCCTTTTAGCTGAACAGAACAACAGTGGGTTTTCCCCACAGATGTGGGTAACTAGTTTGCAGGCTGCTTTTAATGCTCCTCTTGGTGTATTTGGCTTTTCAGCCCAGGGCAGCTTGACATTGTCAAAGCTGTAGAGACTCCAGGAGAATTGTAGCATATCATTATCAGCCAAATATTGTGCCTTTTGACTTTGGAAGCCAATGGGGGCGCCTCTCCTGCCAACCAAGCAATCTCATTGGCTGCCAGACTCGAAGAAGCAGAGTTCTGATTGGCTAGTACACAGATTCAACACCCAAAACATGCAAGGAACTCTGGTTATGGCCAATGCTGAGAATGTCCAGTCAGCCACTTCTTTGCCTTTCACTGCAGCCTTGATTGGCTCGCTAACTGGCTTCTCATTGGTTTGTTCACCATTGATCTTTGTCCAGAGTTTAGTTGTTCTGGTTAGGCAGCCAATTAATCTGGCTGTAGCCTAGCTGGGCTCCTGCTACCCCTGCCTCCTGTGGTCTCCTAGGGTGGAGACGCTGTGATATTTCTGTAGATAACCTGGGCTGTTCTGTTTTACTCCTCGGGCGGTCCCTGTAGCATTCCAAGGCTGGCAGGGATATCACTGAAAGGACATAGAATCATAGAAGATTAGGGTTGGAAGAGACCTCAGGAGGTCATCTAGTCCAACCCCCTGCTCAAAGCAGGACTAACCCCAACTAAATCATCCCAGCCAGGGCTTGCACTGTGTGTGTTCAGATGCCCCAGTGAGCTCAGGCCATCCTGGGGATTGGCAGAGAACTCTGATGTCCATGGTCAGCTCAAGCCATGCTGGGAGCTTTGATGGTCACTGTTGCTGAAGGGACATCCTAATAGTGACTCCCCCGAATCCACCTCTCTTCTCTGTGACCTGGCACTCATCTGATATTTTGCATTCTTGGGAATCACCAGATTCTGGGTGGTAGGGTACAGCTTGGAGGTGTCCAAGGGACAAACAAGGCAAGGTAAGAGTAAGCCCCAAGTGTCACACGCCCCTGAGCAGAAAGGAAAGGCAAATTCCCTTGCAGTATTGGTTGTAGGGTCCAGCAGCACGAGTTGCTTCTCCACTGGATCTCCCTTCTAAACCTACTAGTCTCGCCCATTAGCTGCACCCCAGATCCATACCAGGTGACTCTGTGGGGCACCACGTATGCTGGTGCAGCCCTAGTCTATTGGGTGATTCATTCAGAGGATGGGTGGGGTCCAGCCAAGAGGGGTTTAGGCTTTGGGCCCCATGGCCAATATTGCTCCTGCTGTTGGAAAGGGGTGGAGCTGCACGATCTCCCCAGGAGATCAGGACAAGCTGGCTGACTCCTGTTTATACTCCAGCTTCCGTTGCTGCTGCCACCAGTGGAGCTGGTGAATCCTGGTCTGATTCGGGGTAAGGACTGGGCTCATTTGGGGAGTACTATTCTTTATTATTTATAATATCGGAGTGTCCCAGTCATGGCCCTGGCCTCCACTGTGCTGGGCACTGTACAGCCCCAGACCAAAAGATGGTCCCATCCCCAAGGAGTTTACAATCTAACTATACGACAAGAGACCACAGATGGATACAGACAGACGGGGGAGTCCAAAAAACCAATGAGACACTACTGGTCAGTATGGTAGGCCGTGGTCTCTGCCCACCAGCAGCCATTATGCAGCTGTGATGCACACCGAGCACTGCCTTACTCTGCAAGAGGCCCTGTTGATTCCTGCTCAGTGTGACAAAGGGCGGCAGGAGCTGGCCTGAAAGCCGCTGAGATTCCAAAGGGACCCTTGCCAGCTGCGCTCTCCCAGGGGAGCCTGCCACTGGCCATCCCGGCAGGAGCCGGGCCGAGGCTATCCTGACGGGAAGTGGCCCTGGGCTGTGGAAGGGGAGTGTTCCCAGGGCCCCGGTGGGGTCAGCTGGCAGAGGGGATCTACAGCTCAGGCTCTCTGAGAAGAGGGAGCTCCATCCTGTCTCTGCTGCTCTCCCCCAACGGGGCAGGGAGCTGGGAATCCATGACTCCCTGCCCCGTCTAGAGCAGGTTATTTTAATTCCTTCTCAAATACTTTCCTCCAGGATCTAAGCATGGATTGAAACCTCGAGGCCCTCAGGGCTGTTATCAGGGGGGCTGCCTCCTCCCACCCCGCCCTGGCCTAGCGGCCCAGTGCTGATTAGTGGCTGTGCTGCTCTGACAGGACCTAATTTACAGCCAGCCTAATTACAAGGCAGGCACTCTTATTTTCTCCCTCCTTAAACATTGCCACATGCTGCTGGTGGCACAAAGAGGCTCTGGGGCTTTTTATAAACTCCATCGAGGTTAGTTTGAGGCTTCTGGGTTTTGTTTACACAGGACGGCATCTTGCCAAACCAGGGAGTGGCTTTAAAATGCTCTGGTTTGAAACATTAAGAGTGGGAGATGGGGAGGAAAGGTAGAGAGAGAGAGAGAGAGATGGCCCTTGAGCCTGCACTCAAAAGAGGAAGAAGTACAACAAATGCTGATAGCAATTGCATGCAGTGACATAGCTGGAAGGGGACCTGGTGCTTTAGGGTGAATGTGCACTGTGCAGGGATCCAGGAGATATAGGACCCAGCAGGCCGTTCCTCCATCTGTCTCAAGCTGCAAGTTCTGTGTGCTTCCCCTCCTAGCCCTTTGCACTGCTGAAGACAATGGGGCATTCTCAGCTTAGCCGCACACAGTATCTGCAGTACACGGGGTTTTTAATGGGGTTGCTCTGGATTCACACCAGGGAGCAAAATTTGGCCCAGTCTCTGGAGCAGGGCTGGCAACATGAAGGTTCAGGGGAGGATGAGGGAAGGGTGAATATTTAACATGGCTCAGATTAATCCACAGTACAGGGGGTCTGATTCCTCATTGCTCTGCACCTTACATAGACATTTATACCCATGCACAGTGGGTGTAAACTTGTCTGGTTTGCCCTGATAAGTGGCCACAAAAGGCTCTGAATAAGGGTGGATCTTATCCAAGGCACAGGGCACTGGTGATTCTAGCTCAGGTCCCCCAAATTGCTCTGCAGGGCAAGGAGAGGGGGTGCTGCTTTGCTGCTGGAAAACAAAATCAGACAGCATGCTAGGGAGAAATTATGGGGGGGCCCTTTGAAGCCCGGGGCTTAGCTGATCAGGTCCATTTAATCAGGCATTAGTCGGTGCTGGCTAGGATAGAAGGAAGCAAGAGGGTCAGTACAGACCAAAAACATGTTGGCATTGTGCCTAGATACAACAGGATAGCAGCGGGGCTCAGCAGTGTTGCTGAGTTTCCAGCTGTGACAGTGTGCCCAGGGCATTGTTAACCCTTTCTTTTCAGGGGGATGTAACTCAACAACATTTCAGGGGCAGAGTGGTTCTGTGTGCTCTCCGGGGGCCCCTCGGTCCCCCCTCTTTGCTCTGCCTGTTCTCAAAGCACTCCCTGGAGTCTGTAACACTGTGAAACACCCAGCGTGACATGAAGTCCACTCCTCCTGGTAGGCGTGAGCTGTTGCCTCTGCAGCACTCTGTCTGCCTGGGACCAAGGAATTCCCTGGGTGTTGCTGCCTCCAACCACAGGGACAGACGGGAATTGCTTTTTGATTTCCTAGGAACCCACATGGCTGCGACCCCCTCTCTCACACTCACCCACCCACGCACCCACACATGCTGTAATTTCAGTTCCTTTCTCAGATGCTTTTTTTGGCCCTTGATAGCTCTCAAGTGGATTCTGTTCCTCATCTGTGGTTCTGGTGGCCATTTTGTTAGCTTTCTATGGCTAAGAGGGGAAGACAAAGGCCTCTCTGGGGCCCTCCAAAACACTTGCTGTCTCTGGAGAAGAGCCTGCCATGTCTGAGGGAGCAAGACCCCCTCACTCCTCTAGGGGGACATCCTAGGCCTTGCTCAGTGAACCTCAGCTTCAGGTTCAGGAGGGCCCTCGGCCCAGATCCTTAAAGGAAAGTTCTGAGCCTAAATATCTTTGGGGATCTGGGCCCTAGTGTCTAGGGGAGGACTCACCGCTGTTCAGAAGACAAGCTGCAGAAATTGCTGGAGAAGAGCATTTGGCACCTTTCTCCTTAGCTAGGGTTCAATTCTGCACAGCGCTGAGCACCCTTGTCCAGCAAAGCAGGAGTGGGCCCTTCGGACTAGGATGGCTCACAGGCTTCACGTTAACCAAGTGCTTAAGTGTTTTACTGAAGCAGAGCTACAGTGCTCAGCGACTTGCAGGATTTAGCCTCTGGAGAGAGGCCAAGATACCGCCACAGCCTGTAACTCTGTGCACAAAGGATTGTTTCAGGGAGGGAAAAGCCCTGTGTTATTGCTACAGGCTGAGCACAGGAAAGTGAAACTAACCTTCTTTGGGCACTAAGAAGGGGCCATGGCTGCTGTGAGCCCTGCTGAGAGTCTGCACGAGTAAGCTGCCTGTCCCATCTGCCTGGTGTATTTTACAGGCCCATAGACTGTGGGCACAATTTCTGCCGAGCCTGCATCACCCAGTTCTGGGGAGGAGGGGGGATCAGGGCCAAGCTACTCCTGTCCTCAGTGCAGAGGTGTTTAATCCCCAGAGGAACTTCAGGCCAGACAGGCAGCTGGCAAACACCACAGAAATAATTAAGTGTTTCGGGTTATGAACACAGAAAGAGCCAGGATGGGGAGGAAACAGTGAGAATAGGGTGACCAGATAGCAAGTGTGAAAAATCAGGACAGAGGGTGGGGGGTAATAGGCCTCTATATAAGAAAAAGCCCCAAATATCAGGACTGTCCCTATAAAACCGGGACATCTGGTCACCCTAAGTGAGAAACACAAGGAGGCTTTGAGACTGTTCTGCAGAGAGGATCAAATCCCGATCTGTGTGGTTTGTGATAGATCCCAGGAGCATAGGTCTCACAATGTGATTCCAGTAGAGGAGGCTGCCCAGGAATACAAGGCAGGAAACTGCTCTGTATTGTCCTGATCCAGCAATGTTATCTTTACATAGTGACTTTTTAATATTCATTTATATTGTTTCTAGTTGCATTTAGAATCCCTCGCCTAATGCACCTTGGCATTTGGATGTAGTATTTGACTGGTATAAGAAGCCGCTAGTATTACCAATTCTAAGCATTCAAAACTCATGAGTCAGGCCTCCCAAAATCATAAGATTGGCTCAGAAATCATGACATTTAAAAACAATAAATATTGGGTCTCTTTATTTGCCTTCTGGCTTTTGAGGCTTTAGGGTTCATGTTTCCAAGCTTTGGTCCGTGGACATGTGGGCGAGGAACATATATTTTTGTTTTTAATGAAAGCTGTAAGTCTCACATAGTCACCTGACTCCAGGAGCTGGGGCTTTAAAAAAACCATCAGCTACTGCGAGACTCAGAATACAACCATGAGTTTGCAACGCTGATTGAACCTGATCTCTTCCAGCAGCTGGAAGTTTCCTGGGATCAGTGTTAGTTTTCCTGTTGGTTTAATAAATGGGATAGAGCTAAAGCACAACTTAAATGGAATCCAGGCAACAGTGTAATGTTTTGTTTTGAGGGGGTGGGAGAGACCAACCCAGAAAAGAAAAACCAGATTGAACCATTTCCCTTCCTTTCCCTTAGGAACATATCTGGGGTTGTCTGGAGATTCTGAAGAAACAGAGAGAAGCTCTCCTTGCCTTTATATCACATGGAGAAAAGGAAAGCCTGGAACTGTGCTATTGTCACTCAGGGCAAATTCAAATAGGGGCAGTTTTATTACTACCCTCTGGGCCAGATTGTACCCCCTTGTTCTATGCATGGAAGGGAACATCTACATATGGATTTCACCTCACCTTCGCAGAAAAGGGAAGGTATCTGCAGCCCAGGAAAGAGTGGCTGGATCAGGGCTGGGTGAGTCACGGCAGCCCTCCCACTAACCCTATGGAGAGTAGATAGGAAAGAGCCCCTGCGGTCCTGTATGATTACTCTCAGGGCTGGCCTACACTGAAAACTTATATCGGCATAGCCACCTCTCTCAGGGGGTGTGTGAAAAATCCACCCCCCGAGGGATGTAGCCATGCGGACCTAACTTCCGGTGGAGACAGCACTAGGTTGATGAAAGAATTCTTCCATTGACCTAGCTACTGCCTCTCGGGGAGGTGTGGATTAACTACAGCAATGGGAGACCTTCCCATCATTGTAGTGAGTGTCTTCCTGTAGCATTTTAAGTGTATATGTAAGCAGAGTCTGAATGAGCTCTCCCCTGACATCTAGTGGTGAACTGTGGAAAAAGACTTCAGGAGCTGATCTTGTCCGCAGAGTTCACCTCCCACCCTGTGTGGAAGGGGGCGGGGAGTAAGGAGGCATCTTACACGCTCCACTGCTTGGGTACTCGCTCATTGCCCCAATTGCCGATTGCCGTGCCTCTCTGTGGGGCTCTACTCTGGCCGCACCTCTCCAACAGCCACCCTGCGGGCCGCTTGCCGCACCTTTCCAAAAGACCCACCCTCCTACCCACACAGTCTTCCGCAGTGTCCACAAGGGAGCAACAATGACATTAGCCAATAAAATACTTCCTCTGGGTTCCCCAGCGTGTGTCTCTTTTAAAGCATAACCAACCTGGGGCAGGGACTGTCTCCATTTTGTGCACTGTAACCTCCAAGCGCCTGGCCGGTGATTACCAAGTAATGGGTTTGATTCCCCAGTCCATTGCGCCCGTGTGACCCGCTGGCTTTCAGTGGAGATAATCCCACTTTATGCTGGTGGAATGGAGAATAGAGTCAGGCCCAGTGGGTCTGGAACCCCGGTTGAGCCCAAATGAGATTGCCAGAGCCAATGTGCCATTCTCGGGAGCCTGCTCAGAATGACAGTAACTTTTAGAGTTGGACACTAAGCAGTGAAAGGGTGGGGCTGGGCATGAAGTTTCAGCCAGGGGAAGCCAGCAGACTATGCATTCTCTCTCTCTCTTTCTGGTTGGTTTTCTGCTACAAAGCAATAAATAAAGCCAGACAAATTCTTGGATTTCAGCAGACACCTATTTTTAGGGGGTTGCAATGCAGGATTCACTTGCACAATTCTGTTCAGAATGGGTAGAAACATTCCTCCTCAGTTCCTGAGCTAACCTACCCATCTGAGTCAATATTCCTTCATCTGGTGGGTTTTAGGTGGGTGGCCAAAATCAGACTTTAGGGAGAGATTTTCAAAGGCACAAATGGGAGTTGGAGGTGGCCTAGCTGCCCCTTGTGCCTTTGAAACTCTCACCATGTGATGGAAAATGACATGTCATATTAACTATGGAGCAGCTGCTGTCACTCCATCATGTGTGTGCGACACATTGTACCAGGCACGGAGGGCAAAACCCAGCTCCCATGCTGCCAAAGGTACTAGGCGCAAGCTTAAGGAAGTGCCATAAATGGGTGCTCAAAGGGATGTTGCAGGAGCTGAGACCAGCAAAGAAGGGGTAAATATTGGTCAGCAAATCTGCAGGGAGGTAATAAGAGCAGGTAATTGGGAGGTGAATCAAATTCAGCTGTCAATAAAACCATTTCCCAAGGGCAATAAGAGCAGGAGGATGGTGCTTTCCCCTCCTCCCCACCCCGATCTAGTATTTTCCAAGCATCCGCTCACTGGCCACAAAGGAAGCAGGGAAGTCAAACAGCCTCCCCCCGGAGCACATCACTTATGCGCGGGGCCTGTGCAGCCAAACCTCAGTCTGCTCCACAATGCAGCAGGGGCTCCCAGGCCACGCTGCTCTAGGACGCCTGCTCCCTGCCATGTTTGCATAGCTTTGGTGGTTTTAATACCTGCCCTGACAAATACAACTTAAAATGTCTCGGTGGGTGCTCTCTGGATCCAGCCAGCAGCTGTGGCGAAGGAGACACTCTGCCCTGCAATGGAAACAAACAAACACACAAGTGGTGAGAAGGACCCTGGCTCTAAGCACTCTCTCTCTGGTTATTCCCTTTAGTCTCCTATTTAAGGTACCATCCAGGGCCAAGGTGTTCTACTGAGTCAGCTTCAAAGCAGGAAATGCAGTCAGATAGTTATGCCCCCAGCCTACTCCAGTAGGACGGGCTGCGGAGGGCAGGAGATTACAGCCTTGGCTGTGGGGAGCTGATAGCTAGTCCAGTCCCTGCCTCTGCCAGCAGGTGGTGCTGTAAGCAATGGTCTAGGAGTGCAGGTCATAGGCCAGCTTGCACTATAGCAGCCACAGCTTTTCCCAGGAGGCAGGGCTGGCCTTAGGGAAAACAGCACCTTTGGCAACCTTGTATTTTGGCATCCCTGGCCCCTGTTGTCTCCCCATCCATGCCCCCATCGCCCCTGGTCCCCGCTACCTCCCCAGATTCCACACCCATCCCCCCAGGTCCCTACTGACTCCCCAGGCTTGCCAGCCCCCCATCACCTCTGGGCCCTGCTGTCGTCCCCCCCCCATTGCCCGGAGCTCCCTTTTGTGGTCTCGCATGCCAGGCCCACCCCACTTCTTGCCTCTTGACCACGGCACTCTGGGCGGTTGTCCACGTTGCCCTGCTGTAAGGCCGGCCCTGCCAGCAGAAGTGACTCCAGGGAAGGGTGTAGGACTGGGAGACCCATATGCCTTGCTGCCCCCTAACTTTTCCGAGCAGCGAAGATCAGAGATGCACAGCGCAGTGATGTAGTGGGGAGACACTGTACCTTCGGGCAAAGGAATGCGCTGCCCCGATGCTACCAGCACAGCCTCCAGGGGGGCCAGCTGCGGGTCACGGGAGGACTTTGTCACCTTTATCCTAACGTTCTCTTTGGTGAGTGTGAAGTTCAACTTGCTTCCAAGATAAGAGACTCCAGTGACTTTGAGTTTGCTGATGTTGTCCGGGCATATGGGGTCGAAGTTCAGGCTGCTCTTGGTGATCCTAGGAAAGGCAGAGGGGAGTCAGGGGCTATGTTAGTGAATTCCATCCACGGGGAAAGAGACACTGGGTATTCTCCTTCCTGGGCTGTCATTTTCTTAGAATATCAGTGAGTCTTCCAGCACGCCCTCTTGAGCTGGGAGCAACAACAGGACTAAAGCAAATACCAGCTGTGAGAACCTGAGCATCTCCCAGAACAGCCTTGCTAGAATACAGCACAGCTGCTGGCTTGAGCGTGCAAAGTATCTGCTATTACCTCCACCTAGAGCAAACCAGCTCATCAAATAGGGAAGGGAACCTCTGTGTAAACCCAAAAACCACAGCAGATTGTAGAAGAGGGAGAATCAGTTCCCTTTCTGTGAATAACTCCCTCCGGGCAGAGTTTGGTGGTGATGGTCTCATGTAGCTCTTACTCTCTATGGTCACTGCAGAGATGGACTTTAGGCTACGGTGTCTTTAGTTCTTTACTAAAAATAATTCCTAGTCAATCTGCTTTTTGCCGGTTAGTTTCCTTAGCAGTCGCTAAGTGGCATGCAATGTGCCACAGCTCATGACTGACTCTTCCAGCACTAAAAGATTGGGTGGCTCTGGAGCATGCTAATGGCATGTGGAGCCTTAACCTAGGTTACTGGTTCAACTCTGGCCCAGTGTCCTAGTGACAAATGGTTGTTAGCAGCTGATGTGATAAAGCCCTGGCTTGACAAAGCCCTGGCTGGGATGATTTATTTGGGGATTGGTCCTGCTTTGAGCAGGGGTTGAACTAGATGACCTCCTGAGGTCCCTTCCAACCCGGATATTCTATGATGTTTGTTTGGAGGCCCATGTGAAATGAGTTGGAGGAGGGGTGGAAGTCATCTCAGTTTGCTTTCTAAGGGAGATTTGGATTCAGATTCAAACTCTGTGGCTTGAGTCCATGTCTAAGTGGAACATGGAGTCCAAATACCTTTGACTGGTGGAAAGGTGGCGATTAAGTTTGGATTAAGTTTGAAACCTGCAACTCACACCTGTGTCTACCAGAGACTTTGGAGTTTCTCACACCTAATACTGACCCCACACACCAACAATGAATGCAACTCATTCGCACTAAGTATTTTGCTACGTATCAATCTTACCACCTCTAAACTCGATCTGACCTCAACTAAGCTCTTTAAGAATATGTTCCAGGACCAGAATCACATCTGTTTTGGGTATAAATGCCGTGGCCTTAGCTTTGAAAATCCATCAGATCTGACCACTCTAAAGTGCTCTCTGGGTGCTGCTTTTAGTGCCACTGAGGAGGCTTTAGTTAAGTTTTTTCTAACTCAGAGGTTCAATTTTTTTTCCAGAACCACAACTTCCCATGCAGCTAACTGGCTCCCCATTAAACCATTTACTTACTGCAGGTGCAACTGGCTTTGACCCATAGGGCAGGAACACTTGGAAATGGCTCCACATGTGTGTCAGGTGAACTCTCAACTCTTGCTCTGAATTGGCTCCATTCTCACCGTGCCAGCCCAAGTTTCTCAGTCTCAGCTGGATATTTCCCTTCCTCGGAAGTTGATGTCAGTGGTGAGTTCCACCACGTGGTCTATTTTGGGCCCTTTAGTTATTTACAGTTTCTCTGTCACTGTGGGGAAGATAGCAACAGAGGGTCCTGTGGGGAAGATGTTGTTTTTAAGCCTGGAGGCTGGTGTGCCTGGTCATTAGGGTGATATCCAGATCTCTACTTTGCTCTAATTTCAATATTGATTCAGCTGGCTTTGCTCTGCTCTGGGTCTCTTGTATCTGGATATAAATTTTGTGGCTGCAGCGACTTTCCCCACAGTTAATTATGAATAAACCAGAAAAAACTGCGTTAGTAAAAGGGCTCAGACATTATTACCAGCTTCTGGCAAATCTTAAACAGATTGAACAGAGTCCCCTGCAGAGCCATGTTCCTTTCCTGTAATCTGAATGCTGCTCACCAGGACATTTGTGTGTCAATAGGAAACAATCTCCTTCCCCTGATGTCACAATAAATCACTTGATGGTGATATCCCAGGCCAATGATTCGTACACCACCGGTGAAACCAAACCTTAGGAGATGCATCTGGCTAGAATGGAGAGCGCTTCTGTCTGCTCATCACCATCTTCCTACCCAGCAGAATAGAGAAAGGGAAGGTAGAAAATGGCGTTGTAAAATGGTAGTTTGCTAACGGGTTATTTTGACACCCCCTGCCCACAGTGGGAGGGGAGTCTCAGATAGAGCTAGTTGGAAACTAGAATTCCTGTTCCGTGGGAAATTTAATTTAAAAATAAATAAATTCTGAATTGGAACAGAAAGTCAAAACTTAGAAATATCACAGCAGATCCAAAATTCCTAAATTTTGTTTCAGAAACATCAAACCAAAGCAGTTTAATAAGGTTGAAATGAAATAATTTGATCTCAATGAAACATTTTCCATCAAATGTATTGGAATGTATCAATTTAGTCGAATCAGCATTTTCTGATGGAAAACTCTTCTGTTGGAAAACGTTCAACCAACTCTACTCTCAAGTAGTGCCCGAGGCGAGAAAAGACAGTCTTGTAGCTGAAACACAGGATTGAGGCTCCGGAGATGTAGCTTCTCAGCTCTGCAACTGACTTATCATGTCACTTTGAGGAAGTCACTTGCTCTTCTGAGCCTCAGTTTCCCCATTTTTAAAATGGGAAGGATGCTAGTATTCTTATCGAGAGGGGAGACCAGTCCCCCTGAGATTCAGGCCAACTTTAATATTTACAATGTCGAAGTTTGACTTAGCCTTTTGTCACCTCAAGAAGTGATTTCTGTGATGTGTCTCCAGTGATTTCCATTAATTTTGAGAAAATCTAATCCAGCATATATTTCAAATACACAACAAGAGTCAGTCTATTTATGACATTACTTAAGAGGGGCAATCTCTTGCTGTCTAATTTATAAAGCATCAATAGGCAGATTTAAAAGCTTACTCAAAATGTTCCGTTCTGTAAGGCTATACAGGGCACATTCAAAGATATTTACTTTGTTTGCTTTTAAAAGTGTATTTTAATGTTGATGGTTGACTTCCATTTTTGGAAACTGGCCTATTAATATAAAGTGGATTATACATTTAAAAAAAAAATTGTTATGGGTATTTGCACTAATTTTTTAATCAAGATAGATCGAATTAATAATTTCAGAATTAATGGATTCAGGTCTTAGGGCTGGTCTACACTACAAAGTTAGGTTGACACCCCTGAGAGATGTAGCAAAACTGATCTAAGCTCCAGTGTAGACACTGCTAGGTCAACGGAAGAATTCTTCCGTTGACCTAGCTACCACCGCTTGGTGAGGTGGATTTACTACAGAAGAATCCCTTCCATTGTTGTAGGAAGTGTCTACACTATAGCGCTACAACTGTGCCGCTGTAGTGCTTCTAGTGTAGCCATACCCTTGGTGGCCTTGTCCCTCCCACCTTAGTTGGTGAAAAAGCTGGAGCTACCCCCTATTTTGACTTGGCTAGGTCTGGATACCTAAGATAAACATCTGGGAGGCTAAGGCATGGAACCCTCTAGGGAGTGTTATGGGATCCTTTGATCCTACTGGGGTTTCAATCTCCATTGGAGAAGCTGAGTGGGATTTTCAGAAGGGCTCAGTGTTGGCCTGACCCTGCTCCTATTGATGATAATGGGTTTACCATTGACCTCAACGGGGGCAGAGTTAGGTCAGTGCTTTTGAAAATCCCACCCTGTTCTCTGCAATTCACTAGTTACCATCTGGGCTCCTAGGGGATTGTAAGCATTGTTGTTTGTCCATTACCTGCAGAGAGCTGTCAGAGGACATGGGTGGGATAGTACCCTCCATTCAAAGATGATGCCATAGACTGGAAAGACTTTAAGCCCCAGCATCCTGAATGCTTTCGCCATAGGACCAGTTATCTTGCTACATTTAAACGTGAAGGTTCTTAGAGATCTTTTGTTGTGGTTGTCAAGAAATTCAACGGGTAGCACTAGCGCTCTCACCTGAACCCCGTGTATCCGAAAAGGATGGCCTGCAGGAATCCCCCCATGCCCGTCAGGAAATTCACAGCTCCTGACCCGTCGGAGTTCTCCACCCAGATCTACAGCAACACGTGAGAGAGAAATGACTTAGGCCAGTCAGGATTTATTAGTTACGCTTCATAACATTACATGCGGTTGGAAAGTGTTAATTATGAGCATCACTTGTCTGGTCCCCGGGGAGCCCAGAGAACTGCCCCCACTCCTGCCACAGAAGGATAGGGTGGATATGATGCATTCTTCCCACATAGTCCTGCTGCCCCACCGTAGGGAACCCTATTTAGGTCTTCCCTGCTCCTCAGCCCTTTGCCCAGCAGAAGGAGAAAGGGAGCCATGGTGGGTGAGATCTAGTCACCATTGGAAAGAGGGGAATTGGGAGCTGAGAGTGGGCCCTCTCCTAGCACTGAGGGATGGTGGTGTTGCAATGCCCCCGGCCCTGCGGCCCACCCTTGATACGAGGAGCTGGCCGGGAGAGCAGAGCAAGGTGCTGCTTGTCCCACTGCCCCCACCCATAATGAGGAGAAGGAATCTGGGGTGAGTATGATGCCTGCACATTAGCCCTGCTTTCCCTGGTGAGAGGAGAGGGAGAAGGGTGGTGGTGCCATTCCCCCATTGCCCATCAGTGCGCAGGGGGATGGGGGTAGTGAACTGCCCTGCAGTAGGCAAGACAGAACTCAATAACACAGAAGAGGCTGCACTAACTGATAATACAGTTAATATAGGTGCCAGTCTGAGTGACATCTGTCAGCATCATGGGCCGCTTGTGACCAGCCATTACAGACCTGCCCAGATAGACTCGCCTTCCATCTATCTACAGTGGTAGGGAGCAAACCCCACTGCACCTGCCTGACCTTGAATGGCTCGGTGATGTTGTTGAAACACTTGTTCAGTTGACTCTGCGCCTTCTGGATCTCCTTCAGCTCCATCCAGCCAACCGCAAACATGCTCTGCAGAAAGAGAACCAAACAGGTGCCTCCTGGGTGCACTGCGAGGAGCTGAGCCCTGCAGGAGGCTCACCCCTTTCACACTGAAACCACTTGGCTTCCACTCTGCTTGGCAGCTTACCCAGGTCATGGCTGGCCCATCCAGCTCAGTGACAGGTTCATACATCTCCAGGTCGTTCCTTCGGACTTCAGAGCTCATGGGATACATCATTGGGTATCCGAGCAAGACAACATCAGCTTGTTTCACCTGCTTACCTGGGGAAGGGACAGACAGAAGGGCAGGGCATATATGGGAACTAGGAATGACAGATGATGGGCCCAACTTGAATGTCAGATCCCAGGGGGAGCGTGCAGGGCTGACAGCTAGAAAGATCAATGTTTTACTAGTACATTAAGCTAATTTGATAGGGAGTCATTTAATGCAATACACTGAGAACCATGTGATGCCATTTCAACAGAGCAAAACTATAACTGAAGTGCAAAGCAAGCCTAGAGAAGGTGGGTCATGGACACAGGAGATCAGCTGGGTATGGCTCAGGTCTGGCTGGCTGGAAGTTAGATCAAGACACAGCGATTTCTAGTTTGTTTAGAAAGTTTTTCATGGACATGGTCCTAGCAGGTACCTTCTCTGGAAGCTGGTGCAGGGCCAGGATATCACCCCAAATGCCCAGTTTTAACATGGTGTTAACCAGGCAAGGCAGCTTCTCAAAACAAGGCACAATGGAGTGACTCACAGACATGCAGGTACACACGCACGACCCCAGATTTAGGACCAAGCAGGCACTCTCGTGGCAAAGCAGCTTTTAATTGAATTAACGTTTCAGTGCGCAATTATCTTTTTTGCATGCACAGAACCAGGGAGCTGCAGGCATTACTGTGGAGCTCAGCCTTGCAAATGTAGCTTCAATGTCTAAACAAACATTCAAACAGTAACCGTGCCACTCGCAACCAGGGAAAGGGCAAATTCCCCAGGCACTATGGACCTATCCCTGGCAAAGAAAATCTTGACATAGGCCAACTTCTTTAATAATAACTAGGTGTGGCAAAAGTCGATTTTTATTTTTTATGGTTTTGATAGATAAAATTGATGTTTATTTTTAAACATATAATTAGATTTGTATTCAGTTAAATGTTCACTGTTGTGGGAAATTATGGGAGGGAGTCAGACAATAATTATTTAATGACAGTAGACGTTGAGATTCAGAGTTAAAGCATTATAACGATTAAAACAAGAACTGTCAACATCACGTGTCAAAATACACAAAGGAAATCACCGTAAATCAAATTCTAAGACGTTCCCAAGCAGCATTTTTCTTATTTTGCCAATTGGTAAAATTCAATTATTATCACTGGAAATATTTTTTCATCACTTTGTGTATGAACAGTGAAATTGACATTTACCAATAAAAATCGAATCCTTCCAAGCCTAATAACAACCCAGAGATGAGAAACATCCCATCCAGTGCAGAGAACAACTCAGAAGCCACACCTTCTACAATAAGAACCTGGGTTAGGTGACCCACCAGCACTCACACCGCATCAGCATCGACCCTTCTTCAATAGAGAAAGTACCAGGCCAGCAACGCAGCACTTGCCCTAAACCTTACGTAGTCAGGATCCGAGGTTACTATTGTGCTGTAAAGCATCCTCAAAGGACAAATCGAGGCTGAGATGCAGCCCCTCCCCTTCCTGTTCCTCCGACTCACCTGGGCTGTACCCGTCGTACTCTGGATGGTAGTTCCTGGCTGCATCAAACGGCACTTTGACTTTCTTGGCAACCTCCTGCCACTCCTCAGGGACAGGGATCTGGAAATCACGGGCCACGTCGGCTGCAAAGTTCAAGCTGTGGGCAGGGGAGTGAGGAGAGACTGTTTATATGGTGTCTGCAATGCTTTACAGAGCAAAATATAAGAAGAATTGGAAGCAAAGGCGCTAATCCAGCCAGTCGCCCACAAGGGGAAATAGCAAGACTGAAAGACCATGGCCCAAAGCATGAGCTTCGGAGAGCCGCTGATGCCTCCTGGAGCCTGGGCTTTCTTCTGAAACCCGCCAGCTTGCTAAGCAGCAGGGAAGACTGATCAGAGTCTGGAAGAATGGTTCAGTGTTTCTAGAAATCATGTGCGTTACCTCCTCTGGGCCACGGCATTGGTGTAAACAGAGTTATCGACACTGTAGTGATACTCATCAGGGGGCATGACACCTGGAGGAAGAGGGAGAAGACATCACACCAGGGCACTGCCTGTCCTTTTGTTTTAAACCCCTTGCTCCGGGGATTGGTGAGAGGCTATGGAACCTTTCCCCTTGAGGTCGCTGGTTTGCATTGTAGCTAAGTGTTAGTGGGTGGCCTTTGGGAAGCAAGCAGGGATCTCAGTGCAGCTCCCAGTGGAGAAGTATAAATCACTGGCACCTGTGTTGGCAGCCTTACTAGAGAGGTTACAGACTCTGGACTACCTTCTGAGCCATAGTGATGTTTCCTTAGCCTCAGGGTTGAGGCCCATTGGCAGGGTGATGTGGATGGAGCGGCATGCATGGTACCTGTTCTTTGAATTAATAGTTAGAGCTCCTAACTCCACAGTGGTGAATCTGGTACCTTCCCCTAGCACTGTGTTCAATCATTTACTATATGGGAGTGGAGAAGATTATCCCTGGGGATAGAGAGGTATTAATTTCCCAGTAGAGAGGGGATCCCTTAGATTAACAATAACCTTTTCTTTCAAACACTGGTGCACCGTGAATGGGATCTCAAGAAGAAAGAGCCAGCTGTAGGTAGTACAAGGATTTTCCAATATTCTGCAACCACAGCTCTGCTCATGCACGTCCATCCTGACACACAACAGCCCCCATTATTCCACCCCAGGCCCCACACAGCTCTGCCCAGGCACCCCGGTCCTGATCTGCAGCACCTCCTTCTTTCTTACTCTTCCTTCTCCTGAGAGAGACAAGGTGTGGGAGGGAATGTCTTTTATTGGGCCGTCCTCTGTTGGGGAGATAGACAAGGTTTTGAGGCACACTGAACTCTCCTTTGGGTCTTTCTTCTCCGGTGAGCCCAGACAAATGGCCCAACTCCCAGCACAGAGCGAAGGGGCAGCTGTGACGCACCTTTTCCCCTCTGGCCTGCTGCCCCTCACTCAGCAAGGGGGAAGGGGAAACCATGGCAGGCGTAATATGCTTTGTCCATCTCATTGCCCCTGAAGCTGGCAGGAAGGAAGAAGGCTCCGTATCTCTTCTGGCTCATGGGAAGAGGTGATGCTATGCTAGACTTCCACCTCCCCCAGACATACCAAAGTACATGTTGGGTAGGTGATGCTGACTAATTCGCCTGTGGGCTGTAGGATGAGACAAAAACACCTTTTCGCATGCAACTCACTGCAGTATTTGAATGCAGATCTGCAGAGGCTAAAGCCTTGTGTGCTAGCCCACTGGGCTGTGCCACCATCCTCTCCTTGCTCCTACTTCTACTCTGATGAGGGCCACATTCTCCATTTCCCACGTAGCACAAGGCACATCCTTATCAGAACTGAAATGAGATCTGCTTCTGATGCAGCGACAACGGCAGATACGGGGAGCTCCATGCCTAAGGCCATCCTGTCTGGAAGGGTGCAATGCAGGGCCCGAGAGAGTGCGAGACTGGGTGAGCCTGGAAGGTGCAAGGGAGCTGCTCCAGCCACTCTCTAAGCACACAGTAAAGCTATGCTGGGTCTGAGTGGGAGCTGGGTGTTAAGCCCATAGTAGCTGCTCAGGAATGCAGGGGACCTGAGAGCCAGTGCATCCCATGCAGAGAACAGCTGTTACCATATGTCAGAGTGAGGCAGGCCAAGCTGGAGAAGCTGTGGGCTTTCACCTGCCAAGTCCTCTCCCAGAAACCAGCTCCCAGGCAGGGGAATTACCTTTGATGTGGTAGCACTGCTCCTCCTGACTCCACACCACCCTGCTGCACCAGTACTGAGCCACCATACTGACCACGTCCCAGGCTCCTTCCTCCCTGAACAGCTTCTGATCCTGGAGGGAGCCAAACCCAGAGAGAGAGAGAGATACGGGGAGCTACGTAGAACAGAGACACTTGTACCCAAACCCAGAGAGAGAGATGGGGAGCCACAAGGTACAGAGACACTGGTACCCAAACCCAAAGAGATGGGGAGCTGGAAAGAAGATGGACATTGACCCAAGAGCCTGTTGGCTGAAATCACAGCAGCTGCTTCCCTTGCCTTTTTCCAGCATCAGCACAAGCACATTCCCTTTGTCCAATTCATCACATGACTGATACTGCAATGCTCTTTGGGGGTGTTATTCCCAGTGGAGTTTGTTTACAGGCTTGGATATCCCTGAAGTTTCAGCAGTAGTGTGCAATATACCCTCCACCCTAGACACTACCTCCGCAGTAAAGAAATAAGGCCAAAGTCAGCACTAGCATAAGTGGATGCAATTCCATGGATTTCAGCAGGAGTTGCACCAGGCTGAATTTGGCCCATTGACTCATTTGAAGTGTGTGTAATCTCCTTAGTGAGGAAATCTCATATCACCCACTCTAAGCAATTCCACACAATGGAGGGGCGCACCACCCTCTCCCTGTGCTTGATGGGTAGAGGAGACTCTAGGAGAAAATGAACCTCTGTCCTGTTCTGCACACATTGTGTGACAGGCTTTTCCCAGAGGAATTGGGGGGAAATTCAGTTCCCTGAGCAGGCAAGCAAACAGCTCTGTGGACTGGACTTTGTACCTGCCAGTAATTTTCAGGCCTAAGAGACATTTCAGGTATGTCTACACTGTAGTGTAAGCCCAGGGTTAGTACAACTCAGGTTAGCAGACCCTGGGTTTGTTAACCTAGGGGTTTGAGCATCTACATTCATTTGTAAGAGCAGGGTAGAAATTGTTGAACCCTGGGTCCCAACCTGGGGCTCCAGCATCTACACTGCTTTATGTGGCCCCAAATCCAATCACCCATATCCCAAATGTCCTAGTGCCCTCCCATAGTGTGGCTGCTCTAGCCCTTTATTTGTGGTGCTGTGTGGGAAAACTTGACTGTCCATCTGATTATCCAGAAGAAAAAGAAAAAAGAAGAACAGGAGTACTTGTGGCACCTTAGAGACTAACAAATTTATTAGAGCATAAGCTTTCGTGGACTACAGCCCACTTCTTTGGATGCATCCGAAGAAGTGGGCTGTAGTCCACGAAAGCTTATGCTCTAATAAATTTGTTAGTCTCTAAGGTGCCACAAGTACTCCTGTTCTTCTTTTTGCGGATACAGACTAACACGGCTGCTACTCTGAAAGAAAAAGAAAGTCATCCCATGGGATTGTGGTATACTTTTGGCGGTCTTGCAGAGCATAAGTCTAACAGGTCTGTATCTACACTGCAAAGTAATAGGGCTTGAACCCTGGGTCCTAGCTCGGCTCAGGCTTGGACCCTCCACACCGGTGGGGTCCTGGGACGCTGGGTCTGAGCCCTGGATTAGCATGATTTGTGTGTAAATGGAAGGGTTAGGCTTGAGCCTAAATTCTAATCCTGGGTTTACAGTGCAGTGTTGACATACCCTTAAAAGGCTTCATGTCAGCCCCATCCACTTTTGAGAAGACAGGTTTCTAACTGGATGACAGAGAAAACTGACAGCTGCAAAAATCAATGGGGGCTATTTAATGCTTCTCTTTAGTTGGGATTCTTTAGCTCCTACTCAGAGAGTATTTAGACTCAGGGCAAGGGAGACACGAGAAAGATAAATGTAATACTCAGGGCATGAGGAGAGCAGCAGGGCTGTTAGGGGGTCCAGGGGACTCTGGTAACTGGTTGTACCAGCAGTAGTTAGGGGAAGGGGTAAAGAGAGACTAGTCCAGGGTTGGAAAGCAAGATGCTGAAGAGTGAAATAAGGAACTATATCTGAGGAGCAGGCGTTGAAGAAGGGCCACTGTAGATTGTGGAGAGCCTAGTCAGGGAGTGTTACTGGCCGTTGTGAATGGGGGAAAGGACAGCAGAGACGATCTGCTCTGGGAGGGGAGGAGCAAAGTGACCAAGGACCCCATCCAAGGAATTGCCTAGTAGACTGGTAGATTTGGCCACTGGGCCTGCCCTGTTTCTGGCACCATCATCATACCTGCATCACACCGCGCGCGTCTCGGTTACCTGTGTGGTGTGATAATACTGCTCAAATGCCAGCAAAACATCCCCATTGATGTGAACTTCTTGAGCTCCATAAATCTCTTCAGGGCAGACTTCCTGGCCTGTGGCTGCGCTCTCCCAAGGGAACTTAGCACCCTGCCAGAAAAAATACCCCCCGGAGAGGCTGAGCATGACCCTCTGAACTGAACAGATCAGGGCAAGCTAAGCATCAAGAGGTTTATTTCCTTTGGTGGCTGTCGTCTCTGTTTGTTTTCTGACAGTCTGTTCCTACAGTATCCCTGATAATATCACAGCTAACCTGGTGGCTGAACTTTGTGATTTTGTCCTCACCCACAACTATTTCACATTTGGGGACAATATATACCTTCAAGTCAGCGGCACTGCTATGGGTACCCGCATGGCCCCACAATATGCCAACATTTTTATGGCTGACTTAGAACAACGCTTCCTTAGCTCTCGTCCCCTAACGCCCCTACTCTACTTGCGCTACATTGATGACATCTTCATCATCTGGACCCATGGAAAAGAAGCCCTTGAGGAATTTCACCATGATTTCAATAATTTCCATCCCACCATCAACCTCAGCCTAGATCAATCCACACAAGCGGTCCATTTCCTGGACACTACTGTGCTAATAAGCGATGGTCACATAAATACCACCCTATACCGGAAACCTACTGACCGCTACACTTACCTACATGCCTCCAGCTTCCATCCAGGACACACCACACGATCCATTGTCTACAGCCAAGCTCTAAGATATAACCGCATTTGCTCCAATCCCTCGGATAGAGACAAGCACCTACAAGATCTCTATCAAGCATTCTTAAAACTACAATACCCACCTGCTGAAGTGAAAAAACAGATTGACAGAGCCAGACGAGTACCCAGAAGTCACCTCCTACAAGACAGGCCCAACAAAGAAAATAACAGAACACCACTAGCTGTCACCTTCAGCCCCCAACTAAAACCTCTCCAGCGCATCATCAGAGATCTACAACCTATCCTGAAAGATGATCCTTTACTCTCACAGATCTTGGGAGACAGACCTGTCCTCGCTTACAGACAACCCCCCAACCTAAAGCAAATACTCACCAGCAACCACACATCACTGAACAAAACCACTAACCCAGGAACCTATCCTTGTAACAAACCCCGATGTCAACTCTGTCCACATATCTATTCCAGTGACATCATCATAGGACCTAATCACATCAGCCATACCATCAGGGGCTCGTTCACCTGCACATCTACCAATGTGATATATGCCATCATGTGCCAGCAATGCCCCTCTGCCATGTACATTGGCCAAACCGGACAGTCTCTACGCAAAAGAATTAATGGACACAAATCTGACATCAGGAATCAAAATACTCAAAAACCAGTGGGAGAACACTTTAACCTGTCTGGTCATTCAGTGACAGACCTGCGGGTGGCTATATTACAACAGAAAAACTTCAAAAACAGACTCCAACGAGAAACTGCTGAGCTAGAATTGATATGCAAACTAGACACAATCAACTCCGGTTTAAATAAGGACTGGGAATGGTTGGGCCATTACAAACATTGAAATCTATCTCCCCTTGTAAGTATTCTCACACTTGTTATCTAACTGTCTGTCTGTGCTGGGCTAGCTTGATTATCACTTCAAAAGTTTTTTTCTCTTAATTAATTGGCCTCTCAGAGGTGGTAAGACAACTCCCACCTGTTTATGCTCTCTGTATGTGTGTATATATATCTCCTCAATTTTTGTTCCATTCTATATGCATCCGAAGAAGTGGGCTATAGTCCACGAAAGCTTATGCTCTAATAAATTTGTTAGTCTCTAAGGTGCCACAAGTCCTCCTGTTCTTCTTGTTCCTACCTTGTATCCCTGCTCCTGGGCGTTCTTTAGGGCTCCACCTAGTGCTCGAATACGGTACTTCAGGATGGCTCGGGCTGCTTCAGGGTAAAATAACAGGATGTTTGGGTATACCCACGTGTCCTGGAAACAGAAAATGAGTCTATATAAGGTCAGACACTTAGTGAAACTAGGGGAGGTTAGGACAATGAGTGTGCCAGGACCCAGAGAGAACACCAGGGCCAGGGCTTGCCCTCCCAGCCTCTGAATACTGTGGGATCCATACTCCCGGAGCCGCTGAGGCCCTGCCAACACAACCACTGTTAACTGTGCATGTAACTGGCTAGTTGCACTGTCACCTTAGCTCATTAAAAGTAACATGGTTGAGCTGTGCCCATACAGGAGTATTTCTGCCCTCACACCCATGTTGGTGTCTCCATACCTGCCACGCTCCCGAGCCCTGTTTGTATCAGAGCATTCTGGGGGAATCCAAGCAGTTCTCCCATAGTGCCCCAGTGCGGGGCAGAGAGCCTGGAGGATGTTCCTACGCAGCAGCAGCACTTGGGGTAAGGTTGTTCCACCCCACAGATTGCTAGGAAGAAGGGTCACCCAAACCAGTTCCAGAGACCTGGTGTAACTGCTGCCCACACTACAAAATAGTCTATGCAGTGAGCCAGTTATAGGAAGAAAACCGTGTGCTGATATAAGCCTCTGGCAGGGGGGAAACATTCTGAGCTGACTGTGGTCACCACACTAAACATACTTAGTCAACCCTGCCAAGAATGGGTTATGAATCTGGCATAGGGACAGGATCTGGGTTTAGCAGGTTCTACATCCCACCACACTCCTGCCATTAGTTGTCTTCCCAGCCTCCGAGTGCTGTAGGATACACACCCCAGGGCATGGTGACCAAGATTTGCCCTATCAGCCTCCCAAGACGTAGACTGTTGCCACGCCTCCCATCCAGTGCCGCATTTCCCACTCCCAGGCTGGAGTGCTGTAGCATGTCTGATCCCCAGAATGGAATTATGGGCTGCAATCCTCTGTAGCCTACCTGGTCCCAGAAGACGTGCCCCCAGTAGTCTTCTCCCTGCGTGCCATTGGATAACCCGCCGGGGCTGATTCCATGGAAGAGGAAGTCAGGAGAATCCAGGGGAGGAATTGCACTCAGTAGGTAATAGAGACATCCATACAGGGCCTGCCTCAAAGGGAGAGGCCCATCTACATCGACCCGGCATCCTTTCCAGAGAGCTGCCCAGGCCTGGGTGTGAGAGGAGTATAAGGAGCCAGCAGCAATCAGGGACGTTCCTTCACTAAAGCACCTCTTCACTTCCTCTTCACTCTCTGCCACGGCGGTCAGGAACTCCCAGGTTCTCTCCTGCTCCTCCCCTGGCAGGGTCACAGCCTGTGGCACCGGAGTCCAGATCATGTGCACCATGGGCTGGGGAGCCCCCTCCACCTCAGGGATCAAAGTTTTCCCATAGATATATCTGCAAGATATAGCAAATAGCATGGGAAATTGCAGCTTCGCCTCAGCAGCCAGAGGGGTCACAAAGTGCATGACTCAAGGGGCCAGATCCTCCGCTGGTATAAATCAGTGTAGTTCTGTTTACTCCAAAATAGTTACGTCAATTCATAGTAGCTGAGGATCAGGCCCATACTGTTGTGTAGAACGGGCCTTCCTTCCCCACCGGCCCATTTAGCTAAGTGGGACTCTCACCACCAGAGAGAGCTTCCGAGTCTGAAATGTATCATGACTCTCATTCCACTGTTATTAGCAAGAGCTGTGGAGCACAGCGTAGGGGTTGTGAGAAGAGAGCCCAATAGACATGGAGGGGAAATAGACAGATGACCCAAAGAAGGGGAGAGTCCAAGGTTCCCATTTACACCCCCTCTTTCCTCCCCTGGATTGTCTCGTTGGCCCAGATCCTCTAAGGCAATGGTTCCCAAACTGGGGTTTTGAACCCCTAGGGGTTCGCAAAATGTTACAGGGGGTTCTTAGGAAAAAATTCCGTAATGGCGGATAGCATGGGGCCAGCAGCCCGGAGCCCTTGGACTTCCAAGAACTAAGCAGATCAAAGCAAGCATGTCTATCACACTGAGATTTAAACTTCAAGACTCCTTATAAGAAATGGAAAGGGAGGTGGATATTTTTTGCTGTTTTTAAAATTAAATAGGTAGCTAGCTTTGTTTTTAAAATTATTATGAAGAACAAGTTTAAGCTTTGTTGTACCGTGTGTTGTTTGCCTGGACTGCTCAAGACCTGAATGCTTGTGTAGGACGAACTCTTTGAGTTGGCTTCTTAAATACCTTCATGCTGTTTCACATCTGATACACCTTGATGAAACATAGGAGCCTTGTCTTATAACAGGCTTATTCAAAGTGATACAAGCTACGGAAGTGAGATCTTGGAAGAGTGTTGCTGTTTTCATAATGTAATAAAAATAATGTAATAATAAATAATTAATAATAGTGTGTAATAAGCTTGTCATAAAAAAATATATTTCCAAGATCGCTGCTTTTATAATTTATACTCAGGTAAAGGAGAAAATCCCTGGAAATATTCATTTTTAGGAGGGGGGTTGCGAGACTTGACATTTTAGTGAAAGGGGTTCACAGGTTGTTAAAGTTTGGGAACCCTGCTCTAAGGTATTTAGGCTCCCAACTTTCATTCATTTCAAGCCTAAAAACCTTGTGCTGTCTTCCCCCTTCAGATTGTCTTCCTCTCCACGCCCCTGGTGGGAAAATATGGCAAAATGCAGATGGCAAGATGCCCCTCCTCTGGGCAGCACCCACCTGCAATGGGACACTGAACAGTTTGAAGTTTACCTCCTGGCTGGCACCACCCGATGGGGTGGGGGTGGGGCTGTCTCCGTCAATTGAATTAACACCCTCCCGCCCCCGAACATCAAATAAACATCAAACAGGAAACTGAAGAAATCCCAACTTAGGTCGAGCTGGACTTTAGAACTCTCAGCTTTCCAGACTCTCCCTTCTCCCTCCATTCTAGTCAGTGGCTGTTGTGGTTGACACGTCTGTAGCTGTGACACGTGGCATCCATTGCCATGGCACCACTAAAAGTACCGAGTGCCTGAGGCAGCTCCCAAGAGCCTGACTCTCAGGCCCAGCCCCTCTGGAGCATGGGTAAAGTTGCTCAGAGTCATTCCAGCCTAGATGCCTCTCAGAACCCGAGCCATTGTCCTAGCTCTGTTTTTGTCACCCATTTGAAAGTTGGAAAGAGGGCGAGTCCTTTTGTTCCTTGGGCCACATCCCTGCTGGGTACACCCTACCATGACCACACTCACTGAGCTCCCTGGAAGTCCTGCCCCTTGTGCAAGTCCAGATCTCGGCTCTGTGGCGTGAATTGCATCTGGAGCTGCACAGTCACTGGCAGGCCTTTGATAGTCGATCGCTTGATGGTGATGCTGAAGGCCAGCAGGTGTACAAGGGAGTGGTGGGCATAGATCCTGTGGGTGGCGGTGTAACCTGGCGACTGAAGCAAGTGGCTGAAAGTCCCTGCAGACACAAACAGAGTTATCATTTGGAGCTTCCGCTCTCAGATGTTTCTGCCTGTTCTGAAATCTAGGGCCTGATCCTGCTATTGGATCTGGGTGGGTGCAGACCTGTCCTGTATGGAGTCCTGTTCGGAGCAGGGAGAAAGGACAGTCAGAGGTACCACTGTAACAGGTACATAAAGTGCACATGGGCCCAGAATCTCAAAGGTATTTAGGCACCTAACTTCCACTGATTTCAATGGGAGTTAGACCGCTCAGTATCATTGAGAATCTGGGCCATAGAGCCTACAGGAAATATGAACCTCCCCAGTAAGTTTAAACCCAGCAGTGATTTATTATCAAAGCAAGAAATGAGCCAGGACCAACCCTCAAAACTGAACTCTGGATCCAAATCTCACAAGCCTGATTCTCCACTCGCTCCCACCAGCTTTATGTTGTTGTAACTGAGAGCAGAATCAGCCCAGTGTCTCTAAAACAGACCTACCTAAGTACTCAATACGCTGGATCTGAACTCTCCCAAACTTTGGATTTCAAGATCTGGACCAAATTCAAAAACTTTCTCAAGTGCCAGTTTTTTAGAGTGAGATAGATTAAGCGAGATTAGGTCCAAACTGCGAAGAGGGAGCCTAAACTGGATCCATTCCTTATGTTGTGATCCAGAATCTTATTTCTGGCTGATCCACTGTCTACACTAGTACTGGAACCATTTTATCCAAAAATGTTTAAACATGGTTCTTGCCTGTAAGTACCTTCTAATATAGTTTACCAGGACAGAGCAGCCATGGAAGGAATTATGTTATAAATAGGCTTGTCAGAATTAATTTTTTTTTTAGAAATAATTTCAATTGGTAATATCAATGTTTATTCTTAAGCATTTTAAAAATCTATTTAAATGGGAGGGTTAGACAATTATTTAATGACAGGAGACATGGAGATTCAAAAAGTTAAAGCTTCATAGCATCACATGTCAAAATATACAAAGTAAATAGCCTTAAATCAAACTCCGATAAATTCTCAAGAAGCATTTTTCCTACTTTGCCTATCTGTAAATTTCAATTATTACCAATGGAAATATTTTTTCATCGGTTTGTCTGTGAAATCAACATTTATCAATAAAAATCGAATCCTTCCAAGCCCAGTTATAAACTGTTTTACCGAATGTCATGGTTAAACATCATTTACTAGCATGGTTCCAGCAGGTGCATAGACATGGCATAAACACTAGTGTCTTATTCTCAGCTAAAGGGAAATTGACCAACCTTAAAAGTGTAATGTGAAGGTGGAAAAAGTCCTCTGTTTTCAGAGTCCAGTATAATCAGGCCTTACAGCTTTCTATGTGTGTGTTTATTTTTAAAGACATTTAGCCACTATTTTGTGAAATTCGCCCCTAAAATCTGCATGTGAGCGCTCCTTGCTAGCGCTGCAGAAGCCATTCACTGTTCCCAGACTGTGGGGTACTGAAAACTGTGTTTAAAGTGTAAGCTATCACTTTAAATTTCTAAGGGGTTTCCTGGTCCTGCTTGCAGGCTAGTGGGCTCTGTAGGGAAACATGCCATTATCAGACTCAGTTCTGCAGACAGCCAGCCTAGAGTAAGGTGGGATGAGTTGTGCCTCTCTTTTTTAGGGAGCAGCCTGCTTTGTCTCTCTCTGTTTTGTTTTTTTTGCGTATGATTGTTTTGAATTCTAAGAAATAAAGTAGTTACATTGCAACCCTTCCAGCAAGAGTATTTTATCCTTTTTATCTGTCTTCACTGTGTGTATGCTATGAACATAAAACGGACTTATGCATGCTTTTGTCTGACCACTATCCATGATGCCATACACACAGCAAGAAGGAAACACAAAGCCCTGTTCGTTTCTGGCTCTATTAGAAACATGGGGCCAAGAATGGAGGAGAGAGACTGTGTCGATCCGATCACACAGAAAATGAAAACAGCGGTAGGGAAATTTAGAGATTTAACTTCTAGGCTTCTAAGAGGGAGTCACTGACAATGAGGAGAAAAGAAAATCAGGCAAACAAAACATTAAAGCACAAGAATGTAGTTGCTGCTTGGGAGCTGAGGCTCTGTCTGTTTACCTGTCCTGGTGTTCAAAGTGAAGGTCTCTGTCAGTCCATCCTCACCAGGCATGTTGATTCTGACGTTGACAGGGCTAGGGACATCGGCACGGTGAGTGTCCCCCACTGCCCCATTATACACCCCGTTTACATGGAGGATGTCCCTATAAACTCGGGTGCCCAGGTAGGCATTGGTCACTGTTGCAAGGAGGCGGGGATCTGAGGGCAGAGTGCTGGAGGTGAACACAGCAGGATCTGTCCCACCATCTGCCATTGCTACTTCCTGTAAACAGGGAACAAACAGAATCAGAGACGAGGATTAAATAAAACAACACCATACAGTGAATTTTTGTCAAAGACAACCCTGCACCCCCACAATCTTACTGCAACATTATCATGGTGCCTGGCTGAAATTGCAGAGTGCATTCAGGACGCTTGATGGAGTTGGTCCTGCATTGCTTGTGGGATGAGGAAATACCCCATTTGTTTGGTGGCAGATCGATGAAGGGGTATTAGGAAGTTGCCATGATTTGTAGCTGGTGGCAGGGCATTTCTGACAGTGAGAATGGTGTGTGGAACACGGTTATTTTCAATTTCTCAGGCCTCCATGGCCTCTAGACCTGAGGACTGGAATAGCCATATTGCAAGTCAGGGTTAAGGTGCATTGGTAGAACTGTGGTGAATCTACCACTGGAATAGCAGCCGCTGTTGCAGGTTAGGACTCAGGTGAACTGGTGGGCCTGTGTGGGGCCCAGAACTGGAAGCACAGGGCTGCAGGGCCAATCTGCATTCTCTCCCTGGAAAGTAAAGACTGGCCCAAGGATGAGGAGGAATCAGGAGGGAGTCTGCACTCATTGCATCTTAAAAACAATTCAAAAACTCCACCTGTCAAGAAAAAATACTAGCTGCAACTCACGTGACAATCCTCTCACCTGGCGATGGAAAGCATGCCAGTGCCCGGTTCTGTAATGCACCCCAGGCAGTCATTCTTACCTGTGAAAAGTGGGTGCAAAATGCTACCAAGTCACGCTCTAGCTCAAACAGGAATTAATTTGGAGGAATTCCTGTGTCATACAGGAAGTCAGACTAGATGATCACAATGGTCCCTTCTGGCCTTGGAATCTATGAATCGACGAACAGAAGAGTTTTAGACCCACTTTGAACTAAGTAAATGATTACAAGGCACCAGTCGAGAATCAGGCACAACATTCTATTTCAAATGAAAATGCTTCTGTCAGAATGTCGTAGGAAAGTTCAAGTGGCTGATTCCTTCTCCCTCCCGACCTGCATCTTACTGCAATGGATGTCTCCCTTCTCTTCTAGATAGTCACTGCACTATTTGTTTTGGGAGAGAGACACAATCCCATGGGAGACTTTGAACTTAGGGATCTGGTCCAACTCCCTTTGAAGTTCACAGAGGAGTAAGATCAAGGCAAGCCCGGGTAGTTTTTCTCCCTGTAAGGGCTAGGCATGCAAGAACTTGGCAGGCCAGGCCAGGATTCATAAGTTGCTGGCTGTTTGGGACCTTCAGTAATGAGAACGCAGCTGGGCGGCAGCTCCCCTGCTATTAATCTCTCTCTCCCAGTGCCAGGCTGGCAGTACTGGAAATCCCTCCCTCTGCTCATGGCTGGCAGCTCTCCTGTCAAACTCTCATGGCAGTTTCCTGCCTGTAAATGCCTCTCTCTGTGCTTGTGCCTAGCAGCCCCCAGGAATCAGCCAGGCAGAAAACAAAACCCACAAGGTTTCAGGGAGAAGTTGAAAAGTTAGATATTGTATCTTGCCTTCTCCTTCAGGGCTCGGCTGGACTCTGGCAGCTTGAGGCTGCTGCTGCAGCTGCAGGATCTCCTGTAGGAGGGGCGAGGGAGGGTAGAAGGAAGTCACTGAGCGGAGAGGAAGGAAATAACTTTTTTTGAAAGAAAAACATTGAGACAGGTACTGCTGTAGGGGGATCTCCTGACACACTCCTCTCCGTGTAACGGAGCTCACTGCTTAATGTATACAAGGGGCGTGAAGTGCTGAGGCCTTATCCATAAGGACTGGCTGTCTAGAGATCAGATTGCTGCAGGGGCTGTCCCAGACTCAAGCTCCTGTAGGACAAGCAGAGGGAGGGAAGCCCCGAGCCGAGTAGCTTTCAGCTGCAGATTGCACAAGACATTCCGTGAGGACTGGGATTATTACCAAGCATGATCTTTGTCTAGGGACTGGCTGTTTGTCCCTTCCCGCTCTCCCGCTACAATCCCATGGGAGGTGAGGGGTGGAAAGGGGGGAAGGTGGAAATATATCACTTTTAATGGTGAATGAATGCAAGTGACAGGGAATGGGTTCAAAATGCTGTCCCCGTTTGCCATATAAAGGAGGGGAGAGCATGTCTACACTGCGGCCACTACAGCGACACAGCTACAGTACTGCAGCTGTGCTGCCATAGCATAAATGCTTCCTACGTCGGCAGAATGGGTTTTTCCATTGATGTAGGGAACCCACCTCTCCCGGGGTACTTAGCAGGTCAATGGAAGAATCGTTCAGTTGCGCTAGCTGCATCTACACTGGGAAAGGGGGCAAGGGGGAGTTAGGTCAACCTAACTACAGTGCTCAGGGTGCAGTTTTTTTCACAGTCTTTAGTGCCGTAGTTAGGTCAACCAAAGTTTGAGGTGAGTATGTTTACACAGCATTTTGGAGCAAGTCTCTTAGTCCAGATCAACAGACAGGCTAGCAGGGCTCCCAGTTGCGCTCTAGAAATAGCTGTATAGACACAGCTTTGAAGCTGCGGCTCAAGCTCAAGCATAGGGGAGTGGGCTGATCTGCTGCAAAATATCCAAGGCCTTGTGAGCCGTCTGAGGCCCAGAGGGCTGAGAATACAGGCTGGCAGCATATTTTGGTGATTTTACTTAGTAAAGAGCCAGATTAAGGCAATCCGGAGCGACAGGCCCACCACAACACAGGCCTCCTGGGTCCACTCCTGAGCTGTGGCCCCACTCCTCATTTGGAGTAGCAGTTGGAGGGAGGCCCATTTCCTCTCCTAAAGAGGATCAGGACGTGGCATGGGGCCCCCATCTCTCTCCAGGAGCAGTGGGGACCTCCCCCTTTCCTAGGGACGCAGGGGTGTGCTTGGGTGGGGGGATTAGGCCCACTGTACTCTTCTCCTGCTGCCACACACAAAGTCCTCTTCTGGGGCGATGCCCCCCATATAGCTCGGTTGCCAGGAGGAGGTGCTAAAGGTGCTGTCTACCCTCTCACACCTCACAGCCTCCCCAGGTGAGTTTCCAGCCCTGAGAAGGGTTGGGAGAGCAAATCCCAGGTCTCCTGACTCCCCGCCGGCAGCGCCTGGCAGGCTGCCTCTCCCTGCCCCGCCCGTGATGGCTGCTTCCTCCCCAATGTGAGCACAGAATCCGAGAGGGCAGAGAGCCAGGCTGGCTGCTCCAAAGCAGGAGCCCACCAGGGACAGAGCCTCAAGGCATCAGGGCACAGAGGAGCTGGGACATGTGGTTGAGCGGAGCTGGGACACGGGATTGAGTGGAGCTGGGGCAGAGGTTTGGGGTCTGAAGCTGAGGGGAGATGGTCCAGGGCAATTCAGGGGAACTGGGACATGGGGTTGAGGGGAGCTGGTGTGAGGGCTCAGGGGGGCTGAAGCTGAGGGGAACTGGTTTGGGGCAGTTCAGGGGAGCTGGGGTGAGGGTTCATGCTGCTGAGGGGTTGGGGGGGGTGAGGGGAGCTGATCCAGGTCAATACAGGGGAGATGGGGCACAGGGTCGGGGGCAGGGGGAGAAAAGCATTTATATTTCTTTAAGCCAAACCAGCCCCATCCTCCCACAGCAGGTCTTTGCTTTGAATGGGTATCACCTTGTTTATTGCACCAAGTGACCTCAGATGTGTCAATAGCTTCTTGTAATTCTCAGGTATTAAGCTGTTATTACAGGATATACTGTAAGTAACTAAGTCTTATGATCTGTTTTGTATTAGCACCGGTGTCATCACTGTGCTATTTACTGTTTGTTTTTATTATACTCAAATTCTTGGAAAAGAACTTGAGCAAAATTCAGCCTTGGTGTAATTTCCTTGAAGTCCGTATTTAAGACAGGCTAGCAAGGCAGCTGGAAAGGTGATACTGGATAGCTTGGGACAGGGTGGTTAACCTGAGAGTTTTCTCTTTCCCCCATAAGCATCTGTAGCTGTAAAGGCTGGAAATACATGAGATGTGGGGAAGACATTTGTATAGCACCATAAACTTACCTTGCACTTCAAACATAGAAAGAATCATGGTCCCTTGCCATAGGAGCTTAAAGTCTAATGCTGGATTCTGCAAACACTTATGCATGAGAGTTACTGTACTCATGTGAGTAACTTTACTCACATGCATATGCGTTAGCAGGCTCTGGGCCTAAATCAGATTAGACAAACACAAAGCAAAGCTCAGGATGACAGCTGAGGGGAGGAAACAAGGGCATTCCTGAGATGTGATTTGAATGCAGGAGCGGGTGATCCAGGCACAGGGGCAGCGTGACAGAAGAAATGGAACTGAAAGCAGGTAAAATAAATGAAGGGAAAAAGCAATGACCAGGGTGAGTAATGAAGATAGAAACAAAGGGTTCGTTCGGATCCCTTTCTACTCTCTCTGAAGGAAGGGGTGTCATTGAAGCCCTGGAGTCTAGTAAATCAATTGGCATTTTATTGAAGAATTAAAGTGACCAAATGTCAAATAGAAATTTAAATATACAGTTCATTACAGAAAAATTACATTATTAGTGCTTGCAGGGTGGACATAGCTGTCATTCTCAGCAGGGCACTGAATCAACATATCAGACAGTTATAAAGCTATCTAGGCAATTGCACCAGGTATAAGTAACGGTGACCTGTTTACAGGTAGCTGATCGAGATTCTAACAACCTTTAAGAATCAGTTCGACATTCAGGCATTACAGCCCAAAGATCTTCAGGAACATCAGCAGAAAGTGGATGATTTCAAGAGTGATTTGGAGTGCTAGGATGTGTGTAAACCTACCTTCACCGGGAAGCATTCACTATAATAGATAAGTGAATGTGCAAATTGTGTGTGTGTGAAGGCTTCCCCTTTGCACACCTGCACAAAAGCTTGACACAGCTGCAGTCCTTGTGCTCACAGGAACACAGACACTCTTTCCTGGTACCAAGAGCAAGAAGACACTCTGAAGGGAGCATGGAGGAGCCGAGTCCTAGAGGGAAGCTGTAGCTCATGCCCAGTGCAGCCCAGTGAGTTAAGACATTAACCAATCTTGGCTTAGGAATTGGTGCTATTTGTCAACAAGTTACTATGTCTGATAGTCACCACGCAAAGGCAATTTTAAAGCCCTTTGCTGAGACCATATTAAAGATGCCAGCCTGAACCAGTGTTGGATGAGCCATTTAGCACTCTCATTAAAATAGCATGATTTCTGGGGTTCTAAATGTATTTTTTGGGGATTTGTGTGCTGGCTCAAAATGGTTTTCCCGTCCTGTGAACATTTTTGAGATTTCAAAAATGAAACGGAGACGTCTGGAAATGTTCACAAACAAGATGAGACAGACAACCCACCCCAAAGTAGCCAGTAGCTCAGTGGTTGGGACAATCAGCTGGGCTATGGGCCACCAAGGTTCAAGTCCTACTCTCAATAATTCGGGCCGATTCAGTCTCTCAGATCTGTGTCCTGACCACTGGGCCATTGGCTATTGGGGGTGGGGCTGGGTTTTCTCTCTCTCTGGTTTTGACCAGAAATTCCACGCTGGACCTGAGAAGGCTTCCTGACGAAAGTCTAGTTGAAAATGATACGTTCCTGCGAATAGTGTCTTTTTTGATGAATGAGCATTTTCTGATGAAAAACCTTTTTTGTTGAAAAATTTCCAACTAGCTCTAGTAGAATGTGTTGAAAAGGGCTGTTCTTGAAAGCCTTTTCTGCCACCTTTCTCATGATGGATATTAATTTATCCAATGAGTAACCTCCAGTACAGGAGTAAGGTTCTACTCAGCATGAGTAAGGATGACAAAATTAGGCCCTTAATTCTCTTTCTCCCCTGCCCAGGGCTCATAGAATCATAGAATATTAGGGCTGGAAGAGACCTCAGGAGGTCATCTAGTCCAACCCCCTGCTCAAAGCGGGACCAATCCTCAACTAAATCATCCCAGCCAGGGCTTTGTCAAGCCGGGCCTTAAAAACCTCTAAGGAAGGAGATTCCACCACGTCCCTAGGTAACCCATTCCAGTGCTTCACCACCCTCCTAGTGAAATAGTGTTTCCTAATACTATATAGGGAGAGTATTGGTTTGTGCCAACCAAATTTGTTTCTATTTCTCAAGGTCCAAGGAGAGAAATCACTTTCTGTTAACAAGATAAGAGAGCATTGTTACTGGTTAGGGATGTTTTGTTTCTTTGATCCCATTAACTTCTCTAACATTCAAGGGTATTAAGTTTAAATTATTTGTCATAGCAACACAGGAATTGCCAGACTGCATCAGACCCAACGTCCATCTAATCCAGTATCCTGTCTCTGACAGTGGCCAGCACCAGATTCTGCAGAAGAAGGTGTAAGAACCCTGCATTAGGCTGATGTGGGACAATCTACTGGCTGACCCTCATTTAAATCTCATCATACTCTCTCATCGTTAGAGATCGCTTAAACACGAGGTTTAATAGCGCTGCCCCAAAGAGTTAGCATTAACTGTTACAGCTCCGGATATTCTTCATAGCCACACACTTGTCCAATCCTTTTTTGAACCTTGCTACATTCTTGGCCTCAGCAGCACCATGTGGGGCCAAATTCCACAGTCTAATCGCAAACTGTGTGAAAAAGTATTTCCTTTTATCATTGTTGAATTGGCCATCTTTTGGGTGAAATCCTGGCTCCACTGAAGTCAGTGGGAGTTTTGCAATTGAATTCAGCTGAACCATGATATCACCCTTTAATTTCATCGAATGGCCCCTTAGTCCTGTGGTATGAGACAAGGAGAACAGAAGCGCTTGATCCACCATCTCTGTGTCATTCATGATTTAACATACTTTTATTATGTTCCCTCTGATTTGTTTCCTTTCTAACATAAGCAATTTCAGTTTTTTCAATCTCTATTTGTAGGAGAGTTTTTCCAGGCCCTTGGTCTTTCTCATCACCTTTCTCTGAACCCCTTTAGTTCTGCAATATCCTTTCTGAGGACTCTGCACACAGAATTCCAGAGCAGGCCACACTGTTGATTTATTTAATGACATTAAAATATTATCTGCATTACTCTCCATACCATTTCTTATGCATCCTAACATTTTGTGTGCAGTGTCTGACTGCAGCTACACATTGAGCAGAGGACTTCATTGAACTATCTAAAATGATGCCAAGGTTGTCATCATACAAGAAACTCAAATTCCTCCATATGATTTGACACTGCTGTTTTTCACTTTCTCCACCAGATGGCTCTCTTTTACTGCTGCAAGGTCAGTACGGCAGTTGTACTGAATTCTATTTCCTTTCTAGCTTTTCAGCGTATCCTATTGTGCTTTATGGAATTAGAACACCGCTGTTTGTGTCAGTCAATATAAATTAATTTTTGTCCTTTTATGTTCAGTCTTAACATGTTTCACGGATCAAATAGCATTTTTTAACCGACCACCTATCTATTGCTAAAGTGCCCATCACCCTGGTATTTAGGCACACTGATTTCATGCCACTGCTGCAAATCACATTCCTCTCTGATCCTGGTTCTCAAAGGATTTGTGGGACTGAGCAGGATTTGTGAAAGTCTGAACGGCTGCCAATATCCCATGAATAAAGCTGGCTGAAATTTCTTGAACTAATTTGTTGTTGTTGAAAAATAGGCATATTTTTTTAAACAGAAAAACGCCTTTCTTTGGCAAAGCTGGTCTCCAGTGATGTTATGCTAGGCCTGGAACCTACTTTGTGGGATTTTAATCAGTTTATTCATGTATAATCTGTTTTCCCCTAAAAGAAAAGGTGTAAGAGGTTTGTTTGATCATTTGCTGTTTCTAGAAGGAGAGGCCGAGTGATTTTAAAGCAAGTGGGAAAGGGTGAAAATCCCCTAAAGCGACATTCTGCTGACGTGGTCAGAGATGATCTTCAGGATTGTAGTCTTCATCGCCACTGTAGTCTTCATCACCATTGTAGTCTTCATCGCCATTATAGCCTTCTTCACCCTTGTCATCTCCATCTCTCTTAATAGCTTCTCCATTCAAGCTAGTGAGGAAGAAGCATGAGTATGTTGTGAATATGTCACAGTACCCGAGATCTCAGCCCCTGCTCCCATGGACACGCACACCACTGTGGTCACATACATGTGGTCTGTGGTGCTACCAGAAGTGCACTTTTGGACAGAAAGTGATTTAAATCTCTGTGCTCCCCCAGGAGCAAGGTCTGCCATGCGTGTGATGGAACCATGTATATCTCCCCATTTATCTTCTCTTTTAACCTCCCCACCCTTCCGGCCAGTGTCTGTCAAGCAGAAAAGACAAGCTGGGATACTCTTTAGAGCCCATCAGTGTAATTCCTTAGTCAGCTGCAGGAGTTCTTATTAACTGATACCAGCCACACTCTGACCGTGAGTGCACTGTCTCCTCGGCATTCTCAGACCCTGCCTGCTGGGACAATGGCAGACTGGGATTAAGAAAATTGAACCCCTTGAATGGAAACAGGGAGCATGATCACAAGACTACTGGCCTGGCCCCATTCTCAGAAACCTGCTTTGGGGACGTGAGATAATTCAAAGCACAAATAAGTGGAAGGTCCTATTTTAGTGGGAGTTAGCACCAGGATTGATCTGGAGAAAAAGGGCCAGATTCCCTGGCCTGATTCATTCCCTCTCTGCTACTCTAATGGTGCAAAGGGGACAGAAACTGAAGCTGGGCACATAGGTGCTGACTTCTACTGGTGCCGGTGGGTGCTCGACCCCCCTCTGCCCCTGGCCCCGCCCTGACTCCATCCCTTCCCCATCCCCTCCCACCCCCATTCCAACCCCTTCCCCAAAGTCCTTGCCCCTATTCCGACTCCTTCCCCAAATCTCTGCCCCAGCCCCGCCTCTTCCCCTGAGCATGCCAGGTTCTTGCTCCTCCCCCTTCCCTCCCGGAGCTTGCTACAGCTGTTTGGTGGCAGCAAGCGCTGGAAGGTAGACGGAGGAACAGGGAAACGGCACGCTCAGGGGAGGAGGCAGAGGAGGAGGTCAGGTGAGGTAGGACAGGGAGGGGAGCTTGGCTGCCAGTGGGTGCAGTCCCACTAATTTTTCCCCATGGAAACACCCACGGAGTCGGTGCCTATGGCTGGGCCCATCTTCCCTGCTGGAGATTTCCCAAGCATGTGGGAGTCTATAATAGAGCCAATGCAGCTGGATCCTAGACCATGCCCCCTGTGAACCCCAGCATAGGGGTGTATTGGGGGCAGGGAGAGTTGGGAAGGAGGGTGAAACCAAAAACCAGAAACAACTGTTAGTCATTTCTTATGACTTCTTTCTTTCTATGTCAGGGCAGCCGGTGGTCACTTACAGCAGTGTCTGCAGCTTACAGCTTGCGCTGTTCAGTCCGTCACGCAGCCGTTTCATTCCCGAATCTCCCAACGCATCGTGATTGATATTCAGCTCTGTCAGTGACTGGTTTGTAGTTATGACAACAGAGAGATCTTCGCAACAAGCAGGTGTCAGACCACACCCGGTCAGCCTGCAAGAGGCAGGGACATGCCAACACAGGCATATCATACATGGTGTTCCCCCTCCCCCTGCCATTGAAGCCAAATTCATCCCTGATAGATTTTAAGGCCAGAAAGAGCCATTATGATCATCCAGAGGCAGACTTGCAAAGGTACAAATGGTCGCTAGGTGCCGAACTCTCACTGGTTTTCAATGAGGTTTAGGTCCGTAATTACCATTTGTGCCTTTGAAAATTTCCCTTCTAGTCTGATCTCCTGAATAAGGCTGGCCATAGAATTTTACTCGCATCTAGGTTGTGATCCCTGTATTTAGGCCGATCACATGTGGATGAGCCAGAACATATCATTTAGGATGACATGTTATCTTGATTTAAAGGCTCCAAGAGTTGGAGAATCCAGCACATCCCTTAGCAGTCTGTTCTAGTGGTTAATGACCCGCATAGTTAAAAAGTTGTGTTGCTCAGGAGATTTTTTATGCCGTAATTCAGTGAGAAACATCAGTGATTTTACAAAAACAATGAGGGGGACTCCTCGTTGTTTTTGCTGATACAGACTAACATGGCTACCCCTCTGAAACCTGTCACCATACAAGGCAGTGATTTTACAGTGTGTTGTGCACATACTTCCCGCTGTGTGGATTTCGCTCTATGAGCACTTGCTGACTGTTCTACTCGTTTATTTCTGTGTTATCTGAAGAGGAAAAGTGTTGGCCAAATTCAGCCCTGGCCTTATTCCACTGAAGTAAACTGGAGTTAAATCAGGGATTCATTTGCCCCCGTGATTCTAACCATATTAGGAAAAGCAGGTGCCATTTGAGAATAGGTATGAAAACCTGACGCTCGTCTTTCTACCCTGCTGGGGTTTGGCAGGATGGTCCCCAATTTAAGGTTGGCAATTTTTTATGAACATTGCTAGTGCAATGTAGTTCATTTGAAGCTCTTGAACGTTGTGCACAAATCTATATCTTGGCAAGCAGGCCTGGCCCAGCAGGCTCACACTGAAAAGGGTCACGCCTTAATCACCGCGTAAGAAAGAAATGGAAGCACAAGACAGAGACAGAGTCAGCAGAAAACACCCAGCAGCCGCTGGAGAGAGGGAGATGCAAGGAACAAGAACAGGGATTGTTACGATCTCACAATGCCAGTGTGACTCTAATAGGCGCATAGTGGCATCCGTTTTTGCACATCAGCTGAGATTTCATTACAATGACACAGTGCCACCCGGTGGCTTTTGGGCTGTCACTCCTGTTCTTGCTGGGGAGTTGTCCATACAACCTGCCATCCCAGCGGGTAATACTTAATGATTTAGCTGGCAGGCTCCTCACGGGTACCAAGTTTTTGAACGAACCTGGATGGGTTTAGAGGCTGAACTATGTTGACCAGATGTCCCAATTTTATAGGGACCGTCCCAATATTTGGGGTTTTATTTTATATAGGCGCCTATTACCCTCCACCCCCATCCTGATTTTTTACACTTGCTATCTGGTCACCCTCAGCTGAACATCACTCTCATCCCAGGGCAGAGGCAGTTCTGCTTTCGGGGCACCTGTGGCACTTCCCTGCTCAGAAGGAGAGACAATAAAAGCAGATGTGGACTCATCCCTATTCTCTGCACCATACCCAGATGTTAATTTAACTGATTGGACCCTGCCTACAATTCTGATCAAGGTCTGGCACTGTCAACAGGGAGGAGCTGGCAGTGAGGTCGCGGAGCTGTACCTGTTCTGTGGGCAAACAGAGCACTTCACTCTTCACAGCGGCCAGTTTGACACATTTGATGACCACTAAATGCACAAAAAAAGACCCCACCTTAAAAAGAAAACAGAGACTGTCTACCGGCCTCCAGTGGGGCAAGCTGTGACGAGCTGATCCTGGCACTGTGAGGGGAATGGATGGGACTATCTGGTGACTCACATTGCTAAACGTAGAAAGATCCCACTGTTGCCAGAGATCAAGGAATAGCTGCAATTGCTGGAGATGTTTAATTTAAGCAGCCACAATGTGGTGATGGAGGAAAACGTGCCCAGATTAGCCAGAAAGAGCAGAGCCAAGACCAGCCAATCACAAAGGAAGCTGCTGGTGACTTACCTTAGTTTCTGTAGTTTGCAGTCTGGCTGTCTCAGCCCATCACACAGCAGCTTCATTCCTGCATCTCCCAGTTTATTATAGCACACATCCAGCTCTCTCAGGGACAGGCTTTTACTGAGAACAGCAGAGAGAGCCCCACAACAAACTACTGTGAAATAACAGTTCGACAGCCTGCAGGGGACAGACGGACAGAGAGGACAGTGATCAGGCCTTGTGAGTCTTACAGCTTGCCCTGGGGATTCCCATTTCCTGGCACCCTCTGCTAGCCTCCTAAGCAGCTGCTTCAGTCCTCTGCTCTGAGCAGCATCTCTATGGGTAGAATCCTAGAGGAGTCCAACCAGAGAGGCATTTCCTACCCCCAGCCTACAGATATAGAGGTCTGCATAAAGGAAAGCCCTTTGGTATCAGTGAGCTCGACCTTGCAACGCTTTCACATGGGAATGTGTGCTGAAGGATCCAGCCCTTACTTCTGCAGGCTTTGCCTCTTTATTTGAGATGCTGTAGCTAAATCCTTCTGCACAAAATATTCTCTCTTCTGGTACTTCAGGTTGCTCATGCCCCCGGTCTCATTGGCACTGCACCTCCACCGCCCACCTGGGGAAACTTACACATCTGCCTCTGAAATGAGCAAACACTAATCAGAGGCTTTTAAGGAAGCCCGGGAGCACTCACACGAGTTTCTGTATTTTACAGTTCTCTCGTTTCAGTCCGGCACACAGATGTTTCACTCCAGAATCCCTCAGCTCGTTATTTCTCAGGTCCAGCTCCGTCAGGGTCTGGTTGGTACCGAGAACAGAGGCAAGGTCATTGCAACAATCAGCTGTGAGAAGGCAACACTCCAGCCTGCGGGAGACAGAGATGGACAGAGAGAAAAGTAACAACCTGTTTCTGCACCACTCACTGCACTCAGGGGGCCGGTTTCAGAGGTGATGTGCAAGGTGGTGAAAATTAGATTCCCTAGGTCAGATCCAGAGTCCGTTAAAGTGAAAGTGACTCTTTCCGTTGGTTTCAGTGGGCATTGGAGCAGGCCTTCAGGGCTCAGTTCTGCGCCCATTTACACAAGTGTAGCTCCCCTTCATTTCAATGGGTGGTGTACCCCTATAGCTGACAGCATAAGCGCCAACTCCATGGGTGCTCCAGGGCTGGAGCATCCACGAAAAAAAATAGTGGGTGCTCAGCACCCACCAGCCACAACTGATAGGTTGCGGTGCCGATCAGCTGTTTGGAGGCTGGGAAAGGCATTTGCGGGGGGTGGAGAGCAGTGAGCGGCAGGGGCCTGGGGGAGAGGTTGGAGGGGAGGCAGAAAGAGGCAGATTAAGGGCGGGGCCTTGCAGAAGGGGTAGAGTGGGGGCAGGGCCTCAGGGCAGAGAGGGGATGGAGCATCCCTGGGGAAAAATAAAAGCGCCTATGGCTGAGAGGAGGGGTGTATGGCTGAGAGGAGGGGTGATGTTAGAGAGGGTTTAAAGGATTAATAGTATAATATTTGGCTCTAGATTTCCAAATACTGCCGGAATAGCAGGAGCCCTACATCTGAATATGAGGCTGTTTGCCCATGCCTAGCACACACAGATCATTGGTGAAAAGAGATAAGGAAATACAGTATGAAGAAAATGCTCATCTAGAACAATGGTTACTCACTTTATTTTCTGTAGTTTACAGTTCGGATGCTTCAGTGCTTTGTACAGCAGCTTCACTCCTAAATCTCCCCATTTACTATAGCTCAGGTCCAGCTCTGTCAGGCTCTGGTTTTTAGTGAGCACAGAGGCGAGATCGCCCAAGGAAGTAGCGGTGAGACTGCGTCCCCTCAGCCTGCAGGAGACAAAGGTATACGGAACACACAATGGCTCTTCATTTGAACACAGCCACTTGTGTCCCTGTCCCAGCTGGGCTCCTAGGAAGCCAAGCTAGGCAGCTCGACACCTGCAGCAAAGGTGTGAGTTGAAATCCAGCAGGTCTGAGGGGTATCCTGGCTGTTCCAATGTTAAGGAAACCAGAATGGCTCTGGGAGTGCTGGGCTGGCCACTGCTACATTCTCTGAAAGGTGCCATGCGAGCGGCCTCTTGAATTAGTCATGGTCCTATAATTGGTGCAGAAGACGAATAGGGCTACGGCCCCAGCCCCATCTCACCATGCCCATTAGAGGACTTCAGTAGCAAAAGTGACACCATGGCTCTTTTCCTTCTCTCCCATTGTGTTCTGGGCATGTCAGGACTGGGGCTGTGTGCCCCTTTGGCAAGGGCGTATCAATGGAAGGCTTCTTGGTTGGTGCCCTTTTCCCCACTTCCACTTTGTACCCCTAGTCAGCAGCCACAATCTGGCCCATAACATGCCAGTAATTATTAATCATTATAATTGATTATGACCGAGTCAAAGTCCCACAGGGGCTTTATCTCCCTACATCAGGGCTTGGTAATGTTAATCTTCCACTTTCGAAAGGAAGCCAAAAGGTTGGGACTGGCAAGAGTCAATTTGCTGCCTCCTTCCAGCTCAGAGATCACAGACTCGTGTTTAAACATTCCTGAGGACTTCTCCTCTGGCCTGAGAGTGCAGCATGGCCATTTTCAGACCACAAGGGGGTTTTCATGAAAGTTACTGGGGAATGGAAAACTGGGCTTCTGCTGGAAGGCTGCGTGCAACCTTCACCATAGTGTAACTAGCAGCAGCTCCATAATCCTGGGGCTGAAATCTTCTGAACCGGGTCTCAGAGCTGAGTAGAGGGCTATCACTGACTGTGAACTGAAGTGAAGAGTTCCTCCTGGATGTCGGTTTCAGTTATAATGTCATGAATATAACACAGTTATGAAAATCCATGGTTACTTACCCCAGTTTCTGAACACTGCAGTTTTGATGTTTCAGTCCCTTACAGAGCAATTTAATCCCTGTTTCCCCCAGTTTGTTACCGCTCAGGTCCAGCTCTTTCAGAGACTGGTTTGTCTTGAGAGCAGAGGCGAGATCCTCACAACAAGCGGAGGTGAGACGGCAGCACCCTAAGCTGCAAGAGACAGATGTGGTTACTGCTTGTTTTTACCCAGTTGGCCGCCTCCACTTTATTCATATCAGTGTATTCCTGTAAGAGATTTAGAGCTTGATCCAAAGTCTAAAGACTCCTATCATCTTCCCTGGCTTTGGGTCAGGTCCTTAGCCAGCTGTATTGTTCTTAAACCAAAGTGATCACTAGCCAGCCTATGGCATGTGCCAAACACTCTGCTGATGTGACGTTGACACGGCAAAAGTGTTCCTAGGCAATTTACAGACTGGTGTGAGGGTATGTTCAAGTTGACCAGTGCTGAACAAGAGAACAATCTCAAGCCCTGCTCCTGGAAACACCTAGGTACATGTTTAATTTGAAGTACATGAGTAGTCCCATTAAATTCACATTTAAAAAATAATAGGAAAACTGAAGAACTTCATGTGACGTGGAAGGAATTTCTCTCTTCTACAAAAGGAAAAGACAGTGTGCAAATGGAAGGCTCATGGGAAGGTGGAATGATTTAGCAGGCCAGGATTTTATGTTTGTAACATGTTTCCTTGCTTCCCCGTGATAATTTGGGGTGTTTTGCAAGCACAGTTTTGTATAATTGATTTAAAATAATTAAAGCCATTTTAAAAACAAACAAACACTATGCCAATGTAATAGGGAAACTGAGATTGTAGCAGAAGTCAGGACAGTCAGAGTTATGGTTAACTCATCCCCTGGTGCATGCCTTCTGCTCTCCCCCTTGGCATGCATTCATTATAACAGGATCTTTCATTACAGGGAAGATGCTTCATAATATTCCGTGTTTAATTAGCAATCCCAAGAGCTGAACTGTAATTGGTTTGTGTTTGATAAAGATTCAGTTGTGAAAAACTAAGCAGGATCTGGGTAAGTAAACAGGAGAAAGGGAAGACTGTTTAGGGTAGATTTTTCAAAAGAGTCTATGTGCCATTAGAGAAACAAGTTAGATGAGGTAATTTCTTTTATTGGACCAACTTCTGTGGGTGAGAGAGCCAAACATTCGAGCTACACAGAGCTCTTCTTTAGGGCTGGGAGATGTACTAAGAGTGTCACAGCTAAATAGAAGATCAAACAGATAGTTTAGCATAAGTAGTTATCATATATTCTAATCCAGGGACCATTCAAGGGGAAGTGGCCCCTTTGGTTTAGGACAAACAGGGGGGTTAGTGGGTTGCAGATTGTAATAAGCCATAACTCCGGTGTCTTTATTAAGACCATCATTTTTAGTGTCTAGCAAAGTTAGGAATTCAAACTCCCAGGCTCATCTTTTGAAAGCCTTGGTCAGGTTTCCTTTGAGGGTGAGGACTGATAGGGGTCAGATGTGGAGTCATCACTTTGTGAAAAGAGTTCACCCCCAGGTGAAAGGGTGTTTTTGTCTTTGATCATTTTCCTGTGGGAGTTCATACGAGCATGCAGTGATTGTCTTGGGGCCACTGACATTCACTGAAATCTCTTAGGTACCATACGTTTGAAAATTCTTCCTCATATCAAATGTTTGAGGGGTTTAAAAACCAATCACCATTGGGACTTCTTGGTTTGTTAGTAGCATTCTTGGTCAAAATTCTCCTCTGAGATTCTTGCCTAGGCTTGCACTGACTTCAGTGGGAGTTGCTTCCATGTTGACCCCTGAATTTTTTCCCTCTGGGAACAGAGCTTTCCATTCAGGAAACAATGCAGCTGTGGAGCCCCATGCTAAGTGGGCATTTTCAGGAGCACATCCAGTGTGTCATAGACCTGGACACCTATAAAAACCATTATTCCCGTCAACCAGCTCTTTTTCCATAGAACATAAATAAACTACTCTTATTTTGTATGGGTGAAGGGAAGCGAAAGAAGAAATCAGGTCTGTTACACTGGTCAAACATATAGGACATACTTAATAACAGAAATACATTTCATAATAATGTTCTTATCTAGCTACAGTGCACAAAATGGCAATAATAAATAATAATGATACATAAATATGTCTAGCTCAAGTAACCTCTGAATTCCTGGGTCTTTATCACTAACACATCGTGAAGCTGGCTGGTTCCATGTGAATTAGCAGTCGCTCTGCTGCTCAGAGACTAAACCCCAGTGATACATAGCTGCTAAGCCCCTGAGAGGACAGCAGCAATGATCGGCTTGTAGAAGAGCAAACCCTTACGATATTTTCTTTAGTTTACAGCCTGGATCCTTCAGTGCTTGACACAAAAGGTGAGGTGGGGAATATTTTGGCTCCTTCTCCTCCAACTCCCTGGAAAGAGAGAAAAGAAACGTTCCATTGTGGGTGCTGAAAAAAAAATTCACTCTCATTTCAAGAGGGTGGCTCAGTAGTTTTTATTCTGGAGGAGACAATTCAATTATTTTTTTGAAAAATAAGCCTTTTAAACATTATCGGATTCTACTACCTCTTTATTCTGATGCAAAATTAGTAAATGGCAGATTTCTGGCATCAGAAATGTGTATTTTGAAAAGTGTAAGTGAATCGGGCTTGTTTGACAGCCCAGGGAATTGAAGGTGTGTGTTATTGGCCAGGACAAAGATCCTGAACGAAAGCCCATTAATGTTTATGGGAAAGACTCTTCTGTTGACTTGAATAGGCATTGCGTCAAGATTGTGGCAATGTAAGCAGTGGCAATGTATCATCAATACAATATATTGAGTAAGGACGTCCGGATTTAGGCCTATGGTTGACAGATCCATTTGCACTCTGACAATAGCAGGTGCTATTATAACTACACATGCTGGATATTCATATCAATAAACCGACACACTCACCAAGGAACTAACTTTCGTAGCACTGACTCTTGTCTTTCCTCCTGCTCTTCCAGTCCAAACGTACAATTGTTCAGAGAGAGCGACTGCTCATTACGACAATTCTTTATGCAGAATGAAAGAACCATGTGGTCGATTTTTGTAAAGGAAATATTGCTCAGACCAATTTCTTGGAAATGATCCATTGCACTTTTGACAAACTCTTCTTCCTGAATCTCGTACAAACAGTGAAGCAACTCAAGCTGGAATTGCTTTTCCTGGACGGATCTGAAGGTCAGACTGCAGCTTCTTTTTGCTACAGATCCAAACCACTTCAATAAATTCTGTTTAATTTCAGGTGAAATTTTACAGCCAAAGATTTTCTCTGTGTGATTCATTCTCTCTTTGTTTAAGAGACCAAACAGGAAACGTACCATCAAGGTAAAAGAATTATCTCTAGATTTTCCATAATTTTTCAAAATTTCATTCACATCTTTCTTCAGAGTCACTGAATCGCACCCTTTTTCTTTATCTTCCACCAAGAGATAGAACAAAGCTGCAAAGAACTCTTGGAAACTTAAGTGAATGAAGCTGTAGACACTTTCAAAGCCGATATCTTTTTGGAAAACATTCTTAGTGAGAAAGAGGGACTGAATGTCAGATCCATCCAAACCATGCTTCTTCGCATCTTCTTCTTCAAAGAGTATTTTATTGTTCAAGATCCCATCTGCAGCTAGGGAGCATAGCTTCTTCAGGTCAGTGTGTACGGATTCCTTTGAATTGGAATGGTTATCTAATAAACTGGACAGAAAGAGCATGTATACCGAGGTGGTTGTTTTTGAGCTTTTGGCTAGATCTTCTCCGCTCTCCATCTGTTGTTTCATCACCGTGCACAGGATCCAGCATACGATGGGAGCAAAGCACATGGTGAAGAGCATTTCATTCTCTTTTACAAAATCTAGAGCTTGTTTTGCTTGTATGGCATTTGCAAAGAATTTGCAGAAATACTCCTTCCTGTCCTCTTCAGAGAATCCCAGGATTGTTGCAATATGGGGAAACTTCAGACACTGCCGGAGTTTATCCAGAGCGGTGGGTCTCGTAGTGATTATTAAGTAGGATTTTGGAAGAATCGTTTTCCTTAATAAACTGCTCAGTATGATTTCCACTGGCTTTGTCTGACAGGGATCAGTGCACAGACTACTTTCTTGCTGATCAAAGGAAAATTTAAGTACATCAAAACCATCAATTATGAACAAAAGCTTCTCTGGATTCACCAAAATATCTTTGATGGGTGCGTTTCTGTCAGGACAATTGTTTAAAATCAGATCTGCGACGCTTTGACGCTCAGAAATACAGTTCATTTCCCTGCTATTGATGTAGAAGATGTAATCAAACTTGCCAGGATAGAGTTTTCCAAATGCCCAGTCTACCATGAGCTTCTTGGCTAACATTGTTTTTCCAATCCCAGCAGCTCCCTGCAGCACAATGGTTCTCAGTGGTGTTTGCCTGTTTCCACTAGCATCAAATAAAGTCTCCAGTTTAGTAGAACTAGCTCGCTTTGCCATGATTTCTGCATGCTCTTTCCCTTTGGCTCTTATTTCGTGCTTTCTCTCTTTCTGGTCACGATGTTCCTTTACAATCAGCAGCTTTGTGTATCTTGTGTTTAGTTCCACACACTCTCCAACTTGATTGTTCCTCTCTTCTATTAGTTGGTATTTTTCTCGTGTATGTTCCTTATACTTTGGTCTGTAATCTAATTCAGTGATATGGAGAATCAGAATCCGCGAATGCAGAAATTCAGGGGAAAAAGACAGATTTGTCATTAAGGGGTTTCATGGTAGTGTTATTTAGATGCATATGCATCCCAGATTCTAATTAATAAGGGGAATAACAGATCATATTGCTGTGGGGGTGGGAGGGATTTCAGATGATGGAAAATAGATATTTTGAAATTAAATTTTAAAAATTGAATTCAGCTGAACATTGACTATACTAGTGAAACGTTTCCAGAGATAGAGGTTCTTCAGTATGGAGAGATGCAGGGAGTAGAAGGGAAAATATATACATGCAAGTTAATAGCTGATGTTTAAAAGTAGAATGATTCCCTCTATTTCAATGGGCTTTGGATCACCCCCCAACTCAGTTACTCATGAATTTGAGAATTTGGAAAACACACTGGGCCAAATTCTGGTCTCTGTAACACTGGAATAAATCAGAATAATGACTTAATTACAGGTACTCTAGATTTACACTGGTGTACCTGAGGTCAGATTCTGTCCCCAAATGACTATTATTTTGTCTACTGATACACTGAACACTTGCTAGATGCACTGTAATGTCTGCAACGCTGCTAACAACTGGGTACATTTTCAAAATGTATGTCCCATACATTACCTTGTGTCATTTTAAAACTCAGAGTTGCAACAGATAGAGGTCGAGTAGATTGAGGCTGAACCAAAACTGAAAGAGAAATAACATGGGGTTAGTATGAGTCTCAGAGAAATGAGATGGGCATGAGCCACATATCAATGGATATCTACTCCTTTTGTGGGAATGATACTTATAGAGCCAAGACTCAATCCTCTTGTTCTCATTAAATATCAAGGATGCTTACAGGATTAGGGGAAGTACATTCTAAAGAAACTTCATTACACTTTGGTCAGTTGCAGTGAGGGCCAGGAAGTGATGAATCCTGTGATGGGGCGTCTGCCCCGCACTGGCCCTGATAGGGTTAAAACCCAGCCTATAGGGCTGCAAAAAAACAGCCAATTAGGGCAGCGGCTGCAGCCAATTAGGGCAGCAGCTGGACCAGCCAATCAGGGCCCAGCTGTCCCATATAAAAGGAAGCTGTGAGCCAGAACCAGGAGTCTGCTGCAGGAAGCCCAAAGGAGGGGACTGGCTTCCTAGAGGGATGCAGAGGCTAGCACCGTGTACAGGGCTGCTAGGGTTTGCAGGCCCAAGGCCCTGGGAAGAGGGTGAAGGAGCCAGAGGCAGGAGCTGAAGGTGCTGGGGCTGCCGGGAAGTGGCCCAGGGAATTGCGACAGACTGGTGCAGAAAGAAAGGAGGGGCAGTGGGAAGCTGTTGTTTAGAGGATCCCTGGGCTGGGACCCAGAGTAGTGGGCGGGCCTGGGTCCCCCCCCCCACTTGCTGCTGAAGAAGAGGCCAGGCTATGGACTGCCAAGCTGCTGCGAGGAGTGGCTAGACTGTTGTGGAAGGAGTCGCCCTGGAAGGGGGGAACCCAGATTGTGACACAGCCAGAGGGCTGTGCCACGAAGCAGAGGCAGTGAGACTGGAACTGCAGTGGGTCTGCAGGCGGAGATGAGGACGGGAGAGCCACCACCACCGGAGGGCACACCTGTTGACCAGCACTATTTCCTGAAACGGCCAGCAGGAGGCACCAGTGTGGTGAGAGACCCCATGACAAATCCTTAAAATATGTAAAAAGCAACAAAGAGTCCTGTGGCACTTTATAGACTAACGGATGTATTGGAGCATAAGCTTTCGTGGGTGAATACCCACTTCGTCAGACTCATTAAAATATGAGTCCAAAGCAACAGAATAATACTTCAGGTGGAGTGGAGGGGGAAAGTGCATCATTTTCAAACTAGTGTAACTCACAAAAATGGCAAAACCAATTTTATGCAAATTGTCCTTATATTCTCAATGGGCTGAGATCATCTTGGACACCTTGTTTGAGAAGGTTACGAAGTGTGTGTGTGGGCGAGGCAGAGGGTCTAGAAAAGGGGGGATAAGAATGGAAGGGGGAAAACATCAGTAACTGTAGCACTATCACAGCAGCTTTGGTCTATCTAGTGAGGTCCAGCAACTCTGAGCCACAGAGCCACCCACAGGCAGTGGTGTCAGGCTGCTGGAAAGCTGAGCAGTCCCTGGGGCTGTTATAATTCATGCCAAGGGCCTGGGCCCTAGAGAAGCCCCAAATCTCAGGGGGTCACGAGGTTATTACATGGGGGGTCACGAGCTATCAGCCTCCACCCCAAACCCCGCTTTGCCTCCAGCATTTATAATGGTGTTAAATATATAAAAAAGTATTTTTAATTTTTTAGGGGGGTCACACTCAGAGGCTTGCTATGTGAAAGGGGGTCACCAGTACAAAAGTTTGAGAACCACTGGTTTAGCTCCTGTGTGATGGGCAGTGCTTTCTCCCACATAAAAATAAAATGTGGGGCATGACCATGCAACCTGGAAGCGCAATAGGAGCAGAATCAGGCTCTTACAATAGCACTCTGCTTCTCACAGGTCTCTCTTTTTCTCGGTTACCTATATGGTGTCTGTCTATATTTTACATAACTACTTATGTAGAAATGTATTATACACTAACTACAGCTGATTCATGGCATAATAAATGCAGTGCTCATCTAGAGAACATGCAATAAGAGCTACTAATAAAAGAGAGGCACAATAGTTTCACGGTCATTCTAGAAAAATATTATGGACCAAATTTTCAAAGAGCAACATCCCTTCTACTGGTGCAAATTGACGTATAGGTGCAAATCTGGGTACTCCCAGTAGGTACAGAGCAGGTTGTTAGAAGTGCAAATGCTCTGATTTAGATCTGCAGTTATGGGGCCGCACTTTTTGCAGGTGCAAAAAAAGGGAGGCTGGAGTTTTGCAAGTTCACCCCATATGTGTCTCTGCCTTGATTGGTGACTCCCACCAGTTTCCTCAGGGTTTTGGAATCCGTTAGGTGGCATTAGCTTGCTGCTACTACTGCTGTTCCTTCTGCTGGAGCTGCAGTGGGGAATATTAATGAAGAAGGACTCACAGGGGTAGCAGCCGCGTTAGATTTTTTTGTACCTGTCTCTTTTTCCTCTTGGAGTTTCACGGCAGAATTTTTCAGACCGATTTTGGTGAAGATTTCGATCGCTACGTTCGCTGCACTGTCTTCGCCATAGAACTCTATCAGGAGACTGGCCACATCCATTTCGTCGGCGTTCTCCAGCTTGCCCCGGGGGATTTTACGTTTCGTCCCGTCATAGCGAAAATCAGATAATTTGTGTTTAAATTTTTTTAAATCTTTCTTTTCGAGATCCTCCAGTTGTTGCACGAGGATGTCAGTCAAGGTCTTGTCTTCACTCATCGTGTGCTATTAGGAATGGTCTGAAACTGAATCAAGAACATTAGAAGATTAAAGCTAAACTCCATCACACTATTAAAACCAAGAGACATCATAAAGTTCCAGTCACTGCACAAAACAAACACCTTCCCATGGAACCAAAGGAATTAGCTCAGCAGATGTTATCGTCTGCATTGTGTGTTACTAGAGATTTCTTGTAACAGTTATTTTCCTAGTTTACTCTTTACAGTGTAAGTATTGTCATAGCAGATCAGATCAATGATCCATATAGTCTGGGATCCTACCCCCAGCACCGTCAACCCCTGAGGCTTGGTCTACACTAAACCCCCAAATCGAACTAAGGTACGCAACTTCAGCTACGTGAATAACGTAGCTGAAGTCGACGTACCTTAGTTCGAACTTACCGCCGTCCAGACCCGGCAGGCAGGCTCCCCCGTCGACTCCGCGTACTCCTCTCGGCGAGCAGGATTACCGGAGTCGACGGGGAGCACTTCTGAGTTCGATTTATCGCGTCCAGACTAGACACGATAAATCGAACCCAGAAGTTCGATTGCCTGCCGCTGAACCAGCACGGTAAGTATAGACAAGCCCTGAGGCTTCAGAGAAACATGTAAAACTCTTGTAATGGACAATTATTGAATGACCTCTCCATAGGACTTCTTCCTATCCTCCATCAATTAGGGCGTGACTACAGTCATAAAGCAGGAAAGTTTAACCCCCTACTGGATGGAATCAGAGCTGCTCAACTGAGTGTCAGATTAACTGAAGCTGGTTGGAAAATGTGAAAGTGTTTTCCCCCCAAAAATGAGAGCGATGAGGTAGAGGAGGCAATGTCTTTTATTGGACCACCTTCTGTTGGTGGCAGGGACAAGCCTTCAGGCTCCACAGAGCTCTTTGTCTGGAGAAAGTTACCAGAAGGTCTGAGCTAAATACAAGATGGGACACATTGTTAAGCATAAGGGTTTCACACATGTTGCAGGAGACACTTAAAATGAAGTGGGCAATCAAGGTTAGTGTTTAGTGACAGCAGAGCGATGAATTTAAGTTCCCAGGCTCATCTTTTGAAGGTCTTGTGCAGAGAGTTTTCAAAAATTGTTGAACTTGTTCTGAGTTAGAAGGGCTCAAAGTGGATCTGTTAGGGGTTTTTTCAAACCTTTTTTTATAAACGTTTTTATGAATTTTTTTTAAAGCTTTACTGAAAACAGGTTTTTTGGTAAATGAAAAGTTTCTATAACCATAGTGGTAAAGTTATTAATAAAATACAATTAAAATGAGATTAAAATATGAAATTTTGGGCAACAGACAAAAATTTCTTGACAAACAATTGTTCCCAAGTACAGCTATTTCTAGAGTAAACGAGAAAAGGGACTATTCTTGACATCATTCTAAGTAACAGACTTGGTACAAGAAGTAGCTACGTTTGAGTCACTCACAAATAGAGACAACAATATATTTAAATGTAACATCCCTATAGGATGGACTGTACAAAAAATCAGATCTGTCACACTTTAGAAAGGAGGATTTTATAAAAATGAGGAAGTGAGTCAAAAACCCCTGATATAAAAATGAGGACATTAAAATTCTTAGACACAGTACAAGGGCTACTTTGACTATGTCTACACTACACCACTTACGGCTGATTGTGACTTCTTTCTAGATATTTCTTGATAATATCTTCCAGGCTTCACAACACTATGTGGAACAGTGTCTGTACATTCTGGTGTAGTTGTATCGGCAATACCTTCCTGCTTTGCCAACCATGTTAGGGTCACTTGTAGAAACAGGGCCATGAAGCTCATTGGTATTATCATAAATCACTGTCTATGGCTGTATTGTAGACATAGTATTTTCAATGGTTTCACTGGTGCAAGAGATGCTGCTATACTTATGCTTAAAAGCTGGTTTAAGTGGTCTCTTCATGAAATGTATGGTGCCATCACCAGTGCTGAACTATCTGAATTCATACAGAATACATCAGGCCATTCAGAATGGGCATCTGCTGCAATAAAACAACCCCCACTGGGATGATTTGGGGAAGCTATCTGTGTATGGCTTACGAATTCTGTCTGGGAGTATCTGTGTCAGCCTGCAAACTCCATTTTGAAAGTGGGGCTTGCTGCCTTCTCTGTTTCCTTTAACTCCATGTTGGATTGAAATGCCTAGGGATGGTGGCCCAGGACTAATCATAGAGAGTCATTAAACCTTGATGGTCTTCTATTCAAATAGAAACAGCCTGAAACAAAAGGTTGGCTACCAACCAGGAGAACCAATCTGTCCAGGTGGGCTGGTAATTAAGCAACAGGTCATATGATGAGCGATTCTGATCACCTGATGAGGTAGAACTGCAGTCACTTGACAAAGGAGATGGAAGGTTATAAAAGAGAGCTTCTGGATCACCATCCATTTTGAGAAGAGAGCAGAAGCAGAGGAAGTTTGGACAGGAGAGCAGAAGGGTATTGACTGCAGAGGTCAGTGTCCGAGAGACTCCATGGTTCAGAGGAGAAGGCAAGTGCAGGAACACATGCCTTCTCAGAGGACTTCTCAGAGGGCTCTGCCCAAGCTCAAAGAACTCTGCAGAGTGGTTAGGAAACAGCGGCAGGAACATGCATACAGGTGTGTATATTACTTTGTCTAGATCTGTGTATCTCCCATGCTATCTCATTAGAGAGCCAGGGTGTTTTAGACTCCTGTGCAAAGTCTGTGTGTGCATGTTTGCTTCATTATCACATGCCCCTGAAGAGATTAACTGTAAACTCAGAGTGCCCACACTGCTGGAGTTCTGGGGGGAGGGTGTGCTTAAGCTACAGAAAAATCTGAGGGGTCAGCACTGGTCCTAGGGGCTAGACAGTTGGACTACAGGATCTCAGCCCTCAAAGAAGGTGCTAGACAGAGAATCTCCACACACAACTCCTTGCCAGGGCTTTCATTTCTACAGTTCTCAGATGGCCTCCAGGTAATCCTTAGTGTACCTGTGGCCTGAGCTTTGCTGGAATAAGCACTCTGGTACCACTCATTAGGCAATGCTGACCTACACTCAGCTGATTTTTTTTTTTCAAACAAGAACAGTTGGAGGCAGTTGTTTGCATGCATTAGTCCATCCACTCATCACAATGTCATGCCCCTGGGCCAACAGGGGATCATGTTGAGTATCGTGTTGTACCATGTCATTTGTCACTGGCAAGGGGTCAGGACATAGTGACTGTCTTTGGTTCCACTTCAGTATTCTCACGTGTTGCTTTCAATGGCAAGTTTGACAAGCAATCCATACTCACCTCATTGGCTGGTACTTTTGAATTCCGAGCAGGGCCGGCTCTAGGCACCAGCAAAGCAAGCAGGTGCTTGGGGCAGCAAATTTGCAGGGGCGCAAGAATCCAGCATGAGAGCTGAGAACCAACAGGGAGCCCTGGTAGCTGTAGTTCCTTGGTTAGTTCCCTGCCTATAGAGCCAGCCCTGGAGCAGGGAAAGAACTACATTTCCCAGCATTCCCTTGGCCGCAATTAACAGGAAAGGGAGGGGGAAGGAGTGTAGAACTGAAACCTCATGCTGCAGCTTGCTGTAAACGGGAGGGACAGAGCCAGCTCTAGGTTTTTTGCTGCCTCCTACCTCAGCCCTGGCTTCCCCTGCACCGCTGTATTGCCCCAGCCCTGGAGTCTCCCCCACCCACACCCCCTGCTGCCCCAGCTCTGGCCCCCACCTGCACCCCCCTGCTGCCCCAGCTCTGGCCCCCACCTGCACCCCCCTGCTGCCCCAGCCCTGGGTTCTCCCCCCACCCGCACCCCCTGCCGCCCCAGCCCTGGACTCTTCTGCCCCTGCCCCTGCCCCCCGCACCTCCTGCTGCCCCAGCCCTGGGCTCTTTTCCCCCTGCCCCCCGCACCTCCTGCCACCCCAGCCCTGGGCTCTTCTCCCCCCCTGCACCCGCACCCCCTGCTGCCCCAGCTCTGGCCTCCACCTGCACCCCCCTGCTGCCCCAGCCCTGGGTTCTCCCCCCACCCGCACCCCCTGCCGCCCCAGCCCTGGACTCTTCTGCCCCTGCCCCCCGCACCTCCTGCTGCCCCAGCCCTGGGCTCTTTTCCCCCTGCCCCCCGCACCTCCTGCCACCCCAGCCCTGGGCTCTTCTCCCCCCCTGCACCCGCACCCCCTGCCACCCCAGCTCTGGCCCCCACCCGCACCTCCTGCCGCCCCAGCCCTGGGCTCTCCCCCAAAGAAAGAATTGGGTGGACTAAATGCACATTGCACCTCTCTATCTGAAGCCTAGCAAGGGAGGTATGTGGATCCCACTAGAATTTAAAATGAAAAGTAAGGGAGGGGAGGCTCTACTAGACTGGGCAGCTTTAGATACAGTACCAGGCACGTAGGAGGATTTACATTTCTGAGCCACGGAAGCAGAAATTGACTTTTCTTTTCCAGATTTAGCTAATATTCAGAAAGGGAATGCAGCACCTGCCTTCCAGATTTGAACGCCCTCAAAATTCCAGAGTGCTCAAGCTCAATTGGGGCAGCTGTTACTTCATTTCCCCCAAATCAAATATACTGATCCACTGTAACTTGCTGTAGGAAAAAGTAGAAATAAATTGAGCAAGAAATGCTTCCCAGTGATTATTAGGACTGGAATTGCTATTTCAACAGCTATTGCTTTTTTATTATTATTATTATTATTATTATTTTTAAGTTTTAGTTTGATTTGTTTAAAAGGAAGACAGTGATATTGCATTGGCAAATTCCCCATAGAAACAAAGAATGGAACAAAAGAATAATAAAGGCACCTCAACTTTTCCTCATTTATGTAGGACAGTCTTATAATATGCATCCAGATAGCCTCCAATCACACAAGCTGAAAATTGTTCCACTTTACTGCAGTTCTGTAACCATATGGAACCAATCCTGTCTGTGTTCTGTGCACATCCAAAATTCCTGCTGAATGACCTGCCCTGGGAGCGAGTTACCAGTGACCCAGGGCTGGTGCGGGGGGAAGGAGCAGCCAAAATTTTTTTTGCTTGGGGTAGCAAAAAACCTAGAGCCAGCCCTGACTCCAAGAGCCCCCCAAGAATATCGCTCAGCTCTGTAATCATGCTGGAGCCGTTGTCAGGACTCCTTTCGGTAGGTTAAAAATGGAAACTAGAGCTGGATGTCTATAACTAGAGTAAGGGCTTATCTGCACAGGGAAACAGCCCGGAATAGCTATTGCGGACTGGCTATTTGGCACTAACTCTCCATATAGACACTCTTATTGCGCACTAAGAGCACTTCTGGACTTGCATCAACTTTCTTTTGATTTATGCAAATCATCTTATCAGTGGTGTAGCTGCCATGTGCAATTTGAGTCTTTGAAAAACTCACATTTAAGCTTATTTTGCTCTTTGACTACACTCAGCAGCCTCTCAAGCAGCCTTTCACCCCGCTTCAGTCAGAAAGGGGTTAAAACCAGCTCTGGGAAAGGGCTGCCCCGAGGAGCCAATCAGGGGAGGGCAGGTAGCAGCCAATCTGGGCCTGGGAGGGGTGGTATAAAAAGGGCTGTGAACTAGGAGGCAGGCAGCCTGTCTCACTCCAGCCTTGGAGGGGGAAGGACCTGGCTGTCTGGGAGTACAGAGTATCTTCAACAGAGCAGTGCTGGGGAAGGGGCAGTCTAAGATGGGGAGCTCAGACCTGGTGATCTACCAGGCTGAGGCCTGACAGGAAGGTCTAAGGAGGTACTGGGGCTGTAGGGAAAGGCAGCAGGTCCAACCCCCTAGCCAATGATGAGTGGCCATTGCATACTGCAGTTTGCCTAGGGTTACCATATTTCCACAAACAAAAAAGAGGACACTGGGGGGAAGCCCCGCCCTAGCCCCGCCCCATCCACTCCCTCCCACTTCCCACCCCCTGACTGCTCCCCTCAGAACCCCAACCCCCCCTGCTTCTTGTCCCCTGACTGTCCCCTGCTGAGAACCCCCTACCCTAACTGCCCCCCCCCCCCGGACCCTACCTGTCCCCTGACTGCCCTGACCCTTATCCACTCGCATGGGTGGCAGGGTTGTAGAAATTTTGGTGGTGCCCAGAACCCCCCACCCCACCTGCCTAAGGCTCTGGGAGGGGGGTTGGGTGGGGGGAGGAGGTCTGGGGTGCAGGTCCTGGGCTGGGGATTAGGGTGCAGGAGGGGTGCAGGTTCTGGGATAGAGTTTGGGTGCTGGGTGCAGGCTCCGGGCTGGGGCAGGGGGTGGGTGTGCAGGAGGGGGTGAGGGGTGCAGGCTCTGGGATGGAGTTTGGGGGTGAGAGGCGGTGCAAAGGGAGGGGGTGCAGGCTTTAGGAGGAAGTTTGAGGGCAGGAGGGGGTGTGTGGGAAGAGGGAGGGGGATTGGGAGGGAGTTTGGGGATAGGAGGGGATGCAGGGGTGAGGGCTGTGGGTCTGGGGATGAGGGGTTCATGAGGGGTTTGTTTAGTTTGGAAAAGAGAAGACTGAGAGGGGACATGATAGCAGTTTTCAGGTATCTAAAAGGGTGTCATAAGGAGGAGGGAGAGAACTTGTTCACCTTAGCCTCTAAGGATAGAACCAGAAACAATGGGTTTAAACTGCAGCAAGGGAGGTCTAGGTTGGACATTAGGAAAAAGTTCCTGTCAGGGTGGTTAAACACTGGAACAAATTGCCTAGGGAGGTTGTGGAATCTCCGTCTCTGGAGATATTTAAGAGTAGGTTAGATAAATGTCTATCAGGGATGGTCTAGACAGTATTTGGTCCTGCCATGCGGGCAGGGGACTGGACTCGATGACCTCTCGAGGTCCCTTCCAGTCCTATAATCTATGAATCTATGCAGGAGGGGGCTCAGGGATGGAGCAGAGGATTAGGGTGTGTGGGGATGAAGGCTGGGGGGGGGTTGGGGTGTTGGAGAGGCTCAGGGCTAGGGTGGAAGGGCAGGGTAAGGGCAGCCTGTCTTCCCATTAGTGGATGGGGGCACTAGGACCCGGGGGCAGCAGACAGCAGTTGTCTGCGTGTACTGCCAGAGCCAGCACAGCAGACAAGGGAGAGGCAGACAGGGATGGGGGACCCACCGAGGGGGGGATGCACCGAGGGGGGGTGGCAGGTGGAGGCTGGGGACCCATCCAACACTCCCCCACTCCCTGACTGCCCCCCCCCCACTCCTCTTACCATTCTGGCTCCACGTGGGTCGGTTTGTGTGTTACACAGGACTACAGAGAGAGGGAGGGGGGAGCAGGGGAGGGCTCTGGCTGCTGGAGGCCAATGGGAGTGGGTCAATCGGCCTAGCCGCCCAATCAGCAGCCACACTCTGCATGGAAGGGAGGGAGGGAGGCGAGGGAGAAAAAAACCCCGGACATTTTAACCTTGTTACCAATTCCTCCCGGACGGCTATTTAGAGACGCAAAAGCCGGACATGTCCGGGGAAATACGGACGGATGGTAACCCTAAGTTTGCCCCTGAGTAAAGGGGCTAGATGAGGACTGGCAGTGGGTCACTGAGGCGAGGTGGGATCAGGGGAGTGGGGTTCCCTGTGTGAGGGGCAGCACCCAAGGTAAGGGGCACCGTGGTCTGGGAGGGACGTGGGGCCCTCACGTGCTGGAGATAAAGGGACTGCAGAGGGGCAGGTAACAGAGGGTGAGACACTGGCCCATAGAGGGCGCTCCAGGGCTGAAAGAGCTAATTCCAGGACGACCAGCAGGAGGCGCCGTGCCGGTGAGTCACTGCTCTGCTACACCTCCAAAGTGCAAGGCCTAGCTACATATACACACTGTTGTTCTGACTGGTATCTGAGACATAGAACACAGTGAGCAGTACTAGAGGGCTCACAAACTATTTAAAAGGGCACTACCCTATACACTACATTTTTGTAACTTACGCCATCACTTACATGGGTTCTGAACGTAGCCCTACAAAATCGATTTCATATAAGGTGTCTCAGCAAAATGTCTACCACATATACAGAAGTCAGGAGGAAGGGGTGTCTATAGAAAGTGAGACTGAGTCCCCACTCCATCTGGCAGTGGGAGTCAAATTTTAGACAACAGCCCCTGTGTCCTCTCCCATCCTGCTGCAGATCAAAAGGTCTCCACACCAAAAGAAAACCTAAACCTGGACTGTTTCCTCCCTGAGATGTTACTGATATCAAGGCCCAAGGCGGGCTGAAATGGAATCAAGTTCTTGACCATCTTCGCAACACACTGTCAACCTCTGGAACTCCTTGCCAGAGGGTGTTGTGAAGGCCAATACTATAACGGTGTTCAAAAGGGAGCTAGATAGATTCATGGGAGATAGATCCATCAATAGCTATTAGCCAGGATGGGCAGGAATGGTGTCCCTAGCCTCTGTTTGCCAGAAGCTGGGATTGGGTGACAGGGCATGGATCACTTGTCTGTTCATTCCCTTAGGGGCACCTGCCATTACTGTCAGAGGACAGGATACTGGGCTTGATGGACCTTTGGTCTGACCCAGTATGGCCATTCTTATGTTCCCTAAAAAGGAATATACCCATGAAGGGTTGGCTGGCCCTTTAAAGGAGGTTACAGGCCCGGCAATGCCCTGTTCCTAGTTACGGTCTAGGATTTCACAGCAAGAGATATTGAGAAGGGGTGTCTGGGGAAACAAGCAGCCTCATTCCTTCAGAACAGGGAGAGCCTGAGGGGAACAGGGAAAACCCTCTGTGCATCTCTGTCTCTCTCTCTCTCTCAGGTTCCAGTTCTTATGAGTGTATCGCAAATCTCATGCAATTTGGGTGGGATTTTTTTTAAGTTTCTCATGATCTTCTGATTTCCCACATCAAACCTGAACATTTTCACTTGCAATGGCCACCCATTATTTCCAAGGGGACTGAAATCACAGGCTGCCTCTGCCCTCAGTCAAGAGGTGTCTAATTCCCTTCTAAGTTGGGATGTAAAAGTGAGGCTGCCCTTGGTAAAGCTTGATGACGTTTCCACTGGGACTGAAGCCAGGCCTCCCACCACCAATATGGCTTTTTGTGGCTACAGAACAGGCCAGGACACTGGGACATGGAAGGGGAGTGTGGGATGCAGGAGGAGTCCGAGGGACTGCAGAGGAATGTTATGGGAACAGAAGGGCACTGGAAGGGTACAAGGGAATATGTGAGGCAGGAGGGGACTGAGAAAGTGTAGGGGAATGTGGAGAAATGGCACACTGTGCCATAGGGCAGCCATAAGGGCTCTAGACCAGACACGGGCCTCTATGCCAGCGCAGAGCCCGTGCAGTCAACTCACAACTGCCTCTGCAGTAGCCACAGGGGCCATTCCTGGGTAGGGAGCAGGTGTGGGATGGAGACAGGCCAGAGAAGGGAGGGGGCATGTTGGGTATGGGAGGAGGAGTGGCCGGAGTGATTCTGAACCTCTGCAATGGTCTCTAAGTGCCTTCCAACAGGGGTACAAACTAGGGTAGCCTTCCTGCCTGGCCTGGCCTGCACCGCAGGACAGGCTAGCTTTCGGTAATGCCAGAATAGGGCAGCACAAGCTTTGATTTGTCTTACATAAATATGACACCTCGTAAATGTCTTATGTCTACTTTCGTTCTGAATGTATCGACTGAGTTTGCACTGTTTGAAGAGGAGATGGCAGATAAGCCAGGTGAATAGTCCCTGTAGACCAGTTACCTGCTATAACGGAGCTAGGTGCTCAGCAGCAGCTAAGGCTTTAGATAAGAGCAGTTCTGCACGTCACTTGAATGATAGCACAGCTCACAAGGCCAGTCCTAACAGCTTAATGACTGATCATAAAGAACAACAAAGGACGTCTGTGATCCAAGAGCCTGGTACCTGCAGGGTTTCCCAGTGTATTTTGCTGTCACGTTCAGAAAGTGATACTTAAAATTTCTATTATAAAACCTACATTCAGGTGTTAACAGTCAAGGGAAGTATTATGAATTGCTGCTGTAAACCCACTGCATTGAGTGGCCATTATACAAGGGAAGGATTTGACCCCAAATTTTAAAATTTGCCTGGTGAATGAGAAGCAGTTTTGTCTCTCACACAGATTCATGGCAGTGTTGCATGCTTGGTAACAGGAGAGCCGTGAAACTCTCAGGCCCTGGGTGGAACTCTGGCATGTTGTTCAAGAGAAGAGTTCTAGGCACAGGAGTAACACCATATCCTCTGTGAGAGCACCTCTGGCTAGATGATCCATAGACCAGTATTAGCTTTGGCTTCAGAAGAGGCTGTTCACCCACTCGGACACATGCTGGAGATCTCATGCAGCCAGCAGCAAAGCATCATTAGAGTTTCTGGAACTTATAGATAATTTTCTAACACAAAAGGTTTTGCACCCAACCAGAGGCAACTCTATTTTGGACTTTGTTAGGATGGATAAAGATGACTTGATCACTGGATTGGAAGTTGATGGTTGCCTAGGGACCAGAGATCATAGCCCGATTACCTTTATTCTGGGAAAAGAGAGTAAATTCTTTAAGAAGTGATTATTAGATGGCCAAAAAGCCACACTTCCATAATCAAGAAAGAGGACAACATTGGCTAGGAGCCCATCCCCGTTCAGTGGAGAAGCAAAGTCAGCATTTAGAAATAAAAGCACAGTATAGAACAAATGGAAAGAAGAGAAATAGATAACAACCAATATAAATTAGAAGTTATGAGGTGCAGAAAATTCAAAAGGGAAGCTAAAGATATTAGGAAAAATCCATGCTGGCAAGATGGTAAGAAGGAGTTTTTTAAAGTTGATCAGGAACAAAATAAAACCTAAAAATGCTATAGGCCTGCTATTAGAGGGAGGTGGTGAAATTGTTAATACAGATGTAGAAAAGGCAGAAGTGTTCAATAATTGTTTCCGATCTGTATTTGGAAAGAAGCAGGATAATGTATTCATATCACATAGACTTTAAGGTCAGAAGGGACCATTATGATCATCTAGTCTGACCTCCTGCACAACACAGGCCACAGACTCTCACCCACCCACTCCTATAACAAATCCCTAACCTATGTCTGAGTTATTGAAATTCTCAAATCATGGTTTAAAGACCTCAAGGTGCAGAGAATCCTCCAGCAAGTGACCCATGCCCCACACTGCAGAGGAAGGCGAAAAACCTCCAGGGCCTCTGCCAATCTGCCCTGGAGGAAAATTCCTTCCCGACCCCAAATATGGTGATCAGTTAAATCCTGAGCATGTGGGCAAGACTCACCAGCCAGCACCCAGGAAAGAATTCTCTGTAGTAACTCAGATCTCATCCCACATGAGGATGAAGAAGTAGTTTCCAGTCCATTAGTAACAACTGAGGATGTTAAACATCATCTACTAGGGATAACAGGCCCCAGATAACTTGCACCCAAGCATCCTAGAAGAGTTGACTAAGGATATCTCTGACCTGCTGATGTTAAGTTTTAATAAATCTTAGAATCCTGGAGAAATTCTCAAAGACTGGAAGACTACTAATGTCATGCCAATATTCAAAATGGACACGTGGAATGCATATGTAACTATAGGTCGGTTAGATGGATATCAATCCTGGGCAAACTAATGGAAAAGCTGATATGGGATTCAATCAATAAAAAAATCAAGGGTGGGAATACAGTTAATGCCAATCAACATGGTTTTATGGAAAATAGGTTTCGTCAAACAAACCTGATTTCATTTTTTGGAGTGATTACAAATGTGGTTGACAATAGTAACTGTTGAGATGTAATAGACTTTTGTCAGGTATTTTGATTAGCACTGCACAACATTCAGATTACAAGATTAGTAGGATACAATATCAAAGCACACATTCAATGGATTAAGGACTGATTGATAGAAGTCAGTTGGAATCAGTATTAAATGGGGGTGGGTCTAGTGGAGTTCAGAAGGGTTTGGTTCTAGGCCCAATGCTAGTCAATATTTTTATCAATGATCTGGAAGTAAACAAAAATCACTGCTGGTAAAATTTGTGAATGACACAAAGGTTGGTGGAGTAGTAAATAATACTGAGGACGGGGCAGTCACGCAGGATATGTCTACACTGCAATCTGAGTTGCTATTGCAGCATGGGTAGGCATACCCGAGATAGCTTGGAACAAACTAGCTCGCTAAAAATAGCAGTGTAGCCATGGCTAGCTGCCCAAGTACATACCCAGGATCCTAGACAGAATTGTCATTGGGCGGCTAGTCCATCCTCTGCCCATGCCTTGGTGACTACTCTGCTGTTTTTAGCTAGCTAGCTCTATCAAAGCTAGCTCAGCTGTGTCTACACATGCTGCAATCACACCTCTGGCTGCAGTGTAGATATACCCACCACAGAGCCATATGGATTGCTTGGTAAACTGGGCCCTTCAAACAAAATCCGGCCAAATGAAAGGTCATACATCTAGGAACAAAGAATGCAAGCCCTGCCTACAGAATGGGGGACTGTATCCTGGAAAGCATTGACTCTGAAAAAGATTTAGGGATCATAGCAGATAAGCAACTCAACATGAGGTTCTAGTACGTTGCCATGCCAAAAAGGGCTAATGCAAACCTTGGCTGTGTAAATGAGGGATCAGTGAGTAGAGAAGTGATTTTTACCTCTGTGTATGGCATTGGTGAGACCAATACTAGAGTATTGTGTACACTTCTGATGGCCACTCTGTAAAAGGAGGTTGAAAAATTACAGAGGATGCAAAAAGGAGTCACAGAAATGATTCAAGAGCTGGAGAAAATACCCTTCAGGGAGAGACTTAGAGCTCCATCTGTTTAGTTTATCAAAAAGAAGACTGAGAGGTGATGTGATTACAGTGTATAAATATCTTCGTGGGAAGAAGATACTGGGTACTAAGGGACTATTTGATTTAGCTGGGAAAAGCATAACAAGAACCAATGGCTGGAAGTGAAAGTCAGACAAATTGAAAGTAGAATAAAGGCACAAATGTTTACCAGTGAGAGCCCCTAACCATTGGAATACACTACCAAGGGTAGTTGTGGCTCCTCCCTCTCTTGATGTCTTCAGATCAAGACTGGAGGCCTTTCTGGAAGATATTCATTAGTCAAACACAAGTGATTGGGCTCAATACAGGAGTAACTGGGTGAATTTTAAGAGTCTGTGTTATCCAGGAGATCAGACTAGATGACGTAATGCTCCCAACTGGCCTTAAAATATATGAATCCATCTTCTCAAAGATGAGCTTGTGAATGTATAATTAACTCTTGGAACTCATTTACACACTGTATACCTTGTGGCAAAGAGTATTTATTAGTTTTAAACTTGTTGCCTTTCAATTTTATTGACTATCCTCTTGCTCTCATTTTATGAAAGGCTAAATAAGACCTACCTTCTCTAACCCATTCATTACTTTATGTTCCATTCTATCTTGTCACCTCTGATAATATTTGCAGTATTTTCTATTCCATTCTTTACACATCATAAGTACTTTTTTGGGGAGGGGTGGGCATGTTGACCTATATTACACATTCGGCAGAGGTTTTCACTAAGCTGCTCACAGTGATAACTTTTTCCTCAGTGGTTACACTGGATGTGGAACCTAGTAATGTGTATGAATAGTTCAAATTATGTATCACCTTGCACTAGTCAACATTTAATTTCATCGGTTAGTGTGGCCCACTTGCCTAGCTTTGCATGAAGTCCATCTGAAGTTTCTCGCAGTCTTCTCTAGTCCTGAGAAACCCAAATAGTTTTGGCCACTTCACTGTTCTTGCCCTTCTCCATGTCATTAGTGAATCCAATAAGCAGCAATGCAATGCACAACTGGATGGTACTTCACTTTTAGCCTTTTGCCATGTTGAAAGCTGACCATTTATTCTTATTCTTTGTCTGTCCCAAAACCAGTTTCTAATCCATGACGGTAATTTACTTCTCACCTCAGGGTAAATTTCTTTAATACCCTTGAGAAAGGCTTTGTCAAAAGCTTTTTGAACATCTAGATAAACTATGTCAACCATCCACTTCCAATTTGCCCACTATTTTATCATCTTGCTCAAATAATTCTGGAAGATGAGAGGAGCCTGGGTTTCCTTTACAGAAGTGATGGTGGGACTGTTCCTATCACATTGTATTTGGTTTAAGGCTTTTATAATTGTTTCTTTCATTTTTGTTTCATTCAGTTGACCAGGTGCACAAGTAAGGCTCACTGGTATATAATTCCCAGGAGCACCCAGCACATTTCTTAAAAGTAGGTTTGCTACTGATCTAGGTCCTCTGATATAGCATATAGATGAGTTTGCATATTATTGTCAGGAGCTGAGCCATTTCATTCTTCACTCTCCTCTGAACTCATGGGTGTGACCCATCCAGGCCTGCGTGCCTGATGCTCTTCGATTGACTAGTTTGTTCCAGGAGCTCACTTGTAACCCCACAATATTATCTGAGAAAGACTCTTGGTGGATTTCTCCTTCAGCTCCCAAAAACTGTTCCTCCCATCTTCTCTGGGTCCCGCCCCACAACTTTCAATGTTCCTTCACCCTGCAGGTCTTCTTTCTCTCCTTAGTTTCCTATGGGCTTGTCTATACTACCAGTTACGTCGCTCAAGGGTCTGAAAAAACCACCCCCTTGAGCGACGTAACTTACATCGACTTAAAGTGGTGTCTACACCATGCTATGTCATCTGGCTGAGGTGGAGTAGTTACGTTGATGTAATGCGTCTTCACCAGACATGCTGCAGCGGCAACGATTTAGCATGGTAGTGAAGACAGGCCCTATAATTCTTCCTCTCTCTCCCACCCTCCCCTGTTCCCATTCCACATCTCTTCTCTTCCCATTCCATGTGCCCTTTTCCTTCCCATGTTTTCCCTCTCCTTTCTCCTCTTGCCACATTCCATCTGTTCCCCACTCCTTTCTCCTATTTCCATGTTTCCCCTTTCCCTCTTCCAGGTCTTCTCTTCCCTCCTTCAGAATACACAGGTGTGTGATGGCTTTCAAGACAGCGAGAGATCATAAACAACCACCTGTGGCTAAAATGTTTCAAAGCAGTCTAGGGGATTAAGATACTTCTTCTTTAGAAGTTAATGCCAGATGCGTCTAAAGACCCGGCATTTCAGCGGCGGGTCCCGGGGCACTTCGGTGGTGGGTCCCAGAGTGGAAGGACCCCCCGCTGCCGAATTGCCGCCGAAGACCCAGCACTTCGGCAGCGGGTCCTGGGGCGGAAGGACCCCCCGCCGCCGAGAGCCCCGGCCCCGCGAGAGTTTTCCGGGGCCCCTGGAGCGAGTGAAGGGCCCCAAAAAACTCTCGTGAGGGCAAATTGCCCCAATTGCATCCCCCCCTCTGGTCGGCCCTGTCTAGTTCATGAGTTTGCAAGAAAACTCTTTATAACTTTCTAAAGACCAACTGTGTTCAAAACGGCAAATGCAGGTCGTTCAGGTGCAGGCTTAGTAGTGGCTATGGAATCCTAACCTCTGTCAGATGTAAAGCTGCCAAAGAAGCATAAAGCTGCAAGATACTAGAGGAGCAAGGGGAAAGATTCCTCCTTAACACAGTTTTAGGTTTACAATTGACAGACAGGCAGCATGAGATAACTCCCCTCCTCTAACTTCATAAAGCTGTTGATTAAGCAAGATTAATTTAAGTCAAGGTAAAACAGAGTGTGATGCACTTACTGTGAAAGTCCACAGAGAACTTGGGAGCCAGCTTCCTTTCTTTGCCCCGGTTTGCTGTTTAGTCCCACAAATACAGAGACAAAAAGAACCCAGGACAGGGAACAAGCAGCCCTTCTGCCCTCTCTCCCCAGCCTTCAATCTGCTTTAGAGAGTGAGGAAAACACCACCTGTGAAAGTGAAATTCAGAGCAACCGCTTTACAAAGTTAACCCTTCACCCACCTTAACACAGTCGGAGCCTCTTAGGACCAATTTTTGCCTGGCTTTTAGTGCATGCATGGGAACAGGTGGGGGGAAGTGTGAATAAGCATTCCCCCACCTTGCATGGCCTGTGCAAAGGCCAGGTAAAATTACAGTACTGGCACTCAGTCCCTATGTACACTGAATTATAGGAATATAGGGGTGGGAAGGGATGTTGAGAGGACATCTAGGCCGGCCCCCTGCACGGAGGCAGGATCAAATGAACCTAGAGCATCCCAGACAGGTGTTTGTCTAACCCAGTGGTTCTCACCCTATTTACCATTGTGGGCTGCATATGTAGCTCTCTCTGTGTTATGTGGGCCACATCCACACAATACATATACTACCTGGATGGACTTGAGGATGTCACATGGGCCACAGCTGTGTGCTGATTGGACTCAAGCTGCCTGCAGGTTGAGAACCACTGGTCTAATCTGTTCTTAAAAACCTCCAATGATGGGGATGCCACAGCCTCCATAGGTAACCTGATCCAGTGGTTATATATCCTTACAGTCAAAGTTTTTCCTATTATCCAGTCTCTCTCTCTCCCTTGCTGCAAGCTGAGCCAATTACTTCTTGTCCAACCCTTAGTAGATATGGAGAGCACTTGATTATGAGCCTATTTATTCTGATCCATTGTTTTCCAATCTATAAAGTCCAGCTTTTGGGTGCCCGGCAGCTGCAGACATTTTTGACAGATGTAAGCTAGGAGGAGCTTTTCCAAGCTTTAAGCCCCACTCAAAATGGCGACTGCGCTGGGGGACATCACTTCTAAAGCAGATTGTTGGCCATAAAATGGAATGGTCACTGGCCCCTGCCAGGCTGTAATTCACCATAAACCCCCTCTTTCTCCTCCCTTTCCCTGCCCGCATCTCTACTGGCCGACCAACGCGCCATCCACTCCACCATCCATGTGCTCAAAATGGCAACCACATGCTAGCTCTTCCCCTACCCACGCTCTCACACAGCTGATTCAAATAATCAAACTTTGAACTGGTGAATAAGTTTATTGAAACATGATATAGAAAAATAAGCCATAAAAATAAATAGTTTGCATGCCCTGCATGAGGATAAGGCTATCATAGCGTTGTATAAGGTATCTTTAACATCATTTTATCACGGCATTCTAGGTGGCATATGTCACCTCATAACAATTATTGCTCATAGAGATTGCACAGCCATACTAATCTTATGGCACCAGGAAGAGGTGTATTTAATAGTCAATTCATCATTGCAATCGAGGAGGTAAATGTAACATCATAACATTTCACAGGCATAGGAATTGCAGAGGCAAAGACCTAGCAATTATTAAAGTTCTCGACAGTCACTGTGGAACTCCCCTCGATTTTTCTGTGCACTTTGTGCATGTCTGAAGAGGATAGAAAGCAGTGTTTAAGGCAAAGAAAGTGCTCAATTTTGGTAGCGCACCCCTATCATTTGTGCTGGCATAGGCTGCAACAGCCTTCCAGTCTTGCAGCAATCCTTGTGAATTAACATCACACATCTTGCTGATCTGTCCTTAGCCTTCTTGAATAAGCCCCTTCTCTGCTTCCTAGTCACCTGCATCAGCATGATGTCATCCAAAGTCAGGGTGGCTTGAAGAGGTGCTTGCAAGTGCGTAAGATTTTAAAACATAACATACTATATGTGATTTTTTTTTCCAGCTGTTTGAATTGCCCTATGCTGTTAATTGTTTGTGCTGACCTGGGATCTCCAAAAAACAAGAAAAAACAAGCCTGAAACTTGAGTTTAAAATCTCATGATGACTAATCTTTTCTACTGGGCTTTTCCCTTCATGGGATGAGAAAGAGACACACAAGAGGATGTTTGTTTTTCAATATTTCTTGGTGTTATCCATAAAAGACTTTCCTGGGTGACTGTCTAGAGCAGTTCCTCAATCTGTCCAAGTGTTCTTCAGAAAACAAAGGTTTTGGGGCCAGCTAGGGCCTGAGCTGAGAAATGGGCCCTGCTTGGTACATCTCCACACAGAAAAGTTCCCCAAGGAATCAGTGTAGAGGGCCTATTTCATGCATCATTTTTACAGTGCAATCATTGGGCCTAACGTAAAGGTGCTGCACATCCTCAGGCTGCCAGCACCGTTACTAACCTAGCATTCCTGCCAGGGTTAGTGCGCCAATGGGGAATTTTAAGGAAAAGGTTTAGGGTAATCCCAGCTGTACAGTATGCCAGCGTAGACATGACCTGCCTTTCTAATGTAAAACAGCAAACAGAAAATCTAAGTTGTAATGGGGAGGGGAGGGGAGTGTGTTAAGACGAACACACTCCAACCAGAAAACAAACAACTTTCTCCTCTCTGTGACTTGTGCCCCACCCCCAGAACCCAGTGGTGAGACAGACTTTGGTCATTGACCCACCTCACCTCAGGCATATTTGGTGCTGTTCTCTTATGTCCTGACAGGCAGAAGGGTGATTTAATTTCCCCAAACTCAAAACTTAACTGCATTCTCACCAAAATGTCCTAAAAGGTCACATGCAAATGAGACTGTTCAGTCATTTCCCCTTGCTCACCAATAGATGGTGGCAGAAAACTCCCTCGCTTATGGAGCTTCTGTTCATTTCGTGTTCTCCCAGCCCTGCTCTTCCCTCTGTTCACCAACTAGTGTCAACAGCGAGCTCCCAGATCTCATGGGCTTCAGGCCACAGGGCCTATATTCAGGGGTGAACGTAAATCTGTAGACTTACCAGTATGGGGGCTGGCTCCAGCCCCCCGCAGAAGGGGCAGGGCTTTGGGTGGAAGGGGCGGGGCTGGGGGGGGTCAGCATCCCCCAGTCACTCTCCCTGGCCCACGCTGCCTGGGGCTCCAGTGGCGGTTTAAAGGTCCCAGAGCCCCGGGCCCTTTTAAATCACTGGCCCAGGGGCAGCTGCTCCTTTTGCCTGCCCCCGTCGGCAGCCGGAGTGGGGAGGTCTTTGGGGGGTGGGGGGGAAGCAGGGATGTTAAAGCATCCTTTGCTGTGGCAGTGCTTTAACATTGCGGCCACTTCCCCGTGGGTCGCCCTGCCAGTATGGACCCTACTGTCAGAGCCGCCGACGGGGGGGGCAAAAGGACCAGGAACGTTAAAGCACCGCCTTTAATGTGGGCTGCGTATGGGCCGGTATGGCCGACTTCTTACCAGTATCAGCCTGTACCGGCTCACTTTCACACCTGCCTATATTGGTGTCAAGGCTGCTTCCCCACACTGAACTTTAGGGTACAAATGTGGGGGCCTGCATGAAAACTTCTAAGCTTAACTACCAGCTTAGATCTGGTCCGCTGCCACCATTCCCAAGTGGATTCCCTTCCCTGGGAAGCCTTGAGAAACTCTTCACCAATTCCCTGGTGAATACAGATCCAAACCCCTTGGATCTTAAAACAAGGAGAAATTAACCATCCCCCCTCCTTTCTTCCACCAACTCCTGGTGAATATAGATCCAATCCCCTTGGATCTAAAAACAAGGAAAAAATCAATCAGGTTCTTCAAAAGAAGACTTTTAATTAAAGAAAAAAGGTAAAAATCATGTCTGTAAAATCAGTATGGAAAATAACTTTACAGGGTAATCAAACTTAAAGGGCTCAGAGGACCCCCCTCTAGCCTCAGGTTCAAAGTACAGCAAACAGAGATAAACACTCTAGTAAAAGGTACATTTACAAGTTGGGAAAACAAAGTAAAACTAACACACCTTGCCTGGCTGTTTACTTACAAGTTTGAAATATGAGAGACTTGTTTAGAAAGATGTGGAGAACCTGGATTGATGTCTGGTCCCTCTCAGTCCCAAGAGCGAATGATTTCCCAAACAAAGAGCACAAACAAAAGCCTTCCCCCCCCCCCCCTTAGATTTGGGCTAAGGGGAGAGTTAATGGTTCAAATTTGGAATCATTCAATCTAGGGGTCCTTAAGCTAAAGTCTCCCCACCCCTCTCACAAATTACCTTCTTTAAAAATGTAAATTTTTTCTAACATTTTTTGCACTGCGCCAGGGAAGGCCCAGTCCTGCTCCTGCCGAGGTCAATCCCCGAAACATGAGCTGTTTGTCTCACTCAAACTTATACTCTGTGTGTTTGGGAGGTCTATCAATCAATGTGAGTAAATAAACGTCTGAGTCAAGTTTGTCCACGAGTACCTGATAAATTAGTTGTGTGTCAGGCATAACTAGCGTAGCAGCATCTGTCTGGGTACATGGGACTCCTGTTAGAGTTTTTGAAAATGCCAGGAGATCAGCCATAAACATAGCCTTCTCCCCATCCTAAGCCTTTGTTCTCCACTCCTCATTGGGCATTCAGAGACCTTTTACCTTTTGGAAAAAGCTGGGAGTGCCCCGAGAGGAAAAAAACAAGCCCTCTTCTAGCTGCCTAAATGGACATTTTCCATGAAAAATCTTCTGACAGTGTTGACTGTATTGGATAAGAACCTGGGACCATGAAAAAATGTCCCTGAGGACTCCTGTAGCCCTGAAGAAGGTAAGAGTTCTTGTGCATTAGCACAACTATCACAAGAAATACAAACACTGAAGGGAAGCATTATTTCTTGATTCATGATCTTTACTGGACTCCAGCAAAACTGACACAAATCTACACTCGGGATAAATAAAATGTTGGAGACAGACACAGGAAATCCCGATTTAATAGCTGAGGGATTGTGAAAAACTACAAACCCCCTTGTAAATATACAAATAGTGACTGAGCTATTGGAACAGAATGGAAATTTCTGACTGGTTCTTGAGTCTCCCCCCCTGTCCTGACAGACTGAACAGGGGCAGTTACCAGATCTCTCCATCAAGTTTCCACATCTCTCCCTCTCCTGGGCCCTGACCCCCTTCCTCCATCTTGCTCACTCCCCCCCACAATCCAACTTCCCCCACCAAGGTCAGACCAAAAGCAGAGCAAATCTAGCTCCTACTCCTGTCTCTCTCACTCTCATGCAGGAGGGTTGGTCCTGACAATCTACCTAACTGAAATATGCTGTTGGGAGTCCCAGGGGATGGCAGGGATTCTCTCAAAAAGAGGCAAGTGTCCATCTGTCCCTAAGCTGTTGCCCCAGCTGGGGGCAGGCCAGCCAAACCAGACCCACAATGGTGCAGTATCTCCCGCTCACAAGCTCTGCTATCTCTCTATGACCAGATCAGGTTTTATCTTTTTCACAGCATCCAGCTCTGCCTGTGTTTCTTTGGTTACATGCCACTTGGACAAGCTGTGGGGAAAACAAGGAAAGAAAAGGCAGTGTTAATTCTCTCAGAAACTGGTTGAAAGAGAGGAAACAAAGGGTAGGAATAAATGGTCAGTTTTCACAATGGAGAGGTGAACAGCAGGGTCCCCCAAGAATCGGTATTGGGGCCTGTGCTGTTCACCATATTTATTAATGATCTGGAAAAGGGGACAAACAGTGCAGTGGCAAATTTTCCAGACAATACAAAATTATTCAAGATCATTAAGTCCAAAGCAGACTGTGAGGAGTTACAGAGGGATCCCACTAAACTGGGTGACTGGGCAACATGAAATTCAGTGTTGATAACTGCAAAGTAATGCACATTGGAAAAAAAAATACAAGCTATACACCTACAACGATGGGTTCTAAATTAGCTGTTACTACTCAAGAAACATCTTGGAGTTACTGTAGCTAATTCTCTGAAAACTGCTGCTCAATGCATAGCAGCCATCACAAAGGCTAACCAGTATTAGGAAAGGGAATAGATAATAAGACAGAACCCCTGGGAGAATAACATGAAGGGCAAAGGGGTCCAGGAGAGCTGGCTGTATTTTAAAGAATCCTTATTGAGGTTGCAGGAACAAACCATCCCGATGTGTAGAAAGAATAGTAAATATGGCAGGCGACCAGCTTGGCTAAACAGTGAAATCCTTGCTGAGCTTAAACGCAAAAAATAAGCTTACAAGAAGTGGAAGATTGGACAAATGACCAGGGAGGAGTATAAAAATATTGCTCAGGCTTGCAGGAGTGAAATCAGGAAGGCCAAATCATACTTGGAGTTGCAGTTAGCAAGAGATGTTAAGAGTAACAAGAAGGGTTTCTTCAGGTATGTTGGCAACAAGAAAAAAATCAAGGAAAGTGTGGGCCCCTTACTGAATAAGGGAGGCAACCTAGTGACCGAGGATGTGGAAAAAGCTAATGTACTCAATGATTTTTTTGCCTCTGTCTTCATGCACAAGGTCAGCTCCCAGATTGCTGCACTGGGCAGTACAGCATGGGGAGAAAGTGACCAACCCTCTGTGGAGAAAGAAGTGGTTCGGGACTATTTAGAAAAACTGGACGTGCACAAGTCCATGGGGCCAGATGCGCTGCATCCGAGGGTGCTAAAGGAGTTGGTGGGTGAGATTGCAGAGCCATTAGCCATTATTTTTGAAAACTCATGGCGATCGGGGGAGGTCCCAGATGACTGGAAAAAGGCTAATGTAGTGCCCATCTTTAAAAAAGGGAAGGAGGAGGATCCGGGGAACTACAGGCCAGTCAGCCTCACCTCAGTCCCTGGAAAAATCATGGAGCAGGTCCTCAAGGAATCAATTATGAAACATTTAGAGGAGAGGAAAGTGATCAGGAACAGTCAGCATGGATTCACGAAGGGGAAGTCGTGCCTGACTAACCCAATTGCCTTCTATGATGAGATAACTGGCTCTGTGGATGAGGGGAAAGCAGTGGATGTGTTATTCCTTGACTTTAGCAAAGCTTTTGATACGGTCTCCCACAGTATTCTTGCCGCCAAGTTAAAGTAGTATGGGCTGGATGAATGGACTGTAAGGTGGATAGAAAGCTGGCTAGATCGTCGGGCTCAACGGGTAGTGATCAATGGCTCCATGTCTAGTTGGCAGCCGGTTTCAAGCGGAGTGCCCCAAGGGTCGGTCCTGGGGCCGGTTTTGTTTAATATCTTTATTAATGATCTGGAGGATGGTGTGGACTGCACTCTCAGCCAGTTTGCAGATGACACTAAACTAGGAGGCGTGGTAGATACACTAGAGGTAGGGATCGGATACAGAGGGACCTAGACAAATTAGAGGATTGGGCCAAAAATAACCTGATGAGGTTCAACAAGGACAAGTGCAGAGTCCTGCACTTAGGACGGAAGAAGCCCATGCACTGCTACAGACTAGGGACCGAATGGCTAGGTAGCAGTTCTGCAGAAAAGGACCTAGGGGTCACAGTGGACGAGAAGCTGGATATGAGTCAACAGTGTGCTCTAGTTGCCAAGAAGGCTAACGGCATTTTGGGCTGTATAAGTAGGGGCATTGCCAGCAGATCGAGGAACGTGATCGTTCCCCTTTATTCGACATTGGTGAGGCCTCATCTGGAATACTGTGTCCAGTTTTGGGCCCCACACTACAAGAAGGATGTAGAAAAAAGTGGTTCGGGACTATTTAGAAAAACTGGACGTGCACAAGTCCATTTTTGTGTCCAGTTTTGGGCCCCACACTACAAGAAGGATGTAGAAAAATTGGAAAGAGTCCAGCGGAGGGCAACAAAAATGATTAGGGGTCTGGAGCACATGACTTATGAGGAGAGGCTGAGGGAACTGGGATTGTTTAGTCTCCAGAAGAGAAGAATGAGGGGGGATTTGATAGCAGCCTTCAACTACCTGAAGGGGGGTTCCAAAGAGGATGGAGCTCGGCTGTTCTCAGTGGTGGCAGACGACAGAACAAGGAGCAATGGTCTCAAGTTTCACTAGGAGGGTGGTGAAACACTGGAATGCGTTACCTAGGGAGGTGGTGGAGTCTCCTTCCTTGGAGGTTTTTAAGGCCCGGCTTGACAAAGCCCTGGCTGGGATGATTTAGCTGGGAATTGGTCCTGCTTTGAGCAGGGGGTTGGACTAGATGACCTCTTGAGGTCCCTTCCAACTCTGATATTCTATGATTCTATGATTCTATGATTAGGAAAGGGAATAGATAATAAGACAGAAAATATCATTAATGACACATATGAATCCATGGTATACCCACATCTTGGCTACTGTATCCAGTTCTGGTCGCACCCATCTCAAAAAGGATATAATGGAATTGGAAAAGGTTCAGAGAAAGGCGACAAGGATGATCATGGGTATGGAACAGCTTCCATATGAGGACTAAAATGATTAGAGCTATTCAGCTTGGAAAGGAGATGACTAAAGGGGATATTAGAGGTCCATAAAATCATGGATGGTGTGGAGAAAAACTGTTGTTTACCCCTTCAAACAATGCAAAAAAACAGGGGTCATCCAATGAAATTAATAGGGAGCAGGTTTAATACAAACCAGAGAAAATACTTTTTCACACAATGCACAACTGACTTGTGGAACTCATTGCTATGGGATGCTGTGATGGCCAGAAGTATAACTGAGTTCAAAAAAGAATTGGATAAGTTCATGGAGGATTGGCCCATCAGTGGCTCTTAAACCAAGATCCTCAGGGATGTGACCCCATGCGTGGGACAATCCTAAACCTCTGACTACCAGAAGCTGAGAGTGGAAGATTGGGTGGATCACTCCAAAATTGCCCTGTCCTATACTCCCCCTGAAACTCTATATGGGCCATTGTCAGAGACTGGCCACTGGACAAGATGGACCATGGTCTGACCTAGTGTGGCAGCTCTTATGTTATATTCTCTGCAGACATAATGCCTGTCACCACAGTTTCTCTAAGGCACAGTGTGCTACCCACCACTGGGTTCTTTCTCATCTGCCTGCCAGAGCCCACAGGATCTGTCAATGTCACTCCCCTGCCTGCTGAGCTCACTGCCAGCAGGTGCCTTTCCCTTGGGGGAAGGGAGGAGAAGCGCTGGTGCAGTCTGTAGCCGGGCCTGCTCCCCTCACACCCCACTCACCCTGTGAGCTCTGGGCAGGGACAGCAATGTCCTTTCTGCACGTAGAGGGCTGGATTGTGCAGCCCTTGCTCAGGGTGGGGAGCACTTACTGACACGGACAGTCCCATTGATCGCTGTGGGGCTACTCAGTGCTCACAGGGAGCAGGGGCTGCAAAATCCAGGTCACAGAATCTCTCCATGGAAGCAGAGTGATCTCAGCTCTCATTGCTGCAGGGGATCCTCACGCCCCCTCCCCACAGGCTTCAGTAACACAGACCTTAAAGGGGGTGAGTTTGCAGCAGCTGTTGTGGGGCTGCAGACTTGGCCGGAAACTACTGCAATGCAGATGGGAGCTCAATAACCATCCTGGCTGCAGGAAGATATTAAAGTTTCACTTATTCTTGTGTTTCTTTTACAGCCAGTTCAGGGGAATGGGGTTTGTCTGTTTACAATAAACGTGGGCGGGCAGGCTCCCATGCTCTAGTTAAAAGAATGGTGCTGTTCTACAGGGACCTGCTGGTGTAACCCACCCTTACCCACTGTGGCTCTGTCCCCCTCTAGTGGCTGGTTTACATAAAAGTTTGAGACGGCTACAAGGGCTAACAGATCTGGGGGTCTCCACATTACATTGGCCCAGTTACATTTACATCCTGCCACTTATTCCCAAATGCTTGATTTAAAAATATAAAGTTTCCAAATCTAAATTGTTCTGAAAGCTGCCTTGAGGTGTCTCTGCACAGGCCCACTTATATATCCCAGAAATAAACGGGGATCTCTAGGACTGTGCGCACACATCTTTTTTTAAAGGTATTTACTACCCCGAAGCTCCACAGAACCTGCTTCCATTCCTCCCATCTGGCTTCAATCTGCTCTAGTCTTGTTGTCTCTCCTGTCCTTCTCTCTGACTTGTTTAAGCAGTTTTCCTTTTCCTCTTCAGGAAAACCACTATATTATCCAACTTTTTTAACTACTAAAATGATCCCTACCAGCACCGCAGTGGAAGAAGCATGTGAGCCAGTTCCTGGGTTGGGGGCATGGCCAATAATACTGATTCTAGTAAAAAGGGATCATTGTGACCCCGTCTGACAACCACAGATTACAGGGGGCCAGCTCTAACGTACACCAGTTTCTGCAGGTTGCAGGCTGGCTGTGTCAGCCCCTCACACAGCAGCTTCACTCCGGAATCTTCCGGTTTGTTCTCCTGCAGGTCCAGCTCGGCCAGGGTTGGGCTGGTGCTGAGAGCGGAGGAGAGCTCCCCGCAACACGCCGCTGTGAAATCGCATTTCTCCAATCTGCAAAAGCCAGAGCTACACCAAGAGGAAACAATGCTTATTTTTTGCCCCATTCCCTGGTATCAAAGGAGATTCTCTATGCTGGACATGCAGAGATACATCACAATGCTCCCATTGGCACGACAGGCCCTGGAGGGATTTTCTCTCCACGTGTACCTATTGCGTCAGTTAGTGTGTAGAAATGTCATTGATATTGAGGGGCCATTTCTAATGAGTTGGGGAGTCATAACAATATGCTGTAGTGAGCTGCTGGTCCAGTACTGGGTACCCCACCATCGAGAATGGGGTGAAGGGAAAGAACTGGGCCCCGAGGTTATTCTGTGAAAGGCAGGGACCCAGAATGACAAGGAAAGAGAAGTGACATCCTTGGGACTGGGGGAATCAGGCAGAGAGGGAGATGGCCAGTGTGTGTGAGGGTGAGCAGCAGGGAGGGAAGGCCAAGTAGCAGCAGCCTGAGAGCCAGGGCAAGGAGTCAGGTGGGAAGGTGAGAGCTGATCAGGGAAGAAGGCTGTGGCTGGCAGGGGCTGGGAGCAGCAGCCCCAATGCGGTGGGGAGAGGAGCCCGCAAGCAGGAGGGGAGAGATAATTGCTAAGGTTGGGTGACAGGAAGAAAATGCAGAGGGACCCCGAGGAGATCAGAGATGACAGGGCTGAGCTCTGGCCAGTGGGGCCACAGACCAGCACTTAATTATCTGCCATGAGAAGGATGGGCCAGAAGGGCACCGGGGGCAGCCCACAGCTGGCTCTCAGTGACACACTTGCTGGCTGGGCTGTGTTATCAGTAGCTGGGTGACGCTGCAAATTTTGGCCTGAAATGACAGGTGATGAGCAGGGGGAGTCCCAGCCCCTTTGTGGGAAACACATTCATCCTGATGTTATTTATTGTTTACGGCCAGTTTGGGAGAACAGAGCAGTGCTTCGTTTTCTTTTCTTTCCAGACTTTTGGGAGAGCAGGAGTGACGGCTCCAGTTCAGGGCAGTGTGTACGTGGGTGGCTACTGTCTTAGTGAGTAAAGTAATTGTCTTTCTAGTATCAAACTATGCTGTGATTAGGGTTTGCTAGAAGCCACTGGACTCTGTCCTCAGCTGCCCCAAGTTCATATGTGGCACCCATGAGGAGACTTGGAGGTGAAGAAATTGGCACTAAGCCACCTTCTGCTCCCCTGATCCAGCTGATCCAGGACTAGATGGGGGCTCCAGGGGCCTCTCGTATAGTTCGGAGAAACCTCAGGGCTGCTCTAAGTTACCCCAGCTGCTTTGCCAGCTTGGAACCTGGGGGAGCACCGCACACTTTCTCTGCTCTGCTCCCTTATATCTATCCACGCAGCCTACACAACCCCTAAGCTGAGCAGGGGAGATGGGTGGTACTGAGCTGGTAATACTTGCTGGGCACCTTCCAAGGTTGACCCCTGCCAGGGGGATCCTTGGATGCCCCTTTAGGGCAGTTGCTCAGCTGCTCTGCCCTGCTCAGCAGGGGCTGGGGACTGAATAATGTAGTGGGCTCAATTATTTAACTAGTAAAATGTGACCAGTGAACACATTGGAGCAGAGTGGGGCTGGTCCCTGGCTGGGTTCTGCGCACTGCAGGATATTGCAATTCTGGTACATAGAGTGTAACTCACACCACTACTGTGTTAACAGGCTAAAGGGAGCCAGCTGTTACTTACGTTAGTTTCTGCAGTTGGGATGTTTCAGCCCCTCACACAGCAGCTGCACTCCTGACTCTCCCAGTTTGTTCCCCTCTCTGTCCAGCTCTGTTAGGACCTGGCTGGTGCTGAGAACACAGGAGAGGTCCCCACAACAAGCAGCTGTGAGACTGCAGGAGTGCAACCTGCAGGAGACAGATGTACAGAGAGTAAAATGACTATCTAGTGTGCCCCATTCTCTGTGCTTCCCTTCCTTGATATCCTTGTGTAGCTCTACAAAGATTCTTAATTTGGAGACAGCTGAGAGAAATCATTTTGTTGATTTATTGTGATTTAAATGATAATAAAGACACCTACACAAAGCACTAGGCCCTTGATGTACATCAAAAAGCAAAGCAAACCAAAAACAAATTCATGTTAAAAGAACATTAAGGCTGCAAAGTCAAACACTGAGAATGTAGGAAATGCCAGACATAGGTTGCCCATGCAACCTTAATTGTGAAAGCTGCCATTGATGTGTCTGTCCAAGGAACCTGTTGCCGTCTCACAGAACTAGAATGCGGGTGAGGGATCTAGGACAGTATAAGGGATTGGAGCTTCTAGAACGGTATTATTAGCCCCAAATGCCACAAAACGTGCTTCCATTCACTCGCATCCATCCCTCCTCATTTTCTCCTCTCTGGTTCGTTTCCTTCCCATTCTCTGGTGATGAAGAAGCCAGCCCAGAGACTTTAAATCCACAGCTCCAAGAGAATGTTGTAACCACTCAGCCAGGTGTCTGGGCTGGACTGAAATGGCACTTAGGCTCCTACTCTGGGATTTTCATCAACTAAAGAGCTTCACAATCATTTATAGCTGCCTGGAATTGTTGCCTGACCAGGCAATTGGACCTGCAGAGGTAACTGGACCTGCCAGTGCCTAGAGAGATGGGCAGGCTGAGGAAGAGAGGGGTGAAGAATAAAGTACCTGCCCCCCCCATAGACAGTCCCCAGCTAATGATTGTTCCTGATTCATTTCATAGTCTTTTTATTCTTTCCCTCTTCCTTTTTCCTCTTTTTCTAGTTATCAGGCTTTGTCCCAGGATTAGTTCTTGTGGTGATGGTAAAGGGTTATTCTAATCAAACTGTGAAAGTCTCCTATAACTGTGTTCTCCTTCACACTTAGTGAATAAAATAACCCAAGTACCTACTTTAAAATGCACTTCATTTATAGTGTATGAAGTATCATTGTGTGATTCAACTCAGTTAGTAACATATGACAGATCTATACAGCAGTGGGCCTCTTTCCCACTCCTTGGGAAGAGTAGGTGTTTTTCAAGAGTTGGTGCATTCATAGCATTCTGTGATCCTAGGTGAATGAGCTGAAATCAGGATAGTGCAATGTTTACTAGCACAGACGAGAGGAAATCAGCTGTTCCTTACCCTAGTTTCTGTAGTTTGCAGTTGGGATGTTTCAGTCCCTCACACAGCAGCTGCACGCCTGAATCTCTGATGGTGTTGTTCTTCAGGTCTGACTCTGTCAGGGTCTGGCTGGTGCTGAGAACAGAAGAGAGATTCCCACAACAGGCAGTTGTGTGACCGCAACTCAGCAACCTATAGGAGACAGATATATACAGAAAGCAAAATAACTACTTGTTTGGGCCCCATTCTCTGTATTTCCTGTCACTTATCAACATGTATCTCCAAAGAGATTCCTAATTTAGAGACAAGAGTGAGAGATCATTTTATTTCAATTTAAATATAGACACCTGTGCAGAGCTCTAGGCCCCTAACACATAATTAATACTATAGTCAATCCACAGCAGCATTAAAATAAATAGTCAAAGCTCTACACAAAAATTCCTTCCTACTCCTACATCCTTCTGGGAAGCAGCCCTCTCCAAAACCCAGGTTAAACAGGTGTCCTTTGCATCATGTCTGGAATATCTGCAGGCTATTTTGTACCAAGCTGGCCCTTCTCTTTTATAACAAAGGGGACCCAGTTCAAACATCCCAGCTGTGGCAGCCTGTCATAGGAAGAGAGGTGATTTCTCAGGTGGGCTGGGCCCAGATGATTTAGAAAACCAGCTGTTACATAAGAATGGCCCTACTGGGTCAGACCAAAGGTCCATCTAGCACAGTACCCTGTCTTCTGACAGTGGCCAGTGCCAGGTGCCCCAAAGGGAATGCACAGAACAGGCAATCATCAAGTGATCCATCCCCTGTCGCTCATTCCCAGCTTCTGGCAAACAGAGGCTAGGGACACCATGCCTGCCCATCCTGGCTAATAGCCATTGATGGACCTATCCTCCATGAATGTATCTAGTTCTTTTTTGAACCCTGTTATAGTCTTGGCCTTCACAACATCCTCTGGCAAGGAGTTTCCCAGGTTGACTGTGCATTGTGTGAAGTTACTTACTGTATCTTCTGCTTTTTGCAGTCTGGAGGTCCCTCCCACAGCAGATGCACTTGGGAATCTCCCAGTTTTTTATTCTCCAGTTCCAGCTCTGTCAGGCGCTGGCTGGTGCTGGAAGCAGAGAAGAGATCCCCACAACAAGCAGCTGTGAGACTGCAATGCCCCAACCTGCCCAAGACAGAAACATACAATCACTCCCTGTTTGCTGCGGTTCCCTCTCTGATGTCAGCATCTGCCTGGAAGGGGGTGGTACCTTCAGAAGAGACCAGTCATGGGGCTCTAGCAGGACTGCAGGATGTCAGCACCAAAGGCCCCTGTGTGAGTCCATGTGTCCCTGGCTCTGTCAGTCACTCCGTGCACCACAAGGGAATGTTCAGATGAGCTGAAGGGAGGGGACCAGCATGTGGGGGCGTTCGCAATGGGCTGGAGAATCTTAAAAGACACCAAGGAACAGTTCAAACCCTCTCCCAGTGCTGGTATCCTGGTTCCTTTCTGCTCAAGCAAATGAAATCTAAGGTTCTCTATAAGCTCCCTGCCTTCCCCAAAACATTCCCCAGTGCATAAAGCTATCAGCCCTGACGTGGGAGCTGAAACCTTCTCAAACAGGAAAACAAGTTACCCTATTTTGCTCAGTCAAACTCTGAACTATTTATATTGCTCATGATATCGGGGGACTGGGAAGGGCTCAGCTTCCTAGGCAGAGAGTCTGGATGGGGCTGTGGGAGGCTCTTGTTGTTCTGCACAGCCTATTTGGAGCTGGACACAGAATAAGAACCTAAGCACTAGTGATCACTCAACACCACAGATATGATGCGCAACCCACTTCCACAGCCTGTCTCTTTAGCACCATTGGGTTCCGTGCTTCCAGAGGGATTTTCTGGGTGCTTGAGAAATTATCTTCCTCCCCTCCCTGTATCAGACCCACTTACGAAGGCCAGAGATGGGGTTTACAGTGCTTGTAAAATGAAGGATTTGCAGTGAATCCCACCTAGTGCTCCTTGTAATGTGTTCCACAGCTGGGACACGTGATCTCAGGGACCAAGTGATCCCGATAAACTATGTGCTGTTGTGCTGGCTCCGCAATCAATCAATGCCTCTGAAGGGGGTGGTGGTGGGGAGAGGGTGTTTCTTGGCCTATTGAATTGCTATGGGAAGTTTGTGGTTATAAAGGGTTCAGTCATGGTGGTTAAGTGGCTACATATGAAGGAAGCCTGGGTGTGGATCACAGAATGTATTATTGGCACATCTTGGGACACTCAGGTAAAATCTCCCTTACCAGTAAAATGGGGATAACAACATTGACCTGTCTCAAAAGTGTGGCCTGGGGATTTAATAAATTATGTTGTAAAGTTCGACCTAAGCACAAAATGTTGTTAAAGTCTGTCATTGGCAGAAGTGGGAATAGACGGGAGGGATTCACGGCTGCTAGCCCTGTGTTTGTTCCTCTGCTCTGTGCTGGCTGCAAATATAGGTTCAACATTTGTTACCTTCCGATCCTCTGGGGCAGTCACTGACAGATTGCACATTCCTGTAAGCAGCTCAGCCACGTCATCCTTCAAGTCCTTCAGAACCCTGAGCAGTGCAGCATCTGTGGACTCGTTGCTCTAATTTATCAGTTTGTTCCAATACCACCTCCGTGGACATCTCACTCTCCTAGTTCTTCATCTCTATTACTGACCATGGCTGGCGTTGGTGTCTCCCCAACAATTGCTGAAGACTGAGGCAAAGAAATCATTTAGCCTCTCTTCAGTGTCCTTATCCTACATAATTGCTCCCTGTATCCCCTGGGGGTCCAGTGGACCCACTGATTTCCATGCAGGCTTCCTGCTTCTGACTTACTTAAAGAATTTCTTGCTGTTTGTTTTTATAGCTTTGGGTATTTGTTCTTGTCATTTTGCTTCCCTCTCTGATTTGAGGGGTGTGGGCCTTTACAGACTCTGTTATTGCAGCCTCCAGGCAAAATCTAATTTTAATGTCTTGACTTTTGACTGTAGTGCCTTCCTCATTTTATTAAATCTGCCTTTCTAAAGATTAGCATCACCATGCTACCTTCCCTCCCCCCCCATGGATGTTGAATTTAATTATACTGCGGTCACGGTTACTTAATGGCTCAAGTGTCGTTACTTCTCACACCGACTCCAGAGTCTTACTTTGGATGAAGTCATGAGCACCCTCTCTGCATGTGTCCCCTGTTACTAACCGTTCCAAGAAGCAATCATTTAAAGTGTCAAGAAATTGCATCTCTAAACCTTGCAGTGTGAATACTTGACCATTTTAGACAAGGGTTGTTGAAGTCTCCCCTTATTCCCAATTTCTTAGACTTTGTTGTCTTTGACCACTCTTGTACCCTTCACAGCCTTTCCCCAGTAGGGAGCCTTATTGGGCAAGGCTATGTTTTCTCCACAGAAACAATGGTGACCTTTTCCAAGACTAATATATAAGCTGAAAAATTCCCCCCTTGTAGCAAACCTGATGGTTTGGGTAGTTTTTATGCAGTTCTAAAGTCGATTGTTTTTGTCACAATATGTTGCCAGGTTTTCAAATTAATCAACTTGCAGGACTGTTTAGAGCCTCCAGGGCCAAAAGTGGCCTGCACCATGCTCAGTTTGTCCCGATAAGGATGGTACACTGACGATACCCAGGCCTGAAGTGGGCGAAGCCAAAGTCTGGCATGGCTGGTTACGTAAGTACAAGAGGCCATGTGTCCCAACCGGCCAAGGCACGTCCTTATTGTGGTAATCGGGAAGACCTGGAGTCCGTGGATGATGTTTATGATGGTGTGAAACCGAGTGTCTGGCAGAAGAGCTTGGACGAGTCTGGAGTCTAAGACTGCCCCGATAAACTCTATTCTCTGGGTTGGCTCCAGAGTGGACTTCTCCTTGTTGAGTAGAATGCCTAACTTGTGGAATGTTTGCAGTATTATCTGGATGTGAGCTTGAACTTGCTCCCTGGTGTGGCCGTGCACCAGCCAGTCGTCTAGATACGGGAACACCTGTATCCTCTGTTGACGAAGGTATGCTGCCACGACAGCCATACATTTTGTGAACACTCTCGGAGCCGCGGACAAGCCGAAGGGAAGGACGGCAAATTGGTAGTGCATCTCATTTACTACAAATCGAAGGAAGCGCCTGTGGGGCGGGGGGGGGGGGTAGATCGCTATATGAAAATATGCGTCCTTCATGTCGAGGGTGGCGAACCAGTCTCCAGGATCCAGGGAGGGGACGATGACCCCAAGGAGACCATGCGGAACTTCAACTTTACTATGAATTTGTTGAGTCCGCGTAAGTCTAAAATGGGTCGCAGACCCCCTTTTGACTTGGGGATCAGGAAGTAGCAGGAGTAGAACCCCCTGCCCCTTAACTCCGGGGGCACCTCCTCTATGGCCCCCATAGCGAGGAGGCCTAAAACCTCCTGTATAAGGAGATGCTCGTGAGAAGGGTCCCTGAAGATGGACGGGGAGGGGGGGTGAGAGCAGGGGAATGAAGAGAACAGGAGAGCGTATCCTCTCTCCACCATGTGAAGGACCCAACAGTCCGAGGTTATAAGGAACCAAGCACGGTGGAAACGGGAGAGGCGATCCCGAAAGGAGGGCGATGGATCCTGGGTAGTGGCTGGGGCGCCGTCCTCGAGCGCACCTTCAAAAGTTTGTCTAGGACCTGAAGGTGGTCTAGGCGGGCCCTGGTTCTGACCGGGTTGAGGGGTGGTCGACCTTCGTCGACCACCTCGACCCCGCCTTCTGGGAAAGTCCTGTCTCGGACGAGGTGGGGGAGGGTAGAACCTTTGCAGCTGGGGCCTAAAGGGTCTGCACTGGGGCTCTGGGACATGCATCCCCAGGGAGCGCATGATGGTTCTCAAGTCCTTGAGGCTCTGCAATCGAGAGTCCGTCTTATCCGAGAACAGTCCCTGGCCCTCGAACGGTAAATCCTGCAGGGTCTGCTGCAGTTCTGGCGGCAAGCCCGAAACCTGGAGCCAGGAGACGCGTCGCATGGCTATGCCCGATGCTAGAGTCCTGGCGGCAGAGTCCGCTATGTCCAAAGAGGCTTGCAAGGAGGTCCTAGCCACCATCTTACCTTCCTCCACTAAGGCCCCGAACTCCTCTCTTGAGTCCTGGGGAACCAACTCTTTGAATTTACCCATGGAGTTCCATGAGTTGTAACTGTAGCAGCTCAAGAGCGCCTGTTGGTTCGCGGCTCTGAGCTTCAAACCCTCGGCGGAATACACTTTACACTCGAACAAATCGAAGCGTTTAGCGTCCTTCGATTTGGGTGCTACTGCCTGCTGGCCATGCCGAGCGAGCGTGCCGAGCGAGAGGCTGATGGTGGAGCCCCTTGCGCTTGGTGATACGCCCACAGAGTCCAGAAAGGGTCCTCTGCCCCCTCCTGCCAGTGACCCAAGTCAGCGGCAGCTTGACCCTGAGGAGGGTATGCTGATCGTGAAGCGCCGTCGGAGGAGTGAGATGCTGATCTCGAGGGCCAAGGCAGTGCCGAACGCGTCTGAATGGGCTCCATACGATACGGTGCCGATCAGTGCCAGTCCTCAGGCGAGCGGTCCCCGCGTGGTGCCGGTGAGCGGTACCGTGATCGAGATCGGTGCCGTTGGTGCCGAGATCCAGATCTGGACCAAGACGACGACGACCGCCTGTAGACGTGGTGCCGGGAGTGGCCCCTTGAACTGGAGCGGCACTCATACCGGTGCCGAGAGCTACGTCACGACTCCGATCGGTACCGATGATCCCGACGGTGCTGAGACGTAGATTGGTGCCGTGAAGAGGACCTAGGCCGTGAGTACGACCGGTGCCGGGGTGAAAGTCTGCGCCGGGACTGCGAGCGGCGTCGGGACCTGCTCCAAGACTTGGAGCAGTGCCGCGAGTCCACGCTCGGAGATGGCGGGTGTACCAGGGCAGGCTTGCCCCTGGATTGCACTGACTGAAGGGTGGGCGGTGCCGCGGGTTGAGATGGTGCCGGCTCTGTGAGAGCGATGAGGTCCTTTGCCGTCGCAAAGGTCTCTGGGGTAGACGGGAGACAGGGTTCCACCATGGATCGTGGTGGTGAGCCAGTCTGCACCGGACTCAACGGCCCCGGTGCCGGAGTCAACGGTGTAGCCGATATCTGCGACTTCTGGCGCTCTAGAGGCGGACGCGACTCTACCACCGGTACCGGGGGAGCCGGTGTCTGTAGGACAGCGGCCTCCTGTGTCTTGCAGGGTCTCTTATGTCCCGGAGACAGGGACCGGCGCCGAGGCGCTTGCAGCGGACGCGGTGCCGAAGGAGGACGGTGCTGCGAGGCCTTATCTGTGTCTGCTCGCGGTGTAGTACCGGTAGGTGCCGCAGGGGCGCTGCGCACCGAAGCGCTCGGTGCCGGAATTTGCCATGCCGAGGGAGGATATGGGCTAAGTGCCGCCTCCATGAGGAGCTGCTTGAGTCGAAAGTCCTGCTCCTTTTTGGTCCTGGGTCTGAAAGCCTTACAGATTTTGCCCTTATCTGTTTGGTGGGACTCTCCTAAACACTTCAGACACGAGTCGTGCGGATCTCCCGTTGGCATAGGCTTAGCACAGGACGTGCACGGCTTAAAGCCAGGATCCTTGGGCATAAGCCCGGCTATGCGCCGGGGGAAAAGGGGGGAGAAGCAACCCCCTTAACCCCCGCTAACTATTTACAACTATTTAACAATGAACTATGAACAGGAATAACTAATCTAAAGAACATACAACTAAAACTACAACTATCTATAAGAATTAACTGATAAGCTAGGGAGAGTGGAGAACAGCTATGCTGTGCTCCACAGTTCCAACGACCGTCAGGGGCGGTAAGAAGGAACTGAGGGGGCGCTGGGTCGGCTGGGGTATATATCCGGCGCCATGAAGGTGCCACTCCAGGGGGCTCCACAGCCGACCCACCGGGTGTTGCTAGGGTAGAAAATTTATCCGACGATCGTGCACGCGGCGCGCGCACACCTAATTGGAATCGATATGAGCAAGCACTTGAAGAAGAACTGAATGTTACTCCATGTCATTACAGGAAGCAGTCACCAGCCACACATGCTGGCGAGCACGTTACATAGAGGACACCTGTAAATATACGGAGGAAGCCAAATGTTACTTACCCCAGTCTCTGCAGTTTGCAATCTGGATGTTTCAGTCCCTCACACAGAAGGTGCAGTCCAGAATCTCCCAGAGAAACATTATCACGCAGCTCCAGCTCCGTCAGGCTCCGGCTGGTTCTGAGAACAGCAGTGAGATCCCCACAGCTGGCACCCTTGAGATCACAATTCCACAACCTGCAGGAGAGAGAAAATGCCAGGCAAAGCAATCACAGCATGAATGAGCTGGGGGCAGCAGGGTGTGTGTGTGTGTGTGTGTGGGAGAGCCCAGAGCTGGGGCGGCAGGGGTGTGTGGGTGGGGGAGTGAGAGCCCAGGGCTGGGGCGGCAGAGGGGTGCGGATCCGGGGGGGGAGAGCCCAGGGCTGGGGCAGCAGAGGGGTGCGGATCGGGGAGGGGAGAGCCCAGGGCTAGGGCAGCAGGGGGGTGCGGGTGGTGGTGGAGAGTTCAGGGTTGGGGCGGCGGGGGGGTGCAGCGAGGAGTCCAGGGTTGGGATGGGGGGCAGCCAAAATTTTTTTTGCTTGGGGCAGCAAAAAACCTAGAGCTGGCCCTGCGAGGTGCGCTCCGCTGGAGTGCGGGGGGAGCTCAGACTGCAGTCCCTGCCAGCTCCAGGCTGGGCATGTGCAGGAGTGTCCTGGCTCCAGCAGCTCCCTCCCAGCTCAAGGCTCCTGCTTCGTTTCTGTTTCTGTTCTCAGCTTCCCACTGGCTTCAGCCCACCCCCGTCTGCTCATTCTCTCAAACCCTCCCACAGCTCAGAGATATCCTCGGTCTTGGCTGGGGCTCAAGAGAGGGAGGGTGCTAGCCAGCCAGGGGTGTGCAGAGTTTGGGGGCGGGGGGTGGAGAAGGGAAGAGGATGGAGCTCTCTTGCTAACTCCCTGCAGGTGCGGAGCTGTCCAGCAACAGACAGATGTTCTTCCTGCATTCCTGAACGATAACCTTAGGGCTTGACAGTTCAATAGATCCACCCTGACACGAGGTTGAAGGTGCCGGCAGCTTGCCCTGTCCTTCTCGGGGCTGTTTGGTGTTGGTATTTCATCCCGGGTGTACACACTGGCATGGTGCTTAACGATACGTTTGGAAAAAAAGTTTTATCACCCCTCTCCAGAAAGTTTTCAACATTCAGAGTGATCACTAGGTGGCATAAAAAGAGTCAAGAGTCTGTGTAAACAGGAAATTAATCCAGTTTTGCATTCACTCCAGCCATGGTGTGCTGGGTCTTTCTAATCTTGGGGAAGGAGTGGGAGTCCAGGGAGGAGAATAGGGGCTGAGTAAGGAGGGAAAGGCAGGAGCTATAGAGGAGGAGTACAGGAGCTGGGGGTGGTGGGACAGGCAGGAGGTGGGAGAGTGGAGAGATAGGAACAGAGGGGAACAAGGAGAGGCTGGGGACACAGGGTCTGTAACCACTAAAGCACCAGCTCTCCAGAGCTGGAATGGAATGTTCCTTTGCTGTCTGGCAAATAGCTGTGAAACCCACTGGCAAAGTGTGCGTTTCCATCCCTCGCTAGTGAGAAGGCCACATAGACAATAACAACCTTCTGTTGCTACCGGTTACTTCATTAGCTCCAGAGGTGCTGTGCTGGGAATCTAAATATCCCAGCCCTGCTGATGACCCATGTGTGGGGTCAATATGGTTCCACATGGTAAAACTTTTGATTGTTCAGTTAAAAAAAAAAAAAAACAATGTAGGAAACTACATTAAAAGGCACGTTCAGGTTACAAAGTCAAGCAGTCAGAAGTTAGAAAATGCCAGACTTAAGGTTGCCCATGCAACCTCGATCAAGCCCTCTTGTGCTTATGCATTAGAATTAATTACATGATCACATATTATTTTTGTCACAGGACCCCTGCCTCATTCAGTGCAAAGACTGAATGGAGCACAATGAATAGGTAGCTATTTAATTCTTTTTATCTTCATCATTCACTGGGTGGCCCCATCGTTTATTTACCTCACACCATCCAAACCCTGCTCTGAAGACAGAATTAGTAATCTCCTCTTGGGTTTTATATCATGCCCTCAGCATAGTATCTTTATTCTTCATTAACATTAATTCATTAATCTTTACAGCACTCCTGTGAGGTGAGGTAAAATAGGATTATTACCCCATTATACATATAAGGAACATATATTAAAGCCAAAATTTTCAAAAGTGCCAACTAATTTTGGGTACCCAATTTGGGAAGCCTAGGGCCTGGTTTCTTGGGCTATTTTGCATTTTGAAGCACTTTATATGTTCAGAGCAGAGCTCTCACTTCAGATGCAGTTGTGAGTGATCAGCGCTTCTGCAAATCAGACTCCAACTGTCTGAAGCTAAGTATACAGAGAACAAGGAACACACCGTGGCTGCCTATGGAAAGTTTAGAGTATGTGACTTGCTTTACATTACATCAGAATTCTATGACTGAGACAGGGGGAGAATCCAATTCCATAAGGCAGCATTCGATTGCTTTAGCCACAAGAGATCCTCCTTCCACTTCCTGCAATCCCCTGCCTTCTTCACTACCTACCTTCCAATGTCTGTAATTAGTGAGTCAGGGATCCTATAGACAACAGCCTTCTTCCGTACACAACCCTGATTTGTTCCCAGAGCAGGTCCATCCTGTACATTGAATAAGGCTGTGGTTCTCTCGAAAAAAAAGAATAGTATGTGATCATGTAATTAAAGACTGTATCGTAATGTATACACACTAGAGGGGTGGGTTGCACAGCCTAAATTGTGGCATTTCCTAACTTTCAAGTATTTGAGTTTCAATACTAGTTGTCTTTTAACATAGTTTTTTGGATGCAATTATATTTATCCCTCCACTGTAAAGCCAGGTTGTTTAGGACTGTACCAGACTCCAAAGGTACAGGATTCTGGGGGAGAGAAAACAATAACCAGTGCATTTTAGAAACCTCTAAAAACTACCTGGGATGAGAATTAGCTGCACTTGGCAGCTGTTTGATGTCACCCGGTTCACCATTCACAAGGCATTTCTAGCTCCTGCTGTGCTAATTACCTTTAGGAGAGTCATCTGATCATGCTGAGGGGGTCACTGTCGATCTGTTTTATATCCACAGGGCCCTACAACTACTGTACTCATTACACCAGAGCAAAATAAGTGCACAGTGGGAGTAAAATGTTCCCCCGTCAGGATGGTGGCTTGTACCTGCCCCATATAAAGCTCCATTATCGTAAGGCCTATTTCTCAGTCATTCATTCCCAGACAACAGCTGCTCAAACTCAGAGGCAAATCTTAATATGCAGCAATGTAAGTACACGGGACAGAAAGTAAACTGTGCACATTGGATGGAAACAAACCCTGGCAGACAGTGCACTTTGGTTTCACTCATCTGCTTCTGCATGTGATGTTATCACAAACAAGAAGTAATTAAACCTCAAGAACAGAGTGGCTTTCTATTTTCTGAGTGATAAGCAACCATTTAGGCAGTGACACTGAGTATGTCATAAGAGATCTGGACATCAGAATGCACCAGTAGTAAAATCTCAGGCAAAACTTCCGTCAAATGGCTCGACACACTCAGGGTGATATTCTGCCATCTTTACTCATATTGATTTCAGTGGGGTTACTTACCTGTGAGCAAGATATACTCACGGTTAATAGAGGTGACAGAATCCAGCCCATACAAATTAAGTCAAATTTTGCTTAACAAAAACATTTTGTTTTTGAATTTGTTTTGTTGAATTGTTTTTGAATTTGAACAAACCAGTTTTGGTTAATCCTTTGCAGGATTGTGGCCTTAGCCGACAGGCTAATGGATGGTGCCTACAAATCAGAAAGACTTGTAAATGCCATCACTGCAGCCAGGAGCGCCGCCAGCTTTTTTGCCGCCCTAGGCGGCGGAAGGTCCCGCCTCGAAAATGCCGCCCCCAAAATGCTGCCCCCAACAGAGGCGACCGAAGATCCGGCCGCCGCGGTCGCCGCCCCACAAATTTTAGTGCCCTAGGCGACCGCCTAGGTCGCCTAATGGGTTGCGCCGGCTCTGACTGCAGCCCATGATTCAAACTTCCAAAATGGAGCCTCCCATTTGATTAGGGGGGCAAAATTGGAGGCCAATTAAAAAAATTGCACTTAAATAGAATTTTCACCAGAGCTGTAAAGAATAATAATTAATTTGGCCACCAGCAGATAGGAGCTATAATCAAAAAGCAAAGAAAAAAAGAAAATGGCTTCACAACCAAAAATAAAGACAAATGGTGACGAAATCTAGGCAAAATAACTGAGTGCTCTTCCTGAATTTCCCACCAGACACTGCTGAGCTGCAATGCTTAACCACAGTCAGATTCTATAATGAGGAGAAATTTATCGTGAGGACTACGCTTTGAAGGAAAAGAGATTTAAAACATATTAGGGCAAGTATGACCATTCTCTCAAAGGAACAATTATTTAAAAATGAAAATGTTTCAGATACCCCAATCTTTCCGGTCTACAGCCAAATCTATGCATTTAATACTCAGGATGTGAAGGGTTTCCAGAGACTTTTTACAAAAGTGGGAATTGTAATATCCTCGTTTTTAGGCTATGAGCCTAAATTTTATAATGTAACCAGTTATTCTGGGTACCTTAGTTTCTGGGTGCCTAAATTGAAACAACTTAAAAATTAAGCTCTTTTCAAGTATCTCCTGTTGGGCACCCAAAATTACCAGTCAGTTCTGAAAATCTTAGCCTAAATGTTCGATTGCCAGCTTCTATATAGAAATCACAGACATTGATATGGAGGAAAAAATGCGGCCATTAGTTAAAATGGGAGAAAACTGCGGAGAAATGTATTAAGAGCAGTGGTCCTAGATTTGGAAGAGGGCCGCCACCACCTCCTCTGTGTGTTTCTATTAAGTAACTCACTGTAAGGTGCTGTTCCAATGACATATGTTCCAATGACCTCTTAAAAAATGTAAAGCCGTTCCGAGGTTTACTAGAGACAGTGTAGAGGGAAGATTCCATTCACAACATCTGAAGGGACATCCATCCTCAGTTTGATCTATGAAATCAATGGATCCTGAGTGCCATCGGACCACTTGGTGATATTGCTGTGTCACCTTGTAAAAGGGAAGTGTGCACTAGGGATAAACTCCTGCCCTCATTGAAGTCAAGGCAAATTCCCATTGACTTGAGTGGGGCCAGGATTTCACCCTTGAAAACTCTAAGCTTGGGCCTAACATCCTGATTGCAACAAAATTCCCCTTAGCTGCATGTTAGTAAAAGAATAATCTTACAGGAGCAGTCTCTTATAGAGCAATTCACGTGGGAAAAAGAAAGAGAACTGCTACCAGTAACAAGTCAGCATGTATGAATGTACGGTTCTGTGTCCTAAAACAAATATTAGAGATACAGAACTAATTAGTAAAACATTAACACTGGGCTTGGGGGAAAATGTGTGGTTATTTTTTGTTGTTGTTGTTGCTTTTCACACAACAGACATAATATGAAGGATGGCACGGGCACAGTGTGGTCCAGATAACTATGTTCATTGAATATACACACCACACAAGGCTGTCTGGTTGGGTTCTAATGCATAGAACACAGTGAGTGTCGCTAGAGGGGGGCAAATATTTTTTAAAGGGATATTACACTATTATGTACTACATACTCCTCCCCCTTTGATGTACAGGATGTTAAAGTTACAAATACATTTCTGTCAAAACTACTATCAGTAAATATACACCATCCTACAAATTCAGTCTGAGAGGTGGTTTACAACTTCTCTCTGGATAACACCGGCATCACAGTATCTGGGACAGTTTCTGCTCTGTCTGGTGCAGCTGTATCAGCAACACCTTCCTGTTCTGTCATTTTAGGTAATCTGTCATAGAAACAAACATGAAGCTCACTGCTACTAATACAAGGAGTTTAAATTCTCTCCGCACTGGCACTGCTCTATTAATTTCCTTAATTCAGCCACTATTCAGAAATTGTTTCATTTCCTCTTCAATTTTGTCTGTAAGTGCAGAAACGTTCTGCAATCCCCAGTGGCTTTGGGGATGGGGGATTTTATAGAATTTTCGCAATCAGCAAATATTGTGTCTGTGGGTTTAATAGTAGCTGTACTGCTGTGCAGCGGGTTACATGTTTGAGCCCCCGTTACACTCAGTAAAAATGCCACCTTTTTCTCCTCTGTTTATATCATTGGCTATTATACAGTGTTCCAGTCTCTCTAGTCCTCTATTGATCCATCAAAAAAGTCCCTTTCCCACCAATGACCAGTCACTTTTAGCCTTTGTTTCCCCCTAAGTAAGTAGTTTACTCCCAGCACCAGTGGCTGCAGCTTTCTTTTTAGTTTCCCTTCCTTGAGACCTCTGCAGTCACACTCTGTCACTACAGTCCTGCATTAGGAACCCAACCTGATCACCAGTTGTCTTTTTCTCTTCACACAACATACATAATATGAAGGAACCACATGAGCACAGAGGGGGGCAAATACCGACACTGATTGAATATACATACCATGCAAGGCCTAGCTATGTGCACCCTACTGCTGTGGTTGAGTTCTGGAAGCTTCTAAAATATAGAATACAGTGAGGAGCATTAGAGGCTCACAAACTATTTAAAGAGATACTACCCTACTCCTGTACACTACAATTACATATATACGACTTGGGCGATCTGAACCAAACCTGTTGGGCAGGGCTATGAACCTCTTGTTCACCCCCCTCCTTTTTACTTATTTCTTCTAATCCTCTTCCTCAGCACAAGGGCTAGTGGGGCCACGCTGTCTAGGGCAGGAGGGATAGATAGATTCTGCTTCCTTCTGTCTGCTCCTGTATCATGAGTGTTGCCTCAAATATCCATTTAAAAAAAAAAGCCTTTGCGTGATCGCACTGGATGGGCTCTTGGGCCTTCAAAGCCATCTCTGGGGCAAAAACAGGCAACTTCCGCTGCTCGAGTCCTCTTCAGAACCTGCCCCCCTCAGAGCCTCAAACCCCCTCTGCTCCTCCTCAAAGGCCTCCATAGAGCCACCTTGCTGTCCTTCAAATCCCTCCTTGAAACTCTCCTTGGCCATCATGCCTACAAAATCTCAATGGTCAGGCAGATGGTGTGCTGTGACCACCCCTTCCACACTGACCAGTTGGTTTCCTTTTGCTCCACATGTCTCTTGCCTTATACTTATACTCTGAACTTCTTGGCTGGTGGCAAAAAAATAACAAAAGAGGGTCGTTGATGTTAAGTGATTTCCGGTTGAAATGAAATAGCTCTAAATAAAGCACTGGCTCCCAACCAGGAGAACTGGTTTATCAGGGGAGAGGTTTCCTTGGCAACAGAGTCATCTGACAAGGGACAACAGTCACCTTTTGAGGCTGAACAGAGAGTCACCTGACAGAGAGGAATGGGACATTATAAAAATGTCAGAAGCTGTTCTCTTTGGTTTCTTTTCTTGGGCCATTTTTCTCCAGCTCAAGGGAAGGGAGAAGTAACCTAGCATGTCGGAGCCGGGTGAGGCAGGGGACACTGCCTATCTTCCTGAACAGAGATGGTCCCCCAAGAATTCCCAAGGGAAGGGTGAGCTGCATTGAGGATGTTTGGTGTGTTCTATATAGTCTGTACTCTCTTGTGCTTTATCTGTTACGTAAAAGAGCAATGGTGTTAGAAGCTGCTCTGTGTCTGTATGTGTTATAGGCTTTACACTTCCCTCGTGCCTCCTGAGTTAAAATGTACTCCAGAAGGCTCACAGAGGGTGTATTTAAGCTATGGGGGAGTGTAAACGGTCAGCACTGAGCCCGTGACCAGGCAGCTAGACAGGGCCTTGCAACGCATAAGGATAGTGTACTAGGCAGAGGGTCTGCATCCCAAGACTGTGCCTAGGGTCCCCAAACACTGGGGCCATGTGGGTCCCAGGTCAGGCTCTGGAGGTTAAAACATGTGGGGACCCAGCAGCTGGGTTCCCTCAGCTGTGGCCGAGACAGGCTCTTGACTGGGACCTGCAACAAGGTAACACAAGATAGCTGTGACCTAAAGCATGGAGGTATTGGTAAGCAAACATGGAGTCATCAAATCATGTTAACTAGGGCCAAGATAACAAGGAGTTGGATGTTCAAAAACAGGAGCCTGAAGTGAGGTTCCCTCCAATAAGAGATCTGAGTTTCAAAAATGCTGAGCTCCCATTGACCTCAGCTGCTGACCTCAGAGACTAGACCAGGGAACAGAGTCTTCAAACCTCAACTGCCCGGTCCTTTTTAACTTCTAGGACATGAGATTTAAGATTTCTGCTAACCCTTCCTTAGTGTATCGTTTCTCCCCCTTCCATTTTCTCTCTGTTCTTTTCCATCCTTTTTGTCTTCTCTATCAGCAGTTTCAGGCTTGGTCAATTTTGGAATTGGCCCAGTTCCATTATATGATTGTTGTAATCAGTTTGGAAGGCTAAAGCAGCCTGAGAATCCCTGCACTGGCGTGAGAGAGAACCGGTGGGAAGAAACCAGTGCAAACGTCAGCTGAAACTGGAGGAGTGAAGTGAAACCCAAAGGTCGAGCGGCCAGTTTATGACCAAGTTGTCCATGTGTCCTGCCTGCAGCACTCTGGAGAAGCAAGAATCATAGAAGTTCCTGTTCTTTTCTATCATTTGCTTAGAGTTGGTAAATCATTAGAAAATAGGGTATTATAAAATCATAGAAATGTGGGGCTAGATGGGATCTCCCAGCTTGGTGTCATCCACAAATTGTATAAGTATACTCTCCAATCCATTATCCAAGTCATTAATGAAAATATTGAATAATACCAGACCCAGGACAGACTCCTGCAGGACCTCACAAAATACACCCTTCCAGTTTGACAAATAATCACTGATATCTTTAAGTGTGGCCTTTCAACCCTTTGTGCGCACACCCTATAGTAATTTCATCTAGACTGCATTTCCCTAATTTGTTTATGAGAGTGTATGTGGGACTGTGTCAAAAAGCTTACTAAAAGCAAGATGTATCCCGGCTACTGCTTTCACCTATCCACTAGGAGAGTAACTTGAAGGAAATTAGGTTGATTTGGCATGATTTAGCATGGTTTGGCATGATGACAAATCTATGCTGGCTGTGTCTTATAAACCTATTATCCTCTAGGTGCTTACAAATTAATTTCTTAATAATTTATTGCAATTCCCTGGGATCTCTTTGTTTCCCCTTTCAAAGATAGGTACTATGTTTCTTTCTTCAGTCCTCTGGGACCTCACCCATCCTCTAGGAATTTTCAAAGATATTTTCTAACAGTTCTTCAGCTACTTCCTTAAGTACACTATGATGGATTTCATCAGGCCCTGCTGATTTGAATACATCTAACTTATCTAAATATTCTTTAACCTGTTCTTTCCCTATTTTGGCTTGTTTCTTGCCCCTTGTCAATATTAATTTAATTGAGTATCTGGTTACCATTAACCTCTTTAGTGAAGACTCAAGCAAAATAGTTATTAAACACCTCAGCCTTCTTGATGTCCTCAGTTATTAACTCTCCTTCCCCACTAAGTAGAGGACTTACACTCAGAGCCGTCCCTAGGGTATGGTGAATCGGGGCCACCGCACCAGGCCTTGCGCTTTGGGGGCCCCCACGCTAATCATGAGGAGGCGGGCGAGGACGTGAGGCAGAGGTGGTTGAGTGAGCGGGGTGAGGAGGTGAATGCGGAGACGAGCATCAGACAGGCGGGGGGGAGGGCGGCGAGGAGAAGCCCCCTTACCAGAACCTCCCCCCCAGTGTTTCCCACCAGCAGCAGGCCCTGCCAATCAGTGCCTCCCCTCGCTCTCATGCCTCCCCCTGCCACGGATCAGGTTTTGCAGTGTCAGGAGGCTCTGGGAGGGATGTGTGTGGGGAGGAGCGAGGATGTAGTGCACTCAGGGGAGGGATTGGAACTGGGCGGGGAAGAGGCAGGGTCGGGGAAAAGAGGCGGTGGTGGGATGGGCAGGGGTGGAGTGGTGGTGGGAAGAAGCGGGGTGGGGATGGGGCCTTGGGGGAAGAGGTGGAGTAGGGGCGGGGTCTGGGCAGAGCTGTGGGGAGCGCCCCCTGACAGATTAGAAACTCGCGCCTATGTCCCGGGCCCTGCATTTCCCTAAGGACGGCCCTGCCTACACTTTCCTTCATTTTCTCTTGCTTCTAATGTAATTAAAGAACCTCTTTTTGTTGCCTTTTATGTCCCTTGCTAACAGGACTTATTTTATGCCTTACTGTTTCTGCTTTTGTCCCTACATGCTTGTGTTATTCTTTTGTACTCCTCCTTAGGAATTGATCCAGGTTTCCATTTTTTGCAGGATTCCTTTTTGATTTTCAGGTCATTATGGAGTTCCTGATGGAGCCATATTGGCCTCTTACTGTTCTTCCTATACTTCCTTTGCATCAGGATAGTTTGCAGTTGTGTGTTTTAATATTGTCTCCTTGAGAAACTGCCCGCTCTCCTGAATGTCTTTATCCCTTAGATTTTCTTTCCATGGGACCAATTCCTACCAGTTCTCTGAGTTTGTTAGTGTGCTTTTTTTTTAAACTCTTCCTTATTCTGTGCTCTCACTCCTTCCTTTCCTTAAAATCATGAAATCTGTCATTTCATGATCACTTTCACCCAAATTGCCTTCAACCTTCAGATTCACAACCAGTTGCTCCCTTGTGGTCAGAATCAAGTCTAAAAATGGCTGTCTCCCTGGTTACTTCCTCAACTTTCTGAAACAAAAAGTTGTCCCCGTACTCATGTTTTGCCATATTATTTTTCTAACAGATGTTTGGGTAGTTAAGGTCCCCCATTACTGCCAGATCTTGTGTTTTGGATGTTTCAATTGTTTGTTATAGAAATGCCTCATCCACCACCTCCTCTTCCTGATTTGGTGGTTTATAGTAAACTCCTATCATGTTATCACCTCTATTTTTTTCCCTTTTACCTTCACCCAGAAACTTTCAACTGGTCTGCCCCTTACCTCCTTTTGGACCTCAGAACAATTGTATATGTTCTTGCTGTATAATGCAATATCTCCTCCCCTTTTTCCTACAAATCTAAACTAAAAGTTTCAAGTTACTTTTTTCTGAAATGTTTTGGATTTTCCCCACTTTCTGTTTCACGAGTTTTTCCAGTAGGAAAACAAAATAAAGTGGCAGGGGAGGGGGAGGAAGACCTGGGGCTACTTTTTCAAACTTTTTTGCTGTTTAACACAGTAAGAAAGTGTGATGAAGTAAGTTTTCACCCCACTTTCTCACATTTTCTTACTGTTTTCCAACCTAAGCAGCCTTTTTGTATGACTATAAAAAGGTTGTACAGCAGTTTATGAAGTCTTGGGTGTTAGCAATGTGTTGCGGAAAGGGGGTAGAAGTAGGTAAGAGTTGATAAGTTTAATATTGGTGCAGATAGCAAGCATATAGATGTGTGTTTGTTGGCCTGTTGTTCTTAGCTCCTCAATGCTTGAGGAAAATATTACAATTCAATAGAGCTACCTTAACTAATAAATGATTTGTTGTGTGTGTATACATAATATATATAAAATTACCCTTTAAAAAAACTAGCAGCCAGCTAAACCTGTCATGGGTGGGTCATGGGCAGCCAGCCGTAGTAGTCAGAGCCAAAGTCTGCAGTCACAAGACAGGAGACAAGAGATGGCTGGGCGGGGACACTGAGGCTGGGTTTCATAGGTCTCAGGTAAGCTATTGCCAGGAGGCTGTTAGATGGAGGGTTGGAACATTGTTGCTCTTCTGAACCTTGTGGACCTGGGTTCAGGGCCCATGCCAAATTCACACATACAAACCCCTACAAAACAGAGAACTGATCAGTGAAGGGAGGCTTCATTGTACCATAAAATCCATACATCCCATCAACGTCTCATGCAGTCAGACCCTGTCCCTCCCTAAGGGACTCGCTTCCACCACACACACATGGATACCCAGTGAAACACAGTATTCCTCTCACTCACTCTATAATGCAACTTCTGAACCCCACCCCTGCTGCCCATATGTAAGGATACTCCTCAGTCTGTCTATGGAGGCTGGTAGGTTTTGGCTCATAAAGTTCAAAGATTAGTATAAAAAATTAAAAGAAGAATCAGATAGTTTAACATTTCTGTCTGAACCCAAGTCCAGGCAAAAATGAAATTAATTAAACAATATTTGATCAATGTGGTTATCTTTGTTGTAAGATGTAGCATGTTGATATTGCTGTGTTGTCAAGGGAAGGCGAATTAGCGGGGAATGAGTAGGTGGCATATACGATGGATGGTGTGTATATATTCACGTACTCAGTATGGAATGGTGCAGGGGGTGTCTGTCAAGCTTAAGACATTTGCTCTAGAATGATAAAGTTCAGTGACCCTTTAGGGTGACTTCACTCTGCATTTTCATACTCCACAATATGTTTTTTAAATGAAACTTTCCTTTGTAGGTTTAAAAGGGGAAAAAAATTGGAAAGACATTCAGTATCTCTACTAATAAATTTTACCTTTAAAGTACTAATAGATATTTGCAACCTTAATTCCTGTTGCTGAACTTTTTTTTTTTTTTTTGACGAGGAAAGGGGCAGGGCTGAGTCTAATAGTGACTGATTTTAAAGACACTGGAAATGCAGAGCCCATATATATACTATGAGAGCACTCTCAGATTTCACCAGATTGCAGAGAACAGCATTCCTCCACTTCAGCATGAAAAAGTTCTAAAAAAAAATTCAAGCTAAATAAGCTCTCTTCAGCGCCTCAAGGTGAGTCCACAATGCATAATATTTTTATTGATCTGTCATATTGCTGTCAGTCAGGTTCTCTGAAGAAATCCAGAGTTTTCTGTGCAGACAGAAAATGGACACACATGTAGAGAGCTCTCTGGTCCCTTGTAGAGACAGAGGGGTGTATGTTCCAGATAATATTTTACAGTGATTTCTTTTGTACGAAAACCTGAAGGAAGAGTGTGTCATTTGCTCTAGTTTCTGAATCTCTTGTCAGGTCTCTTGTATTTGTGTGTGGAAAAGTGGAAGAAAGAGACTCTGGGGGGAAGAAGCAACAACCCCTTTGGTGTCTGCAAGTGGAGGCTAGAGCTGGGTGAAGTCTTTCAGCTGAAACCTTTTTTCACCAAAAAATGTAGATCAGTGTTGGCCAAATCATTTTGCAATTCGATTTTGACAATTTTTTTTGGTTGGGGGAGGGAGAGGGGAAGCAAAAAATATTTATTTATTTTATTTTATTTATTTTGGAAAACTTGAAGTGGTTTGTTTAGGCATTTTGGAAACAAAATATTTCAACTTTGCATTTAGAAATGTCTTGGTTTTGGAATCTCCTTTGATTTTTATTTAAAAGGTTAAAAATGAAATAAAAAAAAGAAGGGTTTTGTTGCATCCAAAACCATTTTGTTTTGATTTTACAGAACTGCCACTACACTGAAAAATCAGGTATTTGCACAGCTGTAGTGGTGGGGAGAGGGGATTTGAGGATCCCAGCTCCACAGGGGAAGGAGAAAGCAATGCTTGCTCTGCAGCATCTTTCTGTTTTTGCCTCCAGTCCCACTGATGCCCTTCCACAGAGTTCAAGCTCTCTTATATGATGAGGAAAAACAGTCCTGGGGTGGGCAGGAGAAATAGACCCTCTTTGTGACATTCTTGTATCTTGATTAAAAGGCCTCCTTTTTTTTGGTACCCTCCTGTCCCATTGAACTCCCTGTTCTTTATCTACATTAATATTACATTAAATCTGTGAAAGCCAAACTTTCATGTGGCGTTTCAAGATCACAGCTACTTCACAGATTGCCGACAACATGTGCATGTTAAAGTTACTCTGAGACCCTTAGCTTATGAACTTCCTGGACTCCTGCATTTTCACTTTCATCCTTCATATTGTATTAACGCAGTGTATTTTTGCATTTAAATATAGTGCAGTGTGTTATTCTGTGTAGTGTTGCCTGTGCTGTGTTGCTTCTGGTTCCTAGTTTTTGGCAGTGTTCAGTTTCAATGTTTCTAGTTCCCAGGCAATAAGAGTTCCTTTACCTGGTTGGTAGAATTTGAAACAAAATAACAGACTTTATAGGGTTTGTGATCTGCTCTACAAATGCGTGAAAAGTAACATTAGTAAAATCTTTAGAGTAAATATTTTACACATCTGACCTCAACTTCCTTCATTAACAAAGGTAAGGTCAGACCTTCCATACTGCTGACCTTAAACACAGAAGAAAGGCTTTGCTGGTTTAATTTAATATAAAGAATAACAAATATTATTAAAGTTGTTGCGTTTAGAACATACTCTAGCTGGGATGCTTTCCTGCACCAAATCTTTGTCAGAAACATATCGGGCCTTATTGTCACTTCATGACACTATTGCTATGCCGGTGCAACTCAGAACAAGGGAGTGACACCAGCAGAGCACTAGTGAAATACAGGAGGGAATCAGACCCATTTAGATTTTGGCAGCAACTTTTCTGAGGCACTTTCCTGCCTTAGACAAATTCTTCTTAATTTGAGTAAGTAACTGAGGTTTTGACACACATAAAAGAGAAAACATCTGTCCAGTCACCCCAAGCCACACGTCTGTAACTGTTAGACAGCTCTGAATATCTCAGAACTTGCCACTTCCCAACCCAAAGCTTATTTTGGCCCACAAAATGCTGCCCCGTGTCACACCCTCTCTCAGGCACCATTTTGCAAGTGCTCATTGAATAACAACATGGGGTTTGAACGTTTTCTATTAATATTTTTAGTAGGTCAAGAAAATGTATAATAATAAAAGCATCTTTGTGACTTTTTTTTCTTGCAAAATGTTTTCAGAAATAACACAAAAGAATAAAAGAAAGATGATATGGGAGAGATAGGACACCATAATCAGAAAGGAAAAACATACAGTAAAAATTATGAAACAGAATAAGAAGTAGGTACCAGAAACAACAAGGAAGCCCAAATTACATCAGGAGAAGACTTTCATGTCCATATCATATAGTAAAGCAAAGTGGTTAAATTCATCTGGTGGTTTATGGGACATGGGGGATAGTTTTGTTCAAATGCTGAAAAGTGGAGCCAAATTGTTGAGAAATAACTAGGGCCCCCATTTCCCTTTTATTAGTAAAGTTCTTCATAAAACCAAATGAGCCTGCAGCATTGTTTAATCAAATAATTGTGTATGGAGACTTGTTCTCTTACTAACATGCAACTAAGGAGAATTTTGTTACTATCGGGAGATTAGGCACAAGCTTAGAGTGGCCCCATTCAAGTCAATGGGAATCTTGCCTTTGACTTCAATGGATCAGAGTTCATCTATGGTACATACTCCCCGTCACAGGGTGGCACAGTAATATCACAAAGAAGTCCAGCTGCAATCTGGATCCAATGATTTCAAAGATTAAATCAAGGGTAGATATCTAAACATTTGCCACCTTCAGACACTTATCTGAATGGAACTCCCCCTTCCCCCACCCCACCCCACCCCACCCCACTGAGCTGCTTTAATTTAAGAGCTAGTGAGGCATCATTGGAACAGCAGCTTATACTGAGTTACTTTCAGAGGAATGCATACAGAGGAAGTGGTGGCTCTTGTACAAATCTGGGATCACTCCTCCAGAGATTTTGCTGAAGTTCTTTTCCCATTTTAACGTATTGACACTTTTTCTTTCCATACCAATGTTTGTGCTTTCTATGGAGAAACTGGAAATTACACAATTTAAGATAAGGTTTTCAAGAGTGGCTCATAATTCTGGGTGCCCAGCCTGAAACACTGAAAACTGGGGATTTTTCAAGTAAATGATGGACACTCACCCTCTGAAAATCAAGCCCCTTCAAGATGTCTCAATTTAGGCACCCCAAGTCACTGGTCACTAATGAAAATCTTGGCCTCAGAGCCCAAAACACAGGATATTACAATTTCCACATTGGTAAAAGGTCTCTAGAAACCCTTCACATCCTGATTATTATATGCATAGATTCAACTGTAGTCAGGGGACAATCAGGGTCTGAAATATTTCCATCCTTAAATACATAACTGTTCTGCTGAGAGAATGGTCACATTTGCCCTAATGGCTTTTTTTAAGCTTCTTTTCTTTCAAAGCTTGATCCTCCCTAGAACAAATGTCTCCCCCCCCAGTATAATCTGACTTTCTGTGACTAAGCGTTTCAGCACAACAGTGTCTGTGGAAGGGGGCGGGAGTAACTCAGGAAGAGCCCTGAGGTTTTGCTTAGATTTCTTAGGTTTGCTTAGACTTTGTGGTTTTGCTTAGATTTCTTAATTTTCGATTGTTAAACCATTTTCCTTTTTTTTTCTGTTCATTTTTTATGGCTGCTGTTTGCTGATGGCCAAATTAATGATTCTTTTGCAGCTCTGCTGAAAATTCTATTTAAAAAACTGACCTCCAATTTTGCCCCTAATCAATTAGGGGCTCAGATTTTTGGAGTGCAAATAATCATGGGTTTCAGTGTTGGCATTTAGAAGTCTCTCTGATTTGGGGGCACCATCAGAGAGTCAGTCAGCTGAGGGCACAGTAGTGCAAAGGAACCTGTATGTGTGTAATGGTGGCCCATCTGTCCCTTGGCAGGCTTGGGGCCTGTCACCTGTTGTGCCTACAATGATTTGCACCCACAAAACTGCACCTGCTACTGATCGCAGGTAGAAAAATTGAGGCTGTTTTTAAACCTGTGGCCCTAAGTCTCTAGCTAGTAGATTTGATGTAAATAGGTGCATGAGGATAATTCTTATTTAGGTAAGCATTTGTCATATTTTCAATCAGTGGCTTTTCAGGGATCGGTCAGACTTTCCTTTGTTCATAAATTGATTAGGAAGTTTCTAGAGATTTGGTGAACAACAATTCACCCCCAAAACTTGGTTTAATTTTTAGAACTATATTCTGCCCCCATTATTCACCCCGAGTATACCTTACTCACATGTAGTCCCACTGAAATCAACCTGAGTAAAGACGGCAGAATATGTACCAGAACACACAGAACAACTGGGATGTAGTCACACAAGTCTGCCTGAGTGTGGGTGCAGGATGATGTCCAAACCTCTTATGACACAGTTATGGCCTGTGAGTTAGATGAGTATGATTATCCCCATTTACAGATGGGAAAATAGAGGCACTGTGAAACAAAGTGAGCTGTCCAGTGCTTCATTTGTGAGGAAAAAAACTGAGGAGTTATGAGACCCCATGATTTACTCTCATTACTAGACTACACTTCTGTCCTCTACATGGGAAAAATTGCTGTTATACCCTCTTAAGTATGAATAACAGGATTTTATTTTGTGTATTAGTTTCCTTTCCTGATACCCAGTGATGGAAAACAGAAGCAGCAGGATCAATGACCTGCTCATACATGCCCTCAACAACCTCTCTCAGGAAGAGTTCAAAGGATTTAAAGACAAATTATCACACTCTGACTTTGAGGGGAAAGGTAACATCCCCCGAGGTCGGCTGGAGAATGCTGATGCAATAGATACGAAGAACCTCCTGATGGCATTCTATGGTGGAGATGCTGCAGTAGATGTGACCATAGAAGTTTTCAATCAGATCAATCTCAGAGAAGCTGCTGCTAACCTCAGAGAAGGAAGAGAGAATGGTAAGAAACCTAAAGTTCCTATAAAACCTGGGGCAGCAGCAGCAGGAGCAGAAGGAGAAACAGGCTGATGGCAGGAATGACAAATTCTAAATCCCAGCAGGAAGCCCGGGGAACTCAGAGCAGAGATGCCCACAGTGGGCCAGATTCTCTGACTGCTCCACTGCCTTTTTTCCACTCAGTGGGCAGCAGGAGAGCAGAGTCAGCCTGTAACTCTCCCTCTGAGGAAATTCTCAGGGTGTAGAGCCAACAGAGCAGTGCAGAGGGAGTGTCCTGGACAGAGAGAGGTGGGGAGGAGGAGTGACTGGAGTGCATCCCCACCTGGGGGACCATTCCTTGGGGACCAGTGGCAGTGTGAGTTAGAACAGCCCCCAGGCGGCTCTAACCTGTGCCGGGGCTGGGACAGAGAATCAATGATCTGTAATTGGAAACTGATCACAGAAGAGAATCTGACCCAGCATATTCTCACTAAACAGCTGAATGGGACCTTTCTAGGATTCCAGGCAGGAACTTTATCTTCAAGGCTATATTTAATTAAAGAAACAAATTTAGTGGAATACAAATTGTTGAGTAGCCAACAAACCTAGGGAGCTGCAGTTTCCAAGGCCTCCAGCTGCTTTTCAATGTCCCACAAGAGAGCGAAGTCCAGTTCATGCAATCAGGGTGGTGCTGGCCTGGGGCATCTATGACACCACTTTCACAGTCCTCGAGACTTGTCTACACATAAATTATATCAGATTAAGGAAGGTCTGAATTTAAATTGGAGTCGCTGTTCCCGAATAACTCCATGTGTGGACACCTCTTATTCCAGAATAAGAGTGCCTTTTTTTTTCAGTTTAGCTTAATCCACTTTCAACATATATTAAGCAAACTGGGAGTAAGAGTGTCCACATATAGAGTTGTTATTCCAGAATAACTCCAGATGTAGACAACCCTTCAGACCATGGTTAATGAAGTGCATGGCTGCTCGTATGATCTCACCTGTACAGTTTTAAGAGTATAGACTGGCACAGGTGTGGTTAGCTCAGTACCAAATCCCATCCTCAAAGTTAGGTCCTATAGAATTAGCACCTCCTCTACTCAGTTTCCAGGTGTGGGGAAAAGCGGACCAGATCCAGTCCATTTGAGCGTTCAGGGCTTTTGATGTCCAGATTTTTCCAGGCCTTGAAAGAACCAATTCTAAGCTGCTGTGAGATTTGAAATAAGAAAAACATGTAAGGTGACATTTTAGTTTTTACATGATGCCTTAAAACCTTTTATTTTTGTATGTAGAGGCCTCTTCAGCTCATGGTTTAAAAACCTTTGCCTCAGGCAGGTCTTGATTGACCAATCTTTTGGATGGGAGCCAAACACTCTAGCCAGCTGAGCAGTTATGGCCAGTATCCCATCCTTATTTCGACCCCTTAAACTGTCTTACATACAACTTACCTGTGACTTGGCTCTGTTTGAATTGTTTGGGGTCTCCTGGTCAGTTCCAGAGTTTCAAACCACAGCTGTGCCGAAGGGGTGGCCTCATGCTTTGTCTCTGCACTGTCCTTGTGATGACATTCATCGTCCTTTACCATGGCTGTGCAGCTCTCATGGCTTGGTCGTGGTGTATCAAACACCAATTGTACCAAAGGCAGATGTGTTTCTTCAGTTCCGACCATCTTGCTCATATAACATCTGTTTACGAGTCTGGCTATGGGTGGTGGCAAGATCCAATTCAAGGTGCCTCCATCTTTATCCCACAGGCTATGTCAAATGGCACATCCTCTTTTATACAATGATTGGACAATGCTGCAAAAGCTGTCCCCCTTGCACACAGCCTGTGGGTCCAATCTTTATCTCTGGCTCATTGCCTGCAGACAAAAAGTATTGCAAAGGCTAGATACCTCCTAGAATCATAGGGCTAAAAGGGACTGCCAGGGTCATCTAGTCTAACCCCCTGCCAAGAGCTAAGAGTGACCCTCACTCTTAGCACCTTCTGACAAGACTGACACTGTCAGAAAGAAAACCAGCTGTCTCCTTCTGAAGGGACAGCTTGTGAGGAGGGTGGCCTCCCAGGATTTGCAGGGCTTCTTTTGAAATGTTTTTTTCTCTGTCAGCCATAATATATTTTCAGTGTGTGCACACATGCATTCAATGTAATTTTTGTATTTTTGTAGTTTGCAAAATAAGCCAAGTAATAATGGTAAATATTTTCTACTAAACTATTTAAGATATGTAGAAACTTAAAGAAAACCTTTGGTTTCCATTTCCTGCCCCATAATTACTACACTGTAGCTTCCCCTAATATTTCAAGGCTATTTTCATGTATTAAATCCATGTTTAACCATTTTCATAACATTACTCTCCATTATTGAAAGCACAATAAAAGCAGATACACTTGTACTCCTATATATGGATACCTTAAATTTGGCAAGTGTTACAGTTTAACTTACAAAATGGGCACAGAGTATGGTAAAAGCAGTCAAAAATGTCATCAACAGCTTTACAGAGAATAGTTTAAACGAGGCTTGCATGTTGTCTCATAATTAATCAATTTTACTAAAAAAAATATAGATTATTTGTATCTTGGTTAGTAAATTAGCAGAAAAAAAGTCAAATGGATATTTCTCACACAGCTAGATTTCTTTTGCGCTAGGACATGAGTATATTTTCTATAAAATAATGTCACGATTGTCAGCTCGTTAGGGCTGGTGCCATCTTTTCGTTCTGTTTGTACAGCGAGGTCCTGAGCCAAGGCTAGGGTTCCTGGATGCTACGGTCATACATATTATTGCTTGTGTATTATCATAGCTAATTAATTCTTATTCCTGCAGAGACCACTGACTGGATGAATTGCCCCATCTTCCTTAACTGCATGACACACTGTGATTCTGTTACACTAACATTCATCTGCAAATTTCTCTTTCAGCTTTATGTCCTAAACAAACACCTGGACGACCAGGTATGTGACATTCTAACAGAAAATTGTGTTGATTAGCATTAGATCAGAGCAGCCAGATGTTTAGTTTACCACTAGAAATAAGAAATAACACCTCAGACTGTGTAGTCTTATCACATCAGACTGTGTAGTCGGGGGAGGCAATCAGGTACCCCACATTTCCGGTTATCTGAACACCCAGTTAGCCAACCGCCCAGTTATCTGAACATTTCAGATGTCCTGCAGGCCATTCAGATAAATAGAATTCTATTGCATGTGCATGGAAGGTCCTATAGCTTTTACTCACATGACTAATTTCAATGGGACAACTTATAATCAGGCCCATAGTTAATTGATTTGGTAATAGTTTATGCTGGAAGTTGCATTATAAGCATAAAGTAGCATTATTATTGTTTAAATAGCTTAACTGTAACATTAGTAATAAGTCTTTTTTCTGAATTTCTGATTCTATATTTCTAATGCTTCACGTCACTCCCTTAGATTACAGGGTGAAATATAGAGAACACATACAAAACAAGTACAGAGTAATAAAAGACTTGAACTCTCGGCTTGGTGAGAACGTGACTCTAAACAGCAGATACACAAAGCTGATTATTGTAAAGAAACATTGTCACAAAAAGGAAAGAGAACATGAAATAATGACCTTGGGATGGAGACATGAAGAAATAATGACTAAGCGAGCTAGTTCTATCAACCTGCGTAATTTATTTAAATGTTCTGAAGATGGACAAACACCACAAATTGTTGTGCTGTTAGGAGCTGCAGGGATTGGAAAAACCATGACAGCAAGAAAGATTATGTTTGACTGGGCAGCTGGAGAGCTCTATAAGGAAAAGTTTGATTATGCTTTCTACATAAATTGTAGGGAAGTGAACTTTGGCAGTGAGGAAGGAAGAATTGCTGATTTGATTTTAAAGAATTGTCCTAATAAAAATGCACCAGTTGAAGAGATTTTGATAAATCCAGAGAAACTCCTGTTTATAATTGATGGTTTTGATGAATTGAGATTTTCCTTGGATCAGCCAGAAGACAATCTGTGCTCTGATCCCTGTGACAAGCAGCCAATGGAAATTACATTGAGCAGTTTAGTTCGGAAAACTGTTCTTCTTGAATCCTATGTAATAATCACTACAAGACCAACTGCCCTGGAGAAACTCAGACAGTGTTTGGAATGTGCACGTTATGCAGAGATCTTGGGGTTTTCTGCAGCTGAGAGGGAGGAATATTTCCACAAGTTTTTTGGGAATGAAGAAAAAGCAAGAAAAGCCTTTAACTTTGTCAAAGAAAATGAAATGCTCTGCACCTTATGCTTTGTCCCCATTGCGTGTTGGATCATTTGCACAGTTCTGAAACAACAGATGGAAGCAGGTGAAGATCTTGCACAAACATCCAAAACAATCACTGGTGTATATATGCTCTATCTTTTCAGTTTATTAAAGGGTCACAGCAGCAATTCAAAGAAGCACACACCAGCTAACTTGAAGGGACTTTGCTCCTTGGCTGCAGATGGAATTTGGAAGCAGAAAATACTCTTTGGGGAAGAAGATGTCAAGAAGCACGGCTTAGATATATCTGACTCTCTCTTTCTGAATGAGAACATGTTTCAAAAAGATATTGACTGTGAGTGTGTCTACAGCTTCATTCACTTGAGTTTTCAAGAGTTTTTTGCAGCTTTGTTTTATGTGTTGGAGAAAGAAGAAACAACAACCGTGGAAGATTCAGAAACTGCTATGAACAATGTGAAAAAATTGTTAGAAAATTATGGAAAATCTAGAAATTACTTAATGTTAACAGTGCGATTCCTGTTTGGTCTCTTAAATGAAGAGAGAATGGAGGAGATGGAGAAAAAACTTAGCTGCAAAATTTCACCCAAAATTAAACCAGATTTACTGCAGTGGGTTAAAACAAAGCCAAAAATATCGTCCTTGTCCCTGGAGTCTGAGGAGCTCTTTTTGGAGCCTGATGAGGAGTTGTCATCCTTTAAACGTAACGCTGAGATGATTTACCAGCTTGAGGAGTTTCACTGTTTGTATGAAATTCAAGAAGAGAGTTTTGTGCAAAGTGCACTCAATCGCTTCACTGAGCTATATTTAGCTGAATATAATTTTACCAAAATGGATCAAGTGGCTCTTTCATTCTGTCTAAAAAACTGTCGGAAGCTGGAGACGCTCTATCTAAATCTGTTCACGTTCGGATTTGAAGACCCAAATGAAGATTCCCTACGGCCACCCAAGCAGCCACGTTTGTAAGTAGTGTCTGAGATAGTAAAAACACCTACATAATTTCTTAAGTAGAGAAACATACATTGTGGAGGGAGAAGATAATTTAAAAAGGAAAGATGGCAGCAGTATGAATGACAAAGGTCTTACAGATGAACTTCAGATCAGTGGGAGAAACTGGGCAGTCGGGTGACATGTCAATGAGGCATTAAGTACCAAAGCAGCTGGTGATTTTAACAGTAAAACTGAAAGGATCTTGTGTGTGTGACTTTCTGTTCCCTCAGCTGGGCTGACACTTGTGAGCACTGCTGCCTACTGTTTCCAAGGAGGCTGGGAAGATGGCGCTGCTCTGGGGCTGCAGAGAGTCACCCTCTCAACCACATTAAGGTGTTCACTGAAAAGACACAACTGCTGAAACCGGGTGCCCGAATAATGACATCCAGGGCAAGGCACAAAAGGGATTTTTAAAATCTAAGTTACACAAGTTACTAATAAGTGCAGGGGAGGGGGAGGACAAAAACATCCCCACACACCTATCCTTTTCTTCACCTCATGTGGAGGATCAACAATCTTCTCCTCCTTCACCCCTGTAGGCCTCTCCTGACCCAGGCCAAACACTCCAGGAAGGTCCCACTCCCTCCCTTGTCAACCTCTCTCTCAGTAAGGGGATTCACATCTGCATAATCTTGTCCCCTGCCACAGAGATGGGACACTGGGAAAGGGTGCCAGAATCAGGAGAGGGCCAATTTACTGAACATGTGTTAGCTGATGACCGGAAAAAAAAATCTGTCCCATATTATCAGTACATGCTGCACTTTGCGCAAAATAGGTGAGGGCAAGAGTGAGGTGATTATGGGTGGCTGGGAACAAAGAATGCAGAGAGGGTCTGCTGGTTCTGGATTCATGTCTTCAAGCTGGTTGACTTTTACCAGCCCCCCCCAAAAAACAGTGCAATGCTCGAATCCATTTCAAGCCCTTCTGTTTTATATCGGTTCTTATAGCATGCTCATCACTATCATCTGAGGGATTGCCAGTAGTGTTTGTTCTCTCATCCTCTCCCCAGAGGGAGAAGTGTGTGCAGCAGGGGTGAAAGCAATGTAAAAGACTTACCGGTACGGGGACCTGACTCCGGGCCCCTGGAAGGGGTGGGACATTGGGCAGAAAGGGCGGGGCTGGGGGGGGGGGTGTCAGCCTCTCCCAGCCAGCCCTTCCACCCTGCCCGGCCTGCACCACCTGGGGCTCCAGTGGTGATTTAAAGAAGCGGCAGCTGCATGGGGACAAAAGGGGCGCTTTAACGTCAGCTGTGTACAGGCCAGTACCGACGGCCACTTCTTTCTGGTACACCGTACTGGCCTGTACTGTCCACTTTCACCTCTGATGTGCAGTGTCATGTTTTGTGTGTGTGTGTGTGTGTGTGTGTGTGTGTGTGTGACCATGGGATGGCTCCCTTGTGAATCCCACTCACAGACTCATGGAGTAACTCATATGCAGTGTATGATTACGCCATCCAAGAGGATATTAGCATGTTCAGGAAAGAGAATTAAAATCTGTTTCCAGAGAGCAACATAGAACATTTCTATTCTCTCTTATTTAGGGAAGGGCATCAGGATGAGCCGACATGTTCGCCTATTTACCTGCTCTGTCAAGCATTGAAGGATCCAAACTGTAAATTAAAGAAACTAAAGTAAGAAGCTATTTTTTTCTTTTTAATATCCTCCTATTATTGCTGTTATCCCAGAAGTTCTACAGCACCGTAGCTCTCCTGACCCTGTCTGCTGTAGTGACTATATAGAAGTGTTTAGGTGCTCAGGAATTTAAATTTCCATTTACAGTATACTCCCTATTGCCCAAATAGCTTGGGGGACACAGATTTTATATGGATAATTGGGAGTTTGGATAGCCAGGAGCATGTCCCCTCTCATTCACTCCCATGACAGTGGGGCTGTAGTGAGCTCCCTGCACTGCTGCAGGATACACGATCCCTGCAGGAGCAAGGTGCAGCGACTGGTGTGGCCCTCAGGGGTAGAGCAGAAAGCCCTAGCCAGGACTGCTCTGCCCTGCCAGTACCACAGCCTTCTTGCGCTTGTGTAACGCCGACAGACCCCGGTCGCTGGCGGGCAGGATCGAACCGGGGACCTGTGGAGCTTAGTGCATGAGCCTCTACAGCATGAGCTAAAAGCAAACTGGCTGTTAGCTAAAGCTGTAGAGCAGACTCATTTTATCTCTCTCTCTAAGTGGTCTCGGTGCCACTAGATGGAACAGAACAGCACACCCAGGAGGTGTGTGGGTTACACTTTCACCTGCAGGGAAGGCTACGGTTCTGGTGGGACAGAGCAGAGTCCTGGTCCGGGTTCTCTGCTGTCACACACCAAGATGTAGGTGGTGCAACGTAGTGGTCGGAGCAGAATCAGAGGGCAGAACCAGAGTTGTGATCAGGAGACAAGCCAGTGTCAGAGTTAGGACTCAGGAGATCAGAGGCAGGTAGGAACTAGGCTGGAGTGGAGCAGGCAAAGGCTGGACAGGAGGCAGGTCTGGTGCCAATGCAGGCGTGGAACGCATTAAGCAGCCACAGTGCTGTTCTTGCTACAGAGCTTCAATGATCAGTCAGGGAGCACAGTTACTTAGTGAGGGTTTATTGGTCCCAGCTGAACTCATGGGTTGATAGGCAACCAAGCCTGGAGGCAGTTGAGTTCATGACATCTGCTCTGCCCTGCTGGGACTGCAGCCTCCCCTCCATATATTGCACCCGCAGGTGTCACCAGCCCAGTGGCAGTACAGGGAGCCCTCTGCAGCTCCGTTGGCATGGCCCCGCTCGCTCACTCTCATGGCAGCAGGGCTGCAGAGGGCTCCCTGCGCTGCTGCTGGGCTGGTGACATCTGATCCCTGCAAGCCCAAGGTCTCTGCTCTAGTCCACATTATCCGAATCCCTAACTTGTCCCCCAACATGAGATGCATGCTGCAGAGGGTATGTGTCCCCCAGCGTGAGGTATGTGAGACAAGAGCTGTGAGAAACATGTAGCCAGGATGATAGGCACATTTAGGTGAAAGTTCAAGATGCTCCTGGGAAGGAATCTCAGAGGAGTCTATACTATGACCTTATCTTTGTAATGTCTGGTAAGGTGGATCAGTCACTAGAGTCTGAGGCTCACTTGCTAGCTGAGTTACAGTCATGCTCAGTAGGAAAATGATCTTCCATGTAAGAAAATTAAGCTCATGTTACAACGAATGCTTCAAAAGGAGCTTATGACACAGGGGCTGTTTAATGGGGGTTCAGAAGTGTCAATCCCCATATGAACCAGAGGATAAGGGCTGCAGAGACACTTTGTCTGGTTCCTGATAGGCTGGAATGGCTGACAAATGCCCCTGGATGGAGTTAGTCTTTAGTAAATACTCAGATGAAGGAGTCAGTCAAGTTGTTTTTCTGTGGCGCAAATACAGGGGTCCCATGGACATGTCTGCATCCTACCAGAAACACTTTTCACTGGACATTATTGGTACTTCTTGTAGTTGGCAGATATGATTCCAGGAAGACATGAGCCATGTGCTCTTGTCTATGGCTCTGTACACTGTCAGGAACCAAGCTGTCAGGGAGAGGGCTCTGGCGTAGGATGGAGCAAGATGTCTTCATTTTACATGATGATTCAAGACTAGACTCTCAGCCTGATGGGATCATCTTTGATCATCTGCGCCACAGCTGAGAGCTATACCTGTCCTGGCCAGTATGAGGCTATGAGGATTCTAGAACCCTTGTCTCTTCTCTGATGTGCCAGTGCCTTTGTTATAAGGTGCTGGTATCAAGGTATGCAGGAGCATCTTTCTCCAGGGATAGAGAAGACATCCCTTGCAGCACTCTTCTAGGGGCTATAGATTCATGGATTCCAAGGCCAGAACACACCATTGTCATTCAGAGTGACCTCATCTAGAACACAGGCCATAGAACTTTCCCTAGAGCATATCTTTTAGAAAAACATCCAATCTTGATTTTAAAATTGACAGTGAATGGAGAATCCACCATGACCCTTGCTAAATTGTTCCAATGGTTAATTACTCTCACTTAACATATATGCCTCATTTCCAGTCTGAATTGGTCTAGCTTCAGTGTCCAGCCATTGGATCCTATTACACCTTTCTCTGCGGGATTGAAGAGCCCATTATAAAATATTTGTACCCCATGTAGGTACTTATATGCTGTAATCAAGTCACCCTTTAAACTTCTCTTTGTTAAACTAAAATGATTGAGCTCCTTGAGTCTATCACTATAAAGCAGGTTTTCTAATCCTTTAATCATTCTCATGGATCTTCTCTGAACCCTCTCCAATTTATCAATATCTTTCTTCAATTGTGGACACCAGAACTGGACACAAAATTATAGAAGTGGTCACACAAGAGCCTCACACAGAGGTAAAATAACCTCTACACCCCTGCTTCAGATTCCTCTCGTTATGCATCCAAGGATCGCATTAGCTCTTTTAACCACAGCGTTGCACTGGCAGATCATGTTCAGCTGATTATCAACCACAATCCCCCAATCTTTTTCAGAGTCATTGCTTCCAAGAACAAAGTCTCCCTTTCTATAAGTATGACCTACATTCTTTGTTCCTAGATGTATACATTTACATTTGGCCATATTAAAACATGTATTTGTTTGCTTGCAACCATCTTACCAGGCGATCCACTGTGTATCAATGACCTGTCCTCTTCATTATTTACTAGTTCCCCCAATTTTTGTGTCATCTGCAAACTTTATCAGAAATTTTTTATATTAAATTAAATTATGGAGATATACCTATCTCATAGAGCTCGAAGGGACCCTGAAAGGTCATCGAGTCCAGCCCCCTGCCTTCACTAGCAGGACCAATTTTGCCCCAGATCCCTAAGTGGCCCCCTCGAGGATTGAACTCACAACCCTGGGTTTAGCAATGCTTTCTTCCAGGTCATTGATAAAAATGTTAAATAGCATAAGGCCAAGAACTGCTCCCTATGAGACCCCACTAGAAATACACCTCAATGATGACTTCCCATTTACAGTTACATTTTAAGACCTATCAGTTAGCTAGTTTTTAATCTATTTAAGGTGTGGCATGTTAATTTTGTATCATTCTAGTTTTTTAATCAAAATGTCTTGCAGTAGCAAGTGAAATGACTTGTAGAAGTCTATGTATATTACATCAGTGGTGTTCCTTTATTAGTCAAATCTGTAATCTCATCATAAAGAGCTATCAAATTAGTTTGGCAGGACATGTTTTTCATAGAACCATACTGATTGTCATTAACTGTATTACCCTTCCATAAATCTTTATTAATCAAGTCCCATATCAGCCACTCCAGTAACTTACCTGGGATCAATGTCCGGCTGACAGGCCTATAATTACCTGGATCATCCCATTTACCCTTTTTAAATATTGGCACAATACTAGCTTTCTTCCAGCCTTCTGGAACTTCCCAGCTGTTCCAAGACTTACTGAAAATCAACATTAATGGCCCAGTGAGCTCCTCAGTCAGCTCTTTAAAATCTAGGTGAGCATGGGGGCATGGCTCAAACAGCAAACAAGATAGTGGTTTAATCTAGCTCTCCTCAATAAATGGGGAAGAAATGAAAACAAATTAAGAAGATAAAAAGAACTAAGCCAACCTGAATCCACAGATCTGTGCCCTAAATATGAATAATGCCTCTTGGAGCCAGTTTTAAAAAGAAGGCTGGAGAAAGTTGGACAGCTCCCAATCCCAGAGAGCAGACTCTGAGGTAGAATATCCAACAACAGAATCCAGAGCCCTCAGCCTGCAGAATATATTGATAATTACTGTGCAAACGGGGAGATGTTGAACTGGATCCTCATTGTCCTGTAAAGAGACAGAGGGTGAGTGCAATAAAAATAATAATTAAAATTGTACTATTGTGTCTGGGGGAGGAAGTGGGTCATCAGTGGCCATTTTGGAAAGGTCAGACAAACAAAGGGGAAGTGTGGTGGCAGCCATCTTGAGAGAGGTGTAACAAGCAGGAAGGAAAGACAAGAAGAAGATCTAGGTGTCTGGGAAGGAAAGATCTCCTCTTGTACAAACATCTGACTCCCCTAAAACAAAGACACGGCCACAAAAAGTAGTAACGGCCCTTCAGCAAACAAACTATGGAGGCAGGTGGAGAAGCACCAGTCACTAAGGCTGATGTGAAGGATCCACTGTTAGAAATCAAAGAAGTGAATAAGTAGGGTGACCAGATGCCCCGTTTTTAAAGGAACAGTCCCCATTTTTGGGGACTTTTTCTTATATAGGCACCTATTACCCCCCACCTCCTGTCCCGTTTTTTCACAGTTGCTATCTGGTCACCCTATGAATAAGGAAATGAGGGAAGAGTAATGCAGGCTTACATTAAAGATATAAAAATGAAATTAATGATAAACTAACAGATGTGGAAATAGGATTAAATGAACAATCCAACAGAATTACTAATATAGATTGAAGAATCCAAATAATTGAAAAAAAGAGAACAAGAAATAGAATTGAAGCTGCAAGACATGGAAATTAGAGAATGCAGGAATAATTTAAGGATTAAAGGTTTTCCAGAGGAAACTGAAGGGTGAAATCTGCTGGACACATTGGTCAATATTTTTCATACCATTAAAACTGGGTAATAAAGATGCATTCGTACTGAGAGGGCTCACAGATCTTTTTTCCCCAGGCCCCAAGCAGACTCCAGACCAGAGATGGGATTGTCCATCTACACTATTATCAAGACAAGGATAAAATACTGAGGGCTATGAGGAAGAGAGCTGAACCATTGATGATTCTTAGTCAGCTCATACAAATGTTCCAAGATCTGGCATCTGCAACCTTTAGAAAGTGAAGCGAATATACAAGGTGACCACAATTCTTAGAGAGAACAATATAAGATATAAGAGGAGTTTCCCATTTAGATTAGCCTTTAGATGGAAGAGCAGATGTCTGTCTCAGATCCAAAAGAAAGGAAACTAGTACTTATGGACATGGGTACAGGAGAATCAGCTCAAGAACAATCTGAAGGGGATCAAGGGCATCGGTCCCCCTGGTCGCCAAGAGTCAGTGAGATTAAAGAGCCAAAATAGCTCAAACAGATGCATCATTAAGACAACTGAACAGACATGAGAGCAGAAGAAAAAGTCCAGATCCCAAAGAACATGATCAGTACTGTAAGACATTACAATAAATAATGGATATTATATCCATGTGGTTATAATGATAAAGGGTTAGAGTTAAATGGAAGCTGCATGCAGGATAGTTTACTCTGTGTGGATATAGTATCTTTAATGGTTATAAGAATATAGTTTTTTTAATGTTGTGAATTATATTTATATTATATAAACAAAAATTAATAACAAAATAGCAGGAGACCTAGATCTGCTTTATTGAAGTAAGTTTGACTTTAAAGTAATAACAAACATTCCAAAATTTACTTTAATTGGAAATGGGTCATCTATGGTGGAATATTTTAAGAATAAATGAACTCAAAGATAGCATTGTAATCTCAGAATGCCCAATGTTACAAAGGTGTTTGATAAGATTATATAAGACTTGGTTCTTGAAACATTAATAAAAGAAAGAAAAGAAAACGTTCCTTCAATAGGGAGCTAACGTGCCCCCGGAGGACATAAGGAAAATCTGGATCCTCACAGATAGAGGGGACCAGATGACTATGGGAGAATCAATAGGGAGGGGAATGAGAGGGAAATAGAGGATAAGAGAACAGTAACATGTTAAATATTATTATATATTTCAACAGAAAAATTATACTAAAAACTTAGGGCTCAGAATTGAACATTATAATAAATCAAATGCAGAATCAAGGTACAATAATATAGGTGTTAAAAAAAGGAAAAGTGATGTATGTAAATCTTAAAATTACTGTGTAGGATGTGAACTCTATCTAAAATGTCTTATTTAAAGAACAGGCACAAATGTAATGGGGACATGGCATCTGACTGGGGTAATATACTGGGTGAGAACAGACTTGGTACTTATGGGTGAGTTTATTATGCAATGACTGTTAATGTTAAGGGGGATAAACAATCCAATAAAAAGGAGAAGGGTATTCTGCTCACTGAAAAAGGATTTTCCTAATGTAATCTAGTTACAGGAAACACACCTGAAGAAAAATGATGATAAATACCTGTATACATCTGGGACACAGCTACCTTGTCTCCCCAGGGCAATCTAATAGAAGAAGGATGGCAATATTCTTTGCCAAATGCTTCCATTTTATTTTTTCAGCTCAACTCATAGATACAAAAGGCAGATATATTTTAATTAAGGGGCCCTTGAAAGATAAACTTCTCATATTAGCCAATGTACCTGCTCCCAGACAAGGGCAAGCTTCCTTTGTTAATAGTTTTTTAGGGGTTTATGAAGTTTTAGGGAAGGGGATATTATTCTAGGGGGGATTTTAATGAGGTGCTTAATCCCACTTTGGATCGATCAAATGTACCCAGAGGGCGTTTGGGAGGAGCAAGTGCAAATTTGTTGCATCACTTTAGAAAATGTCTGGCAGGAGATGAATCTGGATGTTAGGAACTATACATATTCTGCAACTCATGGATCTTATTCCAGTATTTATATGATTTTTATTTCTAGGACCTTGGCTAATTTATTAAAAAAAGAGCTTTGTTATATGACCCCCTTAGAATTCAAGAGCTGGAATACAATTTTCAGAAGTTTGTATATATAGTAATAAGAAAGGGATTAATAAAAGTGTGTTCTGGGATGCCAAAAAGGTGGTAATGAGGGAGCACCTTATAAATAAATACCATACCTTAAAAAGATGAGCGTTCATGAAGAAGAGAGTTTGGTTAATAAACTTTCTATTTTGGAAGGTAGACATACAAGAGTGTATAAGAAAATAATTGAGATAAGAGGGAAGATTAGCTTATTACAAACAGGTACAGATGAGCAAACACTGAAATATATTAAACAAAAATATTATGAAAAGGACAATAAGGCTGATAGGCTTTTCCCCAGAAAGTTAAAAAAGAAATCAGCCTTCCCCCTGATTAGAAATAAAAAAGGGAAATTTAGTAACTGGCATCAAAGAGATCCCTGAATTGTTTGCTAACTTGTCCATTCTTAGTACACTTCATAACAGCCAAACCCTGAACTTATAAATAGATATTTGAGAAGTGTGATGCTACCTCAACTCTCAACGGCTTATGGGGCAGCTTGTGATAGGCAAATTGCTGCAGAGGAATTTGAAGTTGTAATTAAGACTTTAATATCCAACAAAGCTCCAGGTCCCAGTAGGTTTTCTGGCATCTCTCTGATAATATCAGAAGAACTCTCAATTTGATCTATAATGTTAATTCTAGCAATTCTTCCTGTGTGCTGCTTTCTTTGGATGCTGAGAAAGCCTTCGACCGGCTGGAGTGGGAGTACCTCAGACAGATTTTGGTAAGGTTTGGTTTTGGAAATCAGTTTTCTACAGGCATTTTGGCCCTGCATTCTCATCCTCAAGTGTCTGCTTTGGTTAATGGTCATGACTCCACTCCCTTTAATTTGTTTAGGGGTCTGAGACAGGGTTGTTCCTTATCCTCCTTACTGTTTGCTTTGGCAATGGAGCCATTTGCAATAAATGTGAAAAACAGCCCCTTGTAAAAGGCATCGAAACATCTTCTGGATTAGAACACAAAATAGCGTGTATGCTGATGTCTTGTTATATTTGCAGGATCCAGAAGCCTCATTAAAAATGATAGAATAATTGATTTTGGAATTTGGGCAGGTATCAGGCTTCAAAATAAAGGATGACAAATCTGAAATTTTTAGGAATTAATATTCCTGAAGGGGTCAAAACAAACTGTTGACAGCTACATAAATTTAAAAGGGCTAAGGAATCTTTAAAATATTTGGGAATAAATATTGTGGAGAAACATAAAAATTCTTTTTAAAGGCAAATTATCCTGGACTGTGAAATAAAATAATAAAATACTTGGAAGAATGGAACTAATATGAAATTTCTTGGCTAGGTAGAGCAGCCTCGGTAAAGATGAATTTCCTCCCAAAGTTATTATTTTTGTTTCTGTGGATCCCTGTTGGTATCCCTGACATGACATTAAAAACATGGCAGGATGTGCATTTAAAATTTATACGGAAACATAAAAGACAAAAGGTGAGTTGTAAAATTCTGTTTAAGCCTATAAAGTGAGTTGGACTAGTTTTCTCCTAATTTGTCGTCTTCTTCTTATGCATCACAATGGAAAAGATATGATAAATTAGGTTCACAATAGACCATCTGAACATTGGGTAAAACTTGAACAAGACTGGAGCTCAGATAAAGCTATTTATAGTAATTGTTGGTTTTAAGAAAAAATTTAGGTCACCAAATATAAAAGTCACCTGTTCATCCAGTCTACCTTAGCCACATTGGACAATTTTTTAAAATTTGTGTTGCGAAAGGCCCTCTTCCTTAGCTATTTTCATTAATAATCAGGAGATTATCCCTAGGAAATATCAAAGTGACTATTCATTGTGGCTAAGAGTTGAGATGACTCAATTTGGACAGCTGTTCCCGGATCCTGATTTAAAATCACACCAAGAGATATGTAATAAGGTAAAAATCCTGTATTTTTAATATTTACAGGTCAAACACTTTATTGTGAAATCTAGTTACAAGACAGCTCTATCTAGACTTTTAACTGCATTTCAGGAGTTGCCCCAGGAGCAAGTTGGAACAAAAGGTTTAATTGCTAAGACATAAACAATTTTGATTGAAAAAGACGTTGTTAAGAAAACAACCCAGATGAAAATATGGGAGAGGGATTTGGACAAAGAAATTGATCTGGATGGGCAGGTCCCTATATGGCAAAGGAGATATACATCTTTAATTTCTGTAGCTCATAAATATTTTTTTTATAAAATATTGTATTCATGGCATGTTGCTCCAGTTAAGATCCATCATATTTTTGCTACTAGGGAGGTGCTCTGTTGGAGGGGTAGCAGAGAAAGGGGAAAATACTTGCATATGTGGTCACTGTGTCCAAGAATTTGATAGTTTTTGGAGGAAATTGTTAAAGATTTTCATCTTATAACAAAACGCCAGCTTCCTGGGAGACTCCCTGACCTGCTTAATTAATGCTCCAGTACAGGATCTATGTTTTAAACTGAAAAACAAATTAATTTCTTTTTTATTGTTAGCAGTAAGACTTTGTATTGCACATTATTGGAAAATTCTGACTTCTCCTATGGAATTGGGGTATAGTAAAATATGTACTGTCCTTGTACTGGAAATGCTTTCAGACCAAATACGTACACGAGAGAGGCCAAAAAGAGGATAGGCATTTAGAAATTTCGTTACCCTTTTTAGCATACTCAGAGGAGGAGAGCTCCCCAACCAGCAAGCCAATATCTTTAGCCAGATTCTATGAATATTAACTGGATCCTGAATAACTAATGTACAATGTGGTATTTTATTGTAACTTTGCCTTACTAAAAAGTTTCAGAAAGAAAAAATCTGTATGAGCAGAAGGCTAGTAGCTTCTTGTTCAGATGGGTGGTAAAGACCTCTGGTGTCCACCAAGGGAGGAAGATGTGATCTCTTTGTTATAATTTCCTATCATTGTACTACAGCTGGCGCAGTTCCCCTGCAGGTAGCAACAGACACCAGCATTTTTACTAAGAGCATGGTTAGGTGACACCCTGGTTAATGACACTGGCAGGCAGTCTGCACCAGGGGAGCTGCAATGGTGAGAGACTATAAGAACAATTTCATTGTGGGTACGTCCACAATGCAACAAAAAAACCCTGTGGGACCGAGTCTCAGAGCCCAGGTCAGCTGACTCGAGCTGGTGGAGCTCACGCTGCAGGGCTATAAAACTGCAGTGTGGACGTTCAGGCTTGGGCTGGAGTCCAGGGTCTGAGACCCCATGAGGTTGGAGGGTCTCAGAGCCCAGGCTCCAGCCTGAGCCTGAACATCGACAATGCAGTTTTATAGCCCTGCAGCCCGAGCCCTGCCAGCCTGAGTCGGGTGGCCGGGGCCAGCCGCGGCCGTGCGATGGGTTGTTTATTGCACTGTGGACATGCCCTGTAGGCCCAGCCTATGAGACTCAGCTTCCTAGGGAAATTCCAGCCTTTTCTAGTCTATGGTCAAGCCCAGAGAAAATGGGAGAGGGAGAGAGGACTCAAGAGCTGGCAAAATGGAACCCAACCCTACGTCCTGAATGTTCAATATTAAATATCCCATAGATGGAGGCTTGTTTGCTGAGCCCTAAGAAGAAATGATGGAACAAAGAGAAGAAAGGGCTCTCCACCCATTCACAGAACTGTAACATACCTTCCAGTAGCATGTTCATTATTTTCCAGTGAGATTCCTTTTGCTTCCTTTCTTTCCCATCCTCTGACCCCTCATTGATAATAATTTCTTTATTAAGGGAAACCCAAGTGTTTCTGCTCAAGGGATGGAGTTTGGGAATTTTGCCTTTGAATAACATTTGTATGTGGAACAAAGGATCAGTGAGAGCTACAGATGCATGTGGATTGAAACCCACAAATGGTCATATGGTCCTCAGCATTCACTAGCACAATGCTGTGATTTTATTCCCAGAACAAAGGACTCTTTCTAGGGACACACTGGTACCCACCGAGGAACCGGACAGACAGAGGTGCTCATTTTCCTCTCTGTTTAACTGTCTCCTGCAGGCTTACTAACGGCAATCTCACCGACGCTTGTTATAGGGATCTCTCTTCTGCTCTCAGTACCAAACAGACCCTGACTGAGCTGGACCTGTCAATGAACAACCTGAGAGACTCCGGAGTGAGGCTGCTGTGTGAAGGACTGAACCATCCAACCTGCAAACTGCAGAAACTGGGGTGAGTATTTGCAGTTTCTTTCTGTAAAGAACTCAGCAGGCCAGGAGGATAGTGTGTGACGTCAGCTCTTGTAGGAGCACGAAGAGGCTGAAAGCTGAGTGTCCCTCCAGCATCAGGAGTGTCAGTGGCTCCCCACAGCCTGATGGCTGGTCATTTTTGGAGAATGGAAGTTATAAATAAGGATGGTCCCAAACTGGAACACTAATTCCAAATTCCCCTAAAAGTGAGCTTCACTTAAATGGATTTTTGAATAAAAATTGAAGCTTAATCTCATCTTCTGAGAGAAAAGCCCACTTTAACACCACTTTATGATCTTTAAAACAATTTTACATATATTTTGCATCTAAGCATCTAAGGCAGAGGTGTGAAACTCACTCAGCGAAGAGGGCTGATTTGTATGGTTAATTGTAGTCTATGGGCCAGGGTATAAATACAATGTACTCCGTATGATGCACAATAGACTCCTCCCCTGATAGCAATGATCAAGGGGACAATTTGGGCTTATGTAATAACTAATTGTTTTGTTTATTATTTGTTCTGCACTTTCTCGCCACATTCTTCCTCAGTGAGAAAATCTGCTTCCCTTTAAGGCCACTGCATTTCTGCCCTTGATTTCGCTTCCTTCTCCATCCTGCTTTCTGTTTCTCTTCCTCTTGCTGGTGTTTGGGAGTTTGCTCTGTTCCATGTCTCTGCCTTTTCTTCTCTGTAGCAACTTCCAATCCGCAAGCTACTGGGTTTCACTCCCACTGCTTCCACCCTCTTCCAGCCACCAAAATGATCAGTGTTTTATAGCCCATTGATGATGGTTCAGAGTCAGTGTTAACTAAGTTGATACTCATGTCAGATTACTAGGCAACAGGAGAGTTCAGACCCCCCAAGTCATTGTTTCAGGCTGTCCGCCGACTCAGGTAAACATCATTGTATCAGTTACACTGGATTCACATTGAGAAGGTGATCTCTGCTGCCATGAGAGCTAGAAACTTACTTTGTTTAAATGGCAGCTTAGATTCTGGAGAATCTGAGAATGTCACATGGGCTGCATAAATGTATCTTGCACATCAGATCCTCCTGCAGGCTGCATGCTTGGTGCCCTCAGTGTAAGGGGTTCCCAGGTTCCGTGGCTGATCTGGGCATGGTTAAGGAAGTAAAGGGGAAGCCGGTGTGGAGGAAGCTGCCTAATGGGGAGGCACTGTCCTTTCCCCTTCCAGCTGACAAGGTCTTGGGAAGATATTACCCAGTATGATGAGTTGATTTCCTCTTGCTTTTAGATCTTGTTTTTCACAGTAAAGCAAGATCCGATGAAAGGGACTTGAAGTGAGTTGTAGCTGGGACTTAATTTTTCCTCACCAGCTGGTGTGTCTGCCCATTGGCTTACACTGTGCCATAGGGAAAGAGGAAACCCTGTATCTGGAATACTCCCTTGGGAAAGGCCAAACTCAGCCTTTGGTGAGCAACATCCAGGCCTCAGTGGACAAGCCTATGCCTATGTCATGGTTACTGGGCTAGCTATACCCTGTCCCCTTTCAGGTCTCTCTGAGTGCCCCCATCTCAGGCCCCGGGCCTCTAGTCCTTGCTTCTCTCTGGGTGGAATCATGCAACTTCCCCACTCTTAGACCAGGCCCAGGGTAGCAGTCCCCTTTGTGTCCACTGTGATTGCCCCTCAAGTCTGACTGGTTCAGCCAGTACCTGTGTATCCATCGCGATTATCCTGCAGGTCTGAGTGGGTTCGACACCTGCGATTCTTCCCTTCGGGAGTCTGTGACTAGTCAAACCCAGTGGCCAGAACAGCCTTCTGAGAACACAAGTATTGTTTATTTAATAAGAAGAAAGCCTTTTAGGGGGAAAAAAGGTTTCAAAATAGCAGAGTCTATATGCATAGATATCTTCCCCAGAATCCTATCACCCCACCCCCTCTTTGCTGGAGATCTAGGCTGGCCTAGCTTCCTCAGACACTCTAGTAGATTCTGGGGTGTGACCCTCTGTTTCCCTTTGCCTTAGCTCTAGCTCCCTATGTGTGTCTCCTTGAGGAAGCATGTCTCTCCTTAAACCCTTCTGTGGTCCCCTAGTGTAAAAGTGGAATCTTGTGTCCCAGCAGGATGGGGAGCCAGTAATACCCAGGCTAATAGTTCTGGCATTGTCTCTTGAGGGTGTGGTGTTAGGTGGTTATCTCAAGCAATCTCCCCCTTCCTGACAGCCCTGCTATTAAGCTGGCAGCACAAAGTTGGTCATGGCAAGTCAGCAGGAGCTAGAATTGTAGGTGTTTCTTCTGGAGGTGGGCAGATCCACTTGCGGGAAGTGTGCATTGCTTATTTGCACCCATTTGAAGCATGTTCTGTTAGTCTCAAAGGTGCCACAGGACCCTCTGTTGCTTTTTACAGATTCAGACTAACACGGCTACCCCTCTGATATTTGAAGCATAGTCAGCCTTGCATGCTGCAGGTCATTTTCATCCGTTATGGCCCTCCAGGCAGTTTTAAGAGTGATGGCATCTCGTTGAAGTTTTGGGGGATCTATATGAGCCAATGCATATAAATTAGATGTGAATGTGTGGCTAAGGCGGCCACAGCCACTAAAGATATGGGTGGCTATGTTCAGCTCTGAATCAACGAGATGTGTGGGCTGACTCCTGCCCCACACTGCTGCACAATATTCTGCTGGAGCAAACACTAGTGTCAGGACTGAAGTTTGCAGAACATTTGCCTCTGCTCCCCAGGCGGCACAGGAGGTGAACTTTTTCTTTAAATGGGACTGGTATGTTAGCCTGCAGTCCAGTTTGAGTCCTAAATAAGTGACAAGTGGTTGGGAAGGGAGTGGATGATCCTCCACACAGAGTGTAAGAGGCTGATTAAGAAGCACTGGCCATGTGCTCCCTGATCAGTTTCCACGCTAAGGGCCAGATCCTCAGCTGCTGTCAATAATCAGCAAAGCTCCACTAACTTCAGAGTCGCTTGTCTGATTTACATCATCTCAGCATCCGGCCTTGCGCATCACTGGGAATTCAGTCGCGATTTCTTAAGGGAAGTCATTTGGCATCTATTGGTTTCTTCTTAATATTGTGCACTTGTATGTAACAGGTACAACACATCAGGGCTCAGTCATTCTATCCACCTTTCAGTGCTTCCCGAATGCTCTGCAATCTAACTCCTCCGCTTCTGATCTCTCCCCAGCCGCATCCCTTCCATAGCATTTTATGATAGTCCAACACACACACATTTTCCACAAACATCTTTAGGTCACTGTTTATTGCATTGTCTGCTCGGAGCTCTGTTAAAATGTCAATAAGAAAATGGCACTACTCCCAGTGTGACTGCGAGGGTGTTAACAACAGACAGTGGCATTTTCCCTAAGAGCAGGGCTAAGCGCGCCAGTGGCTGAGAATGTTGGCAGGCAGTCTGCCACTGGTAGAAATGCAATGGTGAAAGACGGTAACAGTTTTCATTGTAGGCCTAGCCTGTGAGACTGCCCTCCCTAGGGAAATTGAGGCCTCCTTTAGTGTGTGGTCAAGCCCAGGCAACATGGAGAATGAAGGGGGACTTGAGCTAAGGCAATACTCACCCATCCCTGAATATTCAATAGTGCGTAAGCCATAGATGGTGCTTGTTTGCGGAGTCCTAAGTAGAAATGATGCAACAAGAGAGAGAAAAATGGGCTGCCCCCATCCACAAAACTGCAATAGACTTTTTAGTGAAGTTCCTTTCCCTCCCCTTCTTTGCTTTCCTATCCTATCAGGTGTAATAAAGCTTTTTTAGTAGGGGAAACCCAAATGTTTTTGCTCAGGAGATGGCGTTTGGGCACTTTGCCTTAGAATAACGTTCAAGTATGGAACACAGGATCAATGAGAACTACAGGTGCCCAGGATTGAAATCGACACCTGGTCATGTGGTCCTCAGCATCCACTACTACAGCTCTGTAATCTTCATTCCCAAATTAAAGGAATCTTCCTAGAAATCCACTGACACAGAAGTGCTCATTTCCCTCTCTGATTATCTGTCCCCTATAGGCTTTCTAACTGCCATCTCACGGCCGTGTGTGGTGGGGATCTCTCCTCTCTTCTCAGCACCAAACCCACCCTGACAGAGCTGGATATAGGGGAGAACAACCTGGGGGATTCAGGTGTGCAGCTGCTGTGTGAGGGACTGAAACATCCACACAGCAAACTGCAGAAGCTGCGGTGAGTATTTCTAAGTTTCTCTTCTGGAAAGAACTCAGCAGGGTCTGGGGATGGTGTGTGATGTCAGTTCCGTGCAGGTACAAGGCGAGGCTGAAAGCCGAGTGTCCCTGCAGCCCCTGATGTGTCAGTGGCTCTCAACATCCCAATGGCCCCTCATGTTTGGGAAATGGAACTTATAAAGAAAGATGAGCCCAAACTGGAGCCCTAGTTCACCCCCCACCCCTGAAATTGAGGACTAAGTTGTAGTAATATTCACTAAAAATATAAGTCCAATAAGGCTTAAAGCATGATCTCACTCCCTTCGATAACAGCCAATTCTTATAAATATTCTAACGATCTTTAAAACAATGTTACATTTACTGCGATTTAAGATGCATGAAAGGACAAGAGGTCTTACAAAGCCTCAGACTCCGAAATCTCTCACAGTCCTGCCTAAGGGAGGCAGGTGAGAGAGATTCTGTCTAAGGGAGGTAGAATTCTTCCTGCACATCCTTCACCTGCAGGGGAATTTGCCTGCAGCTAAACCCTTCCAGGAGCTGCACCATGTTCTTCTGTTTGTCCAGCTGGCCGTGCTGGCCAGCGAATCGCAGGACTTTATCATGCCCCCTTCTGCTCTGCTCTTGCCTGCTTTGGTGCTACTTTTGCCACCGCGGTGGAGAGAGAAGGGATCAGACCTTTTGCTCAGGGGAATACAAGGGCTGTGGCTGTGCCCAGCCGTAGTGCGGGGTTGCAAGGAGAGGGAGGCTTCCTGTGCTTTTCCCTCCCCTCGAGTACCTTGAAATGACTTCATTTTCCCAAAGCTGCTCTGAGTCTGCCCAGTGGCTTACAGCCTGCCATAGGGAAAGAGGAAAGCCTGTATCTAGAATGCTCCCCTGGGAAAGGCCAAATTCAGACTTCAGCGAGCAACATCTAGGCTGTGGTGAACATGCTCAATCCTGTGTCACAGTTACAGGGCTAGCTATACCCCTGTCCCCTTTCGGGTCTCTCTGGGTGCACCCACCTCAGGTCCCGGGCCTCCACCTCTCTCTGGTGGAATCAGACAATTCTCCCACTCTTAGGCCCACTGAGAGCTAAAACTGCATGTGGACTGAAATCCTCATGTGGTCCCCAGCATCCACTACTACAGCAGGGTGATTTTATTCCCAGAATAAAGGACTCTTTCTAGAAACCCACTGAGGGAACTGGACAGACAGAAGTGCTCATTTCCCACTCTGATTATGTTTCCCACAGGTTGATGAATTGTGGTCTTACAGCCGGTTCCTGTGGGAATCTCTCCTCTGTTCTCAGGGCCAAACCGACCCTGACTGAGTTGGATCTTGCGCTGAACAACCTAGGAGAGGCAGGAGGAATGAAGCTGCTGTGTGAGGGTCTGAAACATCCTGACTGCAAACTGCAGAAACTGAGGTGAGTATTCACACATCTTCCTGCTGGAAAGAACTCAGCAGGGTGTACGGATGGTGGAAGATGTCAGGTTCATGAAGGAACACGGAGAGGCTGAAAGCTGTGTGTCCCTCCAGCACCTGATGTCTCAGTGGCTCCCAATATCCCTATGGGCTGTTCCGATTGGAGAACAGAATTTATTAATAAAGATGGGTCCAAACTGGAGCAGTACTTCAAATCCCCCTGAACTTGAGGATTGAGTGATTTCCACGTGCATATATTTTTTTCAATAAAAATTGAAGCAGCGTCTTTTAAACACCTGTTTAGTCATCTTTAAACAATACTACATTTATTTTGATTTAAAACGAATAGAAACACAAGAGGTCCAAGGTGCTGCGGAGCCTAAATCTCTCTGCCTCCGGGGAAACTGTGGGAGGGATACTGTTTTAGAGAGGAAGAATTTTCCCTGCACATGCAATGCTGACAGACCCTGGTCGTCAGCGGGCAGGATCGAATTGGGGACCTCTGGAGCTTAGTACATGAGCCTCTACCACATGAACTAAAAGCCAATTGACTGTTAACCAGACTCATTAATTGCTTTCTCTTTAAGTGGTCTTTAAGTGGTACACTAGGTGGGACAAAACACCACACCCAGAAGGTGTGTGGGTTACATACTTCCCCTAGCTGAGGAAGTGTGTCCTGAGCTTCAGAGACTTCCCAGTTGGAATCCCGGATGAGCCCCCACTTGTAACGCTGACAGACACCGGTTGCTGACAGGCAGGATTGAACTGGAGACCTCTGTGTATGAGACTCTACCACCTGAGTTAAAATCCACCTGGCTCTTAGCTAAGGCTGTAAAGCAGACTCATTTTATCTCTCTCTCTAAGTGGTCCCGGTGCCACTAGATGGGACAGAACACCACACCCAGGAGGTGTGGGGGTTACACACATCCTTTTCATGCCAAGGGGTCGGGGAGATTTGTCTATAGCTAAACTCTCTTCAAGAGCCACCATTTGTTCTTCTGTTTGCCCAGCTGCCTGTGTTGGCCAGTGCACTGTGGGATTTTATCATGGACCCCTTCGGCTCTTCATTGGCTGCTTAGTTGTTTATTTTGCCCCTAAGGGCAAAGAAGGGATCAGACCTTGTGCCCGATCTATAGATTATAGAGGAATATAGATATAATCCCCAATTATCACTTTGAGGGTTGACAGGTTCTTGTCCCAAGATCAGGCCCAGTATTTATGCAAATCATTATATAATGGGAAACTCCGATGTGCACAGCTGCAACACTCACACTACAGGAACTCCTCTATATTTACAAATAGTTTATTAATACATTTAGCACAGTCACAAACACCCCAGCTCAGGATACTACAGAGTGTACATCTGCACATCCATATACTCACGCCATCCCTTGTAGAACAACCTGAAATGTGAGCCGTCATAGAATCATAGGACTGGGAGGGACCTCAAGAGGTCATCTAGTCCAGTCCCCTGCACTCAGGGCAGGACTAAGTATTATAGACCATCCCTGACAGATGTTTGTTCAACCTGCTCTTAAAAATCCCCAATGATGGAGATTCCACAACCTCACTAGGCAATTTATTCCAGTGCTTAACCACTCTCACAGTTAGGAAGTTTTTTCTAATGTCCAACCTAAACCGCCCTTACTGCAATTTAAACCCATTGCTTCTTGTCCTATCCCCAGAGGTTAAGAAGAACAATTTTTCTCCCTCCTCCTTGTAACAACCTTTTACATACTTGAAAATTGTTATCATGTCCCCTCCCAGTCTTCTCTTCTCCAGACTAAACAAACCCAGTTTTTTCAGTCTTCCCTCATAGGTCATGTTTTCTAGACCTTTAATCATTTTTGTTGCTCTTCTCTGGACTTTCTCCAATTTGTCCACATCTTTCCTGAAATGTGGCGCCCAGAACTGGAGGACACAATACTCCAGTTGAGGCCTAATCAGCGCGGAGTAGAGCGGAAGAATTACTTCCTGTGTCTTGCTTACAATACTCCTGCTAATACATCCCAGAATGATGTTTGCTTTTTTTGCAACAGCATTACACTATTGACTCATATTTAGCTTGTGATCCACTATGACCCCCAGATCCCTTTCTGAAGTACTCCTTCCTAGGTAGTCATTTCCCATTTTATATGTGTGCAACTGATTGTTCTTTCCTAAGTGGAGTACTTTGCATTTGTCCTTATTGAATTCCATCCTATTTACTTCAGACCATTTCTTCAGTTTGTCCAGATCATTTTGAATTTTAATCCTATCCTCCAAAGCACTTGCAACCCCTCCCAGCTTTTTATCATCCGCAAACTTTATAAGTGTACTCTCTATGCCATTATCTAAATCACTGATGAAGATATTAAACAGAACCGGACCCAGAACCGATCCCTGCGGGACCCCACTCATTATTCCCTTCTAGCATGACTATGGACCACTGATAACTACTCTCTGGGAACAATTTTCCAACAAGTTATGCACCCACCTTATAGTAGCTCCATCTAGGTTGTATTTCCCTAGTTTGTTTATGAGAAGGTCATGTGAGACAGTATCAAAAGCCTTACTAAAGTCAAGATATATCATATCTACCGCTTCCCTCTATCCACAAGGCTTGTTACCCTGTCAAAGAAAGCTATCAGATTGGTTTGATACGATTTGTTCTTCACAAATCCATGCTGACTGTTATTTATCACCTTATTATCTTCTAGGTGTTTGCAAATTGATTGCTTAATTATTTGCTCCATTAACTTTCTGGGTACAGAAGTTAAGCTGACTGGTCTGTAATTCCCCAGGTTGTCCTTATTTCCCTTTTTGCCCTTTTCCATTCTTCCAGAATGTCTTCCATCTTCCATGACTTTTCAAAGATAATTGCTAATGGCTCAGATAACGCCTCAGTCAGCTCCTTGAGTATTCTAGGATGCATTTAATCAGGCCCTGGTGATTTGAAGACATCTAACTTGTCTAAGTAATTTTTGACTTGTTCTTTCCCTATTTTAGACTCTGATCCTACCTCATTTTCATCTTCCTCATCACCATCATCTTCCCCCTCATCACCAGTAGCCATCATTCTGGCACCTCCCAAGGGCTACATCTCCTTCTACTACTGCCCCTAGGCTTTTATAAGATGTTATGCTGATTCCACTATGTTTGATGCAAGGCTTTCCCTCCTTTTCCTTCTTTGTATTTCCTCACCTTTATAACTTTGGAGTGTCCTTCTCCTGTAGGTTAGTGTTCTCAACTTATTATCACATAGGTCAATTTGTTACCATGGCCATTTTGTTGTTAGGTATCTCAGATGTAGCTCATGTATCTGTTACATATGTCAGTTCGTTGCCATAACACTCTTGTGGTTGGGTCATGTTCCTGTGGTCAGAAATCCCCCTTAAGCACTCTATTTGGGGCGTTTATCTGTTCAGAGTTCATAGGCCTCAAGCCTTATGCCAACTTGCTGAAGTCAGTGTCTTACAGGACACAGGCCTGTAGGTTCCTTGCATTACTGATGAATATAATGTGAAGTCCCTGTAGTGGGAAGTGAAGCGAGGCTCAGCCAAGAGAAACCACCAGTTTGTAGAAATACCCTTGACAAGAAGCCCCTCCGGACATAGAAAAGTGTTTCTAGTTACTAAGGTAGCAGTGGGTGGTGACCTCTGTCATGTGACAGGCCATTATCACATTAATCCAAGTCATGGGACTAGGCAGGGCCAGGAAATAGCAACCAGTTCCTCTCCAGCACTCCTTTGTGTCAGACCCGTATCACCTGGAGGCACAAGTGAACTAAAAGCTTTCACTGAATGAAGCCCCTTCAGTCTCTCACTCGGAAAGGGAATTTGGCAGGGATGGCTGCACTTCCAGATTTTCCTGGAAGCAAATGGAGTTGCAGAGAAATCAGTGAGAGCGACCTCTTCCGTGCTGCTACAAGTGGGATTGGCAGTGGGAGCAGATGAATGACTTCCCACCGCCCCCGCTCCCCAGAATCTTGTTGCTCAGTGACCTCCAACTGGGGTAGGGTGAGCTGCAGCATCACATCCATTTTCCAACACTGACAAATAGGATTAGGGGGGCCTCTGACATGTTGCTTAAAGGAACTGCCAGGCCCAGCCTGGGCACTGGAGGCTGATCTGCTGCTGTGACCAAAAAAGGGGGCGCTTGATTTTCTTGGATGGCGGGGGGAGCCTACTGATGGGCAGTTTGTATTGGTGCTCTGGAAGGCTTTGCCCTTTCTCAAGAGATCTTCAGGTGAGTTGGGGACCAATCTGTCTCAGCCTCGGGCAGCTGCATGAGCATTGGCTGCTGGATTTCAGGTCACTACTACATGTGGGGTTGGAAACTTGCAACACATCCCAGTGGGAGCACTCAAGCTGCTGTGAATAGTCAGTCACAATTATTTTTAAAAATACAGTGATCCAGGCAGCAGTATCTCTTGGGAATGGCACTTCCCCAGCAGCAAGGTGACATCACTGACCAGTATCGGGGGTAGCTGTGTTAGTCTGTATCTACAAAAACAACAAGGAGTCTGGTGGCACCTTAAAGACTAACAGATTTATTTGGGCATAAGCTTTCGTGGGTAAAAACCTCACTTCTTCAGATGCATCTTCAGAAGTGAGGTTTTTACCCACGAAAGCTTATCACTGACCAGTATGTACAGACCACAGGGCTGCCAAGTGTCAGGTGTCTCATCTGACATTCATTTGGCAACCCTGTCACTCCTGTCCTTACTGCAGATGGAATCCAGTGAAGGCAGAGTCTGTAGTTCCTCCTGTCAGTCACTAGAGGTCACAGTTGCTTCATATTTTGGAAGCAGGCAGGGGCAGGGAAGTACTTGCGAAATGTTCCGTAAGAGGTAACATGTTGTCAAGTTGATGATGCACACAGGGCCACTGTGCCAGGTTATGAAATGTAAACGTTGTATTTGTGCTTATATAAGATGCTTTGCTTTTCCTTGGGGAAATGTCCTGGTTTTCTGACCTTTAGGGTTTGCCCCTCCTGTTCCTGATGGGGCAGGCGAAACTTAACTGGTTTTCTGAACTTGGAATATGAGCGTGTGCCACTCCACGTTCTGGAAGGCTGCGTGCTGGGCAGTAATCAGAGCTCCCTGAACACAGGGCTCTGTAAGGGATCAGAGAGGCTGGTCTGGCATTTAGATCTGAACATGGACAGACCCAGGCTCAGACTAATCTTCCCTGGGAAAGAGCTTCCCAGCCAGGGCCTGCTGCTGAGAATGCTCTGCCTGTGCCCCAGGAGTCTGACCTGGGCTTTGTTAGCTGTAGTGCCCCTGGGCAGTGTAGCCAGGTTGGTGGATCACGGGTGGGGTGAACAGTCTCTGAGACAGCGTCACCTTGAGGTATTATGAGTCTTGTAAATCAGGGCTACTGCTAGGGTTTGGAATGATATCCTGAAACTCATGGGGGTTTGATACAGTTTGAGAGCCATGGTGTGATATGCTCAGATAATTTGGCTGCTGCACACTGTCTGAGCTGTACTTTGTGTGTGACATTTACCTTCAGTCCCAGAGAAGGAATTCCAGTCTCAACCAGGGGAATTCAGGAGTGACACCACTTTGTAGAGGCTGAAACGTCCCAACTGTAAAATACAACAATTAGTGTCAGCAGCCACTGGCTTCCTTTGTAATTCCCTCCCCAGTCTTCATTTCCCACACCAATCCATGTAGCTTTTCATCCATTGATAAATTGTGACTCTTTACACTATAGGTCAGGGAGTTTATGGCCACTGAACTTCCACACTAAGGGCCAGATCTTCTGCTGGTACAAATCAGTATAGATCCACTGACTTCTAAGTAGCTTAGATGTAGATTTACACCAGCCGTGGATCTGGCCTTGACCATCACTGGGAGATCCTTTGAGCTTTCTTTAGGGAAGTCGTGAGGCACCTATCGGTCTCTCCCTAGCATTATGAGCCCATATGTAACACAAACACTAGCTCTGGGCTCATTTTATCCCACTTTTTAGCTCTTCCCATATTCCTAAGTTTCTGACGTCTCTACAGTCACTCCCACGATGCTGCTGTTACAACGGCAAAAGACTGTCACAATTTAATTGTAGGCCCAGCCTGTGAGACTGGGCTCCCTATGGAACTCCCAGCATTTTCTAGGGTATGGTCAAACCTAGGGAAAATAGGACAGGGATGGGGGAACCTGACACTCAGCAAAACGGAGCCCATCCCTGAATTCTGAATGTTCAGAACTAAGTATGCCACAGAGGCTGGCTTCTTGGCTGAATCCTAAGTAGAAATGAGACCGTGAGAGACAACAACAGGCTTCCCACATCTGCAAAACTAAAATATAGCTTTGACTGCAGGAACCGTTTCATTATTTTCCATTGAGAATCTTGACCCTCCCTTTATTTCCTCTCCTCTGGCTCCTCCTTTATTGCTTTTTCTTTAGCAGAAGCTACAATGCTTATGCTCAGGGGATGGAGTTTGGGAACTTTGCCTTAGAATAACATTCATATGTGAAATACAGGATCAATGAAAGCTGCAGCTGCACATGGATTGAAATCCACACATAGTCACATGGTCCTCAGCAACCACTGCTGCAGCTCTGTGATTTTATTCCCAGAATAAAGGAATCTTGCTATAAAAACCCACAGAGGGAACAGGACAGACAGAGATGCTCATTTCTCTCTGTTTACGTATCTCCTGCAGGTTGATGGGTTGCCAGCTCACAGCTGCTTGTTGTGAGGATCTCTCCTCTGTTCTCAGTATCAACCAGACTCTGACCGAGTTGGAGCTGAGGGGGAACCTCCTTAGAGATTCAGGCGTGCAGCTGCTGTGCGAGGGACTGAAGCACGCAAACTGCAAACTGCAGAAACTGGGGTAAGTATTTACAGGTTCCTTTTCTGTAAAGAACTTGGCAGTTGTGCCGATGGTGTGAGACTGTCAGCTCCCTGCGAGTACATGGTGAGGCTGACAGCTGAGTAACCCTGCAGCACCTGATGTGTCAGTGGTTCACAACATCCCGATGGCCTGTCATGTTTGTAAACTTGAAGTTATAAAGAAAGATGGGCCCAAACTGGAGCTCTACCTCCAAACTCCTCCTCCTCCTCTCTGAACTTGAGGAATAAGTGTTTTGCCTGTAATTGAATACATGTGCTGGTAGTATCACCTATTATTAACCTTGCCTGATACTTCCTATTGTAAGTCGGTCTTCAGTTGCTTATAAATTGGCTGAACTCTAACTGCTTGGGTGGAAATTTTCCGCACCGGGTGTCTGCTTCAGGCTGAACTTTTTTAGTAAATTTAAGCTCAACAGTGCAAATGCTTCCAAGAACAAGGTTAGGATGGACATATATTTTTATCAGCTATTTTGTTGAGGAGATCTCGCCCCCACCCCCCCATACGTTGGAGCAAGGACTCAACATTCAGCGGGTCACAGCCTCTTTGTTAGATGTGCCTTTTGCTTTTCCTGTGAAAATCTTCCCAAACAGGCATCTCTGGGCCTTCCTATGCTCTGTCCCAAGCCTACAGACCAGCTCAAGTTATTTGCATCCTCCAAAGAGGCTCAAGGGCTGTCCAATTAGACAGCAGGCTCTTATGTGTCACAGCCTTTTGTAGGTATCCCATGCCTGCCTTCCAGCAGGACCTAATAATTACGCAGGGACATTTGCTCTATGGCCAATCAGACTTGGGGAGTGGGGACAAAGCAAGAGGTTTGGGATAAAAGGCTGAGTTGATCTTGACAGAGGGGTCCTCTTTTTTGATTTGACAAATGGCTGTGACCTTTTGTCCAAGGGGAGACTCCACCCTGCCGAAGGGTTGTTGGGACTGGAACCTGCCTGGGTCTCCATAGAGGTGATGTGGGAGGGGGAGCATTTAAATCCTGTTATTATTTTATGTTTTCTCTGTATGTTTTTGTCCTTAAATAATTGCACTCTGCTTTGAGAGTGCTGGTTGGTTACTAATAAACCACAGTTATAGCCTTTGGAAAGAGAGCAAAGTCCAGGGGCTGCGTTTAGTCAGACCTTCTGGGGATAATCAGAGTGCAACTACCGGCTGCCACAGCCTAAATCCCCGGTCAGAAGGGAACAGGATACGGGTCCCTGCCCAGAGAGAGGCAGCAGCTAGAAGCCCGAGGGAGTTTTCCTTGAGCAGACCACAGAGAGGATCAAAGATGCAATTACTCTAAAACTCTGACAGCCGGGAGTACAGGGACCATCCTGAATTCTGGTTGGTCAGTGGAAAGGACTAAGGGCGATGCTTAGGGTGGAAGTCTTTCCCCACCCCTTATTCCTCATTGGTCATTGGCAGAGGGATGGGGCTTGAAATGTCTGGCTCATTCCCAGGGCGGTCCAGTCAGGGTGAAGTGCAAGGAGCAGGGCTTACGCAGGAAGTCCCAACCAACACTGGTTTCTCATTAGACTAGGAGTGGGGCTTGGGACAGGATGTGAGGCAGGCCTTCTGGTCCATTCTCAATGCTGATTGGTCCGGGAGAGAAGCAGGTGGGCGGGGCCACCTGTCATAACAGCTGGGACAAGCCCCATTCACATTGTGATTGCTTGTCTCTGCATTTCTCTCTCTTGCAGATTGAAGAATTTCCTTCTCACGGATGCTTGCTGTGAGGATCTTGCGGCTGTTCTCAGCATCAGTGACAGCCTGACAGAGCTGGAGCTGGGTATTGACTATCTCAGAGATTCTGGAGTGCAGCTGCTGTGCGAGGGACTGAAACACCCGAACTGCAAACTGCAGAAACTGGGGTAAGTAACATTTGGCCTCCTCTGTGCATTTACAGGCATCCTTTGTGTAAAGCGCTTGGCAGGGTGTGTGGCTGGTGGCTCATGTCTGCTCCCTGCAGCTACATGGAGATGCTGAGAGATTAGTGTCTCTCCAGCACCTGTGTCATTGGCTCCCAACATGCACCAGACTGCCCTGCTTGGAAAATAGAAATTTTTAAGTAAAGCTGGGCCCACACCAGAAGCTGGCTCCACAGCCCCCTGATATTTAGTGAATAAATAATTTATTTTAAAAAATACTCTTACTAAAATGCATTTGCTTTAAAACAGTGCAGTCTTTTCCCATCAGCTAGCAGCCTATTTTGTAGAGAACTTTAATGACTTTTGACACCTTGACATATTGATTTCTCATTTCTTGACATATTGGTAGCTCCTGCCTTGAAATTCAAAGAGTTGGGGCGGAAGCTTCTCTCAGCTGAGAGGCACCACCAGTTTGGAGAAATACCCTTTGAAGTGCAGCCCTCTGGGAGTGGGGACATGTGATCACAGTAACAAACCGGGCAGGTTAGAACAGAGGCCAATGTTGGACTCATTATACAACACAAAACCCTTTGGGGCAAGCTGTGGTTCCTCCCTTTTCTATTCCAGTACATGTCTGCTCGGTGGTTCTTCTTTCACGACTGAACTTCAAACCTGGTGTGGGGTGCTCCTGGGACTTTGGGCCAGATTTTCAGAATTGCTCAGAACCCAGCAGCTCCCATTGTTACTCTTCTGCCCAAGTTTTCCAAAGACCTGCACGTTGGATTCTGAGATCTCTTGGAAAGCTGCAAAAGCACAAGCAGAGTGAACGGCAAAATCAGCCTCCCAGCTAACGTCCATCATTGGAGGTTTGGGGTTAGTGCCACTGACCCCTAATGCAGGGATCTCCATTCCCTCCCAAAAACATCAGATCCACAGTCTGGAGGGCTGACCTGCTTCTGTCCCCACCTCTCCCCTTCAGCCATCAAGGGAAGCCTCAAAGCTCTGCCTGTCTGTGTGTAGATGGATGGGATCCAACTCAGGGCTAGTTGATTTCTCCTTTTATTCTCACCATCAGTGTCTCTTCCTTATCTTCCCTCTTGAGGATAAGGTGCCACTCTCCATTACACAGCCTGCAGAAAAGAGAATCCACCAGCTGCTATCAAAACCCCTCCTCTCTGTAGGGAAAGAAGACATCCATTAGTGGTTTCTCTTCCTATCACCCCATTGACTTTCCTTCCCTCCCCTCCCCCTTGCTCTGGGAGCCTTCTGCTCAGGACACCGGCAGCCTCCTGTTTCCTCCTGAGGATCAAAACCTACAGATCACTGGTGCCTCCCATCTGTGTGGCCCTGCAAAGAGTCCTGCCCCTTTTATCCCTCATAGGCTGGAGGAATGTTGGGAGTGAGTCATTCACAGATGGTGGCATGAGAGGCAGTGATGCCAAATGGCCAGACAGCTCAGGAATGTGATAGTACCTCGTCTGCCCCCAATTCAGCTCCGTTTTCATTGCTTGGCTGAGCCTGGAACTATGAAATTCTCAGCTCACTGGGGGAAACATCTTTGGGTTTCAAACAATAAAATATACCTTCATTACAACTGTCAGAAGCCCTGCCTCTGAGCCCCTGCCTAGGCAAAGATGCCCATCTGTCAATGCCCCATCCTGGTCTCTAATCTCTGTGCAAGTTTTCTCTTCCCTTTCACACTACACCCCCATTTCCCTGTCTCTCTCTTTCCTCTCATTCTCTCTTCCCGCCCCACCTCCAATGGGCTTGCTATAGGACACTGACCTTTCTGAAAGTGCATCATCCCAACCCCTTGTCTTTCATGTTCAGTGTAAAATTAACCTTTGGACACTACAGCTCCCTGACCCTCAAAACCACAACTTGTCTGGTGAGTGATTCATAGGCCTCATGCCCTAGACTTGTATTGTTTGAGTTTCAATTGTTTTTTTGAATGAGCAAACCACAAGCAAGTCAATGTGTCCAACTAGCCATGGCTGAATGGGCTCAGCCTTTGCCCTCCATACTGGCACTGTCATACCCAAAAGTATTGGAGCTAAATCAGTGCATCTGTCCTCATGCATATAGATTAGAAGGCCAGAAGGGATCTTGTGACAGCTAGTCTGACCTGTATAACACAGGCCAGAGAACTTCCCTGAATTAATTCCTGTTTGAACTAGGGAGTCTCTCTTAGAAAAAAGATCCAATCCAAACCCAACCACAAGTGTTGCACAAGAGGAATGGGCCCACAAACAAACCCTTAAAAACAAGCAAACATCCTATTTAAATATCGTCACCCCTCACACAACACATTCACCACTTCCACTGACCGACTCTGCTCTTCTGTAAGTCCTATGCTCTGCCATGTGCAGTAACGCAACGCACACATCACATTCCTCACAACCGCACTATAATGCGGACCTTCACTCTGACCTTGGGAGCGTGTGTATCTGCTGGACACCCGTGCCTTCACATTTCCTAGGACGGCATCATTTGCAATAGCTGAGACAAAGCTAGTACCTTGGTTTCTCTCTCAGGGGAACTCCCAGGACTATAGAGGGATGAGGATCCCTTTGAGGGTGTGAGGGCTGAGGGTTGGCTGGGTACTTACCCTCTGGCCTGTCCTTTGTGAGGCTGGGAGGGCAGGAGGTGCTGGTGCCTGTGCCTGTGCTCCTCAGAGGCAGGAAGGAGCTGACTGCAACAGCTGGTTGTGAATCTCCATTCCCCGCCCCCACGCACACACGAACATTCACAAAAAATGGACTTTTCTGTGTAGTTGAACAAAGCCATTTTCCATTTAAAAAAAAGTTTCAATGGAGAATTTTCAGCCAGCTCTGCTAGCTGCAGTACCGGGAGCCTCCGAAGCTGCTTTGCCCAATGGCAGCTCCAGTGCCAGATGGCCTGACAGGGACTCCACAAGCTGAGCCACTGTTTCATTGTAGCCCTACCTCCCGAGAGGGCTGTGCCCCATGTGTAGAGGACAACAGGGGGACCTGGCTTCTCCTATACCACTCTCTGGTTTGGCTGCAAGGTCTTACCTACAGCTGGGGTACTCGAGCCCTTGAGATCCTGGGTCTGAGAGAGCTGCACCATCAGAGCATTCCTGGCTCCTCTTCTTTCCTCTCTCAGCCATGACCAGAGAGTTAAAGGAGGAAAGACAGACTGCCCCCCAAACGATTCCTCTTGTGGAAGAGAGCTGTGGCCAGAGCAGATGCAAGACTGGCTCAGAAAACCCCCTGGCCAAAAGGGAGCCTGCTCATTGCTACTTTTATAATTTAATATAGCGTACTTCAGTTTAGAGTTATTTGTATGAGCCTCCAATGGAATCCAATTTAAAAAGATCTTGAGACTCTGCCACAAAGAGGAGACCCCTGGTGTGCTGATTACCTGGGAGTGGAGGCAGAGAATTCTGGGAGCTCTGCAGAGGGGCGGTTCTAGTCTCTGGCTGCCTGTCAAATTTTGGCCATCTCTAACCAGCAGGAAAAAAAGGAACACCCACAATACATGGATGGGGTGAGAATTATCAGTCTGCCAGTTTTCAATCCATTTCATATGTGTTGTATTGATTTTTGTACAGTGCTATTTTTTAATCAAAATGCCGTGTGCTAATAAATCAAGTTTCTTGCAGAAATCTAAGTACATCATCTCAGTAGATACCTTTATCAACCAGACTCATAATCTCAAAGACGGGTGTCAGGTCTTGTCAAACAAACCTGTTTTCTATTAACTAAATTGACTGCCATTATTGATATTCAATCCTTTACCTCTTTATTACTAGATCCATCTCTGCTGTTCCATTATTTTTTCCTGGGTTGATGGGAGGCCAAATGGACTATAATTCTCAGTTCATTCCATTTGTCATTTTAAAATATCAGCACAGCATTGGCTTTCTTTCAGTCCTCTGGAACTTCCTCAGTTTCCCAAGATTTATTTAACATCAACAGTCCAGAAAGCTCCTCAGCCAATTATTATTGAAAAAAATTGGTGCAGTAAAGACCTTCTGATTTACAATAATTTAACTCTCAGATGCCATTTAATCCTCTTTAGATAGTGTTGGAACAGAAAATATTTTATCACCATTATGTGTTATGAATAAACCCTCCAGCTTCCTGGAAAAATGGGTTTGTTTAGTTTGGAGAAGAGAAGACTGAGAGGAGACATGATAACAGTTTTCAAATACATAAAAGGTTGTTGCAAGGAGGAGGGAGAAAAATTGTTCTCCTTAACCTCTGAGGATACGACAAAAAGCAATGGAGTTAAACTGCAGCAAGGGCGGGTTAGGTTGGACATTAGGAAAAACTTTCTAACTGTCAGGGTAGTTAAGCACTGGAATGAATTGATTAGGGAGGTTGTGGAATTGGAGACTTTTAAGAACAGGTTAGACCAGGGATGGCCAACCTGAGCCTGAGAAGGAGCCAGAATTTACCAATGTACATTGCCAATGAGCCACAGTAATATGTAAGCAGCCCCTCATCAGCAGAGCCAGGGGTTGAGCAGTGAGCACCCCCCGGCACACTGGAAAGTTGGCACCTGTAGCTCCAGCCCTGGAGTCAGTGCCTATACAAGGAGCAGCATATTAACTTCTGAAGAGCCACCCCTGGGTTAGACAAACACCAGTCAGGGATGGTCTAGATAATACTTAGTCCTGCCATGAGTGCAGAGGACTGGACTAGATGACCTCTTGAGGTCCCTTCCAGTCCTGTGACTCTAATTCCTGTCAGCTACAAAACAAAAGTAGATATTTAATATTTCTGCCTTTTGTTCCAGATATATTAAAAAACATTCCTTTTAATTATTCTTAACCATATAGTCCATAGATGCTTTTGCTGTTGAGACTTTTAGCTTCACTTATCAATTGCCTGCCCTTCTTAATTTATGATTTATATTAATTGCCATTAACCTGTCTTTTATCCTCTCCTATCATTACTAAATAGGTTGTAGTCATTAATTTAAACATTCTAATTATGTGAATCCTCTCATAGGTTCTAGTAATACCAACTACGACAGAATTTCTCATGTGAGCATTTCCAAATCCTCCTATTTATTACCCAGACTCCTAGCAATAGTACATAGAAAACCAAGGAATTTCCTTCATGTCATCTTGAGTGTCCCAGAATGACCCAGTAATACATTCTGTGGTCAATAATAGGTTTCTTTTATATGTAGCAACTTCAAGGGTTCAGCCATGGAGGTTAACTACAGACTTCCCATAGCAATTCAATAGGCCAAGAAACACACTCCCTTTAGAGAGAGTTTTTGATTGTGGAGCCTGCCTTCCAGCATGCAGTGAGATCATGTGTCCCAGGCCTGGAACCTTACAAGGAGCACAAGTCGGATTCACTGTGAATTCCTTCATTTTATAAGTATTGTGAACCCCACCTCTAGCCTTTGTAAGTGGTTCTGATACAGGCAAGGGAAGAAAGTCATTTATTACAGACCCAGAAAGTCTCTCGGGGAACAGGGAACCCAGTTGTGCTAAACAGGTGGGCTGGGAGCAGGATCTGTTCTGTTCTCAGTAATATATGTAGCTTGGAGTTTGGCTGTAAGGAAAAATGTCATCTGTCTTCTAGTTTGGAAGGGGTTTGGCTCCCACATGCCTTGGCTGATAGGGTACGTGGTTACTGCAGAGTTAACCTGTTACCAAGGTTTTAGCCCTAACTCCTCTGCTGTCCACAGACAAAAGCCTTTGACCCAGGTTTGGAAGTGCTGTAAGCCTTGGCTAGCTTATCTGACTAGGGCAATGGTGCCCAAACATGACTTGAGTGTGGCTTAGCAGGGTGGACACTCAATGCCCTTGCTTGGCTAACCTGGGTTCCCAGAACTAGACATTCAGAGCTGGGGTAACTCTGCAGTGATGATATAGGTATAGTTTTAGATACTGGGGAATGTTTTGGGAGAGGCAGAGGAGCTCACACAGCAGCTTTAGATTGAATTAGCATAAGCAGAAAGGAGCTTGAGTATAAGCACTGGGAAAGGGTTTGAACTATTACTCCGTGCCTGTTAGGATTCTCCAGCCCATTACAAACACCCATGCAGTCTGCTGCCCTCCCTTCAGCTCATCTGAACATTCCCTTGTGGAACACGGGGTGACTGACAGAGGCAGGGGCACGTGGACAGGAATCCACACAGGGGTCATTGGTGCCAACAGTCCCACTGCCCCCTGCTAGAGCCTCGTGACTGGTCTCTTCTGAATGGATCATCCCTTTCTAGACAGACAGTGACATGAGTGAAAGAATTGCCACAAACAGGAGGGAAGTGATAACTTGTTTCCTTCTTTGTGTGTTTCTGTCTCCTGCAGGTTGTGGGGTTGTGATCTCACAGCTGATTGTTGTGGGGATCTCTCCTCTGCTCTCAGCACTAGCCAGTACTTGACAGAGCTGGAACTGGGGTATAATGAACTTGGAGATGCCGGAGTGCAGCTGCTGTGTGAGGGAGTGAAACATCCAAACTGCAAACTTCAGAAACTAGGGTAAGTAGCAGCTGGCTTCTCTGTGCCTATTGACATTGTCCTATCGTGATTTCAGCTCTTTCTGCTAGAATCACAGCACTACAATGAATGCAGCAACAACCCTTAAAAAACACCTACTGTCTTCCCAAGGAGTCAGAAAGAGACGCACTACTATGTAGATTTATCACCTGTATTCGATGAGAAGTTGGATCACACAGCCACTCTACATGCATCATAAAGGCAGTGTATTTTACTGAAGACCCTTCAATTAATTTACTCACTATGTGTGAATGAGAACAGGGTCATAGGAGAGTTCATAATTTGACTAGAATAACCCTCTGTCATTCAAATCCTTTACCTTCATTGTAATCAACGAATCCTGGGATAAACCTAACAACCTGAGAAAGAAACAGAAAGAGGAAAAAGGGAAGCGGGAAAGGACAAAAAGACAAAGAAATTCAGTAGAAATAATCATTAGCTGGGGATTGTCTATAGGAGCAGCCGGGATGCTTTGTCCTTCACCCGTCTCTTCCCCAGCCTGCCCCTCTCTCTAGGCAGCAGTTTTCACCGAGGTTGACAGCACTGTAGGTCCCATTAGCTCACCCTGGAATTTCTGCTCTAGCCAATGACTGACCAGTGTCAAACCTCCCATTCCTGAGCAAGTTCAAAGAGAAGCTAGGAAAAGGCCAACTACAAGCTCCACCTGACTGAAGCCAACATTCCAGACCCAGCACAGTCTGGATTCAGGCTAACTATGGAATTGATGCTGCTTTAATGGAACTGATGGATGCTCTTCTCTTGTCACTGGATAGAGGATAGAAAATGAAAGATGAGTGCGCAATGACTAGATGTCTATTTTTCAAGAAACGATGATTTCTCATAAGCATGGGCCTCCTGTCCATTTACCAAGATAGATGGATGGTACTGGTACTTCCCTCCTGAGCCCACGCACATGCTGTTTTTTTATTTGGGAGACATCTGTAACGCACTCAAAACAGCAGATTGTACAAGATAACCATCAATCCTGATGGGACTTTCCCTAATGACCCGAGACCTAAAGACTATGTGCTGCAAGAGGATTGGACCACATCAACCACATCCAGAATGCATGGACCATCTAATTGGCCCAACGCTACAAAGGTGATCCCTGAGATGGCGCAAGCATGAAATGACACCTATCAAGGTCCAGGCCTGTCACAAGGCACTTCTCCAGCTGTCAAGTGTGCAGCACTGCCTAGCCAGTTTTCACAGCTTCTCCACTACAAACACATAGTTTGTTATTTTTCCATCACATGCACATTTAATCCTCTGTTTTCAGACAGGGCAGGATATAGCACAGTTACACACGAGGAGAAGCCTGCCCCACAGCTCCTCTCCTCCACCCAGCTTCCTGTTCCTCCCAGTTACTGAGCCAATTGTCTCATTAGCCCAGCAATTACCACCAAGTGTCAGGAATCCCCAATGGAAACAGACTGATTGGCTCCTATTAAGCCTGCAGCTTTCTCTGTACTGCAGCATCTTCGGTGACCAGGGTGTTACAGCCATTGCTCTGTAGCTAGTCCATGTGGAAGAGAAGGGAGCTCTCTTGGTTCACCAACAACATCTGAAGCAAAGTTCCCTTCTCTTCCCTGGTTGGGCTGTCCAGAGGAAGAAGAGGTGAAAGATTCTGGTCCTTAGCTGTATCAGCCTGAGCAGTCTGCTATTGCCTGAAAGACCCCACTGGCAGTAGGAGCTCTGACCATATGATTCCATCACTTGGTTCCAGTAAACAACAACAACCACCACCACCTGAGGTAAAGATCCTAAAAAACAAAGCAGAAGGAGGTTGATCCTTTTCTTTTTATCTTTGTCTTCTATGAGGGATGCCTCCTGGCTCCATGTGTGTGGGGGTGGGAGTGTTGGAGGCAGAGTGGCAGCATTAATAGTTCCCTAGGAAGGAACACCAAATGCCCATGGCTGTCCTCTATAATTACTGAGGTTCTCCTGGTTGATGTTCCAAAAGCTGCTATTGTGTGTGATTTAACAATTACTGCTGGGTTAAGGCTTTTTGGAAAGATTCTGTGCTATTTATGATGTGAAAGGTGGAGGAGGGAAGTGGGAATAGTAGAAAATAGCTTGTAACAACACAGGGATTTAAGAGGGAAGTAAGAAAATGATGACTTGCAAAGAAATCACTCTTTGGCTGATCTCACTTGACAAGGCCTCAGACCAGAATGGACACTCATGTCCTACTGCCTGGAAGCTGTCTGGGGATTTAGATTAAAGGGAAGATGGCTCCTCCTTAATTCTCCTGATGCAGGATCAACAAAAGGAATTCTTTGTCAGCTACCTAGTTTGGTCTGCTTACTTATTACCTTGATTTGATAATTTGAACTAATTCATCTAGTGAGTCAACCTCAGTTTTGACCTTGATTTGATCATTGTGGTGTTCCATTCTTAATTAGTTTAGTCAGTGATACATATGTTCAGTGTTTATATAAAATCCATAAAAATTACCCAGACCTGGTTTATTCTTTCAAATTGCAACATGGGTCAAGTGAAGCTGAGGGCAAAGGTAATCTAGTCAAGCTATTTAAAAGACAAGGTGGGTGAGGCATTATCTTTTATCAGACCAACTTTTGTTGGGGGTGGGAAGAGGCAAGCTTTTGAACTACACAGAGCTTTTCTTCAGGTCTGTGTAAACTTGAAAGCTTGTCTCACTCACCAACAGAAGTTGGTCCAATAAAATACATTACCTCATCCACCTTGTGTCTCTCATATCCTGGGACCAAAACAGCCATAGCAACACTACCTATGAGATATTGAAGAGCTATTTGGCTTTGGTTCTAAATTTTTAACCTAGGTCTCTCACAGTAGCCCAGTGGTGTAGTGTGAGTAGCCCAGAGTTTGTGTAGTGTGAGGGTCCCCGCTCTCCCAAGCTGGGCTTCACAGTCTGAGGCACTGGGTTACTTTCTGAGAGAGCCAGGCCAGTTTACACAGCAGCAATGGTTCCCTGCAGTTTAAGGGAATGAAAATCAGAGTGCTGACAATGAATGAGCTTGTGACCTATTTCCCAGGTGTTTCTTTCTGTGTAGGGAGGGATTCTCCACCCCACTAGAAATACACCTACACCTACCCACCCAGTTCTATTCTTGGCTGACCATCCCTTCATGGAATACAGGGTAACTGCTGTAACTGGGCACTTGGAAAGGAATCTACTCACTACCAAAGCATTCTGAGTAGCTATGGGCTACACTTCAAACCATTCAGAGAGTGAAGCTGGTGCAGACACAGTGACTTGTTTACTGAACGGGGCATCTTGCGGTGAGCACGTGATCCGGTGTTCTGCAGCGGCTGACAGCTGGTCTCTGGGTGGAGTTTAAGATCATGAGCCTATGAGCTATAAAGATCTAAATGGCCTGTTGGATCACCTCTTCCCATGCTAATGCTGCAGCTACGGTCAGCAGGGGCACCTGAGTTGGATTCCCCCTTGTTGTAAAGGAGAGGGGCTGCTGGCTGCTGGAACTTTTTCCTCCTTGGCACAAAATAGCTTCAATCTGGTGACCGCTTGGCATGCTGCAAAAGACATTTGTTGGATCAGGGTTTTGGGTTTGCTGAGGGTCACTGCGGGATGCCTCCCAGAGCAATGAAGGGATGGGAAAGAGATTTTGTGTGTGTGTGTGGCTACCTGGCTGAATTCCTGTCTGAATATTTATTTTAATGTTGTTGGAGTTTTGCTGTAGTGTTGATTCTGCCTTAGGAGCCTAGAACTTTGTATAGGGGTATTTTGATAATGATTTAAATAGAAATAGCTGATTTCTCTCTCATGTCTCTGAATTCAGAGTCTCTTTAGAGATACACACTGGTATCAAGGAGGGAAACACACAGGTGTTGTAAATAAGTAGTCCTTTTCCTTTCTGTATCTGTCTGCTGCAGGTTGGAGCATTGCAGTCTAACTGCTGCTTGTTGTGGTGATCTCTCCTCTGCGCTAAGCATGAACCAGCACCTGACCGAGCTAGATATAGGGAGAAACAAACTGGGAGATCCAGGAGTGCAGCTGCTGTGTCAAGGACTGAAACATCTCAACTGCAAACTACACAAAATAAGGTAAGTACCAACTGATTTCCTTTAGTCTGTGCCCATTAACACGGTGGTGGTGTGAGTTACACTCCATTTACCAGGATCACAATACCCTTCATGGAACCTAGCCATGGACCAGCCCCACTCTGCTCCTGAGACAAAGAACAGAGACCCACTGACATCTTCATTGGTCACATTTTGCTAGTTAAATTGAATAATGGAGTTGTGAGTTCAACCCTCGACCCTTGTTAAGCAGAGCACGAATTGGCATGGACTCCGCTGGCCCAGGGTAATCCTTTGGTCGTGCAAAGCAGATATAGCCAACTCTGTCCCACCCAATCCTGCCTCAACTGAGTGGGTCTGCAGGGGCATGGAGGACCTATATAAAGGGCAAGATGGGCAGAACATGGTCCACCAGCTCTTAGGCGGGCACAGCAGCTGGGGTAATTTTAGAGCAGCCCTGAGATTTCTCTCTGCTAAACCAGAGTTCATTCTGGCCAGGATCAGAGTAGGGGAAAGGTCACTTAGAGCCTATTTCTCTACTTCCAAGTCACCGCGGCGGTGCTGAGCATAAACTTGGTGCAGCTGAGGACAGAGTCTAGTGGCTTCTAGCAGCCCTGAAATGCAGCATATTTTGATGTTACAGCACAATGACTTTACTCACTAAGGCAATAACAACAACCCCACACATGCACACGCTTCCCTCAACTCCAGCTGTCATGCCTGCTCTCCCAAAAGGGCTGGAAAGAAAATAAAACGAATGCTCATTCTGTAACAGAGCAGCACGCTATCACATAGAGAGATTGGATGAGAATATTACTGTATATTTCTCTAAACAAAACCTTACTGTTGGAATTGTTTTCTCTTTGCTATTTCCATACACCTGTTAAAACCTCCTAAATAAATAGTTTTAAAAGTTGCTCCACTCTGTTCTCCCAAACTGGCTGCAAACAAGAAATGTGAATAAATAACATCAACACAATGTGTGTTTCCCATAAAGGGCTGGGATTCCCCCTGCTCATCACCCATCATTTCAGGCCCAGTCCGCAGCGTCACCCCTGTTACTAATAACAGTGTGTCATTGGGAGCCAGCTGTGGTCTGGCTCCGGGTGCCTTTCTGGCCCATCCTTCTCATGGCAGATAATTAAGGGCTGGTCAGTGGCCTGAGCTCAGCCCTGTTATCTTTGATCTCCTTGGGGTCCCTCTGCATTGTCCTCCTGTGTCACCCAGCCTTAGCAATTGCCTCTTGCCTCCTGCTTGCAGGCTGCTCCCCGCCCCCTCTGGTGTACTGGTGCTGCTGCTCCCAGCCACAGTCTGAGTTACCCTATGGCCCAGGGTTACCCTACACACCACTCAAGCACCCCCCTACTCCTTGCCTTTCCAAACCTCTCGTAAGGATTCAGGGGCTATAGGGAGGTGGGATGGTGGGGCTGTGAGAAGTGACTGTACCAGCTGGAGGCAGGAATGGGCAGGAGAGTGGAGCTGTGGAGGCCAGACCCCTAATCTGGTGTATGGGGGAAAGGGGCTTTAAACATTCATTTGCAGCATAGGAGGCTCAGAGAGGTGTGAGTGGCCCGTTCCTCTTGATGGAGTGTTCTTAGCTGAATGAGGACAGCCCTGGGAGAGGAAACAATAGGAATGAGAGATGTGAACTGCTCCATCCATCTGGGTGGGTGTTCTCATTCTCCTCCCTGTGGTTTCGGCTCTTGTGGACCTGTGCATTGCACTGAGCATGCCTGGTCTCAGCTCCCTATCCCGGTCTTGGGGCTTGTCTATACTTACGTGCAGGTTCGGCGGCAGGCAATCGAACTTCTGGGTTTGATTTATCGTGTCTTGTCTGGACGCGATAAATCAAACCCAGACGTGCTCCCCGTCGACTCCGGTAATCCTGCTCGGCGTGAGGAGTACGTGGAGTCGATGGGGGAGCCTGCCTGCCGCGTCTGGACCGTGGTAAGTTCGAAGTAAGGTACGTTGACTTCAGCTACGTTATTCACGTAGCTGAAGTTGCGTACCTTAGTTCGAATTGGGGGTTAGTGTAGACCAGGCCTCATTGATGTCTTGCTGTCTGTAATCAGAGGTACTAATGCTTATGTAGGGCAGTGACCTCTGAAATATTTCTAAACTGGTCATTGGTCCCGTTCAATAGCTAATCTCAGGGGCAGGCCATGCTATCAGTTTCATGAAGGCCAGAGCCTTAGATTTTTCCCTAACTCTGCACCACAAGAGTTATGCGCTCCGTTCATAGGGCTGTGTATCAGGAACCTCTTGACAAAATGACCCAAAAACTTGCTTTTCTTTGATAACACTGAGTCCCATTGTTTAGGGAAGAGGGGAAGAGCTTGAGTCATGATTACAATTGCATACCAGAGTCTTTCATCTTCCCTCTAGTTATTTAATGTTATTTTCCTTGACCAATACTCCTACAATACAATTGGATTCTGCACGTGGAATTTAGAGCAACTTAAAATATTGCTATTACGCCAGAAATGTTGGTCTCTGGGCAAAACAAACCTCTGTAGAACACGAGTAACATGCACATCACATGTTGGCTGGAAGCTGCCAATGGCCGGGCAGACCGCAGCCATGGGTGCTACTTTGATTCAAAAGCCACAGCATGTCTTCTGGAGCCACCAGTTACTGCAACAGGAGATTGCCAGCAAAGCCTCTCTTTAGCAGTGGAGCCCTACAGTTGCCACAGGTGTATTTCACTCTCTTTGGGCAGTCACTTTGGGCTGACCCATGTTGAGGTTCCAAATGTTATTGTGAATAGCTTCTTAAATATTGCTTCCCAAAAGGGCAGCGGGTGGGGTGCACTAGCTGAGAGAAATTGCTATAAATTTGGGGAGGTTCAGAGCCATAGTTTGAGTCGCTGGTGTGGGCAAAAAAAGTTATAAAAAAATGTCTGATTCTTCTATCCCATAATTTTTCGGGGGCCGTATCTCAGGAACTCCTTTCTCAGATGGCCCCAGATTTGAACCTCTAGTCCCTCCCTGCCCTGGCTCCCCATGACACACAGGAATGTTCAAGACAATCCAAGTAAGCATGCGGGTGATAGAGCACTTAGAAAAGCCATCTGCAGCCCCACAACAGCAGCTGCAAACTCAACCCCTTCAAGGGCTGTGTTACTGAAGCCTTGTGGAGAGGGGGTGTTAGGAGCCCTTGCAGCAATGAGAGCTGAGATCAGGCTGCTTCCATGGGGAGATTCTGTGACATGGATTTTGCAGCCCCTGCTCCCTGTGAGCACTGAGTAGCCCCACAGCGGGACTGTCCATGTCAGTAAGTGCTCCCTGCCCTGAGCAAGGGCTGCACAATCCAGCCCTTTATGTGCAGAAAGGACATTGCTGTCCCTGCCCAGAGCTCACAAGATGAGTGGGATGTGGGGGGAGCAGGCCAGGCTACAGACTGCACCAGCGCTTCTCCTCCCCTCCCCCAAGGGAAAGGTATCTGCTGGTGGTGAGATCAGCAGGCCGGGCAGCGGCAGTGGCACAAATCCTGTGGGTGCAGCTCATGGTGCTTCATAGGGGCAGTGGGCTCAGATGTTGTCTGCAGAGAGAATTAACATGTCCTTTTCCTTCCCTGTTTTCCACACAGCTTGGGCTATCAGAGTGTAACTGAAGAAACACAGGCAGAGCTGGATGCTGTGAAAGACACAAAACCTGATCTGGTCATAGAGATATGGTAGGGCTAGTGAGCGGGAGCCACTGATCCAGCGAGGCTCTGTCCTGGCTGCCCTGCCACTAGCTTAGGAAGCAGACTGTGGGGAGGGGGAACCCTGCCCCTTTTAAGGGGGACCGCATCAACATATTTCAGTATCTATGGTAGGGGGCTGAGTAGATTGTCAGGCCCAGCCCTCCTGCCTGAGGGTGAGAGGTTCAGGAGTAGGAGCTGGATTTGCTCCATGCTTGGTGTGACCTTGGAGGGGGCAGTTGGTTTGTGGGGGGAGGGAGGATGCAGTTCAGGGCCCAAACGAGGGATGTGGGATCATGGGAGATCTGGTAACCTCCCCTTTCAGTCTCTCTACGCGAAGGATGGAGACTCAAGAACTCCATCCTCGGATCCAGAGGGGAATTGTCACTCTGTTACAACAGATCAGTCACTGTTGTTTGTGTATTTATAATAGTATTGTAGTTTTACACAATTCCACAGCAACTAAGCTGGCATTTTCCACATTACATCTCCCAGCACTTGTTCGTTCCTGATGTATGTTTGTGTCAGTTTTGTTGAGTCCAATAAAGATCATGAACCAAGAAAAAATGCCATCCTTTAGAGTTTGTATTTCTTGCCATAGTTTCTGCTGATGCACAAGAATTCTCCAGGCCTAGGAGGGCCCGCAGGGATGGTTTCTCAGACAGTTTCCCCCCCCCCCCCCATGGTTCTTGTTTCTCATCCATTATGGTCAACACCTTCAGAAGCTTGTGCAGGCAAAATAAGAGTGATTTTTAATTTCTGTGGGCTTTTGTCAGAAAGCTGGTGTAGGTGACCCCTAAGAACCCTGAATGGCCAGTTGGGAGCAGAGATCAAAGGTACAGGACAGGGAGAGGGTTAATTGTTGTACAAAATCCAAGATAAAGATGTAGGTTTTACCTACAATTGTGAGGGAGCTCAATAGCAGAGTCATTTGGGAGCCTGTACTGTATGTATTAAAAAGACATTGTTTCATTTTCTTTTCTTTGTTTGGGCAAAACACTATTCCAGTGTCCCCCACTCCTCAGGTGCCCCATCATGTCAGTAGAGGTTAGTCCCAAATATTCAAACTTGGCTAATAGAAGTTAGGCACCTAAATCCATATTTAGGCACCTAATTAAAAGTGGCCTGACTTTTCAAAAGCAGTTCCCCAGTACTGTCAACTACAAATGTTCAAAGAGTCAGGCCCACAAAATCATGAGATTTTAAACAAGAAATACATTTGTGATTCTTTTCATTTGCCTTCTGTTTTCTGAGTCCTTAGGATTCACTGTGGTCACGTTTTCAGGCTGTTCTCCACAACCAGGAGGGTTTTAAAAACTTTTTATAAATGGAAGCTGAGATTCTCCTGTAATTCCAGGAGCTGAGGGTATAAGAAAAACACCAAATGCCATGAGACTCCCCAATAAAATCTCTAGAATCTCTGGCAATACTGGTTCCCACTCACTTCAGAGTGACTTGTAAGTGCTCAGCAACTCTGCAAATCTGGGTACTTTTATTTTGGTACCTAATTCTTGCCACCACTGAACATTTTGGCCTAAATATCTGAAAGTGGGTAAATGAGATGAGAACAGTTTACAGCTCATGGCAGAACTTGCTGATCTCTGCAGAACTAGGTCATCTATATTGTTAATATTCTCTTTTGCTGGATGTTTACTAGGCATTTGTTTGAGTTTTTTGCTGCACTGTTTGTTCTAGCACTGTAGGGACAAAACAGTCCTGTTTCTTTAAACAGGGAAGGGGAGGAGAAAGGAGGCTAGTTCTCAGCTGAGAGAGAGAGACAGGAAATAGGCAAGGAAGTCCTTGCCAGGGATTACATTTAGAGAGTGAAACTTCTGGAATTTCATCTGTTTGTGGGGATTTGCCCACTCATTTTGAGGAAGAAAAGCTGATCATCATCCCAACGGAGCCAGTGCTCTTCAGGGTGAGCTCAGCATACAAAATATTTCACTTGGCTGAAATCATGTCAGAGTGGGGTTTTGTCTTGTAAAGATCAGTGACTCTCCTCTTGAGAGAAAGCGGTGGGGGAGGTGCATCTCTGCTGAGGTCTCTAGAGTCCCTCTTGCAGGGCAGGTCTCAGGATTGCAGTGTTTCCTAAGTGACTAAACCATAAAGGAGAGGAACGTTCTGCCATCCCTCTGCTTTCCTGCTGTCTGCTTTCAGCAGCTGCATCTGAGGGAGATGGAAACTGAGGAGGCACTTGGGTGGGGCATGAGACAGAATGTGTGTGTGTGTGTGTGTGTGTGTGTGTGTGTGAGAGACAGAAATGAAGAGTGAGTCTGAGTGTAAGGTACGGGCTATAGATCATAACCCTCCCATGGGGAGGCGCACACACCCCTCCCGCCCCCTTCCATCATCACGAACAGCTGAGAAAACCACTGGACTGCTGTAGGGCACAGAGTGGCCATGAGGGAGCCTGGAGGCTCTCTCCCTTTGCCAGGTGGAGACCCATCCCCAGCCCTACTTCAGCTGTTTTGAGATGTCAGAGACTGGAACTGCTGAGGCATCCTGTGGCTGTTCTGCCCACAGGCTATAGGAGGAGGAGGATGGTATCTCTGGGCAGAGAAGGCAGATTTGGGGACTGGTGCTGAGGCGGGTGTTGCTAAGGAGGTTGTTTAGGGTGGAAATAGAAACCAAAGAAGGAGCTAACCAAGGTGCCCTCCTTTCCCCAATCCCAAATCTGGATTAAAAACTTCCTTTGCTGGAAATTCAGGCAGCTTTGAGACATAGATCTAAAATCCCCACAGGAAAATCACTCTGTGAATTACACAGCATAGATCACATGCTGTGACATTTATGGACACTGTAATATTAACAACTGCTGAACAAAATACACACCCAGCCTTAACTCCTATTTATACTGGTTTGTTTACACACATTACAGTCAGTGCATGGACTATATAAGACAGGATTTAAAAACAATACATGTATATTTCAGTCATTTTGGGGCAGAGACTTTGGTTTGTGTCTACATCTGTGAGGCTCCCCTGAAGGAGCTACATAATGTTATGGCTGGTGACCATGTGTCACTGTTACTTGGGCTGTGTTTCTTGGTGTGCCAATGGGCTGCTGCTTGTGGGGTGGTGGTGGTGGGGGAGGATTAAAGGGGGGTGTTTTTTGGTTTCATAAACTCATAGACTTTTAAGGCCAGAAGGGACCATTAGATCATCTGGTCTGACACCATTTGTTTGATTAAAGCAGATCTTCCAGAGAGGCCTCCAGCCTTGATCTGAAGACTGCAGGAGATGGAGAATCCACCACTTCCTTTGGTAGCTTATTCCAATGGTTAATCACCCTTGCTGTTAGACACTTGTGCCTTATTTCTAACTTGAATGTGTCTGGCTTCAGTTTCCAACCATTGGTTCTTGCCATGATTTTGTCTGCTCTATTATACAAGTATTTTCTGTGTGGAGGTAACTTTGGGAGAAAGGGAGCTCTGTGGTCAGCCTGACAGTTTGCTCTCTGCCATGGACTCTGATTGAAGTCTCTTCTCTGAAAACTGGGCGTTGGTGCTGGGCTGAGATTCCTAATACTCTGCTCCATCCCTGAGCCCCCTCCTGAATCATGAACCCCTCATCCTCAGATCCACAGCCCTCACCCCTGCACCCCCTCCTATCCCCAAAACCCCTCCCCCTTCCCACACACCCCCTCCTGCCCTCAAACTCCCTCCCAAAGCCTGCACTCCCTTTCTTTGCATGTCCTCCCACCCCCAAACTCCATCCCAGAGCCTGCACCCCTCACCCCCTTCTGCACACCCACCCCCTGTCCCAGCCCGGAGCCTGCACCCAGCACCCAAACTCCATCCCAGAGCCTGCATCCTGCACCCCTCCTGCACCCTAATCCCCAGCCCAGGACCTGCACCCTAGAACTCCTCCCCCCACCCAACCCCCCTCCCAGAGCCTTAGGCAGGTGGGGGGGGCAGAGTTGAGGGGTGGCGGGTTCTGGGCACCACCAAAATTTCTACAAACCTGCCACCCATAAGGGTTGGGGCAGTCAGAGGACAGGTAGTGTCCTAGGGGGGCAGTTAGGGGGGGTTCTCAGGAGGGGGCAGTCAGGGGACAAGAATCAGGGAGGGGTTGGAGGTTCTGAGGGGGGTAGTCAGGAGATGGGAAGTGGGAGGGAGTGGATGGGGGTGGGGCTAGAGCGGAGCTTCCCCCCTCCCCCCTCGTGTCCTCTTTTTTGATTGTGGAAATATGGTAACCCTAGTTAATAGGGATCCCCAGACTAGGGCTAAATTTACTATAGCTAGGGCTGCCTGGACTTGGGTTAAGGCTTCTATGTGTAGTAGGGTTACCATATTTTAATTTTTAAAAATTAAGACACTCCATGGGGCCCTGGCCCCGCCCCAACTCCGCCCCTTCCCCGCCCCCAGCCCTGCCCCAACTCTGCCCCTCCCCTGAACGCTCCGCCCCCTGCTCCTCCCCCTCCCCTGCTTCCCACAAATCAAATGTTCACGGGAACCCTGAAACAGGGAGGCAGCAGGTAAGCTGGGGCAGGGTGTGGCATGGCCCAGTCCGGCCCCCCTGGCCGAGCGGCTCCCTCTGGCGGCCGGCCCAGGCCAAGAGGCTCTGGCCCCGGCGTCTCCCGCCTGGTTCGGGCCCTGGGGCGCCGGCCCCCGGCCAAGTGCCCCTGCCCCCGGCCCCGGCCGAGCACCGCGCTGGCCCCCGGCCCCGGCTGAGCACCATGCCCCTAGCCCCGGCCAAGTGCCCGTGCCCCTGGCCGAGCACCGCGCCGCCCCTGGCCCCGCACCCGGCCCCTGCCGAGCACCGCCGGCCCCGGCCCCAGTGGCCCCTGGCCCAGCACCGCGCCGGCCCCTGCCGAGCACCGCCGGCCCCAGCCCCAGCAGCCCCAGTAGAGCACCGCCAGGCCCTCCCTCCTTATTTTCCCGGACATGTCCGGCTTTTTGGGATTTTCCCCCGGACGGGGATTTGAGGCCCAAAAAGCCGGACATGTCCGGGAAAATCCGGACGTATGGTAACCCTAATGTGTAGGCCTCTCCAGGCTAGGTTTAGGCCTGTGATGAGTAGAGCTTCCCAGGCTAGGCTTAGGGTGACCAAAAGTAAGGCTCCCTGGAGTCAGTTTAGGCCTGGTGTTGGTAGGAATCCTGGTCTTAGGGTTAGGTGAACAAGTCTAGGGGTCCCTGGAGTCAGCTAACACTTTAGACTGTTAGGGCTCCTTGGTCTGGGTTAGGGTTACTAAGGTTAGGGCTCCCTGGGATAGCATTAGGGTAAATAATGGTAGGCCTCTCCAGGCTAAGTTTAGGCATGGGCCCAGTAAGGCTTCCCATGGATAGGGTAAGGTTAAAAAGCACCCGGCTCCCTAGATTAGAGTTGGGGTTATAAATAAATGGAGATATCCTATCTCCTAGAACTGAAAGGGACCTTGAAAGGTCATTGAGTCCAGCCCTCTGCCTTCACTAGCAGGACCAAGTACTGATTTTGCCCCAGATTCCTAAGTGGCCCCCTCTAGGATTGAATTCACAACCCTGGGTTTAGCAGGTCAATGCTCAAACCACTGAGCTATCCCTCCCCCCAAAGTGTTCCCCAATTGTTCCCTGGAGTAGGATTAGGTTACTAAAGCTAAAGATCCCTGGGCTAGGTTTAGGCCTTTGGCCAGTAGGGATCGTCAATCTAGGGTTATGGTTACAAACAGTAGGCCTCTAAGGGTAGGGTTAGACCTGGGATCGGTAGTGCTCCCCTGATTAGGGCTACTAAGTGTAGGGCCCTCTGTGCTAGGGTTTGGCCTGTGGCTAATAGGTCTCTGCAGACTAGGTTTAGCATTACTAAGGGTTGGGCTCCCGGGCTAGTGTTAGGCTTAAAAAGAGTAGGTCTGTCTGGGCCAGGGCTGATAGGGTTCCCCAGGCTAGAGTTGGATTACAAGGGGTAGGTCTCAGATGGTTATAAAGGGTAGGGTTCACTGGGCCAGGGTTATTCCTGTGGTTGGTAGAGCTCCTCAGGCTAGGGTTAGGCCTTGGTAGATAGCAGGGGGCTGGGGTTTGGGTTAGAAAGGCTCCCAGGGGCAGACTTGGGCCTGGAGCTTGTAGGGTTCCCCGGTTTAGGGTTACCAAGTATAGGGTTCTCTGGGCTAGGATTAGTTCTCAGACTGGTCGGGCTCCCTGAGCTAGGGTTAGGGACACAAAGTGTAGGGCTCCCCAGTCTAGGGTTAGGCCTGGAGCCAGTATGGCTCCCTGAATTAGGTTTATGGTTGGAAAGGATAGGGCATCCCAGCTGGTGTTAGGTCTGGGGGCTGTACGGTTTCCCAGGCTAGTGTTAGGGCTATGGGAATAGGGCTCTACAAGCTAGCGTTAGGCCTCAGGCTGGTAGGGTGTCCCATGATATGGTTAGGCTTATAAAGGGTACGGCTCCCCCGGCTAGGGTTAGGCCAGCATACTAGGTGGCGAAGTGCTTTATCTATCCACAAAAAGAACAGGAGTACTTGTGGCACCTTAGAGACTAACAAATTTATTAGAGCATAAGCTTTCGTGGACTACAGCCCACTTCTTCGGATGCATATCATCCAATTTATCTATCCAATTAGAGATGCCAACGACATGGGTTTGGGGTGAGCTCCTTCCTTCCCTCAGAGACAAGCACTTAAGTCAGGCTGCAGGGAGGTGCCTATCTGCTTAGAGATCCATGAACGGGAATCAGGCAATTCAGGTACTTAAGATGTTTCTTGAGGGAGTTAGTTAGGTGCCTGCCTTGCGCTACATAAAACAGCCGGAGGAGGAAGTGGTGTTGTCTATCTTATAACTTTTAGGGTAGTGGTTAGAGCCCTTACCTGGGATGTGTGAGACCCAGGTTCCTTTCCACTCTCTTTGTGAGAGGGGCAGTAAAGATTTGAACAATGCTTCCCATCTGTCAGGAGAACACTGTAACTACTGAGTTATGGGATATTCTGAGGAGGCTTTCTCTCTATCTCTCCTCTTGAAGCTATCCCACTGTGGATAAATAATGAGTGATTTGACCAGGGGGTTTGGGACTGGGGGTCTCCAGTCTCCTAGGTGGGTGCCCTAACCACAGAGCCATTCACAGTTGCGCTTTCTGGCCCAATGACTGTTCCACTGTCGATACATACTTACATAGTCAATAGTGATTTTGGGTGCCCAATTTGAGACATTTGACAAGATCCTAATTTTCAGAAAGTGCTACCCTCTGAATATCAGGACCCTTCAATATGTCCCAATTTAGGATTTCAAAAATCACTGGTTACTTTGAAAATCTTGTCCTCAGAGCCTAAAAAAACAGGATATTAGAATTTCCATTTTTGTAAAAGGTATCAAGAAACCCTTCATGCCCTGAGTACTGAGTGCAGATTCAGCTGTAGACAGGGCAGAATAGAGTATCTGAAATCTTACTGTTCTTAAACAATTGACTGTTCTGATGAGAGAATGGTCATATTTGCTCTAATGTGCTTTAAATTTCCTTTCTTTCAAAGCTTGGTCCTCAATGGAATAAATTTCTCTCCCAATATAATCTGATTTTCTCTGGCTAAGCATGGCAGCAGTGTCTGCTGTTGTCTGTAGGACCCTGGCCTCATTTGTGGCAGACGCTGGAATTTGTATTGTGAATGAGGCAGTTTATTCTAGGAAGAGAAAAGATGGTGTCATGGTTAAGGCAGCTGCATACTGTCCTGAAAAGCTAGATTATATCCCTGCCTTTGCCAGAATTCCTGTGTGAGGTCAGCAAGTCATTTTAAATCAAAGTGCTCACAATTGTGTGTTCCTCATTTTCTGGGTGTCTGGCCTGAGGCACCTGAACCAGATTTACTGAAGTTCTTGGCACTCACAATTACATCTGAAGTCGACTGGAGCTGTACTTTAAATGCATGAAGTGCTGGACAATGCTCTGTACTTTGGAAAAATCGGGCCCTAGGTGTCCCAAGCTGAACAACTAAAATTAATGGATACTCCTGACAGTCTAATCTCCCTGTGCTTCAGTTCCCCAGTTGTAAAATGGGGACAATAATAACCCCCCACCTCACAGGGAAGTTGCGAAGATAAATTAATTCATGTTGGTTAATTCCTCAGAGATGAAGTTGAGAGCACCATAGAAACACCCAGAAAGAAATTAATTTGGAAGGGAGTGTGTTGCGTAAGGCCTGAGGCCACACATTGATTCAGGAGGATAACAAGAAATACTAACTAGCTGCCCATTCACTGAATGAGGGCCAGGTCCCGTGGAAAGACTGTATCGTGGTGCACTTGCCCAACGGGGCAGGATTCAGGTGGCACAGCTAGCCTTAGTTCTGGCATTTCCTAATTTTTGATTGCTTGACTTTGCAACCTTAATGGTCTTTAACATAGGTTTTTTTGAGGTATAAGAGCCATTTCTGAAGGAAGCAACAGAGGGTCCTGTGGCACCTTTGAGACTAACAGAAGTATTGGGAGCATAAGCTTTCGTGGGTAAGAACCTCACTTCTTCACTTGCATCTGAAGAAGTGAGGTTCTTACCCATGAAAGCTTATGCTCCCAATACTTCTGTTAGTCTCAAAGGTGCCACAGGACCCTCTGTTGCTTTTTACAGATTCAAACTAACACGGCTACCCCTGATACTTGATTTCTGAAGGAGATGTCCTGGGGAGTTTGTCTGGGCTAACGGCTGCAGTAGGAGACTAAGCTGAGAGAGGGACCATAGTATCCATGTTGCTTTCCTCAACAGATGGATGTTCTCTAGGGCAGCACTTATGATATTCACTCTGTGTGCAGGGCTGATGCAAGCAAATCTAGGCCCCCTGTGACCCCACTCGTTTAGGGACCCATATATATATATATATATATATGGTGACAGACCCAGGTACAGGAGTCTGGCAGAGGGCAAATATACTGGTCACTGGATGAGTAGTTTGCTGTTCCCTGAGTGACCAGAGAAGGGGCTGCACTAGAGTAATCAGGAACCTGCTAGAACCAGTTAAGGCAGGCAGGCTTAGGGTTACCATACGTCCTCTTTTTCCCGGACATGTCCGGCTTTTCGGCAGTCAAACCCCCATCCGGGGGGAATTGCCAAAAAGCCGAACATGTCCGGGAAAATGGCGGCTCTGCTCCTCCCCGACTCTTCGACTCTGTTTAGGAGCCGAGCTGTCCGAGTGCTACCGGCTTCGGGCAGCCCCCGTGCCTCCGGACCCTGTGCCGCCGGAGCCCGGGAGGGGAAGTGCCCGGCTGGGGGCGCAGGGTCTGGAGGCACGGGGGCTGCCCGAAGCCGGTAGCGCTCGGGCAGCCCGGCTCTTAAACAGAGCCGAAGAGTCAGGGGAGGAGCAGAGCCTCCGGCCGCGGTGGCTCTGCTCCTCCCCTGACTCTTTGGCTCTGTTTCAGAGCCGAGCGCTACGGGCTTTGGGCAGCCCCCATGCCTCCGGACCCTGCGCCGCCGGAGCCCGGGAGGGGAAGTGCCCGGCCGGGGGTGCAGGGTCCGGAGGCATAGGGGCTGCCCAAAGCCCAAGCGCTACCGGCTTCACGGTTTGCCGGGCAGCCTCCAGACCCTGCGCCCCCGGCTTGGCGCTTCCCCTCCCGGGCTCCAGCTGCGCTGGGGAAGCGCCGGCTGGGGGCGCAGGGTCTGGGGGCTGCCCGGCAAACCGTGAAGCCAGTAGCACTTGGGCAGCCCTTTTCGCATGGCTGGGAGTGGGAGGGAGGAGGGGGCGGAGTTGGGGCGGGGCTGGGGGTGGGAAAGGGGCGGGGCCAGGGCCCCGTGGAGGGTCCTCTTTTTTTATTTGTTCAATACGGTAACCCTACTATAGACAGCTGCAGTCCACAGGGCCCTGGGCTGGAACCTGGAGTAGAGGGCGGGCCCGGGTTCCCCCAAAACCTCCCAATTGACCTGAACTGTGGGTTCTTCCAGAGGGGAAGGTCTCTGGGCTGTTTCCCAACTCACATGATGAATCTCTGAGGCAAGAAAATCCGCCAATAAGCGCAGGACCCACCAAGATAGAGGAGGAACTTTGTCACAATATATATATATATATATATATATAGTGGGTGAAAGACCATATTAAAAAAGTAGTTATCGATGGCTTGCTGTCAAACTGGGTGGGCATATCATAGGAGTCAGTCTTGGGTCCAGTACCAGTTAATATTTTCATTAATGACTTGAATACTGAAGTGGATGAAGTGCCTTATGAAATCTGTGGATGACACCATGGCTGGGTTGCGAGCACTTTGGAGGACAGGATTAGAATTCAAAATCATCTTGCCAATTTGAAGAATTCATCTGAAATCAACAAGATGAAATTCAGTAAAGAGAAGCACAAAGTACTACGCTTAGGAAGGATAAATCAAATGCATAGCTACAAAATGGGAAATGACTGGCTACGTGGTAATGCTGCTGGATTTGGTGGTTACAGTGGAGCACAAACTGAATATCAATTAACAATGTGATGCAGTTGGGAAAAAGGCTAATATCTTTCTGGGGTGTGTTAACAGGAATGTCATGCAAACCATGGAGGAGGTAACTGTTCTGCTCTACTTGGCACTAGTGAGGCTTCAGATGGAGTCCTGTGAACAGCTGTGGGTGCCACATTTTAGGAAAGATGTGGATAAACTGGAGAGATTCCAGAGGAGAGCAAGAAAAATGATAGGTCAGGTTTTTCTAAACCTTTTATGAGGAAACCTGCATGTTTCAGGCTGGTCTGCGCTGAAAAATTAGGTTGACCCAGCTACATTGCGTAGGGGTGTGACAAATCCACACCCCTGAGCAATATAGTTAAGCCAGCCTAACCCCAGCTGTAGACCAGCACTAGGTCAACGAACGAATTCTTCCATCGACCTAGCTATCCTCTCTTAGGGAGGTGGATTTGCTACAGCGACAGGAGACTCCTCTAGTCGTTGTGGATAGTGTTTAAACTGAAGCACTATAGCTGTGCCACTGTAGCATTTTAAGTGTAGACATAGTCTTGGTCTTGAGAAAAGAAGGCTGGGGGAAGGGAGGGGGCACCTGTTAACAATCTTCAAATTGTTAAGGGCTGTTTTAAAGAGGACAGAGATCAATTGTACTCCCTGTCCACTGAAGGTAGGACAGGTAATAATGGGCTTAATCTGCAGCAAGGGAGATAGGTTAGATATTGGGGAAAAATACTCTCACTATAAGGGTTGTTAAACTCTGGAATAGGCTTCCAGGGGAGGTTGTGGAATCCTTGTCATTGGAGGCTTTGAAGAACAGATCAGACAAATGCTTGCAGGGATGGTCTAGGTTTATTGGTCCTGCCTCAGTGCAGGGGGCTGGACTAGATGACCTCTCAAGATCCCTTTGCAGCCTTCCATTTGTATGATTCTATGATATGGGCCACCTTGTTGCATTCTTCCCAGACCCTGGGTCGTTACCAAGACATGAACAGTCCTTTGCCTAGATCTGCAGCTGGTGTCAATGAGGATTGCTCATTGACATCCACAGAGCTGTGCTGACCTCGCCTACAGAGGATCTGGTCCCTTGTTGTAAAACCAGGCAGAAACCACCCTCTGTATTTCCATCTTAAAAGGATTGGGGCTAGCAGATCCCTTGTCACCATTTTTTCTCATTTCTCTGCTGAAATGAACGGCTGATGTCCTGTTTCCACTTTTCCATTGGGACATGGGCTTCGGGGAGCTGCAAACGAATACAACAAACATGAGAAATTCTCCAAATAAGAACACAAAGCCTCAAATAGTGCCAGGCATTGGGGTGTGAGCCAGTGGGATGGGGGCTTTGCACCCCAAGTGGAGCTTATTTGATCTTCGAGGGAATAAAGGGGATTGCCCCAGAAAGATAGCAGTGATAAAGAATCTCACAGGGGTTCATCAGAAATGCCTCCTCCCTTCCTCCATTTATCAAGCAGCAACTTCCTCCTGAGTCACTGTGAATGTGACTTGTAAAGCTGTTTCAGGTTCACTTTTTCAGCTTATGATATTCCTGGCCCATGAAGGTCCACTTCTGCTTCATTTATTTTTTTCCCAAGCCCCTCTTTCTCATGATGTTTTAAAATTAAAAATAGTGGTAATGTTCCACCTCAGAAAAACACAAGTGAGAAGGACTTAAGCCCCACCATCTGTTGAGATCACTGCTATTTGAATATTGAGCAAATACTCAATCATTCTCTTTTTATATGTTGTTTGTTTTGATTAGACTTGCTACTTGCTTGGTTAAAGCTACTACATTATTTTCTCCCAACACAGAATATGAGGGAGGTGAAAAAAGATGAACAAGTCCATGGAGTTTGTGGTGTCAATAGATCACTGAAAAAGTTGTGCCAGTTGTTGATGCCAAAGGGGTGTAGCCAAAAGACAAACTTCCAGAAGGAATAAAAACCAAGAAAAGGTTTTATATCTATAAAAAATCACCAGGAAGGTTTAGAACCTTACTTGCTGTCCTATGAGGGCTGTTCTAGAAATTCAAAAAGCTTTGAAGACTAGCTTTAACTGGAGATGCTTTTGTTTCTCTTTGTTGTGGAAATAAACTTTGAGCAAATTTCCTGTTCTTCTTTCTAGCTGCCCTGTGCATCTGTGGTTGAGCATCAAGAAGATTAAGAGAAACAACTCTAATTAGGGACATCAGATGTTGTTTGTAGTAGCTTTCGGGCGAATGGTAAGTAAGTCACTCTCTTGGGATGGGCTAATTTTGATCGGAACTAGTTAGTTTATAGGTTCAGGGTATGGGGCCTGATCACTGGCAGAAATTACCACAGCTACCGTTCACTTGGTGTGCTCTGCTATGCAAAAAACCTCCTGAGGTCATCACAAGTTAGCACTGTGTCTCAGTACATGGGGCCTGATTCCCCAGGGCTGTGATGTGCAGATTCCAGACTGAGTGGTTGTTTTCTGAAATGTAATTAATTTAGGGCATCCCAACCTTGCATTTTGAAATTCGTTTGGGTTGTTGTTGTTCTAGCACCTTTCATCCTAAAACCTCAACAGGCTTTACCAATGCTGGCTAAGCTGCACAACAGTCCTGTGAGTTAGAGGAATATGATTATCCCTAGTCTACAGATGGAGAGACTGAGACACAGAGAGACCAAGTCCAGTGAGTCATTTATGAGGAAAAGCACCCAGGAGATATGTGCCCCAGTGATCTACTCTGGCCACTAGATTGCACTTGTTTTCTCTACTATATTACTTATTAATAAATGGACTTTTCATTGTATTTTAGTTCATTTCCTGATATCCAGTGATGGGAAACCAAAGCAGCAGAATCAGTGACCTGCTTGTACATGCCCTCGACAACCTTTCTCAGGGAGACTTCAAAAGATTTAAAGACAAACTATCACACTCTGCCCTTAAGGGGAAAGGTAACATCCCTCGAGGTTGTCTGGACAATGCCAACAGGATAGATACTAAGAACCTCCTGATGAAATTCTATGGTGGAGAGGCTGCACTAGATGTAACCATAGACGCTTTCACTCAGATCGACCTCCGAGATTCTGCTGCTAAACTCAGAGAAGGAAAAGAGAAAGGTAAGAAACCTATAGCCGCTTTAAAACCTGGGAGTCTCCTCCTGGAATATGCCCCAGACCAGCAGCAATAAGAGCAGAAAGAGAAACAGGCTGATGGCACAAATGCCAAATTCTAAATCAGGAAGCCAGGGGACACTAAGCCGGGATGCCAGTGGTCGGCCAGATGCTCTGACCTACTCTACTCCCTTTTCACCACACAGCTGTCATGAGGGGAGCAGATGTGGCCTGCATCTCTCCATTTGAGGATACCCCCAGTGTGGGGGATTCCCAGTGGGTGGACAGCCAATGTAGTGGTGCAGAGGGAGTGTCATGGACAGAAGGCGGTGAGGAGGCGGCGTAACTAGAGTGCATCCCCAGGTGCGGGACTGTTCCTAGGGGGCCACTGGCAGTTGGTGTAAATTAGAACATCCCCCAGGCTTCTCTAATTGAGGATCTGTAACTGGAAAATGATCCTGGCCTAGGATATTATCACCAAACAGCTGATGGGGCCCCATGGGGCCCCTTCTGGGGTTCCAGGCACAAACTATATCTCCAAGGCTCTTTTTCATTAAAGAAACAAATTCAGTGCAATACAAACAGCCAGGTAGCCAGCAAACATAGAGAGCTGCGGTTCCAAAGACTCCAGGCCGCTTTGCAGTGTCTCACAAGACTGTAAGAGCCAGGGCCAGTGGGGATCCATGCATTAGTGGAGCAATGTTAGAATCCATATGGTCTGTGATGGAGCTAAATTCAACCTTGTTACAGTTATTCCTGTTCCTCGCCCCTGTTCCCCACAGTGACAGAAGAGCTCAGCTGGGTTGGCCCTGCCCGGGGTCCCTGGGATGAAAGCTGCAGGGCTGGCAATGGGGCTCTCTCCAGAGGCCTTGGGAATTCACTCCCCTGGACAGTCCCCCAGGGGGAGAGTTTAGCTGCCTCCAGAGCACAAGGCAGGGGGCATTTTGTTAGTTTAGTCTGTGAGCTTTTTCACGTAGGATTTGTCTTTTTCTTATGTGTTTGCACAGAACCTAGTACAATGGGGCCGTGATCACCAATTGGGGCTCTAGATCCTACCAGAACATAGTAATATACTATAGGTTTTAGTTTATTTTGATGAGCATCTGTTAATAACTAAGGGGAATAAAATATCCGCTTTCCAACCCACAAAAGATAATGTAAATTGTTTTCAAACTTATTTTTGTAAAATAACATCTGATTGAGCAATGAGCATTATATGAATTGAATATAGTAAATACTATACTACCCTCCAAACCAGTAGTTCTGTCTTGATTATAATTGTCCCAAATAAAAGTCCCTCTGCTGCTCTCTGTGTCTGTCTTAGTTCCCTAGGTTTGGAAAGGCTCTCGTCAGCCATCTAGTGCACCTCCTGCACTAAGGCAGAATTGAGACAGGACCTTTAATTGTTCAACCTAATCTGCTTAGAAACATGACTGCTTGGAAGGAGACTTGCTTTCTTTACAAATGCACCTAAATGACTCTGCCCCAATTTAAGTTGTTCTGTTTTCCTGATGATGCAGCCTATTCATTATGTAAAGTGCAGACCAATGCAGAACAGAAACAGACAGAGAGGTCACGCAAACATGACGCCTCTTGCTGTATTACGCAAACAGAACTTCATAAAGTGACTGATAACTACATGGGAAATATTCCTAAGTACATTGGGTTCCTGCTTTTTCATTTGGATTCTTTGCTGGAACAAACACCTTTCCAGATCATACTTTTAGCACAGAGTTTCCTTATTATTTTCTAGTCTAGGGAATATCATGAATTCAGCAATAAGGCTACCTACTGCCAAAGGCAACAGATTTCAATGGTGGCTGTGGTAATAGCACTGGAGGTGAAGAGCATTTCCTAGGGTTTAATGGGCAGCAGCCAGCATCGGTCCCCAGGAAATGCCTTTGTGTTGCTGCTGAAATACTTTTAAAACCAGACAAATGCACACAAAGGGCTCAGTCTGGTCAGGGTGGCTTTCAGGCTCAGGATGATGAAGGTCCAACAGTGTCATGGTGGATCATGGGAAATGACAAGGATGGCACCTATGATGGTAAAGATCCATACGTCCCACTGCCCTGTTTATTGACACCCCTCTGCCCCAAGATAAAGAGTACTCAAAACGGGGAGCAACCTCATGCCAGCAAAATCAACTGACCACAACGCCATTTGGCCATTTCAATTATAAACACTTCCTCCCATGTCTAGAGTCTCTCAGCTCTGTCATGCCAACCTGTCCTTTACCAGGAGCTTTTCAGCACCGGTCTTCTAGACCATAAACACTTCAGTTGTATCAGCCATTCTATTTTCAACTCTGGCTGACTTTTACAAACAATTCTATATAATGGGCTGAGTGGGACTCTTGTTACCTCTGGCAACTTCTAATACAGATGTGGGCACAACATCTCTTTGGGTCAGTACTGAACCAATGCACCAGCTTGGTGCCAGAGGATGTTCTGCTGCTAGGGGCACCATCTCCTAAGCAAAGAAGATAACTGGAGGCATCCAATTGTGGTCAATAAAGACACTATGGCACCTTTATTCAAACCCAAGTGCCTTGGGCAATTTCTAGTTTATGAAGTTACATTTTTCTCCACCTAAATTCCCAGCACTGTTTCAATTGCACTTTGTACATTAACTTGTTGTATAGTGTTGCTATGAACTGATAAACAGTTTGCCAGGTTTCTCCCAAGAGGTGGCTGCATTACAGTGGGGGGTAAAGTGATCACCACAGTCCTTATTCACACAAATCATTTCAGTGGGGCAATTTTATTTGAGTTAGGGCTGCAGAATCAGGCCCATAGTTAAATGATTTCTGGATTCTTTGAAGATAGGTGCAATATCAGTTTCAGGTACCATTATTTATTATTTGTTTTATTGTAACAGATCAAGTCTTTTCTAATGCATCATGTACTGATTTAGGTTACAGGAAGAAGTATAAAGATGATGTCAAAAACAAGTATGAAGTCATACAAAACATGATGAGTCTTACTACTGACAATGTGATTCTAAACAGAAGATATCCGAAGCTGATTATTCTAGACGACCCTCATCATGCAAAGGAGAGAGAACATGAAATAATGGCCATGAGTCAGAGAGACAAAGAAATCAAGACTAAACAAGCATGTTCTGCAGTTACGATAGACACCCTATTTACACGTGATAAACAAGGACAAACACCACAAATTGTTGTGCTGCTGGGAGCTGCAGGGATTGGGAAAACGATGACAACAAGAAAGATCATGTGCGATTGGGCAGCGGGGGAACTCTATAAGAAAAAGTTTGATTATGTTTTCTACATAAACTGCAGAGAAACAAACCTTACTGAGCAGGGAAGTGTGGTTGACATGATTTTTAAAAATTGGCCTAATACAAATGCCCCAGTTAATGAGATTTTGATGAAGCCAGAAAAACTCTTGTTCATAATTGATGGTTTTGATGAACTGAGATTCTCTTTTGATCAGACAGAAAATCTGTGCTCTGATCCCTGGGAGAAGAAGCCAGTGGAAATCATACTGAGCAGTTTATTCAGGAAAACGATTCTTCCCGAATCCTACTTGCTAATCACCTCAAGACTGACTGCTCTGGAGAAACTCTTGCAGTGTTTGGAATGCTCACGTTATGCAGAGATCCTGGGGTTTTCTGAAGCTGACAGGAAAGAATATTTCCACAAGTTCTTTGGAAATAGGACACAAGCAAGACAAGCGTTACAATTTGTGAAAGCAAATGACATTCTCTTCACTATGTGTTTTATTCCCATCATGTGTTGGATCATCTGCACTATTGTGAAACAACAGCTTGAAAAAGGTGAGGATCTTGCACAAACTTCAAAGTCAGTCACTGGAGTGTACATGCTCTACCTTTCCAATTTAGTCAAGCCTCTCAGCAGCAATTTGAAGCAACACATGCAAGCTAACCTGAGGGGACTTTGTTCTTTAGCTGCTTATGGCATCTGGAAACGGAAGATACTGTTTGAGGAAGCAGAACTCAAGAAATTTGGCTTAAATCAAGCTGACTCTTTCCCCCTGTCTTTGAATAAGAACATTTTTCAAAAAGATATTGACTGTGTGAATGCCTACAGCTTCATTCACTTAAGCTTTCAGGAGTTTTTTGCAGCTTTGTTTTATGTGCTGGAGGAAGATGAAGAAACAATGGAAGATTCAGGGACTCCCAAGAAAGATGTGAAAACATTATTAGAAAACTATGGAAACTCTAGAAATTACTTAATGTTAACAGTGCGATTCCTGTTTGGTCTCTTAAATGAAGAAATAATGCAAATCATGGAGGAAAAATTTTCCTGTAAAATTTCACCTAAAATTAAGCCAGATTTGCTGAAGTGGGTTCAAACAAACCAACAAAAATATTTACCTTTGTCCAATGTGGATCAGGAGACATGTCGTATTTATAACCTTGAGGAGTTTCACTGCATGTTTGAGATGGATGAAGAAAACTTTGTGAAAAGTGCATTGGATCATGTCACTGCACTAACGTTAGATTCAAATAAACTTACTCAAATGGATCAAATGGCTTTTTCATTCTGTGTAAAAAATTGTCATCGACTGGAGTCACTTTGCATATCTTACTGTACATTTGCTTTTGGGGACCATGGGGAAGATGTGCTTCCAAGACGACAGAAGTGGCTATATCAGTAAGTATCACCTGAGTTCAGAAATCTGTAGTTTAATTAACAGATGAAACATTATTTTTCTTGTGTCTTGATAACTTTGCAAAGTCCATCATTGTGGTACAACGACACTACAAAGAAACAGGGAATATCCATGCCCCCAGTGTAAAACTATGTTCTCCTCCTCAATACGGCAGAAAAAATAAGTCATTATCTTTTTCAGATTCTCTTTATCCAAACTCAGCTGTCCTTCCTGTTCTAAATTTCACTAAACACTGAATTTCAAGAACAGGCATTTCTGCCTATACTCAGTGAATGTCTGAGAAAGAACGTTGGCCTTGCAGAACATAACACCCACAAACCCCTGCCTTTAAACACAGTAGCTGGGTAAAACTAGTTGCTGACTTCCAGGTTGATGGTGTAAATTGCTTTCATAGTTTGGATGCTGTCCTCGGAGTGCTCAGTGCCCAGGAGCTGTTGGGACACATTTCTGCACAATCAGTGCAACATCATGCATATTTTTTTTTAAACTGAAAGTGCCACCAACTACACTGTAGCCTAGGGGAAGGTGCACTGAGATAGCAGCTAAGAGCACAGGAGTCCTAATACCCATCTTCTACTGGCTGCTCTAACAAAGGCCCTTAGGCGAGGTGAACTCACTCATCCATTTCACAGCTAAGATAACTGAGGTTGGACAAGGCCAAAGCGGGCAGAGCTGGGAGTGGAACCCAGTAAGATGACAGACACTCATCTGCTTTGCAGGTGAAAAGGGCCAAAATCTCTCTGTGTGTGATGCATGTCCACACGGCATAGATGTTTGCTCCTCTCCAGAGACTATGGCACATAGAAGTTTGAGTCTGTCACTGCATCTGTGCTAACAGTAGTGATACTTTAGGTCAAGGGTAGTTAATTATTTTTTGTCAATGTCCAAATTTCCTGGTCTAGGTCCAGACTCCAGAGAAAATAATAAAAAGTATAATGATACGTAAATAAAAAGATTTTCAGAAAGCCGTTGACAAGGTCCCTCACCAAAGGCTCTTAAGCAAAGTAAGCTGTCGGGATAAGAAGGAAGGTCCTCACATGGATTGGTAACTGGGGTTAAAAGATAGGAAACAAAGGGTAGGAATAAATAGTCAGCTCTCAGAATAGAGAGAGGTAAATAGTGGTGTGCCTCAGGGGTCTGTACTGGGACCAGTCTTGGTCAACATATTCATAAATGACCTGGAAGAAGGGGTAAACGGTGAGATGGCAAAATTTGCAAATGATACAAAACTACTCATGATAGTTAAGTCCCAGGCAGACTGCGAAGAACCACAAAAGGATCTCTCAAAACTAGGTGACTGGACAACAAAATGTCAGATGAAATTCAATGTTGATAAATGCAAAGTAATGCATATTGGAAAACATAATCCCAATGATACATATAAAATGATGGGGTATAAATTAGCTGTTACCACTCAAGAAAGATCTTGGAGTCATTGTGGATAGTTCTCTGAAAACATCTACTCAATGTGCAGCGACAGTCAAAAAAGCGAACAGAATGTTGGGAATCATTAAGAAAGGGATAGATAATAAGACGGAAGATATCATATTGCCTCTATACAAGTCCTTGGTATGCCCACATCTTGAATACTGTATGCAGATGTGGTTGCCTCATCTCAAAAAGATGTATTGGAATTGGAAAAGGTTCAGAAAAGGGCAACAAAAATTATTAGGGATATGGAACAGCTTCCGTATGAGGAGAAATTAATAAGACTGGGACTTTTCAGCTTGGAAAAGAGATGACTAAGGGGGGATATGATTGGGGTCTATAAAATCATGAATGGTGTGGAGAAGATGAATAGGGAAGTGCTGTTTACTCCTTCTCATAACACAAACACTAGGGGTCACCAAATGAAATTAATAGGCAGCAGGTTTAAAACAAACAAAAGGAAGTATTTTTTCACAGAACGCATGGTCAACGTGTGGAACTCTTTGCTAGAGGCTGTTGTGAAGGCCAAGGCTATAACAAGGTTAAAAAAAAGAACTAGATGATGAGTTCATGGAGGATACGTCCATCAATGGCTATTAGCCAGGATGGGCAGGGATGGTGTCCCTAGCCTTTGTTTGCCAGAAGCTGGGAATGAGCGACAGGGAATGGATCACTCGATGATTACCTGTTCTGTTCATTCCCTCTGGGGCACCTGGCATTTGTGACTGTCCGAAGACAGGATATTGGGCTAGATGGACTTTTGGTCTAACCCAGTATGGTCATTCTTATATTCAAAAGCATCTGTCCGTCCGGATTTGGCTGGCAGTCTGCCTATTGACTACCACCGCTTTAGGTCAAGTGGTACAAGCTCATGTTTTCAGAGAGAAACTCCAGGTTTGCTCCCAGTAGACACCCAAAAAAAGGGGATTGTTGTACTTAAATTTGCTGTACCTAAGTAGACTATAGTAGACCCAGACCCAGGAACAGAACCTAGTCTAACAATCCTGTCCCCCCCCCAGTGTTCTAGTGCTAATTCATGCTCAGCTGCCGAGCTCTCTCTGACCCATTCCTCATAGATAGACTTGGCAGCATTTGATTTTTATATTTGTACAGTTTTGATGGATAATATCAATGTTTATTTGTAAGCTTTTAAAATGTTCATCAGTTTAACTTTTCAGAGTTGTGCAAATTATGTGTTTTGAGCATTATTATTATTATTATTTAGATTTTGATGAATTTAAGTGTTCAGAGTTGTGGATATTATGAGAAGGGAGTTAGACAATATCTATTTAATGACAATAGATGGTGAGATTCAAAAAGTTAAATCTATATAACAGTTGAAGTACAAATTGTTAAAATCACATATCAGAATATACAGAGAAAATATCTTTAAATCAAACTCTGCAGCATTTTTCTTACTTTGCCTATCTGTAAATTTCTATTATTATTGATGGAAATATTTTTCATCAGTTTGTGTGTGTATGGGGAAATCAGTGTTGTTGTAGCTGTGTTGGTTTCAGGATATGAGTGAGACAAGGTGGGTGAGGTCATATGTTTTATTAGACCAGGGGTCTCAAACATGCGGCCTGCGGAGCTATTAGCTGCGGCCCACCAAGCTCCCCTTGCCCCCCCCCCAGTTATTTCCTGCGGCCACCAAGCTCCTTTCCCCCGCTGGCCCCCCCACCCCAGCGCTCCGCATCCCCACTCCTCTACCTACCTCCAGGCATGTCCCACCTGGGGGAGGTTCTTAGCGCTTTCCAGGAGGGAGGGGGAGGAGCAGGGAGCCGCGTGCTCAGAGGAGGAGGCGGAGAAGAGGCAGGGCAGGGGCAGGGATTTGGGGAAGGGGTTGGAATAGGGGCAGGGACAGGGCGGAGTTGGGGTGGGGACTTTGGGGAAGGAGTTGGAATGGGGGTGGGAAGAGGCAGGACAGGGGCGGGGCCTAATGGAAGGGGTGGAGTGGGGGCAGGGCCGGGGGCAGCAGGGAAGCAGTGTCAGTGATGTGGCCCTCGGGCCAATGTACTAGTCTTCATGTGGCCCTCCTGGTAATTTGAGTTTGAGATCCCTGTATTAGACCAACTTCTGTTGATGGAAGGGACAAGATTTGAGCTTTACAGAGCACATCATGTCTGGGGAAGGTAGCCAAAGTATTGTATCTGAAATACAAGCTGGGACAGATTGTCAAGCATAAGGGGTTCACATATGTTATAAGAGACCACTTCAAATGAAATGGGCAATTAACAACCCTGATGTCATAGGATGGAGGAGTAGGGTGTGTTACAAATTGTTGTAATGACCAGTATAACCAGGGTGAAATTGATGTTTACTGACATTTACTGTTAAAAATCTAATCCTTCTATAAGCCTACCCACAGGGGTTAATGGTATTTCTTCCCCAAGAGGTTTTTTTACCCTAGCACTGAGGTGGTAGAGGTCTGGGCTGTGCGTCTTAAGGTTGTGATTGGGTGATACCCCATATGGGAGAAAAACATGTTAGTGTTAGGATCCTGGATTAATTGTTGAAATTATTTTTCTGTTGCAAAATATGATATTTGGAGGTGAATTTGGGATGTTGTTTACACTTAAAATACAGCAAATAATTATATTTTGGTTAACAGGTGATGTTCCTTAGAGAACAGGGTGGGGCATTTTGTAGGGTTTGTCTGAAGGACACGGGGAGCAGCATATAGAGGATGTTGCTGTTGTATGCAGAAAGTGAGAATCTCTGCCTTGCCAGCTCCAGAAAGGTCGTAAATTGATTAATAAACATTTCTTTCCAGAAAACAAGCTTTGAGATCTATGGGTGCAAAGTGCTGTATTAGAGCTAGGTACTGTTTTAGTGAAAGGGACATGGACCTGAGGAGAAGGGAGAGCTTGAGGAGACAGGTGAGGGAAGGAGTGAGAATGGCACAAAGATAGATCAGGAACTGGGATGCTGGAGCAAATAAAAGGATAGAAGGAGGAGAGCAGAGCCAATGACTGTGCCACACAAAATATCAAATCTGTATCGTTATCTGCTTATTCGAGCTGGGTTTACAATTAATATTTGTCTCCCCCCCCCGATTATTTGAACAATATATGTGTTAAAATGTATTCGTTCAAAATTATTCATTTTGATTGGACACATGGGCCATCTCACAGGTTTCTGTTCCGTGTATGGATGAGCATAAACATTAGAACCAGAATTCCAATATGAAAGCTCAGGATTACAAATTCAGATTTTTCTTCCATGCAAACATTTTGTAATATTCATGGTTTCAGCAACATTCCGGTCTGTAAACTTGTTTGCTAGGATATTTCTAGAACATGAACAATAAAGCTGTGTGAACACAATGGAAGTAAATTTACTTTAAAGTTCATCAGAATATTCTTTAAGTTTTGCACTATTCCCCCGAACTATTTCTTAGGGAGATGCTGCCTTAAAATTAACTTGCCCTCTTGTACTCTTTGGGATCAGGAACTAATAAACCACCATTTCTAGTTACTTATAGGGATGCAAGTTCACAAAGTGTAACACCAGTTACCAATACCAAGTGATAGCCAGCGTATGTAAAGTTATAAACAAATACTCAGACTATTGGCTTTTATCTTTATGGGTAAATTAACATTCCTGGTTAAATAAAATAGGAATGAATGTGTTTATCTCCAGAAATGATGCAACAGTTACTGCCCAACACGAAAACTTGTAAATGCTGGTGACATTCCCATTTGTGAGAGTCCTTAGAATGTCATTTAACTACTCAAAGGACCAGCATCATAGAAATCCAAAAAATGAATGGATTACACTTAGTAGAACCTATTCTATTTGACTGTGTATCTAAAGTACATCATAATGTGCTATATACACATTGTTTGGGGGGTATTTTCAATGAACTGAAACTGTAGAGTAACTCATACATAGTGTATGATCGCGCCATACGAAGGGCCGTTTTAATGTTCAGGAAATAGAATTAAAATCTGTCCCGAGATGACAACATAGAACATTTCTATTCTCTCTTTTTAGGATACAACATTGGGATGAGCCGAAGCATTCGCCTATTTATCTGCTCTGTCAAGTTTTGAAGGATCCACACTGTAAATTAAAGAAACTAAAGTAAGTAGCTGTATTTTTCTCCTTTTAAACATCCCATTATTATTGATGCTATCATGGAAATTCTACATCAGTGCAGCCCTCTTTGCCAGGGCAGGTGCAAAGACCATATATGAACTGTCTAGCTGCTAAGAAATCTGTTTAAATTTCCCGTCAGTTTGCATGGGGTTGCTTTAGTTTCAGCCTAGCAGTTTAATTACATTTAACCCAGCTACCAACCAAGAGGTGAGCAGGAGAGACTGAGGTAAGCCATGTGTCCAGGGGAAATTACTTGAGGTCAGAGAAGACTCAAAAGGCAAGAAAGATTATTTGAGCAATTTTAATCATAGGTATTTCTAAGGTGCCTGTTGTCAGGGTATCTAATCCCTGTCCATGTCTATTTATTTAACATTCATGTATCCCCATCTGGCCTAACTTCTCCCTGATTCAAATGTGGGGTGTTTCGGGGGGGTGGGATTTTTGTCTCCTTTTCTATCTCTGTCCCATCCCAACCCCATCTTTTTTTTTTTCTTTCTTTTTCTTCATTTTACTCTCTCATCTCTCACCATCTCACACTGACTGGTGGTCTTACTAGCAAAGAGACGATCTTGCATTTTGCTCGGGACATGGCCAGGCCAGGGCTCAGTCCGATCCCCTCTGACAAGGGGTTCTAGCTGTGGAAAACATTCTGCTCCTACACCCAAGAGTCGTTTGGCTGGGGGAGAAGCTTCCATGCTCCTGAGATCTGCAAAAGAGAACACAGCCGGATAATTATATAATATATATAACTCTGGATAAAGAAAAGCTGGTCCCCGAAGTCGGGAGGATGTGAATTAGTTTGGGCAGAAATTAGTTTGGGAATCTCGGTTGTAACATCATATCCCCTATTTAGCACATGGTCCAGTAGAGGAACTCCCGGAGTACTTGAGGTCATTGCTGTGAATTCCTGGTTTTGTGCCTGGCAGAGGAATGAATATCTCTCAGCTTTTCTGGCCCATTAGAGGGTGGGAATGGAAATGGAAGAGCATTGGCTTTTTGCACACTGAGGGGACATACAGGTCAGGTGGCCTCAGCGTGGCCATGGAGCCCTTATGGTTTTGAAAGGTCTCATCTGTTTGACACTTGAACAATCCCAAACCTTTACAGAAAAGGTCTTCAGTTATGGTCTGGACAGCTGGACCTGAACTCTTAGGCCATGAGACTGTCTTTGCTGTAACTGGTGTGGGCACAGCATCCAAGACGCTTTTGTTGGCATGAAAGGCATGTGTGGCTACTTGCTGACATTCAAAAACAACCCCATTCACCTGCTTCTTGCCATCTTTCTTCCAAGTGAGGAAATCCTATTCAGCCAGTGCTGTCTGATAGTTGGCCGTCTTCATCTAGAGTGCAGACATTTGCCTAGAAGATCCAGCCTTTGGCCTACTCATCCTTGGGGACAGATCTAGCAGCACTAGCTTGCCATCACTTCTATTAACCGCTATTACAGTGATCAAGGGAGAAGGTGGGAATAGAAATATTCAAACCCAGGTGGATGGCCCTGAGAGAGACAACCTGCTCACATAGATTTGGGAGATGATTGTTGGTATAAGCTAGACACTTGAGCTGGCTTCAGGATGCCTTCATTATTAGAAACAGTCCACCCCTGTTTAGGCTAATAGGTATCAGAAAGGAGGTGCTGGGCCTTTTCTTGCACCATTGACAGCTTTAGATCAAGATTGTCTGCAAGTCTTCCCAAAAGTTCTTGTAATTTTTTTTTTAAATCTGGTGGTGCGACTGTGAAAGAAGATCTTGCAGTTTCTCCAGGGGCTGAAGACGGCAGCTCTCTTCCTGCCTTTCCTACTTCCTTACTTTTATTAATGCAGATGTTCCTGCCATTCCTCATCTCTATCCCAATTTCACATTTAAAAAAACAAAACACCCAGCAGTAACAAAAGTGGCACAATTTTTAGTTCCCTATCACTAAGTTAATTTGTTTGTATGTTCTGTCCCCATCCTTAACCCTTTATCAGTTTTTTTCTCTGAGACTATGACCCTCCAGGGTAGGGACTGTCTTATCTTTGTTTGTAGAGCACCCAAAACAATGGAGCTGCAATTCTGCTTGGAGATTTGGGGCACTACTATCTTCTCTTTCCATCATTATTCTACATTTAGATCTTTATTAACATCCTTTTAGATCTTCCTCACATGCTGCTCAGAATTCTGTGAGGCAATGGTGATGGGAGAGGGGTGCCATGACCTGAGAGATGGATGGTCTCTGGGAGTGAATCTTCCCTGGAGTTGATGATCTTTGAAGATGAGGCTTCCTCAAATAGCAACAGTGAGGTCAGCTCCGCAGCTCCATGGATGGGGGAAGTCCATATGGGCTAATAGATCCACAGAGACTTGGAACCTTAAGGCTGTGATGATCCTAGAGCTCCACATGAAGGAATAGATCCCCAGGGAGGGGATGTGGATGGGGCATGTAAGGGTCTCAGAAAGCACCTGGTCAGAGGCAGCACTAGATGATGGACACTTCCTGTCCCTGGGTTCTGAGGAACTTCAGCATGGGCCTCGTCCTCCATTCCAGAACATAACTAGGCTGGAACTAAAGCTCCCTTGCTGCCCCTGTGTGTTGCCTTGATGCTGTAGAATGCAGAGATGTAACTGGGGCAAGTTTCTGGGCAGAAGCCACAGGGGAGAAGAAGGAAAACTAGCACTGGCACCACATACCGCTCATATCAATTGTGCCAGCCTTGATCCCCAAAGGTTAGTACCCCAGGTGCTCAGGTTTAGCCCATGCATCAAAGAATCCCATTTCTATGAATGCCTCCCCAGGGTCAAACATCCCCAAGCCTTTCTCACAGGACCGATCCTTGAGCCAGGTATGGAACTGCGTTACCGTGTCATGGCTTCGCCCTTCTTCTCCAGGGATTGGAAGTATTCCACTGACAATCACCCAAGCAATGGTTACTAATGCTGGCAGACAGTCTGCCACGAGGGGAGCTGCACTGGTGAAAAACTAGGCCTACAGTTAAACTGTTGTTACAATCCATCAGATTGGCCTCGCTAGAGAAATTCCAGTCTTTTCTGGTGTCCCGGGGTACTAGGAGAGGAAGGTGGGGCTTGAGACTTGGCAAAACTGAGCCGGTCTATGAAGCGTGAATGTTCAATACTACATATTCCATGGATGGTGGTTTGTTTTCTGAGTGCTAAGTAGAAATGATGTAGCAAGAGAGAAGAACGGGTTCCCCCTATCCACAAAACTGTAATATATCTTCCAGTGCAGCAGCATTTCATTATTTACCATTGAGATTCCTTCCCTCCATTACTTTCCACTCCTTTGACCCCTCCTTTATAATCATGTTTTTTTTAGTAGGAGAAGCCCAAGTGTTTCTACTCAGGGGATGGAGTTGGGGAACTTTGGCTTAGAATAGCATATGCATGCAATCAATGAGAGCTACAGATGCATGTGGATTGAAATCCCCCCATAGTATTTGGTCCTTAGCATCCACTACTACAGCACTGTGATTTTATTCCCAGAATAAAGGAATCTTTGTAGATAGTCACTGGTACCCACTGAGGGAACTGGACAGACAGGAGTACTAATTTCCTCTTCTGTTTATCTGTCTCCTGCAGGCTTGTGAATTGCTCTCTCTCAGCCAGTTGTTGCAGGGATCTCTCCTCTGTTCTCAATACAAAACCAACCCTGACAGAATTGGACCTGTCAGATAAAGTCCTGGGAAACTCAGGAATTAAACTGTTGTGTGAGGGACTGAAACATCCAAACTGCAAAGTGCAGAAACTGAGGTGAGTGTTTACAAGTTTCTTTGAAGCGAAGAACTCAGTAGGGTGTGAGGATGGTGTAAGATGTCCGCTCCCTTTCAGGTACATAGGTGAGTGTCCCTCCAGCCCCTGACATGTCTGTGACTCATAACAGTCTGAGAGCTTGTCTTATTTGGAAAATGGAAATAGAGAGAGGTCCAAATTGGAACACTAATAACAGTCCCTCCCTGCACTTCAGGAATAAGTATTAGGGTGGGGTCTTTTTGTTTTATATCTATGTTAAAAGAGCATTAAGGTTGTAAAGTCAAGCACAGAAGTTAGGGAATGCTGGCATTAAAGTTGCCTGGATACCCTTAATTCAGCTGCCCTGTGCATATGCATTACAAAGCATTCTTTAATTACGTGACCACATACTATTTGTTCCAGAGGAGCCCTGCCTCATGCAGTGCACGGGATGGAGAGCGCTCACTGAATCAGCAGCTGTTCACTATTCTGTTTTATCCTCAGTGTAGCACTGGATGTCCATGCAGTTGAAGGTGGGGTTGGAGGTGAAGCGGTGGCTCTTGGCCTCATACAGGAGGCTGCCCTTGCTGCATGGTGGTGCTGCAGGGAGCTCTGCATGGTCAGGGTGTAGGTCGACTCGCAGTCCGATGCCTGTCTCAAACATGCTGCAGTGCTTGGCCTCACTCCTCTTCAGTTAATGCTCCTGGCTGGTGTTCCCATCTGCCTCTCCATCCATCATGCTGTCCAGCTGCAGCTTTGAGATCTCCAAAGGCCAGGCCAGAGCTGTGCTGCTCTTCTATACCCTCGGCAGGAGTCACCATCTTCTCCTCCTCTGAGGGGGCTCTCAGGGGAGACAGGATAGCCTTCTTTGTACCCCCTCAGTTGCTCCTTCTGCAGCTGAGTGGGCATCACCCCCTGCCACCTTCTCCTCCTCAGAAGGCTTCTACACATCTGTCTCAAGCATCTCCAGAGGTGGCAAAAGGAAAGGAAAGTATAAGACAAGAGGAGTCAAGAACATCCTCCATTGTCCCTGGGGTCCGTGTGCCAAGGGGGGTGGGGGATGTCAGTGGGTAGAAGCCCCTCCCAGAGACTGGTGCTGGGCTATGGAAATGAGGAGACATTCTAGGTTGACAGAGTGATTGACAGTCCTGAATAATTCAGTGGGATGTGACTTAGTGGCTGCTGTGGCAGAGGAGAAGAAGGATCTGTTGGCCTCTGCCATGGCCAATGAGCAGATGTGAAGAATTCTTTGTGCAGCTATTTGTTTCTTCTTAGAAACACTGACACTTGGGTTTTGTTCCTTCCTGCTCCATCTGTCCCAGGTAAGACAAACAACAGAGCTTTGTGAGGGCCATATCGGGGAGGAGTGTTTCAGAAACCAAGTGTTGATGGCAGTGGTCAGTCAATCATTCTGATGTCTCGCTGCTACTTCCCGGCCTTGCCTGCTTGGTAGGGGATCAGTGTTTGATTTGCTGTAATTTAATTCAGACTAAGTTACAGCAAATTAAGGCCACTTTCTTCATGAATATGAGCAGTCAAATGGAGGTTTGACATGCTTTAATTTATGTGCCTGGATGCCATGCCTTTTTAATTGATTTGGGTCTCCCAGTCAAGCTAAAGAAATCAAACCTAATTCTGACAGAGTCAATAGAATTCATCAGGGTGATCTTGGTCTCTAGAATTTCAAATGTCTTTCTCCTTCAAGAGAGATTTCAGAACATCTGTCAACTAATATCTGTTTGAGATTTGCCTTCACAACTCATAAGGGTCTATCTTTGACTGTTAGGCCACATAACCTCCAAGTAATTATCTGACAACCTTTGCAAGACTCGAGCTAAGGCTGTTACAGTCACAGATCGAATCAGTATTTCACCCAAGCATTCACAACATGAAGAAGGGTTAAAATCCCCCAAGGGGTCATTTGTCTCTTCAGTGGCAGCTAATCCCTAACAATATATGTCAAAGAATTCTATTTCAAACTCCAGTCCTTGCCAAGACTCCGATCACCACTGCATCCAGACAGGGGAGCTCACTTAGTTCAGTTGCAGACTCATGGTATTGAGTCAGTAATGGATTCAGCAGGCCACTTAAATGTCTTGGCGCTGAGGGCTATCCATTTAGCATGCAGGTCCTTTCTCCCAGTTGCAAAGGGCCTGTCAATACAGATCATAGTGGACTATTATGCAGCCATGTATCTCAAGAGACAGAGGCAGCAAGATCGGACTCTTTGTCAAGAATCCATACTGCTATGGGAATGATGGATTCTGCATCAACTCAGTATCATAGTGTGACTTCTCCTGGTAGGTGTAATATTCTGATGGATCAGCCAGGCAGGAAGAGCACATCATCTCATGAGTGGACAATAAAAGGTACAGTCCTTCAGTTAGTGTCCCATGAATGGGGATTTCTTCAGATAGATCTTTTTGCTATCAAAGACAAGTGCCCACTATTTTGTTCCCAGGAAGGAAGGAGCTTGATGTCAGAAGAGGTCTATTCTACTGAATAGAAGAAGGTATTTTAGAAATTCACCCAGATGATTTTTTGTGGCCTATGGTAGTAAAGTCAAAGATAGATTGATTTCTTCACAGAGACTGTCTAAATGGATTTTTGACTATATCAGTACAGCTTATCAAATTTAATAAACTAGATCATCCTGCACATTTAATGAGAGCTCTGTCTTCTTCAGCAGCATGTTTCAATGAAGTACTATTAGTAGAAATCTATAGAGCAGCAATGTGGTCTTCAGTCCAACCAAACATTACTCATTGGTAGCAGCATGGACAGCAGATGTTCAGATTGGCAGGGCATTTCTCCGGTCCTTATTCACACGAACTCCTGACTCAGACCTCCAGACCAACCAGCCTGCTGGGTAATCACCATGAGTGGGTGTCATAAACATACAGCTAAGGGTAGCATAAAATCCCTCTTTACCCTGTAAAGGGTTAACCCTTTACAGGTAAAAGAGGAATTAAGAAGCTCAGATAACCTGGGTGGCACCTGACCAAAAGCCCCAATAAGGGGAGAAGATACTTTCAAATCTGTGGGGAAAGGTTTTTTTGTCTGTCTCCTGGAGTCAACAAGGAAACAGGACAGGGAAAATACATCTCCCTAAGCTATATCTGAACTAAGCATCTAGTCTTGCAAAATAGTAAGTAATAGCAAAGAAATGCATTAGAATATCTTTTGTTTTAGCTTGTGAATTCTCCCTGTGCTAAGAGAGAGGTTTATCCATGTTTTTGTAACTTTAAAGTTTTGCCTAGAGGGGAAATCCTCTGTGTTTTTGAGTCTTTTGTTATTCTGTAAAGTACTTACCATCCTGATTTTACAGAGGTGATTCTTTTACCTTTTCTTTCATTAAAATTCTTCTTTTAAGAACCTGATTAATTTTTCATTGTTCTTAAGATCCAAGGGTTTGGGTCTGTGTTCACCTGTACCAATTGGTGAGGATATTATTCTCAAGCCTCCCCAGGAAAGGAAGTGCAGGGACTTGTGGAATATTTTGGGGGAGGTAGGGCTCAGAGTGGCCCTCCCTGAATGTTTGTTTAAATCACTTGGTGGTGGCAGCGATACTAAGGCAAGGAAGGAATTTGTGCCTTGGGGAAGTTTTTAACTTAAGCTGGTAAAAATAAGCTTAGGGTGTCTTTCATGCGGGTCCCCACGTCTGTACCCCAGAGTTCAGAGTGGGGAAGGAACCCTGACAGTGGCATCTACATGCACAAAAATTTGAAGAAGAAAGAACAGTGACGTACCTTACAGGAACTGTGACTTTTCGAGATGTTCAATGCCTGTGGATCCCACGACCTGGCCTCCAAGGCCATAGCTCAGAGTTGTTCTCTGTGGAATCTGAGCCTCAAAGGAACCGAGGGGTGGGGTAGCTCCACCCTTTATGCCCGCAAGAGGGGGAACGTGAGGTTATGCAGGGTGCATGCATGACCCCAATGGATGCTGCTAGAGACAACTTTCTGAACTCCTGCACAGAGGGTGAACACATACAATGGGTGGGATCCACAGGCACAGAACATCTTGAAGAACCAGTCACTGTAAGGTAAGTAACCATTCTTTTTACCCTGAGCATTTTGATGTCAACACAGATTAGGTTATTTCCCTCCTCCATTCTGAGGAACGATGGACTCTCGTGCCCACCTATCATTCCCAACTAGGCGCCTCAGCCATGTATTGTCTGATGTATGACCCTGTTGCCATCTCTCGCAATTTTATCAGAAATCTCTTGTAATGATGCAGGGGGCTATGCAGGAGTCAGTTTTGGTGGCTAGGGACAGTGCTTCGAGAGGGAGCTTTACCCCAAACTGTATTTCCCATTGGTCAATGGCAGAGGTTTGGGGCTTGAAATGTCTGGGCCATTCTGGATGCTGAATGGTCAGGCAGAGGGGCTGCTGGACAGGGCTGCCTATCAGAACAGTCCCATTCATGCCGTGATCACTTTTCTCTGCATTGCTCTCTCCTGCAGATTGCAATATTGCTGCATTACAGGTGCTGCCTGTGGGGATCTCACTGCTGTTCTCAGAACCAACCAGAGCCTGACAGAGCTGAACTTGAATGGTAATCCTCTGGGAGATTCTGGAGTGCAGCAGCTGTGTGAGGGACTGAAACATCCCAGCTGCAACTTGCAAAGACTGTGGTAAGTAACATTTGGCGTCCTCTGGATTTACAGGTGTCCTCTATGTAAAGTGCTTGACAGGGTGTGTTGCTGGTGTTTGATGAATGCTCCCTGCAGCTACGTGGAGTAGATGAAAGTTAAATGTTTTTACAGCACCCGCATCAATGACTCATAACGTGCGCCCAGCCTGCCCTGTTTGGAAAATGGATATTGTAAGTAAATCTGGGCCCACACTGGACAGCTGGCTCTCCAGCCCCTGGTCATTGCAGAATATATATGTTTAGGGTACGGGAGGGAGGGCAGGGGTGTAAATATTTTAAACAACTTTTTGTGATTTTTTTTTTTCTGTTGATTTATTTTTTTGTAAAGAAAGAGTCTGTTTAAAAAAAAAAATACAAAAGGGAAGATCCACATACAGCTTGTATGTGTTCCCAAATACCATATCAAGTCACCATAAAGTTAAGCAATTTTACAACTCATTGAAGCTGCACAAATACCTGATGATGCTACCTGGATATAACACATTAGGGTGGAGGTTACATTAATAAAATAGACGTAGATAAATAGAAGAGGGAATGAGGGAGAGGGAAAAGGCAGGAGTGGTTAGGTACAATGAAGGTCTGGCACTCTTCATGCAGTCTCAGCCTTTATCCAAACATATCCAGAACAGATACATTAGCACATGTCTTAGCTTTAAGTTGTGCCACTCTGCTGAGGGTGGCAGGTCATAGCACTGCTTTAGCCTTAGAAAAGGAGCAAAGCCCTCATCATTGACTAATTGGGAAGCCCATACAATGCTCCTGCTCAGCCAGTTCTTCCAACTTACAGGTTTGCATCAAATTTGCAAGTCTGGGTTGCCCCATAGAGACGCCTTGCATGAAGGCGAGGATGAAATGAGTACCTCTTAGCTAGGACAGCCCAGATGGCGTGTGTGGCCACCACGGTGAGCTCCCTATTTTTCTCCATTAGACAAGGAGTCCTGCAGAGGGGACTGGGTGCAATAACACAGGTTCGGTTTCCACCCACGTGGATATAAAGGCATTAGCACACTGGACCCAGCCTGACATCTGTGACCTGAGAAAAGCAAATAGTAATTTTGTAGATCTAGGAGACTAACCTCACCCCCTGTCTGTAAGGAATTGAAGTTTTTTAAATGATAATCATGGCCATTGGCCAGGGCCCCAAAGGAAGGCTCTAATGATGCTATTAAATATTTTAAAAACAGACATCACAGGGAGGGCAGAAATGGTTAGTTTGTGTAGCTCAGCAACTCTTGCTGGTCTTCTCTTCCACTCCACTGGCCTGTAGATGGCGCTGCTGCATCCCCTGGCTCCTACACACCTTCCATGATGTCTGGCAAGGAGGAAGGCTCTCTCTCTCTCTCTCTCTCTCTCTCTCTCTCTCACACTTCCAGTGTGTGCAATGTCAAACTACTGGGCACTAAGGACTCCCCACAGCAAGACATGGCGACATGCTGGGGTTTTCTTCTGGTACCAATTTTTCAAAGTGGAATTGGCATCCTCAAGTTCCTACAATGGAGCAGGAGGCTGCGTACTTCCGCCGTCCGGTGATCTCTTCGGTAGACTTTGGTGCTAAGCGAACACACAGACCTTGTATAATCCCCAAACAAACTGTTCATATTGATCTGTCTGGGCCTTTCATCAGCTCCCCAGTACAAATGGAGGAGCAAAGGCGATTATTACTGATAAATACAGTGTAAATAAATCCTTTCTGCAGACAGTTCACTCCCATCAGATGAATTTGGAGTGCGGTCTTCCCTGAACTCCCCTGCTGGGGAACTTCACATCCTCATTTGAGGAGAATTGATGTATGTTTTCCAACCATTAATAAAATACAAGCTTGGAGCAGACGAGAACCCAGAGAATTAGGTTAGTCACAGTCACTGGATAGGTTTGTGTGTGCAAGCACAGCAGACGATGATAGAGAAGTAAACTTGGTGTAAAACAGAACAGGTGCTCAAGTCACTGCAGGCTGTTTAAAAATCTTTCTGCTTCTAATGTCTTTTGAAGCAGAGGCACTTCCCCACCAATCCTGACATGGAACTGAATTGGAAACTTCATAAAATATTTAAGCACTTGTCGCTTAAAGTTCCCTAACCTTTCTAAAGGCTGAGCTTGAAAAATCATTGTCTTATTTCATGGTGTCCCCCAAAAGGTGTGTTATCAGGAGCTAGCTGCAGTATTTTCTTTTATAATGAATTTGAGAAGTTTAACAATCAGTGCATGAGGTTTGGCTCTCAGGGCCATCTCAGAGGTCCCTGGTCCCTAAGATCTTTCCAGATCAAATTCAAAATCACCCAGCAGGCTGAGTGCCTATGTCAGGAGCAGGGGGACAAATTCTAGGGATTTGCCTTGCTCAGCTCCTTCAGGTATCTCCACACTTCTCAGATTATTATGGTGCGAGCGCCACTTGAGGTCTGCCGGCTTACATTCTGCAGAGGATATGCCTTTAAGGCTTCTCTGTACCTGAGCCAAGAGCCCCTGTACGAAATCCTCCACTGCTGATATTCTCCTTCAGCTTCATTCATCAGTCCCTTTAGTGCTTTCAGAGAGGAATCAGCTGAGGTAACAGTCAAGTGCATAGTTGTCGTTGTGGTCTTGATTTCTAATGTATCTGCAGAAGCTTTTTTCAACAGGGCTATAATAGATTCAGTGCCCTTGTTGGCAGCCTTCTTGCTGGGGTGGGAGGGGGGGCGTCTCCATTTTCCTCATCTTTTGGTCACTGGCAAAGCCCACAGTAGTCACATCACTGCCTATTGGCATTTAAAAGGCTTGGGGTACCTGTTCCTTTGTTGGGGGGGGGGGGGGAGTCAGGTGCGGGTTCCCGATGCTGGATGGAAATGGATGCAGAGGATGGCTTTGGAGCACAAGAGATTTGCTCCACCATGGCAAACAGTACCCCCTAGACTCCCTAAATCCCCCAATTATTAATAATTATTTAAAAGAGCTCACTCTTAACCTTCAGCTACCAGCCTATTTTACAGATCACTTTACTAACTTTTGATACTTTGATCTTTCCATGTAAAACTAATAAAAACAAAAGAGGCCCCGGGACCCCTGAGGATTCTAAACCTCCCTGTCTGAGCTGAAATACTCAATTTGGGTTTCAGCTTCAGCCCCAACCATGGTGGCTCCTGTGAGTCCCTCAGTGCCAGCTGGCAGAGGGCACATCATGCCGTAACTCATATCAGGCCTGACACACTCACTGTCCCTGCTCACTGTTGTCAGAATCTGTATCTAGAAGGTGTCATGTAAGGGATCATGTGTAAACTGGGGACATGTTGGTCATTAGTATTATTGTGTGGTGTATGTGCAGTCGGTGTATAAAGAATTATAGATGTGTGCTGGAAGTATGGTCTTAAAATGCATTTGGCAGGCAGTGTGTAAGCCCAGTCTGTCCTAGACAAAAGAATGTTGTTTCACCTGCTTGACTGTGTCTCCAATGTAAATTGAGCAAGGTGAGGTCAGTACGTTAATATAGAAGGTAAACAAAACCATCAAACTAGCAAGTCGAGGGCGGGGGGGTGGGGGGTGGCAGCCGTGGCCACTTAACAATCCCAACAGGGGACGGAGGTTGTACCCCCAGGAAGCCTTCCTGATTCTTGAAAAAGAGACAATGGACTTTGTTTCTGCTTATGCATCCCATTTCCCAGACAGCCGTTTTCGCATCCATCACCTGAAGGACATGAGGCCACAGCTCTTGAAATCTAAGGAAAGATGGATCCTTCAACCAAAGAGGTTGAAGTCTCTAGGACCTGAGAAACCATAGAGCTCTGTGAGGCTCATACAGGGGAGGTGGTACTCTATAACCCATGTCTTGATGGCAGTGGTCAGTCAGTGACTGTGATGTCTCACTGGTTCTTCATGTCCCTTGCTTGATTGATAGGGCACCATTATTCTGTGAATATAGCTGGGTCTGTGAGCTTCTGGGGACAGGCCACCATGGCCAGAACTTTTGCCTGGAGATGGGGAGAGTTCTGCTCTCCATTTTATGGAAAGGATGGTCTGATTGGGATAGGATAACGATTGTTGCTTATGTCGACGTTCATTATGAAAATCAGGTACAGGGTGTGACCAGCTGTGTGTGTGTGTGTGGGCCCAGAGACTCTGTGTGACAATCGTTGGGTGAAAAGGGTAGACAAGATCAGATATATTGTAAATGCTGAAGTCTCCAAGAATGGCAATTCTTGAGAACTCCATCACCATATCAGGCAGTGTCTCTGTCAGCTTCTCTGGAAAACCTGTGCTGTCTGAATGCTAGTGTTGATCTTGTCGTCGGTCTCTGAGATGAAGTAGATACACTCAAAGGTCAGGGGAAGAGGTGGGGGTTGCTGGCTGAGGTTTGGAGCTTGAAATGTCTGATTTATTCTTAATGCTGACAAGTCAAGGGTGATGAGCAAGCAGTGGGGCTGAATCAGGAAGTCCCACCCAACACTGGCTTCTCATTGGACAAGGGGTGGGGCTAGGGGCAGAGCCTAGTGTAATATGCATGGATTTTTATGAAGAAGACTTAGACAAAGCTGAGAGAGATGGTTACTTATTAGAAGCAACGCACGGGCCATCTCCAAAGTGTGATTGCTTGCTCGCTCGCGCTCTCTCTCTGTCTCTTTCTGAACCTGCATGTGCTGCCAAGCATGGCTGTCTTAAAAATATCCTCACAGCTAGAACTGGACTCTTGGCCCAATTTCAGTGCTGATTGGTCAGGAGAGGGGCTGGCAGGCAAGGCCACTTGTCAGAACAGCTGTGATGAGCACAATTCATGTGGTGATCGCTCTTGTCTGGATTTCGTCTCTTGGGCAGGTTGGAAGGCTGTCATCTCAAAAACACTTGTGGTAGGGATCTCGCTGCTGTTCTCAGAACCAAACAGAGCCTGACAGAGCTGGAGATGTGTCGTAATTATGATCTGAGAGATACTGCGGTGCAACAGCTGTGTGAGGGACTGAAACATCCAAACTGCAAATTACAGAGATTGATGTAAGTAGCATTTGGCCACCTCTGTGCATTTACAGGTGTCCTTTGTTTAAAGTGCTCACCCATGGGGGTGTCTGGTGTCTGATCCCTTTACTATCTCTCCAGCACTTGTGTCAGTGGCTCACAACATGCATCAGCCTGCCTTGTTTGGGGATTGTAAGTAAAGCTGAGCCCTCAGCAGACGGCTGGCCCCACAGTCCCAATTTTGGGGGGATAAATAGTTTTTTTTTTCTTTTTAAACAACTCTTAATAAAATGCATTTATTAAAAAGGGCTCACTCTTACCTTTTAGCGAACACCTATTTTATAGCTATTTAAATGACTTTTGACACCCTGACAATTTAATTTAAAACAACTAAGAGAAAAAGAGGACTCGGCCCTCTGGCTATACTGAACCCCCCGTTTCAGCTCCAGTTGCGGTGACTCTTGCCTTTGACATTCGAGCTGCTCTCAACAGAGAGACACCACCTGTGTGAAGACAGACCCTTTGAAGTGCAGCCCAGTGGGAATGGGGATGTGTGTGTTTTATGGTTACAAATAGGGCAGGCCAGAATGAGTGCCCATGTTGGACTTGCAATTAAAAAAAAAAAAAGGGGGAAACCCGCTGGGCAAAGCTATTGTTCTTCCCTCTTCTGTATCAATATGTTTCTTTTTCTTCATGTCGGACACTCCGCCACCCCACCCTGCTGGCCTGTGATGTCCTGGAAACTCTGGGGACTTTCAACAGATTTTCCAACACCCATGGTGACGCTTCTGCTCAGATTTCCAAATGACCTGCATGTTGGCTGCTGAACTCTGAAACACTAGCTGAGTGAATGGCAAAGGACCTCATAGCTCTGCCTATCAGTGTGTAGATGGATAGGACTCATCTCAGGGCTGTTTGTTTTCTCCTTTTATTCCCATCATCGGTGATGCTTGGCCTCTTCCTTCTCAAGGCTGATGTGGGGAAAGGAGCCATCTGTCAATGAAGAGCAAGACCTGCAGATCACTGGTGCCTCCCTGTCAGAGATGAAATTAGTAGTTTCCTTCCCCGTCAGCAGTAATTGGACCTGCAGAGAGTCCCATAGTGATGGTGGCTCTCCCTGGAGTCAACTGTCTCTTTTCTCCCTCACAGCTCGGAGAAGGGTGGGGAACGAGTAACTCACTGATGGTGATATGGGGGGTGGAGATGGGAAGGGACGATACACAGCTGAAGGGTGTGTCTGCTTCACTGCTAGGCTGCTCTGACAGATCTGCTGAGAGATTGACTAGCTCATGGAATAGTCTCCACGTGGAAGTGGTGGAAGCTCCATCACTTTGGACATTGTCATTCTAGACTAGGCAAATCACTGGGAAGTGTACTTTAGGGACCAATCCTGCACTGGTAGGGGGGAGGTATTAGGTCAACTAATGGGAGGGGCTAATGAGCCTGGTGCAGTGTCATTCCCCCCCACCTGGGTCTGGCTCTAATGTGCCAATACACGAACTGGGGATTGCTGAAGCTCTGCCATGGTTTCCCCCCGCACACACACACACACCAGGGAGGTTGTGGGGAGTGGTCTAATGCCAGCTCTGTGACATGCAGGGATTCCTCTACAGAGGGAATCCTCAGGTGGCTGGTTAGAAGAGCTTTATGGCCCCTTTGTGTTGCAGAAGTTGTCCAGCAGCAATGAGGGCCAGGTTCATTATCTAGGCATTCCTCTTAAAATTACAAAACAGAACTGGCTCAAGCTCACGCCCAGAAACCTGGGACAACTATGGGTGCCCCTGGGTGCCCTTTATAGGGAAATCTTCTTCGACTATCCCTCGATGCAAGGATGATATTTGCCAAGGTTGGTATTTCATGACCTGCACTTCTATCCTGCTGATGTTGGCTGCAGAGAGAATGCTGATGTTAGTGCGTCGGTCTTCCCAGCTGATCTGGAGAATCCTCCCGAGGCAGCGCTGCTGGAACTACTCCAACCGCTTGAGATGTCGTCTGTACGTTACCCAGGTCTCACACCCATAGAGAAGGGTGGGGATGACAACTGCCTTGTAGATCAAGATCTTGGTACCTGTTTGTAGATGCCTATCATTGAAGACTCCTTTGAGTAGTCTTCCAAAAGATGTGCTGGCACAATGGATCCTGTATTCAATTTCTGTGTCAGTGCTGGCAGTTTGGGAGGGGTGTCTGCCAAGGTACGGAAAATGGTCGACATTTTCCAGGGGTTCTCTGCTGATGGTGATTTGTGGAGTACGAAGAGTAGTTTGTGCAGGTGAGGGCTGGTAGAGTACCTTGGTTTTCCCGATGTTGAGAGACCCAGGCTGTGATAGGCATCTGCAAAAAGATTTAGGATGCTTTTCAGGTCGGCCTCTGTGTGTGCAAGAATGACAGTCATATACATACTGAAGGTCAGTGATGCCAATTCTCATGATCTTAGATTTTGTTTGGAGACATTGAAGACTTAAGAGTTTGCCATCCATATGATACTCAATCCCAATTCTGTCAGGAAGGTGGTCACAGATGAGAATCAGGATCACGGCAAGGTAAATGGAGAAGAATGTTGGAGCAATGACACATCCCTGCTTGACACCAGTGCAAATGGTTCCGTCTCTCAGCCATTGTACAAAATGGTGGCAGTCATCCCATCATGGAGTAGTCTGATGATGGAAATGAATTTCTGTGGACAGTCAAACCTACACAGTACCTTCCATAGGGTATCATGATTGATAGAGTCAAAGGCTTTCGTTAGGTCAATGAATGCCATGAACTGTTCCTGGTTTTGCTCTCTGCACTTCTCCTGAATCTGTCCTGCCACGAAGATCATGTTGGTTGTGCCTCGGGTTGGCCTGAAGCCACACAGTGATTCATGGAGGAGTTCCTCGGAAAGGGGGAGGAGGTGGTTTAGTAGGATCTGGGCAAGAATCTTCCCTGCGATGGAGAGGAGAGCAATACCTCTGTAGTTCCTGCACAATGATTTATCCCCTTTCTTAAATATTGTAACAATGTTGGCATTCTTAAAATCATGTGGAATTTCTTCGTGGGTCCAGATTTTGTCAAGGAGTTGGCAACGTTTGTGCTGGAGCATTGTTCCACCAGCTTTAAAAACCTCAGCTGGGATGCCATCTGGGCCTGGTGCCTTGTGATTTTTTTTTGTCTGAGTGATGGTATGCCGGACTTCCTCAAAAGACGGGGGATCAGCAAGGTGTTCCATTTGCTGAGTGTTGTGGAATAAAGTCAATGGTATCTTCGGAGACCATGGATTTGCAGTTTAGTAGGCTCTCAAAGTGATCCTTCCAGCATTGTTTAATGGCTGCATTCTACTTGAGGAGAGCGGAGCCATCCTGAGAACATAAGGGGGTCGGACCTTTGGAGCTTGGCCTATATATAGCTTTTGTTGCTTGAAAGAAGCTTCCCATGTCATCCTGCTCTACGAAACACTGGATCTCAGAGGTCTCTTGCCACCATTTGTTTTTGATATCCCGTAGCCTCCTTTGGACTTTGGCTTTAAGCAGGTGATAGGCCTCATGTTTTCGTTTGTTAGAATCATTTTGCCAATTACAAAATGAAGTTCTTTTCTGTTGAATTAATGCTAAGATTTCCTCGTTTTCATCAAACTGGTGCCGATGAGTGGAATATCCTATGGTTTCAGCACATGCATTGAGCAAGCTGCAGGTACATGACTGATCTTACTAATCGATGGTCTGTCCAACAGTGATTGGTACCTCTCTTAGCTAGTGTTATATGGACATTGGTATAGTCTCAGGTTCTGACTATAACATAGTCAAGGAGGTGCCAGTGTTTGGACTGAGGATGTTTCCAGGTGGACTTAAATTTATTACTCTGCCTAAAGATGGTATTTGTGATGAGCAGGTCACGCGTCAGACATTTTCTGAGAAGGGTTTATATTTCCCACCCCTTCTTTGCTTATTGTGCTGCTCCAGAGTTGTGAATCCTGTCCCACTCTGGCATTGAAATCTCCCAGGAGGATGTTTGTCTGCCTTAGGTGTGGCTATGAGGACTGCATCGAGAGCGCTATGAAACTGCTCCTTATTGTCTTCCTCATCATTGAGTGTTGGGGAATATATGCTGATGACTGTTGCATATTGGTTGTTGCTAAGCTTGAGCTGAAGAGTCAAGAGATGCTCGTTGATCCCCACAAGCAGCTCCAAAAGTTGACTGGCGATCTTCTTTTTGATGGCAAAGCCAATCCCATGAATGCGTCTCTCTTCAGGTGGCTTTCCTTTCCAAAAGAAGGTGTAGCCACCTCCATCCTCTTTTAATTGGCCCTCATCGGCCCGGCGGGTCTCACTAAGAGCTGCAATGTCAATGCTGAGTCTTGCCAGTTCTCTGGCAATTATGGCAGTTCTTCTTTCTGGGCATTCACTGTGCTGAGAGTCCACAAGGGTGCAGACCTTCCAGGTGGTGAAATTCATTGTCATATCTCTTGTTTCAGCCGCAGAGTTGAGTGATCCCACTGGATACGGCCTTCCAGTCGGAAGAGTGTGAGACAGCCTATGTTTGGGGCACCTTTTCTAGCCCCCTTCCTATCTGGGGTGAGCAGGAGGCATCCTGAAAAGGCCCTGCTCAGTCACAGCCGCTGCTGCCGAAATGCACTTCTGTCTCAACCAAGCACAAAACAACCATCACACGGCTGCCGGCTGCGTGCAGATTTGTGACTAAAAACTCCCAGAGATCACTGCTCCTGTCTTCCCTGCCACTCGTCCATCGCCACAGGACTTTGTGAGGGGGGAACCCTTTGGCAGAGGCCTGTGCATGAAATCTTTTAACATGGGGAAACCGGTGCGCAGGTGGTAACCACACAAAACTTGACAGGAGGAAAACCCTGACACTGTTGGGGTCTTTTGAAGTTTGGACCACGGTTAGGAGCCTCGCCTCAGACCTGCTCGCCAAGGGGGACCCTACCAGGAGTATAAAAGCTCCGGACAATATAGCTCTGCGGGTCTTTAGCGCACACAAGTCTCTCCACCACAACAAGGTTGCAGTCCATCAGAGGAATTATATGGGAGTACTTCCCCACTCGCAAGCCCTGAATCTGTGTATAAACCAAAGCAAACTTTTACTAAAGGAGGGGGGAACACATAGCAACAATGACTCAAAACTATGCAAATCATTAACCCCCACCCCTAGTATTGGAGGCAGAAGTCATTCCCCTCAATTCCCCACCTTTGGGAGAGATTGCCAACATAACCCATAGGCTGGGAGTTAGGGCAGGGAGGAGTCTAGTCTCTGCTCCATAGTGTGGGTTCAAACCAGGGTCTCCCACAGACCCAGGTGAGTGCCCTATCCACTGGTCTAAAGGCTGTAAGGAAGCCACTAGTTCCTCCTTCAGGTTCGTGAATCTAGCCCTGAAAAAAATGTTGGCCAAAACTGTTCAGCAAATCTGTGCCAAATTCATGAACAGTTTTGGGTTGCCCCAAACCTGTATCTTTTGGTGAATAGACTATTCACCCCCAAAACTTCAGCCAGCTCTAGTTATTATCCCCGTTTCACTGATGAGGGAAGTTGAGGCTCAGCGATCTTAACTGAGTGTCCTAAGATGTCCCAATAATACATTCTGTGATCCAGGCCCAGGCTTCTTTCATATGTAGCAACTTAATAAAGGGTTTAGCCACCACCACCAAACTCCCATAGTAATTCACCAGGCCAGGAAAAATGCTCCATTCAGATGTGCTTTGATTGAGGAGCCAGCACAACAACATGCAGTTTATCTGGGGGATCACTTACTTGGTCCCTAAGATCATGTGTCCCAGCTATGTAACATATTAACTGTGAGTCCCTTCATTTTACAACCTCTGTAAACACCCCCTCTAGCCCGTATAAGTGGGTCTAATACAGGGAGGGGAGGAAGGTCTTTTCTCCCACACCCAGAAGGTCCCTCTGGTAGCAGGGAACCCAGCTGTGCTAAACAGATGGGCTGGGAGTATGATGGGGGTCAAGGATTCTATCATTAGCCATATGCATAGCTGGGCGTCTGACTGGGAGAGAACTCATGTAACTCGTCTTCCAGTTTGGAAGGGTTTTGGCTCCTACAGGCAGGGCTGATAGTTCTAGACACTGGGGAATGGTTTGGGGAAGGCAGAGGGGCTTTTACAGAAGCTTTAGATTTCATTTGCATAAGCAGAAAGGAACCAGAGTACCAGCACTGGGAAAGGGTTTGCACCGTTCCTCAGTGCCTGGTGTTAGGATTCTCCAGTTCATTACAGACACCTCCCCCCGCCCCCCCCAACACACACACACACACACTCTGCTTCCTTCCCTTCAGCTCATCTGAACATTCCCTTCTGGAGCACGGGGTGACTGATAGAGCAGGGGGGCAGAAATCCACACAGGGGCCTTTGGTGCCGACATCCCGCAGCCTCCTGATAGAGCCCTGTGACTGATCTCTTCTGAATGAACCATCCCCTTCCACAGAGACACTGACATCACCGAGAGAATCTCAACAAATAGGGAGGAAACAAGTGATTATCTTCCTTGCTGTTTTCCATCTCCTACAGTTTGAACCGGTGCAATCTCACTGACGCTTGTTGTGGAGCTCTCTCTTCGGTTCTCAGCACCAGCCAGACCCTGACAGAGCTAGTCTTGGGGTATAACAAAGTGGGAGATCCAGGAGTGCAGCTGCTGTGTGAGGGACTGAAACATCCCAACTGCAGACTGCAGATATTAAAGTAAGTAACAGCTGGCTCTCTGTATTCTGTGCCTCTGAACATTGCACTACTGTGATTTCAGTGCTTTCTACTAGGGTCATAGCCCTGCTGTGAATGCTCCTCCATTCAAATCCTTTACCACCATCCCAAGAACTAACCCTGGGACAAAGCTTAGCAACTAGACAAAGAAATGTGGGAGAAAAAAGGAGGGGTCGGGGGGTAAGGAAGAGGGAAAGAACAAGGGAAGATTTTGCAATGATTTAAATTTTGGCTATATAGATTTTAGGAGCGAGTTATTTCCCCAAGTCTCTTCTTTGGGTCTTGACATAAAGGTAACATGGCTACCATGTCCCTCCCCTTAGAACTGCAGCATCCCCAGAACTGGAGCACTGGAATCCACTTCTCCTGCGTAGGCTGGACAGAACCTGCCCCCCATTCCTCAAGTCCTCTGATCTGGTCCCTTAGTTAGAGCAGGCCTGATTCAGTTTGACTCCCTTATGCTCAGTTGGATTCACTGAGCCACATTCAGAATTGAATTGGGGGGGGGGGGGGGTCACATTTGGTAAGTGTGTGTGAGGGAGTGTAAAGGGAGTCTGAGCTGGTGGGACAGCCATGCTGAGAAGAATGGAGGAAGGGAGAAGTTACAGCGTAGATGAACGAATTCCTATTCAGAACATTAGAAAATGCTCTGACCTCATCAGTATCCAAAAGTGTGACCCAGCTATGTCTGCAGCTGACACCTCCCTGCAGTTTTCCCCCAAGGCCACATGGTGAGGTGAGGGAGGACGTTGCATGGGTACTAGTGCCTCCCAAGGGGTGCATCCTCCATGGGCAGTTCTGAGTCCAGGGTGCTGTGGGAGAGGGGTGGCCCTCGCCGGGCACCATTTAACCCCCTCTCACCCAGTGCTTCTGCAGCTGCTCCCACCGGCTTGATTCTCAGGATATGTTTACACTGCACGCGCATACAGAAACCTGGGTCCTTTTCTTGGGTTAGCTACCCTGCATTAGTTAACTTAGGTTAAAACAGCAGTGAGGACATGGCTTCTAACTCATGTTAGCAGCTCACGTTAAAGCCCAGGCTCCCCTATACACTTTAATTTAAGATGCTAACCTAAATTAAAAGCAGAGTTGCTGTGTTTTCACTTGTGTTTTAACCTGGGGCAGCTAACCTGAGTTAAAACACACTTTTTATTCTTTCTTTTTTGTTTTTGCTATGTAGACATACCCTGCAATAGCTGTGAGACACATGCTTTGCCAGTGGGTTTAATCTCCCTCTAGTGCCTGATCCACATAGAGGATAGCAGCCTACTACTGTTACCAGTTAGTCCGTAGGCTCAAGTGATAGCGCTCTGTGGGGAGTTCTAAAGGTGAAAACACTGCTGATGGCCTAGCTTGGGGGTCAATTATGATTCCATGTAATAGATATACTGTGTTCAGGATTTTTTTTTTTTCTAAATTAGGAAATTACATTAAACCTGTTAAAGGAATGTTACCATTGCTAAGTCAAACATTTAAATGAGGAAATATCAGACTTAAGGTTGCCCATGAAAAACTAATTTGACATCCCCCTCCCCCCCCCCCGGCATGTGCATTAAGATGCAGTCTTTAATGATATGTTTTCATGCTATGAGGCAGAGGTCCTGTGGAAGGAAGTCAGTGAACAGCAGTGGACTAAACTCTGTGGATGAATCAGGGTTGTGTAGTGAATGAGGCCATTGTCTGTAGGACCACTGCCTCATCTGTTGCGGAAGTCAGAAGGTGGGTAGTGAATGAGGCTGGAAGAGAGAATGAGGCTGGAAGTGAATTACAGGAAGAGAGAGAAGGATTAAGGCAACTGAATGCTGCCCTGGAGTCTGCTCTCTGCCTCTGCCAAGAAGGGTCTGCATGGTGCTGGGCAAATCACCTAAACCAAAATGCTCATAGTTAGCCACTTTCTGGGTGCCAAACTGAGATGCCTGGGATCTGATTTGCAGAAATGCTGAGCATTCATGACTGCAACTAAGGAGCTGTGCTTCGAACATGTAATGTGCTATTAAAATGTTAAGGAATCTGGAAGACCAGGGTCTAGGGGTCTCAAATATCCAGAGCTAGTGGACATTTTTTAGCTTAATCTCTCTGTACCTCAGCTCCCCACCTAGAAAGTGAGGATGATAATACCACTTACTGTCTTTGAGTGTCGTGAAGATAAATAATCCATTAGTGTTTGTGAAGCACTCAGATACTATGGTGAGAGCACCAGAGAGAGGCCCAGGAAGAAATTAATATTTCTGTATTTGGTACAGAATTAAGGTCTGGGACCACAAAGTGAATGATGCAGGTAAAAAGAAATTTTGCATGACTGTTCCTTTAGAGTGCACCATCTACCCTGTCTGCTGGATCAGGCAAGGAGCTATAGAAAAAATAGTATGTGATCATGTAACTATAGATTGTCATAATGCAAACAAACGAGGGCTGAATTTCAGTTGCAAGGGAAACCTAAGTCTAGCATTCCCTATGTTTTTGAATGCTTGACTTTGCAGCCTTAAAGTTCTTATAACATAGTTTGTTGTTGTTCTTGATGTAATTATATATTTTAAAGCTTTCTATAGATGTCTATTAGTTAAACTAAAATCAATATTTGTCTGTGAACTAAAATCACTTTAGAGATACACACCGGTATCAAGGAGGGGAAATGCAAAAAATGGGGCAGAAACAAGTAGTTCTGCTTTCTATAAATGTCTGTCTCCTGCAGTTTGCCTCTCTGTGAGCTCACAGCAGCTTGTTGTGGGGATCTTGCCTCTGCTCTCAGCACCAACCAGACCCTGACAGAGCTAAATATAGGGGGCCACTCACTGGGGGCTTCAGGAGTGCAGCGGCTGTGTGAGGGGCTGAAACATCCGAACTGTAAACTACAGAAACTAGGGTAAGTAAAGTCTGTGCCTGTTAACAGTGCAATGCTGAGTTACTCTTTATACCAGGATCACAACATCCTACAGGGCATGGAACCCAGCCATGGACCAACCCCACCCTGCTCCCCAGGTGAAGAACAGAGACCCACTGATGTGTTCACTGCTTGTATTTTACTAGTTAAACAACTGAACAACATAGTGGGCTCTGGCCTCAGCCTTTGTTGAGCAGGGAAAGCAACTGGGCAGCTGCCCTAAAGGGGCAGCCAAGGATCCCCCGACTTGGGGTAATTCTCAGGTGGTGCAAAGCTGGTATAGCCAACTCTGTCTCCCTCCCTTAGCATACGGCATGTGTGGTATGGAGTCATATATTAGGGGACGAGAGGATGGGGCAGAGTGCAAGGTGCCTCAGCAGACCCTAGGCCAGCACAGCAGCTGAGGTAACTTAGGGCAGCCCTGAGGTTCCTGGAAGTTAGACTGGAAGCTGTTTAGGCCCCAACTTGGCCCCAGGATCAAGAAGCAGAAAGGTGGGTTAGAGCAAACTTCTCCTCCAAGTCTCCTCAGAAGCACCAAGTGCAGCCGAGGACAGAGCCAGGTTCTGAAGTCATTGCACGACTGTAGATATGTTTCCAGCAGCCTGTTTATACTTCTCACCCCGAGGACCACAGAGCATGCCAATATTTCCTCCATGCTGCCTGACAGCGCTTGCTTTGAAAATGGCTCAGGCTTACAGAAACAAGGAGGATGATGGGAGGAAACAGGAGGAATCATGGGAATTATTCAGTTTGTCTCCAAGCCCCAAGATGCCATTGTCTTCCAGTAGGAATCCCACGGTGCAGAGCATTGAAAATTCCCAGAATGCATAAAGAACAGTGGGGTGGGAGCAGTGACTCATTGGATGCCTGACCTGAATGTAGAGTACTCGTTTCAAAACAGTGCTGTCCTTGTGTGGCTGGAAATCAACAAGGCAACATTAACTTGATTGTAGGATAACAAAGACGTGTTATCAGTATGATCTGATAGCACAACAGGTATCGCCCATCAGCTGACGTGGATATGCAAAACCAGCAACAAGTTGAAAGTATAGAGGTGTCCTTAATTTGAATAAACCAAAGAGAACTGCAATCTCTTCTTAACCCTGGCAACCCTTGGAGGAGGGGAGTGCTGTTCATGGTGGGTGACCTGAAGCGTCATGAAGGTCTGATAATATTTAATGGATCAAGCAGCCTCTGAGGTGGTCCTTTAGGTTTTATACAGTTTTCAGGGATTGTTGGAGGGGGCTGCCCTCTTCTCTTCCTATTTGACACTTGTCAATAGGCATCAGGTACCTGCTGCTCCAGTTTCTCTGGTACTTCTGTCCACGTCCAGTAGATGGTGACGGTGTGTGAGGATATTTAAGTTTCATTAATTTCAAAGATTGCTTTCTATATTGACCCACATTGTTAATGAAAATTCCCCTTGTTAAGCAGTTCTGTTAATATTCCAAAGCTACACGCATGTCAGATACTTAGCCCTGTCAATATCTTTTTCTCGGGCTGTACTATTCATATCAGTATTTCAGAGTGGTTTCATCACTGTATTTCAGAGTGCAACAACCAGTCAAAAGGAAAACAAACAACATCTTTTACAATTCCTCTGAACTGAGTAGAAATGTTTTGTATATTCTCTATTCTGTCTGGCACATTTCATTTGATAGCTTTTGGGGCTTACAGTGAAATAAAAGACAAAAAAAAAAGGGGAATAAAACCGATTATCCACATGTAGAGGGGGACTGTATCTGATTCATAAGGCAGATAAAGTGCAGTTTATAATTTGGGGTGAAAATGCATTTTGGATTCTTAGTGTTTCAGGAATTGTGACTTATGGAACCTTCAGTTCAAGTAGATCAAGCAGTGGATCTAACCAGTTTAAATTTACAGTGTCCAGTCTTTTCTCTGATCTACTTCACTATGATTTGATTGTGTCCCATGAGTTAATGTGTCATGCTTTACATGCTCTTTCCTATAAATGTGTTTAATCTTTGGGTGGACCTCTTTAGCTACACCGAAAAAGCAATTTCATTCATCTGTACATTTAATAACATGTTTTCTGTGTTCCTCAGTTGACTTACCTTTGTCAATTTCTTTAAGCTAATGTATCTATAAACTTAAGCAAAGTGAAGGAAATTTTTGTAAACATTCCCATTTTATTCCTGGGAGAGTTCAGGGTCTAGTTTCAACTTATCTGGCTTTCTATAGACAACCTATCTGATACCTTGAACATGGAATATCGGCCTTCTATTGTCCTGCTTTCTAGGTGGAGTTAGAATTGGAATAAGCACTCTTTTGGGGTAAACAGAGATAGCTGTCAGCAAGTTTTTCTGTGTTAGGATGGGGAAAGCATTCATCGACTCTTGATTTGGAAATGAGATGTGATCATAGTGATTAATAATTCCTAATATATTCAAGGCATATTTAGTGCCCATGTACATCATCCGTGAACCACGCCTTTCACTCCAGTTTGTTCTAGAAGATGGGAGTATCCAGTAATGAACCAGCAGCTCATTACAGCAAATTACTAGAATTCTCAAACCCATTAGAAATGGACTCCCAAAGTTCAGCTTTCCCTTAAGTTCAGCTGGACATTTACATGCAGAATACACAGTAACTAACACAACAGGTGCACATGGAAAGGAATTCCCTCAGGGGCCTGTCGTGCCAATGGGAGCATTATGGTTTATCTGTGCATGGCCGGGTAAAGAATCTCCTTTTAGACACCACTGACAGCAGTGAATGGAGTAAAAATAAGCATTGTTTCCTCATGGTCTATATTTGGTTCCTGCAGATTGTGGAGTTATGACATCATAGCCGATCTTAATGCGGGAGATTCAAGAGCAATGGTACTATGTGGTGGCCTGAGGTTTGTAAGCTGTGATCTTCGGAACTTCTTGTAAGTTACTGCTGGGTCCTTTTAATTCGTTTGTGTTAACTCAGGGTCATGATTAAGGACTTTTTACTTGAATCACAGTGTTTCTTTCCATGCCCCCTAACCCAAGAACTGGTTGTCCTTCTTTCCCCACGGCTTTGGTGATAGGCTGCAGTTTGCTATTTGAAAAGCTGAATAACATAGTGGCATTCAGTGCATACTAAAGGCAGCATTTTGTCATATTAGAACAGCATGTTATTTTAGTCAATAGGAAAGACTGAAAACAGAAGTCTGGGATTCTTTCACAATTTAATTAATGGAACCTTCCTGTACTCAGATAATTTACAACCATTACCATGACTGATCCTGGGACAAAGAAAAGACGAGTGAAAGGACAGAAAGAAAAGTACTAAAGTACCATTTATAATCTGCACAAATGTCCAGCCAAATGTTTTAAAGGTACAGATAGCAATGAGGCCTGGCTTCCACCAGGATTTAGGCTGATCTACCTACATTGTTTAGGGGTGAGAAAAAAATCACATCCCTGAGAGACATAGTTAAGCAACCTAAATCCCAGTATAGAATTATTCCATTCACCTAGCTACCAGGAGGTGGATTTACTGCAGTGACGGAAAAAACCCTTCTACCACCGTACCAAGTATCCACATTACAGTGGTACAGCGGCAGCTGTGCCACTGTAGTGCTTGTACTGTAAATGTAGTTTGAGTATTGTAAAGTGTCTAGGCCACAAGCCTGAAGGGGAAAAGAAAAACGGTTTGAACAAGTCCTACAGAATGAGAAGGACAAGAGAGAAAATGAAACTAGGGAAGATAGAATCATAGAATATCAGGGTTGGAAGGGACCTCTGGAGGTCATCTAGTCCAACCCCCTGCTCAAAGCAGCACCAACACCAACTAAATCATCCCAGCCAGGGCTTTGTCAAGCCGGGCCTTAAAAACCTCTAAGGATGGAGATTCCACCACCTCCCTAGGTAATCCATTCCAGATGAAAGACAGACGGATGGGAATAGAAGCAAGTTCTGTGGAGCTTTGGGTTAGTAAAGCTTTTTAAACATGTCCAGTTCTGTGCACAGTCCTAGAGATCCCACAGACAGGGCTTTGGTTCTGGGGGACACATCAAGGCAGCTTTCAGAATAATTTTGATTTTCAAATTAATTTTGAATTTCAATTTTTAGCTTTTTAAATTAGTTACAATTTGGGAAAAAGTGATTTTTCTCAGCCTATTCGTTCTGGCGTGTTATAAATGCAATAGGGCTGGTGTAATGGGATATCCCGGGGGGGAGGGGCCAGGGTCATTGGTAGTGAGCGAAGCCCTGAGAGCTCAGTATCGTAGAGCACAAGCCTTTTTACTGCCTGAACTAAAACACCCAGCTCAGGACTGTAGCTGATTCAAACCTGTATATGATCCAGCCACTAGAGGGGGACAGAGCCACATGGGGTAAGGGTGGGTTACACCGGCAGGTCCCTTTCCTTAGAACAGCACCATGCTCTGAACTGAAGCACAAGCTCCTGTTCACCCACATTTACTGTAAACAAACCAACCCCATTCTCCTGACCTGGCTGTAAAAGAAATACAGGAGTAAGTGACATATCAATGCCTTCCTGCAGTCAGGTTGGGTTTTGAGGTCCCCACCTGCAGTTCAGTAGTTTCAAGCCAAGTCTGCAACATCTCAACAATTCCTGAAAACACCCCCTTGAAGAGCTGTGTTACTGATGCCTTGTGGGGAGAGGGTGTAAGTAGGGTGACCAGACAGCAAGTGTGAAAAATCAGGACAGAGGGTGGGGGGTAATAGGAACCTATATAAGAAAAAGACCCCAAAATCGGGACTGTCCCTATAAAATCGGGACATCCAGTCACCCTAGATGTAAGGCGCACGTGCAGCAAGGAGAGCTGAGATCTTGCTGTTTCCATCGAGTCTGAGAGATGGATTTTTCAGCCCCTGCTGCCTGTGGGCGCTGAGTAGCCCCACAGCGATCAATGAGACTGTCCATGTCAGTAAGTGCTCACCACCCTGAGCAAGGGCTGCACAATCCAGCCCTTTACATGCAGAACGGACACTGCTGTCCCTGCCCAGAGCTCACAGAGTGAGTGGGGTGTGGGGGGAGCAGGCCAGGCTACAGACTGCACCAGCGCTTCTCCTCCCTTCCCCCAAGGGAAAGGCACCTGCTGGCAGTGAGCTCAGCAGGCAGGGCCGTGGCTCTGGCAGACAGCTGGGACTGTGAGCTCTTTGGGGAGGGACCGTCTTTGTGTTCTGTGTTTGTGCAGCACCCAGCACAATGAAGTCCTAGCCTATGACAGTGGCTCCTAGGCGCCATACTGACCAAGTTTTCCAGCATGTCAGGGAGACTCCCAATTTAATAATGTTATTTCCTGCAGCTACATATGCATCAGCCACACATGTGCATTAGCCTCTTTCTCTCTCTCTCTGGGACAGAGTGAGAGACACTGATGCTCGTGTATGGCTGATGCACAAGATTCCGGGTAATGTAGTTGACCTCTGCTGAGTGCCAGATTAACCTGTCGTTGGCTCCTGGGTATCCAGTGGGTCACAGTGCCACTCAGGTTTGACCATGCCAAATTTGAGTAAGTGGTTTTGTGACTTTGTTTGTGGGGTCGTCGTGTTGCTCTGGTTTGGCCAGGCTGCCCCTGAAATAAATTTGCTAGGCGCTACCGCAATAAGTAGTAATCATAAAGAACCCAGTGGTGTGCAGTGCCCTCCGCCTCAACGGACTGTCAGCCATCATAGAAATGTAGGGCTGGAAGGGACCTTGAGAGGACATTAATTTCAGACCCAAGACCAAGTAAACCTTAGACCATCCCTGATAGGTGTTTTTCCAACTGTTCTTAAAAACCTCTAATGATGGAAATTCCACAACCTCTCTTGGAAGTTTATTCTAGAGTTACGTATCCTTCTAGTTAAGAACATGAGAATGGCCATACTGGATCGGACCAAAGGTCCATCTAGCCCAGTATCCTGTCTTCCGACAGTGGTCAAGGCCAGGTACACCAGAGGGAATGAACAGAACAGGTAATCATCCGGTGATCCATCCCCTGTCGCCCATTCCCACCTTCTGGCAAAGAGCGGCTAAGGACAGCATCCCTACCCATCCTGGCTAATAGTCATTGATGGATCTATCCTCCATGAATTTATCTAGTTCTTTTTTGAACCCTGTTATAGTCTTGGCCTTTATAACATGCTCTGGCAAGGAGTTCCACAGTGTCACTGTGCATTGTGTGAAGAAATACTTCCTTTTGTTTGTTTTAAACCTGCTGCCTATTAATTTCATTTGGTGACCCCTAGTTCTTGTGTTATGGGAAGGAGTAAATAATTCCTTATTCACTTTCTCCACACCAGTCATGGTTTTATAGACCTCAATCATATCCCCCCTTATTCATCTCTTTTCCAAGTTGATAAGTCTGTCTTATTAATCTGTCCTCATATGGAAGCTGTTCTATACCCCTAATAATTTTTGTTGCCCTTTTATGAACCTTTTCCAATTCCAATATATCTTTTTTGAGATGGGGCGACACATCTGCATGCAGTATTCGTGATGTGGGTGTACCATGGATTTATATAGAGGCAATATGATATTTTCTGTCTTAGAATCACAGAACTGGAAGGGACCTCAAGAGGTCATCTACTCCAGTCCCCTGCAATCAAGGCAGGACTAATTATTATCTAGACCAAGGATCTCAATCTCAAATCACCATGAATGCCACATGAGAACTAGTACATTGGCCCAAGGGCTGCATCACTGACACCTTTTCATACAAAGATACAAAAGCCCCCCACCTCTGTCCCTGGCCCCGCCCTCACTCCACTCCTTCCATGAGGCCCCACCCCGCCTTTTCCCACCCCTTCCCTGTCCCCATTCAAACCCTTCCCCAAATCCCTGCCCCTGCCTCTTCTCCGCCTCCTCCCCTGAGTGCCCCACTCCTCCCCCCTTCCTCCTGGAAAATCCTAAGTGCCGCCAAACAGCTGTTTAGCAGTGGGAGAGGAGCGGAGACACGGTGCGCTCGGGGGGGGGGCAGAGGCGGAGGGGCAAGGGGAGCTATGTTGGGCTGCAGGAAATAACTCTGCGGGCCTTGTGTTTTGAGATCCTGTTCTAGACCATCCCTGACAGGTGTGTGTCCAACCTGCTCTTAAAAATCCCCAATGATGGAGATTCCACAACCTCCCTAGGCAATTTATTCCAGTGTTTAACCACTCTGACAGTTAGGAAGCTTTTCCTAATGTCCAACCTAAACCACCCTTGCTGCAATTTAAGCCCATTGCTTCTTGTCCTATCCTCAGAGTTTAAGAAGAACAATTTTTCTCCCTCCTCCTTGTAACAACCTTTTATGTACTTGAAAACTGTTATCATGTCCCCTCCCAGTCTTCTCTTCTCCAGACTAAACAAACTCAATTTTTTCAATCTTCCCTCATAGGTCATGTTTTCTAGACCTTTAATCATTTTTGTTGCTCTTCTCTGGACTTTCTCCAATTTGTCCACATCTTTCCTGAAATGTGGCACCCAGAACTGGACATAATACTCCAGTTGAGGCCTAATCAGCGCGGAGTAGAGCGGAAGAATTACTTCTCGTGTCTTGCTTACAATACTCCTGCTAATGCATCCCAGAATGATGTTTGCATTTTTTGCAACAGTGTCACACTGTTGATTCATATTTAGCTTGTGATCCACTATGATCTCCAGATCTCTGTCCTAGGCAGTCATTTCCCATTTTGTATGTGTGCAACTCATTGTTCTTTCCTAAGTGGAGTACTTCGCATTTGTTCTTATTGAATTTCATCCTAATTACTTCAGACCATTTTGAATTTTAATCCTATCTTCCAAAGCACTTGCAACCCCTCCCAGCTTGGTATCATCTCCAAACATTATAAGTGTACTCTCTATGCCATTATCTAAATCATTGATGAAGTTATTGAACAGAACCGGACCTAGAACCGATCCCTGCGAGACCCCACTTGATATACCCTTCCAGCATGACTGTGAAGCACTGATAACTACTCTCTGGGAATGATTTTCCAACCAGTTATTCACCCACCTTATAGTAGTTCCATCTAGGTTGTATTTCCCTAGTTTGTTTATGAGAAGGTCATGCGAGACAGTATCAAAACCCTTGCTAAAGTCAAGATATACCACATCTACCGCTTCCCCCCCATCACAAGGCTTGTTACCCTGTCAAAGAAAGCTATCAGGTTGGTTTGACATAATTTGTTCTTGACAAATCCATGCTGTTATTTATTACCTTATTATCTTCTAGGTGTTTGCAAATTGATTGCTTAATTATTTGCTCCATTAGCTTTCCGGGTAAAGAAGTTAAGCTGACTGGTCTGTAATTCCCCAAGTTGTCCTTATTTCCCTTTTTATAGATAGGCACTATATTTGCTCTTTTCCAGTCTTCTGGAATGTCTCCCGTCTTCCATGACTTTTCAAAGATAATTGCTAATGGCTCAGATATCTCCTCCGTCAGCTCCTTGAGTATTCTAGGATGCATTTCATCAGGCCCTGGTGATTTGAAGACATCTAACTTGTCTAAATATTTTTTGACATGTTCTTTCCCTATTTTAGCTTCTGATTCTACCTCATTTTCACTGGTATTCACTATGTTAGACGTCCAATCGCCACCAACCTTCTTGGTGAAAACTGAAACAAAGAAGTCATTAAGCATTTCCGCCATTTCCACATTTTCTGTTATTGTCTTTCCCCCCTCATTGGGTAACAGGCCTACTCTGTCCTTGGTCTTCCTCTTGCTTCTAATGTATTTGTAGAATGTTTTCTTGTTTCCTTTTATGTCCCCAGCTAGTTTGATCTTGTTTTGTGCCTTGGCTTTTCTAATTTTGTCCCTACATACTTGTGTTATTTGTTTATATTCATCCTTTGTCATTTGTTTCCACTTTCTGTAGGACTCTTTTTTTGAGTTTTAGATCATTGAAGATGTGTTCTCTTGCCATACTTCCTATCTTTCCCACATAGTGGGATAGTTTGCTCTTGTGCCCGTAATAATATCTCTTTGAAAAACTGTCAACTGTCTTCAATTGTTTTTCCCCTTAGACTTGCTTCCCATGGGATTTTACCTACCAACTCTCTGAGTTTGCTAAAGTCTGCCTTCTTGAAATCCATTGTCTTTATTGTGCTGTTCTCCCTCCTACCATTCCTTAGAATCATGAACTCTACCATTTCATGATCACTTTCACCCAAGTTGCCTTCCACTTTAAAATTCTCAACCAGTTCCTCCCTATTTGTCAAAATCAAATCTAGAACAGCCTCTCCCCTACTAGCTTTCTCCACCTTCTGAAATAAAAAAAATTGTCTCCATACATTCCAAGAACTTGTTGGATAATCTGTGCCCCGCTGTGTTATTTTCCCAACAGATGTCTGGGTAGTTGAGGTCCCCCATCACCACCAAGTCCCGTGCTTTGGATGATTTTGTTAGTTTAAAAAAAAGCCTCATCCACCTCTTCTTCCTGGTCTGGTGGTCTGTAGTAGACCCCTACCATGACATCACCCTTTGTTTTTTACCCCTTTTATATTTACCCAGAGACTTTCAACAAGTCTGTCTCTTATTTCTATCTCAACCTCAGTCCGAGTGTATATGTTTTTAATATATAAGCCACACCTCCTCCCTTTTTTCCCTGCCTGTCCTTCCTGAGCAACCTGTATCCTTCTATATCAATATTCCAGTCATGCATATTATCCCCCCAAGTCTCCGTGATACAAACTATGTCATAGTTGTGTTTATTTACTAGCATTTCAAGTTCTTCCTGCTTATTTCCCATACTTTTCACATTAGTATACAGACATCTAAGATAATGATTTGATTTCCACCCCCAGTTCTGTTTTGTCTCTCCCTTATTTCTACTATAACAGCCCTTGCTCCCCCCAGATTCTATCCCTTTCTTAATGCTGCCCTAAATTCTGTTTGCTTTTTTGACTGCTGCTGCACATTGAGTGGATGTTTTCAGAGAACTATCCACAGTGACTGCAAGATCTTTCTTGAGTGGTAACAGCTAATTTATACCCCATCATTTTATATGTATAGTTGGGATTATGTTTTCCAGTGTGCATTACTTTGCATTTATCAACATTGAATTTCATCTGCCATTTTGTTGCCCAGTCACCCAGTTTTGAGAGATCTTTTTGTAGCTCTTCACAGTCTGCCTGGGACTTAACTATCTTGAGTAGTTTTGTATCCTCTACAGATTTTGTCACCTCACTGTTTACCTCTTTTTCCAAATCATGTATGAATATGTTGAATAGGACTGGTCCCAGTACAGACCCCCAGAGGACACCACCTCTCTCCATTCTGAAAACTGATAATTTATTCCTACACTTTGTTTCCTATCTTTTAACCAGTTACCAATCCACGAAAGGACCTTCCCTCTTAACCCATGACAGTTTACTTTGCTTAAGAGCCTTTGGTGAGGGACCTTTTCAAAGGCTTTCTGAAAATCTAAGTACACTATATCCACTGGATCCCCCCGTCCACATGCTTGTTGACCCCCTCAAAGAATTCTAGTAGATTGGTGAGGCATGATTTCCCTTTACAAAAACCATGTTAACTCTTTCCTAACAAATTATGTTCATCTGTGTGTCTGACAATTTTGTTCTTTACTATAGTTTCAACCAGTTTGCCCGGTACTGAAGTTAGGCTTACCGGCCTATAATTGCCAGTATCCCCTCTGGAGCCCTTTTAAAAAATTTGAGTCACATTAGCGATCCTCCAGTCATCTGGTACAGAAGCTGATTTAAATGATATGTTACAGACTACAGCTAGTAGTTCTGCAATTTCGCATTTGAGTTCCTGCTTATTACTGTTTAGTTTATCAATTTGTTCCAAAACCTCCTCTAATGACATATCAATCTGGGTCAGTGCCTCAGATTTGTCACCTAAAAAGAATGGCTCAGGTTTGGGAATCTCCCTCACATCCTCAGTAGTGAAGACCGGTGCAAAGAATTTATTTAGTATCTCCGCAATGGCCTTATCGTCTTTGAGTGCTCCTTTAGTATCTCAGTGGTCCAGTGGCCCCACTGATTGTTTAGAAGGCTTCCTGCTTCTGATGTATTTAAAATTTTTGCTATTACTTTTTGAATCTTTGGCTAGCTGTTCTTCAAATTCTTTTTTGGCCTTCCTAATTATATTTTTACACTTCATTTGCCAGAGTTTATGCTCCTTTTTATTTTCCTCACTAGGATTTAACTTCTGCTTTTGAAAGGATGCCTTTTTGCCTCTCACTGCTTCTTTTACTTTGTTGTTTAGCCACAATGGCTCTTTTTTGGTTCTCTTATTATGTTTTTTAATTTGGGGTATACATTTAAGTTGAGCTTCTATTATGGTGTCTTTAAAAAGTTTCCATGCAGCTTGCAGGGATTTTACTTTTGGTGATGTACCTTTTAATTTCTGTTTCACTAACTTCCTCATTTTTGTGTAGTTCCCCTTTCTGAAATTAAATGCTGAAGTGTTGGGCTGCTGTGGTGTTTTCCCCACCACAGGGATGTTAAGTTTAATTATATTATGGTCACTATTATCAAGCGGTCCAGCTATATTCACCTCTTGGACAAGATCCTCGGGGCGAAAAGATACCACAACATCATCTGGAAGGAGGGTCCCAACTGTGGGATTGTTTCCCTTTGCTTCAGTTGGATGTTCCCCTTCATCCTCCTCAACAGCACAGAGGCTGTCAGACTCGGGGGGATGAACCATTCTATTGTGCCCTGGAAAGTCTCATCTGTGTACCTCTCTGTGTCTCCCTTAGCTACTCCAGCTCAGCCACCCTGGTCTCCAAAGTCCGTACATGGTCTCTTAGGGCCAGGAGCTTCTTGCACCGAATGCACACATACGCTACCTGGCCATAGGGCAGGTAATCATACATGCTGCATTGGGTGCAATAAACTGGATAGCCCCACTCTGTTGCTGGACTTCTGCCTGCATTATCTTTCTACTCCTGAACCTCATTGCTTTGTTGGTGTTTTTGTTTTTATCAGGGAGTGTTTATAGCTTAAAGTATGTTAAGTTTATCTAGCTCTCCCCCCACTCGCCCTGGAGAACTCCCTTGCAAAACTCCCCTGTTAACCACTCCTGTTCACTAGCACCTCTGGTCACTTACGAGCGAGCAGGCTTTTTAAAGCCCTGGTCTTCCTGAGTAGCCCCGCCCCCTGGTTAAGGGTTGATGGGTTCTGATGGGCTAAGGGATCAAAGCCTTGTTGAGAAGCTCTCAGCCTTGCCTAGCAGGCCGCTAGGCTCAGCACACAAATGGTCAGCCCACATTCCCCTAAATAAACAGACCACATGGTATATTTCAGTCAAGCAGGAAGCACAACACAAACACACACACTACAGACAACAAACTTACCCCAAGGGTCACATAATCGCTCCTTCTTCACCTGGAGAACTTCCTTGCAAAACTCCTCTGGTCGCTTAGGAGCGGGCTTTTTAAAGTTGGAAAGTTTTTCCTAATAGCTAACCTAAATCTCCCCTGCTGCAGATTAAGCCCATTGCTTCTTATCCTACCTTCAGTGAACATGCATCGTGTCTGCATTGAGAATTAACACTTCTTTTCTTTCTTGCTTTTCCCCACAGAGTGAACTGTTTCGATCTAAGCGAAGAGAAACATCCAGAGCTGTATGCTGTGAAAAAGACAAAACCTGAGCTGTACATATGGTAGGTCAGTGATACTCAGACCTCAGTGGTTCAGGAGACAAATATTTAGTTTACACACACACACACACCAAATAAATTAATAACTTAGTGCGCATGCGCGCGCACACACACACATACACACACACACTCACTCACTCACTCACAGCAAATAAGTTAATAACTTAGTGCAAGTTGGTAACTTCTTTGATTAATATCACAGTAAAAGCATCCTAATTGGTTAATAATTAAATCACCCACTGTTTTAATATCACGTGCTGCAAAGAGCCGCAGGAGACACATCAAAGAGCCACTTGCAGCTCACAAGCCGCAATCTGAGTATCACTGTGGTAGGTTGATCAATGGGAGCCATTGCACCAAGGTGGCTCTGGCTTGCCTGCCCTGCCACTCGCTAGGACAGCAGCTGGGGCGGGGGACCCCATGCCCCACCTCCAGTGACTCCAGCAGCTTATTTCAGCATCTGGGGTAGGGGGGTAGGTAGAGATTGTCAGGCCCAGCCCTCCTGCCTGAGGGTGAGAGGCTCAGGAGTAGGAGCTGGATTTGCTCCATGCTTGGTCTGACCTTGAGGGCGGGGGGGGGGGGGGGGAGTAGCAGGAAGGGGGCCAGGACCTAGGGGAGGGGGAGATGTGGGATCATGAGATGGAGGAATCTGGGACAGGGCCGGCTCCAGAATTTTGGCCGCCCCAAGCAGCCAAACCAAAAAAAAAAAAAAAAAAAGCCGCGATCGCGATCTGCAGCGGCAATTCGGCGGGAGGTCCTTCTTTCCGAGCAGGAGTGAGCAGCTGGAGATGCCGCCCCTCTCCGAAGTGGCCGCCCCAAGCACCTGCATGGTAAGCTGGTGCCTGGAGCTGGCCCTGGTCTGGGAACCTCCCTTTTCAGTCTGAGTGTTCAGCAGGGAAACTCAGGAACCATCTTTGGATCCAGAGGGGAATTGTCATTCTGTTCTGATAGCTCAGTCACTGTTTGGGTCTTTACAAAGGGTTTGTAGTTTTACACAATTCCACAGCTATTAAGTCAGTATTATCTGTATCTACCTGCAACACTTGTTTATCCTGGATGTACATTTCTGTGTCAGCTTTGCAGGAGTCCAATAAAGATCATGAATCAAGAAATATTGTTCCACTTTAAAGTTTGTGTGGTTTTTTTTTTTTTTTTTGCCATTGTGTGTGCTAATGCATAAGAATTCTCCCATTCTCCAGAGCCAGGGGAGTTCTCAGAGGTGTTAGCGAGACATTTTTTCATGGTTTCAGTTTTTTATCCGTGACAGCCAATACTTTCAGCACTTTGAATGGGCAAAAATGACAGTGTTTTTTTAATTTCTTTGGGTGCTCCTGACTTTTTCAGAAAGTTCTAAACTAGTTCACACACTGTGATTATATAGATGAAGATCCATTACCTTCTGAGTGGGCACTTGTACAGTGTTCTCCTACAACACAGTCTTACACAATGTTTTGGAAATTCTTTAAAATGATGCAGAGGGGTGAGATGCTTTAGGGACAGGCCCAGGACTATTGGAGAAGTTTTTGGTCATAAAACTTGAGTCCCCTCTCCCCCCCCAGGCACGTGGAGGTGGATTTTGATAGGCCATGTCTGCATGGAGTGATTAGTATTAAGAATACAGAGAAGGTGACACACACACACACACACACACTTCCAAATGCTTCTCATTACTCTTGGGCATGTGAAGTGCATTAGATCTGATTTAAAAAAAGTTTCAGCTCTGAGGAAACACTCATTTGTTCCCTTCCATACTGAGGGCAACTTAGCTCAGGAGCTATACACTGGATTTGTGTGTGTGTGTGTGTGTGTGTGTGTGTGTGTGTATATTGATTGGAGCAGGCCCTGCAACAGTTTATCCTGCTAACCCTGGGTTGGTTTGTATGGTAATGATTCCTCTCTTACAGGACTAGGATGGAGCCAATAGGTTGTTGTGACACAAGGTCCAAATTCTGCCCTCAGTGACATCCGTGCAGCTCCACTGACCCATCGAAGTTACATGTGGACAAGACCCAGGATCTTCCTGCCAGTGCAGGATGGTTCCTGCAGAAGCCAAAGGGGCTGCACGGGGGGTAACTCAAGGTGGAATTTGACCCTAACACGCTCTGGGTGATTCTCCCCTGCACAGCCCCATGTTCAGACAACTGCGTCTGACCAAAGCTGGTGTGAAGAACATATTAAACCTTACTAGGGAATTTCACCTGCTCTATAGGCCTAAAATTGCTGCCATTGGAGTCAACTGGAACACTTCTGTTGAGTTCAGTGGAGCCGAAATGGGCTTTATGGGCCTGAGCCAAAGCCCACATGAAACAGGTATCTCTAGAGAAACCTCTACACCATACCCACTATATCCCCCAACCAAAGGGTTGCTCTGCCTGGTTCCCCAAAAACCCCAGCACTCACATCCCCACTATCCTTGAGCTCTTAGCTCCCTGCTCCACCTCCCTCTGATGGGAACTGGACTTTGTCAGTGAGGCCCCCAGAATCCCAAAACCCCCCACTTGAGGTGACGGCCAGGGGACTCCCAACCCCTGACCCCCTCTGTGTGGTGTGCGCCTCTGACCTTTCTGTCTGCCCATCTGCCATCCCATGTGGCTCTGACCAACAGCTCTCATGTACCTGTGACACCTCATGTGTCTCTTCTGCCCCCTCCCCTCCCCATGTGTCTGTACAGCCCCATGCTGGGGGAGGTGTGGAGCAATACTGCCCCAGGGCGAGGTCAGGGAGGAATCCTGGATTTACAGGAGGAGCACAGCACCTGCTACCCATTTCAAGGTGTGTTACACACCCCTATGTCCGCCAATCCCTCTCTGCGGGCTGATGCCTCAGCCCCACCTCTCCTACATTCCTGCCCTGGTGGGGTGACGTGGAGGGAACAATCTCTGCACTGCCTTGAGCACAGGGACTGCAATTGTGCCTGGCCTTACATGGGCTGTGCAAGTTGGAGGGGAAGTGCCTGGTGCCCCTCCCACTCTGTGCACCCATGTGAAAGGATTTGAGTTAGTCTACAGTGGAGCAGTCTGTGAGGAACGTCAGAGGGACCCTACTGTGCCAGGCAGATGAAATTCAGTATTGACAAGCCCAAAGTAATGCACGTAGGAGGGAATAATTGGAACCACTCGTACACATTACTGGGCTCTCAAAACTGGCAATTACTTCCAGAGAAAATATTTGAAGGAGGAAAAACAATTATTTATGTGAAAATTTTAATGGAAATGTTCAGTTTTTCTTTACCCGAATAAGGTATGTGTGTGTTTGGAGGGGGGGGGAGGGGAGGTAAGAGATGGGGGGGAAGCCCCCCAAAATATTTATCCTGATTTGAATTGAAATACATTTTTGATTTAAGAGAAAAACTGGACGATTTTGAATGATACAAAAATGAGAAACGTTTTGTGTTGTTCAATGATCCATTTTTTCCATTGAGCGGCTTTGGTGAGAAGATTTCAACAACTCAGGAAAAAGCCCTCAGCAACATTAGGGACAGTTCAGTCTTAATTTCAACTCCCGCATCCCCATCCCACACAGAACCCTTGTGAAACCCCTGAAGGAATCGTGGACATGGAGGGCAGGAAGGGACCTCAAGAGGTTGTCTAGTCCTTTCCCCACACGGGGCCAGGATTAGGGATGGGAAGGCCTGCGGCACGTTTGCGAATAGCTGTTTGTCTTTCTGTTGGATTTTTTCCTCCTCTGGGCCCTAGAAGTCCAGTTCTGGTGTCAGTGTTTTAAAAATGTTGAAAAATTAGAGATGGTGCAGAGAAGAGCCACAAAACTGTTTGAGGGCTGGAGAAAATGCCTTACAGTGAGACTTAAGAAGCTCAACCTGTTTAATTTATCAAAAAGATTGAGGTGACTTGATCATTGGTGTAAAATACCTTCATGGTAGAGAAAATACCAGTTACTAAATGTCTCTTTAATTTAGCAGTGACAGGCATGACAAGAACCAGTGGCTGAAAGTTAAAGCCAGAGAAATTCAAATTTTACCTAAAGCACAAATTGGTTAACAGTGACAATGATTAGCCACTGGAACAAACTATCCAGGGAAGTGATGAATTCTTCATCTCCTACGGTCTTCAAGATGCTGCCATTCTGGAAGATCTAAGTTAATCAAATGCAAGTTATTGGTCTCAGTAGAGTGGAGACTGGGTGAAATTCAATGGCTTGTGTTATACACGAGGTCAGAAAAAACAATGTAATGGTCCCTTCTGGATTTAAAATCTCTGAATGTGTGTGTGGCTGGGTTTTCTCACCAGTTTTCTTAACTGTGTTACTGTCCCTATTGTACCATTTTCTTTTTTCTCATTTTAATCCTGACGTTGTGCTGGTGGTTGAAATGTGGGTTGGTTTGTAGCTCTGTGCAGAATTCTATTTAAGGGTAAAAATGCCTAAGCTGCCTCTGCCTGGTCTGGCCAGTGCTATTGTTGTGAGGTTGCAGCCCCTGTATGCCAGGTGTTCTCAGGGCCCTATAACCAGAGGAAGCATATGACTCCAAGGAAGCAAGACCTGCTGGGAAGGTGGAAGCGGGATATAAAACAGCTCTGTGGGTGCAGGGGGGAAGCCAGGTGAAGCAGTGGCAAGGTGGACTAGAGGAAGCTGGGACTGTAGCTAATGAGGAGCTGTGATTAGCTGACTCTGTCTGAGGAGGCCTAGCAGGAGGCCTGTGGGAGAAGTTTGAAGTAGCCCTGGGCCCCGTAAAGCAGAATAGTTTGAACTTTGAGGGTGGGCAGTTGCTCCATAACACATGGTCCCATGGAGCCTGGAGCAGAGGGAGGGCTTAGGCACCAATTAGAGATGCAACCAAGGGTTGAAGAACTTTGTTCTTTATGTCAGCACTCAGTGGACCCCTGTAACCAAGGTGTGTAGGACTTTGGGAACCCCCTGCCTTGAAAGGGACTGCAGGAACCTCTGTGCCCCCTGGAATCTAGGAGGAGAAGGACTAGTGGAATCCTTGACAGAAAGTGTTAAGGCTTTTGGAAGTTGTGTGTTGAAGGATTTCACACACCCTCTTGTAAGGGGGCTGTGTAAGCCTGAGTGTTTATGGGAAGCCATGGAGGGCTTGAGCCTAGAGGGCCTGGAGCACAGATGGCACTGGCCTGGAGAATGTGTGTTATGAGAGGAGATGGATCACTTGTAAAGCAGAAAAAGGAGCAAGCCACATCCTGGGGAAGTGGCTGCTGTGGGCACCCATGGGAAGAAGAACTGCAGGAGCCTTGGAGCAGCAATGAGAACGGGGAATGGGAGGTTTGTGGTATTAGTTTATAGGCCTGTTTCTTAGCCTGAGAGAGAATTTTGGGTTTGACCTTTTGATACTCTTATATCCTTTACTAATATGTGTGAACAAAGAACAAAGACACAGTGTGTTACATCTGCCCACAAGAGATGGGGTGATAAGAGATGGAGTTAAAAGTGTTACAGGCTATGGTGGGAGTATAAAAGATGAGCATACACTGGAAGGCTGTCTGGCTCCTCTCTCAAGCCAAGGTCAAGCAACCAGTTAGGAGGGGCAAGGGGGAATGCGGGGCAGGCATAAGAAACACTAAAAGCCAAAGAAAAGCCTGGCCAGAACACGACCTCACTCCTTACCCCTCCCATGGGATACAGAAGAGGTGGGATGAAGATCCCAGACTCACGACCCTCCAAAATGGAACATGACCATAAATTGTAAGGAGTGGGACTAGGGGCATGTACTGCGAGTATGTTTGGGCTTGCTAAGAAAGAGGAGGTGGGAATGGGGACACGGGAAAATGCCGTGTGGCATCAGAGCTGGGAACAGAACACTGGGAATCGGGCTCTGCTAGTGGCTAGAACTATGGATATTCTTGCTTGGAACTAACCCCAATAAGCACTGCATTGCCTGCACTTTGAACTTCTGGTCTTCTGCTTTCTCTCTGCGTGACAAGAACCAGGGAACAGGGTGAAGTGAAAGCCCTCTAACATCTTGGTGCCGTGACTCAGAAGCATCACGCTGGACAGGTAAGTAGCAACCAGGTAAGTCCCCCTCCCCAACAGTCCACGCAGATGCTTGGAGGGGATATGGCAGGCCTCATAATGGTAGTCACAGGTCCTTGCAAGCTGGGGTGACGGTCTTTTTGGATAAGTGGATATGGAAGAATCAGAGCCCATTCCAGGTATGGGGGGTCAACATGGGATGAGATTAAAAAGAAAATGGGAGCAGTGTTAGGGAACCCAGAGGGATGAGGGCTGGCTGAGGAGCCCACCTTCCTTGGTAAATGGGTAGCGGAAGAAGGTCCGAGCCCAGGGGACAAAATGGCTTCCAGGGAAAGGAGGCACTTAAGTCCACTTATAAGAGGTTTGAAATAAAGGCAGCATTATGGGAGGCTGCCAGTAATCTTTCAAGTTTGGTGCTACTCCAGCAAAGGCAACTGGAGGATTGTAAATTAGAGTTAGGGGTGGTTAAAGGTAATTTGGCACTACAGGGTTTAGAGTCAAAAGCACAGTTAACGGACCACCTTAAAAAACAGAAGCTGCAATTTGGTTGTAGGGGAGTGAAGAAAAAAAAGTTTTAAAATGAAAATGAGCAGGTTAACACATGGAGTTGCTCGGAAACAGTGAACTGCAACAGAGCAGAGCAATCCTGAGATTCATTTGGGATGCAAACAAAAGCAACAGAGACTGGGGGAACAAATTCAGGGTTTGCAGGAGCAGATAACAAACCCCACTCCTCTCCCAGAGCCAGGATAAAAACCTAGGTGTAAGGATTCTCAACTATTTTAACCTAGGTAGCCCTACTCTTTGCTCAGAGCTAACTATATCCTTTTCTTCTTCTTCTTCCACCTCCTCATCCTCCATTTGCTTACTTTGCTGCTGTTAGCCTGTTCTTTAAAAATAACCTCACAGAGCTAATTGGACTGAGTGGCTAGGCATCAGTTCTGCAGAAAAGGACCTAGGGGTTACAGTGGACGAGAAGCTGAATATGAGTCAACAGTGTACCCTTGTTGCCAAGAAGGCTAATGGCATTTTGGGCTGTATAAGTAGGAGCATTGCCAGCAGATCGAGGGACATGATCATTCCCCTCTATTCAGCGTTGGTGAGGCCTCATCTGGAGTACTGTGTCCAGTTTTGGGCCCCACACTACAAGAAGGATGTGGAAAAACTAGAAAGAGCCCAGCGGACAGCAACAAAAATGATTAGGGGGCTGGAGCACATGATTTATGAGGAGAGACTGAGGGAACTGGGATTATTAGTCTGCAGAAGAGAAGAATGAGGAGGGATTTGATAGCTCCTTTTAACTACCTGAAAGCGGGTTCCAAAGAAGATGGATCTACACTGTTCTCAGTGGTAGAAGATGACCAAACAAGGAGTAATGGTCTCAAGTTACAGTGGGGGAGGTTTAGGTTGGATATTAGGAAAAACTTTTTCACTAGGAGGGCGGTGAAGCACTGGAATGGGTTACCTAGGGAGGTGGTGGAATCTCCTTCCTTAGATGTTTTGAAGGTCAGGCTTGACAAAACCCTGGCTGGGATGATTTAGTCGGGGATTGGTCCTGCTTTGAGCAGGGGGTTGGACTAGATGACTTCCTGAGGTCTCTTCCAACCCTAATCTTCTATGAGTCTATGATTGCTTTCCTCCCCACCCCTCTCCCTCACACTTTTGTTTTTCTTAAGTTTTAAAGGAGGGTACTTTGGATACTTATGTGACTTTGTCCTTAAAAAAACAAACAAACAAACAAACAAAAAACGCATGAGGGATTCCTGCTGTAGTCAGTTAAAATTTTTAGGGTAAAAGATCCATGGACACAAATGTTTTACCCTGTGCTGTCTTTACCTTGGGATTGTTCAAAAAGGCAGTAAGGCAGCTGTGTTGCAGGGATTGTACTTGGTGGCTAAGTGGTTACAGGCAAAATGCACTACCTTAAAGAACTGAATATAGTAGTAAATGATTTAAAGAAAGTAAGTGAAGAGTTACAAGTTGCTTTTGCAGAAATTAATAATACAGAGTTTGGATGGAGTTAAGAGGGAAGTAAACAGTGGGGAGTTGTGAAGATGTTAAAGAGTAGCAGTTGTGGTCTTATAAGAAGGAAGTTTTTGGTTTGATGATAAAACCCAGTTGTAAATGTAAATATATATGCAGCTCGGTACAGTCACATTGTGTGGAACCCTGGTAGTTAAATTATATAAGGGGTCAGGTAGAGTGGCTTCTGCCACTCCCCAGAAGCCTTTATAACTATTCTGAAAGAAAATGAGCCCTTTTCCCACAGGAATGGTTTGTAAATATAATTTAATCAAAAGCACTAAAGAAATATAAGGGGTTTCTATTAGAATTTAACTTGACTGCCTCCGATTTTACAAAATGGGAATGTAATCTGGGTTATCATTGTGTAAAAAATAATTAAAGCAGTGCAAGGGATACTAGGCAAAAGAGAATTTGTGTGTGTAAATATTTGTGTAGTTATGAAAGGTTTTAAGGACCTAAACCAACACTCAATGGTTTGTAAAATCCCGTTTATAGGTTTAAAATAAATGGGTTGGTTTATTTTTTTATTAAATAAAAAACAGTGCCATTAAAACTCTATTTGAATCTGTCATTCAGAGTTGCAACACTGACAGACCCTTCTGCCAGACACAGGCAGCTAGTGTGATGTGGCTCTGGTATTTAGCATTTAATCCTTTGGATACTTCCATGTTTTTATAAAGTTTGATATCTTTTTAAAATGAGGACCAGAGAATGTGGCCCTGGCAATGGGAAGAAATTCTTTTTTGTTTTTGTAATAAATAGCAGCTAAGAACTGCAGGAGGGGCACAAAAGGTTAAAAAACAGTGCACCTTTGAAGCAAGGGCAGTGGTGGAATGTAAAAAAGAAACAATGTCAGAAACACTGAACTTTAAGGTGGCTCTGAGTAATCAAACTGTCACAATGTTAAACCTTGGGATAAATGCTAGTGAGTGACCCTGTAACAATGTATAATGTATGTGATTTTTTTGAGGAAAATTTTTAAGCATGCTAAAAATGGTAATTGAAAGCAAATCTCATGTTCAAAGGTCTCATGGTAATGCTGGCCTATTTTCTCAGCTATTACCTGTGAATAAATTTAAAGCTTGGCACAGAGAACCCATTACAAACATGGTCTGTTGTACAAGGGAAATTGAGGTACACCACCTCATAAATGAACAGTGGGATAGTTCACCCTTTCCCTTCAGGATAGAAGTCATTGAAACCTGGCTTGCTTATAGAATAAAACACAGGGAAGTATGGAGGTAATTCTTCTGTTTTTCCTGCAATCAGCAAGGAGATTTGTAAAAGGAAGGGGTATTTTTAAGCAATAATCTTAGGGGCTAGCAAATGTTTCTTTTGTTTTTCAGACACTCTACAGGCAAGCTGGTGCCAGCAGAAGAACAACCCAGAACGCTATGGGTCTACTGTCACGACAAAGACTGTGTGGTGTGTTTTGTGTTTGTCTTGTTATTACCATTATATTGTATAAGGAGGGTTAACACACATAGCTGCAAAGGTTAATGCATGATATGACCTGCCTGGGATGCAGGGTCTACCCAAGGTGGGAGCTCAAGTGATATACCAGATTCCAGGAGAACACCATCCATTCCTGCTTCCTAAATGAAGGATCCCTTACCCAGTCCTTGACTGATTGGGGCCCAGCCTGCAGCTAGTGGGAACAGAGAATGGAGGGCAGGAATGGATTCATTGAACACAAATAAGTAGGCACAAAATGGGGATTAAGAAGGAGGGTGTATACATTCGATTGCATGCATCTTAGGTGTACCCACGAACAGAAAACAAGGACTTCCTGGCTTGGAATGGGACTATCGTTGCTGCTAGTCACAATTGTCACTATTATAAATCTTACTCAGATCCTGTGATGTGAGATGGCAAAAGGAGGAAACACGTGAACTACTACACCCCCAAGTTGTGGTAATGAGGCAGATGAGGACTTTAAGGATTTACCCATAGAAAATTGTACCTCCAATGCTCCCATGGGAATTTGGCAGTGTCAGTATGTGGTATATGGGCTGGAAGCGGGGGCAAGTGGGATGTGTGATCCCAACCCAGTAGAGATTATTAAATTGATTAGTATTACATGGTATTCCTTAGACTATGCCATCATCAATAACAGTGGAAAAAACAGTCATCCAGACAAGTGGTTTGTCACAAAAGGCCCCAAAAATATATCCCTCTGCTCTCCTGCAGTGTTTTGGTTCTGGAGTCCCCCAGTTAGGGTGTCATGTTACCATGTATAATCATAATGATGTCTCCACAGAGGAAAATCTCTGGGTGTGCAGTTGTTATGTACATATCACATTGGGCATAAAGTCTTCCCTGGAACATTGGGTATATAGTAATTTAAGCATTTTAAAGAATGTAATCCTACAGGTAATATGGATGCCAAGATGGAAAAATCCTAATTTAAACTGGCTGCAGCCTGAGGCCAAAAATACTTCCCGACAGGCGAATGTGTGGGAGCCACTGTGGGAGCAGGTGCAAGCAATGCTTTTCAACATGGCCTTTTCAGTCCATTACATGGGGGTACACTGCAGAGAATGGTGAGTGGACTGAATACACCCCAACTGCAGTACATTCATAGAAGGGTTGAAGCAACAATTTAATTTGTGGATGAGGGGACACACTGTTAGAAGGCTTTCCCTCGACCCTCCCACTTCCCTGGTTCTTGTCATGCAGACAGCAAGCAGAAAAAGATGTGACGTGCAGACAATGCGATGTTTATTGGGGTTAGTTTCCAAGCAAGCATATCCCGAAGCCCTTCACACCAGTTGGGCTTATCTCTATATGCCTCTAGAGTCTGTTCCTCAGTGTTCCATTTCCAGCTCTGACACTGCAGAGCATTTACCCCGTGTCCCTCTTCCCAGCTCTGACACTACTGTTTTGTTTGATGCTGGAGAGCTGCTGGAGCCCTGAGGAGGAGAAGAGGAGGACCACCTGATGCTGGGGGATTGCACAGAGATTCTGAAGACCACCGTGGAGGGGGCACTTAAGGACTGAGTAATTTTCAAACTGTGCTCTTGTGGTGGGGGTCCGGACTGTGTTTGTGGGGACACTGGGGGTGTGTCATGGAGCCTGCCCCCTGGTCCATCTGTGTCCCCAATTGCCTGCTCCCCCCACCACCGCTGCTGCCCCCTCCACCACCCCCACTGGCTGTTTAACATCTGCCTTGAGCTCCTGCCTCTGGGACTGAGCTGCTCGCCTGGCTTGCCATGCCCATTTCCACCATTTGGGTCTGCAGCAGCAGCCAGCCAAACATTGACTCTTTTGTGCAAGCGCTCGTGGGCACACACACACCCTTTGGACTGACCCCCTCCCTTTTGCAACTGGCTCTACAGCTTTACCCTTTGCTGCCTACCCCATTTGCCCCTGCAGCCTTTGCCCCTCCCCAGCCCCAGCCCCAGCTTCAGTTTGTTTGTCTGCCCTGCCCGTTTCCCTCTGCAGCTTTGTTTGCCCCGCCCCAGCCCTGAAGCTAGCCTCTTGGTTCCTCTGCCCTATTCCCAGCCCAGCTGTTTCCCCTACCTCCATGGTCCCCCCAGCCCTGATTAGTCCCTCCCTTCATGCACCCATGCCCCCTCCCACGAGCTTGTGCCCCTCCCCTGTATGAGTTTACCCCTGGTTCACTGCACCCCCCCAATATTGTTATATCTGCCATTCCCCTAGTGCAGCTAGAGGAGCCGGATTCCCATCTCGGGTCTGTGGCTGATACCCCCACCACGGAGTCCTCAATAGCCCCCCCCACATCCAGCCCTCCCCTTCTGGCGCCCTCCTCCCCTGCCTGCAGCCTAGCGGGGAGGAGTGGTTGCCACCTTTCCCTACCCCCCTCCAGTGTTTGTCCTTCCCCTGCTCTCATTATGGTGGGGGACACAGCGGGCAAGACCCCTCAAGCAGACCCCACTGCCCCTCCTCCACCTGCCCCCGCATCCACCCCCCAGCCTCTACCTCAACCGCCACTGCCAAACCACCTGCTACTGCCCCCACTGCGGCACTGGCAGTGGCAAGTACCGGGGAGACCTCCACTGCTGCCACATCCCTTGCCCCACCTGATTCTGGGGGAGCCCCCCCCAGCTGCTGGGAAAGGCCAGGGAAGGAAGAAGGGTAAGGGCCCCACTAAAAGGTGACAGGGCCAGAAAGAATTAATTAACTCACAAACTGACCTGACCCATGGCCGAAGTTTAGAGACTGGTTAGGAAGATATGTAAATGAATAGAGCTTTGAAATGCACGTCTGCATTGTTAGAGGTAGAAGGGTAGATGTTTGCTCAGGTCTTGTGATGTAAGCAAACAAGTCTTGTCTATTGGTATAGCTTTGATTCAAAGATCAAAAAAGGAGTATCCGTATTTAGGAAGACACTTGAGGGAAATAGTATTATTGTCTATATGTCTCTTTGAAGATTGTGGTAACCTGTATCTGAACTGTTTAATGGATAAATTATCCAGTGCTAATTACCATGATGTTTAGAAGAAGGAAAGTTAAGCCTATTGTTTTCTCAGGCCAAAAGGCTGCTGGAAATGTATAAAAACCTTGGGACATGATCCTTCTGCATCTCAGATCTGCTTTGGGTTTCAAGAGGGGAAACCTTAAGCCACAAGGATTGAGATCCCCAGTCATTGACTGGAGCCACCCTGAATATGGACTATAACCTATGGACTATTTCTAAAAGGACTTTGGCTACTACAAGCTCACCTCTGCTATGTATCTGAACCTCAAGAATTGAATTCAGGTCTGTATGTATATTGGTCATTTAAACTACACTCTCTCTCTCTTTTCTTTTTTAATAAATTTTAGTTTAGTTAACAAGAATTGCCTATAGCATGTATTTTGGGTAAGATCCAAGTTATAATTGAACCTGGGTATGTGGCTGACCTTTTGGGGTTGGAAGAATCTTTTCTTTTATATGATGAGATAAGATTTTCAGTAGTCATCATCATATCTGACAGGTGTAATGGAGGCCTGAGGCTGGGTACTTTGAGGGAACTGCTTTGTTTGGACTTGTGAGTAATCAGTGAGGTACTACAGAAGTTGTTTTGTGCTGGCTTGGTAAATCTAAGTATTGGAATATCCACCAGCATTTGGGGTTTGTCCGCCCCGTTTTGTTTGCAGTTCACCCTGATTGAGTGACCTCAGCTAGCTCCCACAGGCAGCACTGTCACAACCTCTAAGGTATGAGAGCTTGGCTTAGAACAGGGGCCTCAAACATGCAGCCCGTGGAGTTATTTGCTGCAGCCCGCCAAGCTCCCCACCACCTCCACCCCCCTGAAGTTATTTCCTGTGGCCACCAAGCTCCCCTTCCCCACCGCCCCCCTCCCCCCAAGTGTGCCATTTTCCCACTCCTCTGCCTACCTCCAGGCTCTTCCCACCGCCAAATAGATGTTTGGCGATGCTTAGCACTTTCCAGGAGGGAGGGGGGAGAAGCGGAGAGCCACGCACTCAGGGGAGGAGGCGTAGAAGAAGCGGGGCCGGGGCAGGGATTTGGGGAAGGGATTGGAATCGGGGCAGGGAGGGGGCGGTGTTGGGGTGGGGACTTTGGGGAAGGAGTTGGAATGGGGTCGGGAAAGAGGTGGGGCAGGGGTGGGGCCTCATGGAAGGGGTAGAGTTGGGGCGGGGCCAGGGACGGGGGGGGGGCTTTTGTATCTTTATATTAAAAGGTGTCAGTGATGCAGCCCTCGGGCCAATGTACTAGTTCTTACGTGGCCCTCGTGGTGATTTGAGTTTGAGATCCCTGGCTTAGAATAAGGGTTATAAAGGCAGGGACCACTCTAGCTGTAGATAAATGAGGCAGCGGTCTACTGTGGTGGATTCTGCCTGGGGCAGCCAAGCCAAATCTGAGTGACTCTTCAAACCTGTGTGGCAGGTTTCAGGGCTGCTCACTCAAATGTGGCTAGGTCACCCTCTATATGGCCACACCTGAGCAAGTGGTGCTGATACCTGGTGTTTGTTCTTCATCATAACCACATCTCTACCATAACCACTGAGCCATCAGAAGGCTCACCACACCCCCTTGCCTGGTTGAGATCCTCTGTTCAAGGGTGTAGGATGGGGGCAGCACATTGAAGTTGTGCTAGGGTGGCAAAGTGTCCTAAGCGACCTCTGTATAAAGGATGCAGAAATATTAGCAATAAATGAAAGAGCTGGGAGTGGAACTCATGGTTTTTGGTTTTGCAGTTCAGAGTACTTTCCATGAGGCTACAGAACATTGGATGAGGAAAAGGTCTCTCATTTTGCTTCTCAAAACTGTGAGAAGGCTGCAGCTTTTCACAACATCACAATATGGACTAAAGCTGGGGCCAAAATCACACTACTAACAATAAATTAACGAGTTTGCAACTCTAGTTGTTTTCTCCCTTCCAGCCTTTCCTGTAAAGTGCTAGTTTTTCATTCTGAAAGAGGCTATGATGGGGAGAGGGTTCCTGTTTTTCTTACCACTTCCCCAGCAAAAGTCTTCCCTTTGATACTCTGGGAAAAGGGCAGGGCTAGTTCTAACACTGCTTTTGAAGAGACAGGAAATGCAGGGGCCACATGCAAAAGTGGAATTATGCTCTGATCACAGCAGATTGCAGAGAACAGCTGTCCTCCATTTCTGAATGGAAAAAAAACCACCTGAAACTCAGTCTAAACAAACTCTTTCCAGTGCCTCATGGTGAGTCCACAGTGCATGATATTTTTAGTGAGCTAAGATCATATTACAGTCAGTCAAGTTTTACGGAGAAAGCCAGAATCTTCAGTGCAGATAGACAAAGGAATATATGGGTGTGGCAAGCTCTCTGCTCCCTCCTGAAATGGAGGGCGTATGTTTGCAGGTTTATATATTTGTATAGTTTGTTTATATATTTGTATTAAAGCCAGAAGAGAGTATAACAGATTCCATTTGCTCTGGTTCCAAAATGTCTTGAAAGATCTCTGGAGCTGTGTTAGAAGAAGTAAAAGAAAGTAACTGGGGTGGGGCAGTGGGGGTGGGAGCTGTAATGATATGAAGGGTGAAATGTTCCTCTCTGCTGCCCCAAGTGAAGGGATGACTGAATCAGACGCCCCAGCCTTAGCAGTGAAGAAGGGAGGAGCGCTTGCATATGTCCATCTTTCTCTTCCTTCCCTCCAGCCCCTGAAAGCCCTTCTGTGCAGTTCTGGTTCCCATAGGTTTGCCAACTCGGTTGGATCAGACGGACCGGATGTCATTTGTGGCAATGGCATCCGGTTTGACCAAGTTGGCAACCCTAGGCTCCAGTGAGCTGGAGTGGGAGCAGTCATGAGTGATGAGAGAAATAGCCCATTTCTCTGATATTCTCCAAACCTACCAGGCAGCTTGTAACTCCTCCCTTTTGAAGGAATGTTTGCGGGAACTGGGGGAGGCAATGGAATGTACACATAAATTTGGCCTTAGTAAGGACTGCAGGATTGGGTCTCTAGTTTGCTCTTTTAGCTTTGTGTTTTGTAAATGAAGTAGTTTATGTTTAGAGTGACCTGATTTGCAAGATTATCTCTACAATTTTCACTTAACATCTGTGATAGAGCAGTCGGCTCCACATTCCACTGCATTAAACGTTGTGCATTTGGGAATTGGTACAGTTAGTAAAATGGCCACTGTAATCTCACAAAATAAACCCTGTCAGATTTTGCTTCAGTATATTGAGAGAAAAAAAGGAAACATTCTTCCTACAATTGAAACTTCCTCATCAAGAAATGTTACCAAAAGAAAAAGAAGTAGAATGTGTATAGAAGCAGAAAATTCTGAAATGTCCCATAACAGGTTGTTCCTGCATTTTCTTGTGCTAGTGCAGCAGAAATTATGCCAAACACTGAGGAGTGTTTATAATGTCAGATTACTCTGTCCTTACCACTTTCCTTGTTTTGTACAGTTAAACTGCCAATTTTCCCAAGGAATATTTTAAGGCTTTTGTATAAGTAAGAAAGAAAAATAAAAACCATTCATATGCACAAATTCCTACAAATCTAAGACTTTGGAAGAAACTCAAATTTGTGGAAATTCATGTTGCCCCGGAAGTGGGCCATCAGTTTACTGTGGATGAATGAGCCCTATTCCATTTCCAACATTAATTATCTGTGTTCATTAAATGCTAAAACCACTTCTCTCTGAAGACTTTTCTACAGTATAATATGGTAGTTCTCACATTCAGGAAGATTTTCCTGGGGTTCAGCCTATATTTTCCTACTCAATTTTAGCCCATTACTCCTAGTTGTATTCTTCTGGACCAACCTAAACAAATACTCTCTTTGGAGTGTTCCTTTCTGATACAGTGTTTCCAGAGAGTGATCATGTTCACCTTTAGTTCAGGTTTAGTCCTGCGCTACAGCTGAGCCATATTCTTGTGTCCAGCTGAGTTCCAGTTGCCATAATACTCAAAGGGGTGTCAAAAACAGATGTTTGCCATGTTTCTGTCCCACTTCTAACCAGGAATTGCCAGAGCACAACAATGCTGCAGATGTGCCCTCTTTTCCTGGCCATCTGGGGCAGTGGTGGTATAGAGCCCCATCATGGGAAACCCACCTGGCCAGGGCAATCTTGAGATGGCCACCTATGCTGGCTTTATAGTGCCCAGGGAAAAGATGGATTCTCCATTTCTTACAGTATTCAAGGCTGCGTGCCATTCTGGAAGATCTACTTTAATCAAATGCAAGTTACTGGGCTCAATACAGGGGAAACTGGGTGAAATTCAATGGCCAGTGTTATACAGGAGGTAGGACAACATGAAGTAATGGTCCTTTCTGGACTGCAGATCTCTGAAGCTTTGTTTGGTTTGGTTTTCTCACCACTTTTCATAACTGTTACTGCCCCTATTGTACCATTTCCTTCTTTCTCATTTTGATCCTGGCTTCTTTGTGCTGGTGGTTCAGATGTGGGTTGGTTTGCAGCTCTGTCCAGAATTCTATTTAAGGACAAATATGCCTATGCTGGCTCTACCTGGTCTGGGCAGTGTTATTGTTGTGAGGTCTCAGCACCTGTATGGCCGGACATTCTCAGGGCCATGTACCCGGTGGGAGTTTGTGACTCGGGGGAAGCATAATGTAAAACAGCTATGTGGGTGCAGGGGGAAGACAGGCAAAGCCAGAAAACCAGCAAGGGAGGCTGGTTTGGCCCTGTGTGATGTTATCTGATTAAAATATTACCATGTAGATCATTGTTGCTATCACTGTTATATAATTGCAACAAATCTTATATAATGTGTGTCAGGTTAGGTGTCTATGGGAAGGTTATGATTTGCTGAATGTGATTATGCTGTTGGTATGCATGTATCATGTTTGTATCTGAAGTTATGAGTTTTGGCTCTATACCTGTATTTCTTATAATTTAACTCTGTCATTGCATATTTCTCCTTTTAAGAGCTCATTCAGTTCCTTCCAAAAGCATCAGCAATAAAACAGTTATTTCCCTGTATTTTGTTCAAGGCTACAGAAATAGGCCTCAGGGTACTCAGCATGTGTTCAAATTTCTCTTAAGCCCAAGGTTGGGAACTTTGGCTGTGACAGCGCCATCTATTTTTTCACGATTTTGTTCACAAACTGTCATCAGCTTAGGCCAGTTCTTGATATACTGCTCAAAACAGTCCACTACTGAGTTCCAACACATGTCTTGTGGGAGAGTTAGCTTGTTTCCTCCCACTTTTTTCAGAGCAACTGCTGCAAATTTACGGAAGTAATTTGCAATTTCAACAACATTAGCCTTTATTTCTGGAACACTAAAGTCTTTGGCTAGGAGGTGCATCTGCACCATATGTTATTGGCTTGGGACTTTCTTCACTCTCTTCTAAATTTCTTCTCATCTTGGATATATTTGTAGCATTGTGTGTGACCGAGCTGCATACTAGACAATTGAATTTTTTGTCACAGTTTGTTATAGCTTTTACTGCTACTTCTTGTAGGTATTCTTCTGTGTGTACATTTCCTGATGTATCAATTGTTTCGGTAAGGAAGACATTCCCTTCTTCTGTTGTCACACAAGCCCATACAACAGGATCATTGTGGGCATTGCTCCACCCATCAAGACTCAGGTTAACAATTTTACCCTCTAGACTTTTTGCAAACTACTCAATTTCTCTTTCATACACTTTATCCAGCAATTTGCCTGCAACATCTGCCCTGTTGGGTGGACTGAATCCTGGTCTTAATGACTGAACCATATTAATGAAGTGTGGGTTCTCAATCATACTGAAAGGAGAGTTTGTTGCATAAACAAACTGGGCAATTTTTTCATCAATTACACCTCTTTTTGTAATTCACTGGTTCTTATCACAAATGTATCTATGGTTGTTTCTGGATGATGGAGATTTTTTTTCCTTTTGCTACAGATGATATACTGTGGCTATGTGACATACATGATGTAACTGAAACAGTATCATTGGTAGATAACTGTTGAAGGGGTCAAGTATCAGAGGGGTAGCCGTGTTAGTCTGGATCTGTAAAAAGTGGAGCATGCTCCAATACATCTGTTAGTCTTAAAGGTGCCACAGGACTCTTTGTTACTTGTTGAAGGTGGTGTCGGAGAAAAACACAGTTCTCACTCTTTTGGTTGGGTACAGCAAAGTCAGATACTTTATTCTCTCAAGCAATTGCGTAAAGGGAGAGAGCTGAACAGGTCTCTCAACAGGTAAACAATTACAGCAAGCATTTATACCTTTTATTACAGACAATAATGAGCAACAACTGCATTTTGTTTATACATAGGTCATCCTGATATCTTGTTTTTCTCACTAATGTAGACTCTTAGTCTACATTCCATATTATCTACACAAGGTCACAACAACTTCTCACACAGTTCTTTCCCACTTGCCTCACACAATCCTTGCTTCTACAAATCTCGCATTATTAGCGTTACAGTTAGCCTGACTCTTGCTAACAAACTGTCATGCATTGCAATCCCCTTCCTGTCAGTTCTTTCTCTGCTTCCACAGTGGATAGTCTTCAGAATCCTGTATGTTGAGGATGGATTCTCCTAAACAAAATAAGTCAATGCGGTTATTTAATTATTATTACCATACTGCTCATTTAGTATTACTCTTTGCATTCAGTGACACTCAGTACTACTTTAAAGGTGAAATTGTAAAAGGTAGATCTACCTATTTCAGCTATTTATTTTTATCACCACTGTATCAAAATGATAGTACCATAGAGTAACAACTATATTTTTTGCTCAAACATGAAAATTCAAGAATAGTCCAGTAGGAAGACAGGCAGTCCTTAAGAAAGAAGTATGAAATAAAAAAGTTGACCAACCTGAAGATCCTGCATGTTCAGACATGTTCCTTTCATCATCTTCAATGTAGCTTCCTCTTGAGAAGGAACACTTCTCATGATGTTGTTTCATTTGGACAACCAGGCCTTGCATTTATTTGTTGCACTGTTTGCATTTTGCACGCATGTCTGTCTTACCCCCAGGTAGAGGTACTTCATTAAAATATTCCCAAACTGTGTCTCTTTTACAGCCTGCTGCCATTATAGGTTTTCCCTTCTAGTGAGAGAATGGTATGGTAGATCTCAAATCAATGAAGGCTACACTCAGAAAGACCTCAAGACTTCTGGAATATGCTGCTCAAATAGTTTCACTTTTGTTTCTACTGTTTGTCCCTCCCCTCTTGCATTTATCTCCAGACTTATTCTCCTTGTCCAGATCTATTCCACCCCCAACAATCTTTCATTCATTGAACTGTTTGAAACATTGCACTTTTAGAGAGAGATAAGGGATTCACTCTGTGTATACAAATTTGCAGAGGGGCAATAGGGTTGAGGTCTGTTATTTCTCACCTCTCTACATTGTTTATTTATATATATATATTTTAACAAGCATGTTATCTCGGGAGATACAAATCCACAGTTTGAGAACTGCAAAACTAAGCATCTCCAATGGTATCTTCTAGGCTGAGCACTGAGTCCCATTGGGTAGATAGAAAAATTAACCTAAATAATCTATACAGAAGCCCCTGGAACCTCATAAGATTGGGTACCTAATCCATGAACTATTGGAACTAATTTACAAAATGTTTCTTAAACATTACATAAATATATTGTCTTATACTATAGAATTAGAATTTATCATCCCTATTCCACGATAAGATATCTTTGAGCTATAATGTATCTTAATTAAAACTATCTTTAGATAGGTTTTTTCCCTCAAAAAGCATTTTATCAACAAATCAGATTAAAAAAATCAGATTTTTTTTTATTTAAAATTATTGATTTTTATCCACTCTGGCATCTGTCTTATTTCTCAGCAGTTTGTCCTGAAGTTGGTAGTCTCAGTTGTGACCCACTGAGGCATGGTGACACCTTGTTCTAAGGGAGAAGCTGGGACTGCAGCTTATGAAGGGCTGTGCTTGGCTGAAGCTGTCTGAGGAGGCCTATGGGAGAAGTTTGAAGTATCCCTGGGCCCTGTAAAGCAGAATAGTTCGGAGTTTGAGGGTGGGCAGCTGCTCCATAACATGTGGTCCCACAGCTGGAGCCTGAAGCAGAGGGAGGGCTTAAGCATGAACTAGAGGTGCAACCGAGGGCTGAAGAACTTTGCCCTTCTGCCAGGGTTCAAGGGACCTCAGCAAACAGTGTGTGTAGGACTTGGGGAACCCCTGACAGAAAGTGTTAAGATTTGTGGAAGTTGTGTGGTGAAGAATTGCCCCTGCCATAAGGTGCCTGTGGAACCCTGAGTGTTTATGGGAACCCACTGAGGGCTTGAGCCTGGTGGGCCTAGTGCCTGGAGCACCGACAGCATTGGCCTGGAGCGTGTTTGTTATGAGATGAGATAACGGAGAACTAGTAAATCAGGAAGAGGAGGAAGCTATGTGCTGGAGAAGTGGCTGCTGTAGGCAACCATGGGAGGAAGTACTACAGGGGCCTCGGCGCAGCGTTGAGGAGAGGCAAGGGGAGGTTAGTGGCAGCTGTCCTGCAAATGAGTTAATGTGCGACATTCTGCCGTATATGGCAGAGTGTGAGATGGAAGGAAAATGTGTGTCTCACTCAAGATGGATGATTCTAGGCAGGCAGGTGTTAATAGCAACTGCAGAGAGCCCAGCACTAATGACCCTTCAAAGAAAAATAAAGCATTCGGTATATTCAGATCCATCCAAACACTAATTTCAGAGTGGGACTGTATGTGATCATCACTGTGTTACTAACAGCAATGGAAGTGTTAACTGACACAGATCCTTGATTACTGCATATGGTGCAAAATCATCCCCTGAAGTAGGAATCCATGTGTGAAGAACAGTCAGTGGAGAATAAAATCTTCTGTAACATCCACTCCTTCATCATTTCTCTTGGTTCTAATTTAGCCTAGAAGTTTGGAAAGAAGAACTAATTACACAGCACCATCGTTGTGTTCTGGTTAAACAGATGGTGCCATGTGGTACTTACACACAACTTTAATTTATAAATTTTGCAAAAGAACTTAGGATTTATGGCCAGTAGGAATACAGATGGAAGGGTTTTAAACTTACCAAATATCCCCTGCTCCCTGTAATGCTAAATGTATTATTTTCTTTTCCTCCTTCAAAAAATTATTGCCCTGCTTTTAATACTAAAATGGGAATGAAATACAAAAAATACCATAATCAATATTGCAGCAACTTATATAGAAGCACACAGCCTGCAATACCCTATATAGCATGAAGCATATAGTAAATTTATAAAATAGCAGGCCATAAACCAGTCTCCAGTTTCCAAAACTGTATATGAAATGTGTAACTGGGAAACCTTAAAAGGCTTAGAGTCTAAGAATCTGGACACTTAACCCAACTCACAGAGGCTCCCATCTGGCCCTGTGACCATCTCCGCAATGTCCTGCTTATCCCCATTTTGTGTGGGGGAGAAGTTGCTTGCTACCCACTGTCTTCTGGTGCGCTAAGAAGATAGTGGGTCTGTGGGCTCTATTAAGGGTTTCTCTTCTCTCATCTACCAATAGGCTCCCTTGCTCTCACCCACAGAACAGACGTAATCCACTCTAGGTCCTCCCATTGCCTCACCCCACAGGGTCTTCTCTTCCCATCCACAGCCATGTACCTTCCAAACAAAACCTCCTCAGTGGTTCTCTTGCTCTTTCAGGTCTTGACATAACTTAACGATATAACACAACTTATATTTTGCAGGAGTGCAATTCAATTTAACCCACCACTAACAAGCTTGGCAAATTATAAACTCAAACCCCCCACACCCCAGTAATTTCCTTCTCTTGCAGTTCCCCTCTTCAGATGCCCCAGGGAAAAGCTAAGCTTTGCTATGTACCCTGACGAACATCAAATTTGGGTTATTTTGAACCAAGAGAGGGGAACAAATTACAAAGTTGTGAGGCCCTGTTAGCAGCCCCTTGTTCATACCAGCAGAGCTTTAGCATCTCTGCTGATCTCAAATTTAACTAATGTTAAAATTCCCATCCCACTGTTTTATGGTTTTTTCATGATTTCCCCTTGCTGTGAGGCAGATCAGTATTATTGTTTCCATTTTACAGTGAGCCAGTGACAGAGCTAAGAATAGTACCCCAAAGTCTGGGCTCACAGGCCTGTGCATTAGTCACAAGATCATCCATCCCCTAATTTATCCCTGCTGGATTTTTTCCCCCTTTTCCCCCTTTTTTCCTCTCTTGATCCCAGTTCCTGTCTTTCAATCTCATCACACTATGGCTATCTTTAACAAGGCTGAAGTTGGTTCCTTATTCCCTGTTTCTTATTTGTGGTTCCCTTATTCAAAGACCAATATTTCCTAAATACTCAATGCAAAATTAAGTTTTCAGAGATTTCACCATAATAAATGTGAATTAATCTTATAATTGATATTGGTAATTAATAAATTAATAATTTAAATAAAGAACTATGTTTTGACTAGTTATGATAAAGTATTTCTCAGGTCACCCCAAGTAATATGTCGCTACAACCATTAGACTGTTCTGACGTAGCTGGGATACGTCATTTCCCAGCCTGAAGCTTTATTCCTGACCAATATGCTGCAGATGTCTAGGGCTTCTTTTTTCAGGGTTTATTAATTTCATTTTTCGGGGGTTATTTTATTAGCCATTTTTCAGATTTATGGAGATGTGAAAAAATCTGTGGGTTCCAGGGTTTTTTTTTGGTATATACGGTAATGAGTAATATATAGTATTATACAGTCAAATATACTGTAATGAGTAATCTCTTTGTAATGTTCCCTAGCACATTTTAACATAGTACTGTTTCAAACCTTTAGTGTCCACCAGCAGGGTCTACGCAGACCAATTAATGTACAACATCTTGCTGCACTTTAGAAATTGCACACCTGTAGTCCACATTACTGCCCCGTGTACACAAGCCCCTAAATACAAGCAAACATTTCCATTGTTTTGTCTGGTGTTTATTGGATAAACACCAGTTTCATTTTTTGTATTAGGGGTGTTTTTGTCCATTTTTATCCGTTAAAATGTAAAATCAGAAGCCCTACAAATGTCAGCCCCCCATAACCTTCCATTTTGTAAATGGTGCCTGAATAAGGAACTGGATTTTGACTGCCCCTAAGTGACAAGACACTTCTCCGATCACCCCAAGTGACACATCCCTGCATCTGCTATGCTATTATGAAGGCATGACACTCTGCCACTCCCAGAGCCAAAGTTTCATTTTGAGGCTGAGCTCTGGCAAATATTGTACACTTGTTTCTATTTTGGGTTTTATTTGTTAGTAAACATACAATTTGCATGTAAAACCAAACAAAACCAATATTCTACCAATTTTTGCAAATCCAGCTGTAATGTTTTCACAGAAATTATATGGACAGTTGCAAATTATGAAGTCTGTAAGAACACTGGTTTGTTCTTAGACAAATTAAAAACAGGAAAAATGGCTAAATTTATTAAAAATTGTTTGTTACGAATATAAAAATATTTGTCATGATTAGTGTTGTGTCTTTTGCTCATTACACAACAAACAAAATATGAAGAAACTCCATGGGCTCAGCTGGCTCCCAAAGAACCACGTTTATGAACCACAGACAGATATACAAGGCCTAGTTTAATACACACTGCTCCTCTGACTGGTTTCTGAGGGCTTCTGAAACAGAACAGTGATCACCACTAGAGAGCTCACAAGCTACTAAAGGGGTATTACTCTATTCCTATGTACTACAATTAGTTGAAACAGTCTTAGTGTTGCCGTGAATCTCATACAGCAGCAGTGTAGCTTGGTACACTTTTCTTTTCAAGGAATTGAGAGATCTCTTCATCTGTGCCTGGAATATCTTCACTTTCTTTCCTTTGTAATTCCAAAATTCCATAAAGAAACACCAGCTCTCAGTGTGGCTAAGGTTGTGGTGCGATGTTGGTAGACCAAATGCCAGCTCACCCTAAGGCTGAAAGCATCACCTGAGCACAGACAAATTCATAGCTGTAAACCAGTCCAGCTGTCATGTGTGTTAGTATTGTAAAAATAGATCTGAAGATTATATGAATGTGTTCAGCATTTACACTACCTCAAAAACTAGTAGGTCGCATGGATTGTTCTCACTCAACTATACCCCGTGTCATAAAGTTTTAGCAAACATTTGCATCGGAAACCTCTGTGGCTATGTAACTCATCAAACAAGGAAAAGGCCTGTGTAATGCAAATAATGGGATTGACTATTTATGACTTTAAAGTTCATTCCTCCTTTCCCTCCCCCACCAGGAAGAAGAAACTTTCCAGTGAACTGTTGCTCTCAGCTTGATTTCTGAGGAGCAAAGGTATAAAAATGCCTCACAAAGAAAGAACAAGGTTTCTCTTTGCTTTTTGGACTGAAAAGGCCAGAGATCCTAAGACTGAAGCAGAAACCCCTAGAGTTATCTCTGGGTTTGCCCTGAAGAACATTTTGAATGAACAAATCTCTACAACTTTGTTAATCTGGTGGTTAGCTGATAGCTCATTTGTGTGTATATGCCTGCTTCCTTTAACCTGCAAATAACTCCGTAATTTCTTTTCTTAGTTAATAAATCTGTAGTTAGTTTACTATAGAATTGGCTGTCAGCGTTGTCTTTGCTGTGAGGTGTAAGGTGTGAATTGACCTGAGATAAGTGACTGGTCCTTAGGGACTGGAACAACTTGTGTATTTTGTGATTTTTGGAGTAAAGCAGCCATTGATGACATAAGTTGAGATGACCAGTTTGGCAAGATAGACTGGAAGGACCAAGGAGATTGTGACTTCATGGTAAGTCAATTATAATGCTTCAGAAATTCACATTTGTTACAGGGTTGGTGAAATCTAATCACAGAACACACATACCCTAGGAGGTTTCAGAAGCTAGGATTCTATACTGTGCATAAGCCAGACATGGTACCCATGTGAGCATAACCTGTCCCATAGAAGTGCAGATAGGTACACTGGCAGAAAGGGATATTCTCTAGTGTTGGAAGATTTGGAGGACCACTGAGGGAGATTCATTAACATATGTATGGATAAAGTGCATGAAATCAGGGTGTTTAGAAACTTGAGACTCCTTGACAGTGGGCAGGAAGGTACCCTATTTCTACAGAATAAGGACATCAAAATAGTCAGTGTTTCCACTATGATTCTGGGGGTCTTGGCCTACCCACCATTCCCCTAGTTTCTTCTTTGAGCGATGTTTCCATGGCTGTAGGTGCAGCAGTGCCTTCGCATCTGGAGTCTGAGATCTTCAATAGCAGTGCCCGTCAGACCACACATGTGCACCTCCTCTGCCCCACACTGTGACTGTATCAAATGCCTTACTAAAGTCTAGTGTGTGTGTGTGGGGGGGGGTTTCCTGGGCAGAGTATAGTTTGTGTGGTTAATACACCAGCCCCTGGGATGGGAGATCTTATTTTGGGATTCTATTTGGGTGATATGGCTGTGCCAGAGGCCCAGAAGGGAGGGAAACTGAAGCATGGCCATGCACCTGACCATCAGGGGGTTAGTCAAATCCCTCACTTCCCTAAAGAACTAGGGGCTCAGTTTGGGGAGTGTAGGCCTGGGTTGAAATAAGTAACTTGCCTCAGTGCTTAGTGGGCATAATTGGGAAGGTGAATAGAAGGTTAATAAATGTAAATAGGGGCTTGACAATCAGTATGCTGGAGTTAGGGTGTCTGTGCTAGTTACAAGAAGTAGCAACACCTTGATGCTAGGGACTATGGACAAGATAAACCTGGAATGTCAAGATCAGGTTCCACATGGACAGAGCTTGCTGTACACAGGGACTGGTTCCAGTAAAGTAACAAAGGCTATCAAAAAATGTGTGGCGTAATGTATAGCGATTGCAATGCAATGTGTAAATGTATGTAAAGGAAGAGGATGTCTGTGTACGTTTGGATGTGTGGTATGCCCTGTACCCACCCCCTATACTATACGGTAACATTGATGTGGGGACAAAATTGTTTTGTCCTTTATGATAAGGTTACTTGATGAAATTGTTTTAATGTAAGTTTATAGATCAATGTTCCATACTGATTTAGTAATATTGGAGGTTGCCCTGTTCTGTTCTGCCTTGATAGAATTGTTCTGTCCTGTTAGAAGTTTGCTTTTGAAATTATTGTACTGTGTGTGTGTTTGAATGCATATGCTAATTGTTGTATTTTCAATAAATGTGGAGTATTGCCTTATCCCCTGAAAAAGATCCCATGTGCTTCTTATAAGCATAACATTTTTGGTGGAGAATTGCGAAAGGGGGAGGACATGTAATTTGATTGTTGAAAATATTGCTAAAAAAAAAGGTAGACCATACATATAAAGTGATAGATCATTCAGGTGTGCATGCCCCCCGGTCATAGAGATACCCAGCAATAGGGGGAGGATTAGAGTCCTCGCTGCTTCTACCCATCTGTCGGGAAAAAATTGCATAGGTAAATATACCCTCGGTCGTAGCAGGATCGAGCCCAAAAGGAAGGGGGCTTAGTGTTCCCCCTCCCGCTCTGTTGGTCAGACTTTTTAGTGAGTATAGACTTTTTGTGTTGTATAAGTCCCAGCACAGGCGTGGGCATGAAAAAGTAAAAAAGTAAAAAAAAGATTTATAAATAAAATATGTTCAGGCGAAAAGAGTCCTGTAAAGACAATGCTCAAAAAAAGCAGAAAAAATTACCATTCATATAGGAAACTACTCCTTTTAAGAACATTTTGCAAAAATTTGGGCACAGCCCATGAACTGAACAAGCATTAGCTGATGTCCATACTATAGGTGATTTGGAAAATAGATTGGCAAAATACTGCTGGTCTATAGGCCATCGACCCCGATAAAAAGGGACTCGGCTGCAATTTGGCTATGGTAGAAAGCATGCATTGAGGCATTCTTCCGCTTGGCTAACTGTGAAGAGGAAAATGTCGTACTGCATGAAAAACTTGGTGTATCTAAACAAGAAATTAATAAAGAAAAAATACTGGCTACCGGGGTCCAAAGCCAGTTAGACATTCTCAAAGATACCCTAAGAGAAGTCAACATAAAAGAAAAGGGATTATCTAAACAAATAAAGAAAAAAATTAAAATAAAAAGATAGAATCAGGTTTTACAGGGAATAGTCAAAAAGTTAACTTTAGAGCAAGGGAGAGCCCCCACTGACCATAACCGCTGTGAATCACTCATTAAACATTTAAGACAAAAACTGGGGTTTGCAATCAGGAAAGTTGCAGCAGTGACATCAGTGAATGGCATAACTGAAATCCCTGAATCGGTAGACTTTGGGGGTCCCACTGAAAATTGGGAAGGAGATATCTGGGCAGATTCCCTCTCTAATAGCCAGAATGCTGTTGCAGCGGTAACACAAACAACAATTACAACTACTACTGTCAAGGCTGGATCCCCACTTTGAACTTTAGGGTACAAAGGTAGGGGCCTGCATGAAAACTTCTAAGCTTAACTACCAGCTTAGCTCTGGTTCCGCTGCCACCATTTCAATGGATTCCATTTCTGGGAAGCCTTGAAAAACCTTCACCAATTCCCTGGTGAATACAGATCCAAACCCCTTGGATCTAAAACAAGGAGAAATTAACCATTCCCCCTCCTCCCTCCCACCAACTCCTGGTGAATACAGTTCCAACCCCCCTGGGATCTACAACAGGGAGAAATTAACCATCCCCCCTCCTTCCTCCCACCAACTCCTGGTGAATCAAGATCCAAACCCCTTGGATCTTAAAACAAGGAAAAATCAATCAGGTTCTTAAAAAGAAGGTTTTTAATTAAAGAAAAAGGTAAAAATCATCTCTGTAAAATCAGTATGGAAATTAACCTTACAGGGTAATCAAACTTAAAGAGCTCAGAGGACTCCCCTCTAGTCTTAGGTTCAAAGTACAGCAAACAAAGATAAACACTCTAGTAAAAGGTACATTTACAAGTTGAGAAAACAAAGGAAAACTAACACGCCTTGCCTGGCTATTTACTTACAAGTTTGAAATAGGAGAGACTTGTTTAGAAAGATGTGGAGAACCTGGATTGATGTCTGGTCCCTCTCAGTCCCGAGAACGAACACACTCCCAAACAAAGAACACAAACAAAAGCCTTCCCCCCCCCCCCCCAAGATTTGAAAGTATCTTGTCCCCTTATTCGTCCTTTAGGTCAGATGCCAGCCAGGTTACCTGAGCTTCTTAACCCTTTACAGGGAAAAGGATTTTGGAGTCTCTGGCCAGGAGGGATTTTATAGTACTGTACACAGGACAGCTGTTACCCTTCCCTTTATAGTTATGACAACTACAAATACCAAAAATTAGAACCAGTAGAAGGAAAAGAAAAGGGACCAGGAGGTGTGAGGTCTAGTTGAGGAGCTCATCCTCCTTGCTAAATTAATAACGAAACAAAGCCTGTGCCCAAGGGGAGGAACAGTTCAGTAAGAAAAGCTGGCTATGGCCCAGACAAGAAGGCTGGCAACAAATAAAAAGATTGGAAAATAGGTTGGGAGCCCTGAGGGCATAGTAGCAGGAGAAAGGGAAGCAGTAAGTACAAGCATGGGGAATTCAGATCCCTGGGACAATACTTGGAATGATGATAACTGAGCTAATGGAGGTGTCATTTGGGAAAATAAGCAAGTGATTTAAGGGAAAAAAGTAAAAAGTTAACTCTGCAGAGGCTAAAGGGAAGTAAGCAGCTGAATGTTGTAAAAATGTTAAAGGCAAGGTGTTATAGGGAAAAAAATGTTTCTTTGCAGCTATTTGAAAAAAAAAAGGGCCCCTTTCTAAAAAAAATGGTCTGTAAAGCTGCAGGCAGAGAAACAATCTGAGTTAATTCATTTGACCATGGACAATTTGGTCAAATTCACTAAAAGACCATAAGGGTTTTCTATTGAAATTTAATTGCCTCCAAATGTATAAAAGGGACTATATATGTAAAAATTATAAAAACCTAAACCAACACTCCTGGTTTGTAAAATCCTGTTTTGTAGGTTTAAAATAAATTGGTTTGGTTTTGTTTGTTTTTAAATAACTAAAAATCCATTAGAAATTTTTATTCAAAGTTGCAAAATTAATAGACACTTTTGCCACACACAGGTAATTAGTGCTATTTGGCTTTTGTATTTAGCATTTAACCCTTAAGGTACCACAATGCTTTACAAAGTTTAATTTTTTAAAAAAGACCAAAGTTGTGAGTAATAAGGGACAGCCAAAAGCTGCAGTAAAAATAAAAAAGAAACCGTGCCCTCTGGAGCAACAGCAGGGGTAAGGTGCACAAAAATATCCATGTTAAAAAACCTGAGCCTTAAGGTGGCTCTAAGTAATCAGACTGTCACTGTCACATTAATAAAAGTACATAGAAACTGTGAGCACAAAAACCCCCACAAAACATTACAGTAATAATGCTTCTCAGCTATTACCTGTAAATAAATTTAAAGCTTAGCATAGCAAAGAAACTATTACAAACTTGGTCTGTTGTATAAGAAGGAAACTAAGGTACACCACCTCATTAATTTAATAACTAAATAGTGGGATAATTCACCCTAAACCCTTAAAGGGTAGAAGCCATCAAAACCTGGCCTGCTTACAGAACAAAACCACAGGAAAGTATGGGGGTAATTCCTCTGTTTTGCCAACAATTAGCAAAAAAACTCCACAAAACAAAAAGTATTTTAAGCAATAATCTGCCGTCCCCCTCTCCAAAGGAGGTAAGAAAATGTTCTTCTTGTCTTTCAGAGCTTCAAAGAAACAACCTCCCCTCCAAAAAAAACCCCCCAAACCCTGGTACCAACTGAGGAGCAACTCAAAATATCATGGATCTACTGTTGCGACACAGATTGTGTTTTGTGGCCTTCTATGTTTCATGTTTGATGTTTTGTGCTGTCTTGTGGTGTTTGTCTTGTTGCTAGCATTGTTGTGTATTATGTTTAACAAAAGGATGCTGCATTAAGCAAAAAAAAATTAATAAGCGTTTAAACTGTATTCACAAATGTTGCAAAAAGGTAAAAATCAAAAAATGCTAATCTGTTAGCAAAAAAGCATCCACAGGTAATAAAGTCACATAACAACAAATCAGGTGCCAAAAGCACCTGGAACAATTAAGCAAATACTGTAGCTTAAGAATATAAAATATCGGTTGTTACCAGGAGCCAAAAAATGGGTTTCAGCAAAGGCACTTCCCACTCACCGGTTAACACAACAAACAGTCCTAAACACACTCCAGAAAAAATGGAAAGACAGGAACTCATTAATGTAACACTAGCAGCTACTTTACTGCAAAACCCAAACAAACATAAGTGCCAAAAAATCCCTCTGGAACAAAGAATTGCCTTAGTACAAGCACATTTGAAAAACCAATGCTAATATGGTACTTTTGGACTGCAAATTGGTAACGATTTTAGTTTAAATTTTTATTCTTTTTCCACCTAACCCCCTTTTTGTGTTTGTTTATAAACTAACATCCCAAAGTGGACAGCACCGGGGAAAAGACAATTCGTTTTAAGCTAAAACACTCATAAGCATTGGGCAAAAAGCTTAAAATAGGCAAGACTACAAATAAGGATACCAGGAGGGGCATGGGTTGCCCTTTTGCCTTGCACTTGGGTGCTCAAAACATTTGTAACAGAAATAAAACAAATGTTTTAATAATATAAGGATTATATGGTGTTTTGGTAAAATGGTCAAAAGGTATAAAGTATAAATTTTAGAACCACCTGTAATTAATTTAATTAAAACGTGTTTCAAACCAATGTACATAAGCATGTAAAAATAAAAGTAAAAAGTAAGTTAAATTATGGTCAGTGTGTTAATGTACAGTAAAAGCCCAATAAAAGTATAGCTGCCCTAACATTATTTCAATAAAAACTATTAAAAGTTATTAAATTTGCTTGGTAGCCAGGAAGGGTAGACAGCCTTGGTTTAAACTAAAATTATATGAAAAGCTGGAAGTCCTGAATGCTACCAACACAAAAGTAATGGCAAACAAACAATATTTTTAAAGGTTGGTCCCTCTCATAAACTTCAGTCCTGAATATTATAATTTATCCCACAATCATTTTTTGTATTAATATTGTTTATTATAATGTGTTGTATGTGCTGTTAAATAGCCTCAAGGCCATATTGTTTCACAGTACGTTGCTTTAAAACAGCTACATTGAATGTGATCCATTCAAGAATTGTTCTTGAAGTATCAAAAGGAGACAATATATGGTAACATCGATTTGGGACAAAATTGTTTTGTCTTTTATAATAAGGTTACTTGATAAAATTGGTTTAATGTAAGTTTATAGATTAATGTTCCATACTGATTTAGTAATATTGGGTATTGCTCTGTTCTGTTCTGCCTTGATAGAATTGTTGTGTCCTGTTAGAAGTTTGCATCTGAAATTATTGTACTCTGTGTGTGTGTTTGAATGCATATGCTAATTGTTGTATTTTCAATAAATGCAGCATATTGCCTTATCTCCTGAAAAAGATCCCATGTGATTCTTATAAGCATAACAATGTTTGAGTCTGACCAACTCAGTGTAGCTTTTCTGCATGCCAAATGGAGGAACTTGAGTGACAAAATCCAGCGTAGAACTGAGTGTTTTGGATCCCAGAGAACTGAGTGAAGTGTTCTGCCAGGACTGGAGAAGCTGTTCTGGATCAGCTGAGTGGAAATAGTCCCACTTAAACTGAAAAAACTCAACTTGTGTATGGGTGGGCAGCACATGGCTGTTTATTGTAGAACAATTTGGCTGTAGACTGATTTTTACTGCTGGTTCCTCTATATCCCTGATACTTAGGTCTGTTGTGATTCAGTTAATGGTGTTGCCTAAACAGTCTGTTCTTGCTCTCCTTCAGGAAATACAGGGGCATTCTGTTCTTCGGGTTTAGATGCTTTTGTTTAAGGAAAGAGTATTGTTAATACACGGACGTAGATGAGTGTGTAATTATGGTGCAATGTCTCCAAACGTGTTTCCATCCATGGGGAATAGCCTGTTCCCTGTGCTGAATATAAATCCTCTCCTTTCCCAGTCCTGCCAGGTGAGTGCCCTAAATATTGAGTCATTCTCACATTCACTCTCTGGCCCAGTGACTATTTATACAAAGCAGAACAGCTTCAACAGGAGAGATTGAGGCCCACATCAGAATATCCCATAGCCCAGTGGCAAGGGCACTCTCCTGCAAGTACAAGTCCCTTCATGTCAGGGAGAGGTGCTCAGTTTCGGAAGTGCAAATAATCCAATGATGGCATTTAGCTGTCGGTGTGATTTGGGGGTGTCATCAGTTAGTCATCTAAGGTTACAAACCTGCAAAGGATTCTCTCTGCATGATTAAGTGTGGACCCAGAATCAGGGCCTGACACCTGTTGTGCCTACAGTGATTTGTCCCCACAAAATTGCACTTGTAGCTGGTTACAGGTAGAAAAATGGATTCTGTTTCTGATCCTGTGCCCTAAATCTGTAGCTGGTAGATGGGTGTAATTAGGTACCTGGGGATAATTTTTATTTAGCTGAGCATTTGTCACATTTTTGAGAGGCTTTTCAGGGATCTGTCAGACTTCATTTACTTTCGTTTGTCTCTAAATATAGTGGAACTTTTTAGAGGTTTGGGGATGAATCGTTGTTCACCAAAACTTTGTTTAATTTGTTAGGGATGGATTTCCTTCCCTACCCCCACCCTCACCTTTACTCTCCTGAAGTCACCTTACCCACAAGTAGTCTCACTGAAATCAACATGAATAGAGATGGAAGAATATGATCCTGAGTATGTACAACAGTTTGGTTGGAGTCACACAAGTCTGACAGAGATCTTACTGCTCGTGTATCATGATGTCCAAATCTAAGACATGCTGTCTAAATAGTTGCTTATTACTCTTTCATTCTGGAAATGTAGATTCTACACCTCTTTTTTGGTGGTTTAATTGCCTGCCATTTGAACTGAACTTATAAATATTTATTAAAAAAACCCAACCCTATTTTAAAGGAACATTACAGTTGTAAAATCAAGCACTCAAAAGCTAAGAAATGTCAAAATGAAGGCTGTCTGTGCAATCTTAATTCAGCCCCTTTGTGCATCTGCATTATTATACTGTCTTTAGTTATATGATTACATACTGCTGTTTTTTTTTTCATAAGACCATGTGTCATAACTATAAAGGGAAGGGTAACAGCCCTCCTGTGTACAATACTATAAAATCCCTCCTGGCCAGAGACACCAAAATCCTTTTACCTGTAAAGGGTTAAGAAGCTCAGGTAACCTGGCTGACACCTGACCCAAAGGACCAATAAGGGAACAAGATACTTTCAAAACTTGGGGAGGGGGAAGGCTTTTGTTTGTGCTCTTTGTTTTGGGGGTTGTTCGCTCTTGGGACTAAGAGGGACTGGACATCAATCCATGCTCTCCAAATCTTTCTGAACAAGTCTCATATTTCAAACTTGTAAGTAACAGCCAGGCAAGGTGTGTTAGTTTTATCTTTGTTTTCTCAACTTGTAAATATTCCTTTTGCTAGAAGGTTTACCTCTGTTTGCTGTAACTTTGAACCTAAGGCTAGAGGGGGTTCCTCTGGGCTCTTTGAATCTGATTACCCTGTAAAGTTATTTTCCATCCTGATTTTACAGAGATGATTTTTACCTTTTCTTTAATTAAAATTCTTCTTTTAAGAACCTGATTGATTTTTTCATTGTTTTAAGATCCAAGGGTTTTGGATTTGTGTTCACCGGGACTAATTAGTGAGGGTATACTCTCAAACCTTTTCTTTCACCCAGAAAAAGGGGTGTAAGGGCTTGTGGGGGAGGAATTAGTCTCAAATCTGCCCAGGAAAGGGGGGGGGGTAGAGACTTGGGAAATATTTGGGAAAAGGCAGGGTTCCAAGTAGCTCTTTCCTAAGATTTGGAACACACTTGGTAGTAGCAGCTTACTGACAACCTACGCTGGTAAATAAGCTTAGGGGGCTTTCATGCGGGTCCCCACATCTGTACCCTAGAGTTCAGATTGGGGAAGGAACCTTGACACCATGGCTTATTCAGTGCACAGAATGAACCTGCACTGGGAACAAATCAGGGCTGTGTTGTGAAGGAGGCTGTTGCCTGTAGGACTCCTGCCTCATTTGTTGCAGAAGTTGAAAGGTGTGTAGTGGACAAGGAAGGGGACTGCAGAAAGAGAAAAGGATGGTTTCATAGTAAAAGCAGGTGAATGCTGTCCCAGAGAACTGGATTCTAGCCCTGCCTCTGCCACAGAATGTCCGTGTGATGCTGCACAAGTCACTTAAACCAAAATGTTCACAACTGGCCACTAATTGTGTGTTCCTCATTTTCTGGCTGCCTGACATCTGAGACACCTGGGGCCAGATTTGCAGAAGTGCTGAGTGCTCATGTCTGCAACTGAAGTCAATTGGAGCCATGTGTGATGGGCGGTGCCCTTGGGAGCCAGCTGAGGTCACTCAGTTAGGGTGAACTGCAAACACAATGGGACATGCAAACCCCAAATGCTGGTGGATATTCCAATACTTAGATTTACCAAGCCAGCACAAAACAACTTCTGTATTACCTTACTGGTTACTTAGAAGCCATACAAAACAGTTATCTTAAAGTGCCCAACCTCAGGCCTCCATCCAGACACACACATCAAATATGATAACGATTATTGAAAATCTTCTCATCATATAAAAGAAAAGGTTCTTCCAACCCCAAAGGATCAGTCACACACCCAGATCAAATTATAACTTCGATCTTACCCAAAATACATGCTTATAGCCAATTCTTATTAACTAAACTAAAATTTATTAAAACAGAAAAGGGAGTGTTGGTTAATAGATCAATATGCATACAGACATGAGTTCAATTCTTGAGGTTCAGATACATAGCAGAGGTGATGAGTTTGTAGTTGCCAAAAGTTGCCCATCCCCTGCTGTTCCCCCTCCCCATCAGCCTCAGCTCACTGTGCCGCCAGTGCAATGCTCTAGGCAGCAGGGCTGCAAGCTCTGTGCTGTGCAGTGGCGTGGCTGGCTCCACCTGGGGGGTGCGGCTGTCTGTTCTGGTGCTCTGGGCAACACGGCTCTAGCACCGCCAGCCACCGGTGCTCCAGGCAGTGCAGTAAGGGGGCAGGGAGCAGGGGGGGTTGGATAGAGGGCAGAGGAGTTTGGGGTGGGGGTCAGGGGATGGGGGTGTGGAAAGGGGTTGGGGCAGTCAGAGGGTGGGGAACAGGGGCTTGAATGGGGTCAGGGGTCCCAGGTGGGTAGTCAGGAAGAAGAGAGGGGGTTGGATGGGGCGGCGGGGGACAGTCAGAGGCAGGGGTTCTAGGGGCGGTCAGGGAGAAGGGGTGGTTGGATGGGGCAGGGGTTCTGAGGGGGTAGTCAGGAATGAAAGGAGGGGTTGGATGGGGTGGCTGGGTGCAGTCAGGGGTGGAGGGTCCAGGGGCAGCTGGGGACAGGGAGGGGTGGATGGGGCAGGGGTCCGGAGGGGCCGTCAGAGGACAGGGAACAGGGGGTTTGGATGGGGCAGGAGTCCTGGGGGGGCATCAGGGGCGAGAAACAGGGGGGATCACATAGGGGGCAGAGGCTGGGCCATGCCTGGCTGTTTAGGGAGGCACAGCCTCCCCTTACCAGTCCTCCATACAATTTCAGAAATGCGATGTGGCCCTCAGGCCAAAAAGTTTGCCCACCCCTGCCATAGGTGTCCAATGTCCATATTCAGAGTGACCTAGGGGTTACAGTGGACGAGAAGCTGGATATGAGTCAACAGTGTGCCCTTGTTGCCAAGAAGGCTAACGGCATTTTGGGCTGTATAAGTAGGGGCATTGCCAGCAGATCGAGGGACGTGATCGTTCCCCTCTATTCGACATTGGTGAAGCCTCATCTGGAGTACTATGTCCAGTTTTGGGCCCCACACTACAAGAAGGATGTGAAAAAATTGGAAAGAGTCCAGCAGAGGGCAACAAAAATGATTAGGGGTCTGGAGCACATGCCTTATGAGGAGAGGCTGAGGGAACTGGGACTGTTTAGTCTGCAGAAGAGAAGAATGAGGGGGGATTTGATAGCTGCTTTCAACTACCTGAAAGGGGGTTCCAAAGAGGATGGATCTAGACTTTTCTCAGTTGTACCAGATGACAGAACAAGGAGTAATGGTCTCAAGTTGCAGTAGGGTACGTTTAGGTTGGATATTGGGGAAAACTTTTTCACTAGGAGGGTGGTGAAGCAGTGGAATGGGTTCCTTAGGGAGATGGTGGAATCTCCTTCCTTAGAGGTTTTTATGGACAGGCTCTACAAAGCCTTGGCTGGGATGATTTAGTTGGGAATTGGTCCTGCTTTGATGAGGGGGTTGGACTAGATGACCTCCTGAGGTCCCTTCCAACCCTGATATTCTATGATATGATTCTATGACTCCAGTCAATGACTGGGGATCTCAATTCTTGTGGCTTAGGGTTTCCCCCTCTTGAAACCCAAAGCAGATCTGAGATGAAGAAGGATGTCATCCCAGGGATTTTATACGTTTTTCAGTAGCCTTTTGGCCTTCGAGAATAATAGGCTTAACCTTCTGTCTCTCAAACATCCTGGCAATTAGCATAGTGTAATTTATCCATTAAACAGTACAGATACAGTTTATCACAACCTTCAAAGAGACATACAGACAATAATACTATTTCACTCAAGTGTCATCCTAAATGCTAATATTCCTTTTTTGATCTTTGAATCAAAGCTATAGAAACAGACAAGACTTGTTTACTTACATCACAAGACCTGAGCAAATATCCAACCTTCTATCTCTAACAATGCAGGCTCTGCATTTTAAAGCTCTATTCTAACCCAATGGGATAGCCCACTTATCATTTACATATCCTCCTAACAAGTCTTTAAAGTTCAGCCATGGGTCATGTCAGTGAATTAGTTAACTCTTTCTGGCCCTGCGTCACCTTTCAATTAGATATTATATTATACCCATATAATGTTACACCATGGTTTGAACATCTAATGTGCTTTACACTGATAAATACTCTGGAAAATCAGGTCCCAGTTAACCCAAGTTGAGCTCCCCAAATGAGTGGAAGCCTTTGAAAATTTCAGCCTTAATCTCCCTGCCTCAGTTCCTCCACTATAAAGTGGGGGTAACAATAACCCCACACAGAGATGTTGTGAAGATAAATTCATCTGTGGTTGTTAATTACTCAGTAAGGTGACAGCACCCTGGAAAGGCCCTGGGAGAAATTAAGAACACTGCTTTACAGCCAAAATGCTTTTGAAATAAATGTAGTCAAACTTTACTAATTCTGGGTCATTGAGAACTAAAATGATGCTTAAAATTGTTGATTGGCTCTAGTTTTCAAGATATGCTATTGGGTCAGTATATACGACCCTTGACTTGGGAATGGCGGAGGATAAGTGAGTTATAAAGGGAAGAGATCTCAATTTAAACCAGAAATGACTAAAATACATCTTTGACTGGATCTATGAATAAATCTATGACTGGGTTTGGACAGTACTTGCTTTTTAGGCAAAACAATGAATGATGCAATCTGAAGCTGGTATTGCGTCATACATGATATGAATTGCATCATGTTATTCCTAGAAGTCATGGATGATGCAATCATAACAAAGCTTACATCACTCTGCTGAACAAATTGCCCTATATCAGCTCTAGAAATCATACAGTGTCGTGCTCTCTTATTTGTCAGTGTTTGATTTTGCAAAGAGACACATTTCTGTTTAGCCAAAGTGAGCAGAGATGCCTCGTACTTGTGTGAACAGTGCACATAACTTCCGCTATGTTTGTGGTGAAGTGACTTTTGCATCACAAAAGCGCAGTATAACCACTATGGTTAAGAAAGCCTATCACATTTATTTTGGCTGCAAAATTGGAGATCAGGACAAGAGGTGGGCCCCACACATATGCTGCAACACTTGTGCAACAAATCTTCGCCAGTGGTTGAACAGGAAAAGGAAATCTAAGCCTTTTGCAGTGCCAATGAATTGGAAAGAGCCAACAGATCATACCAGCAATTGTTACTTCTGCATAGTGCCTCCAGTTGGGAAAGGTGTGTCAAAGAAGAAAAAGTGGACTGTGCATTATCCAAACATTCCATCAGCTATACGCCCAGTACCCCACGGAGAAGGACTGCCGGTTCCTGATGCACCAGAATCATTCTCACTTGAGTCAGACGAGGAAGAGGAAGAGGATGAAACTTCTGGTCCTGAACCATCAATGTCACAGGACCCACATTTTCTCCCATCCTCCTCCTCTGAACCACACCTCATAACACAAAGTGAACTGAATGATCTTGTCAGGGATTTGGAACTACCCAAGCATAAGGCAGAGCTGTTGGGCTCCAGACTACAGCAGAGGAATCTCCTGGCAGGTGATGTTAGGGTTTCCATGTCCGTCAAAAGGATCTTGTCCCATTCTTCTTTATGGAAGGTGATCTTGTAGCCTGCAACAACATCGATGGTGTGATAGCAGCCCTCAACATCATTCACGATCCAGATGAGTGGAGACTGTTCATTGATTCATCGAAGACGAGTCTTAAAGCTGTTTTACTGCATAATGGCAATATTTTGCAATCAATTCCAGTTGGTCATGCAGTCCATATGAAGGAAACCTATGACAACATGAAACAACTTTTGAGGTGCATAAACTATGACCAACATCAGTGGCAGCTCTGTGGCGATTTGAAGGTTGTTGCTCTCTTGCTTGGTCTGCAGACTGGATACACAAAGTACTGCTGTTTTCTCTGCGAATGGGATAGTCGTGCAAGAGATTCCCACTACATCAAGAAAGATTGGCCACTCTGGCAGTCATTGGAGCCTGGGAGGAAAAGTGTTCAGCATCCACCACTTGTTGAATCAAGGAAGATTTTGTTACCACCCTTACACATCAAGCTGGGTCTGATGAAGAACTTTGTCAAGGCCATTGACAAAACACAAGCAGCTTTCAAGTACCTCCGTAGAAAATTTCCAAGGTTAAGTGAAGCTAAGATAAAGGAAGGTGTCTTTGTTGGTCCTCAGATTCGTGAACTTCTTCGAGATGATGCATTTGACCATGCACTGCGTGGCAAGGAAAAGACGGCATGGAAAGCCTTCCAGTTAGTGGCAATACATTTTCTCGGAAACAAGAAGGCAGACAACTACAGGTTGTTGGTGGAAAACCTCCTCAAGGCATACAAAGCCTTGGTTGCAACATGTCGCTAAAGATACATTTTTTGCACTCTCATCTAGATTTTTTTCCACCGCACTGCGGAGCAGTGAGCGATGAGCACGGCGAGCGATTTCACCAGGACATTGCAACAATGGAGAAACGCTATCAGGGCAAATGGAGTCTATCGATGCTTGCAGAGTATTGCTGGACAGCGACAAGAGATGCTCCATTTAATGAATACAAAAGACAAGCCAAGAAGCACCGAGTAGACACTGAATAGGACTAAACTATGTTCATAATAGTTTTTTGCCTTTTGTTTCATAATAAATTTTATTTATATAACCCTTTTGCTGCTTTTTAAAGTGTTACATAATCAGGACAGGTGAAATATTATCATGTAAAGCAACCATAAACACATGAAAAGACCTAGGTTTACAATTTATGATTAAAACTCTACTATCTGCACAATATACATAGACATAAAATGTAAAAACTTAAATATCTTAGAAACAGTAGCCAATCAGTTGTTTTAATTGTCATATTTGAATTCAGCACATCAAAATACATAATAAATAGCACATTTTATCTCTGAAGCAGATGACTTCTCAAAAATTGTAGACCAGTGTAATTCTGTGTTCAATGCAGGGATTGCGTGTTGCATGTGGAATAACACCTGGGGCCACACATTGAATCAGGAGGGTGAAAAGAAATATTGACTCACTGTCCATTCAGTGAATGAGGCAGGGTCCTGTGAGAAAATGGTTTGTGACCAAAGGCTGTATCTTGGTGCAGACGTACCAGGGGGCAGAACTCAGCCTTTTGACTGCTTGACTTTGTAACATAACTGTCTTTTAACATAGGGTTTATTTGTTTGATGTATGACAGTGTACTCCCAGTTATCCGAATAGCATGGGGGACACAGAGATTATTCGGATAATCAGGAGTTCGGATATCTGAGAGGCCAGGGCATGGCCCTGCTCGCTCACTCCCGGGACAGCGGGACTGCAGAGGGCTTCTTGCGCTGCCACAGTGCCAGTGACATCTGATCCCTGCACTTTGCACCTGCACTCCTGGCAGGTCAGAGAAGAGTCCTGGCCGGGGTTCTCTGTTCTGCACCTCTAGGACCACAGCCTCCCTTCTGCACCTTGCACCTGGAGGGATCAGGTGTCAGTGATCCTGTGGCAGTGCAGGGAGCTCTCTGCAGGTTTGCTGTCATGGTCCTACTCACTCATGACAATGGGTCTGCAGAGGGCTCCCTGCAGTGCCATGAGGCTGATGACACACGCTCACCTGCAGGCAGAAGGTCTCTGCACTATTACCCGAACCTCTGAGATACATGCTGCAGAGGGGGTGTATTTCAGGCTGGGGGACAAGGAAGGAATTTGGATAGTGCTGTGGCTCAGAGAACAGGATTTTGGATAAATGGGAGTATGCTGCATGTGTATAAGAGCTGTTCCTGAAGGAGGTGTCCTGGGGAGTCTGTCTGGGCTGGAGTTGTGAGTACAGGCTAATGGACACAGTAGGAGACCAAGCAGAAAGAGGAGCCATCGCACTCACCTCACCATATTCAACAGATGAGGTCTCTGCAGCAGTGGTTATACTAGTCACTCTGCCCAGAGTTTTGATACAAGGAAATCCAGGCCTCCTCTGAAGCCCCTCATGTGGGGACCCACATACAGTTGACCTTCTGGCATTCTTCCCAGCCCCTCTGTCCTTTTCAGCAGAGACCCTATCCTTGGCCAGATCCTCAGCTGGTGTAAATGAGGATGGTTCCACTGATGTCAGCAGAGCTGTGCTGACTTACCCTAGGGGAGGATCGGGCCCCGGCTGTCAACCAGGCAGAAACCCCCCATTCTGGGACCCTCCTAAGCAGAGAGGGACCCACGGATTCCTTGTCACCATTCTTCTCATTGCTCTGCTGAAATGAACAGTGAATGTCCTGTTCCCACTTCTGAATAGGGACAGGAGTTTCTGGGGACTGCAAACGAAAACAACAAATGTGATAAATTCTTATTGTAACAGAAACCAAAATGAGAACACAAAGCCCCAAATGGTGCAGGGTGTCAAGTTAGGAGTCAGCTCTGGGGGCTTTGCACCCAAAGAGGAGCAAATCTTTGATGGAATAAAGGAGTTTACTTTAGAAAGACAATGGCAATAAAGAATCTCACAGGGGTGTATCAGCAATGCCTCCTCTTCCCTTCCATTTGTCAAGCAACAACTCCTGCATAATTCTAAAAGTGACATGTAAAGCTGTTTCATGCTCATTTTTTAAGTGTATGAAATTCCTGGTCCATGAAGATCCAGTTCTGCTCAATTTATTTTTGTTAAAAACCCTGTTTTCATGATTTGTAATTTAAAATCATGATTCTGCCCCCTCAGAAAAACGAGAGTGAGAAGGACTTACGCCCCACCGCCTACTGATATCACTGTTACTTGCGTATCTAACAGATGCAGAGACCGTTCCCCATTCTCTATCACACTCTGTACTTTATACATTTTTTATTTGTCTTGGTTAAAGCTTCTACACTACTTTGAATCTGGGTATTTTATTTTCCTCCAGTACAGAGTGTGTGGGAGGGGGAAGGAGATGAACACGTCTATGGAGTTTGTGATATCACTAGTCGCAGAAAACACATGTGCAAACTGCTGAGGCCAAAGGGGTGTGTCCCAAAGGGAAGTTTCCAAGAGGAATAATAAACAGACAAAAAGAGGTGTGTGTGTGTGTGCACGCGCGCGCAATTAGTGCTAGGAAGGCTGAAAAAAAATATGAGGCCTGCTAGAGAAATTGAGAGAGCTCTGAAGGTCAGCTTTGACTGGAGATATGTTACTTTGACTTTACTGCAGAAATAAACTGAGCAAATAATTTCCTGTTCCTCTTGTCATCTGTGTTTGAGCATTGAGAAGACTGAGAGAACAAATCAAATGAGAGTTACCAGACATTTCTAATAGCAGTCTGGCTAACGGTAAATATATCATTCTCTGGTGATAGACTACTTCTAATCTGAACACGTTACAGTTTACACATTCAGGTTGTGGGACCTGTCAGAATGGGCCCTAGTCAGTATATCAGAAGTTACTGTTGTTACCCTTCACCTTGCTGCTCTGGTATCCAAAACCCTCCTGAGGCCATGTGAAGCTAACAGGGGGTCTCAGTACACATGTTCTCATACTCTAGGACTGTGATGTACAGGTTCCAGACTGTATTGGGTTGTTTTCTGAAATATTTTAAATTAGGGGGATCCCATCTCTGTGTTCTGAAAGCCATGTCAATGATAGATATTATAGCACCTTTCATCCTAGATCCTCAACAGCCTTTGCATACATTAACTAAGCTGCACAACTCCCCTGTATGCTAGAGCTGTACGATTATCCTCACTTTATAAAGGGAGAAACTGAGGCACAGAGCGAGATGAAGTTCAGTGAGTCCTTTGTGAGGCAAAGCACTGAGGAGTTACAAGCTCCAGTATTGCTCTGCTTTTTTCTACATGGGAAATATTGTGATTATTCCATATTAATTATTAACAGAAATGTACTTTGTATTTTAGTTTTGTTTCCTGATACCCACGGATGGGAAACCGAAGCAGCAGAAATCTCACTGCTTGTATGAGAAGTGATCTACTCATACGAGCCCTCGACAACCTGTCTCAGGAAGAGTTCAAAAGATTTAAAGACAAATTATCACACTCTGACTTTGAGGGGAAAGGTAACATCCCCCGAGGTCAGCTGGAGAATGCTGATAGGATAGACACGAAGAACCTCCTGATGCAATTCTATGGTGAAATTGCTGCGGTAGAAGTAACCACAGATGTTTTCACTCAGATCAACCTCAGAGACGCTGCTGCTAAACTCAGAGAAGAGAGAGAGAAAGGTAAGAAACTAAGTTACTGTAAAGCCTGGGAGTCTGCCCCCGGGCAGGAGCAGAACAAGAAACAGGCTGATGGCAGAAATGACAAGTTCTAAATCCCAGCCGGAAGCCAGGGGGACTCAGAGCAGAGATTCCCAGAGTGGGCCAGATTCTCTGACCTGCTCCAGTCCCTTTTCACCATTCAGCTGGCACAAGCGGAGCAGAGTCATCCTGTAACTCAGCGTCTGAAGATATCCCTCGGGTGGGGGAGTCCCCTGTGGTTGCAGAGCAAACATAGCGGCGCAGAATGTCACAGACAGAGAGAGGTGAGAAGGAGAAGTAACTGGAGTTCATGCCCAGCCACAGCACCATTCTTTGAGGACATGCCCAGGTTGCTCTAGCTTGTGCTAGGGCTGGGATGCAGAATCAAGGAACTGTAACTAGAAGCTGATCACAGCAGAGATGCTGGCCCAGTATGTTTCCCCAAACAGCTGACTTGCCCAGTGAGACCTTTCTGGGGTTCCAGGCAGGAACTCTATCTCCAAGGCTGTTTTTAATTAAAGAAACAAATTCAGTGCAATACAAACAGCCAACACGTTTTTTGTCTTTATTTTTGAGATGGGGGGAGAGGTTATTTTATTCCCCTGAGTTATTAAGTAGCCAGCAATCCTGGAAAGCTGCAGTTCCTAAGGCCCCGGACTCCATCCGGAAATAATAGTATTGTGTTAGCCACACAACATTCCAGGATGATGTGTTGTTAGGAGTGCACTAATGGGCCTGATTCTAAACTGCTTTATACTTTGTGTAGCCATTAATCTCTGTGTCAAATGAGCACTCCATGGATGTCCAATGCTACATGCAGTATAAGCTAAGTGGTGATTTCTGATTTGGTAGCTTTTTGCAGCCCTTTTGCACTCACTAGGCTCAATCCTCAGCTGTGCGAGAGCAGCACCCGGTGCAGCTGATGGCAGGAAGACGAAGGTGGTTTTACAATAGCCCATTCTGGCAGCAGAGCCATAAGGATCCATTCAGGCAGCTGGCAAGACACACAGCCAGCAATGTCCCCAACACAGCTCCTATGCTGGTCTCCACAAGGTGCAGTGGGTACTGCTGGTTACATAGGCCTTCCCTGTCCCTCTCCCCAAGGATTCCTTCACACAGTGGAAATCCCCAGGAGGCTGCTTACACTGGCTGTATGGCCCTGCTGCATCATCAAAGAGGCACAAATGGGCCATATCAAGGCTGATGATGTGGTGCAATTTGCACAGGTGCAAATGGCTACACAAGGTTTTCATAGATTCATAGATTCATAGATTATAGGACTGGAAGGGACCTCGAGAGGTCATCGAGTCCAGTCCCCTGCCCGCATGGCAGGACCAAATACTGTCTAGACCATCCCTGATAGACATTTATCTAACCTACTCTTAAATATCTCCAGAGATGGAGATTCCACAACCTCCCTAGGCAATTTGTTCCAGTGTTTAACCACCCTGACAGTTAGGAACTTTTTCCTAATGTCCAACCTAGACCTCCCTTGCTGCAGTTTAAACCCATTGTTTCTGGTTCTATCCTTAGAGGATAAGGTGAATAAGTTCTCTCCCTCCTCCTTATGACACCCTTTTAGATACCTGAAAACTGCTATCATGTCCCCTCTCAGTCTTCTCTTTTCCAAACTAAACAAACCCAGTTCTTTCAGCCTTCCTTCATAGGTCATGTTCTCAAGACCTTTAATCATTCTTGTTGCTCTTCTTTGGACCCTTTCCAATTTCTCCACATCTTTTTTAAAATGCGGCGCCCAGAACTGGACACAATACTCCAGCTGAGGCCTAACCAGAGCAGAGTAGAGCGGAAGAATGACTTCTCGTGTCTTGCTCACAACACACCTGTTAATGCATCCCAGAATCATGTTTGCTTTTTTTGCAACAGCATCACACTGTTGACTCATATTTAGCTTGTGGTCCACTATAACCCCTAAATCCCTTTCTGCCGTACTCCTTCCTAGACAGTCTTTTCCCATTCTGTATGTGTGAAATTGATTTTTCCTTCCTAAGTGGAGCACTTTGCATTTGTCTTTGTTAAACTTCATCCTGTTTAACTCAGACCATTTCTCCAATTTGTCCAGATCATTTTGAATTATGACCCTGTCCTCCAAAGTAGTTGCAATCCCTCCCAGTTTGGTATCATCCGCAAACTTAATAAGCGTACTTTCTATGCCAATATCTAAGTCGTTGATGAAGATATTGAACAGAGCCGGTCCCAAAACAGACCCCTGCGGTACCCCACTCGTTACGCCTTTCCAGCAGGATTGGGAACCATTAACAACAACTCTCTGAGTACGGTTATCCAGCCAGTTATGCACCCACCTTATAGTAGCCCCATCTAATTTGTATTTGCCTAGTTTATCGATAAGAATATCATGCAAGACCGTATCAAATGCCTTACTAAAGTCTAGGTATACCACATCCACCGCTTCACCCTTATCCACAAGGCTCGTTATCCTATCAAAGAAAGCTATCAGATTGGTTTGACATGATTTGTTCTTCACAAATCCATGCTGGCTGTTCCCTATCACCTTACCACCTTCCAAGTGTTTGCAGATGATTTCCTTAATTACTTGCTCCATTATCTTCCCTGGCACAGAAGTTAAACTAACTGGTCTGTAGTTACCTGGGTTGTTTTTATTTCCCTTTTTATAGATGGGCACTATATTTGCCCTTTTCCAGTCTTCTGGAATCTCTCCCGTCTCCCATGACTTTCCAAAGATAATAGCTAGAGGCTCAGATACCTCCTCTATTAGCTCCTTGAGTATTCTAGGATGCATTTCATCAGGCCCGGGTGACTTGCAGGCATCTAACTTTTCTAAGGGATTTTTAACTTGTTCTTTTTTTATTTTATCCGCTAAACCTACCCCCTTCCCATTAGTATTCACTATGTTAGGCATTCCTTCAGACTTCTCGGTGAAGACCGAAACAAAGAAGTCATTAAGCATCTCTGCCATTTCCAAGTTTCCTGTTACTGTTTCTCCCTCTTCACTAAGCAGTGGGCCTACCCTGTCTTTGGTCTTCCTCTTGCTTCTAATGTATTGATAAAAAGTCTTCTTGTTTCCTTTTATTCCCGTAGCTAGTTTGAGCTCATTTTGTGCCTTTGCCTTTCTAATCTTGCCCCTGCATTCCTGTGTTGTTTGCCTATATTCATCCTTTGTAATCTGTCCTAGTTTCCATTTTTTATATGACTCCTTTTTATTTTTTAGATCGTGCAAGATCTCGTGGTTAAGCCAAGGTGGTCTTTTGCCACATTTTCTATCTTTCCTAACCAGCGGAATAGCTTGCTTTTGGGCCCTTAATAGTGTCCCTTTGAAAAACTGCCAACTCTCCTCAGTTGTTTTTCCCCTCAGTCTTGATTCCCATGGGACCTTACCTATCAGCTCTCTGAGCTTCCCAAAATCTGCCTTCCTGAAATCCATTGTCTCTATTTTGCTGTTCTCCCTTCTACCCTTCCTTAGAATTGCGAACTCTATGATTTCATGATCACTTTCACCCAGGCTGCCTTCTACTTTCACATTCTCAACGAGTTCCTCCCTATTTGTTAAAATCAAGTCTAGAACAGCTTCCCCCCCTAGTAGCTTTTTCAACCTTCTGAAATAAAAAGTTGTCTCCAATGCAGTCCAAGAATTTGTTGGATAGTCTGTGCCCCGCTGTGTTATTTTCCCAACATATATCCGGATAGTTGAAGTCCCCCATCACCACCAAATCTTGGGCTTTGGATGATTTTGTTAGTTGCTTGAAAAAAGCCTCATCCACCTCTTCCACCTGGTTAGGTGGCCTGTAGTAGACTCCTACAGGTGCAGGGCAGTGGAGAATCAGACTCCCTGTTTTCAGTTCTATAAAAATATTATTTGGGGATTAAAAATTCCTCATGCTGTGTGACAGCCCAAAAGTAAGTTTGGGGAAGTATCATAATACATTCATCCTCTTGAGGTGCTTACCTGGAGGGGGCGGCGGGGGGGGGGGGGGGGGGGAAGGGGCGAAATATCTGTTTAAAAAAATTCTGTCCTGCTTTATTATATATAAAGAAGACATGAGTGTTTAAAGTATTTTTTGTTCAACTCAAGCTTCTGATATGTGGTTGTGAGAAAATATATCTTCAAAATATTAATGCTCTGGATGATGGGATGGATTGCACCCTCAGCAAGTTCGCAGATGACACTAAGCTCGGGGGAGAGGTAGATATGCTGGAGGGTAGGGATAGGGTGTAGAGTGACCTAGACAAATTGGAGGATTGGGCCAAAAGAAATCTCATGAAGTTCAACAAAGACAAGTGCAGAGTCCTGTACTTAGGACAGAAGAATCTCATGCATCACTACAGGCTAAGCAACAGTTCTGCAGAAAAAGACCTTGGGATTACAGTGGATAAGAAGCTGGATATGAGTCAGCAGTGTGCCCTTGTTGCCAAGAAAGCCAACGGCATATTGGGCTGTATTAGTAGAAGCATTGCTAGCAGATCAAGGGAAGTGATTATTTCTCTCTATTCGGCACTGGTGAGGCCACACCTGGAGTATTGCATCCAGTTTTGGTCCCCCCCACTACAGAAAGGATGTGGAAAAATTGGAGAGAGTCCAGCGGAGGGCAACAAAAATGATTAGAGGGCTGGGGCACATGACTTACGAGGAGAGGCTGAGGGAACTGGGGTTATTCAGTCAGAAGAAAGAGTGAGGGGTGATTTGATAGCAGCCTTCAACTACCTGAGGGTGGGTTCCAAAGAGGATGGAGCTCGGCTGTTCTCAGTGGTGGCAGATGACAGAACAAGGAGCAATGGTTTCAAGTTGCAGTGGGGAAGGTCTAGGTTGGATATTAGGAAACACTATTTCACTAGGAGTGTGGTGAACCACTGGAATGGGTTACCTAGGGTGATGGTGGAATCTCCATCCTTAGATGTTTTTAAGATCCGGCTTGACAAAGCCCTGGCTGGGATGATTTTGTTGGTGTTGGTGCTGCTTTGAGCAGGGGATTGGACTAGATGATCTCCTGAGGTCTCTTCCAACCCTAATATTCTGATTCTAAAACATCTGCCCCTTTAATTATAGGGTTGAGAAAGCTTCCACACCACTTATCTGGGCTCACAGTGAGACCCCTGCCAAAACTGGGGATGACTAAATGCAGCTATACTGAAATTTCTTGGTTTTTTTTAAAGAAGAAAAACATCACTTCATTACCATGTTTTGCTTTGTTCTTTGGTAGTTTGCTTCCAACCCTTTCAGATTGTTTGTTTTTTATAATACCCAGCTCCAATATAGGACTTTTCATTTGCAGATCTCAGTGCTCATACATCAGAAAGAAAGATTCTATGGGTATGTCTACATAGAAATGTAAGCCTAGAGTTAGTGGGTCTTGAGTCAGCTGACCCATGTTAGGGAACCCTGGGTTTGAGCATCTACAGTGTATTTTAACCCTAGGTTAAGGATTTTTTGACCTGTGCTTGAACCTAGGGTTCTAGCCTCCACACTGCAGTGCACAGACCTGAGTCAACACTCTAGCCCTAAGAATACAGTGTATTGTGGGAAAAAATCTAATGCCTACCCTGTTTCCTATCTGTGAGGGTGCTATTGATGGGATTCAGCTGCCCATAAAGGAGCACACGAATACATCAACTGCATAATTAGCACCTTTGGTGGCTGTCTCGGTAGAATGACTGCAGTTTGTGAAGGCTTTATACTGAACTACCATCTAACCTGAGAGCTGGGCTCTGCACCTCTAGGCTGAGTCACAGTGGTAGGAAAACACCCATGTGCTCCTGTTCTGAGGATAATTAGGATGTCAGTCTCCAGGGCTGCCCAACTAGTAAAACGGAACTTTGCAATACTAAATTTTTAAAAATGGAGTTTTGAATTAAGCTGTTTCTGGTTTTTTTTATTATTATTATTTTTGTCTGTTTTGAAGTTGGGCAAAGGAAAGACACATTACCACCTCATGCTGTTTGCTGCCGGCTATGGAGCGGTGCAGTGTTTCCACAGGGTTGGGGTGCAGGGTTCTCCAGAACCCCCCAGGGATTCCTTATCCCTGCCCCACCGCACCCCGGGAGACTGGGATAAAGAATCCCTGAGAGTCTATGGGATGTTTTGGAGATTGCTCATTGCCCTCACAGTGCATGCCCATTTCCACTCATTGCCCTCACAGTGCATGCTGCCCACACATCTCTAGAGATGTAACCCCAGGGAGGGCAGTAGGGGCCAGGAGCAAGGGACAGAGAATAGAATGGGAGCAAGCAGCTGCCTTGCAGGGATGGGGAGCAGCAAAGTTCCCAGCTCATGACAGCCAGGGGAGAGATGACTCCGAATATCCTGTCACCTGGGAGCTGTCTCCCACCTGTTAGCCTTGCTCCTGGCAAGCTCTGCACAGAAGCAAGGATGCACTGCGGGGAAAGCTAACACCATAGGAGTGTGATGGGGTGGCCTAGGCCCAGAGGCCTGTGATGGGCTATAAGACTGCATTTTTGGTAAGATCTAAGTTATCATTTGACCTGGGTCTGCGGCTGATCCTTTGGAATTGGAAAAACCTTTTCTTTTATATGATGAGATAAGATTTTCAGTAATCATCATCATATCTGACAGGTGTGTCTGGATGGAGGCCTGAGGCTGGGCACTTTGAGGGAACTGCGTTGTTTGGATTTCTGAGTAACCAGTGAGGTACTACAGAAGTTGTTGTGTGCTGGCTTGGTAAATCTAAGTATTGGAATATCCACCAGCATTTGGGGTTTGCCTGCCCCGTTTTGTTTGCAGTTCACCCTAACTGAGTGACCTCAGCTAGCTCCCACAGGCAGCATCGTCACACCAGGGCTGAGGCTGTTTAAAGACTGAAGATGCACCCGACCAGAAGGGGCACTTGTGAGAGGTGGGTGCCATGCCATTACGAGGAGGCTGCGGGGAAGGTTTTTGGCTTATTCCCACTTGCCACCCTGCCAGTGCCACAGCTGGGGTACCCCTGCACATGCAGCCCCAGAGGGCCCAAGAGCAAGGGCCAGAGAGCACAGCAGGAACAAGCAGGTACCATGCAGCGAGGAGGAGCTGGAGCTGCCACCACTGAAGGAGGCTGTAGGGAAATGTTGGGGGCTGACTCCCACAACAGTGCATGCAGCCTAGCCACCCCTACACATGCAGCCCCCGAGGGGCTGGGGCAAGGGCCAGAAAGCAGAGTAGGGATCACACAGCTGCCCTGCAGAGATGGGGAGCAGCAGGGCTCCTGGCTCAGCATGGCCAGGAGAGGGATGACTCCCAACATCCAAGTGGTTGGGAGCTGCCTCCCGCCTGGCAGCTTTGTTCCTTCGTTTGGGGAAGCTCTGTGCAGCAGCGAGGAGGAGCCAGAGCAGGAGCTGCTGCCATTGGGAGAGGAGCAGGATCAGGGATCATGCTCAACCAGGCAAAAATAGTGCTTCCACCTGCTGGGCTGGCTGCCTGCAGCACTGCTCCTCTGCAACCAGGATCTCTGGGATACACCCAGAGGACTTCGAGGACCCAAGTCAAGCCAGGGCTACGTGCACACACAAAAGCAATAGGGCTTGGATCCTAGGTCCCAGCTTAACATGGGCTCAGATCCTCCAGCCCTGCAAGGTCCTGGGACCCTAGATCTTAGCCCTAGGTTAGCACAATTGTTGCATGGCAAAAGAGGGATTAGACTTGTGCCCAGGCTTACACTGTTGTGTAGACATACTGTAAGTGGCTACTCTAGTGGTTTAAAAGAAAAAGAGTATTGCATCTGATGGCCTTTTTGAACAGGTCACTGAACTAGTGTCTCCAAAGAAAGTCTCTCTGCCTGCCTCAGCTGTGGGTTTTCTAGGGAGCTTATTAATGCAGAGAACCCTGTATGAATGATTTGTCCCAATGTCCTGAACTGCGTGACACTGATTTTTGATACACTAATATTCATGTGAAATTTCTCTTTCAGCTTTGGGTCCTCGGCAAACATCTGAAAGATCAGTAAATGGTATGTGACATTCCAATAAAGAATTGCATTGCATAATTATCAGTGATTACCAGCATTAGGCTAGATGAGCCAGTCATTCGGTTTACTAGTAGAAATAATAAGTAACATCTCAGAGTGCAGGCTCATCAGATCACACAGGTTACGCGGGGTTAGATGGGGGTTGAGGAAATGAATGGGGAGATCTCCAGGAAAGAATCAGGTGCTGCAGAACATGGTGCTGGTGAGTAGGTGAAGCTCTTGTCTCAGAGGCAGCAGGGCCGGCTCCAGACACCAGCTGACCAAGCATGTGCTTGGGGCGGCACCTTGGAAGGGGCGTCCAATCTTGTGGTGGTGGGGGGGCGCTCGGGGTTTGTTGTTTTTTTGGTTCGGTGGGGTGGCGCTCGAGGTTTTATGTTTATTTGGTTTTGTTTCAGCGGCGCGGCACTGGGGGGTGGCGGGGGCTGGCGCGGTGCTCGGGGGGGCGGGGGTTTTGGCGGCCCGGCGCGGTGCTCAGGGGCAGGGGGTTCGACGGCCTGGCGTGGCGCTCACGGGTGGGTTTCGGCAGCCCAGCCCGGCGCTGGGGGGGGCAGGGGTTTTGGTGGCGCGGCGCTCAGAGGGGGCGAGGGTTTCAGTAGCACGGTGCTTGGGGGGGGGATGTTATGGCGAGGCAGCGCTCTTTTTTTTTTGCCTGGGGCAGCAAAAAAGTTAGAGCCGGCCCTGAGAGGCAGTACTGACCCAGTGCAGCAGCATGATGCTGGAAGACACTCTCCTGCTACGGACGCCATCTTTTAAAGGAGGCAAAATAACTAGAGGTCAACATCTGTAGTCCCTGCAGGTGCTATGGCACTTTTTGAAACCTTGGCGCCCTGCAGAAATTTTAGGTTATATTTAGTTATATTCTTTGCACCTAAATTCCCATTATTGTTTCCATTATACATAGAATTCTCCATCACTTCATGCCCTACTTTGTTAGAGTTTCATTGTGCACTGTTAATATCTGACAGGTTTCACCCTAGAGGTGGCTGCATTTCAGTAACTGGTGAAGTGATTTTTATGTATATGCACAGAAGGTCTGAGCCTACACTTCTCTTACATCACTGATTTCAATGGGACCACTGATATGAGTAAGGACTAGGACCATAGTTAATTTACGTGGGGACACTTTGCGATGCAAGGGGCACTATAAACTTACAGTACCAGTATTTAAATAGCTTTATTGTATCATTACAATAATATCTAATGCTTCTTGTCATTAACTCAGCTTACAGCATGAAGTATAGAGAACATATACAAAATGAATACAGCGCAATAAAAGACATGAACGCTCGTCTTGGTGAGAATGTGAAACTAAACAGCAGATACACAAAGCTGATCATTACAAATGAACATCGTCATGAAAAGCAGAGAGAACATGAAATAATGGCCCTGGGACGGAGACATGCAGAGATCATGACTGAGCACGCTACTCCTATCACCATAGGCGATTTATTTGAATCTGATGGAAAGGAACAATCACCACAAATTGTCGTGCTGCAGGGAGCTGCAGGGATTGGAAAAACACTGACAGCAAAAAAGATCATGTTGGACTGGGCAAATGAAGAACTGTATCAGAGCAGGTTTGATTATGTTTTCTACATAAATTGTCGGGAAATTAACTTTGACAGAGAGCAGAGAAGTGTGGAAGATTTGATTTTAGGAAATTGTCCTGATCATAATGCACCAACTAAAGAGATTCTGATGACTCCAGAAAAACTCCTGTTCATAATTGATGGTTTTGATGAACTGAGATTTTCCTTTAATCAACCAACAAGTAATCTGTGCTCTGATCCCTGTGAGAAGCAGCCAGTGGAAATCATACTGAGCAGTTTATTTAGGAAAAAAGTGCTTCTCAAATCTTACTTACTAATTACTACAAGACCAATTGCCCTGGAGAAACTTGGGCGGTGTTTGAAAGATGAACGTTATGCAGAGATCCTGGGGTTTTCTGAAAATGAGAGAAAAGAATATTTTTACAAGTTCTTTGAGAAGGAAGAACAAGCAAGCAAAGCCTTTAACTTTGTAAGAGACAACGAAATGCTGTTCACCATGTGCTTTGTCCCCATTGCCTGTTGGATTATCTGCACGGTTCTGAAACAGCAGCTGGAAGCAGGTGAAGATCTTGCACAAACTTCCACTACAATCACTGGAGTCTACATGCTCTATCTCTTCAGTTTATTAGAGGGTCACAGCAGCAATTCAAAGCAAAAGGTACAAGGTAACTTGAATGAACTTTGCTCCTTGGCTGCAGATGGAATCTGGAGGAAGAATATACTGTTTGAGGAAGAAGATGTCAAGAAACATGGTTTAGATAAACCTGATTCCCTCTTTCTGAATGAGAACATGTTTCAAAAAGGCATTGGCTGCGAACGTGTTTACAGCTTCATTCACTTGAGTTTTCAAGAGTTTTTTGCAGCTTTGTTTTATGTGTTGGAGAAAGAAGAACCTGTGAAAAAGTCAGCAACTGCTATACAACCTGTGGAAAAATTGTTTGAAAAATGTGGAAACTCTAGGAATTATTTAATGTTAACAGTGCGATTCCTGTTTGGTCTCTTAAATAAAAAGAGAATGGAGGAGATGGAGAAAAATCTTAGCTGCAAATTTTCACCCAAAGTTAAAAATAATTTACTAACATGGGTTAAAGAGAAACCCTTTTTGTTGTTGTTCAACTATGATAAATTGCCTTCTGATAAGGAGTCAATGTTTTTCTATCTGGATTATTTTTACTGTTTGTATGAAATTGAAGAAACTGAATTTGTGCAGAGTGCAATGAATCATTTCACTGAACTAAAATTAACTCATCATACCTTTACCAAAATGGATCAAATTGTTCTTCAATTCTGTATAAAGAATTGCTGTAAACTGGCGTCAGTTTGTCTAGAGAACTGTACTTTTCTAACTGAAGACCTGAATGAAGATTCCCCAGGACCACGCGAGTGGCCACATCGGTGAGTGTTATCTGAGCTCTAAAAATACCTATGTAACTTCTTATATTTTTAAAACTTAAACACTGATTTTTTTCCCCTGTAAGTTTTCATAGCTCAAATGGCCAAATGACCCACCATAAAAGTGGCTCAATTTAGTGACAGACATTTAAGACTGGGAAGGACCATGCCCCATCCACCCCAAGCCTTAAAAGCATGGAAATAAGACTTTGAGAAAGACTTGTAGGTTTTAGAACAAATGTTGAAGGAAAGAACACTTACACTCATGGAGGTGAACAGGAAAGGGGATGTTATACAACATTGGTTTATCAAAGATAGACCGTGCCAGAGTACATTGATATTATTTTTGAGATAAAAATTTTTTATATACGGGAAATGCAGTAGAGCTAATATATTTGGACTCTAGTTTAGCATTTGACATAATACTACATGAGAAATGAGTAATTACATTAGAAAAGATGGGGATTAGTATAAGAATTGTAAGGTGCGTAAGGAACTGGCTAAAGAGGAGATGACAATGGGTTATGCTGAAAGGTGAACTAGTGGCTGGAGGGAGGTTACTATTGGAGTTCCTCAAGGATCAGTCTTGGGACTGATCTTATTTAATATTTTCATTAATGTCCTTGGCACAAAGGCTGCATCTAACACTTGGAACTAAGGGTGCGATTCCCAGCTCACATAGCTCTCATTGAGCTAGCGTGAGTATTCTATGTGAGCTGGGAATCAGACCCCTGGCTCCAAGAGTAGATGTAACCTGACTGTGCACGTACAAGCCTGAAAGGAAGATGTAGGTGTCTCATGACAGGGCCTGATGCTTCTGAAAGATATCTGACTCGTGTTGTTAGTGCTTGTTGAGTTTTTCACAATATATGTGAGAGCAAGGTCAAGAGACTCTCCGATAGGTTGTAGGGAGAGTGGAGTGACTTTTGGTTTGTTATGAACAGGGAGAGAGCTTCCTCTAATCAATAGTCGTCTTCATCACCAGGGGACCCAGAATCACAGATGCCTTGCCTTGTGCACGTTTTGAAAGCAGAGCACAGGGCAGTTAAATGTGGAACTATTAACAGCATGCATTTGCAATTAGAGCTCAGTGCAAGTACATGGATCCTGAGGCCGTTGCCACAGGTATGCCCTGCGTATGGTCTCATGCTGAGGTCTTGGACTTCCCTCTCTCTGGGCAGAGGAGCATGTCCAATCTCATCTCTGTAGTAGTCACCAGGATGCCAAAAGTTACCAGCAGCTAGCGCAGCAAATGGGAGAGAAGGATACTGCTGGGTTGAGTTCCAGAGACATGAATATGACAAAGCCAAAGAGTAGCAGCAGAAGTATAAAAGTACCAAGAAGAACGAGGGCTCTGGTGATGTGTCAAGTGCATGTCCATACAATGAGGAGCTGAGCAAGATTTTTGCCTAAGAATAAGAGCCTGAACAGGAGGAGCACATACTTGGCAGATATGTGCTTTCTGGGGAGCTGAGCTGTGCACTACACCAGGCCACCGCTTCCCGCAGCTCCCATTGGCCGGGAATGGCAAAACACTGACATTGGGAGCTGTGAGTGGCCGTACGTGCGGACGCTCAGGCAAACAAAGCATCTCGCGGCCCGCCAGGGGCTTACCCTGAATGAGTCACATCCCAAGGTTGAGAACCCCTGCACTACACAACCATGCACATTCATTGCATGCATCTCAACTTGTTTGTTCCCCTGGAAGTACTGAAAGTACCCAAGGTCCATTGCCAAGGGGTTGTGGGTGAAAATGGGATGCTTTGAAGCATTGAGAGCTGAGTGATTTTTTGTTGTTGTTGTTGTTGAAAACCATAGTCTATGGAAACAGTCAATAGTAGTGCAAATAATAATAATTGTGTCTTTATCTTCCATTTCAGGGATATGACTCCCATTATTTTAGAGACAAGTATGCTGGCTTTGGTTGGACCCAACTGTGAATGCCAGTTCAGGACAAATTGCTTATAGCAGGGCAGTTACAGCCCAAGGTTGGGGTTCCTTTGCACACCAAGGCAAACCAAACCAGCCAAACAGAGAAGACTTTGGTTTTACCCCACTGGCTAACCACAAATCACACAAGCAATTCCCTTAAACACTCCAGTTTCCCAGTATCATCACCACTGCCACTCATTATGGGGATGAATGGTTATGAAAACCAATACCCCAGTAAAAGAAAAAAGGTTCTCCCGATCCCAAAGGACCAAGCCCCAGACCCAGGTCAATATACAAATCAGATCTTACCCACAAATCACGCTATTGCCAATCCTTTAGAATCTAAAAGTTTATTCATAAAAGGAAAAAGATATAGATGAGAGCTAGAATTGGTTAAATGGAGTTAATTACATACAGTAATAGCAAAGTTCTTGGTTCAGGCTGGTAGCAGTGATGGAATAAACTGCAGGCACAAATCAAGTCTCTAGAGTACATCCACAGCTGGGATGGGTCATTCAGTCCTTTGTTCAGAGCTTCAGTTTGTAGCAAAGTCCCTCCAGAGGTATGAAGCAGGATTGAAGACAAGATGGAGATGAGACAGCTGCCTTTTATAGTCTTTTCCAGGTGTAAGGACGCCTCTTTGTTCTTACTTTGGAAAATTACAGCAAAATGGAGTTTCAAGTCACACAGGCAAGTCACATGTCCATGCAGGACTCAGTTCTTTACAGGCAGCAGCCATTGCTCACATGCTATCTTGAACATTTCCAGGAAGACTTCTTATGACTCCCAAGATCCATTATCCATTAAGTGTTTCTTGATTGGGCACTTCTTGCAAAATCCTTTCTCAAGAAGCTGACCAAATGCTTTACTAAGGCTTCTCAGAATCAAAACACATTGAGATACAAGTACATAGCCAATATTTATAACTTTAATTACAAAAATGATACACACATACAGCTAGCATAATCATAATCAGCAAATCATAACCTTTCCATAGACACCTCACACGACAACCTTTGTACAATATTTGCTGCAAAGATATAACAGTGGTTGCAACAATGATCTATACGGTTACAGGTCATATTAATAACATCACACAAGCAAAGAACAATAGGTAATTTCGGTTGCAATTGTTCCGTCTCTGAACAGAAATTACACCTTTAACAGTGAGTCCACGTCTGGGAGAGGAGGCACACTTTTTAAAGTGAAAACAAAATAGATTATTTCCCCTAATTAATAGTGAATTTTGTCCCAGTGTCCTATATATTTCCAGAAAAAAAAGTTGAGAATACATATCTGTAATTTATGGTAAATTACATAACAGGGAGGGTGAAATTATCCCCCAATCAAACTTTATTAAACCCAGGACCTTCAGAGTTGAGGTTAAACTTAACATGTTTGAATTTATTTTAAGACATAGAAATGCATAGTTAGGGGACCCAGGCAACAACAACTGTCCCCTGTAGTGACACCATGCAATAACCAAATACTTATGACCTAAAGCACTTGTAATCACAGTGTTTTGGGCTTCACAGTTTAGGGAGTGCAATCCAGACCAGTGAGGGGTTGTGTCATCTCACAATGCCTTGTTGCTGTAGCTCCAGACCTGGGCTGCTCACAGCCAGCCAACATGAGCATGCAGGTCACACGCTGAGTGCCTGTGTATAGGACAGCCTTGGTCCAGCAGACCCTGACCCCAGCAGCCTGCCAGCACCACGCCAGCCACTCTGGCTTCCACGAGCCTTAGTTATAACCAGCAGGATGACTCCAATGTACTCCAAGTCCTGAATTTCCCCAAAACTGTGTGCCTATAATGTCCATCCCTCTCCTGGACAGTTCAGAGAAATAATAAGGTTCCTTTGTTCCATTAAGGAGACAAAACACACCAACTTGCCAAATGAACTGGAGATGACATTCACTTTAGTACACTCACAACACTGTTGGTTTAGATTAATAGTAAAACAAGTTTATAAACAAACACAGATAGGATTTCAAGTGAGTTCAAGTATAAGGAAAAAGCTTAGAAAGTTAGAAGTAAAACAAAACAAAATACACTTCTAAAAGTCTAAAACTTAATCTAGCAAGGTACAATTTTTGCCTAAATAGCTTTCTCACCTATATTCAGTTTCCAGAAACATCAACGCCCCCCCCACTCCCCCAGGTTGAAGGACCATCCTTTTCAGTGTCAGACAACTGGGATAAGGGCGGTCTAGCCTAGTGGCCAGGGTCAGAGCCATAGTCAGTGGTCAGAAGCCAAAGCCCCCGGTAAAACTCAGAGACAGAAACTGGGTACCAGAATGAAGGGTCAAGCTAGAGTCCATAGAGAGGAGCGAAAGCCAAAGGTCAAAACCAGAAGTCAGGAATTGGAGCAGGAAGGGTATCAGGCAAGGATGGGTTCAAGGCAAAGGGCAGAACAGAGGCAAGTTGGGGGGCAAAGCAGGAGCAGGCACAGTGGTGGGCATGATCATTGAGCAGCGAGCAAGCTGCTGCTATTGCTGCTGCCTTAAGAGCTAGGCTGCTGGCCTCTGCAGCCAATCAGGCTGCGTGGTTAATCAGGCAGCCTGCTGCAGGCCAGCTGTGGGGATGAGGCTGCCCAGAGACTAGCTCTGCTGCAGGCCCTGATTCCTGACACTACCGCCCCTTTGAGGGCACTGTCTAGGGGCCACAGGACCTGGCTTCTCAGGGTCAGTGTTGTGGAAGACATGCAGGAGGATCAGGGCATGGATGTGGTCTGTGGGATCCCATGAACACTCATCTGGGCCATGCCCATCCCAGTCAACCAGACAGTGTAGTTTTCCCTGGACTCGACAAGAATCTAGAATCTGCCAAACCATGTTTTCTTCTTGGCCCTGAACTGTTACAGATGGAGGAATGGGAGCTTGTAGTGGTTTTCTATAGTCACCTTGTCTGGGGCCCGATAGTCAATAAATGGACACAAGCAGCCATGTTTCTTCTTGACTAAAAAAGATTGGAGCACCTGCTGGGGATGTGAATCGGCAGATGAAACCCTTCTGAAGGTTCTCCCACAAATACAGGTGGAGAGCCCAACGTTTGGGTTTGGAGAGGGCAGACATCCAATCGAATAGGGTCTCGGCTTCTGGCTGGAGATTAATTGGGGAATTGTGAATGTGATGTGGGGACAGTATGTCCACATTCCCCTCGTCAAAAACATTAGTCAAGTCACGGTATCTGTGGGAGATCTTGGTCACAGCAGGTGGGGCCATGCAGGGCACTGAGGGTCTTGATGGTTCTCCTGCCTGCAGGTCGGGATCTTCCAGTGGATGACATGAATGACAGACTGCAACGGTGTGTTTCTAGGATCCTGGGAGACAGGATAGCCAACAATGCCTGGAAATAAAATATAGGGTCCTCTTCTGCCAGTGAATGTGAGGGTCATGGGTGGTAAGCCAGGGCATACCTAGGATAATGGGAACATGAGGGGCCCACATTAATCCAAATTGTAGGGTTTCCTGATGCCCGCAGAGGGTGATAACTGTTACTGGCATGACATGGCAGGTTACAGGTCCTGAGGAGAAGAGAGACCCATCAATAGTCTCAACCAGCTCTGGAAGGTCCTTCCATAGGGTGTGAACCACATGCGTCTTAACAAAGTTTACATCCATGAAGATACCTAGAGGCCCCAATTGGGGCCTCTAGGGTGATCTTTCATTGTTTACCAGTAGTCAAATTAATAGAGGTGTCCGGAGCTGCGTTGGAAGCTGACTTGGGGTCTCTGTGCTGTGATAATTGTTGCCTGTGGGTGCTGGGAACTGCTGGAGAGGGAAGAAGAACAGTTTAGCCTGGTCCCCACCCCAAGGGCTGGGGATGTGGCATTTCCCAGCCCCGGTTCTACCCAAATCTTTACCGAACACATTAAGGCAAGATGGCCGGGTCCCCACAACATAGGCACAAGACTGAAACCCGGCATTGGTGCTATTCCAAATCAGAGAAGTGCAAGCAAACCTGGTGGTCTTGCATGAGCTCTGATGCTAGGGAAGACCTGTGTGCCTTGGGTGTCGGAGTCCTGAGGAGTGGTGGCTTCTAGAAAAATTGAGGTACACTCACAACATCACTCTTTGAGGCAATCATAAATTGTGATGCACAATTCAATCAGGCTGTCAAACTGGATAGAGACTCCACCCAGGCAAGCTCATCCTTAATCTCCTCATTTAACCCCAGGAGCAAATGGTGGCGCTGTGCTGCCTCATTCCACCCAGTGTCAGAAGCCAATGACAAAATTCAGCAGTGTACTTGGCTATGGGCTGATCTCCTGCTGTAAGGCCTGAAGGGCTGCCTTGGCGGTCTGCACGCTGTTGGGGTCACCAAAAATGATGGACATAGTGTGAATGAATGTGTCTAATTGATGAAAGAGGGGGCTGGACTGTTCCAGGAGTGGTAAAGCCCAGGCCAATCCAGCAGCCTCCTATTGCACGGCTAATCCAGCAGCCTGCTGCAGGCCAGCTGTGCTGATGAGGCTGCCCAGAGACTAGCTCTGCTGCAGTCCCTGATTCCTGACAGCCTGTAAGAACTCCCCCTCCTCCATCTGTCCAGTGATGGATGCCAAAAATGGCTTCCTGCTTCTGCTTCTATCTCCTACAGTTCCTTGTTACAAGAGGCAAAATGACCTCCTGCTGTTCTTCCCTTCCTGCGGGCTTTCCATCCTCCTGCTAATTTCTAGGCAAATAGGGCTTCCATTGTTTCTCATGCTACCGTGCTTAATTTACATAAGAGCCAGGTAGAGAGCTGTGACATTTCCGCCTGTCTGGGCAGACTGTAAAGCCCAATATCAAGGGGTATCCATAACTACTTATGTAGTGTTAATATGCACATTTTAGACTGATATTAATCACCAGTGTCATTAGCTTTCAGAAAAGACCTCACTCTATACACCAGGAGTGGCCAATCTTACTGACCCTCCGAGCTGCAAGACATACATGGCCTGCCCCATGGGGTGGCGCCTGCTGGGGCACGGGGCTTCTGCCCTGATGCCCCCCAGGGGGCTAAATCTCTTAGAACCCCCTCCCTGAAGGGCCGAAACCCTTTGTCCCACCACCCCACTGCAGGGCAGAAGCCTCAAGCTCCTGCCAGCCCAGTCTGATAGGAGGAGAATGGGGCAGGTGTGTGCGTAGGGGGCTCTTTGCGCCACAAGCTTCTGTCTCCTGCTGGCAGGGGCGGCTCTACGTTTTTTGCCGCCTCAAGCACTGGCGGTCCGCCGGTGCTGTGGTTTTGGTGGCATGCCTGCGGGAGGTCCACTGGTCCGGCGGCTTCGGCGTACCCACCGCGGAATTGCCGCTGAAGCCACGAGACTGGCGGACTTCCCGTGGGCATGCTGCTGAAGGCGTCCTGCCTGCCACCTTCTCAGTGACTGGCAGGCCGCCCCCCCCGTGGCTTGCCACCCCAGGCACGCGCTTGGCGTGCTGGTGCCTGGAGCCGCCCCTGCCTGCTGGGTATAGATGCTTGATAGCTTTGTTCATGTGGTATGTAAAAATCGGCCTTCATTGTCTTTGCCTGAAGATTCGGCTGGTCAAAGGATCAAATACACATTTAACGGTTCACCTCCCCAACAGCTTGAGTCATGCCCCTCCCAGGCACGCCTTCCCCTTACCCTCAGTAGCTCCTCCCTGTGGCTCCCAGCTGTTTGCTGCTGCCTCTCCCCACAGCCACAGTGTCATAGACTCATAGACTTTAAGGTCAGAAGGGACCATTATGATCATCTGGTCTGACCCCCTGCACGCTGCAGGCCATAAAACCATCCCCGCCCCTTCCCTGGACTCTGCTGCTGAAGTCCCCAATCCTGTTATTAGTGACCTCAATCGGCAGAGACCCTCCTGCTAGAGATCCCTGCCCCATGCTGCGGAGGAAGGCGAAAAACCTCCAGAGGCTCAGCCAATCTGCCCTGGAGGAAAATTCCTTCCCGACCCCAAATATGGCGATCAGTAAGACCCCGAGCATATAGGCAAGAGTCTCCATCCTGACCCCTTTTAGCCATTATGCTATTTACCTACCATTGCTTGGTTTTCCTTGACAACTATGTTTTACCATTAAACCATTCCCTCCATAAACTTATCTAACTTAATCTTAAAGCCAGACAAGTCCCTCGCCCCCACCGTTTCCCTCGGAAGGCCGTTCCAATATTTCACCCCTCTAACGGTCAGAAACCTTCGTCTAATTTCAAGCCTGAACTTCCCCACGGCCAGTTTATATCCATTCGTTCTCGTATCCACGTTAGTACTAAGCTGGAATAATTCATCTCCCTCCCTTGTATTAATCCCTCTAATATATTTAAAGATAGCAATCATATCCCCCCTCAGCCTTCGCTTGGTCAGACTAAACAACCCAAGCTCCTCTAGTCTCCTTTCATACGACAGGTTTTCCATTCCTCTGATCATCCTAGTGGCCCTTCTCTGCACCCGTTCCAGTTTGAGTTCATCTTTTTTAAACATGGGAGACCAGAACTGCACACAGTACTCCAAATGAGGTCTCACCAGCGCCTTGTACAACGGAAGCAGGACCTCCTTATCCCTACTAGAAATACCTCGCCTAATGCATCCCAAGACAGCATTGGCTTTTTTCACCGCCACGTCACACTGTCGACTCATAGTCATCCTGCGGTCTACAAGGACCCCTAGGTCCTTCTCCTCTTCCGTTACTTCTAACCAATGCGTCCCCATCTTGTAACTAAAATTGTTATTGGTCATCCCCAAATGCATCACCTTACACTTTTCACTATTAAATTTCATCCTATTTCTGACACTCCAATTCACAAGCTCATTCAAGTCTCCCTGCAGGATATCCCTATCCTCTTCCGAATTTACAACGCCTCCCACCTTCGTATCATCCGCAAACTTTACCAGCCTACTCCTGCAATCGGTTCCGAGGTCAGTTATAAATAGATTAAATAAAATGGGTCCCAAAACCGAACCTTGGGGAACTCCACTGGTAACCTCCCTCCAACCCGACAGTTCACCCTTCAATACGACCCGCTGCATTCTCCCCATTAACCAATTCCTTATCCATCTCTGGATTTTCAAATCGATCCCCATGTTTTTCAGTTTAACCAATAATTCCTCATGGGGTACAGTATCAAACGCTTTACTGAAATCCAGGTATATTAGGTCCACCGCATTTCCCTTATCTAATAAATCCGTTACCTTCTCAAAGAAGGAGATCAGATTCGTTTGGCACGATCTGCCCTTCGTAAAACCATGTTGTAAATTATCGCAATTGCCACTACCCTCCAGGTCCTCAACTAATTTCTCCTTCAAAATTTTCTCTAACACCTTGCACACTACAGATGTTAAACTAACAGGCCTGTAGTTACCCGGATCACTTTTTTTCCCTTTTTTGAAAATAGGAACCACATTAGCTATTCTCCAGTCTAACGGGACCACCCCCGAGTTTACAGATTCATTAAATATCATCGCTAACGGGCCTGCTATTTCCCGCGCCAATTCCTTCAATATTCTCGGATGAAGATCGTCCGGTCCTCCCGACTTAGCCCCATTAAGGCGTTCAAGTTTTGTTTCTACCTCGGATACGGTAATCCCCCATCCCGAACGCCCCTCTGTAATGGTGCTAGTATCCCTAATCCCTTCATTGGCCTCATTAAACACCGACGCAAAATATTCATTGAGATATTGCGCCATGCCTAGATTGTCTTTGATCTCCTCTCCGGCAATAGTCTTCAGCGGTCCCACTTCTTCTTTCTTTGCTTTCTTCCTGTTTATGTGGCTGTAAAACCTCTTACTATTGCTTTTAATTCCCCTCGCTAGGTCCAATTCTACACGGCCTTTGGCCTTTCTCACTCTATCTCTACATTCTCTGACTTCGCTTTGGTACATTTCCTTACTGATCCCTCCCCTCTTCCACTCTTTGTACGCTTTCTGTTTTTTCCTAATCGCCCCTTTGAGTCGGTCGCTCATCCAGCTCGGTCTAAATCTCTTGCTTGGTAATCTTTTTCCCTTTTTGGGAATACAGGCCTCCGACAGCTCATGCATCTTTAACTTAAAGTAATCCCAGGCTTCTTCTGCCTTTAAATCCATTAATACGTTTGCCCAATCCACTTCCCTTACCAGTCCCCTTAATTTGTTAAAATTGGCCTTTTTAAAATTATAAACCCTAGTCTTTGACTTAATTCTGTTACTCCTTCCCTGTATTTTAAACCGAATTAGCTCATGATCACTGGAGCCCAAATTGTCCCCTACTACCACTTCCTCAACGAGGTCCTCACTACTTACCAGAATCAAATCTAAAATGGCCTCCCCCCTCGTCGGTTCAGCTACCACTTGATGGAGGAATTGATCATCAAGCACATCTAGGAACATCTGAGCCCTATTATTGCTACTAGCGTTTGTTCCCCAATCTATTTCTGGGAAATTAAAGTCCCCCATAATTACACAGTTTCTATTGCTTATTACTTCTCTAAGCACATTAAATAATTCCTTATCCATATCCTGGGTCGATCCCGGCGGTCTATAGCACACTCCAAGCACTATCCCCGGAGAGGCTCTAGAAGTCCTATTACCCATTGTAAGTATTGCCCAGACGGACTCTGAGTTGTCTAATCCATCCACTATTATTTCTTTACAGTTTATTTCACTATTGACATACAATGCCACCCCCCCACCTTTACCTCTGTTCCGGTCTTTCCTAAACAGCACATACCCCTCCATACCTGTGTTCCAGTCGTGACTGTCATTCCACCACGTTTCCGTTATTCCTACGATATCTGGTTTCAGCTCTTGGACCAGGAGCTCCAATTCCTCCATTTTATTACCTAGGCTTCTGGCATTGGTGTATAGACACCCTAATGTATGTCGATTAGCCCGTCTCCCATTAGCAGCACTATATGTTGCGGGCCTCCTAGTATCCGTCCCTCCTGTCCTTCCTATGTCCAATCTCATCTCCACAGCTATCTCTCCTCCCATTCTACTCACCTTCTCCATACTGGAATCTGGCGTGGAGATTAACTGTGCATCTCCCAACCGTCTCCCCAAACTTGCTAGTTTAAAGCTCTTTTGATAAGATGAGCCAGCCTCCCTCCCAAAAGTCTATTTCCTTCCCTACTCAGGTGAAGCCCATCCCGCGAGAACAGGTGTCTGTCCCCGAAAGCCTCCCAGTGGCCATACATCCCAAAGCCCTCCTTATAGCACCACTCCCTTAGCCAACTATTTATTCTCACAATCCTATCAGCCCTTTGCTGCCCTTCCCTCGGAACGGGCAGAATCCCACTAAAGATAATCTGAGCCTCTATCTCCTTGAGCGTCTTCCCCAACCTGGCATAATCTCCCTTGATCCTCTCTAACGAGAATCTAGCCGTATCATTCGTTCCTACATGAAGGATTATCAGGGGGTTCTTACCTGCTCCTTGTAGGATCCTTTTCAATCGCAGGTCCACATCGCGTATCTTTGCGCCCGGTAGACAGCACACCCTTCTGTTCTCCGGGTCCGCCCTGGTCACAGGCCTATCCAATCTCCTCAGTAAAGAGTCTCCAATTACATACACCTGCCGTCGCCTGGCAACAGTGCGATCTAGTAATCTAGTCTCCGATCCCTCTAGTCCTGATCTGTGCCTATTCCTATCTTCCCTTATGCCTTCCTGAATCCTCACGGGGCCCAGAATTGGTGCTGTCTCCATCAAATCCTCCCCCCTCTCTCTTGGACTAGCAGCTCTTCTCTTCTTCCTCACCCTTCCACCTTCAGTCGCCACCTGCTGCCCCTCTACCTCGGTATCCAAACACTCGAACCTATTCCTGAGTTCTATTCCCCCCTCACTGGCCCTTCTTTTCCTTGGCCTGCTTCTCACAGTCACATGCTTCCACCTCCCATGTTCTCCCCCTTCCATTCCCCTCTCACCATCCTCTCCCTCTGCCTCTACCTCCACCATAGGGCATTCTCCTTCAGCCTCCCCTTGCCTGTCCTCCATCAGCTGCTCAAACCCCCGCCTAAACTCCACCAGGGTATCTACCTGCATCTGCAGCCCCTTAATCTTTTCCTCCAGTAACTCTATCAGGCGACACTTCATACACACATACCTGTGTTCCGGCTCCCCTGCTAGGACCATATACATACCACAGCTTCCACATGCAGACATCTGCATTCTGTCTGCTGCTGCTGCTGCTTGGCTCATGGCTGCTGCAATCTCTGCCCACTGCACCTGTGGACTCAGAGCACACGCCACACCGCGCCCTCCTGCCTCCCCCTGCAAACTCCCTCTCAAACTCCCCTGTTAGCCGCCCTGTTTGCTGCCTCCGGTGCCGCTGCTCGCAGCTGTGCCGCTGCCTGGCTGTCATAACTATAAAGGGAAGGGTAACAGCTCTCCTGTATACAGTGCCATAATATCCCTCCTGGCCAGAGACTCCAAAATCCTTTTCCCTGTAAAGGGTTAAGAAGCTCAGGTAACCTGGCTGACACCTGACTAAAAGGACCAATAAGGGGACAAGATACTTTCAAATCTTGGGGGGGGGGAGAAGGCTTTTGTTTGTGCTCTTTGTTTTGGGGGTTGTTCGCTCTTGGGACTAAGAGGGACCAGACATCAATCCAGGCTCTCCAAATCTTTCTGAACAAGTCTTTCATATTTCAAACTTGTAAGTAAACAGCCAGGCAAGGCCTGTTAGTTTATCTTTGTTTTCTCAACTTGTAAATGTATTTTTTGCTGGAGTGTTTATCTCTGTTTGCTGTACTTTGAACCTAAGGCTAGAGGGGGGTCCTCTGAGCTCTTTTAGTTTGATTACCCTGTAAAGTTATTTTCCATCCTGATTTTACAGAGAGGATTTTTACTCTTTTCTTTAATTAAAAGCCTTCTTTTTAAGAACCTGATTGATTTTTTTCCTTGTTTTAAGATCCAAGGGGTTTGGATCTGTATTCACCAGGGAATTGGTGAAGAGTCTCTCAAGGCTACCCAGGGAAGGGAATTAGCTTTGGGAGTGGTGGCAGCGGACCAGATCTAAGCTGGTAGTTAAGCTTAGAAGTTTTCATGCAGGCCCCCACATTTGTACCCTAAAGTTCAAAGTGGGGAAGCAGCCTTGACACACAGTTTGCAGCTTGCCAGCTCCAGGAGCTTCTGCACAGGAAGGGGGCCCAGATGGCAAACCCTGGCATAAATCGGGGAGTGGGAGTGCACATGACCCTGTGTGCCCCTCCCCAGGAGTCATCTCTGTAGGCCAGAAGGTACCAATAGCTCACCTACTCTGACCTCATATATAATATAAGCTGTAGAATTTCACCCACTTACCCCTGTATTGAGTCCAATAGGTTGTATTTGGCTAAAATATTTCTTCCAGAAAGGCATCCAGTCTGGATTTGAAGCCATCAAAAAATGGAGAATCCACCACTTCCTTTGGTAGTTTGTTCCAATGGTTAACCGCCCTCACTGTTTGTTTGTTTGTTTGTTTGTTTTTGGTTTTTTTTAAGTGTGCCTTATGTCTCATGTGAGTTTGTCTGGCCTTAACTTCAAGCCATTGGGCCTTGTTAGGCCTTTCTCCACTAGATTAAAGAGCCCATTAGTACCTGCTGTTTCCTCCCCATGTAGGTACTTGGACACTGTAATGAAGTCACATCTTGATCTTACTTTCGCTAAGCTACAAAAAATTGAGCTCTTTCAGTCACTCACTGGCATTTTCTCCAGCCCTCAAATCATTTTTGAGGCTCCTTTCCAGTGTTTCAACAACCTTTTAAAAATATTGACATCAGAACTGGGCACAGCATTCCAGTATCAGTCTCACCATTTTACATTTGTAAAATCACCACTGAGGAAGGCTGAAGAGGGCTGGATTGACATTTTTGATTCTTGTTGTCTTTGTCGGTTGCTCCATATTAAGTGGCAGGACAAGTTCAGCAATGAGGATATTCATAGCTGAACCCAGCAACCGCTTCCATCAGCACTTGTTTGGGTTTGGCGGCTTTCTTGGCATTGACACATTATTAGGATGGGAGATTCACGAATTACAAAAATATGTTTACCAAAGAATGCTGCTACATGGTCAGTGGTCATATGGGAGCCAGACACTTTGGTGGTGCAATAAGAATGAGAATAATGTACATAGATTGGGATTTTATGATGGTCTGGCTGGATTCTCAGGTAGCGATTGGGTGGTGCTTGATCTGCAAGGAGGCTATGTCCATTTGAGATTTGCCATGATGATAATCCAGCACTATTTCTTATACAGATGCTGCCTTAAAATTAACTTGCCCTCTTATGCTCTTTGGTGTCAGGATCTAATAAGTCACCATTTCTTCTTAGTTATGGGGATGTCACTTCACAAAGTGTAACACCAATCACACATCGCTGAGTGATAGCGATACTTAAAACTGTAAGCAAATACTCATCTTTTTGTTTTTTACTTTGGTAGATAAATTAAAGTCAACTCTCTTGGTTAGATACAATAGGAATGATTGTGTATATCTCCAGAACTGATTTAAAAAACAATTGACCAACACAAAAGTATTCTTTCCAGTAAATTTAAAAAGTATGGATTCCATGAATGGACTATAAGGTGGACAGACAGCTAGCAAGATAGTCGGGCTCAACGGATAGTGATAAATGGTGATCTTGCATGCAAGTTAAAAAGGGATTGGATGGATGTACTATAAGATGGATAGAAAGTTGACTAGATTGTCGGTCTCAATCGGTACTGATCAACAGCTCAATGTCTAGTTGGCAGCTGGTATCAAGCAGAGTGCCCAAGGAGCTGGTTTTGTTCAACATCATCATTAAAGATCTGGATGATGGGATGGATTGCACCCTCAGCAAGTTCTCAGATTACACTAAATTGGGGCAAGAGGTAGATATGCTGGAGGGTAAGAATAGGGTCCAGAGTGACCTAGACAAATTGGAGGATTGGGCCAAAAGAAATCTGATGAGGTTCAACAAAGACAAGTGCAGAGTCCTGCATTTAGGATGGAAGAATCCCAGGTACTGGTACAGGCTGGGGACAGACTGACTAAGCAGTAGTTCTGCAGAAAAGGACCTGGGGATTACAGTGGGCAAGAAGCTGGATATGAATCAGCAGTGTGCCCTTGTTGTCAAGAAGGCTAACGGCATATTGGGTTGCATTAGTAGGAGCATTGCCAGCAGATCAAGGGAAGGGATTATTCCCCTCTATTCAGCACTGGTGAGGCCACATCTGGAGTATTGTGTCCAGTTTTGGGGTCCCCCACTACAGAAAGCATGTGGACAATTTGGAGAGAGTCCAGTGGAGGGCAACAAAAATGATTAGGGGCTGGGGCACATGACTTATGAGGAGAGGCTGACAGAACTGGGCTTATTTAGTCTGCAGAAGAGAAAAGGTGTGTGTGTGGGGGGGATTTGATAGCAGCATTCAACTACCTGAAGGTGGATTCCAAAGAGGATGGAGCTCAGCTGTTCTCAGTGGTGGCAGATGACAGAACAAGGAGCAATGGTCTCAAGTTGCAGTGGGGGAGGTCTAGGTTGGAGATTAGGAAAAACTATTTCACTAGGAGGGTGGTGAACCGCTGGAATGGGTGACCTAGGGAGGTGGTGGAATATCCATCCTTAGAAGTTTTTAAGGCCTGGCTGGACAAAGCCCTGGCTGGGATGATTTAGTCCTTGGGATGATTTGGTCCTGTTTTGAGCAGGGGGTTGGACTAGATGATCTCCTGAGGTCCCTTCCAACTCTGATCTTCTATGATTTCATGAAAAGCATAAAGCCACTGGAGACATTCCCATTAGTGTGAGTTTTTATAACTGCATGTGAATGCCCAGAGAACCACAGGTTCAAAAAAAGGATAGGTTACACTTAGGAGAACCTATTCTATTTGACTCTGTGTATTTAAAGTACATCTTAATGTATTTGATATATTTTTGATTTGGAGGATATAGGTATGAATGTATTTAATTAAAATGGCAGAATAACTCCTACATAGGGCATGATCACATAGATAAGAGCCTATTTTAGTATTCTGGAAATAGAATTAAAACTTGTCTCCAGAGAACAACATAGAAAATATTTTCTCTCTCTTTTCAGGGCACAACATCAGGATGAGTTGCATCATTCATCTATTTACCTGCTCTGTCAAGCACTGAAGGCTTCAAACTGTAATTTAAAGAAACTAAGGTAAGAAATTACTTCCTTTTTTAAAAATGCCCTTTTTACTGCTGTTATCCCAGAAATGCTGCAGCCAGGCAGCTCTGAGGAATTTGTTTAACTGTCCAGTCAATGGGGCAGATTCTCAGTTGGTATAAACTGTCATAGCTCCATTGAAGTCAAATTACACCAGCTGAGTATTTGCTGGAATATCTGTGGGGTTGGCTTATATGGCAGCCTAGCGGTTCAACAACATTAACCCCAATTCCCATCTCAACAGGTAAGCAGGAGAGAGAGTTAAGCAGTGTGGCTGGGGGTGGTTTAAGGTGAGGAAAGACTCAGGAGATTGGCAAGAAAATTTCAAGTATTTTAATCTTAGGTATTTCTAAGGTGCCCATCACTGTGGTGTCTAAGCCCTGTACCAGTCTATTTGTTTATCATTCATGTATCCTCATTGGATCTCATTTCTCCCTGATCCAAAGGTGGGGTTTTGGGGGGGAGCAAGTGGTGGTTTTTTTTTTCTCTCTCTCTCTCTGTATCATTGTGATGGTTCTCGGGGCACCCAGGACTGAGAGTCACCTTGTTACCCCTTGAATCACTGAAGTCCACAAATCATGGTTTAAAAACTTCAAGTTACAGAAAATTCACCATTTACACTAATTTAAACTGACAAGTGACGATGCTCCATGCTGCAGAGGAAGGTGAAACCCCCCACGGTCTCGGCCAATCTGACCCAGGCTAAAATTCCTTCCAAACTCCAAATATGGCAATGAGTTAGACCCTGAGCATGTGGGCAAGACCTGCCTGGCAGATACCTGGGAAAGAATTATCTGAGGTAACTCAGAGCCTTCTCCATCTAGTGTCTCATGTCCGGCAGTTGGGGATTTTTGCTACTGGCAGTCACCAATGGGCCACATACTATTGTAAGCAGTCCCATTATGCCATCCCCTCCAAACCAACCTGATCTCCTTCTTTGAGAAGATAACTGATTTTTTAGACAAAGGAAATGCAGTAAGAGCTAATCTACCTGGATTTCAATAAGGCATTAGATACAGTTCTACATAGGAAATTATTAGTTAAATTGGAGACGATGGGGATTAATGAGAGAATTTAAATGTGGATAAGGAATTGGTTAAAGGGATGACCGCAATGGGCCATACTGAAAGGTGAACTGTCAGGCTGGAAGGAGATTATTAGTGGAGATCATAGAATCATAGAAGACTGGGGTTGGAAGCGGCCTCAGGAGGTCATCTAGTCCAATTCCCTGCTCAAAGCAGGACCAAATCATCCCGAGGACTAAATCATCCCAGCCAGGGCTTTGTCAAGTGTGACAGGGTCAGTCCAGATGGCTACAAGAGAGCGGCTACATTAGCTCCAGGTTAAGCAGGTCCCTTTTCCCTGGGTAAGATAACAGGGGCTATTCCAGAACACTCAGGAACTTTCTAGAAGTAATTAAGGCAGGCAGGTAATTAGGACACCTGTAGCCAATTGGGATGTTACTAGAATTAATTAAGGCTAATCAGGACACCTGGTATAAAAAGGCTCTCACTCCAGTTAGTGAGGTGTGCGTAAGGAGCTGGGAGTGAGAGGACATGCTGCTGGAGGACTGAGAAGTACAAGCGTTAACAGACATCAGGAGGAAGGTCCTGTGGTGAGGATAAAGAAGATATTGGGAGGAGGCCATGGGGAAGTAGCCCAGGGAGTTGTAGCTGTTGCACAGCTGTTCCAGGAGGCACTCTAGACAGCTGCAGTCCACAGGGCCCTGGGCTGGAACCCTGAGCAGAGGGCGGGACCGGGTTCTGCCCAAGCCTCGCAACTCCTGATCAGACACAGGAGGAACTGACCTGGACTGTGGGTTCTACCAGAGGGAAAGGTCTCTGGGCTGTTCCCCAACCCACATGGTGAATCTCTGAGGCAAACAAATCTGCCAATAAGCACAGGACCCACCAAGGTAGAGGAGAAACTTTATCACACAAGCTAGGCCTTAAAAACCTCTAAGGATGGAGATTCCATCACCTCCCTAGGTCACCCATTCCAGTGCTTCAGCACCCTCCTAATGAAATAGTTTTTCCTAATCTCCAACCTAGACCTCCCACACTGCAATTTGAGACCATTGCTCCTTGTTCTGTCATCTGCCACCACTGAGAACAGCTGAGCTCCATCCTCTTTGGAACCCCCCTTTCAGGTAGTTGAAGACTGCTATCAAATCCCCCCTCATTCTTCTCTTCTGCAGACTAAATAAGCCCAGTTCTGTCAGCCTCTCCTCATAAGTCATGTGCCCCAGTCCCCTAATCATTTTTGTTGCCCTCTGCTGGACTCTCTCCAATTTGTCCACATCCTTTCTGTAATGGGGGACCCCAAAATTGGACACAATACTCCAGATGTGGCTTCACCATCCTGAATAGAGGGGAATAATCACTTCCCTCGATCTGCTGGGAATGCTCCTACTAATGCAGCCCAATATGCCGTTAGTCTTCTTGGTAACAAGGCACACTGTTGATTCATATCCAGCTTCTTGCTCACTGTAATCCCCAGGTCCTTTTCTGCAGAACTGCCGCTTAGCCAGTTGTACCAGTGGTTGGGATTCTTCTGTCCTAAATTCAGGACTCTGCACTTGTCTTTTTTAAACCTCATCAGATTTCTTTTGTCCCAATCCTCCAATTTGTCTAGGTCACTGTGGACCCTATCTCTACCTTCCAGCATATCTACCTCTCCCCACAACTTAGTATCATCTGTAAAAATGCTGAGGGTGCAATCCATCCCATCGTCCAGATCATTAATGAAGATGTTGAACATAACCAGCCCCAGGACCGACCCCTGGGGCACTCCGCTTGATATCGGCTGCCAACGAGACAGTGATCTAACCAGCTTTCTATCCACCTTATAGTCTATTCATCCAAGCCATACTTTTCTAACTTGCTGGCAAGAATACTGTGGGAGACCGTATCAGTCTTGGTAACATTTTTATTGTTGACCTTGGCACAAAAAGTGAGAGCGTGCTAATAAAATTTGCAGGTGATACAAAGTTGGGAGGTATTGCCAATACATAGGAGGACTGGACTATCATACAAGAAGTCTGGATGATCCTGTAAAATGGAATAATAGAAACAGGATGAAATTTAATAGTGCAAAATGCTAGGTCAGTCATTTAGGGACTGAGAACAAGAATTTTAGCTATAAGCTGGGGACTTAGCAGTTGGAAGTAACAAAGGAGGAGAAAGACCTGGGTGTATTGGTTGATCACTGTGAGCTGTCAATGTGGTGTAACCATGAAAAAGACTAATGCAGTCCTAGGGTGCATCAGGCGAGGTATTTCCAGTAGAGTCAGGGACGTGTTAGTATCATTATACAAGGCACTGGTGAGACCTCATATGGAATACTGTGTACAATTCTCATCTCCCATGTTTAAAAAAGATGAATTCAAACTGGAACAGGTGCAAATAATGGCTACTTGGATGATCCTTGGAATGGAAAACCTACCTTATGAGAGGAGACACAGGGAGCGTAGCTTGTATAGCCTAACCAAAAGAAGGCTGAGCAGAGATATGATTGCTCTCTATAAATACATCAGAAGGATAAATGCCAGGGAGGAAAAGGAATTATTTAAGTTAAGTGCCAATGTTGACCCAAGAAGAAATAGATATAAACTGGCCATCAACAAGTTTAGGCTTGAAATTAGGAGGTTTCCAACTATCTGAGGAGTGAAGTTCTGGAATAGCCTTTGAAGGGGAACAGGGGGAGCAAAAACCCTAATTGACTTCAAAACTGAGCTGGATAAGTGTATGGCGGGGGAAGTACGATGGGACTGCCTACAGTGGCATGTGGCCCATTGGGGACTGCCTGTAGCAAAATTCCTCAACTGCGAGACAGTAGATGGGGAGGGTTCTGAGGTACTACAGCCTACATGTCAGAAAATTATTAGGACTTTGCAAAAGTACTTATTAATGTGACTGACAAAGGCCCAGAAAGGAGCTTCTTAAAGCAGCTGTACTTGCAAGGGCATCTATAAATAGTGAAATCAGGGAGCTGAAAGAGAGAGAGTTTGGCTACAATACTACCCATTTCAAAAACAAAGTTTCACAAGCTCAGACAAGAAACAAAAAATGGCCAACCTGACAACAGCATGACAAAGTAATTCTAGAGGACTGATCAGGGAAAAATCCCAGGTGCCCCTAACTGAAGACAATATTGGTGCTAAATATATTGTAACATCAAGGGTATTGGAAGGAATGAGGCGAGACCATGTTATATACAATCCAAAATGTGATGAGAGCCCTAACATAGGAGTGTCGTTTTCCCCTGGAGCTGGTGACAGGCTGCACCAGTACCATAAGAATGCTTTGTTTCAGTTTCCCATTCCCTCAGTCTCTCTGATGCCATGACCCCCTGCAGGCCAGCCACTGGGGGAGAGGAAGCTCATTATAATTTAATAATAATAGAGATGAAATTGCTGCACATGGTGGGATTGTATATAAAGGACGCTGTCCTAATACCATACAATATGAAGTGCCATGCATAACCCACAACTGTAAGTGTCAGTATGGGGCTATTTTATCAATTTTCCCAGGGGCCAATACACTGCGCCATCCGCAGGCACTGCCCCTGCCGCTCCTATTGGCCATGGTTCCCATATGTGCGGAGCTCCCTGACAGCCCCTACATGTAGGAGCCAGAGTGGGAACATGCCGGCTGATTCCTGGGAGCCACATGTTGCATAGGCTAGCAGGGAGCCTGCCAGACCCACTGAGTGACGCCGTCAACCGGGCAGTCAATGGCCCAGTCAGCAGTGTTGACTGGAGCCACCAGTATCCCTTTTCGACAGGGTGTTCCAGTCGAAAACCAAACACCTGGTCACTCTATCAATAGCAGACAGTGACCTAAGTTTGTTCCAAACTGCGCAGCCACAAACAATAAATGGCTGTGCAGCAGCTCCAAAGGGCCACACAGCAAGGACCTGGAGAGGAGAGAGGTAGGGGGTGCTCGGGAACTGGGGAGGGGAGCAATTTGGGGTGTGCAGTGGTGCCGTGAGCCTGGCCCCAAAGCTACGTGATCTCAGTGTAACGGCAAAACCAGCAGCAATGTTACCGAGCTGGCTCGGTTCCTGTGAGCATGCTCAGTATAGCCTAGATAGGAAAGTCTGCCAGAGAGCTGTTTGCATCACCTCCCCTGGAGCTCTATGCTGCTGGCAGGGAGAGCGGGGCCCCTTCCTCCAGAGCTCTGTGCTGCCGGCGGGGAGAGAGGGGCCCCTTCCCCCGGAGCTCCGTGCTACCAATGGGGAGAGAAGCACCCCTTCCCCCGGAACTCTATGCTGCTGGTGGGGAGAGGGCTGGGGGGAGTGCTCTAGCTCCAGTCCCAGGGCAGACTGCCTGACGGAGACTGGTTTGTTGTGGCAAGTTATTCATAATGCAAGCAAGGCTGCTGGCAATGGATTTGTTTTTCATGTTTGAAACGCATCTAGAGAGTCTCGTGAGCTGTGAAAACAGATCTAAAAAAGAAGATAACACTATGGGCCTCTGAACCAGACTGACTGTTTCCCCTTAGCACGCTTCATTTTAACTTCTTTGATATATTGCAATATTTCCAGCCTCTAGGAAATCTTAGGAGTATGAGATCCAGCTCCCAGTACGCTTTATTGTTTCTAAATCACAGAAGGGGAAGTTAAAAATGTGAGAAGAGATGGAGCAGAGAAATTGGGCAGTGCGGCTTGCAGTCAGTGGATAAGAACAGCACATTCTGACAGATTTATGTTACCAATTTGCCTGAGGTGTTAGGTGATTAGGCTGAGGCCACAGGATTGTGGGGAGGAGATGAAGGAGCACACCAAGTGACTAAATTTTAAAGCTTTATTAATAAAGTAACAGCGGTGAGTGCGGGGTGCATCCCACATCACTCAAAGAAAGGAAATAAGTGTTAGTGCCCGTGCCCTAACCCACTGTTATACTTACACACGTACAACCCAGGGCTGGCCATGCCCGGGTGTAACGTAAGAAGAGGGGGAAGGGTGGACGAGAGTTTTGTCCTGTGCACAGGCCTTCCAGGGTCCTCCGTTGATTTTTGCCTTGCTTCAGCTTTTGGGAGGGCTTTAAGCCTTAGGATTTTTGGGGGGCATTTTGTTCAGGGACCTTTGTCCCCCATGCTTTTTGTACCAGTCCAAACCGGCTTTCTGTGGCTTCCTCAGCTTTTCCAAAACTACACCGGCTTCAGGGATGCAAAGCCGTTGTTTTCCCCCTCGCTGGCCTTCACTGTTTCACTAGCTTTTTTGCAATCCCCTGCAGTTTTGTTCAGTTTACTGCTCTGTTCTCACGGCTGGTCAGGGTTGGAATTTAGGCCCCCGTCTTTCTTGGCAGGCAGCCGAGAGTCAGTTGTGTTCCATGGCCTTGGGCTGGAGTCAGCGTCTTATCTTCGGACCTAGATGGAGCGTCGAGTTAACCCATTCTCTTCGGCCTTTTGCAACCTGCAAAGGAATCTTTCACTCCACACTCACACCTTCAACCCTTCCCGAAATCCTTTCCAGTGCGTCTCAAAGCATTAGCAATATACAGTGTTGGTGTTTACCCAGGGGACCCCATGGGTAATTTTACTGTGACTGTAACAATATCCTACATTGCCTTTTACCCTAGTTCTGCTTTTAAATACCACTAAGGAGCTTTATCAGTGTCCCTGAATTAATTTGCCAATAGCTTTATATTATTTTGCCCATGGCCCTGTATTAATTTGTCAGTGTCAAAGATGATCCCTGTATCTGGCAGTAGTCAAGAGTGTGGGATTTTATTTTTCCCCGTCTGCACGTGTCAAGAAGCTTCCAACCTTTCCTTTCAGATGCAGAGCTAACCACAATTCTGGAGGTCTTTATCCCCTTGAGATTGAATTACTGCAGTGTGCTCTGTTTGGGATCATAAAAGACAATTCAGAAACTTCAGCTAAGTTAGACTGTAGATGCCTAGTTATAAACTGGAACATTGATACATTTGTGCTGTATTGTCTGCACTGGCTTCCTACTGGTGTTATGCAAAATTTTGAGGTCCCATTTTCATCTATAAAACCTTAAATGGAATGCGTGATGGCTACCTGAGAAACCACATCCCTTCTGATGTAATATGGCAGCAGATGAATCAGCTGAGGAGCTAACCTAACCCAACCCTCTGCCCAGCCCTGAGCCCACACCCCTAAACCCCTCATCCCCAGCACCACCCCAGAGCCCTCACCCCCAGCCAGAGCCCTCATCCCCCCACACCCCAGCCCTCTGTCCTACCCTGAGCCCCTCCCACACTCCGAAACCCTCGGACCCACCCCATTAATTTTGTTATGTGCACCAATATGGAGGTGATTTGTCACACATCACCTCCATATTGGTGCACATAACAAGATTCATTCCACACATGGCGGGGTGGGGGGGGGGGGAATAGAGGGAACACGGGTGGTGACAATAGTTGTTTGTAGGTGTTCTAAGTGCTCTTACTGTCCTTCATCAGCCTACCTGATTAAGGATCAGAGTCATAAGTGGAGGCTTAGATTTCCTCTAGTGTTTCTAGGATTCCTCTTTTGTGAATGGGCAGAATTCTCAGAAGGAGGGGGTCATGTTATCCCTGATGGCCACAGAGCTGAAGTGGTAATAACAAAAACATTTTATAATCTTCTTGTCTGCATATCTTCTTAAAAATTGCAGACAGAAAAATAGTTCTCAAAGCAGTCCCATCTACAAATAAGTTTTTTTTTTTTTATTTCATGGTACAAGCTCACATTGTTGTATGATTACAGAGTTTTGCTTTAACCAAAGGAAAAAAGTAGGGGAAAATACATACAATCTATCTCCTGGGTCTACGTATTTCCCAAACTTTCAAAAACAGTGCTATTTTGAGTACATAGTTGCATTATCAATCATATTTAGAAGATTTCTGCCACTTTTGGTGAAAATTAAATGTTTTTTATGAGCTGTGACCATTTTTGTGATTTTCTAATTTTTTTCAGATTGGATAACCAATAATGTTTAATTATTAGAGAAAAAACACACCACTTTCACATCTATGTCCACCTTGGTGATGACCGCCAGATATGTGCCTAACATGGTAGCAATAAAGAGTCCTGTGGCACCTTATAGACTAACAGATGTATTAGAGCATAAGCTTTCATGGGTGAATACCCACTTTGTCAGACGCAGTGGGTATTCACCCACGAAAGCTTATGCTCCAATACATCTGTTAGTCTATAAGGTACCACAGGACTCTTAGTCTGGATCTGTAAAAAGCAACAAACACGGCTACCCCTATGATACTTGACACCATGGTAGCAATGAAATTTTTCTAGCTGATGGGTTACCCCTGAGAGCCCCAAATGGGTCTGGGCTGGCAATCTAGTACAAATAAACAGTTTTCAGTCCTGCTTCAAATCTACATGTAAACTTAATCATGGAGCTGCTAATGCTTTTGCATCCATTCCTGTCTCCGACTGAGTTGATGCTTGCTTTTGGACTGTGTATGCATCTGCTGGGAAATAATCTAATCTAAGTTATTGGGGACACATGGTTTTGATGTATCCACATCTCTTAACAGTACATCATAATATGACACACTAGCAAGCCATACTAGTACAGAAATCCAGATGAAAACAATGAATGTAATTTTGCCCTTGAAATGTCTGGCAAATTTCTAAAATCCTGGAAATGGCATCTGACATTTCAAAAACATCTGAGTCAGTCCAACCTTCCCCCTCCCTGCCCCCACACTCACACACACTAGGGTTCCCTCACTTCTAGCGAACCTATTTTGAATTTTTGTTTTCCCTTCCAACCGCTCTTCAAATGTTTGTTTGGGTCTGGTCTGGTCAGTAGTTAGATCTTTTTGAATTCTTCCAACACACTTTAGCAAATCACAATATGGTATCATGGTGAGAAGCCTCATCAGTAGCTCAGGCCCAAATGTTCAATACCTGATTGGTAGGTAGCTCTTGCTTAAGAGCCTATGAGGGGGAAAAAAAGAGGTCATGTTGGTTAAAAAATATGGGAGCACTTCTGAAACTGAGAAACACGAGGGACTAAGCACAGCTCTATGCAAGAGAAAGGATGGTCATGTAATTAAATCAAAACTCAGTCTCTCTTTGTAATCTTGGGCAAGTCATTTAATCTCTTATGGGTCTCAATTCTCCATTTGAAAAATGACAATAATAATATTTCCTTTCCCAACCTTTTGCCTTTGCAGTCTATTTAAATTGTAGGATCCTCAGGGCAGGGACTGTCTGTGTGTATTGTTGCTCTTTCTTCTAGCACCAGTGTCTTGTTCTGACTCCAGCGTTACCCTCAGCCAAGTGGTGGCAGATGTCCTGCACCTTGCAGATCAGAGGAGAAATTGGTGACAGGGATTCTGGGTAAACTCTAAGTGAAACTTGTCATATTTACATTTATTCACCTGTTTTGGAATGAGATGGTGAAACAGTTGAGGCTCCTCTTCCAGAGATCTGAGCCCAGCACCAAATTCCCCAAGAGAAACTGTGCCTCCAGAATGGACTCTAATCAGCACCCAGGGTAAAGAATAAACTCTACTACAGTTGGCACAGCTGCCTCCTTCCCAAAGCTTCCCCCCAACACCACTCCTCATTTGGGGGGTGTCTCTCCTTTTTTTAAATCCCAGTTGGGGTCTCTCTTTTCCTTCATGTGTCTTCTCCCCACTTTGGTGTCTTTTTCTCCTCAACTTCTCACTTGTTTTCCCTCCTTTCTTACCTTTAAGTCTTGTGGAACTCTTCTCTGTTGCTTCATCAAGAACACTGTCTCCCCACCTCCCCTGGCTAGGGCTTATCTCCATAGTTTCCCACATACACCCATGAGTTGTTTTCTTTCGCTGTTCAACTCAAACGTAGAGTCTCTCATCGCATTGGGGTACCTCTCTTCCTGCCTCCAAAATATCTCTGGGCCTCTACCAATCCTGACTGAACCTGCTCCCCCCCCCGCCCCAGGGAGTGGGGGGAGTCTCTCCCTCATACAAATTCAGGGCTCTTTTTCTCTCCAGAACATTGGGACTCCCATCCCCATATTTTCAAGGAAACTGTAGTGATGGAGGAGGCAGAGCTGGTGACAGTTCTGGTGGGTAGTGTGTTTCCACATGTGTGCAAGATTTGGCAGCTGTCATGGGTGCAAAGGGTTCCCTATGAGCCCTGGAGGGAGGGCAGAGTGGCAGTATGTGACAGCCATGGTGGGGGCTGGTTATTGAGATGCACATGGTCATGGCCGGGTTGCTGCCATAGTTCCACACTCCACTAGCTGGAAGTTCCCCAGAAGCCCAGACTCTGCAGGAAAGAACGCAAAATCCAGTAAAAAAAATCTGTTGTAATAACCCCACCAGTGTTTCTGGAACAGGACGTGGTCCCCCTGGTTGTAGGGCTGTTCTCCTCTTTGTCATCCAATCCCCCCAGCATTTGATCCCTGGTCTCAGTGGAAGGTGGGTGTGATGCTGCCAGTGCTGGGCCTCGCAGTTGCCTCCCCGTCCCAGGCCTGAGGCTCAGAGCTAGAGGTAGAGACAGGAGATGTCTGCGTCCTGCAGGGACCTGATCAGTGCCAAGTCCACTGAGAGGTGGGTAGGTGGAACTTAGGGTGCCCAGACAGCTGCCCCTTAAATTCTGGTTGGTCAGTGGAAAGGCTGAGGGGCGGTGCTTAGTGATAAAGTCTTACACCAAACCTTAATCCTTATTGGTCAATGGCAGAGGTTTAAGGATTGGGGTGTCTGGGCCATTCACAATGCTGATTGGTCAAGAGTGAAGTGTAAGGGGTAGGACTTAGGCAGGAAGTTCTACCCCACACTGGTTCCTCATTGCAATAGGGTGGGGGTTGGGACAGGTGGAGGAGCAGGGCTTCTACTTCATTCTTCAGGTGGATTGGTCAGGGAGACGGGCTGGTGGGCGAGGCTGCCTGGCAGAACAGCTGGACGAGCCCCCTTCACACTGTGATCCCCCTTCCCTGTGTTTCTCTCTCCTGCAGCTTGGGGAGTTGTGGTCTCACAGCCGCTGGCTTTGGGGATCTCGCCACTGTTCTCAGCACCAGCCAGAGCCTGACAGAGCTGGACCTGGGTGCTAATAATCCGGGAGATGCTGGAGTGCGGCGGCTGTGCGAGGGACTGAAACAGCTGAACTGCAAACTGCAGAGTCTGCGGTAAGTAACATTTGTCCTCCTCTCTGTATTTACAGGTGTCCTCTGTGTAAAGTGCTTGACAGTGTGAGAGATGGTGGAGAGAAGGAGAGGATTTCTTTTTCTCTCTGTTCCACTCTGATGTTTCTCGGAGACTGAGAGTCATCTCATTACTGCCTACCCACAGCAAGAGGGGGTCTTACTTGTAGTAGCTGGGTGTCGGCTCCCTGGCACCACCAGCCCTTCACTCACTCAAGCACTGTCCTCTGGGCTTATGCCAGTCCCAGCTTTGCCTTCCAGGCTGAGAAGAGGGGCACTGTAATCACTGAATCCCTGATTCATTCTCCTGTGATACCCAGCCCCTGACTCTGGCTACTCACAGAAGTATGAGAATCTCTGCACCCAAAGATGCCGTGTACCCCAGTTTATCAGAGTTACCGTAACCACTGCTCCTGTAAGCCACATAGCACTTGTGAACACTTATAACAAAACAAAAGGAGATTTATTTAAGAAAGAATAAAGATTTATCCAGGAAAGAGAAGGTTTCATAAGAACCAGGATCCAAATATTCAGTACAGCCTCCTGAACGCCGCAAAGGCATTCTTCAGAAAATACAGAGTGCCTTTGCCTACACTCTGTTATACTGAAAACTGTCATATGCTATATCCATAACCAGGGTGATCCCCTGCCTGCTTTTCAATGCCAAGTGGTCTTTGATCCTTTTCCATTGACTGTTCTGGGATGTGTCAAGGACAGACAACAGTTTTCTGTAGATATGTTACATGTTATGCTTGATGAATAAATATCTGATAAGATGTGTTTGTTGTATTGAATTTGTCCGGTCTGAGATGAGAGCTGTTTGCAAAGAACAGGGGACTCTTTGCCAAGGGCGCTCTGTGTCACACCAACCCAATTTTCTTTTCTCTTATTACACCAACTACATCTCATGCTGACCCTGGTTTTGTTCCTGGCAAAGGTTTTAGCAAAGAGCTAATCTTGCATTTTGCTCTGACCATGGCCAGGCCAAGGCTCAGTCTGATCCCCTCTCAGAAGCAGTTCTACAGCTAAGTTCTAGCTGTTGAACATTCTGCTCCAACGCCCTGGAGTCTGAATCTAGGCATCTCCAGTGGGATTATCCCTCTGAAGCACAGCTGAGACTGTCTGCTACAGGCCATTGGCCTTGGCAGCAACAGCACAAATCCATACCTGTAACTTTGCACAGCCACACACAAACATGCGCACAGCAGTGCACAAGGAATCCCATCACCTCTGGTGTTTAACCTCCTCAGAGGAAATACAATCACATATTTTCCACCACTACATCCCTCTGCACTTTTTAGCACAAGCACTGGCAAAGCAGCTACAGTCATGCAATGAGTCTTCTCCCATTGAAGTTCCACACTGCCCCTGCCCATCCTTCCATGAGCCCTTTGATAACTCAGGATTACTGGGCTCAACCTAGGGGTATCTGGGTGAAATATAATGGCCTGTGAAGTGAAGGAAGGCAGACTAGATGAGTTAATGGTCTCTTCTGGCCTTAAACTCTGAAGCTGATTCTGTCACCTGCCAAGCCGCTCACTGGAGTTAATGGGAAAAATTCTTAGTTTTGGTTCAAAAATGGATGAAATATTAAGCAAAATATTCCAGAGAGAATTGTTTCCATTTTTCAGCAATATCTGCCACTCCTATCACTGCTGCATGCCAGCCCCAGAGCAGCTGAGGGGAGACTTGTTGGTCTCTGCTCAGGCTGGCCTCAAACAACCCACCCCTCAGATTTACAAAGACACAGTGAACGAGAAATACAATGTTATAGCATTAGAGCTTCAAATACATGTCAACTTAAAAAAATTTTTTGGTGAACTGGGAATTCTTGTGCAAAAACATAAAATGCTACACCAGGTCAGTGCTGACTAACCCCTCATTTATATGCATGAACACACACACCCCACAATGCATAATCACTGCCTGCTGAAAGTATCCACAGTGATTTCCACATTCCTGAGATGTGCTAAAGAGAACACGGAGCAGGGTAATTAGTTAACAAATTAACACCCGGATGAACCCTACCTTCTGCACTCCCCCACCCCAACTAAATCCTCTTTTCCATGATACTCCATCACCCTCTGATTGCTTCCATCCTTCCAGCCCCAAGACACTCCACTACAGCAGGTGAGGAAGAACTTTGGGGAGCATTCTCTGGGCTGCATGGAGAACCCCCAAGGATATTCTTCCTTTGGGCCCAGAGCACTGTCCTCTCTAGCTCCTATAGGAAATTACAGGATAGAGAGAAACTGAGTTTAGCTACTAAACAAACCAAACAACTGAAAAAAATAACAAAATTTAAACAAAGAAGCAAACTCTGGTTAAGAAACTAACAAAAATGATTGAAGAAATGAATTAAAGGAAAAATAATCCAGCTCCTTACTGCTGTGAGCACCGACACCCAAAGCTCCTGGTGCTCTTCATGATCCACTCTGGGCTTCCAGGCCCAGAAATGGTACAGATGGGGGAGTGGCATTAGGAGCTGCTGACCCTCTGTCATGGCATCTACAAGTGTCAGGGTGTTGCTGTTCACAACACATGTGCAGATCCTTGTGCCGGACACAACCATTTAAAGCAGCAAAAAGAGTGACTACGTGCCCAAACACTCTATAAGCCATAGACCTTATGCACCTGCTCCAAGAAGTAGCGTGAGGAAGTGTAGGGCAGGTGCAACAACCCACAGGCCCTGCAGCATTTACACAGTGCACTCATAGTGAACATAGTGCATTGTGTGCACCCAAGATAGAATGGCTAGTGTGGATGCACTGCATCATTGCAGCTTCCAGTTCAGTCACATTGATGCAAGTTACAATGTGGAATTCTCTAGTGTATACTTCAGATCATACCCTATTCAGGGCCTTGATAATTAGTATGAGGACTTTCAATTCAGTCTGGAAGGGAATAGGAAACCAACTGAGTTTGTGGAGAATCAGCAATTGTTGCTTTAAAAAGGAGCTGCTGCCATCTGAATGTGGTACTTATCTCCCACCCAGGCAGAGTGACGTGTGTCAGTCTAACACTATTCACTGAGTTATAGCCAATTGCTTGGCAACACTTGCGGTTCAATATTAAAAATACTTGAGACCAAATAACCCAGCTTAGCTTAGTTTATTAATAAGGGAAAAAGCAGTACAATACGAAAAGAAGGCGAACATACACTCCTTCTGGCAAGCAATTAATGTCGCAGCACGTTCACTTTACACAGAAGTCATGCTTCAAAAATATGCACCCAAGATAGCACAGCATGGTTATTGACAAGTCAGAAAGCACTGAATATGTCACCCAGGATTAGAATCACCAGGCAGCTTATTACCTTTTCTTTTTGTATCATGGTGTATCTTTCTCTTTCTTTTGAATACTACATTACAAGAGCTACGAAGGCTCTACCCAACCTGCAGTAGGATGTACAATGGATGTATTGTGCCTTTGATACGTTTTATATTTGCTAATGCCAAAAGCAGTGTTTTGCTTGGTGGAGTAGATAGATTTTAAGTGAAGCTGGAAGTGCTACCTGCTGTTACTATAGCCTGACACTTCCATTTGTAGACCCTGTCTTCTGTTGCTTATAACTTTGCCTAACCTGAACCATTTAGACTTAAATTTTCCATGCCAGGTGTCTATTTCAAGCGGGATATTTTTGTGAAATTTCAGCCTAAGTGGTTCATCCATATCCTAGGGAAACACACTGTTCCCCCCAAGTAATTCTGGTGAACTTTTCAGTGAGCAGCTCTATCACCCCCATGCTTTGGAGCAGGAACTTGAAATTTGGCAGGGGGAGCATTTGTGCCAGGGATGTGCCTATTTCTGTTCCTATGAAAATCTGCCCCAGTTTTCAAAGTTATAAGCCTTTGAAAAATCTCAGTGCCGATGCTCAGTAGAGACTTATTTCAGCTAAAGTCTCCAAAGGTCCCATCTTCACCGAGCATGCTCCACCCTGGGGCTCCAGAGGGCTTAACCAGCCCTGCCTGGGACTGGTGGGGAAATCAGGATTGGATTGGGGGGATCCTGAATTCCATCTTGAGAGGTGGGGTATGTGGTGGGAGAGATTCCCACCCCAGTCAGGAAGGGGTTAACAATTTCCTCCGGGCACATTCAGTCCCAGCCTGGCACACTGCTGAGACCGATTACATCTGGAGAGGGGTGGCTCCTTAAAAGGGAGGATCCAAGTCCAGTGCAGCTTGGCATTCAGAGAGAAGCAGAACTAGCACTCCCCTGCTCCACAGAACAGGGGCTGCTCACCAGGGAAGCTTGCAGAAGAAATTCCATTGCCTGAACCCTCCGGAGAGTCAGAGGAACCATCTTTACTCTGCTTTGCTTTTCAATAGAGCCCAGGCGCTCAGCCTGGATCTCTCGGACACTCAGAGTGTTAGGAACCCAGCTCCCTTCTCAGAGACTATTTACCTGTTACCTTGCGAGGAACAGAGGGGTGAGCCCAGACTGTTGTGTGGGCTGCAGGATTATTTTCTTTGCTTTTTTCTGTCTTGTCTTGTGGCTATGCCTTAAAGGAGGAGAAGCCACCTCCCGAAGACTGACCGCCAGGAGAGCACACCCTGCGCTACAAACCAGCGCTATAGCGACACTTCCAGCTAGAAAGGGACCTTAGGGATGAGAGAGGTATCCACCCTCACCCCACAGGGGTGCCCTAGATGTACAACCTGTAACAGAGTTTGAATAGGAATCGCCAGTTTGCTCAGAAACTTCACACATTCTGCCCAGACAAACACTTAGCCAAATAGTTCAATCTACTTCTCATCTCCAGCCTGGATCACTGTAATTAATTGCTTCTAACACTCAATGTAACACTGCATATGTTCCAGCAAATAGAAGAGGACTCTCTACCTCTTCCGTGGTTTATGCCACTGTGACCACATCAGATCAGTGCTCCAATCCCTACATTGGCTTCCAGTCAGTTTCTGCTGCCAGTTTAATGCCATGGTCTTAATCCTCCATGAAACTCCAGAACCAAGCTCAGGACCAGAGATGACTCCTAACCAGTACGAGAAGACAGAGAAGCAGCCTCAGTAGCAGATACTGATGGACACTGATGTAATCAGACTGCCTGCTACAAATCATCACTCAACATTTTCTTCCTTGTGCTTATTGGCTGTTTGTTGCAACCCTGTCCTTTCCCCTACCTCACAGTCTGTGCACCTAAGCCTTTTTCCATGCTTCCCTCATTCCTTCCTTCACCCCTCCCTTCTTTGTCCCCCTCCCTTCCTATTTCCTTCCATTTAGCTAATCCCCACCTAGCAACTCCCACCCAAAGAATTAATCAAAACCCAAATGCAAAGACTCACCCACCTTCCCCCCACAGCAAAATAATAAACAAAAGGTCACTATTGCACTGTTCATTCTGCTTGTGTGTTCTGCCCCTGTCCTCTCCCTTTTGTCTGTCTTGTCTAATTACATCATAAACTCTTCAGGGGAGGGACTAGCTACTCCTCTGTACAGCTCCTAGCACAATGGGGCCCTGTTGTTGGATGAGTCCCAGTGAAATCACTGCTGCAGCACCTCTTGCTGGCCTGTGCAGGAATTAGCTCATCCAGCTCTGAACCGCCCTCTGCTGGCCAGTGTCTTCTTTGCTGCCACCTGCTTCTCCCTTTTCTCCACCACTGTACTTCCAGCCCATGTCCCTCCCGGCCCACAGTGCCCCTTCTCCTAGGTACTGCCCCACAGCAGTGCCCCCACACTCAGGATCCTCCCCTTCCTGGGGAACCCCAATCCCCTAAACCTACCTCGCCTCAGGTGTTCATCAAGCCCCTTTCCTCAGGGGCAAACTGCAGTCTGAAGTGTCCACTCATCATCGGCAAGGGGGTTTGGACCTGCTGCCTTTTCATGCACTGCTGCAGCTTCAGTACCACCACAGGACATTTTAGCAAGGCTTCAGCCTGAGTACTCACCTGGCCACAGCTCCCCAGCTTTGCCTGTCCTTCCCCAGGACTGCTGTGTTTGGGATACTCTCCTCTAGCCAGCAGCCAGGTCCTTCCCACTCCCTCAGTGGAGTGAGACTCCCTCTGCCTAGTTCCCAGCCTTTTTAATCAGGGCCAGCTGTACCCTAATTGGATGTGGCCCGACTTGTGGCTGCCTACCCAATCAGCCTCCCTCAGCTACTTTTCACTACTAATCCCTCAGAGCGGGGTGACTGCTCTACTACACCTGGCATTGCTGGAATTACTACACCCTTCCAGTGCCAATGTTGGCACATGGCATAAACCAGTCTCTTCCATTATCCTCTGATTTGCTGCTACTTCCATTTGCTCTCAGGTGTTGAGATGGACTATTCTGCCCTCCTTGCTAGGCTTCTCCTCAAGGTTTCTCTTGGGCCCCTGTTTTCTCACAGAATTTGATTTCCACTTGATGTCTTCATGTGGGAGTCTTTGTTGGCATCTGGAGTCCATGCCCCAAATATGTTCAGTGTGCCCTCAGTTTGTGCTGGAAATGAGCTGCTGGCTGGTGATTTCTCACATCTTTTTGTTGATGATGACGTCTTTCCAACTAATGCCAAGAATCTTTTGTAGGCACTTATTTCCGAAGGCGTCTAGTTTTCTGAGTAAAGTGTCATAGCTCTCTAACTCTAGCAGCCTTAGTTAACACTGTGATTATGTTTGAATTGAAGATTCTCAGTTTTGTTCTGGTGCCGAATATCTTTGGTTTCCATACATTACTGAGTTTAGTAAATGCTTTTCCTATATTTGATGTCACTTCCTTCTTGAGGTATCTGTTGGTCAGTATGGTGCTGCCGAGATAAGAAAGTAGAACAATTTGTCTGATATTTTTGCATTCTAATGTGCTGTTACTGCTTGACCTCTAGGTTTCAAGGATGTTTGTTTTAGAATAATTAACTCTGAGCCCTGCTTGGCCTGCCATTTTTCCCAAGTTGTCTGACTTTTTATCTTTTTGGGGCTGTTGCTCAGTAGCACAATATCATTAGCTAAGTCTCTTGCATTTGCTGTCTACCTACGCTATACTGGTATTTGTGTTACTAATACACTTCTGCATTTCTGCATCTTGTGCCTTTGTCTGTCAGTCCCAAGCTCGGATAAAGTGGGGAGACTTGAGTGCAGAACTAAACATGTAGTCCTGTAAGAACAGCTCACTGGTTATAGAAACAGAACCAGGCTACCATTCCGGTAGAAATGAACACTGCTGCCCTTTTGTGCTTCAGGAAGGCTCCTGATGAAAGCCAGTCTTTGGAAGTCAAAGCCCTGAAAAGTTTGGTGCTAACAGCAAGAAAACACTTCAGGGATGATTCATGAGAGTTATGGACAACTATAGACTTGAAATCCTGGGTATCGGTGGGAGCAGATTGAGAGATGTGGATAAGAAGTGCTTCAGGCAAGGAAAGAAACATCTGATTTACTCAGGGCGTAGTGACGACAAGCACTCAGAAGGAGTAGTTTTCATTATGACAGATTCTGCAGAAAAATCACTTATCAGCTGGGAACCTACTAACCAGCGCATCATATACGCCAGACTCCAAACCAGATTCCTGAAGTTGTCAGTTATACAGTGCTGTGCTCCAACGGAGGAACACAGTGATGTGAATAAAGATGGGTTCTACTACTGTCATACAAATAATAATAAAAATATGGCTCTAACCCCAGTAACATGAAAGACCAAATTTTGATCTGTGAACTGCTGACATTGGTGGGCTCCTCTGGAACACTGCGGTTCACAAAGTCCAGGACCAAGTATGTGAGAGCTGGGAACGAAGCACTCTCGGCCTCATCAGAGCCATCTCTGTTGTGTGTCCAGGCCTAAATCTCAGCTGGATATTGCAATGGGCAGGTGAATCTCGATGCAGTTATTCAGTAGTTTCCTAATCAGGTTACGAGAAATGGGAGAGCAGACGATGATGTTCTGTGCTGCTGTGGGTCTGTGCTGCTCCTAGGCTGTTTGTGGAGCTCCAGTATTAACTGCACCAGCGTAGCTTGTAGCTTCATGATACAGCAGATACAGCTGGTGAAGGCTCGACCAGGTTCATTGTCAACAAAGCGCGGTATCAGAGCCCAGGCTCAGAGGTTACCACTACACTGACACATGTATGCCCGTGACAAGGTACCAGCTCAATCAGCATAATGTTGTCCCCTAGAACCAATACAAAGCTGCCCCTCTTATGACTTGTCCTTTTATACATTGATACAAACAAGTTACATATTACACCCCAAACCTGGCTCACATGAGGGGAAAAGGGAAGGGAGAGGTCATGCCCCTGTAGATGGACTGGGGCAAATAAAGATTGTGACATATGCAAGTTCTCCCCTGTGTCCCTAGACCCCCATTACCTGAGCCTCAACCCCTCTTCCCACCTACTCTGTATTTCCTGGTTTTCTGAGGTGTGAGAAGGGCATAAACTATCACTAGGCAACCTTAACTCTGAATTATACAAGATTATTAGTGTATTACAGTATTGCTTAAATGCCCCAGCTGCAATAAGAGCCTCAGTGTGTTAGGCACTGGACATGTTGTATTGGCAGGTATCACCAGAGAGTTCTGATATAGTCTTCCAAGTTCTTTTTTAAGCACGTAAGCAAGGTTTTAGTCTTGGGGCGACGTGTGTTGTGTTAGTTTTATTGGGTTTAGCAAGGTTTGGTGGAGATGCAGTTTTGGGAAGGAGGGAGCTGTGCAAGCAGCCAGAGAGTGCTGTCTGCATTGTGCTTTGATTACAGTCTATTCTAGAGGGAGGTTTCTCCTTGGGAGTTTGGTGTTGGGCTGAGATCCCTGAAAGAGGAGATGGCCCTTTATACTGCGTGACCGTCTCATTCCAGGACAGACAAAGGGAAGGGGAAGGAAATATTACAATTCCCATTTTTCAGATGAAAGATGGAATGACTTGCCCGAGGTCACACAGGTAGTGTATGGTAGAGCTAGGAATTGAACACAGATCTCCCAAGTGCTGATCCAGGACTTTAACTACACAACCAAGCTGTCTTGTTCCAAGAGCTGTGTTCATCCTTGAGTTCTTGGTTTCAGAAATGTGCTTTTTTAAAATGGATATCATCTCTCTTTTCAATTATTAAGGTTTTTAAGGCAGAGCTACTTACTAATCAGAGAGTCTCTTGGGCTTTGCTTTGGACTACAGGTGCCAGAAGCCCTCATTCAGGGAAGAAACCAAGACTACTGGCAGCTCCTCTGAAGGGACAGTGCTGCCTGTGACAGCAGGTTAACATGTCTCAGTAAATTCAGCCTTAACTTGTCACAACTGAGTGTTCTACTCAGAATGCTGCTTGAGGTCACTAGAGGATGTCGCTGTGATGGCAACAAAGTGAAAAGCTTTAGGGAGTTTTAAAAAAATGTTATGGGGAATTGACACTGAATTGTTTTGAGATTAACGAAGAGCCTACAATTGCAGTAGCTTGCTTATGGGTGTGAATTCTCCTCATGGAGATTTGCTTCAAAAGGACTGAGTAAAACACAACAAAACTGCCCACTGAGAGAGAAATGCTGGCTGTTGTGTCTGGTGGTGTATTCTAGCTCTACTGATTTCTGACCATAACACATTCATGAAATTTAAGAGCTGTAAGCCATATTACAGAATCACTGTTCAAAGAACCATCAAATGTTGCTAAATTTTACCACTGTACTGCAAAGTTTACAATACTTGGTGGGATTTTTAGTTAGCCTCAGCTCCTGGAGTCGTGAATATTTGAGAATTTCAGCGTAAATGTTTATTTAAAATTATGTTTCTAGGCTCTTGTGATTGTTGAGAAAAGATTAAAAATATGACCCATGTGTAACCTACACACTCAGGAACTAGAAGGCTAAGAAAAAGAAACACAAAAGCATTAATTTTGATCATTATTTTGGGGGGCCTGACTCATGAGTTTTGACCATCTGGAATTGACAATACTGCTTCTTTGTCAGAAAATGGTGACTTTGCAAAAGTACTTATTAATATGAAATAAAGGCTCAGAAAGGAGTTTCTTAAAGCAGCTGTGCTTTCAAGGGAATCTAAATAGTGAAATCAGGAAACTGCAAGAGGACGAGTTTGGCTCCAATACGATGCACTTCCAAAACAAACTTTTACAAGGTCAGACAAGAAACAAAAAGTGACCAAACTTACAGCAGCATGACAAAGTAATTGTAGACGGCTGGCCAAAGGAAAAATCCCTGGTGTCCCCACTTTAGAACCATATTGGTACAACATATATTGTAACATCAGGGGTATTGGAAAGAATGAGATGAGACCACATTATCTAAAAATCTTAAAAAACTGTAATATCATAAGGGCCGTAACACAGCAGCGCCTGCTTCCCCTGGAGTAGGTGATGGGCAGTACCACCACCCATAAGCACATTTGGTTCTATTTCCCATTCCCTCAGGCTCTGTCTCTTGCCACAACCCCCTGCAACCTAGGCACTGGGGGAGAAGAAGCTCATTAAAATTCACTTAATACTAATAATAGAGATCTAATTACTGCATGAGGTGGGCTTCTATACAAAGAACACTGGCCTAATACCCCACACTATGACATTAAAAATGCCATGCATAACCCACAGCTGTAAGTGTCAATGTGAGGCTATTTTACGAATTTCCCAAGGGGCCAATTAGATTTTAAAGCTGAAATCTAACAAATAGATTAGCCTGTTTGATAAGTGTTGCAGCCAATGTTGCAAATGAATTTAAATAGGAGAACCTCTTTTGTTGAGTCCAGAGAGTGTTAGCACACTAATTTTAATGCTAGATGCTTTTCAAGCCAGCTTTTACCTTGGACAGTATTTCTCAGATCAGGACACGTGGGGCTCTTAACTGACCAACAGTTTATTAATTCTCCCTGAACCACTTATGTATATATGCAACACTTCATCAGTCAGGTATAGATACACAAATATTCTAGGCATGGACTGAACACAAAGAACACATGCAGTCTTGCAAGTGGTTAACATAGACCAGCACTGGGGTCCAGCAACTATACCAAGGAACGAAACAAATAAACATTTTTTATTACATCTACTTATAATCATTAGTTATCAATTCTTTATTCCCACTAACACATTTATCCCACTTTAAGTAATTCTGCAAGAAATAAGCATTGCATTGTCTTAAGGCACTTTTACTAATATGGTGTCTACTAAAGTGCATTTAAAGTATGAAAGGGAAAGGTTTAAAATCTCAAAAGCAATTGCTTAAAGCTATATTTTGAGGTTCTCTTTAGCCAATATACTTGGGCTTAAAAAGGAGAAACATGCAGATAACATTATTTAGTAAAAATCCATAATATGGTTACTTGAGTTCTTACTAAAAAGAATGTACATGCAGCCTGATAACATTGAGTTATATGTATATATGTATCTTTAAAGAACACAAAAAGAAATACAATCTCTGAAATTAAATCTCACCGCTTCTTCTTCTCAGTCCTGGTAACCCTAGGAGGGGGAGAGTTGGTCTGTGGGGCCGGTCAAGTGTCCAGTAGTGCTTCTTAGTCCTGCAGCTTCTTAAATGGATTTAGCAACCCTGGGGGTCTCACACAGTGACCTCAGCCTTATATACTCTGATTGCAGGACGCATTGGCCAGGGCTATCCTCTGATTTTCTATTGGACACTCGACCTGTCAGTGCTCAGAGAGAATGGCAAGGGTCGATCTCCAGTAGGTGGTGTCGATGGACAACAAATCTCTCAGAAGCTTTTCTTAGTCAGAGGAATCTTATATTTCATTCATTTCAAAGTTTGTATTTCATTATTATCTCAGCCTCTCAACTGAAATTACCCCCTCCTTAAGGAATTTCTTTTAATGTTCCAAAATTATACCCTGATGAGCATTGGCCTGCTAAACCCAGGGTTGTGAGTTCAGTCCTTGAGGGGGCCACTTAGGGATCTGGGGCAAAATCAGTACTTGGTCCTGCTAGTGAAGGCAGGGGGCTGGACTCGATGACCTTTCAAGGTCCCTTCCAGTTCTAGGAGATGGGATATCTCCATTTCTCTCTTTCAATATTCCTTTGCCCTTTGTTCATACCACTTCTATAGTGCAACAATTATTTAGAAAGAAAACAAAAATCCCTTATAATTCCTAGTCTGTACATTCTGTGGTTACATCTAATACCTTTCATTTCACATCTTTCAGGGCTTATAATAGGACACAAGGCATAACATGAGAGGTACATATATATATATATATATTACACACACACAGGGTGTATAAATGTAGAGCTTATAATTCAGGGTGAAAGACATTGAGGGTACAAATTTTACAATCTTACAATTTTGGATGAAAATATGTGAGTTGGACTTCTTTGGGGAATCCAGAGATTTGACCCATGTACACATCCTTCTCCTTTATGGGTTCATAGCTAGTTATTTCTAGTTAAACTCTGATAGTTTTCCCACCCATCTATTTATCTTGATTCACTCACAGTCTATAATGGGTCCATTTGGGGGTTCTTTTTAGCTAGGCTGGGAGGGGGAAGAGAAGTTTTATCCATATGTAAATCATGCAAAATTCTTAGCTAGGTGCTTGTAGCAGGGTAGCTGGCCCCTTACATGGAATAGGGCCCAGCTCTCCAGTTCCAATCCAGATGTGCCCTAGTTTGGTGTAATGAGGAGGGCAGAGCTGCCCCTGGAAGTTATCAATGAGAGTTCAGAATGCTGAGAGGAAGGAGTCCAGAACCCAGGGATGGAGCCCAGATGCAGAGCAGAATTAGGCTGTGAGCTTCAGGAAGGGGGTTCCCCTGACAGAGGGAATGGGGAGCGTTTCCTGGTTGAGCAGTGGAGCCAGAGCAGGCTGGTGAGAGCTGAAGGCAGTTGTGCGGGGAGGTCATCTGAAACTTCCTCAGGCCAGAGAGCCATGGCTGGTGAGGCCTGAAGGTGGACAGCAGCAGAGGGAGAGGTCTGCTGGCTCTCTGAGCTGGAGAGCTGCAGCCAGAGGGGCCTGAAGGCTGGGGACTGATAATGGGGTGATCCCACTGATGTTGCCATGTCGAGACCTGGAACCACACCAGGGAAAGAAACAGAGCAAAGAACCAGCCCAGCTAGAGGGGCTGGGATGAGGTGTGGTGAGAGACTCTAGACCCATACTTGGTGTTTGACAGTTGGGACAAATGGATTGTTTGGACTGTGCTCGGGGGATTCTGGTGTTTATGATAGTAGGACCTCCAGTAATAAATCAACTTTGAAGAAAGGCTGTTTACATACTCCAAGAGTCGTATTGAGTTTGAGTATCCAAGAGGGAAACTGAGGTGTGGGACTGCTTGCAGGGCCAGGAGGAAATGATCGTTATTAACCATGCAAGCCAGGCTTATTGTTGTCTATACCTGTCACACAGTGCCAATCTGAATACTGAGAAATGTAAGCACAGAGCCTGTAGGGTTAGTCTCTGGGATCAGGCGTACAGGTTACCACTGAAGATGAAGTATCCAAGCAAGGAATCTGCAATAGATACTGTAAACAGAAAGAAAGAAGGAAAGAACTTTGTTTAAAAAAAAAAAAATCACTGAGACCATCACAGGCAGGAGGAGCTAGGAAAAAGAAATATTAATAGCTTCTAAAATAAAAATATGGACCATTGTTTTAATCGTGTGAGGGTTTTTTGGTTTTGTTCACTACATAAGCTGTCCAACTAGTAAAGAATTTTCAAGTAGAAACAAAACTTAGATAAACTCCAAACCCAGTTGCAAAGGTAGATGGCATCTGGGCTGTAATGTAACTTCACACTTTAAAAAAAAATGCAATGGCTTTTACATGGATTCTAAGACTAACTGCAGGTGATGGCACTTGAAGGAACTCTACTGTGAGAAACCAAGATCTTGAAAGTTAACAGAGCTCCTGAGCTCTGGTGCAGGGCTGGGTTTATTTAGAATACAGGGTACCTTTGGTGTTGACCATACATGGTCAGTCACATTTCAGGTCTGTAAAATACAGGTGTAGGTTGAACTTTGGATTCCCAGCCTTTAGGCAGATAGGTGCCGTTTGTGCTCTATTACTTACTGTCTGCCTCTGGCCCAAACGGGCTCCTCCAGAAGCCGGTGAGTGCCAGAGTTTAGGGATGCTCCAGCTACACCCCATCCCCCTGGCCACTGTTCCTGTGGAGGCATGTGGGAATAGGGGCATGGTGCAGGAGCCACTATTGGGTAGAGGTGCCATCCGCGGCTTCTGTACAGAGAGAATCGTTCTGTGGCCACGGAAGAGCAGTTTAGGATTGCTGTGCACTGCTGGTTCATCAAATATTATTTTATTTAATCTACTCACTTTTGACCTTCTAAGAAAACCTTCCATATGAGGGGAAGTGTAATAACTTCCATACAAAAATGTGTAATAAGATTTAAAGTCATAAATACCTTTCAGTGAACTTGAAACACTATTAGAACACTGGCCGTATTGGCGAACCGGGAAGTGGGCGGGCTCACCCGCCCACTACTAAAGGCCCCTCCCCCAGCCTAGCAGGAGGGACCACTGGACCCAGTACCAAATGATTACTTGGGACAACTAATAAAAAACCAGGGAGCGAGGTGACGGTCAAAAGTTCAAAATCAGGGAACCGGATGGGGACACCGAGCAGAGAACCCTGGACAGCGCCCACTGCTCCTCGCTTGTTGTTATGCTAGAAGTTGTTAATGGTGCCCTGTAAGAGGTCCGGACTCACCCCTGCGGTGCCTCTTGCTGGTCATCCAGGGAATTAGCTCACCAGCCTCTAGAGCACCCTCTGCAGGCCAGTGATCTGCCTTGTCCTCTGCACTGGCCCCCCCATCCCTCCCAGGACCCCAGTGTCCCTTACCCTGGGTGCTGCCCCCTGGCAGTACCCACACACACTAGGTCTCCCCTCCCAGGGGAACCCCCACCCACTAACCCCACCTCACCTCAGGATAAGGCCACTGCCAGTCACCAGCTAGCCCCCACTCTCTGGGGCAGACTGCAGTATAGGCCACTCATCATCAGCAAGGTTGGGTTTGGACCTGCTGCCTTGGCCTAGCCCTAGGCTGCCCTCTGCAACCTCCAGTACCCCTTGGCCTATTACCAGACCACAGCCTGGGGCTATCCAGGCTGGAGCTCCTCAGCCTTTCCCCAGCCCTGCTCCACTACAGGTACCCTGTCTAGCTCCCTGCAGCCAGGCCCTTCTCTCTCTGAAGGCAGAGAGAGACTACCTGCTGAGCTCCTGGCTCCTAGCCTCTTATATAGGCCAGCTGACACCTGATTGGGGCATGGCCCCAGCTCCAGCCACTTCCCCCAATCAGCCAGGGTTTTACCTTGCCCTGCCCCAGCCCTCTGCAGGCCTTTTCCAACCCCTCAGGGCAGGCGCGGGGGTCCACCCCGCTACATGCCCGCAGTCACAGGACAGGTTAAAACTGATGGGTCTGCCAGCCAGCCTTCATTCAGGCTAAATAGGAGGACCAATTAAATATCCTTTTGTATAGTGATAACAGAAACAATAGGAACCACCTCTTGAAACAATAGGCCACATGGAAAGGCAGATGAGAAGCTTAGCCATGCAGTTGGAGCAATTTTTCTGAAGTCTGTTTGCAAATTTAGGGGGTAGGAGATTTGTTTGGTGGCAGCCAGTGATGAGCTGCCAAAATCTTAACAACCAGTTCCCTATAAAAAGTTCTGATTTAAGGGCACAATTTCTACTGCTTTATTGGAATTATAATAGGAATGAGTGTGGGAGAATCACATTGTAACACTTTGTACCCTATTTTTCTTATACTTTTGGATAAAGCTAAAAGAATACACACACACACACACACCCTGAATTTATGGCAGTGTTACTCCCAGCAAAGAACAACAGGCTGAATGAGAATGCATGCGCATCAGCAGAGGAAAACATGTCAAGGGACAGACAAGGATAATGCTTAGTACCTTTTCAGTTCTGAAGGTCTCAGAATTCCTGTGAGGAATTTGTGTTTGTTTTGAATCTTTAAGAAGAATCCCTTATACCAGTAGTGAGAGCTTTTGCAAGTGCTGCTTTTAACTCAATCTTTTGCTATCCACTTTGCATGTGTGTGATGTGTGTGAATTATGCCTTCAGGAGAGAAGGGAGAACTCCCACAATTGCAGGGCAGGAAGGGATGTTCACCAGCAGTGCAAGGCAGCTGCTGTTGGGGTGGAAGAGTTGTCTTGTGGTTAATGCACAAGGCTAGGAGTCATAGGATGTGGGTTGCTTTGCCAGAGTTGTGTGTGATTTGAAGCAAGCCATTTAACCTGTCTGTGCCTCAGTTTCCCCAGGTGTGAAGTAGGGTAATGATGCTTCCCTACTTCACAAGGTGCTTTAAGGCTAATTCATTCAGGTGTGTAAAACACTCTGAGATCCTCAAATGGAGGGCCCTACAGATGCACAAGGAATTTTTATTAACCAACTTTATTTTTTTAATTTGGGGATGGGGGAAAGAAGGAAAAATTTACAGTGATAAAGGGGAAAGGCGGTGATGAGAGGGAGAGGGATGGAATAGGACGCACCAATAGGAAAGGAAGTCCAGGACTTTGTACTATTGTCTTAGCCCTATATTTAACATAACAGCAGGGATACAGATTCCTTACCCTGCTGTCCAGTCTCTTCACTAGCAGTCTAGTTTCAGTGGTGGATTTTAAAAAAGCCAAACTCCCCTGGAAAAGCCTTCACACCACCCAGCAACAGAGCACCCCTCAACAGCCTCCGATGTCACCCTCCTCACATATATTGTACACTCAGCCACTGCACTATCCTTGAACTAGGGCTGCAGGGGACTGAATCTACTCCACAGGAACTGCTGGGATCCTGGGAGGGCTATAAATTACTTCTTCCCTAGCAGAGCACCACACTGGTATCAGCACTCCAGAAATGAACAAGAGTCCTTCCGTTCCCTCTGTACCATAGAACCTTCTTTCGGGCTTCTGAGTGAGCTACAAAAGACCCCTAATCCAGCTCTGTACTTTAATTAGAATTAAAGCATTCAAAGATTATTGCAGAGATTTTACTGCTCATCTCTGGAATAAATGCCAACAAGAATTATTTCAAAACTGAAGAGGCATAGGAATTTTGATTAAACTCACTACCCATCCAATGACTGAATTTATGTTTATGAATGTTTTTAAATGCATTTTTCTCGTGACAAAGTAACAGCATTGGAAACAAAGTCTACCTTAAATTTTGAGGTATTGGGAATTTCTCACATTCCTGAACTTTTGTAAAATGTCTCCATTCATTTCAAGTTCTGTTATCTAACACATCCCCAATCCCACTATTGTTTCTATTCACGCTCGGGGCACATTCCACACATCACCTTTCAAACTTAGTTTTCTTGTATTTCACCCACATAGTCCTCTTGTTTCAAGGAAATACACTGATCTAGTCCAGGAAACTACAGACCTTTCAGGAAACAGAGCTTTAAACAATGATGTGATCCCAAAGGAAGACGGAAATTATATATATACATCTGATGAAGCAGTGGTGGTTAGTGGGGTGATGGAATAACAGTCTAAAATGCAGTGAGGTCTGAAACCTGACTTCAGGGGGAGTTTTGCCTGATTACGGAGTGCAGGACTGGCTTAAAATTCATGCCATGCATTTTCACATTCAGTGTCAAGTTCTTGACTGCTGCAGAGGTAATTTGTTACACTCAGTAATAAGTGATTACTTTTAGGCATATGCTTAAGTCCGTCCACCCACATGATGGCCCCAGTGGCCCTGGTGCTCGCCAGCTCCCCTTTACCAGCAGCCCGGAGGCTGGAGCTCAGCAGCTGAACTGGCCATGCTGCGGCTCTGTGGGGTGGGGGGAAGCGGGGGAGGGCCCGGGGGGAGACAGGCATCCTCGTGGGGCCGGGGGCCCCTGCAGGGTCTGGGCCAAATTGCCCTGCCCTCCCATTGGGCATCCCTGGAGAGCTTGTAGGAGCCCCCCCCCCTCCCCTTACCTTGCTGGCGGCCACTCAAAAAGCAAAAGCAGGAGGACTCCCAAGCTCAGCTCAGCTGCCCAGCTGGTGCAGGTGTGTGTGACCACAGGTGGCTGGCCACGCTGCAGCTCTGGGAGGTGGGGAAGCGGGGAAGGGGCCGGGGGAGCCTCAGCCTCCCCAGCTGGGAATCCTGGGAGCAACAGGAGGCCTGGGGACAGGAATTCTTTGCCCATCCCCCGGCCCTTTAACAACCGTTTCTCCACCTGCCTCTAAGAGAACCGGCTCCAGCTCACCACTGGTGGCAGCTGTGTCTGTGTATGTTATAGCCAGTAGGGGATGTAAGCCATGAGAAAGTGATCAGAAAATGAGAGAAGCCGTGGGGAGCTTGACCTTGAGAAGGAGCCCCGAGAGACAGAGCTCCTTGAGCACTGCAGTGTCTGGAAAGGCAGGCTTAGGGACTTCTGAGCCAAGACATTTTTTTTAAATATGTTAAAATGTTTCTTTCCTTTATGTCTGGCAGATAAATCATCAGGCTGTCAACATTTTAATCTCCACTGAACCCATTGTTATTCATAATCCAGCTGTTGTGCCCTTTGAGAAAATAAACGCTTCCTCCTTTTCCTTCAATTAGTCTTTAATCTGGAAGGGCATATATTTAGTGAATATTGTGGCCCCTCCTCTTTTTCTTTCTTTGGCTAAAGAAAAAAAATCTGCAGAAACAAATTATCTCTAATGCCTATAATACCGCCCCTCCCCCCGAAAATCAGTCTCCTGAAGTAGAAAGTTCTGGGAGTGGGGACTTGTTTTGTTTTGTTTTGTTTTTCTTTGATTTCTGCCCATTCCTTTGACATTCAAGATGTTGTTTTAAAGGGCAGAGCCATTGATAATAATAATTTAGTTTTCTGAAGATTTTAGAATGTGTGTGTGTGTACATGTGACATAACATTGTATAATCCAGATTTATGAGCAGCTGTATCACCCCTGCCCTGCAACCTTCGGTGCCTTACAATGCCTTGTTCAAGTAGCTCTCACATGGACCATTCACAATCTGTCTTCCAGCATGCAGCCCACACCCTGAGTGTCTGTGTGTAACTGCATCCTGCCAGTCCCACTTCGGTTACCCTCTTCTTCTCACCAGTCTTGGTTATATTTCAGGGTGACCCCAACGCACCCCCAGTCCCAGATTTCCCACCCCCAAAAATGTATATTCTGTACTGCCCAGCCCTCTTGTGTATAGTACAAATTATATAAAGTCCATCATTTCTTTAATAGAAATAATATGCCAGTTTACTATTTTAAAGAGTCCTTCAGACACAACAATTTAAACACACTGGATTAGATAAAATAGTAAAACAAGTTTATTAACTAAAATAGATCGATTTTAAGTGAGTACAAGTAATGAGGCATGAAGGTCAACAATGATTACAAGAAAAATAAAGATAAAATATTTACTAATGCAATTTAACAAGCTACATTAGCAAAGTTCAAAGCAAAGTTTTCCCACTGCATGCTTCAGCAGATCACTGACCAAATTCTTAGGTCAGAACCCCTCCACCAGTCCAGTGCTGCTGTTTATTTTTTCTCTTTCTTTGCACTAAAGATTGCAATCCAGCTAGTCTTTTCCTCTCATTTATGATTGAGGATTGTCTGCAGAGAAGCCGTCTGATGCTTTGAATTCTGTTGTGGCAAATGTCTCTCCCATTTCTGATTATATTGTATTAAAATTGTGTGCCTGGCTATGGCATGATTTCTGTTTATAGACTTCCACACCTATCCCATTTATTATTTTCCATCCCTGCTCCTGCATTCCACTTCATTTAAATCCAAAAATAAAATACCAAAATGTCATATAAATCTGTTCCCAAATGACAGTGTTTTCCTACGACCCTGTACTCGCCCAATAACACTTGGCCTGAAAGGGAAGTACATTCTCCATATATGGGACCTCAGCCCTCATCCTCAGGGATAAATTACCATCTGATCACCTGAGTTATAGGGTGAGGATTTACACAAAACCCCAGAGGGTCTCTATGATTCCCTCTCTCTTTTCTCCAGTCTCCTTCATCTCATACACTCCCCCATCAGATCCTTTATTTTCTTTATTTTTAATACAGAACACAGCTACCACAGAGTTTTGCCCACTCTGATTAAACCAACTTCAAACTATTTGCTTTACAGTGTTGAGATAGTTACTGTTCATCTGCTTGTTCTGGACAACTTCCAATAATTCCCTTCTGGTTAATATTTAGATTATTTTTCAGATGTCTGGGCTCTCGTGTTCTGTTTCACTTCTGCCTTTGCCAGTATATTCTCTTTGCCTTTCATCAATAGTGTCTTTCATCTCTTCTTGTCTCATTTTCCTTTTCATGGTTTCTTCATTTGTTAGGAGTTTTTTCCAGTAGTTTATTATTAGTTTCTACCTCTGTTGTGTCTTCTTTTGTGTCTGAGGGCTTCGTTAAACTTGAAAGTTGGATCACATTAAATCAGCCCCGGGTGCCCTAACTCCTGAAGTGTCCACACTGGCGAGGCCCCTGGTAATCCACCTTGACAAGAAGCATAGAGCTTGCTGCACCCTGGTTGAAACGCCCGGGTGTCAGTGTGGAGGATGTGTTGCATTATTGCGCTGTGATTGGTCTCCGGAAACGTCCCATAGTCCACTGAAGTCAAGTGGTTACTCTGGTCATTGTTTTGAACTCGGCTGTAGGCATGTGGATATCCCTTTTCAAAGTTCTGTTTCTGACAGCCGGCATGGTTATCTGCTCCGGGACATAAAGCAAACCATCACTGTGGAATGCTGCTGCTGCCAAGGCACGTGTGTGTGCGTGTGTGTGAGAGAGGGGTGTATGTGGGTTGAGTCTGATGTTGGGGTTTCCCCCGGCTGGTGTCTGAACTTACAAGACAGCATGCTGACACACTGCCCCACAAAACAAGCTGTCTCTCCCCTTTATACACACAACACACTCCCTGTCACACTCCACCCCCTTGCCCCATTTGAAAAGCACGCTGAAGCCACTTGCACACTGGGATAGCTACCACAATGCACTGCTCTCTGTGGCGTAGCAAGAGATGCTAATGTGGCCATGCCACTGCGCTTGCAGCTGACAGTGTAAACACACGGCAGCACTTTCCCTGCTGCTTTCTCTGAGGGCTGGTTTAACTCCCGGTGTTCTATATCTGCAAGTGTAGCCATAGCCTGAGATTAGCATCATACTATCCCAAGCTATCAGAGTGTCATTTTTTCCTTGTTTAAAGTCTCTCATTGTATAATTCTGATTTTAAAAGTAAATCATAGTTTAATTAGGAATTTCCAGTTTGCTCAGAAACTTCACACATTCTGCCCAGACGAGGACCTAGCCATATTGTTCAATGTACTTTTCCTCTCCAGACTGGATGACTCTATTTCACTGCATCTAAAGCTGAATGTAAAAACAATGCCTACGTTACAGATAGTACAAGAACTGTCCACTTCTTCCATGGTTTATGTCACTATGGCCATATGAAGTCAATGCTCCAGTCCCCACAACTAGCTCCCTGTGAGCTCTACTGCCACTTTAATGCCATGGTCTTAATCCTCTATGAAATTCCCAGGATGAGCAAGGACTGGCCCTAGAGAGACATCCCAGCCGGTAGGAGCAGACAGAGAAACAGCCTCAGCATGGACCAATGGACACTGATGTTATCAGACTGCCTGCTGCATAGGGTTGCCAACTTTCTACTCACACACCCTTGCACTGCCTGTCCCCCACCCCTCCTCTGAGCCCCCTCCTCTGAGGCCCCAACCTTCATCTGAGGCCCCACCCCCACTCACTCCATCTCTCCTCCCTCTGTTGCTCACTGTCCCCCCTCTCACTGGCTCATTTTCACCAGGGTGGCTCAGGGGGTTAAGGTGCTGGAGGGGGTGAGGGCTCTGGCTATGAGTGCGGGCTCTGAGGTGGGGCTGGAGATGAGCGATCTGGGGTGCGAGATGGTGCTCCAGGCTGGGACTGAGGGGTTTGGAAGATTGAAGGAGGATCAGGGCTGGGGTAGGGGGATGGAGCGCAGGAGAGGGTTAGGGGTGCCGGCTCCGGGTGGCACTTACCTCAAGCAATTCCCAGAAGCAGCAGCATATCCCGCCTCTGGCTCCTATGTGGAGGTGCAGCCAGGTGGCTCTGTGCGCTGCCCCGTCCTCAGGTACCACCCTCTCAGTTCCTATTAGCTGTGATTCCCGGCCACTGAGATTTGCAAAGCCAGTGCTTGGGGCAGAAGTGGCGTGCAGAGCCCCCTGGCTTCTCTTATGCCTACGCCTGCCATAGCCCTGCTGCTCTCCCGACTGAATTTTTAACGGCCTGGTCAGCAGCGCTGACTGGAGCTGCCAGTGTCCCTGTTCAACTGGATGTTCTGGTTGAAAACCAGACACCTGGCAACCCTACTGCTGCACGGTGTTACTCTTCACATTCTCCCCTTGTGCTGATTGTTTGTTGCAATCACCTCCTTCCCTCTGCCTCAGAGTCTCTTCACCTGTTTCCCTCCACCTGCGCTGCATTCTCCCCTCATTCCTTCCCTCCCCCCTTCCTTGTCCCCTTTCCTTTCCTCTCACTTTCTATTAAGCCAATCCCCACCTAAGAAACCGCACCCAGACTTTTAAAAATAAGAAATGTCGTCCCACAGCAAAATAATAAACAGTGATACTTACAAACAATCATGCCATTCATTCTGCTTGTGTGTTCTATCTCTGTCCCTGCATTTGTATGTCTTGCCAATTACATTGTAAACTCCTCAGGGGAGGGACTATCTAGTACTAAGTACAGTGCCTACCACAATGGGGCTCTGTTCTTGGTTGCTCTGCAGGCACTACTATTATCCAGAGAATACAAACCTAGTGGCTCTAGCCCAAGTGACATAGGAGATGAAATTTCGATCCATGAACTGCTGAGATGGATGTGCTCCTCTGGGACCAAGCAGATTGCAAAGCCTAGGATGAAACATGTGAGAGCTGGAAGCAAAGCACTCTCGGCCTCAGCAGTGCCATTTCTATTCTGTATTACGCCTAAACCCCAGTTGGATATTGCCAATGGACAGGTGACATGGATGCAGTTATTCAGTAGCTTCTTGATTAGGTTGCTCGGAAATGGGAGATCAGATGATACCGGGTGATGACCCAGTTGGAACTGGCTGTTATGTTGTACAGAGGCTCCTGTTAAGCAATGCAGATAAGTTATAATTCAGACAGTGAATGTAGCAGAGCTCTGTCAGACTCCCTGGCTCTGCGTGATCACTGAACAGCACAGGAGGTAGCTTGTAAGTCAGGCTGCATCAAGCAATGGATTCTTAAGTATTAGCCAAAGTAATTCATGCTTGGGGTGGGAGATAGATTTTCCTTCCTTAAAAGCAGAAGGTGGCAGTAATTGATAGTAGGTGTTCTATGTGCTCTTACTGTCCTTCACCAGCCAACAAGATAAAGGATCAGAGTTATAAGTTGACGCCTGGATTTTCTCTGGAGCCTAGGATACTTCTTTTGTGAATGGGCAGAAGAAGGAGGGTGTCATGTTATCTCTGATGGCCACAGAGCTGAACAGGTAATATGAAAAGCAATGTATAAATAGAGGGTAGGGGTCTCCTTATCTGCATATCTTCCTAAAAATTGCAGACAGAAAACTGTTCTAAAATCAGTAATTATGTACACATAATTACATATATTTTCTATATTACATGGTACAAATAAGCTCATACTGTCATATGTGTGACAATGCTTCCCTTTGGAGCTGTCGTAAACATACAGCTAAGGGTAGCATAAAATCCCTCTTTACCCTGTAAAGGTTTAATTCCTCTTTTACCTGTAAAGGGTTAAGAAGCTCAGGTAACCTAGCTGACATCTGACCAAAAGGACCAATAAGGGGACAAGAACAGGAGTACTTGTGGCATCTTAGAGACTAACAAATTTATTAGAGCATAAGCTTTCGTGGACCACAGCCCACTTCTTCGGATGCATACAGAGTGGAATAAATATTGAGGATATATATATACACACATACAGAGAGCATAAACAGGTGGGAGTTGTCTTACCAACTCTGAGAGGCCAATTAAGTAAGAGAAAAAAAACTTTTGAAGTGATCATCAAGATAGCCCAGTACAGACAGTTTGATAAGAAGTGTGAGAATACTTACAAGGGGAGATAGATTCAATGTTTGTAATGGCTCAGCCATTCCCAGTCCTTATTCAATCCTTTGTTGATTGTGTCTAGTTTGCATATCAATTCCAGCTCAGCAGTCTCTCGTTGGAGTCTGTTTTTGAAGTTTTTCTGTTGTAATATAGCCATCCGCAGGTCTGTCATTGAATGACCAGACAGGTTAAAGTGTTCTCCCACTGGTTTTTGAGTATTATGATTCCTGATGTCAGATTTGTGTCCATTAATTCTTTTGCGTAGAGACTGTTCGCTTTGGCCAATGTACATGGCAGAGGGGCATTGCTGGCACATGATAGCATATATCACATTGGTAGATGTGCAGGTGAACGAGCCCCTGATGGTATGGCTGATGTGATTAGGTCCTATGATGATGTCACTTGAATAGATATGTGGACAGAGTTGGCATCGGGGTTTGTTACAAGGATAGGTTCCTGGGTCAGTGGTTTTGTTCAGTGATGTGTGGTTGCTGGTGAGTATTTGCTTTAGGTTGGGGGTTGTCTGTAAGCGAGGACAGGTCTGTCTCCCAAGATCTGTGAGAGTAAAGGATCGTCTTTCAGGATAGGTTGTAGATCTCTGATGATGCGCTGGAGAGGTTTTAGTTGGGGGCTGAAGGTGACAGCTAGTGGTGTTCTGTTATTTTTTTTGTTGGGCCTGTCTTGTAGGAGTGACTTCTGGGTACTCGTCTGGCTCTGTCAATCTGTTTTTTCACTTCAGCAGGTGGGTATTGTAGTTTTAAGAATGCTTGACAAGATACTTTCAAATTGAGGGGGCGGGGGAAGGCTTTGTCTGTCTGTTCTGTGTGCTTGCCGGAGACAGATCATGAAAATAAGCAATCCAACTCCATTAGTATTAGTAAGTACTAGCAAAGGAATGCGTTAGCTTACTTTTATTTTGGCTTGTGATTTCCTTTGTAGGAGGAGGGAGGTTTATCCCTGGTTTTGTAACTTTAAGGTTTTGCCTAGAGGGAAGATCCTCTATGTTCTTGAGTCTTTGGTTATTCTGTAAAGTACTTACCATCCCGATTTTACAAAAGTGATTCCTTTACCTTTTCTTTAATTAAAATTCTTTCTTTTAAGAACCTGATTGATTTTGCATTGTTTTAAGATCCAAGGGTTTAGGTCTGTGTTCACCTGTACCAATTGGTGAGGGGATTATTCTCAAGCCTCCCCAGGAAAAGGGGTGTAGGGCTTTGGGGGGATATTTGGTGAAGGTAGGGCTCCAAGTGGCCCTCCCTAACTGTTTGTTTAAATCACTTGGTGGTGGCCAAGTTACTTAATCCAAAGTATAAGAAAGAATTTGTGCCTTGGGGAGTTCTTAACCTAAACTGGTAAAAATAAGCTTAGGGGGTCTTCATGCGGGTCCCCATGTCTGTACCCTAAAGTTCAGAGTGGGGAGGGAACCCTAACAGGAACCGGCTGAAGTTACTCAATTAGGGTGAACTGCATGCAGAACGGGGCAGGCAAACCCCAAAAGCTGGTGGATATGCCAATATTTAGGTTTACCAAGCCATCGCAAAACAGCTTCTGTATTACCTCACTGGTGATGCAGAAGTCCAAACAACGCAGTTCCCGTAAAGTATCCAGCTTCAGGCCTCCATTCAGGTACACATGTCAAATATGATGAAGATTACTGAAAATCTCATTTCATCATATAAAAGAAAAGGTTCTCCCAATCCCAAAGGATCGGCCACATACCCAGGTCAAATTTTAATTTAGATCTTACCCAAAATACACACTTATAGCCAATTCTTATTAACTAGACTAAAATTTATTAAAACAGAAAAGAGATACAGTGTTGGTTAAAATATCCATATACATACAGACATGAGTTCAATTCTTGTGGTTCAGATACACAGCAGACAGAGATGGTGAGCCTGTAGTTGCCAAAAGTTCTTTTAAAAATAGTCCATAGGTTTTAATCCAATGTCCATATTCAGGACATTGGATTAAAACCATTGGATTGACTCCAGCCAATGACTGGGCATCTCAATTCTTATGGCTTAGGGTTTCCCCCTCTTGAAACCCAAAGCGGATCTGAGATTAAAAGGATTGTGTCCCAGGGTCTTTATACTTTTCCAGTAGCCTCTTGGCTTGAGAGAACAGTAGGATTAACCTTCTTCTCTCAAACATCATGGCAAAAAGCATAGGGTAATTTATCCATTAAACAGTGCATATACAGTTCACCACAAACTTCAAAAAGACATATAGACAATAATATTATTTCAATCAAGTGTCATCATAAAGGCTAATATTCCATTTGGATCTTGAATCAAAGCTATAGTAACAGACAAGTATTGTTTGTTTACAATACAAGACTTGAGCAAACACCTGCCATTCTATTGCTCTGACAATGCAGGTTGCATTTCAAAGTACTATTCTAACCTAATGCAATAGCCCAACTATCATTTACATATAGCAAGTCTTTAAAGGTTGACCATGGGTCAAGTCAGTCTATGAGTTAGATAACCCTTTCTGGCCATGTGCCACCTTTCAATTATACCCATAATGTCACTGGATGATTACAGACTTTTGTTTTAACCAAGAGCAAAAAAGTAGAGGAAAATACATAAAATATATCATTTGGGGCTAAATATTTCCCAAACTTTCCAAAACAGTACTATTTTGAGTATATAGTTGCATTATCAATCATATTTAGAAGATTTCTGCCAGTTTTGATCAAAAGTGTGAATTTCGGATTGTTTTTCAGATTGGGTGCCCAATAGCTTTTAAACATTACATGGTACAGAAAAACTGCACCACTTCCAGCATCTACTTCCACCCTGGTAATGACCACCAGTCATGTGCCTAACGTAGTTAAAATGAGATTTTCTAGGTGGTGAGTTAACCGAAGTGCCCCAAATGAGTCCAGGCTGGTAGACTAGTGAGAATAAAGGGTTTTCAGTCCTGCCCCAACTATAAATCTGCATGAAAACTTAAGCATAGAGCTGCTACTACTTGTGCATGCGTTCCTGTCTCCCACTGAGTTGATGCTCGCTTTTAGAATGTTTGTGTATGCATCTGCTGGGAAATAATCAAATATATTTGGGGTCTTGTGGTTTTGGTGTATGCAGTTCTCTTAACAGTACATCATAATATGACATTTTAGCCAGTTATCCCAGTGCAGAATTCCAGATGAAAACCATGAAAGCTCTTGTAATTTTCATTGAATAGAATTTTGCCTTTGAAAGACATGACAGATTTCTAAAATACTGGAAATGGCATCTGACATTTCAAAAATGTCTGGAACAGGCCACTCCCTGCCCCACTCTTTGCTCACCTCTGGGAAACCTTATATGAATTTTTGTTTTCCCTTCCTATAGCTCTTTATGTCTTCAGGTGTTTCCTTGTGGCTGGTCTGGTCAGTAGACAGAATTCTTCTAACACACTTTAGCAAATCACAATGGGTATCAATATGGTAAGAAGCCTCATCAGTGGCTCAGGCCCTAATGTTCAACACCTGATTGTTAAGTAGCTCTTCTTTAAGAGCCTCAACTATTAAAAAAAAAAGCACTTCTGAAACTGAGAAACACAAGGGAAGAGAAAGGATGCTCATGTAATTAAATCGCTGAATCAAAACTCAGACTCTCTGTGGCATTGGGCAAGTCATTCAATCTCTTATGTGTCTCAGTTCTCCATTTGAAAAATGACAATAATAATATTTCCCTCCCCTACCTTTTGCCTGTCTGGTCTATTTAGATTGTAGGATCCTCAGGGCAGGGACTGTCTGTGTATAGTATTGCTCCTTTTAGCACCAGTGCCCTGTTCTGACACCAGCGTTACCCTCAGCAAAGTGGTGGCAGGTGTCCAGCACCTTGCAGATCAGAGGAGAAATCGGTGACAGGGATTCTGGGTAAACTCTAAGTGAAACTTGTCATATTTACATTTATTCACCTGTTTTGGAATGAGATGGTCACACAGCAGAGGCTCCTCTTCCAGAGATTTGTCTTCACTTCTTTCTTACCTTTAAATCTTGTGGAGCTCTTCTCTGTTGCTTCATCAAGAATACCCTCTCCCCACCTCCCCTGGCTAAGGCTTATCTCCACAGTTTCCCACATACACCCATGAGTTTTTTTCTTTTCCTGTTCAACTCAAACATAGAGTCTCTCATTCCATTAGCGGCATCTGGTTTCCTGCCTCCAAAATATCTCAGGGGTCTACCAACCCTGACTGAACCTGCACCCCCCCCCCCCAGGGAGTGCGAGATTCTCTCCCTCATACAAATTCAGGGCTCTTTTTCTCTCTGAAACATTGGGACTCCCCTCCCCATTCAGGGGAGCAACCAAATTTTCAAGGCAACTGTAGTGATGGAGGAGGCCATGCAGGTGACAGTTCTGGTGGGTAGTGTGCTTCTATATGTGTGCAAGATCTAGCAGTTGTCGGGGGTGCAGAGGGTTCCCTATGAGCCCTGGAGGGAGGGAGGAGTGGCAGTATGTGACAGCCATGGTCGGGGCTGGTCATTGAGATGCACATGGTCATGGCTAGGCTGCTGCCATAGTTCCACACTCCACTGGCTGCCAGCTTCCTCAGGAGCATGGGCGGTTGGTGAACCCACAGCTTGTGGAGGCTAGCCCTCCCAGCCCCGCCCCTTCTGCCCAAGGCCCCGCCCTTTCCATGCCCATTGGAGCCCAGCCCCCTTCCACTGTGGCTGCTGGCCCCTTCCCCTAGGTAGTGCCCCCAGCCCAGGATAGCACTGAATCAGCCTCCCCCAGCCACAGAGCTCCGTAGAGCTGGGCAGCATGGCAGCAGCCTCCTCCGGCTCAGGAGCTACAGAGACCCGGGCAGTGCGGCCCCAGCATCCCTGGGCTGCGCCTGCTGGCCTGACCCCAACCATGAAGCCCTCCCCGCACAGCCGAGTCACCAGCCCCAGTGCTGGGCAGGTGGTGCATCGGACTGCCCCAGTGCTGGTTGGCCAGAGTGGCCCCAACGCCAGGGGACTGGTGGTGTGGTGTGGTATGGCTCCCAGCCTGCCTGCCCAAGCCTTTGGGAAGAGCAGGCAGGAGTGGGCCTGGACTCCGGTGGAGCATGGGTGGGGCCACATGAGGCAGTTTGGGAAGGCAACACCTTCTCCTGCCTATGATACCCACCGCCCATGCTCAGGAGTCCAGAGTCTGGAGTAGGCGGTTCCAGAAACCAGTAGAAAATTTCTGTTGCAATAACTGCACCAGAGTTTCTGGAGCAAGTCCTGCCAACAGGGTCACATGGTTGCCCTCCTCTCAGGGGCTCTTCTTCCCTAAACTTTGGGGATCCCCCTGGTTGTGGGACTGTTCTCCTCTTTGTCTTCCAATCCCCCCACCCTTTGATCCCTGGTCACAGTGGAAGGTGGGTGTGATGCTGCCAGTGCTGGGCCTCGCAGCTGCCTCCCCTCCCCAGGCCTGAGGGTCAGAGCTGGGGGCAGAGACAGGAGACGTCTGTGTCCTGCAGGGGAGCAGCTGAGATAGTGCTGGGGGTGCGGAGGGGCAGGATCGCCCAGCTCCACCTGCTCTGAGCCTGGCCCAGCTGCCTGGAGAGGGGGCTCCCCCTACAGCCTCCCTGTAGGAATGGGGCTTCTCTGATTGGGTCACACCATCCTGGTACTAATCTGTGTGAAGTTGAATCTGACTGGCTGAGAGCTGGGTAGGTGGGACTTAGGGTGGCTGCCCATTAAATTCTGGTTGGTCAGTGGAAAGGGTGAGGGGCAGTGCATAGTGAGGAAGTTTTACCCCAAACCTTATTCCTTATTTGTCAATGACAAAGGTTTAAGAATTGGGGTGTCTGGGCCATTCACAGTGCCGATTGGTCAAGAGTGAAATACAAGGGGTGGGGCTTATGCAGGATGTTCCAGCCAACACTGGTTCCTCATTGGAATAGGGTGGGGGTTGGGAGAGGTGGAGGAGCAGAAATTCTATGTTATTGTTCATGTGGATTGGTCAGGGAGAGGGGCTGGTGGGCAGGGCCACCTGTTAGAACGGCTGTGACGAGCCTCCTTCACACTGTGAAACCCCTTCTCTGTGTTTCTCTCTCCTGCAGCTTGTGGAGTTGTGGTCTCACAGCCGCTGGCTGCAGGGATCTCGCCGCTGTTCTCAGAACCAGCCAGAGCCTGACAGAGCTGGACCTGAGTGATAATAAACTCGGAGTTTCTGGAGTGCGGCTGCTGTGTGAGGGATTGAAACACCCAAACTGCAAAGTGCAGAGACTGGAGTAAGTAACATTTGGCCCCTTCTGTGTGTTTACAGGTGTCCCCTGTGTAAAGTGCTTTACACAGTGAGAGAAAGTGAAGAGGAGGAGAAGATTTTTTTTTCTCTATTCCACTCTGATGTTTCTCGGGGATTGGGTGTCACCTCGTTACCCCCTGCCTACAACTAGAGGGAGTCTTACAAGTAGTAGCTGGGTGTCAGCTCCGTGACATCACCAGCCTTTCACTCAGTCAAGCACTCTCCTCTGGGCTTATTCCAGCCCCAGTTATGCCTTGCAGGCTGACAAGAGGGGCACCATAATCACTGAGTCCTTGATTCATTCTCCTGTGATATCCAGCCCCTGACTCTGGCTATTCACAGAAGTACCAGAATCCCTGCACCCAAAGATATAATGTACCCCAGTTTACCACAGTTACCTTCAATCACTGCTCCTGTAAGCCACACAGCACTTGTGAACACTTATAAGAAAACAAAAGTAGGTTTATTTAAGAAAGAATAAAGATTTATCCAGGAAAGAGAGAAGGTGATAGAAACAACTGGTTACAATGCAAAAAAAAAAAACTCTTAACGGATGATCAGGGGTCTACACTTTTCAATAATTACCTTTCCTATCTAATGAACCAGGTTTTCCCCACAAATCTCAGTCAGTTGCAGAACTAGCTGGTGATCCCCTGCCTGCTTTGATGTTCCTTTTCACCTCCAAGTGTTTTTGATCATTTGCCATGGTCTTTGATGTTTTCCATTGAATGTTCTGGGATGTGGCAAGGGTAGACAACACAGCGTTCAGTAGATACGTTACATGTTATACTTGATGAATAAATATTGTATAAGAAGAGTTTGGTGTATTGAGTTTGTCAGGCCTGAGGTGAGAGCTGGTTGCAAAGAACACGGGACCCTTTGCCAAGGGCGCTCTGTGTCACACCAACCCAATTTTCTTTTCTCTTATTCTTTATCTTTTCTCTTATTAAACCATCTCCATCTCATGCTGACCCTGGTGTTGTTCCTGGTCAGGGCTTTAGCAAAAAGGTGATCTTGCATTTTGCTCTGACTATAGCCAGGCCAGGGTTCAGTCTGATCCCCTCTCAGAAGCAGTTCTACAGCTGAGTTCTAGCTGTTGAGAACACTCTGCTTCAGTGCACAGTTGAGACTGTCTGATACAGGCCGTTCACCTTGGCAGCAACAGCACTACTCCGTACCATACCTGTAATTCTGCACAGCCACACACAAAGATGCGTACAGCAGTGCACAAGGGATCCCATCACATTTGGTGTTTAACCTGCTCAGAGGTAATGCAATCACATATTTTCCACCACCACATCCCTCTACACGATTTTAGCACAAGCAATGGAAAAGCAGCTGCAGTCGTACAATGAGTCTCCTCCCAGTGCAGTTCCATATTGTCCCTGTCCATCCTTACACGAGTGTCTTGATAACTCAGAATCACTGGGCTCAACACAGGGAATTTTATGGGAAACATAATGGTCTGTGATGTGAAGGAGGGCAGACTAGATGAGCTAATGGTCTCTTGTGGCCTTAAGCTCTATGAAGCTGATTCTGTCACCTGCCAAGCCACTCACTTGAGTTAGTTGGAAAAAATTATAATTTTGGTTAAAAAGTGGATGAAATATTAAGCAAAATATTCCAAAGAGAATTCTATCCATTTTTTTAAGCGATATCTGCCACTCATATCCCTGCTGCATGCCAGCATCAGAGCAGCTGAGGGGAGATTCATTCGGCTCGGCTCGGCCTGGCCCCAAACACCCACCCCTCAGATTTACAAAGACAGAATGAATGAAAAATACAATGTTATAGCGTTAGAACTTCAAACATGTGTCAACTTAACAATTTTTTGTGGTGCATTGGGAATTCTTGTGCAAAAACATAAAATGTCCCACCATGGCAGTGTTGACTAACCCCTGATTTATGTGCATGAACACAGATGCCCCACAATGCATAATGACTGCCTGTTGACAGCATCCACAGCAATTTCCACACTCCTGAGATGTGCTAAAGAGAACACAGGGCATGGTAATCAGTTAACAAATTAACACCCGGATGAAACCTACACACAGCACTCCCATCCCCCAACTAAATCCTCTTTTCCATGGTTCTCCATCACCCTCTGATTGTTCCCATCCTTCCAGCCCCAAGGGACTCCACTATAGCAGGTGGGGAAGAGCTTTGGGGAGCATTCTCTGGGCTGCGTGGAGGACCCTCCAAGGATATTCTTCCTTTGGGCCCAGAGCACTCTCCTCTCTAGCTCCTAAAGGAAAACACGGGATAGAGAGAAACCGAGTTTAGCTACTAATCAAACAAAACAACTGAAGAAATAACAAAATTTAAACAAACAAGGAAATTCTGTTTAAGAAATTAACAAACATGATTGAAGAAATTAATTAAAAACAAAAAAATCCAGCCCCTCACTGCTGTGAGCACCGACACCCAAAGCTGCTGGTGCTCTTCTTGATCCACTCAGTCTAACAGTAGTCACTGAGGTCTAGCCACTTGCTTGGCAACATTTGTGGTTCAATATTAAAAGTATTTGAGAGACCAAATAATCCAGCTTATTTTAGTTTATTAATAAAAGACAAAGCAGTACGATATGAAAAGGAGGCATTTATACACCTTCTGGGAAGCTATTAATGTCGCAGCACGTTCACATTACACAGAAGTTGTGCCTCAAAAATATGCACCCAAGATAGCACAGCATGGCTATTTACAAGTTAGAAAGCACTGAATATGTCAGCCAGGGCTAGAATTCACGTCAGCTTTTTACCTTTTCTTGTATTATGGTGTATCTTTCTCTTTCTTTTGAATACTATGAACTATGAAGGATCTATCCAACCTGTACTAGGATGTACAATGGATGTATCGTGCCTTTGAAAGGCTTTATATTTGCTAATGTGAAAAGCTATGTTTTGCTTTGTAGACTACATATATATTTAAGTGAAGCTGGAAGTGCTACCTGCTGTTGCTGTGGCCTGAGACTTCGATCAGTATACCCTGTTTTCTGTTGCTTATAACTTTGCTAACCTTAACCATTTTTACTTAAATTTTCCATGCCGGGTGTCTGCTTCAAGCTGGATATTTTTGTGAAATTTCAGCATTAATGGTTCATCCATTTTCATCCATAGGCTAGGGAAACACACTTTTCCCCCAAGTAGTTCTGGTGAACTTCTCAGTAAGAAGCTGTATCACCCCCATGCTTTGGAGCAGGAACTTTAAATTTTGCATGGGGGATCATTTGTGCCAGGGATGTGTCTATTTCTGTTCTTGTGATAATCTGCCCCAATTTTCAAAGTTATAAGCCTTTGAAAAATCTCAGTGTTGATGTTGCATAGAGACTTGTTTCAGCTTTGCAGCTACAATTTCCAAAGTCCCCTTCTTCACTGAGCATGCTCACCCTGGGGCTCCAGAGGGCTGAGCCGGCCCTGACTAGGACTGGTGGGGAAATGAGGATTGGATCAGGGGATCCTGACTTCCATCTTTAGGGGTGGGGTATGTGGTGGGGGAGATTCCCACCCCAATCAGGAAGGGGTTAAAGAACTCCTCTGGGCACAGCCCCAACCTGGCACACCTGTGAGACCAATTGCACATGGAGAGGGGTGGCTCCTTAAAAGGGAGGATCAAAGGCCAGTGCAGGTTGGCATTCAGAGGGAAGCAGAACTAGCGATCCCCTGCTCCACAGGGAAGCTGCAGAAGAGATTTTGCTGCCTGAGCCCTGTGGAAAGGCAGAGGAGCCATCTTTACTCTGCTTTGCTTTTCACTAGAGCCCAGGCACTCAGCCTAGATCTCTTAGACACTCAGGGTGTTAGGAACCCAGCCCCCTTCTCAGAGTCTATTCACCAGTTACATTTCGAGGAATAGTGGGGTGAGCCCAGACTGTTTTGTGGGTTGCAGGATTATTTTGTTTGCTTCTTTTCTGCCTTGGACTGTGGCCATGCCTTAAAGAGGGAGAAGCCGCCTCCCAAAGACTGACAGCCAGGAGACTGCACCCTGCACTCCAAACCAGTGCTATAGCGACACCTCCAGCCAGAAAGGGACCTTAGGGATGAGAGAGGCGCCCACCCTCACCCCACAGGGGTGCCCTAGAGATACGACCTGTGACAGAAAGTTTAAATAGGAATCACCACTTTGCTCAGAAACTTCACACGTTCTGCCCAGACAAGGATTTAGCCACATAGTTCGATCTACTTCTCATCTCCAGCCTGGATCACTGTAATTAACTGCTTCTAACACTCAATCTAACACTGCACATGTTCCAGCCAATAGAAGAGAACTCTCTACCTCTTCTGTGGTGTATGCCACTATGACCACATCAGGTCAGTGCTCCAATCCTCCATTGGACATATACATGTATAAAGAACACAGAAAGAAATACAGTCTTTGAAATTAAATCTCACAGTTTCTTGTCAGTTTGTATCGGGGGTAGCCGTGTTAGTCTGTATCCACAAAAACAACAAGGAGTCCGGTGGCACCAGACTCCTTGTTGTTTTTCTCAATTTGTGTAACCCTAGAATGGGGAGAGTTAGCCTGTGGGGTTATCAAGTGCCCGGTAGTGCTTATCAGTCCTGCAGCTTCTTAGTCCTGCAGCTTCTTCAATAGATTTAGCAACTCTGGGGTCACACACAGTGACCTCAGTCTTAATACCCTGATTGCAGGGCTTGCTGGCCAGGGCTACTCTCTGATTTTCTATTGGACACTTGGCCCATCAGTGCACAGAGAGAATGGCAAGTGTGGATCTGCAATTAGTGGAGTTGATGTACAACAAATCTCTCAGAAGCTTTTCTTAGTCAGAGGAATTTCATATTTCATTCATTTCAAAGAAGCCTTCTGAAATGCTAGTTTCAAAGCAAATGGCCATTGTATATAATGACCGGAGGTCAGAGACTCTAAAGGCATTCCTCACGTACTGTCATCAGAGGAAAAGCCCATGTCGGTAGAAGCTGTCAGCCTGTTTTCTGACAGAAGAATCTATAAATATGGATTCAGGGAACGATCCTTCATCTCTGACTGTTTGGACTCTTACAGGGAAGTGTACCAGATACAAAGCCGAGATCCCCAGAGACAATCTGGTTACCTTGAAAATACTTTTAGGGAACTGGCAGTTTATTACATCATGGCCACAATCTGGAATTACAAACTGTGACTCACCTGTTAATATATTTTACCTGCTTTAACCTCTCAATTGGCTGCCAGTTTTGTATTTGGTATAAAGTCCAGAGTATGAGTTGATCTGGGGTAAGTGACTGGTCTCTTGGGACCAGAAGCAACCTGATTTGGTGTGATTTTTGGTGTAAATGACCTTTTGTCACAAAGTTCAGTTGGTCTGGGTGGCAAGATAGACTCTCCAGTCTAAGTGGACTGTCTGTGACTCCCTGTTATGACTGGTATAGCGATCCGGGAGTTCACATTTGTTACTGGCTTGCTGAAATCCAATTATAGAACATACCATCAGTTTGGAGTGTCTGCCCTTTTTCTACAGTTTGCCCTGAGGTAGGCTCTCACAGTTGTGAGCTATTCCGGACAGTGTGACACAGTCTGTGGAAATTCCTTTTAAAGTTGTGACCCAGCTGAAACGAATGATTTGTAGACAATTGGTTTGCAGTGAGCAATTTGTCCTGCCTCTAGGTGCAGAAATAACAGCTACATGCTGTACTACCTTTTCAGCAAGGGAAAGATGGAGCGTGGTTGAGACTTGCTTTAAGACCCAGGGTTCTGGGGGAAAAGGAATTTTAGTTGCTAAAATTCATGTGGATCTGAAGAAGGAAAAGATTTCTGTTTTTTGTTGAATGGTTCTGATAATCAGCAAATAGTAACAGAGGAAACCACAGTTGCAAAATGTGTGCCAGTGGATCTAATAAATTCTGGTCTAGAAGGAAGCCATTGCATAGGTTGGGTGAGAAAGGGAAACCATCTTGGTGATCATCAGAGTGTGATTTAGCTTTTTTAGAGTTGGAAAAGCCTCTTGTGACTGCTCCTGTCTTGGCCTATCCATGTTTCAAAACCACTTTCAGATTGGTCACAGATGCTGCTGCTTATAGACTGGGGGCACCCTCTGTTGCTTTTTAGAGAAAAATAAAGATAACATGTTTACTAATGCCAACCTAACAAGCTACGTTAGATTCAAAGCACAGTTTTCTTACCACATGCTTCAGATGATTACTGACCAAACTCTTAGGTCAAGAACCCTCCCCCAGTCCAACACTACTTCCTTTGTCTGTCAGGTGCAATGCGCAGAGAGAGAGAGGGAAGGATATCCTTGGGTGTCTGCCCTTTCTTTTTATAGTCCTGTCCCCCCTTTGAGAAGCATTTCCAGCAGGGATTCAAGAGACAAAAAGTCTATGTGGAAGGATGTCCCCTGCTGCTTTTCCCTCCCCAGTTTGACCCTCCTTTATCTCCCCTTCCTGCTTGATGATTGTTTCCTGCCTGATTGCAAACTGTGCAGAGCACACATTCCTTTGTTTGAGGCTGACATGTTAGCCAACCTCAGTTTGGAACATGTGTTAGTAACACCATACAGTGGAATCTTATAACTTCACACAGGATGTTGCCACACATATTTTACCAGGACAGTAATGACCAGCAAATCATGAGATCTCAAATGATACCTCACAAGGCACAATTTAGACAAAGATTATTAGAATAGCGTATAAACCAGAAGTGGGCAAACTACACCCCGTGGGACCCTCCCGCCCGGCCCTTGAGCTCCCGCCCAGAGAGGCTAGCCTCCAACCTCTCCCCTGCTGTCCTCTCTCCACCGCAGCCTCAGCTCACCATACCACCAGTGCTCTGAGAGGCAGGGCTGTGAGATCCTGCTGGGCAGCATGGTGGCATGGCTGGCTCCAGCTGGGCGGCGCAGCTGCCAGTTCTGTAAGGGGGCTGGGAGTAGGGGGTTGGATAAAGGACAGGGGGTCCCGGGGGGCAGTCAGGAGACAGGGAGCAGGGGGTGGTTGGATAGGTGTGGGAGTCCCTGGGGGCCTGTCAGGGGGCAGTGGTGTGGATAGGGGTTGGGGCAGTGGGGGTTGGCGAGCGGGGTGGGGTACCGAGGTGGGCAGGAGGCCCTGGGAGGGGGTGGGCAGTGGACAAGGAGCGGGGTTGGATGGGTCGGGGGTTCTGAGGTGGGCAGTCAGGGGGCGGGAAGTGGGAAGGGGCAGATGGGGGCAGGGGCCAGGCTGTTTGGGGGGCCACAGCCCTCCCTACCCGGACCTCCATACAGTTTTGGAACCCCAATGTGGCCCTCAGGCCAAAAAGTTTGCCCACCTCTCATGTAAACTGTGGACACAGGTAATCCTGTTACAAAGGGGACAGAGAGAAGGGTTTTGTTTTTGTTTAGATTTTTCCCTGTCTTTACACTAAAGATATCAATTCAGCTAGTCTTTTATTCTGTTTTATGACCAAGGATTGTCTGCACAGAGGCTGTTGGTGTGGCAAATGTTTCTCCCATTTCCAATTATATTGTATTAAAATTGTGTGCCTGGATACATCTTGATTTCTGTTTGTAAACTTCCACAACTATCCCCTTTATTGATTTCCCTCCATGCTGCTGCTCTCCCCTTCATTTCAATCCAAAAATAAAATAACAAAATATCATATAAATCTGTCCCCAAATTACTGTGTTTTCCCAATAATACTTGGACTGAAAGAGGAACAATCCAAGGGAAATACATTCATATAGGACCTCAACCCTCACCCTCAGGGGTAAATTACCATCTGATCATTTTAGTTACATAGGGAGGATTTACATAGAACCCCAGAGGGCCCCTCTGATTCCCTCTCTCTTTTCTCCAATCTCCTCCATCTCTGAGACCCCCTTATGTGCTCCTCCTTCATATTGTTTATTGTTTCTATTTTTTAATACAGAACACAGCTACCACAGAATTTTGCCCACTCCAATTAAACCAACTTCAGACTATTTGGTTTACAGTGTTGAAATATTTACTGTTCATCTGTTCATTCTGGATGACTTCCAATAATTCCCTTCATGCTTGGGAGTCCTTGTGGCACCTTGGAGACTAGCAAATTTATTTGGGCATAAGCTTTCATGGGCTAAAACCCACTTCATCAGATGCATGGAGTGGAAAATACAGAAGGGAGGTATAAATACACAGCATATGAAAAGATGGGAGTTGCCTTACCAAATGGGGACTCAGTGCTAATGAGCCAATTCAATTGAGGTGGAAGTGGGCTATTCTCAACAGTTGATAAGAAGGGAGGAAAAATCACCTTTGTAGTGCTAATGAGTTCAATGTAATAGAGGTGGCCAATTTCAAACAGTTGACAAGAAGGTATGAGTAACAGCAGGGGGAAAAGTTAGTTTTTGTACTGCTTGGGATGGGTTCCCCCTGCTGTTACTCACACCTTCTTGTCAACTGTTTTTTCAGATTGGGTGTCCAATAACTTTTAAACAGCACATGGTACAGAAAAACTGCACCACTTCCAGCATCTACTTCCACCCTGGTAATGACCACCAGTCATGTGCCTAATGTAGTAAAAATGAAATTTTCTAGGTGGTGGGTTAACGGAGTGCCCCAAATGAGTCCAGGCTGGTAGACTAGTGAGAATAAAGGGTTTTCAGTCCTGCCTCAACTATAAATCTGCATGGAAACTTAAGCATGGAGCTGCTACTACTTGTGCATGCGTTCCTGTCTCCTACTGAGTTGATGCTCGCTTTTAGAATGTTTGTGTATGCATCTGCTGGGAAATAATCAAATATATTTGGGGTAATGTGGTTTTGGTGTATGCAGTTCTCTTAACAGTACATCATAATATGACATTCTAGCCGGTTATCCCAGTGCAGAATTCCAGATGAAAACCATGAAAGCTCTTGTAATTTTCATTGAATAGAATTTTGCCTTTGAAAGATATGACAGATTTCTAAAATACTGGAAATGGCATCTGACATTTCAAAAATGTCTGGGACAGGCCACTCCCCGCCCCACTCCTTGCTCACCTCTGAGAAACCTTATATGAATTTTTGTTTTCCATTCCTATAGCTCTTTATAATCTTCAGGTGTTTCCTTGTGGCTGGTCTGGTCAGTAGACAGAATTCTTCTAACACACTTTAGCAAATCACAATGGGTATCAATATGGTAAGAAGCCTCATCAGTGGCTCAGGCCCTAATGTTCGGCCCCTGATTGTTAAGTAGCTCTTCCTTAAAAAGGCTTTTCTGAAACAGAGAAACACAAGGGAAGAAAAAGGCTGGTTGTGTAATTAAATCTCTGGATCAAAACTCAGACTCTCAGTGACATTGGGTAAGTCATTCAATCTCTTATAGGTCTCATCTCTCCATTTGAAAAATGCGAATAATAATATTTCCTTTCCCTCACATTTTGTCTGTCTGGTCTGTTTAGATCGTAGAATCCTCAGGGCAGGGACTGTCTGTGTCTATGTTGCTTCTTTTTCTTATAAAACCAGTGTCCTGTTCTGACACCTGCATTACCCTCAGCCACGTGGTGGCAGATGTCCTGCACCTTGCAGATCAGAGGAGAAATCTGTGACAGGGGGGCTGGGTAAACTCTAAGTGAAACTTGTCATATTCACATTTATTCACCCGTTTGGGAATGAGATGTTTACACAGCACACAGGGTGGGCACCTCTTCAAGAGATCTGAGCCCAGCACCAAATTCCCAAGGAGAAACTCCGCCTCAAGAATGGACTCTAGTCAGAGCCAAGAGCAAAAAATAAACTCTCCTACTGCTGGAACAGCTACCTCCTTCCCAAAGCTTACTCCCAACACCACTCCTCATTTGGGGGGTGTCTCTCCTTTTTTATCACAGTTGGGGTCTTTCTTTCCCTTCATGTGTCCTCTCCCAATGTTGGGGTCTCTTCCTCCTCAACTTCTCACTTGTCTTCCCTCCTTTCTTACCTTTAAATCTTGTGGAGCTCTTCTCCATTGCTTCATCATGGACACCCTCTTCCCGCCCCACTCTAACTGGGGAAGTTGGGGTGTATCTTCCTTGTTTCCCGCATACACCCATGGGCTTTTTCTCTTCTTGTTCAACCACACTTAGAGTCTCTCACCCCATTGGGGGTGCCTCTCTTCCTGCCTCCAAAATATCTCAGGGGCTCTACCAACCTTTATTCAACCTGGGGGTCGAATCTTATCCAGAACCTTATTTTTCAGTGGTCAATGGCAGAAGTTTAAGGATTGTGGTGTCTGGACCATTCTCAATGCTGATTGGTCAAGGGTGAGATGCAAGGGGTTGGGCTTAGGCAGGCAGTCCCACCTAAAACTTGTTCCTCATTGGACACAGGTTGGGCTTGGGACAGGGCTAGGGTAGGGCTTCTGGCTCATTCTCAATGCTGATTGGTCAGGGAGAAGGGCTGAAGGGTGGGGCTTCCTGGTAGAAGTGCTGTGATGAGCCCTGTTCACATTGTGATCACTCTTCTCTGCCTTTCTCTGTTCTGCAGCTTCTTTAGTGGTCATCTCCCAGGTGCTTGCTGTGAGGATCTCGCTGATGTTCTCAGAGCCAACGAGAGCCTGACAGATCTGGACCTGGGTTATAATTATCTGGGAGATGCCGGCGTGCAACATCTGTGTAAGGGACTTACACACCCGAACTGCAAACTGCAGAGACTGGGGTAAGTAACATTGGGCCTCCTCTGTGTATTTACAGGTGTCTTTTATATAAAGCACTTGACAGGGTGTGTAGCTGGTGTCTGATGTCTGCTCCCTCCAGCTACATGGAGGAGCCGAGCATTAAGTGTCTCTCCAACACCTCCATTGGTGGCTCACAACATGCACCATGCCTGCCCTGTTTAGAAAATGGAAATTTTAAGTAAAGCTTGGCCCACAACATACAGCAGGCTCCACTGTCCCCTGGTGTTTGGGGGATAAAGATACATTTTAAAAACTCACTCTTAATAAAAATACATTTATTAAAAAGTGCTAACTCTTACCCTTCACTCACCAGACTGCTTTAGATCATTTTAATGACTTTTGACACCTTGACCTGTTTATATAAACTTATAAAATAAAAGAGGCCCCAGGACACCAAGGAATTTTAAATGTCCCTATCTGAGCTGAAATATGAAACTTTGGTTTTAGCATCAGCATGAGCCTCAGCCATGGTGGCCATTGAACGAGCTAGCATGTGGAATCAGACAGGACAACTCCATAGGTAGACGCCCAAATAGGGGACCAGGGCTAGAAAAAGGACTCCAATGCAGGGAAAGAAATAACACTTCCCTGTTTTATGCCCCCCCCCCCCCCAGGGCCAATGAGCTTATAGAGTGAGTGGAGTTGGAGGAAAGTGAATTTACAAGATCTAAAGTTCCAGAAAGAACAATGGGCCACAGATCTCCAGTTCTCTGAGGAAGAGAGAAACTGTTTACTCTGCTTGATTCATGAACTTGAGACCAAAGTGGAGATTCTTCATGCAGAAATGGAAAAGCCTAGATTTGCAGTGACCCTGAAGTCCAGGTGACAGAGATAAGATCACCTAGAAATTGTACCCAGTGATCCTGGGCATGTGACCCTGGCCTTCCAGCATAAAACTCAGGGTGATAGGGACCCACAGTTTGTTCTTGGGGGAAGCTGGCTATGGTTTCTGGGACTCAGAGAATACTCCATTATGGAGAGGGACGGCAGGAAATGGTATTATGTTACACCATTGAGGGAAATAATTTTGGTTAAGTTTAAGAAAACTTTGGGCCCTGAAAGGTGTAATAACTGATGTTGCAGAATGTTGAGGAGGAAAGGTGTTTTTACATTGTATGGGGTTAGAATAGCCCTGGGGGGCACCTCACAAAAAGGAAAAGAATACATATTTTTTTCTCCTGGAAAGGGTTGGGGGTATATCACAGGGTTGATAGACTGAGCCCAGCTCCCCTGGACCAGAGTAGGTGAGCCCAGTCTAGTTAATTAAAGAGGACTGGGGTACACCTAGACTTATAAAGGGCTGCTAGTAGGCAGCTGTGGAGGAAGGACTGAGTCAAGTGGAGCCCCTGGGAGGGGAAGCCACACTGGAGTGGAGCTAGCATCTTTGGTGCTCCTAGACCCTCCACTCAAAGAGACTCTCACTGTGCCCAATGCACAGGATGGCTATTCCTTGAGAAATTCGTAATAATACTGTGAACAGGAAAGGAGTGTAAAGCCCAGTGCACAGGGGATGATGGGAACAATAAAGTAAATAAAATAAACCTCAGCAAATGAAGGACACACCACGACTAACAGAGAGGGAAACTGTATTGCTCACAGGAGAATAGAATCTGGGGAAGGAAGGGGCTATGGTTATCTAATAATGAAAAAACATTAATAATTAACCCAATCCCCTGCATCCTAAGGTGGGTGGTACTGCCCGAGCTGTGTGTACTGAGGTGGAGTGTTGCAGCACTGTGATGGTGGCTGGTTTAACCTAAAGTCATCTTGTTTTGAATTCATGCCTGAGTAGGACAGGTTCCTCTCCTGACTCCAGACGGACTCACTGGAATCCCCTGGGGCTCCTGGCAGCCACTGCAGGGTCAGATCTTTCTCAGTGCTGGTCACTGCAGTGCTGAAGCTGCTAGATTCCTAAAGCCAGGGATCAGAGTTATACAAGCTTTGTTTTGGGGAAATGGGAATTTAGCAGGGATTACCTCAGCTGTGCTGTCTCTTTCCCACCTTCCAACTTTAAACCGCATTTCATTGTCAGGCTGTTCCTTCCCCTGTTAACTTGCTGGAGGGATGTGCAGCTCTGGCTTGTCAATGGACTGGTGGCTTGCTTGTCTAGATCACCCAATGCAGAAACTTCCTGAACTGGCCCCAGCAAGGGTTCTTAGTTTCTTCTGTTCCCAGCCCTGACTCCATCCATGCAGGTAATGGCATCAGAGGGTTTTGGTAACCATCTTAGCTCAAGTCCTTTTGTGATGCTGGCAGACCAGGTGCCAGTCATGACAATGTCCCTCCCTATGTCTCAGCTGAACACTGACAAGTACATAGCTGGAATCAGTCTGGTTCACCTGTGTGTTAGTATTGTTAAAACAGGGATATTAGAATTATAAGAATGTGTTTGGAGTGTAGACTTTGTTAAATGCTTCTGAGTTGCTGCATGCAGTAATCTCACTTACAACAACTATATATATATTATAAGGTTATATTTTAGCAGATGTATTATGGGCCTCTGTGACTGTGTAAATTACCAGACAGGAGAGAAATACAAATTAGTGTCAAAGGCTAATCTTCAACAGAAAGTGTTCCCAAAGTGAAAGGTCCATCAATACCAGAAAAACTATTGTGGGATGTTGCAACTAGAAGTTCCCTAAATACTTTCAAGAAGAGAACAAAAGACTTTTTTATTGTTCTGCTTCCTCTTTGTGAAGATGAGTCATGAAAGGGACTCCTCCCATCAGCTGAGCTTTGCAGCTGAAGCCATGTGGAAGAATAGAATAAAACCCCATAACAAGAAGGAACTTATTATGCTGTTTGGACGCTGCAGGAGTGGGGGGCAGATATTTCTAAGCATAAGCTAGAGATCCGCAGCTGCTTAGACTGCGTTAGCCTTAAAGGACATTTAGTGCTTGTTGATTATAGAAGCTTGTATGGGATTGGCTACAAGCGTTGTCTTTGGGGTGAAATCTAAAGGATCATTGACCTGGTGTAAGGGACTGGTCCTTTGAGACTGGGAGTAACCTGAATATTGCTGACATTTTTGGTATAAGGGTCATCTATCACCAAGGTACACAAGATAGATTGGAGTACCCTAGGGGACTGTTTGTAACTCCATGTTAGGGCTGTTACAGTGCCTGTGGAGTTTACATTTGATAATTGGTTGGTGAAATCTAAGTATAGAACTCACAACCAATTTGGGGAAGGAAATAGACTTCTGGGAGGAAGGCTGGCTCATCTCATCAAAAGAGCTTTAAACTAGGAATTTGGGGGAGATGGTTGGGAGATGTCCAGTTAATCTCCACACCAGATTATAACATTGAGAGGGAGGACGATGAGATAAAAACGGATATAGCCGGGGGGATGAGATTGGACATAAGGAGGGGCGGGGGGTGGATACTAGACTAATAGGTCATACTAGCAGTACGGTGTGCATACCAAATGGGATAACGAATGTGAGAGAGGCCAAACGGCATAAATTAAGATGTTTATACACCAATGCAAGAAGCCTAGGTAATAAAATGGAGGAATTAGAGCTCCTGGTCCAAGAAATGAAACCGGATATCATAGGAATAACTGAAACATGGTGGAACAGTAGTCATGACTGGAGTACAGGTATGGAAGGGTATGTGCTGTTTAGGAAAGACCGGATCAAAGGTAAACGTGGGGGAGTAGCATTGTATGTCAATAATGAGGTAAACTGTAAAGAAATAATAAGTGATGGAATGGATAAGACGGAGTCTGTCTGGGCAATACTCACATTGGGTAAAAGAACTACTAGAGCCTCCCCTGGGATAGTGCTTGGGGTGTGCTATAGACCGCCGGGATCTAGCCTGGATATGGACAGAGAACTCTTTAACGTTTTTAGGGAAGTAAATACTAATAGGAACTGTGTAATCATGAGAGACTTTAACTTCCCGGATATAGATTGGGGAACAATAATAGGGCTCAGATTTTCCTAGACGTGATAGCTGATGAATTCCTTCATCAAGTAGTTGCTGAACCGACGAGGGGGGATGCCATTTTAGATTTGGTTTTGGTGAGTAGTGAGGACCTCGTTGAGGAAATGGTTATAGGGGACAACCTTGGCTCGAGTGATCATGAGCTAATTCAGTTTAAACTAAATGGAAAGATTAACAGAATTAAATCGGAGACTAAGGTTTACGATTTCAAAAGGGCTAACTTTAATAAATTAAGGGGACTAGTTAGGGAAGTGGATTGGACTAACATATTTAGGGATCTAAAGCCAGAAGGCGCCTGGGATTATTTCAAGTTGAAGTTGCAGGAGCTGTCGGAGGCCTGTATCCCGAGGAAGGGAAAACGGTTCGCAGCCAGGAGATTTAGACCGAGCTGAATGAGCAAGCGTCTCAGAGGGGTCATTAAGAAAAAACAGAAAGCGTACAGGGAGTGGGAGATGGGAGGAATCAGCAAAGAAACCTACCTTATTGAGGTCAGAGCATGTAGAGATGGAGTGAGAAAAGCCAAAAGCCGTGTAGAGTTGGACCTTGCAAGGGGAATTAAAAGCAATAGCAAGAGCTTTTATAGCCATATAAATAGGAAGAAAACAAAGAAAGAAGAAGTGGGACCACTTAAGACTGTAGATGGAGTGGAGATTAAGGATAATCTAGGCATGGCACAATATCTAAATGAATATTTTGCATCGGTATTTAATGAGGCTAATGAAAGGCTGAGGAATAGTAGAAGCGAGACGGATGGGAATGAAGGAGTGGGGATTGACATTACCGTATCTGAGGTAGAAGCCAAACTCGAACAGCTTAATGGGACTAAATCGGGCGGACCGGATGATCTTCATCCGAGAATATTAAAGGAACTGGTGCGAGAAATTGCAAGCCCGTTAGCGATAATTTTTAATGAATCAGTAAACTCAGGGGTGGTATCGTTTGACTGGAGAATAGCTAATGTGGTTCCTATTTTCAAGAAGGGGAAAAAAAGTGACTCAGGTAACTACAGGCCTGTTAGTTTAACATCTGTAATATGCAAGGTCTTGGAAAAAATTTTGAAGGAGAAAGTAGTTAAGGACCTTGAGGACAATGCCAATTGGGACAAATTACAACACGGTTTTACGAAAGGTAGATCGTGCCAAACCAACCTGATCTCCTTCTTTGAGAAAGTAACAGATTATTTAGATAAAGGAAATGCGGTGGATCTAATATACCTCGATTTCAGTAAAGCGTTTGATACGGTACCGCATGAGGAATTATTGGTTAAATTGGAAAAGATGGGGATCGATATGAAAATCCAGAGGTAGATAAAGAACTGGTTAAAGGGGAGACTGCAGTGGGTCGTACTAAAAGGTGAACTGTCAGGTTGGAGGGAGGTTACCAGTGGAGTTCCTCAAGCTTCGGTTTTGGATCCGATTTTATTTAATCTATTCATTACTGACCTCGGAACCGAATGTAGGAGGGGGCTGATAAAGTTTGCGGATGACACAAAGTTGGGAGGTATTGCCAATTCGGAGAAGGATCGGGATATCCTGCAGGGAGATTTGGATGACCTTGTAAACTGGAGTAATAGTAATAGGATGAAATTTAATAGTGAGAAGTGTAAGGTTATGCATTTAGGGATAAATAACAAGAATTTTAGTTATAAGCTAGGGATGCATCAGTTGGAAGTAACGGAAGAGGAGAAGGACCTCGGAGTCCTGGTTGATCGCAGGATAACTATGAGTCGGCAATGTGACGTGGCCGTGAAAAAAGCTAATGAGGTCTTGGGATGCATTAGGCGAGGTATTTCTAGTAGGGATAAGGAGGAGCTGGTTCCGTTATACAAGGCACTGGTCAGACCTCATTTGGAGTACTGTGTGCAGTTCTGGTCTCCCATGTTTAAAAAGGATGAAATCAAACTGGAACGGGTACAGAGAAGGGCCACTAGGATGATCTGAGGAATGGAAAATCTGTCGTATGAAAGGAGACTCGAGGAGCTCGGTTTGTTTACCTTAACCAAAAGAAGGCTGAGGGGGGATATGATTGCTCTCTTTAAATATATCAGAGGGATAAATACCAGGGAAGGAGAGGAATTATTTCAGCTCAGTACTAATGTGGACACGAGAACGAATGGATATAAACTGGCCGTCGGGAAGTTTAGGCTTGAAATTAGACGAAGGTTTCTAACCATCAGAGGGGTGAAGTTTTGGAACAGCCTTCCGAGGGAAACAGTGGGGGCGAAAGACCTCTCTGGCTTTAAGATTAAGCTTGATAAGTTTATGGAGGGGATGGTTTGATGGTATAAAGTGATTTTAGTCAATAGGTCAACAACGTGCCATCGCTGGTAATTAGCAACAATGGTCAATGATGGGATATTAAAAGTTACTACAGAGAACTTTTTCCAGAGGGTCTGGCTAGAGAATCTTGCCCACATGCTCGGGGTTCAGCTGATCGCCATATTTGGGGTCGGGAAGGAATTTTCCTCCAGGGTAGATTGGCAGAGGCCCTGCAGGTTTTTCGCCTTCCTCTGCAGCACGGGGCAGGGGTCGCTTGCTGGAGGATTCTCAGCGATTTGAAGTCTTTAAATCATGATTTGGGGACTTCAACTGCTGAGTCAAGGGAGAGAATTCTTCCAGGAGTGGGTGGGTCAGCTTTTGTTGCCCGCATCATGTGAGAGGTCAGACTAGATGATCATAATGGTCCCTTCTGACCTTAGAGTCTATGAGGTTTGTGCCCAGCTTCCTAACAGTCTGCCCTCAGATTGGTACTCACACTCTTGTGTCACTGCAGGCAGTGTTACAGGGCCCTGAGAGGCCAAGACTAGAGTTCCAGGAACTGAGAAACCCCATGTGAGGATTACAAGAAATAATAATAAACCATCACTAGTAGCCTTCTACAGTACTGATAATCAGTAACTCTTTACACAGTGTCAAGTATCAGAGGGGTAGCCGTGTTAGTCTGAATCTGTAAAAAGCAACAGAGGGTCCTGTGGCACCTTTGAGACTAACAGAAGTACTGGGAGCATAAGCTTTCGTGGGTAAGAACCTCACTTCTTCAGATGCAAGTGAGAAAACTACAATGCATTGGTGACCTCCCAGAAAACACCATCTTAGCCACCATGGATGTGATCCATCCTGCTTACTGTCAATATCAGGTTTGAGGCATGAGCCGAAGCAAAATATGACAACAGGCTTATTTCTGCAGGTCTGACTTGTTTACATTACCACTTTCAAGTAAACACTAAATATAAAGATTTATAAAAAGCAATAGAGGGTCCTGTGGCACCTTTGAGACTAACAGAAGTACTGGGAGCATAAGCTTTCGTGGGTCAGAACCTCACTTCTTCAGATGAGGTTCTGAAGAAGTGAGGTTCTGACCCACGAAAGCTTATGCTCCCAGTACTTCTGTTAGTCTCAAAGGTGCCACAGGACCCTCTGTTGCTTTTTACAGATTCAGACTAACACGGCTACCCCTCTGATAAAGATTTATGTTTGTGTGAAAGGGATTTTTTTAGTTCACAATATAAAGAAATTTGCATGAAGGTGTCTTGTTTCAGCAACTCTTTGACTGGAAGCCAAACACTCTGGCTATCAAGCTATCAAGCTATGAAATTTGGCCCTTTTACAGAAACTCTTTAACAATTTTTTAAGCACAACTTACCTGTGAGCAGACACCGTGCTTCTTGCTGTTCAGCACCAAAATACAGTATTGATTTGGTCAAGAGAAGTTCTGGGTGCTTATCTGTCAGTCATGGTCATGGCCCATCACTTTGATACTGCAAGTGATGCTCGGCAGCCCCCATCATGCCCGAGCAGCTCTCCTATTTGGGATTCAGTGTCTCAACCAAAAGTTGCTCCAATGAGCTCCTCTTGTCATCAAATCAGCCATTGACAACTTATTGTTTCCTTTGGAGTCACTGGTCCTCAGGTAGTGGCAGAATAAATTCCACATATAGTTTAGGGTAGTTGTATTATTATTTATTATTAGTGTATTGCAGTAGTGCCAAAATTCCCCCACTGAGTTCAGAGTCTCATGGTGTGTTGTGTTAGGCACTAGATATGCTGTTATGGCAGGTGCCACTAGGTGTCCAAGTTCTTTTTATTAAGAACATAAGCAGGTTTTTAGGCTTGGGGAGACATGCTGTGTTAATGTTTTGGGTTATGCAAGGTTTTGTGTAGAGGTAGCTTTGGGAGAGAGGCAGCTGTGCAAGAGCTCTCTGCCTCTGGCTCCGATTACAGTCCATTCTTGAGTCAGAGTTTCTCCTTGGGAAGTGCTGGGCTGAGATCTCTGAAAGAGAGGCCTGCCTTGTGTGCCATATGACCATGTCATTCCAGAACTGGTGTATATGTGTAAATGGAACAAGTTATACTTAGAATTCACCCAGATTTTATGTCTCTAATTTCTCCTCCAACCTGCAAGGCCCCAAACGCCTGCTACTGATTGGCTCATGGTAACACTAGTGTGAGAATGGGACATTGGTATAAGAGGCAAGAACAAAAATACACACAGACAGTCATTACCCTGAAGACATTACAGTCTAAATAGATCTGACATACGAAGAGTGGAGGGGAAAGAATAATGATTGTTCCTATTTTTCAGAGGGAAAATTGAGACCCATAAAATGACTTGTCTAAAGTCACCCAGGGAATCTGTGGTAGAGCAGGAACAGAACACAGATCTCTTGCATGCTACTCTAGGGCTTTAACCACAAGACCTGCCTTTCGCTTACAGAGCTCCACTCATTCTCCTGTGCTTCCTAGTTTCAGAATGTGCTCTTCTCACAGAGATGGCCTCTGTTTTATATGGTTAAGGTTTTTAAAGTAGAGCTACTTATCAATCTGAGTTTATTCATCTGAGCCAGTACTATTGATGAATTTTCTGACCATGATACACATTGTGATTTGCTATCGTGTGTCAGAAAAATTCAGAAAGCTCTGATTACCAACCACACAAGACTGAAACAAACCTATGAAGACTACAAAGAGCTGTGGGGAAAAAAAACTAAATCCAGACAGGGCTGTCCAGAGGTGGAGGATAATCATTTCCCAGACATTTTAGAAATGTCAGGTAGAATTTCCAGGATTTTTGAGGTTTCAGAGGGGTAACCGTGTTAGTCTGTATCAGCAAAAACAATGAGGGGTCCTGTAGCACCTTAAAGACTAACAAATTTATTTGGGCATAAGCTTTTGTGGGCTATAACCCACTTCGTCAGATGCAGGATTTTTGAAGTTTCTCATACATTTCAAAGGCAAAATTCTATTCACTTAGAATAAGAAGAGCATTCATCTGGAATTCTGCACTAGTGTATCAAAACATGTATTGTTATGGGAGATGTGCACCAAAACCACATGACCTCAAATATATATGATTGTTTGCCAATAGCTGTACACACCCTGGTACTCTAAAACCCAGCATCAACTTCAGTTGATTAGGGAAATGGATCAAGGGATAGTAGCATCTCCATGATTAAGTATGCATGAAGATTTACAGTTAAATCAGGACTCTTTAGTTTACATTGACTGTTTTGTTATACACAAAAATCAAAGTTATTCCTGCCTCTGATCTCAGAAACGATGGACTCACATGTCCTCTATCATTCCCAATGATTCCTCTGAAATCCTTGTTATCATAGAGACTCATACTGCCTTATACAGGATGATGTTGAAAATTTCACGATTTTTAAGCCAGATTTCCATACCCAGATGCGGCCTTCAGGTCAAAAAGTTTGCCCACCTCCACTGTAGACAAACTAGACTCTGAACTGTAGCAAGAGTCCAGGGGCAGGCGAGAGGTCAAGGGTGGGTGGTCAGAGTCCAGGAACAAGCCAAGTCAGTATCAAAGCCAGTGTCCACATAGAGGCTGAAGGTCAAAGGCGAGTAGTCAGAGGGTCTGGGGAGGATCAGGAAGCAGATGCAAGGCATCTCCAGAATCTGATGCACTGCAAGGCAGCAGGAGGGCTTCTGGCCAGGTGTTGCTGTTGCACAGACTGATCTGCAGCTCTAGTGGGGTTGATGGAAATACCTGAGCCTGGGGGTCACCTGACCCAGGCTCTGTTTGGGGATTGGTCGTTGTTGCATGTCTGAGGACTGATCAGTGCAGGCACTGTTAGAAGAGCAGTCCTGCTTTGGCTGAGAGTTTGGCTCACAAATGGTCTATCTAGCCCAGCATCCTATCTTTCGACAGTGGCCAATGCCAGGTGCTTTAGATGGCTGCATTTTGCTTGTGCCAGGCATGCAGAGGAACAGGATCTCACCTGTTCTGAGCCTGGCCCAGCTGCCTGGGAAGGGGCTCCCCCTACAGCCTCCCTGTAGTGATGGGCCTACTCTGATTGAGTCAGACCATAGAATATCAGGGTTGGAAGGACCCTCAGGAGGTCATCTAGTCTAACCCCATGCTCAAAGCAGGACCAATCCCCAGACAGATTTTTGCCCTTGACCCCTAAATGGCCTCCTCAAGGATTGAACTCACAACCCTGGGTTTAGCAGGCCAATGCTCAAACCACTGAGCTATCCCTCCCCCTCATCCTGCAGTTGATATGTGCAAAGTCCAGCCTGACTGGTTGAGAGATGAGTGGGCAGGACTTAAGGGACCTTGTACTCATCCTGAATTCTTATTGATCAGTAGAAGGGGTTCGGGGAGCTGCATAAGGAGGAACCTTACTGCAAATTTTATTCCTCATTGGTCAATGGCAGAGTTTTGGGGATTGACAAGTCTGGGCCATTCTCAATGTTGACTGGTTTTCTCTGAAGGGAAAGCAGTGGGGTTACGCACGAAGACCCACCCAACACTGATTACTCATTGGCTAAGGGGTGGGGCCTGGAACAGGGCCTAGGGTAGAATTTTTGGCTCATTCTCAATGCTAATTGGTCAGGGAGAGTGGCTGGTGCATAGCACCACCTGTCAGATCAGATGTGACGAGTCCTGTTCACTCCATGATCCCCCATTTCTCTCTCCTGAAGATTGCAGGGTTGTCATCTCACAGATGCTGGCTGCGCGGATCTCGCCGCTGTTCTCAGAACCAACCAGAGCCTGACAAAGCTGGAGCTGAGTGATAATGAACTGGGAGATGCCGGCGTGCAGCTGCTGTGTGAGGGACTGAAACAAAACTGCAAATTACAGAGTTTGTCGTAAGTAATATTTGGGTTCCTCTGTGAGTTTACAGATGTCCTTTATGTAAACAAGCTCAACAGGATGCATGGCTGGTGACTGCTCCTGGCAGCTACAGGGAGAAGCTGAGATTTCAGGGTCTCCAGCATGTGTCAGTGGCTCACAACATGCACTGGCATGTTTGGAAGATGGAAACTAAGTAAAGCTGAGCCCGCACCCGACAATTACCTCCAAGTCGAGGGCCCACGGGGACAAAGACTGCAGTTCATTGCAGATTCTCAGGGTTTAACGTGTGACTATGGGTTTTGGATTTTGCCTCCAGACTCTGCCGCTGTGGAGGAGCATGTTCTAGCTATAGGAAAGTCACTAGGTTTAAAAACATGAGGTATTGCCTCCCACATGAGCAAGGCTGTTGTGATTGTTGCCACACATAGCCTCCTTGAGCAGGTGTTTGTGGAGGGGATTAGGGTGTTTTTGTCCCTGTTGTGCCCCTCTCAACACCTGCTGTTAAAGTGGCTGTTTCTAATGTCCCTCCATTTTTAGGAATGAGCAGCTGAGCAAAGGTCTGGTAAGATCTCTAGCCCTATTAGGAAGATTCCTTTGGGTTGTAAAGCCCAGAGGTTCATCCTGTCTTATCCTTTTGTAGGCAGCTCTATATGATATTAAATAGTGCTTCCAAAGTATTTAAAGTGTCTCTGAAGTATAGGATTGGGGAGTGTGACAACACTGTGTTTGTTGCCACTGAAGAGATGGCCTATTATTGTTCTGGGAGTCTGACACATTTGGTTTATCAGTGTGCCAAGAAGAGGCAGGCTGCCCCTGGTGACCCCATGCCTGGCAATATGGGCAGTTCTGAGGGTAAAGCACAGAGTGGGGTGGCTGTGGCAGGGACTGAGTGCCACCAGGCTTCAGATATCTCTGGGGATGTTGGTTCTGGGGGGTAGTACCCCCTTTACACCTGGACGGAGATGGTATTACTGGTTTTGTGGTTCCTGATTCAGTGGTCTCTCAGCCTGAGCCTGTCTGAGAAATGGAGGCTGAGCCTGTCACTGTGATTTCCACGGCTTTGGCTGTGGATTCGGGCTTGCTGGCAAAACTCCAGAATAAAAAACAGCCAGTGATGGCCCCAATGGATTAACTGAGTCAGTGCAGTCGGGGAGCACATGGTGGCTGCGGGTGCTGCTGAGAGTCATTCTTTGGTTGGAGGCATGGGGAATTCTCAGGTATTAGTTTTGCCCCTCAGTCCCAGCAGCCCCCTCCCTCCGGTCTCTCTGAGGTCCCCCCCACACTCCGAGGTCAGTAGTGACTCTGAATCTGAGTGTGTGGGATGACAAACTCATGGATTCTTTGGGTGCTGAACTCCATGACAGGGAGGGTTGGGGAATACAGCCTGGATGCTACTAGTAGGTTTCTGGATGAGGCTAAGGGGAAACGTGGTGTAAAAGTGGCAGATTGGTTTCCTGATCTTAATCTATTTTTATTGTCTGCTCAATGTACTATGAGATGTGTATCAGTGTCTGAGTTTTTCAGACAAAATTGGTATAGAATGAATAAAGTGGTCACCAAATCACGTGTCTCTTTCACCAATGGAAACGTTGGGAATTAATGAATATAGTGGTGATTTTTTTTCTTATTTTTTCTGATGAGTACTGATCTGAGGATTACTTTTGTATCTGTCTCTCTGAATGTGAGTGCGCACAAGGATGTTAACAAATATAGGGCTCTTTTTGAGCTCCTGTCCCGGAAAAAAGTAGACATTTCATTTTTGCAAGAAACGCACACAGATGCAGGCAACCAGATTGATCGGCTTGCAGAGGGGAGGTTTTCTGAGTTGTGATTCCACTGCAAGTGCAGGGGTTGCCATTCTCTTTGCGGACAGGGTAAAGTTTGTTTCAGTGATCTTTCTCTGACACACACACACACGGGAAGGGGAAGTGCAGGGGGACCTATCTCTCATTCACCACCTCCTATAGCACTGAGTATCAGTTACTCTGTAAACAGTTGTCCCTGAAGACTTGATTTTGCTCCATCTTGAAAACAGTAAAAGTTTTGCCACTGAATTGGCCCAACTGCCTTTCTGTCATGACAGGGAGCTCACTCAAATTTCAGTGAGTGACAGTGTGACCCCGTGCACCAGGTTACAACACCTAGATCAGAGAGCTAGCCAGCCCTGCAGGACTGAAGGAGCAGGAGCCACTGCTGCGGGGTGAGTGCATGGTGGGCTGTACACCCCCCAGCGCCTCTCATCCCCCCACCCCCAGGGCCAGGACATGATTCACCCCCCCCACCCCATCCCCGGTCAGGGTCTCCCATGCAATCCTTTGACACATTCTGGCAGGTTGCAGTGCTCGGAACATAGGATTTATACAACAAATACTTAAAGTGAGGAGTTACTGTACAGCACTTAAGTCGTCCCGGTTAACGTTGTTTCATTGTTACGTTGTGATCAATTAGAGAACATGCTCATTTAAAGTTGTGCAATGCTCCATTCTAATGTTGTTTGGCAGCCACCTGCTTTGTCTACTGCTTGCAGGAAGAGAAGCCTATTGCAGCTAGCTGGTGGGGGCTTGGAACCAGGGTGGACCGGCAGCTCCCCTATCAGCTCCCCGCTCCCCTAAGTTCCCTGTGCTGCTGCCACCCAGCAGGCTAACCAACCAAGCTTCACAATCATTGTTTGTTTAAAACTTATACTCTGTGTGTGTGAGTGTGTGTGTGTATATATATATATATATATATAGTCTTTTGTCTGGTGAAAAAAAAATTTTTCCCTGGAACCTAACCCTGTCATTTACATTAATTCTTATGGGGTAATTGGATTCGCTTAACATCGTTTCACTTAAAGTCATATTTTTCAGGAACATAACTACAACGTTAAGTGAGGAGTTACTGTATTTTAATATTTGCTGCATTTAGTACATATCATGTTAATGTGGATAGTCTATATCATGGGTTAGAAATATATACTAAGCCAGACATTTTTGTATTAAAGTTATTTACTGGGTTGTGACAGACCATCAAGGTTTACAAATGGGTCCTGAGACCAAAAAGGTTGAAACCCACTCTTTTAGCTCAGCCAGGCTCCCATGGCTTCTAGACTCCTGGTTCCCCGTCAGCTCTAGTGGACTGATGGTGAGTCAGGAATCTAGAAGCCTTGGGAACCTAGAAGCCCTGGCAACAGTGACTGAGCCAGGAGCCTTAGCGGTAGGGAGCCGGGGCTTCCGGAGTTTCCAACTCTGCAGCGGGGAGCCAGAAGCTGATCCCTATCTCGAGCTGGTGTTCTCAGGGCTTGCAGGTGCTCAGCTGGTGACTTCCACCAGCTTATCAGCAAACACAGACTTCTTGTATCTCATTTTTATTTAATTTAAATTATTTATGTACAGATTATAACAAGTTTATGCTTTAACACAGGATGTTATAATTCTAATTTAAATGTTTATTTTTAAAAGCAAAATATATTTAATTTAATTTAAATTGGATTATTTAATCTGATTTAAGTAAAAAAGTCAGACAATGTCTGTGATTATTTTATTAAAAGAAACATTAATTTTTCTCCACCCTGCTTACTGTCAATATCAGGTTTGAGGCATGAGCCAAGGCAGAGCATGACCGTAGGCATATTTCTGCAGGAATTGCTTGTTTATGTGACCACTTTCAAGTAAAGACTAAAAATAAAGAATTAAGTTTGTGTGACAGGGATTTTCTTTATTTACAGTAGAAAAAAGTGTGCATGAGGAGGTCTTCTTTCATCAAATCTTTGATTGGAAGCCAAACACTCTGGCCATTGAGCTACCAAATTTAGCCCTTTTACAGAAACTCTTCCACAATTTACCCATTGTAGTGGGGTGGCTGCCCCACTCCCTGAATTTGGACTGCAGCAGGCCAGTGGGCCTGTGCAGACAGGGAGCCAATCAGGGAAGGCCTTATAGGGAGCCAATCAGTGCCCAGATTAGAGGGAGTCAATCAGGGCTAGGCTCAGCCCTATAAGAAGGCTGCTCAGGAAAGGAGCAGGCAGTCTGTCCCAGGTCTTTGACAGGGAAAGGTCTGTCTCCAGGCTGGGAGACTAGTACCTGGGACAGCACAGTGTTGGGCAGGCCCAGGGGAGCAGAAGGTAACTCCAGTCCAGAGTCTATCAGGCTGCAGGCCCTGAAGGGAAGGGCCTAGCCGGTGCTAGGGGCCGAAGGGGAAGCGGACCAGGGACGTGGACAGACGGAGGGCAGGACGGCTGCCACTAGAGGGTCCCTGTGTTGGGACCCAGAGTAGTGGGTGGGCCTGGGTCCCCCCTATTCCCCTTTGCCTTGCACCCGGCCGACTGAGCAGCCATCTAGAGCTGCACCAATGCCCTCCCAAGAGGGGAGTGACTTTGAGGGTGCAGTTGGCCACATCGGCCAGGATGCAGAGAGGCAGCTGATTGATTTCCCCCCCCCCCCGGGGGGGGCAAGGATGGACTAAGGGGCACTGCCGGAGGACGTGGCTCGAAGAGGATGCTGTGAGCTTGGGAGCAACGTGGGTCCAGACACGCCAACCGAGGGTGAGATGACAGATGGGACACCACTAGGAGGGGGCGCACCACTGGACAGAGCTAATTCCTGAAACAACCAGTAGGATGCGCCAGGTGGTGAGTCCCAACCCCGTCACACCATGAACAGGTTCTGCGCATCTCACTGTTGAGCACCAAATACAGTATTGATTTGATAAACAGATGTTCCAGGTGTTTGTTCCTTAGTCATGGTTCGTGACCCACGAGTTTGATAGTCCAGGTGAAGCTCATTAGCCACCATTATGTGGGGGGGGGGGGTCTCCTGTTTGGGTTCCAATATCTCAATGAAAAGTTGCTCCAATGAGCTTCTCTGTTCATCCAGTCAACCACAGACAACTCAGGTGGTGGCAGAATAAATTCCACATTTTGTTTACAATAGTTGTAGTAGTATTATTTATTAGTGAATTGCAGTAGTGGTGAAATACCTTGGCTGAGATCAGGGCTTCACTGTGCTAGGCACTGGACATGCTGTTATGACAGGTGCCCCCAGGTGGCACTGTTACAGGTGTCCAAGTTCTTTTTGTTTAAGTTCTAAGCAACCTTTTAGCCTTGGGGAGACATTCAGCATTTTGGTTATGCAGGGTTTGTATAAACATAGCTTTGGGAGAGAGGTAGCCGCATGAGCATCAGAAGAGTTACAGGCAGTGGTGAGCTGCAGCCAGTTCGCACAAACCAGTTGTTATAGTTTGAAGCGGTTTTTGAACCGCTTGTTAACTGGCTTTCCTGCGAGGGAAGCTTTGATGGGCTACGGCTGGGAAGCATGTAATTCCTCCTCCTGGCTGCCGGGGGGCGCTGTGCTTCGGGAGCCACGTGGGCTGCCTCCTGGCTCTGTTGCTGCTGCCGCTCCTCGGACCTCTGGCCCTGGGGCTCCTGCTGCTGCCTGGTGTATCCCTGGCTGCTCCGCTGGGCTTGGCCTGTGTCCTGCTGCTCCGAGCTGTTGTCCCCGTGTGACTACCTCTCATATTGCCTGCAGCCAGCCCCTGCCTGCAGCCAGCCCGTGTCGCACCCCCTGCCTCCAGCTAGCCCTGCCCCACACCCCTGTCTGCAGTCAGCCCCACATCCACTGGTGCCCTGCAGTTCCCAGGGCAGTAACCCTGCACACCTGCTTCAATGAGGTGGGCAGGGAGCAGCTGGGACCCACACATATGCATGCCCTAGGGTGACCAGACAGCAAGTGTGAAAAATCGGGACGGGGTGGGGAGGTAATAGGAGCCCATATAAGGAAAAGACCCAAAAATTGAGACTGTCCCTATAAAATCTGGACATCTGGTCTCCCCACCACTCCCTGGGGGTGTGCTAGGGACCCACACATGTGAAACGGAGCTCATTTCTAATTCAGGCCCATCTTTTAAAAAAAGAACTTTAGGTAGGGTTAACATACATCCGTATTTTCCTGGAGATGTCAGGCTTTTTGGTCCTTAAATCGCCGTCCAGGCCCGGGAAAATACGGACGTATGGTAACCCTATTGGTACAAAAAATACATACTGTGGCACATCCCTTAAATCAGAACTTTTTATAGGAAACTGGTTGTTAAGATTTTAGCAGCTCATCACTGGTTACAGGTACACTTAGAGTGTATCCAGACTCCTTGTCACTGATTTCTCCTCTTATCTGCAAGGCCGTGGACACTTACTACCACTCGGCAGAGGGGTAAGACCGAAGTCCGAATCGGACACTGGTGTCAGACGAAGGAGCAACAATACACATAGACAGTCTCTGCCCTGAAGATCCTACGGTCTAAATTAAATGGCAAAAAACTTCATTAACACAGTTACGGTTGCCCAGTGGTAGCTCATGCCCTTCCAGAATGTTGAGTTCAGCAAAAATCAAATTTTAGAATTAAGGTAAATGTCCATGCATCCTTAACTCCTCACCCCCCAGGGCTGGCAAAATGTTCATGATAAGTGTGGCTCTATTGAATGATGGATGAATAAATTCCAGCAGTTGGGATAGCTGGGATTGTGATATGAGGGGATTTGAGTCTGCGTCTGTTTGTGTTATCAAAGGAAAGAGATGTATGTGTACCTTGAGGTTTCAGTCTGGCATCATTTCAGTGCAGAATTGAGTAGGTCGTGTTGGTAGCAGGGCACTAGGATCTTCTTGCCATGGGTATTGTCAGTAGCGAGGTGGGGAATGTGAGTGCAGTCTGTAGATTGAATGATAGGTAGGGGAAGGCATAGTGTTAGGGTGTATCCTGTGTGCAAGTGTAAAGGGATTGGAAAAGGGTGTGAAGTGGTTAAACTTTACTGTGTGGTATTCTGTCAGGACAGTAGGCCCAGTGTTTGAGTGTAAGGCAAGTGCAGGTAGAGTATCTGCATCACAATGAAAAGGCGGAATGCAGAGTTAAGGTTGCGTGGGTATTTCTCTTAACTCTGTGCTTCCTGTTTTGAGAAGTTTGAGTTTTGCTGAACTCAGCCTTCTGGAAGGGCACGAGCTATCATCAGGCAGCCTTGACTCCACGTTATCTAAGTCAGTGTTTCTCAAACTTGGGCTGCCACTTGTTCAGGGAAAGCACCTGGCGGGCTGGGCCGGTTTGTTTACCTGCCAAGTCCATGGGTTCAGCCGATCGCGGCTCCCATTGGCCACAGTTCACCGCTCCAGGCCAACGGGGCTGCAGGAAGCAGCGGCTAGTATGTCCCTCAGCCCGCACCAGTTCCAGCAGCTCCCATTACCCTGGAGCAGCGAACCGCAGCCACTGGGAGCTGCGATCGGCCGAACCTGCAGACGCGGCAGGTAAACAAACTGGCCCAGCTTGCCAGGGGCTTTCTCTGAACAAGCAGTGGCCCAAGTTTGAGAAACAGTGATCTAAGTTACTTGCCACTTAATTTACTAATTTTTTAAACAGAGAAATGTTTGGTGGTTGTCATCTAGGTTTGCTATGCTATTGTGGCTAGGTAATAATAAAAAGACCTAGCTTTTTTATAGTGCTTTTCATCAGTAGCTCTCAAAGATCTTTACATCATTTATCCCCATTTCACAAATGGAAGATGGAGGCACAGAGAGATGCAATGGCTAACCCAAGCTCACTCCATGCCAGTGGCAGAGCTAGGAATAGTCCCAGTCCAGTGGTTTTTCCACAAGGCCACATAGTTGCTTTGTGAGCCCTCAGTGATCCTCTGCCTCCTGTACACTTTGTTATAGCGGAAAGGGGATAATGGTCATGCTTTGACATGTTTGCAATGTGCTGCTAACAGGGCCAGTGAGAAATCTCATCCGTGCTCTATGGCTCAAAACTTTGACAGTTTTATTATATGCTTCCCATGCCCAGCTTCTCACCCCAGTCTCAACAGTGTGTTATTGGTGTTTGCTCTGAACATGCCTCTTCTAAACTGCCCACCCAGAGGGGCAGGGCTTCCCCAATCCTGGCACACATGGAGGGAGCAGGACTCAGACACGCTTAGAAATGCAACCCCTCAAAAACCTGGCTCACATGACTGGGTAGGAATGGGGTCAGACACCCCACATCCTGGCACATACCGAAGGGAACAATGTGGGGGTGACAGGCACCCCTCCCCCATCCCCTCCAAGCACCCTGCCATTCACCCCTATGTGTCCTTCCCCCTCACCTGAGATCTCCAGCCCCCTCACCTCCTCTGCCACCCATCCCCATTTATCCCCCTCCCTCAATGCAGCCCCAAATCCCTCTCACCTTTATTCCCCCCACTTCTGCACCCCTAAAATGCTCTTCACCAGCAAGCATTCATGTAACTAATTCCCCAAAATAGCACTCTCCTCCGACACACATTTTAGCAATCTGCTATCCTGCCATTTCCAAATGTCTCCCCAAGTGGGAGGTCAAACTGATTTGAGGTCAGGATCAAAGGACAACTGACTATTCTGTTGAGCTATCCAGCTGCTGTAGAATAGTAAAGGCTAACAATCCTGTTAACTCTTATGTCTGCACGTGATCAGTTTAATCCATTCAGAGTGACATTTGGAAGGGGAGGCTTCTGATACTGTTGTGATGGGTTGGGTCACAGAAGCCCCCTTGGAAACTGCCACGTGATGCGCTGGGATTACCTCTGAGCCCGTTTTCCCTGGCAGGTTGGGACTTCAGTACCTTGCCTGATTGTGCCAGACACACTAGCCTGCTACAAACATGTCCCCAAAAAGCTGCAGGCTTAACTGAAAACGGCTTAAGAAGTGTTCCTGTCTCCCACACCCAGATACCCAGTTCCCAATGGTATCCAACCCCAAATCAATCCATTTTACTCTGTATAAAGCTTATACAGGGTAAACTCACAAATTGTTAGTCCTCTATAACACTGATAGAGAGAGATGCACAGCTGTTTATTCCACCAGGAATTAATTGCTTGCTCTGGGTTAATTAATAAGTAAAAAAGTGATTTTATTAAATATAAAAAGTAGGATTTAAGTCAGGGGTGGCCAACCTGAGCCTGAGAAGGATCCAGAGTTTACCAGTGTAAATTGCCAAAGAGCCACAGTAATATGTCAGCAGCTCCCCACCCCACTCCCAGTGCCGCCCGCCCACCGGCAGCCCCGCAGATCAGTGACTTCCCCTCCCTCCCTGCACCTCCCAATCAGCTGTTTCATGGCATGCAAAAGGTTTGGGGGGGGGGGCAGGGGGAGGCCCGAGGGCATGGCAGGCTCAGGGAAGGGGGCAGGAAGGGGTGGAGTGGGGGCTGGGCCTGTGGCAGAGCCAGGGGTTGAGTAGTGAGCACTCCCCCAACACACTGGAAAGTTGGTGCCTGTAGCTCCAGCCCCGGAGTCGGTGCCTATACAAGGAGCCGCATATTAACTTCTGAAGAGCTGCATGTGGCTCTGGAGCCACAGATTGGCTGCCACTGATTTAAGTGGTTCCAAGTAATAACAGACAGAATGAAGTAAGTTACCAAGCAAAATAAATAAAACACACAAGTCTAAGCCTAATACAGTAAGAAACTAAATGCAGGTAAATCTCACCCTCAGAGATGTTCCAATAAGCTTCTCTGACAGACTAGACTTCCTCCTAGTCTGGGTCCAGCAATCACTCACACCCCTGTAGTTACTGTCCTTTGTTCCAGTTTCTTTCAGGCAACTCTTTGGGGCGGAGAGGCTATCTTCTGTGCCAGATGAAGACAAAATGGAGGAGTTTCCCAGGGCCTTATATAGTCTCTCTTGTGGGTGGAAACCCCTTGTGTTTTCCTATGCAGAACCACAGCTACAAGATGTAGTTTTGGAGTCACATGGGCAAGTCACATGTCCATGCATGACTCCGTTCTTTACAGGCCGATGCCATTGCTTACATGTTATTTTGAACATTCTCAGGAAAGCTCAGATGTGGATTGGTGTCTCTTAAAGTCCATTGTCCGCTTAAGTGTTTCTTGATTGGGCACTTACTGAGAATAGTCTTTTCTCAAGAAGCTGACCAAATGCTTCACTGAGGCTACTTAAAATCAAACAAGTACATAGCCAATATTCATAACTTTGAATACAAAAATGATACACACCTATAGACAGCATAATTATAACCAGCAAACTACAACCTTTTCATAGACAACCCACTTGGCCTTCTTTGTACAAGACCAGGTGCAACAATGATCTATAAATCACAGCTCCTGTCAATAACATCACAACTGTAATGTAGAGAAGCAAAATATGTTTCAAATAAAGTTTTAATTTGATTTTCTCTGTTGGAGGAACCCTCGAGTGCTGGGCACCCTGGCCACAATGATCTGAGCCCTGGTTTGATCTCTCCCTGTGGGCATGTCCACACTGCAATTAAAAACTTGTGACTGGCCTGTGCCAGCTGACTTGGGCTTGCAGGGGCTGTTTAATTGCAGTGTAGTTTTCCGGGCACTGGCTGGAGCCTGGGCTCTAGGACTTTTGATGTCAGAACTCGGGTTGGCAGCCAGAACCTGGAAGTCTACACTGCAATTAAACAGCCTCAGAACCTGATGCCCAGAGCCCAAATCAGCTGGCAAATTCAGGGGCTTTTTTCTTTCCCAAATGTTCGGGTTCCCCTCCTGCGACACTCTACACTCTGGGAGAGCACCCAGTGACCCACATATTCATCATTTGTATATAATTGTGATATTGCATACAAAGTATGCCATGTGAGGTATTATGAGAAATGTTATGATCTGCTGAAACCCGGATTGTTCCATCTAAATTTGCATATCATTAATATATATGAAGTTATAAGAATTGTGTTGTATAGTTGTCACTAAAATATGCTGTGAGTTTGGGAAGTGCCTAGATACCAGCTCCCAAAAGGCAATAACCAGCGGTATACCGAATGCCCATGTGGGTGTCGAACATCCATTAATTGCATTGTCCAGCAAGGGAGTTACAATTCAGTGACTCACTTGCACAAGGCCACACGAGGCAATTTGCTCAACCTTGCCTGGTGACTCAGCAATGCCCACCAGACATGCCTGAACTTATGTTCTCTAAGCACGTGGACTAAGGGTATAAAACAGAACACGGTAGCTCCATGCTTTTCTTTTTTTCTTTTTCTTTTTTTTTTCCTCTCCTTTCTCCACACCTATGGTGCAAGCAACAAAGACGCACTAAAGATTCCAACAGAGGAGACTGGCACAGGTTTTAAGGGTGAAATTTGTGTATTATGAACTGTAACATCCAGTGGGATGAGAAAACTGCTTGCTTTAAATATTACCTAGCGTCTTATAGGTTTAAGATTCAGACTGTGCACTTATTTTGTTCTCTCTGGTAACTAACTCTGACTTTTTGCCTATCACTTATAATCACTTAAAATCTACCTTTTGTAATCAATAAACATAGTTTAATATTTATCCTTACCAGTGAGTTTGACTGAAGTGCTCAGTAAATCTGCTCAGGTTTCAAAGGCTGGTGTATGTCCACTTTCCATTTAATTTCCAATTAATAAACTTGCATTTCTCAAGAAAGGGTCTTGAGCAGTGCAACACAGTGTATTCCTAAGGTACAACTCTTGAGGCTGGGGGGATTTGGCTGGTGCCTTTCTGTATGATTCATGAGTGGCTCTGGGAGCATTCACACAATCTAGCTGGGTGTGGGGCTCCACATGCAGTTGTGCTGAGAGGTAACAGCACCTGGACTGCTTTGCCTCTTGCCACCAGTAAGGCATTGTGAGAGACACCCCAGAATAGAGAGTAAAGGGGACAGAGCAGTCCCACAGTCACAGATTGTACCTCGGGGTTCCTGTCACTCCTCCCCTTTGGGCAGAGTAACAATATTATAAGGCACATGAGGTGGTGAAGGAGGCTGTGCAGGTGACAGCTCTGGTGGAAGGGGTTTTTCGACATGTGTGCAAGTTTTAGCAGGTGGGGTGGGATCATGCTTGGGTGTGCAGGGGGCTCAGTGTGAGGCCATGAAGGAGGACAAAGACAACTATACTTGCGGGTGGTCCTTGAAGTTCACATGAGCAGAACCAACCTGCTGCCATGGTTACCCACTCAGCTGGCTGGCAGCTCCATCAGGAGCCCAGACTCTGCAGGGGGGTTACAGAAACCAGCAGAACTTCTGCTTTTATAACCTTTCCAGAGACTCTGGAACAAGCCCTGCCAACAGAGTCACACAGTCAACCTCCTTTCAGGGGCTCTTCCCTCCCCGAAACTCTGGGGAACCCCCTGCCATGGGGATCTTCTTCTCTTTGTCTCCCCCGCTTTGATCTCTGGTCTCAAAGGAAGGTGGGTGTGATGATGGCAGTGCTGGGCCTCGCAGCTGCCTCCCCTCCCCAGGCCTGAGGGTCAGAGCTGGGGGCAGAGTTAGGAGACATGTGCATCCTGCAGGGGTGCAGCAGAGCTAGTGCCACGGGTGTGGAGGGGAAGGATCTCCCAGCTCCTGCTCTGAGCCTGGCCCAGCTGCCTGGGGAGGGGGCTCCCCCTACAGCCTCCCAGTAGCAATGGGGCTGCTCTGATTGGGTGTCACCATCCTGGGGCTGATCAGTGCAGAGTGGGCAGGACTTAAAGGGCAACATTTTACCCTTTCTGAATTCTGGTTGGTCAATGTAAAGGGTGAGGGGACGGTGCTTAGGAAGGGAGTCTTACTCCAAACCTCATTGGTCAGTGGCAGACATTTGAAGTGTCTGGGCCATTCTCACCTTTGATTGGTGAAGGGCAAAGGGTGGAGTTTAGACAGGAAGTCCCACCCACTGCTGGTTTCTCTTTGGATAAGAGGTGGTACTTGGGTCAGAGCCTGTAGCAAGACTCATTCTTGATGCTGATTGGTCAGGCAGAGGGGCTGGTGGGTGGGGCCACCTGTCAGACCAGTTGTGACAAACTCCATTCATGCATTGATCCCCCTTCTCTGCCTTTCTCTCTCCTGCAGGTTATGGAAGTGCGGTGTCACAGCCGCTGGCTGTGGGGATCTCGCTGCTGTTCTCCGAGCCAGCCAGAGCCTGACAGAGCTGCAGCTGGGTGAGAATAATCTGGGAGATGGTGGAGTGCAGCTGCTGTGTGAGGGACTGAAATACCCAAACTGCAAACTGCAGAGACTGCGGTAAGAAACAGCCGGCTCCCTTTAGTCTGTGCCTGGTAACACTGATGCTGTGAATTACACTCAGGGTACCAGGAAGGATCACAACATCCTACAGTGCACGTAGTGGGCTCAGGCTTCAGCCCCTGTGGAGCAGGGACAGCAGCTGGGCAACTGCCCTAAGGAGCAGCTAAGGATCCCCCTGACTCAGGGTAATCCTCTGGTAGTAGAAAGCAGGTATTGAGAACTCTGTATCACCCACTTCCTGCATTGCCCTTCCCCATTTATGGGGTGTGGAGGAGCATGTCCAGGGCAGAGTGCATGGTGCTCCACCTCTCCTAGGCCGGCACAGCATCTGGGGTAACTTACAGCAGCCCTAAGGTTCCTCTGTGTTAGACCACAGGTTGTTTTGTCCCCCACCTGGCCCAGGATCAGGGCAGTACAGAGGTGGGTTATAACCCGTTTCTTCAGTCTCATCAGTGCTGAGTGTGAAGTTGGTGCAGCTGAGGACAGAGTCCAGTGGTTTTTAGCAAATCCCAGACGCGGCATATTTTGATGTTAGACAATTATTTTAAGACCAAAAAAACCCCCAACAACCCAGTACCGCCAACTTTAACACATCAAAAATCATGAATTAAACCCCCCCCAAAACCATGAGACTTAGATTTTTTTTTTTTTTTTTTTTAAACTGTGGTGGGTTTTTTTAGTCTACCTTTTGACTTTTAAACTCTGCTCTACTCCTTTGCTAATGTGAGATATCAGGTTGAAAAATCAATCTTTAATGTACACAAAAATTCATGTCTCTCCCTGGTTGCTCAGATAGAGACTGCATTTAATTTCTCCTCATCTATCATGTAGAGGAACTTCTATTGCTTTCCAGTGACCTTCTTGACTTTCTCCCCTCCAAATTTGTTTCCTTGGATAAAAGAGAGGCTGGATTGTAAACTTAAGGACCACTGATCTCCCACTTGCACAAATAACTTACACTACTTGTTAGGGTTGATGAGTTATAGATATATGTATTAAAGAACTAAAAATTTATTCATATAAAAGCTATAAGCCAGGGGTGCGGAACCTATGGCTTGTGGACCGGATCCAGCCCCTTGCTCATTTTCATTTGGTCCTCAGGCCACACACGTTCAACTCGCCCGCTGGGGGCGACACTGAGGTTCTGGGCTTCCACCTGCAGCGGGGCAAGGTTTACAGCTCCAGCCCCATGGGGAGCGCTGAGGCTCAGGACTTCCTGCCTGCAGGACTGGAGCTGAAAGCACTGGCTCATCCCACCACAGGTGGGAAGCCCCGAGCCTCAGCACTCCCCAGCCCCGTGGGCCTGGAGACGCAAGCACCAGCTTGTCCCATATGCATGGGGGGAGAAGCCCTGAATCTCAGCGCCCCTGGCTTATCCCACTGTGGGGGAAGCCCCGAGCCTCCGTGCCCCCTCAGGCAGATGAGTTGAATGTGTGTGGCCCACCATTAATTTTCAGTGGGTCAATGGCCTCTGATACAAAAATGGTTCCCTACCCCTGGTATAAGTGATAAAGTCACAGTAAACATATTATGGGATTGTTTTAGCCTTTTCCAAGAAGCAGCACTCCCCTGATCCCCTAACTACCATGTCTCTGCCAGAGACTAGACTGTGGCCCCCTAAATACTCCTCCTCCTTCCTCCAGACCCTCCTTCAGCCTGCTCCCTTCTGTCCACCACATTGACCTACTATAGTCCATTTTCCTGCACTCCTAAATCTGCCTCCTTCTCCCTCCCCCATTGCCCTGCTCCCCCTCATTCGCTCCATCTACTTTTAGCCCTGTCCTTGGAACACCTCACAGACCCTGTGCCCTATCTACCCCCCCCCCCCAACCAGAGTGGCAGCCATTTTGCCTGTGGGCATGGCTTCCATCTCACTGTAAACAGTAGGAGGTGACAGCCAACTTTATCAAGGGCAGCCCCACTTCCACGGACAGATGGACTATAGGGAAATGGCAGCCATATTGCTGGCTTCAGCCTCATTGGCAGTAATAGGAGATGGTGGCCATTTTGAATAAGGGAAAATGTGCACCTTTCTGCCTTTCATAATGTTTTAAGGTCAGGGTGGGGAAATGTCAGTATTGCAAACTAGTGATTTTAGCACAACTCTTATGTAGTCCAGCCACTAGAGAGGGACAGAGTCCTACTAGGTAAGGATGGGTTACACTAGCACATTCCTTTCCTTAGAAAGGGACTGTCAAGCTGTCTGGGAGGGACTTATGAGTATGGGCACATACCAAGAGACAAGTCACTAACCAAGGTCAGTTTGCATCCTAGCTCTCACATCAAAGGCACTGCCATCTAATCCTACAGTAAGATCTTGAGAAATTCATTACTAAAGGGTATATCTACACAGGAATGTAAGCCCAGGCTCAAGCCTAATTGCCCTTGTGTACACATCAATTGTGTTAATCTAGGAGTCAAACCTAGGGTCCAGGACCCTGCAGGACTGGAGCATCTGAGCCCATTTTAAGCTGGGACCTAGGGTCCAAGCCCTATTTCTTTCCTCTGTGCAAGTGGCCCCGATTTTGACTCGGGTCCCTCCAGATGTAGTTGCCCCAAGTAACTCTGGGATACCTTAGTCCTCTCTATGCAGACAATTGGTGGTGCAGTCTATTGCACTCTATTGCAAACAGAAGCCACATCTCCCTTTGGAAACTGCAGCAGTTGACATCAGCATTAACCCGTCTGTTGAACAGCGGTCTGCCAGTGGACTGTCAGCAAGCTTGCTGGGTTTTCAATGGAGACTGATCAGAAGAAGCTTTTTGCAAAGAGCTCTGCTTCCTGGTCCCAAGATCACAGCCAGATTTTGGTGCACGCTGCCCAGGTGCCCTTGCACAAACAGCCCAGGGGAGGGTTATATGACCCCTAACACCCTGGCTGTTCCCCCTCCCTACAGGGCAGATGCTTGGTCCCCACTCTGCTCTCTGGCCCCCCTGCACTCCCTGGGCTGTGTGTGCAGAGGTGTCCAAGCAGCACGCAGTGTGAGGGCAGTGAGTGAGAGCCAGCCTCAAAACTTCCCCACAGACTCCTGGGGAATCCCTTATCCCTGCTTCCTGGGCTGTGGTGGGATGGTGGAGCACACTGCACCCCAAGCCCTGGGGATACACTTAATTGCTCCATAGCCAGCAGCAGGCAGGCTGGGTGGGGGTGTGTTTTTCCTCTGAAACCTACATTTTATGTCAAACGTCAAAACAAAAATACATAAAAGAACCACACAAAACCACCTTCATTGAACGGCCCACTTTAAAAATTAATTGCAAAGTTTCATTTGAATAGTTTGACAGTCCTGGAGACTGATGTCCTAATTAGCCTCAGAACAGAAGCACATGGGCATTTTCCTGCCAGTGTGACTCTGCCTAGAGGTGGAGAACCCAACTCTCAGATTAGAGGGTAGTTCAATATTTTCACAAGCTGCAGTCATTCTACTGCAACAGCCACCAAAGGAGCTCCTTATAGGCACCTGAATCCCATCAACAGCACCATCACCGTTAGGAAATTGGGCGGGCAGTAAGTAGAGTGCAGCACATTCGTAGGGCTGGAGTGTTGACACTGGAGGGGGAGCGGGTGCTAGGCACTATGGGATTGGGTTACTTTGACTGGGGTCTGTGCACTGCAGTGTGGGTGCCAGAGTCTAGGTTCAAGCACAGGTCAGAAAACTCTTAACCTTGGGTTAAAATGCAGAGTAGTTGCTCAAGCTCAGCGTTTCCAGACAGAGGTCAGGTGACTCCAGTACCACTAACCCTAGGCTTACATCCCTGTGTAGACATACCCCCAGAAAAAGAAATGAGTTTAAGAGGTTAAAGCAGGTAAAGATATGTTTACAGGTGAGTTACAGTCTATAATTTCAAAAGGTAGCAGAGATGAAGGTGATTAAATCACAGAACAGTAACGTGATCCAACTGGTTCCAATTCAGCACAAATGGAGCAGAACTTTAGAAGATGAACATAGCAGGAATGAGGCATATGTGGGAGTGGACACTTATTAGTGGTAACTAAAATAAGAATTCCAACAGTCAAAAGACTAAGAATTTTTTCTTGTGCCCATATTTATAGCTTCTGCTCACAGAAACCACATGAGCACGATGGCCGTACATGGGTTCTTTCTTCATGGCGGGAAAAAGAGGAATGCATTTAGAGACTGATCTTTGATCTCACACACAGTGACCATTTGCTTTCAATGTGCAGGAATTAACACCTTTCTGTTAGCCGGGCCGGATTTCCAATTAGGCACAGTAGGCACATGCCTCGTGGCACTGTCATTCTAGGGGCACCTAAAAATTCAAGGTTTGCTACTCCCAGGCCCCAGCAGGGGCAGGGGAGACTGCCTGGGAGATGGCCCCATGCAGCCTGGCTGAAGCACTCCTGCCAGCAGGGAAGGCAAAGCAGCCCCCTATGGCAGGGGAAGAGCTCAGGAGAGCAACACAGGGGGCCATGCCAGGCAAGTGGGTCCTGAGGCAGTCTGGCCTGGGTAGGCACCACTCCTGTTCCTGCTCCAGCCTGGCTGATCACTGTTCCGAGAGGTCAGAGCGATCCCCGACCGGCCCTGGCCGTGCTTCCAGCTTAGCCCGGCAGATACAGTCACCTCCAGTGGGGCTGGTGAATGTGGCTGCGGGGGAAGGGCACAGGAGAGTGGGTCTCTGAGGGGGTTTGTGGGGTCACTAGGCATTGAGGGAGTTGGGGGGTGCTGGGCATTGCGGGGCTTGTGAGGAGCAGGGAAGACTTGTGTGTGTTGAGTCGCTGGGCAGTTGGGAATCTGTAGGAGTGAGACAGGGTTGGGACTCACCACCGTGGCACCTCCTACTGGTTGTCTCAGGAATTAGCTTAGTCCAGTGGAGCACCCCCTCTTGGTGGTATCTCATCCACTGTCTCGCCCTCAGTTGGCATGTCTGAGCCCACGTCACTCACCAACTCGTGGCATCCTCTTCAGGGCCACTGCCCTCCGGCAGTGCCCCTTAGTCCATCCTCACCCTCTTCCGGAGGAAGGGTGTCAATCAGGTGCCTCTCTGCACCCGGCCAATGTGGCCAACTGCACCCCCAAAGTCACACCCCTCTTGGCAGGGGGTTGGTGTAGCTCTATATGGCCGCTCCTGTCAGCCAGGTGCAAGGCAATGGGGGGGGACCCAGGCCCACCCACTACTCTGGGTCCCAACCCAGGGACCCTCTAGTGGCAGCCGTTCTGCCCTCCTTCTCTCCCTCTGTCTGTCCACATCCCTGGGCTGCTTCCCCTTCAGCCCCTCACACTAACTAGGCCCTTCCCTTCAGGGCCTGCAGACTGGCAGACACCAGAGTTACCCTCTGCTCCCCTAGGCCTGCCCAGCACTGCGCTGTCCTAGGTGCTAGTTTCCCAGCTCAGGAGACAGCCCTTCCCCTGCTGAAGGCCTGGGACAGACTCCTTACTCCCTTCCTGGGCAGCCTTCTTATAGGGCTGAGCCTGGCCCTGATTGGCTGTCTCCAACCTGGGTCCTGATTGGCTCCCAATAAACCCTTCGCTGATTGGCTCCCTGTCTGTGCAGGTCCATTGGCCTGCTGCAGCCCATACTCTCAGGGAGTGGGGCACTACAAGGAGGTACTGGGTAATTGAGGTGGTGGGGCTGTGCGGTTGGTGCTGGGGAGAGGGGGGTGTTCATGGTGCTGTGCAGTTGTGGAGGGCTATAGAGAGGGTATCTGGGTGGGGGGCACTGAAGATGCTGTGCCTAGGGGGACGTAAGGTATAACTCCAGCCCTCTCTGTTCGAGTTCTTAATCTGCATTACAGACAGCTTCTTTCTTGTTTGAGTTACTTGCTTACAGAGGCACATACAATGTAAATATTTGCTATTACATTAGAACAGGGTACAGATAAGTGAAAACAATGCATGCTACAGTCCACCAGATTTTCATGAAGTTTAAATACTAAACACATTCTTATACATTGAACATCTCCTTTGAACGATACTAAAATACCACTCAGCTGGTCTGGCTTCCAGCTATGAGTTTCAGTTCTTAGCTCATGCCTACAACCTAGGCCAGAGCTGGCCCTTGGCTTATCAGTATGACAAGCACCATGCTCTGAACTGGAGCACTGGCTTCTGCTCTACCAAACTGAATGCAGACAGACAAACCCCATTCATCTGAACTGGCTGTAAAAGTAAATACAAGAGTAAATGAAATGTTCCTGTCTTCTTGCAGCCGGGGTGGAGTTGGAGTTCCCACCTGTTTTCAACAGTGTCAGGCCAAATCTGCAGCCCCACAGCAGCTGCTAAAAACTCTTCCCCTTTCAAGAGCTGTGTTACTGATGCCTGTGGGGAGGGAGGGGGTGTGAGGAGCACTTGAGAGCTGAGATCATGCTTCTTCCATAGGGAGATTCTGTGACCTGGATTTTTGCAGTCCCTGCTCCCTGTAAACACTGAGTAGTCCCACAGCGATCAATGGGATGTCCATGTCAGTAAGTGCTCACTGCCCTGAGTAAGGGCTGCACAATCCAGCCCTTTACATCCAAAAAGGACATTGCTGTCCCTGCCCAGAGCTCACAAGGTGAGTGGGGTGTGGGGGGAACAGGCCAGGCTACGGACTGCACCAGCGCTTCTCTCCCCCTTCCCCAAGGGAAGGGCACCTGGCTGGCAGTGAGCTCAGCAGGCCAGGCAGTGACAGTGACACAGATCCTGTGGGAGCATGGCTGGGCTTCAGGGTCTGTGGGCTCAGGTGTTGTGTCTGCAGAGAGAGTTAACACATCCTTTTTCTTCCCTGTTTTCCCCACAGCTTGAAGAAAGAGTATTTAACTGAAGAAATGAGGGCAGAACTGGATGCTGTGAAAGACACAAAACCTGATCTGGTTATACAGATACTGGATTGGTGAGTGGGAGCCAATGCAGCTCTGACCTGGCTGCCCTGCCACTAGCTGAGGGAGCAGCTGGAGAACACCTGCCCCTATTGAAATTGCCATCCCCAGGGACTCCAGCAGCAAATGTCAACATCTGTGGCAGGGGGCTGGGTAGAGATTGTGAGGGCCAACCCTCCTGCATGAAGGCAGGAGGCTTAGGAGTAGGAGCTGGGTTTGCTCTATTCTCACTGTGCAGTGGGGTAGCTGTTTTCAGGGAAAAGTGGGGGGGGGGGCGGGCAGGAGGGAGAAAGGGGATCAGGGCCTAGGGGAGGTAGAGATGCGGGATTATGAGATGGAGGGGTCTGGAAACCTCCCCTTTTCAGTCTGTCAGTGCAGGGGGGAGACTCAAGAACTATCCTTGGGTCCGAAGGGGAACTGTCCTTCTCTTACAATGGTTCATACTATTACGTGTATATTTACAAGGGGGTTGTAATTTTACACAACTCCACAGCTATTAAGTCAGCATTTTTCTGTATCCATCTCTAACAGAGGCTTATCCTGGATGTATATTTGTGTCAGTTTTGCTGGAGTTCAATAAAGATCATGTATCAAGAAATAATTCTGCACTTTTAGAATTTCTGCTAAATGCAAAAGAATTTTCCCATTCTCCAGAGCTGGGGGGGGGGGGGGGGGGAGTCCTCAGGGATGTTTCACAGAAATTTTCTCATGGTCCCAATTTCTTATCCATTCCAGTCAATACTTTCAGAGGTGTGTGCTGGCAAAATGACAGTTTGATTGGCTAAAAGGGGGAGGGGTGTGTTTTTCCTCCCCCCCCCCCCCCCCCATTCTCTGGGTGCTCCTGGCTTTTTCTGAAAAGTGGTGAGGGCGACAAAAAAGGACCCGGAATATCCAGGTGGGAGGGAAGAACAAAGGAGCAGGACAGAGAGATGGCTAAGGACAACACGGTCGATCACCTGGTATTTTAAAAAACCCTAACAGGCGCCCCATGTGACTAGACAGATGTTGCTGCTTTAGTTAAGCCTGGTGCATGACTGAGGAGGGACAAGTGAACAAGCTCACCTCACAACCACTCCCTTGCTCATACAGATACAACACACATGCAGGCCCCATTAGAGAACAATTAAGATTACCCCCCCCCCCCAACACACAGAGTGTGTACTTGTTTGTGGGCTTGACCAGGTAGGAGGAGGACTGAACTTTCTTTAGCTCAGTGCTAAGAAGTGTTAGAAGACTATTGCATTTTGAAAGACGGTTGTTCATGTGGTGGACAGGGAATAATGTAATGTGGGAACCTCTTGACCAAATGAGTCCAAATTTGAACCACAAACTCTACCCTGGACCTTCTACTAGCCTAGCAATTTCCAGGCTTAGCTAATTACACAAGTGGATTTTAAAGCACTTTCAAAGCTCAGCTGTTCATGACAACTGCAATAGAACCACTCCCCCCTCCCCTCCCCTCCCCCCCCGCCGTAATTGAAAAGTGGCCTCAGGGAGAGTCCTAAGCTAGTTCACAAACTGTGAGTGTGGATGAAGATCCATTACATGCTCAGTGGCACCTCTGCAGCTTTCTCATACAGTGCAGTCTTATAAAAAGAGTTGAAAACAACGCAGAAGGGTGAGATATTTTAGGGAGAGTCCCAGGACTCCTGGTGAAGTTATTGGACACAAAATCTGAGCCTCCAGTGCATGTGGAGGTGGATTTTCGTAGGCTCTGTCTGCCTCCAGGTGCTTGGAGGGACAGTAATGCCTGGCTGAGGTGTGACTAGCAATGAGAGTGCAGAGAAGGTGTCACTCACCTGTTTTCAAATGCTCCTCATCTCTCATCCTTCTCTGGGGAATGTGTAGAGCATCTTATGTCTGCTTTTTAACATATTTCTGCTCTCTGAAGAAGTGTATATTTGTTTCCCTCTATACCAAAGGCAACTTAGCTCAGCGGCCATCAATTGGATTTTTCAGTATGTGAATTTGTAGCAATTTGAGCAGGACATGCAGAAGCTTATCCTGTTAAACCTGGACTGGTTGATATGGTAACTCCTCTCTTACAGGACTGGGATGGAGCCAATATGTTGCTGGGTCACAAGGGCCAAATTCTGCCCTGAGTTACATCCGTGCAGCTCCACTGACCATAGAGATTACACGTGGACAAGACCCAGGATCTTCCTGCCAGCGCAGGGTTGTTCCTGCAGAAGCCAAAGGGGCTGCACAGGGGTAATTCAAAATGGAATTTAGCCCTAACACACTCTAGGTGATTCTCCCCTGCACGGCCCCACGTCCATACAGCTGCATCTGAGCAAGGCTGGTGTGAAGATGGGTGTCCAGATCCCGCCCCAGACATGAAGGGGTTAGGGAGCTGCCATGGGTTCAAGTAGCCCTGTGCTGCCGCACCTGCCAAGCATGTCAGGACTGGAGGGACGGTTCAAAGGGGGGAAGCCTGGCTCTGCAGGAGGTGGCTCTGGGAGGAGCACAAACCTCTAGTCCCCAACTCCTCGGGTGAGGCCTGGCCGAGGACAGAGCCTGCTCCCATGACTGCGGATGGTTCAGGCATCCTGAGAGGAAGGTGAGTTGGGCTAGAAACAGTTGTCTCAGGACTCTTTCTGGGGGTGCCTAGAGGACACTGAGCTTGGCTGTGGCTGGCCAGAGGCTCCCTGAAGGAGTCACAGACATGTTGTTGTTATTGTCATCCTCAATCCCTGGAGGTCGAGGATGACTCTTCCACGGGTTTTATAAAAGTTGTTCCTGTGAAAGAAGCCCGCGCGTAAGTAGTTTAATGTAGGGGAGCCATTGCACACCGGCAACCACACAAATCTTGGCGGAAGAGGCACCTGTGTCCGGTGGCAAGGAAGTCCAAGACAACCAGGGGTTTCTCCTCCATTGCATCCTTCATCTGCCTACCTTGCTGTTGAGGGATGATCCAGCTTCATCTGCCGGTTCTGCTGTTAAGGTCTTTGTAGGGCTGAAGGGACCTCAAGAGGTCATCCAGTCCTCTCCCGCACTGGGTCAGGGTTAATGGGGGGAAGGCCCATGACACATTTGGGACCAGCTGTTTGCTTTTCTTGGAGTTTTATCCTTCTCTGGGCCTAGAAGGGGTTAGCTTCCGTGGAACCAGTCAGAGAGGCGAGTTTCTGTCTCAGCCTGTACTGCTGACAGCCTGGTGCTGGCTGACAAGGGGCTGGGTGAGTATAAAACACCCTTGTATCCCAAGGGGGCGCTGTGGAGGGACCATGCTCTGGACAGACATTCATTTCCTGGTTTTTGGTGCTGTCACACTTTGCTCCTGCTTTGCTCTGAGCAGACAGTGAGTCCTCTTCGTCCAGCTGGGGTGACTCTATGGGAGTAGGAAATGGAAATGGTCACACTGCCTGGCGAGTTATGGGTGTTTGACCCCATCTCCCATAACTGCCTATGGCTCCCAGAATGCGTTGCCTGATTTCTCACAATCCATTGCTGTGCCAAGAATTGTGGTATAAGTACCCAGAGGGCATCGAAACTGCAAAGATAGACCCAGTTCTGTGGATACAGGGTAAAACTCGATACAGGGTAAAACTGCCCTGTAGTCAGACAGCTAGTGTGGAAGCAACGTGCCATGGCACCCTGCCCTGGCACCATCATTGCAGCACTTCTGGGTACTACAAACCCTTTGGAGTTACAAAGCAGCAGCTCTTCCCTCTCTGCCTGTCCCTGTCATCCAGTGCTCCATGTGGCCAACTGGGTGCCCATGAACCAGCAAACAGCTGCTGTACGTCCTCCTGGGCTCCAGAAAGGACTCCCCATTGGGCTTGTCTGCCCCATGCCTGATCACACCTGCTCAATTCCCTCTTGTATCTCCCTACCACTCCCTTGCTGGTCTGGCCTCTTCAGCTCCTCCTCATTCTCATCCTGCTGCATCAGCTCCTCTTCCTGCCTCTGCTCCCCTGCCTCCTGGAGCCCACACCCTGCTCCCTGCCCCATGTGCACTGGCTCCCTGGCATCACCTCCCTCTTGGTCAGTATCTATATCCACACACCTGCATGTGCTGCTTGAAACATTTCCCTTTCCCTTCTCAGTATTGACTCCATCCCCCTCCCCCACTTCCACTCCCAGCTGCCACTGATTTCCATTCTCTGTGACATTGTTCAGGAAGGAGTAAATTCAAGTCCCTGTGGGGCAAGGCTGTGAGCAGTGGCTGATTCCTACTGCCAGCCCTTAACACACAGCAGGTGGGGACTCCAGCGCTGAAGTTTAATCACATGCTGTTTGTGATGTAATTGGCTCAGAGACAGAGTTAAGGGAAGAGGGTGGAAGGTTCACACATGGCTGTCAGCTACCTGTGTGTTCCCCTCACCGTGGGGCCTGGCGTGACTTAGAGAACCTGCAGCGCTGCTCTAAGTAGTGCCCGGCTGCCTGTGACTCCAGTGGGATGTTCCAGCAACCAGGGATCGCCAGGGTCAGCTGAACTCCTGCCTCCCCTCCTTTCCCTTGCTCTCAGCCCCTGCACTGGGGACAGCAGTGGGGTGAATAGGAGCCACGGTGCCAGCTCTCAGGCACCTGGGGATTCTCCAGTGCAGGGGAATCCTCAGGAAGTCAGCTGAGCAGCTCTATAGCCTCTATGTAGGGCTGGCTCCAGCTTTTTTACTGCCCCAAGCGGCGAAGAGGGAGTGAGGGACCCGCTGCCAAATTGCCGCCGAAGACCCAGATGTGCCACCCCTTTCCATTGGCCTTTCTGGCTCATCCTTTTCATGGCAGACAATTTAGGGCTTGTCCGTAATCCCACTGGCCAGAGCTCAGCCCTGTCATCTCTGGTGTCCTCCTGTCACCCAGCCTTAGCAATTGCCTCTCACCTCCTGCTTGCAGGCTGCTCCACCCCACATGTCCTGGTGCTGCTGCTCCCAGCCCGCCAGCCACAGCCTGCTTCCCTGATCAGCTCTCACCTTCCCACCTGCCTCCTTGCCCTGGCTCTCAGGATACCACTGCCCGGCTTTTTGTCCTCGCTGCCTGCAGCCTGCTGCTCCCTCTCACCCACACTGGCCATCTCTCTCTCCCGGCCTGATCCCTTCTGTCCACAGGATGTCACATCTCTTTCCTTGTCATTCTGTTTAACACAGCGCCCCCTACTGGTGAGAGGCTAATCTAGGTCCGTCCTCTATCAGAATAGCCTAGGATTTCGTCTTTTCTCTTCATACCATTCTAGAGGGGGCAGTATCCAGTAGGGAACCAGCAGGTCATTACAGGCTATTGTTAGGATTACCCCACCTACTAGAAATAGCCCCTCAATCTACCTTTCCCTTCAACTCATCTGAACAATCGCATATAGAACACATAGTAACTGACACAATACCTGCACATGGTAAAGTATTCCCTCCAGGGCTTGTAGTGTTTAAGTCGTGAGGGTGTGTTTCTATTGGGGTCCCACAGTTCTTGGCCCTATGCTTTGTAACATTTTTATCAATGACCTGGCAGACAACATAGTATCACTGATAAAGTTTACAGATAACACAAAAATAGCAAAATGGGAAATAATGTAGAGATTTAGAGCACAAGTCACTGCTACAGAGGGATCTGTCTTGCTTGGGAAATTGGGCGCAAGTGAACAATATGTGCATTTTAGTACAGACCAATAGAAACGTGTACCTCTAGGAACAAAGAATGTAGGGCACACTTACAGGGTGGGGAACCCTATCCTGGGAAGCAGTGACTCTGAAAAAGACTTGAGGGGGTACAGTGGATAATCAGCTAAGCATGAGCTCCAGGGCGATGCTGTGGCCAAAAGCGCTAATGGATGTATAAACAGAAGAATCTCGAGTAGGAGTCGAGGTTATTTTACCTCTGTATTTGGCTCTGGTGTGACAGCTGCTGGAATATTGTGTCTAGTTCTCATGCCCACAGTCCAAGAAGGATGTTGATAAATTGGAGAGGGTCCTGAGAAGAGCCATGAGAATAATGCAAGGATTGGAAAACCTGCCTGATAGTGACAGAGTTCAATCCGCTTAGCTTGGGAAAGAGAAGGATAAGGGGAGACATGATCACAGTGTCCAAGTACCTCATGGGGAACAAATATTTGATAATGGGCTCTTCAGTCTGGCAGAGGAAAGTACAACAGGTTCAAATGCTGGAAGTTGAAGCTAGACAAATTCAGACTGGAAATAAGGTTTAGTGAGAATAGCTAACCACTGGAACAATTTACCAAGGGTTGTGGTGGATTCTCTGTCACTGCCAATTTTAAAATCAAGATTGAATATTTTTGTCTAAAAGCTCTGCTCTAGTTCAAACAGGAATTGTTTGGGGGAAGTCCTATACTGCAGGTCAGAGCAGATGATCACAGTGGCCCCTTCTGGCCTTGGAATTTATGAATAATCCCAAAGGCTCCTCTCAGAGCACAGTGGTTTATCCCTGGCTGCTGGAACATCCCACTGGGGTCACAGGCAGCCAGGCACAACATTCATGCCCAGAATGAAGACTGCTGATGCCAGCGAATGGGGCAAAAATAAGCAGTCACAAATCTTTGTATATCTCTGGCTCCTGCAGACTGAGTGGTTGCCATTTCACAGCTGCTTGTTGTGGGGATCTTGCCTCTGCTCTCAGCACCAACCAGACGCTGACAGTTGATCCTGGGAGAAAAAACAATGGACAATTCAGGTGTGAAACGGTTGCGTGAAGGACTGAAACACCCAAACTGCAGAAACTGGGGTAAGTTACAAGTGGGCTCCTTTCACAGGTGTCCTTTCACATGGGGCCAGGCTTTCTAAAGTGCTCAGCATGCCGTAGCTTGTGACTTCTATGGTCAGATTTTCAGAAGAGCTCAGCACCCTGGGTAAATGGGACTTTCAGTCCCCTTGAACATCCAGCCCCAGTTGTGGGTGCTGAGTTCCTTGGAAAATCTGGCACATAGTGGTGTGATTTACACTCTTTCTCCTGGGGTCACGGTGTTGTTTTCCATGCACCCAAGAGCTGGGACCTAGTCTCCTCCCCCAGAGAAAGGAAGAGAGACCCACTGCTGTGATAATAGTAGAGCTGGCTGACATTTTGTGCTCAAATAGTAAATTTGCAGAAAAATGCAGTTTCAGGATGAAAATATTTGCAGAGGGAACTCGAGGGCCAGACGAAAATGGCTGGTGCTCCAGATCCAGCCCGCGGGTTGTAGTTTGCCCAACCCTGCTCTATGCAGTCCTTCACACCAACCCCAGGGTTAGTGAGCTTCAGGGTGTGAATCATGTCTAATGCTGGGCCCCTGAGGCTCTCTACTGGACATCTTCGCTCTTCTGTGTCTCTTCTGCAGCATTTCAGTGGTATGTTCCAACCAGGGTTCACACTCCTCTTCCCCAGGTATTGGGACAGGACCAGGGGTGAAAGTGGGCTGGTATGGGCCGGCACTGTGTTCCAGTAAGAACCCGAAAGTGGGCTGGTATGGGCCCCTGTTTTATGCCTTCCCGCCCTTCCCCCTAATAGGCAGGGTCCTATAGAAGGTGAAGTCAGACGGGGCGAGGGTTATCCTCATAGCCCCGGATTGGGCCCATCAATATCGGTATGGGACCCTACTGCAACTCTTAGCGGCCCCCCCTTGCAGACTGCCGCTCCGCCCGGACCGGTCTTCCATAAGGACAAGGTTCAGCTCCGCCCTCACCCCGCCTTTTTGCCGAAGGTAGTCTCAGCTTTTCACATGGATCAGGATATTTTCCTACCGATCCTCTGTCCTAAGCCCCATTCCTCCAATGAGGAACGCTGCCTGCACATGTTAGATGTGCGCAGAGCGCTGGCCTTTTATCTGGACAGAACCAGGCCATTTAGGAATTCCCCCCAGCTTTTTATTGCTTCGGCCGAGCACATGAGAGGATGACCAGTTTCCACCCAGTGGATCTCTCGCTGGATCACCTCGTGCATTCGCACCTGTTATGACCTGGCAGGGGTTCCCCCGCCTCCTACTGTGAAGGCTTATTTGACGAGAGTCCAGGCCTCGTCAGCGGCCTATGTGGCTCATGTCCCTATTCAGGACATCTGTAGGGCTGCTACATGGTCCTCTGTCCACACTTTTTCATCGCACTATGCTATCGTCTCTCAAAAGAGGGATGACGCCGGGTTTCATAGGGCGGTGCTCCGCCCAGGTAACCCTTCAAACTTTACGCTTGAACTCCTACCCGCCTCCATCAGGTATAACTTGGGGTCACCTATAGTGGAATACACATGAGCAATCACTCGAAGAAGAAAGGACAGTTACCTGTTCCGTAACTGGCATTCTTCGCGATGTGTTGCTCAGGTGTATTCCATGTCCTGCCCTCCTTCCCCTCTGTCGGAGTTGTCTGGCAAGAAGGAACTGAGGGTGGGGGTAGCGCGCAGCCCCCTTTATGGCACGATATATCGGCGCCACTCAAGGGGTCCCAGCGGTGCTCCCCCACTACGGGTACTGCTAAGTGAAAAACTTCCGGCACCGGTGCACGTGGCGAGCACGCACACCTATAGTGGAATATACCTGAGCAACACATCTCGAAGAACGCCAGTTACGGAAGAGGTAACTGTCCTTTACTAATGTTTGTAATTATTGTGGGAATACAGAAAAGAAGGACTGTGCTTAACTTGTCTCAAAGGAGAGAGTCACTTTCACTTTAAAGAACCTTGGTAAGACAAGAGCTCGAATGTCTGAGCCCTGTGAAACTAAGAGAGAGGGGGATAGGAATACCAGCTAAGAACCTATATGCTCTCTAGGGTCCTTCCTAGATTGATTTCTCCTATTCTGTTCAAACTACTTGAGGGAAGATGGGCCTTGCAAAACACCTGGGATCCCTCATCTTGGGGATAGGAAGTCAAGACATCAACAAACTGGCTATGCCAGCCTTTCACCAGTCTCTCTGCACCCAGTAACATCACTCTAGGAGAAATGCTGTGCCACCAACATCACCATCAGGCTTCTTGACAGCAGTTTCAGCTTTTAAGTGATGAGAAACCAGACAATTGCGAGCACTGAAGTGTTCACAATCACACCCCCCATCATCTTATTTTACCCTTTTTTCTATTTTTGTCTTGGTTTTGTTAATTTGGAGATGTCCCAGTCCTTTTTATTCTCTAATCCAATGGTGTGAGAGCCTGGTTTTGTACATGCATGCAGCGTGTGCGTATGAGCGCCAGTAGAATCCACACCGGGAAGGTGCCTTAAAATTCCCCAGATAGAAGAAGCCCTAAAACAGTCTCAAAGATATTCACTGAAGTATGTTCTGTCTGTGTGTGTTTGAGGCCTGAGAAACAAAGCTGTCAGCTGTAAATTGTTAAATAAGAACTGTCAAACATCTGGTTAGAAGAGTGTATTTTTTAAAAGCCTGCACGGTAATAGCTCTGGTTAAGGGGAGGAAAGTGTTCACCACCACACTCTGAAATGTCAGGCGGAAGCTTTGTAATTGGCTCTGAGTTTGTGGTTCAAATATTAAATAATAAACTGCTTACAGTATTAAGATCGTTACCCAGCACCAAGTTACAGATTTGATTGATTGGGTAAAATTCTTTAGTTGGGATTCATAACCAAAACAGTCACCTTCTTAGATCCCTTTTTAGGATTAATAGAACAAATAATCAGTTCTTATTAATCTGATGAAGTAACTAATTTGGTGACATAATTTTGATCCAACATTGAGACTAATTTAATCAGGGTTTGATTTTGATTGGGTAGTTGCATTGCTCTATGCTTCATTTAGTTTCGTAGTACGATTAGTAGCTTCGCTTTGGTGATAAAGTTTGTTGGTGTAATAGTTTTAATACAATTTATAAAACTGATACCAAACAACATTTCTTTCAATAAGCAACATGGATCTGCAACAGGGTTGGGCAAACTATGGCCCATGGGCCAGATCCAACCCATGAGCCATTTTAAGCCGGCCCTTGAGCTCCCACTGGGGAGCAGGCCTGTAGCTTGCCCCACTCCGGCACTCCAGCCAGGGGATCAGGGTCAGGCGCCACTCCAAACAGCTCTCAGAAGCAGCCACATGGCCCCACTCCAGCCAGGGTGTAGGGTTGGGGGCCACGCCATGCGACTCCCGGAAGCAGCAGCGTGGCCCCCTTCCAGCTCCTATGTACTCCAATGATTGGGCAAAAGCACTGGAGCAAGCATTGGAAAAGGTTGTGCAGTCCCATGCTATGTCAAGCTCCTATTGTAAGTTAAGCTTATTTGCTGGGGGGTCCCATCCAGGGGTGAAAGTAGCTAGAGGGACTTACCGGTATGGAGCTTGGCCGGGGCCTGCTCTGGCCCCTGGAAAGGGCAGGGCCTCAGGTGGAAGGGGTGGGGCTGGGGGGGTCAGAGCCAGCCCCGGCCTGCCCCATATCGGTAAGTTCCTGTAGCTGTTCCCTTTGTCCCGCTCTCCTGGGCGGGGGCGGGGGGAAAGAGGCAAAAGGGTAAGGGATGTTAAAGCATTTTAATGTTGCTGCCCTTCTCCCACCCAGTCGGCAGCCCTGCTGGTAGTGTCTGCACCAGCAGGGCCCCCGACAGGGGAGGCAAAAGGGGCAGGGACATTAAAGCACTTTAATGTGGGGTGAATACGGGCCGGTACGGTCCTGGTACCGAGGAGGTGAGGACATTAAACAGCCTGTCGGAGGGCTCCTCCATCTCCTCGGCCCAGAGCTCGAGATTTGCTGCCACCCTCCTAAGCAGCTCTTGGTGCACCTTGAAGTCCTCTTGAGAAGAGGGAGGCGGTACCGCAACTGAATCGCCCGGTGCCGAAGAGGTAGATGGTGCGGTGCCCTCAGCCACTGACGGCATCGTAGGCTCGACGTCCGGGTCGTGTCCCGGGGTCGGTGCCGGTTGTTTGGCGCCCGCGGCCCCATCCCGGTCCCGGGGAGGCGACGCAGGGTGGCCCTGAGAGGCTCCCGCCACGGAGCGAGGTCCCGGCTGTGAGGGTGCCTGAGGCCACGGTGCCCATTGGCACCATTGTCCTTGCCAGGGCACGGGCTGGAACTGGGACGCGTGGGGCGCAGGCAGAGCTGGCTGCTCCTGCGGTGCGGTGTGGCCCGGGGAGAGATGGTTGCGCACCGACGCCGAAGTCCTGGAGGAGCGCACGGTGCCATAGGAACGACTGGAGCGGTCTCTGTCGTGACGGCTCCTGCCCCGAGACTTCGACCTGGACGAAGTCGAGAAATAGATGTCCGAGGAGCTGTCTCTGGATACCCTACGGCGCCTGTGGCCACAGCGCCTGGGTGCCGGGGACTCTTGGGACGGACTCGGAGCACGGCCTCTGTGACGGCAGGTGCTAGAATAGGAGCGCCAGTGCTGACGGCTTTGGGACCTGTTCCTCTCGGACTGACTCGAGGAGGAACGGCGTCACCTTTTGTCACCTCCTCTACAGCGCTCAAGACCGGAGGAGTGGGACTTGTTCGCAGAAGAGCCGGCACGCGGAGTTGACGTACAACGCGGGCCTCTCCTCGGCACCTCGACCCTGGAAGGTACCTCGACCTCTGATACCTCCGGGGAGGGTTGATGGGCGCCCAAAGGCGGCTTTCCACGGGACCGAGGGCCTGACTGAGGTGGCGCTCCTGGTACCAGAAGCAGGGCCGGCTCTAGCTTTTTTGCTGCCCCAAGCAGCAAAAAAAAGCACCGCCCCCCGAGGCCCCCCGCCGAGCACCGCGCCGCCCCCCACCGAGCACCGCCGGAACCCCCCCCCCGAGAGCACCGCCCTCCCGCACTGCCCCCCCCGCTGAGCGCCGGAACCCTCCCCCAGCGCCGAGCACCGTGCTGCCCCCCCACCCGCCGAGCTCCGCGCCGCCGGAACCCACCCCGAGCGCTGAGCCGTGTGCTGCCCCGCGCCCCGCCGAGCTTTGGGACCTGTTCCTCTCGGACTGACTCGAGGAGGAACGGCGTCACCTTTTGTCACCTCCTCTACAGCGCTCAAGACCGGAGGAGTGGGACTTGTTCGCAGAAGAGCCGGCACGCGGAGTTGACGTACAACGCGGGCCTCTCCTCGGCACCTCGACCCTGGAAGGTACCTCGACCTCTGATACCTCCGGGGAGGGTTGATGGGCGCCCAAAGGCGGCTTTCCACGGGACCGAGGGCCTGACTGAGGTGGCGCTCCTGGTACCAGAAGCAGGGCCGGCTCTAGCTTTTTTGCTGCCCCAAGCAGCAAAAAAAAGCACCGCCCCCCGAGGCCCCCCGCCGAGCACCGCGCCGCCCCCCACCGAGCACCGCCGGAACCCCCCCCGAGAGCACCGCCCTCCCGCACTGCCCCCCCCGCTGAGCGCCGGAACCCTCCCCCAGCGCCGAGCACCGTGCTGCCCCCCCACCCGCCGAGCTCCGCGCCGCCGGAACCCACCCCGAGCGCTGAGCCCTGTGCTGCCCCGCGCCCCGCCGAGCTCCGCGCCGCCGGAGCCCGCCGAGCGCCGCCGGAACCCCCCCCTGGAGCGCCGCCCCCCCGCCGAGCTCCGGGCCCCCGGAGCCTGTCCCCACCCCCGCCGAGCGCCGGGCTGCGCCGCCGGAGCGCCCCCTCCCCCCGCGGAATGCCACGCTGCGCTCCCCCCACCGCCCCTTACCAGGTGCTGCCCCAAGCATGTGCTTGGGTGCCTGGTGCCTGAAGCTGGCCCTGACCAGAAGGGCTAGGATATCACGTGCGGCCTGAGCTGCCTCTGGCGTCGAAGGCATGCACACTTCAGGTGAGGCTCGCATGGATGGGACCGGACTACTCCGCTCAGCGCGAGTTGGAGGTCTCTGTCCCGACGGGGATCGTGGGCTGCCCAACTCGGGTCTGGCCTTACCCCTCTCCTTCTCTCGGCGCTGCTGACTCTTCCCTTGCTTTTTACTGGGAGAGCAGTGCCGAGTCAACGACTGTGCCTCGCTGCGCACCGAAGACGCGGTGCCAGGCACGGTGTCGGGTTGATACGCCGGTGCCGGGGCCAATGCCAACTCCATTAGTAAGGCGCGGAGTCGGATCTCACGCTCCCGCTTCGTCCAGGGTTTGAACGAACGGCAAATCTTACAGCGCTCACTGATGTGAGCGAAGACACTGAGAGTGTGGATCGCTTCTGGGCATGGAGTTGCGACAGGAGTCACACGACTTGAAGCCTGGGCCACGGAGCATGCCCCGAGCCAGGCACTAATGAAAGAAAGTTCAGCAAGGAAAAGTTCAGTGAAACTGGATACCACTAAGGTTAGAAGCGCTGTAGCCAAGGCTGGAGCACAAAGTTCCAACTACCTTCACTGGTGGCAAGAAGGAACTGAGTGTGGGGGGAGCACGCAGCCCCCTTTATGGCGCGATATATCGGCGCCACTCCAGGGGTCGCAGCAGTGCTCCCCCACTATGGGTACTGCTAAGGGAAAAACTTCTGGCACCGGTGCATGTGGCGAGCATGCACAACTATAGTGGAATACACATGAGCAATCACTCGAAGAAGAACCATATTTCACTACTCCTGCATTCAGTACTAACATAATTTGTGACCCAACACCAGCCAAGTTGATTACAATGAGCAAAACACCGTTCCATCAGCTGAATATCTTGCAAATCTAAGCAAAGCAGGAGCAAACTATTTACATAAACACACCCAGGGTATCTCCCCCCCTCCCAGTTAGCTGGCAGGGTAGCATTCATTCAGACCCTGCTTACACACGTATACTGTTAGCAGCTCTGCTCCTCATCTCCCACTCACACTCTCCGGTTTAGCACCTGGTCTTGGGGCTTGCTACTCTTCAATTTATTAATTTGCTGCAGCATTTCCTCCTTTGTCATCACAAGTTGACAGTCCCTCATCTTCCTTCCTGCAGGTCCCTACAAAGATTTTCCACCCTTCTTCTCTAAGCAGCCCCCAGAAACTCTACCCCTGCAGTTATCTCTCCCCTGAGCTTCCCAGAAGTCTAAATTTCCTCTCCCCGCACCAGGAGTTATGGATTGTGCTGTCCCAATGTGAACCTCACTTTGCACTGTGGCAGGGTGTGCTCTGGAGATTCACCCTGGTGTTACTAATGTAGATGATCTCAGAGTCAATGTCTTAATGGAGATGGGCCCTTAGATACAGCTCTCGAATCCCCTAGACTGCTCTGAAAATATCAACCAATGATTTTAGCAGAAAGCACAAGCTCACAGCTCTAGTGATTGGTTTAGCCTTTGAAGACATCTTCACACCACAGGGTTACAAACCTATTTATTGTTTATAGTGAAAATTCCCAAATCATTGGTGATCGGACATTTTACTGTCAAAGTCACAGGTGTTCATGTTTAACCAGTCAGTCTGCAAGAACCCTTTAATGACTTTGTACAGAGCAGCAGTGTGCAAAGCAGAACTAATCCAGGCACAGAGTTATATAGTCCTCTGTATTTGGCACTGGAAAACTGTGTCCAGTTCTGGTGTCCACAATTCAAAAAGGATATTGAAAAATGTGGAGACGGGTCAGAGAAGAGCCAGGAGAATGAATGGAGTGGAAAACATACCATCATAGAGACGGTTAATGGGCGGCTTGATCAGTTTATAGGTACCTACATGGGGAACAGAAGTTTGATAACAGAGGTGTCTTCAATCTAGCAGACAAATGTGTAAGAAGCTCTAATGGTTGGAAGTTGAGGCTAGATAAATTCTCACTGGAAGTAGAATCATAGAATATCAGGGTTGGAAGGGACTTCAGGAGGTCATCTAGTCCAACCCCCTGTTCAAAGCAGGACCAATCCCCAACTAAATCATCCCAGCCAGGGCTTTGTCAAGCCTGACCTTAAAAACCTCTAAGGAAGGAGATTCCACCACCTCCCTAAGTAACCCATTCCACTGCTTCACCACCCTCCTAGTGAAAATGTTTTTCCTAATATCCAAACTAAACCTCCCCCACTGCAACATGGGACCATTACTCCTTGTTCTGTCATTTGGTAACACTGAGAACAGTCTAGATCCATCCTCTTTGGAACCCCCTTTCAGGTAGTTGAAAGCAGCTATCAAATCCCCCCTCATTCTTCTCTTCTGCAGACTAAACATTCCCAGTTCCCTCAGCCTCTCCTCATAAGTCATGTGCTCCAGCCCCCTAATCATTTTTGTTGCCCTCCGCTGCACTCTTTCCAATTTTTCCACATCCTTCTTGTTGTGTGGGGCCCAAAACTGGACACAGTACTCCAGATGAGGCCTCACCAATGTCAAATAGAGGGGAATGATCACGTCCCTCGATCTGCTGGCAATTCCCCTACTTATACAGCCCAAAATGCCGTTAGCCTTCTTGGCAACAAGGGCACACTGTTGACTCATATCCAGTTTCTCATCCACTGTAACCCCTAGGTCCTTTTCTGCAGAACTGCTTCCTAGACATTCAGTCCCTAGTTTGTAGCAGTGCATCCGATTCTTCCATCCTAAGTGCAGGACTCTGCACTTGTCCTTGTTGAACCTCATCAGATTTCTTTTGGCCCAATCCTCTAATTTGTCTAGGTCCCTCTGTATCCTGTCCCTACCCTCCGGCATATCTACTACTACTCCCAGTTTAGTGTCATCTGCAAACTTGCTGAGGGTGCAATCCACAACATCCTCCAGATTATGAATGAAGATATTGAACAAAACTGGCCCCAGGACCGACCCTTGGGGTACTATGCTTGATACCGGCTGCCAACTAGACATGGAGCCATTGATCACTACCTGTTGAGCCTGATGATCTAGCCGGCTTTCTATCCACCTTATAGTCCATTCATCCAGCCCATACTTCTTTAACTTCCTGGCAAGAATACTGTGGGAGACCATATCAAAAGCTTTGCTAAAGTCAAGGAATAACACATCCACTGCTTTCCCCTCATCCACAGAGCCAGTTATTTCGTCATAGAAGGCAATTAGGTTAGTCAGGCATGACTTGCCCTTGGTGAATCCATGCTGACTGTTCCTGATCACTTACCTCCCCTCTAAGTGCTTCAGAATTGATTCCTTGAGAACCTGCTCCATGATTTTTCAAGGGACTGAGGTGAGGGTGACTGGGCTGTATTTCCCCGGATCCTCCTTCTTCCTTTTTTTAAAGATGGGCACTACATTAGCCTTTTTCCAGTCGTCCGGGACCTCCCGCGATCACCATCAGTTTTCAAAGATAATGGCCAATGGCTCCGCAATCACATCCGCCAACTCCTTTAGCACCCTTGGATGCATACAGTTTTAACAGGGACACACACAGTAAGGCACACAGTTTTAACAGGGATGGTAATTAACCATTGGAACAACTGACCAAGGATTGCACTGGATTCTCCATCACTGGCACTTTTAAAATCAGGAGTGGATATTTTTCTACATTCTTGCTCTAGATGAAGCACAACTGTTGGACTCAAAGCAGGAATTAATTCAGAGACATTGTGTTGCCTTCTGCATGAGGTAAGACTAGATTATCACCACAGCCCTTTCTGCCTTACGTCTGTGAATTGCAAAACCAGATATTGGGGAAAGCCAGTGCCCTTGGGGACTAAGGTTGGGGCAGTTTCTTTCCCAGGGAAATGGGAGACAGAGCTGGGGCAGGGAGCCATGGGCCCAGGGAGCTTATTGGGAAGGATGGGACTTCCCCTGAACACACGGAAACCCTGTCCTTGCCCTGGTCTCTACCTATGAAGAATCAGGCCTGTGACTGTGATTTCCCTCCCTTGTGTAGCTTGCAGGCTGGCTCAGTGGAGGCTGCTGTTTGAGGTGCTGGGATATGTGCACAGAATGACAGGGTATGATGTGGAGGGCTGATGTGTGAACTGAATGAGTGGGTAGAAAATGAACGGGTGCATGGAGCACGGTACTCCCCTGGATCTGCCCCAGCACAGAACCCACATTTTAGCATGCAAAGATCTCGCCCCCTCCCTCCTAACAAGCACTGGCTGTGATCTCAGGGGGCCTCACTTTAGCAGCTGATCAACTACTCAGATGTTTTGACACTTTTTGCTCTCTCCCTCATCTCCAATCAAACACGGTCTGTGGGGATGATCCTCTATATTGCACAAAGCAAAGAGATTGGCATTTCCATGGACTATGTGCCAGGCAATAATCGTATACAGAAAAGGCAGGGAGGGAGGGGAGCATGAAAAGGGACACAGGTCACAGCAGGGGCACAGGGAGAAGGATGGCCGTGGAGCAGGGCACACTCTCTATCCTTTGCAAAATGCAGCTTGGATCGCCCCTCTTCAGGTGCCACCAGATGCTCTGTGGCTGCAGTGTGGAAGAGGCGCCCTCACCCTGCCAGACTGCATAGAACACGGGACACCCTGGCAATGGGGATGTTCTAACACAGCCAGAGAATGAGACTGTCATCCCCCAACTCACCCTGACATCTGCTTTAGGGGACAGCTACACTAGTGACTCCACATGTGTATATGCTCGGGCTTGTGCTATAAACCCCTACTGTCCACACTTAAACTCCAGCAGCACCTGTCTCAAGGCAAGCAGAGGGCGAGTGAGCTAGCAAGTGTGGGGGGCATGGGTAAGCACGTGCCTTAACTGTGGGGCCAGATCCATGGGCCAGTTTGCAGTGTGAACAGGGGGAATGTACCAGCTCTTGAGATTCATTAGTCTTCCACCCCCATTCCCACAATAACTCTTATCTTCCTGACCGTTCCCAGTCTAGGTCCCTGCCCCTGAGCACTGGTGGTAGCGTGTGGCACTGACTGGCCATAGAAAGCAGACTGGCTGTCAAGGCTGTATCCCCACTTTGAACTTTAGGGTACAAATGTAGGGGCCTGCATGAAAACTTCTAAGCTTAACTACCAGCTTAGCTCTGGTTCGCTGCCACCATTTCCCAATTAGATTCCCTCCCTGGGAAGCCCTGAGAAACCTTTCACCAATTCCCTGGTGAATACAGATCCAAACCCCTTGGATCTTAAAACAAGGAGAAATTAACCATCCCCCCTCCTTCCTCCCACCAACTCCTGGTGAACACAGATCCAATCCCCTTGGATCTAAAATAAGGAGAAATTAACCTTTCCCCCTCCTTCCTTTCACCAACTCCTGGTGAATACAGATCCAACCCCCTTGGATCTAAAAACAAGGAAAAATCAATCAGGTTCTTAAAAAGAAGGCTTTTAATTAAAGAAAAAGGTAAAAATCATCTCTGTAAAATCAGTATGGAAATTAACCTTACAGGGTAATCAAACTTAAAGAGCTCAGAGGACTCCCCTCTAGTCTTAGGTTAAAAGTACAGCAAACAAAGATAAACACTCTAGTAAAAGGTACATTTACAAGTTGAGAAAACAAAGGAAAACTAAGATGCCTTGCCTGGCTATTTACTTACAAGTTTGAAATAGGAGAGACTTGTTTAGAAAGATATGGAGAACCTGGATTGATGTCTGGTCCCTCTCAGTCCCGAGAGCGAACACACTCTCCAACAAAGAACACAAACAAAAGCCTTCCCCCCCCCCCCCAAGATTTGAAAGTATCTTGTCCCCTTATTGGTCCTTTAGGTCAGATGCCAGCCAGGTTACCTGAGCTTCTTAACCCTTTACAGGGAAAAGGATTTTGGAGTCTCTGGCCAGGAGGGATTTTATAGTACTGTACACAGGACAGCTGTTACCCTTCCCTTTATAGTTATGACACTGGCTTTCCACTGCACGCCTTATAGGTGAAAATGGATTCTGCTCTGAGAGCAGCGGATTGGCCCACCAAGCTTACCCAGGTGCTGATCAATGCATGGGCGCAGTACACTGTGCTCCATGAATTTGCCCAGAGCAGCAAGAACATTTCCCTGTTGCGGGAAATTTCATGGAGGATGGAGCAGGAGGCATTCAGCAAATTCCGTCCCCAGGCCGTGAATGCATGAAGCACTTGAAGCTCCTGTACAGGCTGCCAAAGACTTAAGCAGTTCCTCCAGGAGGGCTCGTCGTACATACCCCTTCTATAAGAAGCTGGGTCAGGTGCTGTCCAGGGCTCATGATCCCCTGCTCAACCATGCTGGCCTCATTCTCCAAGAGGATACTGATGAGGCCCAGGGTGAGGAGGCAGCAGGGACTGTGGAGGACACCCCAGAAGACTTGGAGGACAAGGAGCATGTGATTCTACACCTGTACCCCCATGACAAACTGAGGAAGACCCCGAGCTGTGTTAGGAACCAGAACCTGAGGCTTGTAGGTTACAATGCCCCCTCACTCTCCTCACTAATATCCCTTCTTGCTCTGGTGCTTAGTTCTCAGTTTTAAGATCAAGGGTATTTAAAGTTCTGTGCACTGACTTTTCCTCCCTGTAAGCATATTTCAGCCAATTTCTGTTGCAGCAAAAACTCCAGCTGGTTCTTCAGGTTCACCGGCAGTGCAAATCTGCTTGGTCCACCTTAATAGATGTCCAAATTCCTCCATTCAGCAGTATGCAGAGGGGTTGACCATTAGTGGAAGCATCTCTCTGGCATAGATTGCTAGATCTCTTCCACAGGCCTGGAAAGCCACATCTCTTCTCCATTTCATACTATGAAAACTGCTATGTTCTCCAAATGTTGGCCAGCTTTAAGGGAAGAAATTGTAAACTGGTAACTTAGCCCCAGGAAGAAATGACCCCCACCTCCTACCACCCTTGTTGAAACACTATGAACATTTTAAATGGTTAAAAAGACTAGTACAGTTTTCTTACCATGACTAGCCTCTGCTCCTTCCTCATGGGCTGCAAAAAGGTTTCTGAGAACCCAGGATTGTGAGAGAGTGACATTCCTGCAATGCTGAAAAGTATCAAAATTGTGGCCTCTACAGCAAAGTCATGTAATGTGGAGGATTTCTCAGCATGTTTCAAAGGCCAAAAATCTCAGGCTCTCCTTCTCTTTCAATTGGCAGAACTTTCGGCTCCCGAGAGTGAAACGATGCCACCAGGCGGGCAGGAGCAGCACCCCAGAGACAGCAGAGGTAGACAGAGATGGACCCTGGAGGAGCTGCTTATGGGAAGGGAGAGAAGGGACATTGAGCAACTTGAGTTCCTCAGGACACAGCAGGAGTGGGCACTTCAGCAGGAGGAGACACTTATAAACCATTTCATGGACACGGAGACATGCCATAGGCAATGGGAGTATTCCCTAGTGGAGAGGCTCATTGACCTGTTGGTCAAAAGTGTGTGGCATCCACCTGCTGCCAAGACCCCAGAACCACTCCATGATCCTCCTCCAGTTGCCGATCCGGGTGCTGCCAACCCAGAGGCAGTGATGCCCCCCACGACTGATCAGGAGGAGAACTGAGCCTGCAGGAAACCTGGAACACCACCATGTTCCGGACCCTGAAACCTCTCACACGGGCCATCCCCAGTTCTCAAGATTTCACAATCTTTCCATTAAACCTTCTATCAAATATTTAAAATAAATGTTATGCTTTAACTAAGTGTTGGTCCTCCATCCTAATTATGAACTGAATATGGTTTTTCATTTTTGAAGGGGTCGCAAGCGTCCTACTGCACATAATGGAATAGTGTTTAAAATTCTGGTGCCATCATAGTGCAAATCTTTTCAGTGTTCCCCAGGTGGTTCAGAAACAGCTTAAGTCATACAGACACACAGATGGGATGGGGAAAGTGCAGTGTCTGGCGTCATGTGGTTTAAAAAGCATTACTATTTCTCTACAGAGCAGATGTCTAAAACACACAAAAGGGGTCGATCAGTGTCTTAAGGACTTTATTACACATGTTGAAAATCAAACCCCAAGAACAATAACAAAGAAAGAAGGAATACATTGGCACAAATAGCATCTATCAGTACCCACTCTGCCCCCTCCCAAAACCTTTAGCAATATCAGCTGTATCAGGATTAGGGTTAACAGCTGTTAATTACACTTTGCAGTTTTGACAATAAATTTAAAAAAAAAACCACAATGGCTGCAGTGCTCCCCACCCAAAGTATACCATCCTAAGATCACAAGAGTGGTCTAAAAAGTGTGAATAGTGAAGACAAAAACATTGAACAATGACTGCATAAAAACTCAGCTGGGATCCTCAACAGCACAAACCCAACTCCAGTGTGATCATCCAAGGGAGGTGCCCTATTATAATTGTCTTTAATGTGTGCAATGTCTCCTGAACGAACAGCTAATGTCCTTCCGCTACAAGGGAACAAAACCCTCCCAAAGCTACACATCCCCATAAGTATGTACTAATGTTCCCTTATGTGCATTTCCATCAGCTTTACAGGGTGGGAAGGTGTCCCTCGGCACAGGCAGATGCCAGTGATACAGTTCATACAACAGCCACACTACCACTACATCATGTTTTCAGTAGATGGCGTCTGCCCCTTGGCAGAAACTCAGACAGAGGATCCCACTTTATGATAGAAACTTTTCTGAGGGAATGTCATTCTGCGACAGGGTATTTTAGTTTGACTATACCAAAAAGAAGAGAAGGATCAAAAAGTTCCATCCTAGTTGGAAAAGGCCTTATCTCATCTCAGGCAAAATCTCCTCTGTAGCATATGAAAGCAACGTGCTGGAGGGAAGGCATACTTCCTGTTACCTCTGTTCCCCTAAAAACCAATCCAGGGTCATACTTGTATTAGTTTTATTACAATGCCACTGTTAGGTCAGATAGAAAAGAGATGGAGCTTATTCATACACGCACACATTCACTGCATTCATACCCTCATGCACCCACACACTTACACAGGCGGAGAGTTACCGGAGACAGTATGGAGACAGCATGGAGGCCGAGAAGTCGAAGCGTGGTAGATCTGGTGTGTCCGCCTGCAGTCACGTATCCAGGCTACTGAGCAGGTCAAGGAGCAGCCGCTTGTGTGAGTGGCTGCTTCCTTTTATTTTGGAACTGGCTGCTCCTGTCACATACACTGAGTTTTTCTTCTGTGTCCGTCACCGAGAAGCATTCCCAATCCCTGTTCCTTTCATGCATCTTTTCTTTACAGCACTCGTGATTGCCTTCTCACTTGAAAGTCGGCACATTTTCCATACAATGCTTAATTAGCCTGTGGAACTTATTGCCAGAGTGTATTGAGGCTGAAAGTTTAGCAGAATTAAACAAAGAGTTATTATTTATAAGGATAACAGGCCTATCTAGTTATAATAATAAATATTTTAAAAACCAACAAGAGTTCTGGAAAGTATATAAACTTGTGCTTCAGGGTGTAAGACCTGATCCCTCCCCCAACTCCCCTCACACCTGCCAACTCACTCTATGGGCAGATTATCCCATAACTGCTTATTGTAGGGGTTTTAGCACCTCTGAAGTATCTGGCAGGGGCCACTGTCAGAGACAGAATACTGGACTTGATGGACTAGTGTTAGCGTGGTAGTTTCCATGTTCCTAAAATGCATGTGACATCTGGCAGGTCAGGCCTTAACTGCTCTGCAGTTTCCCTTGATTCACTCTGACTCCCCACAGGTTGTGGAATCTCTGAGGTGTCATTACTTTGCTGCTACTCCTGCTACAAATGCTCTGGGAGATATTCACAAAGAAATGACTCCCAGGAGTCAGAGTCACTTTGGATCTTTTTACCTGTAGCTTTTTCCTGTTTGAGTTTCCTGGCAGAGTTGTTGAGATTGAGGCTAGTGAAGATTTTGATAGCTACATCCACTACACTTTTCTGGCCATAGCATTCTTTCAGGAGTCTCGCAATATCTATCGTCTCAGCCTTCTCCAGTTTACACCAGGGAATTGAAGGTTTGTCATCAAAGGCAAACTCAGATAATTTGTGTCTAAATTTTTTAATGTCGTTCTTTCCAAGATCTTCCAGTGCCTGCAGAAGGACGTCGGTCGGTGTCTTTCTGCTCATCATGAGGATATTAAGAACTATCTAAAATGGAAACAAGCACATTAGAGGATTAACGCTAAACTGTGGACATCATAAAGCTGTGATCTCAATAATTAAGTGCACCCAGTGACTGCACAAAAACACCTTTCCATGTACCCACAACTACCACACTTTGTGCAATTCCGTCTCTCCCATTTTATCCAAGTTACTTACTGAGATAATTTGTATATTTATAAGTTTGAACATAACAAGCTTTGGCTAGTGGGGATCACATCCTGGCCCAAGCACTGGCAGGAGTATCACACTGCTGTACAAAACTTGGCAGCTGTGCCTGGGGGAAGCTGGTGGCTCTCTAGGTGGGTGCTAGGGCACCTTAGGGTAGCTGGAGGTGTGGGGTGGATGAGTATTCAGGTTACTGGGTATGGGCATTTACTGGGTGCCTGAGGTGTTGGGGTGCCTGGAGTTGTTTTCTGGCTACTGGGGTGGTGCTGGGATGAAGGTGGCAGCTGCTGAAGGGAGGGGGTGGTTCCAGTGACAATGACTGTGCGAGAATGGCTGCTGGTGGGTTGGGAGAGTGTACACTTGTGGGGAGCCTGGTGCAGAGGTTGGTGGAGGCTTGGCACCAATACTGGGCCTCCCACATTGTTCTGCTCCCACCTCCCTCTCTCCTTCCTATCCTGGGCCCAGACAAGGAAAAAGCAGGACAGAAGATGTCTAGCTGCCTGCTTAGCTGGTGCCACAGTGGAAACAAGATACCTGTTGGCACTTTCTGAAACACCACACAAAGGCAAAGCTCTGCCCACAGCTCTGTTTCTGAGCACCAACCCATCGGAGGAGGGCTCAATGTCTACAGAGTAGAGCTGGCTGGACAGAAGGCCTCCCTTATACACACACCTCATCTGATGGTGATGGGCTCAGTCAGGGCCCAATGGAGCTTCAGCAAGCACTGCACAGAGGTGCACAGCACCCAGACGAACCACACAGAGCAGGCCCAAATCTGAACCCACATAGAGTTGCTAGGATATATTCGTGATCCACTCTGTCAAGTGCCTTTTCCAGGTTAAGAGTCAAGGAAGTGCATGACAAACCAAGTCCCTGCCCAGAAACCGATTGCTGAATACAGTCTGGTCTGGAGGGCATAGGTCTGGTCAGGGTGGCTCACTACCACCAACACAGACTGCAGTTGCAGCAAGATGGCCTTCACTACAACCTTTAGTCCATATAGAGGAGTGATGCCAGTGACAATTCCTCAGATCACAGAGATCCCCCTTCTTGTGCACCAGAGCAAGCACTGCCTGCTGCCTGAAAGGGAGAGCACTCCATTCCCCAGAGATTCAGTCCAGAGCATGGATGAGGTCCTGAATAAAAATGTCTCAACACATTGAAGAAACCTGCAGTCAGTCTTCCAATGCCCAGGGCATAAGATGCAAGTCTTCTAAACTCAAGGTGCTTTGTTGAGATGGGTCTGAAGGACAAACATCCACTGACAAAAGTGCAGATGTTCTTGGTCAAAGCAAATACAAAAGGTTCCTGCGTAGGCAGCAATGGCAGGAAGTTCTTCTATGGCATCAGCAGCACAGGAGGACTGTCCTTTCTAACCGGCAGCCAGGGTCTATATAAGAAATCAAAGGGGCTTCCTCCACAATCACTGAATTACCAGTCAGGGATCAAATCCTCTTTGCTATTTTAATAAGAATAATTTTGTTGAAGCCAATGGTACTAGCTGTGAGAGGAAAGTGAGCAGCATCTGACTTCACATCTTTAATGTTCACCTACTGTTTAATGAATTCAGAGGAGGTCAAAATGAATCAGAAAAGACAACATTGCAGCCCTTGTTTGGGGTAACAAATAATCTTAACTCTTCCCTGATTTCTATTGATAGATTCAGTTTTTCTAACTATTCACCAAAGAGTCTGAACAATTTTCAGACTCTGGGTTATTCACAAATGTTTAGCATAGATATTTACAGTGTGTTATTTGTCACCTATATTGTGCAGCACTGTTCATGCTCCATGAAAGGATATATATTTTTTTAAACAGGACACAGATCACATGACGACTAAGGAGCTTCCACACAGATTTGCAAGTGAATAATTATTTATCTAGACATTTGTAATTTCAGATTATTGAATTTCACATTATTGAATTATTTTCCTGAATAATCTGGCACTTATCTGAATGTTCACAGATAACAACTTATAAAGACTCCTCAAATAGCATTTTAAACCACTAGTCTGCTGTGTTTGTATATGGCCCTCAGCTTTGTTCTCACTGATGCCCATGGTAAAGGAAATGCCATGTGCAGGCAAATGTAATGCAAGATCAGCAACACCATTAAAGAAACAGAGCATATTCATACCAGAGGATTGGAACCAGATCTGTCATGGTCATCGCCCCCACCCCATGTCCCATCAGAGATCTAAAGCTGAACATTAACTGTACATCTCAGTGCCTGTGGATTCCATAATCAGTACAGGGATTTGACTCTGACCATGTCTAGTTTTTTTGGAAACCCACACTCTCAACCCTGTTGCTGTTCCACTGTCACAACTCAGTTTCCATTGACTGATTACTGTGCACACACAAGCAACAGAGGGTCCTGTGGCACCTTTAAGACTAACAGAAGTATTGGGAGCATGAGCTTTCGTGGGTAAGAACCTCACTTCTTCAGATGCAAGAAGAAGAATTGAGGTTCTTACCCACAAAAGCTTATGCTCCCAATACTTCTGTTAGTCTTAAAGGTGCCACGGGACCCTCTGTTGCTTTTTACAGATTCAGACTAACATGGCTACCCCTCTGATACTGTGCACACACAGCAGCTCCAGGGTAATCAGGCCCACACTTCTTTTTATAGAGCATCAGAGACATGAATAATACCCATACTCTGTATTGTCTCCAGCTCCTCTCTCATGACAAGAAGAAAGGGCTGAATTCAGTTTGCTGTAATTCACTTTCTGTTTGAGAGGAGTGGGTGTTTCTTGTTCCCTTTCATGCACACTCCAGCCATTAGACAGAAAAGGATGGGGCCCTGTATCTCTAGTTTATTTCTAAGCCCTTGTATTGTATAACAAGCTCCATGCAGCTCAGTCACAGAATCATAGAAATGTACGGCTGAAAGGGACCTCGAGAGGACGTCAAGACCAGCCCCCTGCATGAAGGAAGAACCAAGTAAAGCCAGACCATCCCTGACAGGTGTTTGTTCAACCTGTTCTTAAAAGCCTCCAATGACTGCAACTCCCTTGGAAGCCTGTTCCAGAACTGTATGGTTACAGTAGAAAGACTCTCCTAATATCTAATCTAAATCTCGTTTGCTGCATATTAAACCCATTACTTCTTGTTCTACCATCTGTGGACATGGAGAACAATTGATCATCATCCCTTTTATAACAGCCTGCGGTGGGTTTCACTCAGCAGAGCAGCACTTCCTGCTGGTCATCTTGGAGATTAGCTCTTTCAGCCAGCACACCCTCTCCTGGTGGTGCCTGTCCCGACACCTTCTACTCCTGCAGACCCATCTCAGCCCAGGAACCGCAGTGTCCCTTTCATGACTCGGGTCTCAGGTTGTGCCACCATCTGTTTTTCCCCTTCTGGGGGTGGGGAGGGTGTGGGTGGGTTAAGAATCTCCCAGTTCTATAGTCCAGCCACTTCCCCAGTGGTGAGTCGGGGCCCAGGCCTACCCACTACTCCAGGTCCTGACCCAGGGACCATGTAGGTAGCAGCCTACTGCTGCACCTCTTTAACTCCACCCTACAGCCCCAGCATCAGGGCCTCCAGCCCACAAGTCCCCGCAGCATGTTAGGAGCTCCCTCTTGCTCCCCCAGTGTCTGCCAGCAATGGCTCTGTCCAAGGTGCTTCCTTCCTGCAGCCCACTAGGAAGACAGTCCTCTTTCCTGGAGCTCCCTAAAGCCACTGACCCTGTTCTTCCCTGCAGCTCCTTTTATGTGAGCCTCCTGGGCCCTGATTGGCTGCTCCTTGCAGCCTCTCTCCTATTGGCTGCTCCCTGGGCAGTCCCCCTCCCCCACCAGTTGTTTTTAACCCCTTCCTTTCTGGTGTGGGGTGAACACCCCATCACACAGCCCTTAACATATCTGAAGTCTCTTCTCAGGTCCATCCCCCCGCCCCCCAGTTTTCTTTTCTCAAGACTAAACATGCCCAGTTTTTTTAAACTTTTCCTCATAGCTCAGGTTTTCTCTTTTCTTTTATCATTTTTGTTGATCTCCTCTGGATTCTCTTCAATATATTCACATCTTTCTCGTAGTGTGGTACTCACAGCACTCTAGCTGAGACCTCATCAGTGCCAACTAGACCAGGACAATTACTTCACAGGTATTTCATGCAACACTCCTGTTAATACACCCCAGAATGACAGTAGCCTGTTTCACAATTGCATCATATTGTTGATTCATATTCAATTTGTGATCCATTATAACTCCCAGATCCTTTTCAGCAGTACTACCGCCTAGCCAGTTATTCTCCATTTTGTAGTTGGGCATTTGATTTTTGCTTCCTAAGTAAAGGACTTTGCATTTGTCTTTATTGAATTTCATCTTGTTGATTTCAGACCAATTCTCCAATTGGGCAAGATCATCTTTAATTCCAATTCTGTCCTCTAAAGTGCTTGCAAATTCTCTCAGCTCGGTGCCATCCACACATTTTATGAGCATACTCTGTACTCCACTATCCAAGTTATTAATAAAACTGTTGAACAGTACCAAAGCCAGGACTGACCCCTGCAGGACCCCACTATATACACCCTCCCAGCTTGAAGCATACCATTGATAACTACTCTTTGAGTGTAGTCTTTCAACCAGTTGTGCATCCACCTGATACTAATTTCATCTAGACCACATTTCCCTCATTTGCACATGAGAATGTCATGGGAGATATATCAAGTCTACTGCTTCCCCCATCCATTAGGCCAGTAAAGAAGGAAATTAGGTTGGTTTATTCTTGACAACGCCATGCTGGCTGTTCCTTATGACCACAATATACTCTGGGTGCTTATAAATTGATTTTTTAATCATTTGTTCCAGCATCTTTCCAGATATTGAAGTTAGGATGCCTGGTCTATAAGTGCCTGGGTCCTCTTTGCTCCTCTTTTTAAAGATAGGTACTCTGGTTGACCTCCTCTGTCCTCTGGGACCTCATCTGTCCACCAGGAGTATTCATAGATAATTGCTAATGGTTCCTAGATTGCATCAGTTAATTCCTTACATACCCTCGGATGAATTTCATCAGGCCCCACCGTCTTGAATACATCTAACCTATCTAGATATTCTTTCCCTAGCTAGGACTGCACTCCTTTCCCCTTGTTCTTGTTACTAATTGTGTGGAGTATTTGGTCACCATTAACCTTTTTAATGAAGACTGAAGCAAAACAGGCATTAAACATCTCATCTTCTTGATGTCTTTAGTTATTAGCTCTTTCTCCACTAAATAGAGGACTTGTTTCCTTCATCCTTCTCTTGCTCCTAATGTACTTAAAGAATCTCTACTTATTGCCTTTTATGTCCCTTGCTAAGTGCAATTCATTTTATGCCTTAGCCTCTCTGATTTTATCCCTGCATGCTTGTGCTATTCTTTTGTACTCCTCCTTAGCACTTAGCAATTTGTCCATGATTCCACATTTTGTAGGCTTCCTAACAATCTTTCCTAAATAATCTAATTAAATAAACAAAATAATTTCTCTTGATATGGGATTTATCTGAAAAATAATCCAGCATTGTGTTATTTATGTAGTTCCCCAAACATGCCTGATAACTCAAAAATGTAGCTGAAAACATGGCCTCTGCCTCAAATTGCTTTAAAACTATTTTTTTTACCTTGTCTTGAATTTTTACATACATTCCAATCAATGTGAACAGCAAAAGGGATGAAACACAGTTAAGGCTGAATGATGTAAAATGATTTGTGTATTTTGTTCAGTAACTGCTGATATTATTTAAATGTACATAATGTGGTATAAATGTGATCTGTGTTGCATAGTTCATGTAATTGTTACCTTATTATTATTCCTTCTGTTTTTTCATTTTCAGTTATGTCCAAACACAACACAAATTTCCAGCAAAACAAGTTTTTGTCTGGATTAGAACAGACTATGGATTGTGTTCAAATTAATTTGTTAGTCTCTAAGGTGCCACAAGTACTCCTGTTCTTTTTGGTAAAGCAAAGGCATTGTAAAGCTATCCTAGATGGCCATTTCAGGATTGCCCCAGCCAGGTGGACTCCCCAGCTTGGGACTCTGTATACCACCACCATCCCAGCCCCTGATACAACACATATGGCCAGGAAAAGAGGGCACAACTGGAACATTGTTGTGCTCCAATAATCCATAGCTAGAAGTGGGACATAAACATGGCCTACAGCTGCCTTTGACACCCCCTGGAGTACTGTGACAAGTGGAGCTGATCTGGACACAAGAATAGGGCTCAGCTGAAGAGCATGAATAAACCTGAGCTAAACAAGAACATGACCACTCTCTAGAAATACTGTATCAGAAAGGCATAATCCAAAGGAGAGGGTTTATTTAGGCTGGTCCAGCAGAATAGAGCCAGGAGTCATGGGCTGAAATTAAGAAGGAAAATATAGACTGAACCCCAGAAAAACCCTCTTGAATATGAGAACTACCCATATTATACTGTGGAAAAGTCTTCAGAGAGAAGTGCTTTTAGGATTTAATGAACACAGATAAATGTTGAAAATTGAGTGGAGCTCATTCATCCACAGTAAACTTCTGGGACAATATGAATTTCCACAGAATTTCGTTTCTTCCAAAATCTTAGATTTGTAGTAATTTGTGCATCTGCATAGTTTGTTTTTATTTTTTATTTACTATGTAAAAGCCTTAAAATATTCCCTGGGAGAATTTGCAGTATAACTGTACAAAACAAGGGAAGTAGTAAGGACAGAATAGTCTGTTGTTATAAACAGTCATCAGTGTTTGCCATAGTACCTGCTGCACTAGTGAAGAAGATGAAGGAAATATCTCCTAGGGAGCTTTCAGAATTTTGTACTTCTAGTAAAAATAAAATAGACACATTCTACTTCTTTTCCTTTTGGTAACATTTATTGATGAGAAAGCTTAAATTATAGGAAGAATGTTTCCTCCCTCCCCCCTCCCCCCCCCCACTGTACGGAAGCAAATTCTGACAGGGTTTATTTTGTGATTGCAGAGTCCATCTTGTAAGCATTATAGGGGCCATTTTACTAACCCTACCAATTCTCAAATGCACAATGTTTAACACAGTGGAATGTGGAGCCAACTGCTCCAGCACAGATGCTACGAGAGAGCTGTAGAGATAATCTTGCAAATCAGGCCACCCTAAACATAAACTACTTCATCTACAAAACACAAAGCTAAAGGAACAAACTAGGGGCCCAATCCTGCAGTCCTTACTAAGACAAAATTTATGTGTACATTCCATTGCCACCCTCAGGCCCCCCAAACATTCCTTCAAAAGGGAGGAGTTACAAGCTGCCTGGTAGGTCTGGAGAATATCACAGAGATGGGCTATTTCTCTCGTCAATCATGACTGCTCCCACTCCAGCTCATTGGAGCCAGAACTGCACAGAAGGGCTTTCAGGAGGTGCAGGGAATTAAGAGGAAAATGGAATGTGCAAGCGCTCTTCCCTTCTTCATTCCTAGGGTTGGGTTGTCTTGTTCAGTCGTCCCTTCACTTGGGGAAGCAGAGAGGAACATTTCACCCTTCATGCTGTTACAGCTCCTACACCCACTGCCCCACCCCAGTTAGTTCATTTTACTTCTTCTAACAAAGGTCCAAAGATCTTTCAAGAAATTTTGGAACCAAAGCAAATGGAATCCGTTATTCTCCCTTTTGGTTTTAATACAAATATATAAATAACTATACAAATATATGAACCTGCAAACATACACCCTCCATTTCCAGGAGGAAGTGGAGAGTTTGCCACACCAGTATATTCCTTGTCTAGCTGCACTGAAGATTTTGGCTTTCTCCACAGAACTCAATTGACTTTAATAGGATCTTAGCTCACTAAAAATATCATGTATTGTGGACTCACCTTGAGGCACTGGAGAGAGCTTGCTTAGACTGAATTTGAGATGTTTTTTTCCATCCAGAAATGGAGGACAGCTATTCTCTGCAAACTGCTGTGATCAGAGCATAGTCACACTTTTGCAAGCTGCCCCTACACTTCCTGACATTTTGAAATCAGTTATTATTAGAACTAGCCTTGCTCCATCCCAGATGAGGAAAAATGCTCTTAAATTGAAGCTAAAATTTAAATATGCAGTGACAGCTGGTGTCCAAAATAACTGGTGGGCCTGCAAATAGCCAAGTACCGCTTCCCATGCGCACCCTGCCTTCTGTTCTGTTTGGTTTTATTTTTAAAAGTGAAAACCTGAGAGGCCCTTTGTCAGGGGTGTCACAGGGAACACTTTTTCTGGCGAAGTGGTAAGAAAAACAGAAACTTTCTGCCCACCATGGCCTCTTTCAGAATGAAAAACTAGCACTTTACAGTAAAGGGCTGGAAGGGAGAAAACAACTACAAAATTGCTAACTCATTAATTTATTGTGAGTTGTGTGATGTTGGCCCCAGCTTTAGTCCATATTGTGTTGTTGTGAAAAGCTGCAGCCTTCTCACAGTTTTGGGAAGCAAAATGAGAGACCCTTTTCCCATCAAATGTTCTGTAGCCGCATGGAAAGTACACTGAACTGCAAAACCAAATACCATGAGTTCCACTCCCAGCTCTTTCACTTACTGCTAGTATTTCTACACCCTCAATACAAAGGTCGCTTGGACACTCTGCCACCCTAGCAAAACTTCAGTGTGCTGCCCCCATCCTGCACCCTAGAACAGACGTTCTCAACCAGGCAAGGGGGTGTGGTGAGCCTTCTGATGGCTCAGTGGTTATAGTAGAAGGCAGGGAGGGGGGCAAACACCAGGTCGCAGGACCACTCACTCAGGTGTGGCCATGATAGAGGGTAGCCTGGCCACATTTAAGAGAGCAGCCTTGCAACCTGCCACACAGGTTTGCAGAGTCACTGAGGTTTGGTCCGGCCACCCCAGGCAGAATCTGCCACCGTAGGCAGCTGCCTCATTTATCTACAGCTAGAGTGGCCCCTGCCCTTATAATCCTTATTCTAAGCCAGGGGTCTCAAACTCAAATGATCATGAGGGCCGATTGAGGATTAGTGCATTGGCCCGAGGGCCGCATCACTGACACGCCGCCCCCCTCGCTGCCCCTGACCCTGCCCCCACTCCACCCCTTCCATGAGGCCCTGTCCCACCTCTTCCCACCCCTTCCCTGCCCCCATTCCAAATCCTTCCCCAAAGTCCTCACCCCAACTTTGCCCCCTCCCTGCCCCCAGGGGGAGCAGGAGGGGTGAGGGGTGTGGCAGGGGCTCAGGGCAGGGCATTGAGGTGCAGGAGGTGTGCAGGGTACGGCAGGGCAGGGAATTGGGGTGTTGGGTGCAGAAGGGGTGAGGGGTGCAGCAGGGTGCTCATGGCAGGGAGTGCAGGAGGTGTGCAGTGTGTGGCAGGGGGCTCAGGGCAGGGAGTTGGGGTGAGGGGTGCAGCAGGGGGTTGGGGTGCAGGGTGTGGCAGGGGGCTCCAGCCAGGGGGTTGGGGTGCAGGAGGGATGAGGGGTGCAGCAGGGGTTGGGGTGCAGGGTGTGGCAGGGGGCTCTGGGCAGGGGGTTGGTGTGCAGGAGGGATGAGAGGTGCAGCAGGGGGTTGGGGTGCAGGGTGTGGCGGGGGTTCAGGGCAGGGAGTTGGGGTGTGCGAAAAGTGTGGGATGTGGCAGGGGGCTCCAGGCAGGGGGTTGAGGTGCAGGAGGGATGCGGGGTGTGGGCTCTGGCCTGGCGCTGCGTACCTAGAGCGGATCCGGGGTGGCAGCGCCACACACCATGGTCATTTGAGTTTGAGACTCCCTGGCCCCTGGCCTCTGGCCCCACTTCGCTCTGCTCCGCTCCAGGAAGCAACCAGAGTCCCTGGGAGTGAGAGTGGAAACGGCGCCATGTGCTGCTCTTGCTGCTCCTCCAGGTACCTCCCCCAAAGCTCCCGGCCAATGGGAGCTGCGAGAGCACGGAGCCCTCTACTTGCCCCCCACTCCCCTGCCCTGGGCTGCAGGGACATACAGTAGTTCCAGCCGCTTCAGGGAGTGGCGCAGGGCTTGCAGTGGCACAGGATAGGCAGAGGGGTGGGGGGTATGTGGACGGGGGACATGGGGAGCTTGGCGGGCTGCGTGTTTGAGACCCCTGGTCTACATAATACTTAGTTCTGTCTTCAGTGCAGGGGACTGGACTAGATGACCTCTCAAGATCAGTGGCATGGGAACACTTTTAATAGTGGGGGTGCTGAAAACCAGCCCTCTTACCCCTGTCTGTCCCCCACCCAGCAAGGGGTGGGCTAGCAGACAGGACCGGGAGGAGGGGGGAACAGTCAGGATCCGGGTGCGGGGCTGGCAGCTGGAACCCCATGGGGGTGCAGCAGCTGAGACCTGAGCACGAGGCCGGCAGTGGAGCCCCAGATAAAACCTGGGGGTGCTGCAGCACCCCTCACACCTCTAGTTCCCACACCTATGCTTGAGGTTCCTTCCAGTCCTACCATTCTATGATTCTTCTCTGTCATTTGTGTGCAGATGTGGTCTCCTCATCTCAAAAAAGATATATTGGAATTGGAAAAGGTTGAGAAAAGGGCAACAGAAATTATTAGGGGTATGGAACTGCTGCCATATGAGGAGAGATTAATAAAATTGGGACTTTTCAGCTTGGAAAAGAGATGACTCTGGGCAAATATGATAGGGGTCTATAAAATCATAACTGGTATATAGAGGGTAAATAAGGAAGAGTTATTTACTCCTTCCCATAACACAAGAACTAGGAGTCACCAAATAAAATTAATAGGCAGCAAGTTTAAAACAAATTAAAGGAAGTATTTCTTCACACAATGCACAGTCAACATGTAGAATTCCTTACCAGAGGATGTTGTGAAGGCCAAGACTTTTTAACAGGGTTAAAAAAAGAACTAGATAAATTCATGGAGGATAGGTCCATCAACGGCTATTGGCCAGATGGGCAGGGATGGTGTCCCTAGCCTCTGATTGCCAGAAACTGGGAATGGGCAACAGATCACTTGATGATTACCTGTTCTGTTAATTCCCTCTGGGGCACCTGGCATTGGTCACTGTCAGAAGACAGGATACTGGGCTAGATGGAGCTTTGCTCTGACCAGGTATAGCCAATCCTACGTTCTTATGCTGCTTCTCTCTGCTCTAAGGTGTTGAGGCAGACTGTTGTGTCCTCCCAGCTAAGGCTTCTTCTTGAGGTTTTTCTTGGGTGTCCTCCTTTCCTCACATCAGTTGTTTTCCACTGTACAGCTTCATTGGAGAGTCTGAGTGTTGGCATCCGAGTAAGCATCCCAAGTATGTCCAGCACTTTTTTTTGATGCTGGTAAAAACAAGCATCTGGTTGGTGATGTCACAGCTCTTTTACCTGGTGATGACGTCTTTCAAACCAACACCAAGAATCTTTCATAGACACTTATTTTTGAAAACATCTAGTTTTCTGTCTAGCATGTTAGTAAATCTCCAGCTTTCACACTGAGATTATGTTGGAGTTGAAGATTCTCAGCTTTGTTCTGGTGCTGTATAGCTTTGATTTCCAGAAGTTGTTGAGCTTAGTAAATGCTGTGGATCTCTTTCCTTCTTCAGGTCTCCATTGGCCAATATTGCACTGCCCAGGTAGATGAACTGTTCTACTTTCTAATGTGATGTTACTGGTTGATGTCTGAGTTTCAAGGATGTTTGATTTGTTGGGACTAATTTTGAGTCCTGCTTGGCCTGCTATTTTTGCCAGGTTGCTTGTCTTTGTAACTTTTCGGTGGTGTCACTCAGTAGTGCAATAGCAGCAGCAGAATCTAAGTCTTCTAGGCATTTGCCACCTACCCTTGCTATACCAGGGTTTGTGTTGCTAATACACTTCTTAATTATCAAGTCTATGGCAATGCCAAACAACAGTGGAGATAAAATGCAGCCTTGTTTCACACTAGCATCCATGTTGCACCACTCTGTTGTCTGATTGTTCACCCTTAACCCCATCTGCTGCACCTTGATGTAGCTATTGGTCCAAAGAATTGATAAACTGGAGAGGGTTGAGCTCAAGGGTAGCCACTCACACTTGTAAAAACCCTACTGGTTACAGAAATGGAAGGCGGCTACCACTCCAGTAAAAATTGTTGCTCAGCAGAGAGCTGACTGCTGACCCCTCGTGCTGCATGAAGGCTCCCGGTAAAAGCCAGTCTCTGGAAGCCAGGACCTTGGGATGTTTGAAACTGGCAATTAGGAAACACTTCACATTTGGTTAGTGGAGCATGAGAACAATGTACCAAACATCAAAGATCTCGCAGATCATGTGGGAGATGGACAAGTGTAGATGTGAAATTCTGGGCATCAGTGAGAAGAGACTGCCAGGTGCAGATAAAGAAGCACTTCCAGCAAGAGAAGAAACATTGCATTTATTCAGGTCATAGTGACAAGTGTTCATTATGACAGAGTCTGTGAGGAAAAATCACTCATCAACTGGGAACCAATTAACTAACTGTGACAAAGTGAGATTTGATTTTCTGTAAAATTTTTATGACCCTTCTGTGTGCCTCAGTTTCCCCTGTGTGTTGCATTCTTACCAGTGGGTGAAAAAGGGCCATTTTCTCTCAAAATGGGCTAAGAGACACAGGCATGAATGCTGCCTACCTATCCGAAACTAGAATGAGTCATTGGAAGAGGACTGGCTGAAGTAGACTCCATACCAATGGCGAATCTGTGAGGACAATGGCAACCCCAATCAGCAAGACTTTGGTACCTAGCAACTAACGACCACCTCTGTGCAGGAAATCAAACAGTGTTTTCCCAGCTGGCGAACAAAGAACTGGTGGGGAGTGAGGTGGAGGAGTTATGACTTGGCTGCGGGAATGAGTCAGGGGGCTGCTGAGAGTCTGACCTCCTTGGTCAGAGACTGGGAGACAAAGCTTGACCTGTGGGGTTCACTACAGCTGGGCTGGATGCTGGCTACCCAGAATCAACAGTGATTTAACCTTCATTTCTCTGTGCTAACCAAGGACTTCCTATGCTTTGTTACAACTGACTAATAAACCTTTTTGTTCTGACAGCACTGGCTGAGCATCTGTGATGAAGCGGGAAATTTTCTTAGGCCTTGGTTACACTGGTGCTGTATAGCGCTGCAACTTGCTGCGCTCAGGGGTGTGCCCCCCCCCCCCCGAGTGCAGCGAGTGCAGCGCTGTAAAGTGCCAGTGTAATCAGCGCCTGCAGCGCTGCACGCTCACTCACAGCGCTGCAAGCTATTCCCCTCGGAGAGGTGGAGTACTTACAGCGCTGCGAGAGAGCTCTCGCCGCACTGGCGGCGCGACTACACTCGCGCTTCACAGCGCTGCTGCGAATTGCCAAGTGTAGCCAAGGCCTTAGTGTCTTGCATGACAGTTTCCCCTGTGTCGTGTGTGTTTAACGAGGTGGTGGGAGAGGGGGGTTGTTGTAGAGGACCAAGGGTGACATTGCCTAGAAGTCAGGACCTTGGACTACGGCCTGGAGATTGGGTACCCTAGCAACTGGTGACCTTGTGCCTGGGAGGCCCTCCCAGCTTGGAAGTCAGCCGGTTCTGGCCAGTGGGAGGACAGTGAGCAGAGGAAAGAGGACCCCAGCAACCTGACCAGCCAGTTCCAGCCAGTGGGGGAACAAAGGACGGAAGAGAAGAGAAGAAGTCCAGGCAACCTGTTTACTGGGACTGAAGACAAAGGATGGAGGAGGGGCCGTTGGGGAAGATGATATAGGATGAGCGGCTGGAAGGGGGGGCTCCTGGACTGGGAACAGAGAGAGCAGGTTGAACCCATGGGGGCCGGAAGAGGGCCAGTTGAACTGTGCTGAGACTGGCCAGGCCCAAGGCCCTAGGAACTTGAGGAGTTACACAGTAGCAGTCTCCTTTCTGCGCATTTCAGGAGGTGTGGGGGAAGGCAGAGCTTCTCCACATCTCATTAAAGCGCCTCTCCAGCGGGCCTTCCAGGAGCTGTGTTGGGAACTCTAGGATAGTCACCCAAAGTGTAACTGTAGTGTGTGGGAACTGGGCAGTATCCCTGCTGTAGCCCATGAAAGTTTATGCTCAAATAAATTTGTTAGTCTCTAAGGTGCTACAAGAACTCCTGTTTTTTTTTGCAGATACAGACTAACACGGCTGCTACTCTGAAACCTGTTATATACAGTTAGCAAACATGATTATTTGGAGCCCACTGTGCCACTGTGGTTCCTGCCCATTATATTTGTTGTCTAAGGAGTGAAAGACACAGCCAGGGCTGGCTCAGGCTTTTTTGCCGCCCTGAGCAAAAAAAAAAAAAGCCGCGATCGGCGGCACTTCATTCCTAGGCGGCAAATCGGCAGCGGGTCCTTTGGTCCTAGAGGGACTGAGAGACCTGCCACCGAATAACCGCTGAAGACCCAGACGTGCTGCTCCTTCCCATTGGCCGCCCCAATCACCTGCTTTGTTCGCTGGTGCCTGGAGCTGGCCCTGCTTCCTATTATGTTTGTTGTCTAAGGAGTGAAAGACCCAGCAATCACATGGCCCAGCTGCAGCAGGGAATGCGGTGCGGACACACTGCCCTGCTGCACCAGAACCGGGATGGCTCATGCCGATGCATTGCATGGCTGCAGCTTACACCAACTGAATCCCACTGCTGCAAATGGCAGTGATGCAATTGTCTAGCGTAGATGGGACTGCAGGGGTGAGCTGTCTCTGGCTCTCCATGTGTGATGGATGGGAAAACAACACAGTTCTTAATAAAGAGCAAGGCCCAGATTCTCCATCCAGCTGTGGCCCCTTTATGCTGCTCCACTAATGCAAAGAGGCTATAGAGCTGCTCAGCCAACTTCCTGAGGATTCCCCTGCACTGGAGAATCCCCAGGTGCCTGAGAGCTGGCACCGTGGCTCCTGTTCCACCCCACTGCTGTCCCCAGTGCAGGGGCTGAGAGCAGGGGAAAGGAGGGGAGGCTGGAGTTCAGCTGACTCTGGCAATCCCTGGCTGCTGGAACATCCCACTGGGGTCACAGGCAGCCGGGCATAACTTAGAGCAGCGCTGCAGGTTCTCTAAGTCACACCAGGCCCGAGGGTGAGGGGAACACAAAGGTAGCTGACAGCCATGTGTGAGCCTTCCACCCTCTCCCCTAAACTCCGTCCTGCACCAAGTGCAGCTTGGCCAGAGCAGAGGTTCTGGGCTTGAGGTCTGTAGCAGTGGAGGGGTGTGATGGGTTTAGAGAATAGAGGCTGGGAGGGCTCCCTGCTCTGCAAATAGGCTGGGGAACAAGAGCTGGGTCCCATGGAGACCAGGAGAAAGGGCTGGGTCTCTCTGTTCCACCTCTTCCAAACAAGGATCAAATTCCACATCCTGAGTTGTTTGTAATAAACCCAAGTTGTGAAGAGAAGGGGTGGGGTTTCCTGGAAAGATCAGCACTGCTCAGTACCAGGAGTGAGTTCTTACTCTGCCTGATAAGGAAGAGGCCGTTTCTGTGTACAGGGTTCTCATGCAGTGCCAATTACATCCCAAACAGCATGTGATTAAACTTCAGTGCTGGAGTCCCCACCTGCTGCCTGTTAAGAGCTGGCAGTAGGAATCAGCCTCTGCTCACAGCCTTACCCCACAAGGGACATTTACTCCTTCCTGAAAAATGTGGGGGAAATCAGTGGCAGTTGCCAGTGCAACTGGGAGAGGAGGATGAAGTGAGTACTGAGAAGGGAAGGGGAAATGTTTCAAGCAGCACATGCAGGTGTGTAGATATAGATACAGACCCAGAGGGAAGTGATGCCAGGGAGCCAGTGCACATGGGGCAGGGAGCAGGGTGTGGGCTCCAGAAGGCAGGAGAGCAGAGGCAGGAAGAGGAGCTTATGCAGCAGAATAGGAATGAGGAGAATGAGGAGGAGCTGAAGAGGCCAGGACAGCAAGGGAGTGGTAGGGAGACACCAGAGGGAATTGGGCAGGTGTGATAAGGCATGTGGCAGGCAAACCCAATGGGGAGTCCTTGCTGGAGCCCAGGAGGATGTTCAGCAGCTGTTCTCTGGTTAGGGGGCACCCAGTTGACCACACAGAGCACTGGATGACAGGGGCAGGCAGAGAGGGAAGAGCTGCTGCTTTGTAACTCCAAAGGGTTTGCAGTACCCAGAAGTGCTGCAGTGACGGTGCCAGGGCAGGGTGCCATAGTGCGGTGCTTCTACACTAGCTATCTGACTACAGGCAGTTTTACCCTGTATCCACACACAGCACTGGGTCTATCTTTGCAGTTTCGATGCCCTCTGGGTACTTATACCACAATTCTTGGCTCAGCAATGGCTTGTGAGAAATCAGGCAAGGCATTTTGGGAGCCATGGGGAATTATGGGAGATGGCATCAAACACCCATAACTCACCAGGCAGTGTGACCATTTCCATTTCCTACTCCCAGAGTGTCACCCCAGCTGGACAAAGAGGACTCTGTCTGCTCAGACCAAAGAAGGAGCAAAGTGTGACAGCACCAAAAACCAGGAAATGAACCTGTCTGTGCAAGGCATAGTCCTTCCACAGCACCTCCTTTGGGATACAAGGGTGTTTTGTACTCACCCAGCCCTTCGTCAGCTGTCACCAGGCTGTCATCAGTACAGGCTGAGAGACAGAAACTCACCTCTCTGGCTGGTTCCACTGGAGCTAACCCCTTCCAGGCCCAGAGAAGGGTAAAACCCCAAGAAAAGCAAGCAGCTGGTGCCAAATGTGCCATGGGCCTTCCCCTTCTTAACCTTGCCCCAGTGCGGGAGAGGACTAGATGACCTCTTGATGTCCCTTCAGCCCCACAAAGACCCAATGACAAAGCAGGAGGATGAAGCAGGATCTCAACGGCTGAATAGGCAGATGAAGTCTGCAGTGGAGGAGAAACCCCTGGTTGTCTTGGACTTCCTTACCACTAGACACATGTGCCTCTTCCACCAAGATTTGTGTGGCTGCGGGTGTGCAACGGTTCCTCCACATTAAACTACTCACGCGCAGGCATCTTTCACAGGAACAACTTTTATAAAACCTGTGGAAGAGTCATCCTCGTCCTCGAAGGATCGACGATGACAACAACAACAACATGTCTGTGACTCCTTTAGGGAGCCTCTGGCCAGCAGCAGCCCAGCTCAATGTCCTCTGGGCGCCCCCAGAAATTTTCCTGAGATGACTGTCTCTAGCCCAACTCACCTTCCTCTCAGGGTGCCTGGACCATCCGCAGTCATGCGAGCAGGCTCTGTCCTTGGCCAGGCCTCACCCTGGGAGCTGGGGACTAGAGGTTTGTGCTTCTCCCAGAGCCACCTCCTGCAGAGCCGGGCTTCTCCCCTTTGAGCGTTCCTCCAGTACTGACATGCCTGGCAGGTGCGGCAGCGCAGGTCTACTCAAATCCATGGCAGATCCCTAACCCCTTCATGTCTGGGATGGGATCTGGACACCCATCTTCACACCAGCCTTGCTCAGATGCAGCTGTCTGGACATGGGGCTGTGCAGGGGAGAATCACCCAGAGTGTGTTAGGGCTAAATTCCACTTTGAATTACCCCTGTGCAGCCCCTTTGGCTTCTGCAGGAACAACCCTGGGCTGGCAGGAAGATCATGGGTCTTGTCCATGTGTAACTTCTATGGTCAGTAGAGCTGCACGGATGTAACTGAGGGCAGAATTTGGCCCTTGTGACCCAGCAACATATTGGCTCCATCCCAGTCCTGTAAGAGAGGAATTACCATATGAACCAGTCCAGGTTTAACAGGATAAACTGCTGCACGGCCTGCTCGAATTGCTAGAAATTCACACACTGAAAAATCCAGTTGATGGCTGCTGAGATAAGTTGCCTTTGGTATGGACGGAAACAATATACACTTCTTCAGAGAGCAGAAACATGTTAAAAGCAGACATAAGATGCTCTACACATTCCCCAGAGAACGATGAGAGATGAGGAGCATTTGAAAACAGGCGAGTGACACATTTTCTGCACTCTCATTACTAGTCACACCTCAGCCAGGCATTATTATCATTCCAAGCACCTGGAGGCAGACAGAGCCTGTGAAAATCGACCTCCACATGCACTGGAGGCTCCGATTTTATGTTCAATAACTTCACCAGTAGTCCTGGGACTCTCCCTAAAACATCTCACCCTTCTGCGTTGTTTTGAACTCTTTTTATAAGACTGCACTGTAGGAGAAAGCTGCAGAGGTGCCACTGAGCGTGTAATGGATCTTCATCCACACTCACAGTGTGTGAACTAGCTTAGGACTCTCCCTGAGGCCACTTTTCAATTACGGCGGTAGGGGGGAGGGGTTCTATTGCAGTTGTCATGAACAGCTGAGTTTTCAAAGTGCTTTGAAATCCACTTGTGTAATTAGCTATGCCTGGAAATTGCCAGGACAGTAGAAGGTCCAGGGTAGATTTTGTGGTTCAAATTTAGACTCATTTGGTCAAGGGGTTCCCACATTACATCATTCCTCGTCCACCACATGAACAACTTACTTTTAAAACACAATAGTCTTCTAACACTTCTTAGCACAGAGCTAAGGAAAGTTCAGTCCTCCTCCTGCCTGGTCAAACCCACAAATACACACTCTGTGTGTTTGGGGGTATCTTAATTGTTGTGTAATTGGGCCTGCATGTGTGTTGTATCCATATGAGCCAGGGAATGGATGTGAAGTGAGTGTGTTCACTTGTCCCGCCTCTGTCATGCACCAGGCTTAACTAGAGAAGCAGCATCTCTCTGGGCACATGGGGCACCTGTTCGGGCTTTTGAAAATACCAGGTGATCAGCCATGTCCTTCTCCCTGTCCTGCTCTTTTGTTCTCCCCTCCCAACTGGATATTCCGGGTCCTTTGTTGTCACCCTCACCACTTTTCAGAAAAAGCCAGGAGCACCCAGAGAATGGGGAAAAAACAACCCCCTCCCTCTTTTCCCAGCCAAACTGTCATTTTGCAAGCACAAGAGTCTGAATGTGTTGACTGGAATGGATAAGAAACTGGGACCATGACAAAATCTCTGTCAAACATCCATGAGGACTACCCGCCCCTCCCCCCATCTCTGGAGAATGGGAAAATTTGGGGGTATTAGCACAAATTCTAAAAGTGCAGCATTATTTCTTGATACATGATCTTTATTGAACTCCAGGAAAACTGACACAAACACACATCGAGGATAAACCGCTCTTGGAGATGGATACAGAAAATGCCGACTTAATAGCTGTGGAGTTGTGTAAAATTACAAACCCCTTGTAAATATACACGTAATAGTATGAACCACTGTAGCAGGACAGTTCCCCTTCAGATCTAGGGATGGTTCTTGAGTCTCCCCTCTCCACTGAGAGGCTAAAAAATGAGGTTACCAAACCCCTCCATTTCATAATCCCACATCTCTCCCTCCCCTAGGTCCTGATCCCCTTTCTCCTTCCTGCCCTCCCCCCTCCTCCCCAAAAACAACTACCCCATTGCACAGTGAGAATAAAGCAAACCCAGCTCCTACTCCTAAGCCTCCTGCCTTCATGCCAGGAGGGTTGGCCCAGACAATCTTTACTCAGCCCTCTGCCATCTATGTTGACATGTGCTGCTAGAGTCCCTGGGGCTGGCAGAGTTTAGAATCATAGAATCATAGAATATCAGGGTTGGAAGGGACCTCAAGAGGTCATCTAGTCCAACCCCCTGCTCAAAGCAGGACCAATTCCCAGCTAAATCATCCCAGCCAGGGCTTTGTCAAGCCGGGCCTTAAAAATCTCCAAGGAAGGAGACTCCACCACCTCCCTAGGTAACGCATTCCAGTGTTTCACCACCCTCCTAGTGAAATAGTTTTTCCTGATATCCAACCTGGACCTCCCCCACTGCAACTTGAGACCATTGCTCCTTGTTCAGTTTAATTTTAACAGGGGCAGGTGTTCTCCCACTGCCCAGCTGCTCCCTCAGCTAGTGGCAGGGCAGCCAGGTCAGAGCCTCACTGGTTCAGTGGTTCCATATCTGTATGACCAGATCAGGTTTTGTGTCTTTCACAGCATCCAGCTCTGCCAGTGTTTCTTCAGTTACACTCTGATAGCCCAAGCTGTGGGGAAAACAGGGAAGGAAAAGGACGTGTTAACTCTCTCTGCAGACACAACACCTGAGCCCACCCTGAAACACCATGCGCTGCACCCACAGAATCTGTGTCAATGTCACTCCCCTGCCTGCTGAGCTCACTGCCAGCAGGTGCCTTTCCCTTGGGGGAGGGAAGGAGAAGCACTGGTGCAGTCCACCTCCCCCCCCCAACATACACCCCACTGACACTGTGAGCTCTGGGCAGGGACAGTAATGTTCTTTCTGCATGTAAAGGGCTGGATTGTGCAGCCCTTGCTCAGGGCGGGGAGCACTTACTGACACGGACAGTCCCATTGATCTCTGTGGGGTACTCAGTGCTCACAGGGAGCAGGGGCTGCAAAATCCAGCTCACAGAATCTCTCCATGGAAGCAGAGTGATCTCAGCTCTCATTGCTGCAGGGGATCCTCACGCCCCCTCCCCACAGGCTTCAGTAACACAGCCCTTGAAGGGGGAGAGTTTTTAGCAGCTCTTGTGGTAGGGTTAGCATATTTTAATTTTAAAAAAGGAGGACGCTCCACGGGGCCCCGCCCCCGCCCCAACTCCTCCCCTTCCCCGCCCCTAACCCCGTCCCAACTCCGCCCCCTCCCCTGAACACTCCGCCCCCTGCTCCTCCCCCTCCCCTGCTTCCCGCGAATCAAATGTTCGCGGGAAGCCTGAAACAGGGAGGCAGCAGGTATGGTGCCTGTGAGCTGATAAACCAAGGACCAGCTCTGGTCAAGACCGTAGGCATCAGCTAAGAACTGACAAACTCATAGCTGGAAGTCAGACCAGCTGACTGGTATTTTAGTATCGTTCAAAGGAGATGTTAAACATATAAGAATGTATTTAAATACTAAACTTCATGAAAATCTGGTGGGATGTAGCATGCTCTGTTCTAATGTAATAACAAGCATTTGCAGTGTATATGCCTCTGTAAGGAAGTAACTCATCAAACAAGAAAGAAGCTGTCAGTAATGCAAATTAAGAACACTAATAGACAGGGCCAGATTTACACCTTACGCGCCCCTAGGCACAGCATCTTCAGCGCCCCCCCCCAGATACCCTCTCTACAGCCCCCCCCGCCACAACTGTACAGCACCCTGCACACCCCCTCCCCACTGCCCAGCGCCCCCTGCACAACCCCACCACCACAATTGCCCAGTGCCTCCTACAGATTTCCACCTGCATACTGACTATTGAGCACTTACTGACACACAGACCTCCCTCACCTCCCACAACACCCCCAGTGCCCAGCACCCCCAACAAGCCTCCCACTGCTCAGCACCCCCCCAGCTCCCTCAATGCCCCTTCCCCATAAGCCCCCTCAGAGACCCACTCTCCTGTGGCCTTCCCCCCAGCCACACTCACCAGCCCTGCTGGGAGGTGACTATCTGCCGGGCTGAGCTGGCAGCACGGCCAGGGCCGGTCGGGGATCGCTCTGGCCCCTCGGGAACAGCGATCAGCCAGGCTGGAGCAGGAACAGGAGCGGGGCCTACCCAGGCCGGGCTCCCTCAAGACCCACTTGCCTGGCACTGCCCCCTGTGTTGGTCTGCTGAGCTCTTCCCCTGCCACAGGGGGCTGATTTGCCTTCCGGGTTGGCAGAAGTGCTTCAGCCAAGCTGCGTGGGGCCATCTCCCCCTCAGCCTCCCCTGCTGGGAGTGGCAAACCTTGAATTTTTAGGTGCCCCTAGAATGACAGCGCCACGAGGCATGTGCCTACTGTGCCTAATTGGAAATCCGGCCCAATTGACAGAAAGGTGTTAATCCCTGTGCATTGAAAGCAAATGGTCACTGTGCGTGAGATCAAAGATCAGTCTCCTCTTTTCCCGCCATGAAGAAAGAACCCATGTATGGGCCATCATGACCACTTGGTTTCTGTGAGCAGAAGCTATAAATATGGAGACAAGGACAAATTCTTCATCTTTTGACTGTTTGAATTCTTATTTTTATTCTCATTTTAGTTACCACTAGTAAGTGTGGTCCACTCCCACACGTGCCTCACTCCTGCTATGTACATCTTCTAAAGTTCTGCTCCATTTGTGCTGAATTGTAACGTGATCCATCTGGTTTCCTGTTCTGTGGTTTGATGACCTCCATCTCTGCTACCTTTTGAAATTATAGAATGTAACTCACCTGTACATGTATCTTTACCTGCCTTAACCTGTTTATAACTCTCATTTCTTTTTCTGGGGGTATGTCTACACAGGAATGTAAGCCTAGGGTTAGTGGGACTGGAGTCACCTGACCTGTGTCTGGAAACGCTGAGCTTGAGCATCTACTCTGCAGTTTAACCCTAGGTTACGAATTTTCTGACCTGTGCTTGAACCTAGGACTCTGGCACCCACACTGCAGTGCACAGACCCCAGTCAAAGTAACCCAATCCCATAGTGCCTAGTGCCCACTCCCCTCCAGTGTCAACACTCCAGCCCCACGAATGTACTGCACTCTACTTACTGCCCACCCAATTTCCTAACGGTGATGGTGCTATTGATGGGATTCAGGTGCCCGTAAGGAGCACACGAGTACAGAAACTGCATCATTAGCTCCTTTGGTGGCTGTCTCAGTAGAACGACTGCAGCTTATGAAGATACTGAACTGCCATCCAATCTGAGAACTGGGCTCTCCACCTCTAGGCTGAGTCACACTGGCAGGAAAATGCCCATGTGCTCCTGTTCTGAGGATAATTAGGACATCAGTCTCCAGGGTTATCAAACTATTCTAATGAAACTTTGCAATTCTTAATTTTTAAAGTGGGCCGTTAAATGAAGGTGTTTTTGTATGGTTGGTTTTTTATTTACTTTTGTTTTGAAGTTTGACATAAAATTTAGGTTTCAGAGGAAAAACACACACCCCACCCCAGCTGGGCTACTGCCAGCTGCAGAGCAATGAAGTGTATCCCCAGGGCTTGGGGTGCAGTGTGCTCCACCATCCCACCACAGCCCAGGAGGCAGGGATAATAGATTCATAGACTTTAAGGTCAGAAGGGACCATTATGATCATCTGGTCTGACCCCCTGCACGCTGCAGGCCATAAAACCGTCCCCGCCCCTTCCCTGGACTCTGCTGCTGAAGTCCCCAATCCTGTTATTAGTGACCTCAATCGGCAGAGACCCTCCTGCTAGAGATCCCTGCCCCATGCTGCGGAGGAAGGCGAAAAACCTCCAGAGGCTCAGCCAATCTGCCCTGGAGGAAAATTCCTTCCCGACCCCAAATATGGCGATCAGTAAGACCCCGAGCATATAGGCAAGAGTCTCCATCCTGACCCCTTTTAGCCATTATGCTATTTACCTACCATTGCTTGGTTTTCCTTGACAACTATGTTTTACCATTAAACCATTCCCTCCATAAACTTATCTAACTTAATCTTAAAGCCAGACAAATCCCTCGCCCCCACCGTTTCCCTCGGAAGGCCGTTCCAATATTTCACCCCTCTGACGGTCAGAAACCTTCGTCTAATTTCAAGCCTGAACTTCCCCATGGCCAGTTTATATCCATTCGTTCTCGTATCCACGTTAGTACTAAGCTGGAATAATTCATCTCCCTCCCTTGTATTAATCCCTCTAATATATTTAAAGATAGCAATCATGTCCCCCCTCAGCCTTCGCTTTGTCAGACTAAACAACCCAAGCTCCTCTAGTCTCCTTTCATACGACAGGTTTTCCATTCCTCTGATCATCCTAGTGGCCCTTCTCTGCACCCGTTCCAGTTTAAGTTCATCTTTTTTAAACATGGGAGACCAGAACTGCACACAGTACTCCAAATGAGGTCTCACCAGCGCCTTGTACAACGGAAGCAGGACCTCCTTATCCCTACTAGATATACCTCGCCTAATGCATCCCAAGACAGCATTGGCTTTTTTCACCGCCACGTCACACTGTCGACTCATAGTCATCCTGCGGTCTACAAGGACCCCTAGGTCCTTCTCCTCTTCCGTTACTTCTAACCAATGCGTCCCCATCTTGTAACTAAAATTGTTATTGGTCATCCCCAAATGCATCACCTTACACTTTTCACTATTAAATTTCATCCTATTTCTGACACTCCAATTCACTAGCTCATTCAAGTCTCCCTGCAGGATATCCCTATCCTCTTCCGAATTTACAACGCCTCCCACCTTCGTATCATCCGCAAACTTTACCAGCCTACTCCTGCAATCGGTTCCGAGGTCAGTTATAAATAGATTAAATAAAATGGGTCCCAAAACCGAACCTTGGGGAACTCCACTGGTAACCTCCCTCCAACCTGACAGTTCACCCTTCAATACAACCCGCTGCATTCTCCCCATTAACCAATTCCTTATCCATCCATCCCTGGGAGTCTGTTGGGAAGTTTTGGGGCTGGTTCCCACTCACTGCTCTCACAGTGCACGCTGCCTGGACACCTCTGCACCCACAGCCCCAGGGAGGGCAGGGGAAGCCCATGAGAAAGGGACAGAGAGCGGAACCTAAGGCTGCCTTGCAAAGGGGGAAGGAGCAGCAGGACTCTAAGCTCAGCATGGCTGGGGGAGGGATGACCCCCAATATCCTGGCAGCTAGAGGCACTGACTTTATTTCTCCCAGTGGATGCTTCCCCATCCCCGTCCAATGGGGCCCACCTTGGCAAGTGATCAATCAGTAGCCAGCCCAGGGCCCGGAACCGCTATGGCTGGTGGGTGCTGACCTATTTTTTGAGTCCCGGAGCACCCATGGAACCAACGCCTATGATGGCAGCAGCCTCCCACCTGTCAGCATTGCTCCGTTTTTCAGGCAAGCTCTGCACAGCAGTGAGGAGGAGCCAGAGACAGAGTTACCACCGCAGGAGGCTACGGGAAGGCTTTCGGGCTGTCTTGCACTCACTGCCCTGACAGTGAATGATGTCCAGGCACCCTGCACACACAGCCCAGGGAGTGCAGGGGGGCCAGAGAGTGGAGTGAGGTCCAAGCAGCTGCCCTGTAGGGAGGGGGAACAGCCAGGGTGTTAGGGGTTATCCTCCCCCAGCTGGGGTGAGCCGGGAACTCTGCCTTCCCTTGGGCTGTTTGTGCAAGGGCACCTAGGCAGTGTGCACCAAAATCTGGCTGTGCTCTTGGGACCAGGAAGCAGCTCTCTTTGCAAAAAGCTTCTTCTGATCATTCTCTATTGAAAACCCTGCAGGCTCACTGACAGTGTGTGTCCTAGATTAACACAATTGATGTGTGGACACAAGTGCAGTTAGGCTTGAGCCTGGGCTTACATTCCTGTGTAGATATACCCTTAGTAATGAATCTCTCACTAGCTTACTATAGGATTGGATGCCAGTGTCTTTGGTGTGAGATCAAGGATGCAAATTGACCTTGGTAAGTGACGTGTCTCTTGGGAGCTGTCCACGCTCCTAAGTCCCCCCGAGACAGCTTGACAGTCCTGTTCTAAGGAAAGGGATGTGCTAGTGTAACCCACCTTATCTAGTATGATTCTGTCCCCCTCAAGCGACTGGACCACATGAAAGAGTTGTGCTAAAATCACTAGAGTTTGCAATACTGACAGTTCCCCAAACCAACCTTAAAACATGATGAAAAGGGAAAACTTGCAAATTTTCTCTTATTCAAAATGGCCACCATCTCCTATTACTGCCAATGAGGCTGAAGCCAGCAATATGGCTGCCATTTCCCTACAGTCCATCTGCTTGTGGAAGTGAGGCTGCCCTTGGATAAAGTTGGCTGTCACCTCCTACTGTTTACAATGAGACGCCCACAGGCAAAATGGCTGCCACTCTTGTCTGGGGGCTAGACAGGGCACAGGGACTGTAAGGAGCTCCAAGGACAGTGCTAAAAGTAGATGGAGCAAGTGAGGGGGAGCAGGGCAATGGGGGGTGAAGGAGGCAGATTGAGGGGTGCAGGAAAATGAGCTGCAGGGCGATGTGGGGGACAGAAAGGAGCAGATAGAAGGGGGGGTCTGGAGGAAGAGGGGGAGTATTTGCGGGGTGGAGCGCTGTCTGGTCTCTGGCAGAGATGTGGTAGTTGGGGGATCAGGGAAGTGCTGCTTCTTGGAAAAGGCTGAAACAATCCCATAGTATATTTACTGTGACTTTATCACTTATACCAGGGCTGGGGAACCATTTTTGTGTCGGGGCCATTGACCCACTGAAAACATTAATGGTGGGCCACACACCTTCAACTCACCTACCCGAGGGGGCACGGAGGCTCGGGGCTTCCCCCTGCAGCGGGATGAGCCAGTGCTCACAGCTCCAGCCCCGGGTGGGGTGCTGAGATTCAGGGTTGTCCCCCACACACATACACAGTGGGATGAGCCAGCGCTTGCAGCTCCAGTCCTGCGGGCAGGAAGCCCTGCGCCTCGGTGCTCCCCATGGGGCTGGAGCTGTGAACGCTGGCTTGCCCCACTGCGGGGGGAAGCCCTGAACCTCGGTGTGTCGTCCCCCCCTCGGCAGGCGAGTGGAATGTGTGTGGCCCAAGGGCCAAATGAAAATGAGCAAGGGGCTGGATCCGGTCCATGAGCCATAGGTTCTGCACCCCTGGCTTTTTTCTTTATATGAATACGTTTCAAGTTCTTTAATACATATATCTATAACTCATCAACCCTAACAAGTAGTGTAAGTTGTATGTGTGAGTGTGAGGTCAATGGTCCTTGAACTATTTACAATCCAGCCTTTCTTTTATCCAAGGAAACAAATTTGGAGGGAAGAAAGTCAAGACGGTGATTGGAAAGGGGATAAAAGTTCCTCTACATAGTGGATGAGGAGAAATTAAATGCAGTCTCCATCTGAGCAAGCAGAGAGAGGCATGAATTTTTGTATACATTAAAGATTGATTTTTCAAAATATCATCATCTCACACACATCGGCAAAGGAGTAGAGCGGAGTTTAAAAGTCAAAAGGTAGACTAAAAAAACCCACCACAGTTAGATATTTTTTTAAGTCTCATGATTTTCGGGGGTTTAACTGATTATTTTTATGTCTTAATGCTGGCAGTACTGGGTTGTTGGGTTTTTTTGGTCTTCAAATAATTGTGTCTGTAACATCAAAACATGCTGCATCTGGGATTTGCTAAAAACTACTGGATTCTGTCCTTAGCTGCACCAACTTCACACTCAGCACTGACGAGACTGAAGAAACTGGTTATAAGCCACCTTTGCACTCCCCTGATCCTGGGCCAGGTGGGGGACAAAATGGCCTCCTGTTTAACACAGAGGGACCTCAGGGCTGCCCTAAGTTGCCCCAGATGCTGTGCCGGCCGAGGATAGGTGGAGCACCATGCACTCTGCCCTGGACATACAGCTCTATGCTCCTCCACACCCCCTACATAGAGGCAGGGCGATGCAGGGAATGGGTGATACAGAATTCGCTGTACCTGTTTTCTACCACCCGAGGATTACCCTGAGTCAGGGGGATCTTTAGCTGCCCCGTTAGGGCAGCTGCCTAGCTGCTGTCCCTGCTCAACAGTGACTGTAGCCTGAGCCCACTATGTGCCCTGTAGGATGTTTTGATCCTTCCTGGTACCCTGAGTTTAACTCACAACATCAGTGTTACCAGGCACAGACTGAAGGGAGCCGGTCGTTACTTACTATAGTTTCTGCAGTTTGCAGTTTGGGTGTTTCAGTCCCTCACACAGCAGCTGCACTCCGGCATTGCCCAGATCATTAGAATACAGGTCCACCTCTGTCAGGCTCTGGCTGGTTCTGAGAACAGCGGCGAGATCCTCACAGCCGGTGGATGTGACACCGAACTTCCATGTAGAGGCCTTCCGCAAGCTGCAGGAGAGAGAAAGGCAGAGAAGGGGGGTCAGTGAGTGAATGGGGTTCATCACAGCTGGTGTGCCTAACCAATCAGCATCAAGAATGAGTCAGAAAACCTGCGACAGACTCTGTCCCAAGTCCCACCTCTTGTCCAATGAGAAACCAGCAGTGGGTGGGACTTCCTGTCTAAACTCCACCCCTTGCCCTTTGGCCTTCACCAATCAAAAGTGACAATGGCCTAGACACTTCAAATGTCTGCCACTGACCAATGAGGAATAAGGTTTGGGGAAGACTCCCTTCCTAAGCACCGCCCCCTCACCCTGTCCAATGACCAACCAGAATTCAGATCCTGCCACTCCGCGCCCCCGGCACTAGCTCTGCTGCTCCCTTGCAGGACACAGACGTCTCCTGTCTTTGCCCCCAGCTCTGAGCCTCAGGCCTGGGGAGGGGAGGCAACTGCGAGGCCCAGCACTGGCAGCATCACACCCACCTTCCTCTGAGACCAGGGACCAAAGTGGGGGAGACAAAGAGAAGAAGATCCCTATGGCAGGGGGTTCCCCAGGGTTTGGGGAAGGAAGAGCCCCTTAAAGGAGGGCAACTGTGTGACCCTGTTGGCAGGGCCTGTTCCAGAGTCTATAAAAGCAGAAGTTCTGCTAGTTTCTGTAAGCCCCCTGCAGAGCCTGGGCTCCTGATGGAGCTGCCAGCCAGCTGAGTGGGTAACCATGGCAGCAGGCTGGTTATGACCATGTGAACTTCAAGGATCACCCGCAAGTATGGCTGTCTTTGTCCTCCTTTGAGGCCTCACAATGAGCCCCCTGCACACACAAGTGTGATCCCACACCCACCTGCTAAATCTTGCACATACTTCAAGAAACCCCTTCCACCAGAGCTGTCATCTGCACAGTCTCCTTCATCACCCCATTTGCTTTAAACTACTGTTACTCTGCCCAATGGGGAGGTGTGACAGGACCCCCGGGGTGCAATCTGTGACTGTGGGACCACTGTGCCCCCTTTACTCTCTATTCTGGGTTGGCATGCTTTGTATGCAATATCACAATTATATACAAATGATGAATATGGGGGTTCCAGGACACTCCCCCATAGTGTAGAATGTCACAGGATGGGAACCCTGATATTTGGGAGAGAAAAAAGCCCCTGAATTTGTAAAAGGGAGAGACCCCCCCATACCTTTGGGAGCCCCCAGAGTCTGTAGGGATTTGTAGAGACCTGAAGGTATTTTCAAGGCAGGAAAAGAGGAGACTGGAATGGGAGGAGAGATTCCAAGATTGGGTTGAACAGGGGGAGAAAAAACCCCAAAGGTGGATGTGGGAATCTGAGGGGATAAACCCTAATTTGGGGAGGGGTGAAGAGAAAAGGGCATCCAAGTTGAAGCAGAAGAGAAGAACCCCACAAGATTTAAGACTAAGAGCCGGGGGAGGAGGGACACCTGAGAAAGGAACCCACCCTCCCCCTTCCCCCAGCTTTCTTTCAAACCAAATAAAGTCACTATCATTTAAAAATCATTTATTCTTTATTAATAGATTAGAAAAAGAGGGAGGGAACCCGGGTGGGATTTGGGAGGAGGATCGGTGGGAAGGAAAAGGCCACTAAAAAAAGGTTAAAAAAATGACAGCCTTTTGCTTGGGCTGTCTACTGGGGTGGAATGGGAAGGTGTACGGAGCCTCCCCCCCCCCCCCCCCCCCCCCCCCCGCGTTCTTACACATCTGGGTGAGGAGGATACGGAACATGGGGAGGGGGGAGGGTGGAACAGGGGCTGTAGCGGCAGTCTGTTTTCCTGCAGCCGTTCCTGAAGCTCCACCAGACGCCGGAGCATGTCTGTTTGCTCACGCAGCAGCCGCAGCATTGCATCCTGCCTCCTCTGATCTTCCTGCCGCCACCTCTCATCTCGAGTGTCTTTCCTCTCCTCACGTTGGTCCCTCCTCTCCTCATGTTCACTGGCTTCTTTCCTATACTTTGAAACCGTTTCCTTCCACTCATTCAGATGAGCTCTGTCACTGCGGCTGGATTCCATAATTTCAGATAGCATCTCGTCTCGCGTTCTCTTCTTACGACGCCTTATCTGTGATAGCCTTCGGGAGGGAGGCTTGAGGAATTTGCAGCTGCTGTAGGGAGGGGAAAAAAGAGAGAATTGTTTAAAAAGCTACATTTTGCAGAACAATGCTTATACTCTTTCACGGTGACCAACACTATTCACATTACATAGCACATGTGATTTCTGTGCAAGGTCGCATTTTGCCTCTTAATGCTGAGTGCCTGTGGCTTTGCTGCTAGAGATCACAGGTCTGGGCAACAGAATTTGGCTTGCATGCGGCCATGGTAAGCCATTGTCTTACAGCTTCTGCGCCCTCTTTTCCCACATACCAAGCATAGCCTGTAGAGTGCTGCGGTTTTTCTGTTAACATTCAGCAGCAGAAAACAAACTAACCACCCCACCCCCCCCTCCCGCCATGAATTCTCTGGGATGATCGCTGTACCCCTTCCCCCACCGCGTGGCTGGTAACAGGGAAGATCCCTGCTAGCCAAACGCGAAAAGCTCAGGGCCAATTTCCCATCTGCGCTTGGCTAACTGCAGGGAAGGATTTATTTTCCGCCACAGGCAAACAGCCCAGTAGGAACGGCCACCTCTGTCCCCTTAATTAAGTTCCCGTATTTCAACCAGGTTACCATGAGTGATATCACTCTCCTGAGGATTACACAACAAGATAAAGAACGGATGTTGCTTGAATGCCAGCAAACACCGGGACCATACGCTGCCAGGCTTTGTCAGGCAATGATACCAGATTACTTGCTGCAAGCATGGCGTGGTCAAGTGTCCTACCATGGAGGACGGAATAAGGATGCACTGCCCAGAAACCTTCTGGCAAGGCTTTTGGAGTACCTCCAGGAGAGCTTCATGGAGATGTCCCTGGAGGATTTCCGCTCCATCCCCAGACACGTTAACAGACTTTTCCAGTAGCTGAACTGACCGCGAATGCATCCTCAGGGCAAAGTAATCATTAAAAACCGTTTGCTTTTAAAACAAGTTTTATATTTTAAAAGGTAAACTCACCTGAGGTCCCTTCCATGGGGTCAGGGTCTTGGGTACTGGCTTGGGAGGGTTGGGAGGGTACTTCAGTCAGGGTGAGAAAAAGATCCTGGCTGTTGGGGAGAACGGAGTGCTGTGTGCTCTCTGCAAGCTCATCCTCCTCCTCCTCCTCCTCTCCCCCATCGGCAGAATCCTCAGGTGTAACTGATGAGACTATCCCCGACCCGGAATCCACGATCACAGGTGGGGTAGTGGTGGCAGCCCCCCCTAGAATTGCATGCAGCTCGGCGTAGAAGCAGCATGTCCGCGGCTCTGACCCGGAGCGACCGTTTGCCTCCTTTGTTTTTTGATAGGCTTGTCTGAGCTCCTTGACTTTCACGCGGCACTGATCTGAGTCCCTATTGTGGCCTCTCTCCATCATGCCCTTGGAGATTTTTTCAAAAGTTTTGGCATTTCGTCTTTTAGAACGAAGTTCTACTAGCACTGAATCCTCTCCCCATACAGCGATCAGATCCAGTACCTCCCGTACAGTCCATGCTGGTGCTCTTTTTCGATTATCAGCCTGCATGGTTACCTGTGCTGATGAGCTATCTGTGGTCACCTGTGCTCTCCATGCTGGGCAAATAGGAAATGAAATTCAAATGTTCGCGGGGCTTTTCCTATCTACCTGGCCAGTGCATCCGAGTTTAGATTGCTGTCCAGAGCGGTCACAATGATGCACTGTGGGATAGCTCCCGGAGGCCAATACCATCGAATTGCGGCCACACTATCCCTAATTCGAAATGTTAAAATCAATTTTGGCACTACTCCGCTCGTCGGGGTGGAGTACAGAAATCGATTTAAAGGGCCCTTTACATCGAAATAAATAGCGTCGTTGTGTGGACGGTTGCAGGGTAAATTCGAATTAAAGCTGATAAATCGGAATTAAAGTCGTAGTGTAGACCAGGCCTATGTTACAGTATCAGAAGCCTCCCCTTCCAAATGATACTTTAAATGGATTAAACTGATCATGTGTGGACAGAATAGTTAACAGGATAGTTAGTAGCTGGATAGCTAAAAGGAAGAGTCAGTCGTCCATTAATCCTGATCCCAAGTCAGTTTGACCCCCCATTTGGGGAGACATTTGGAAAAGGTAGATTGCAGATTGCTAAAAGGTGTGTCTGGGGAGAGTGTTACTTTGAGGAAATGTAATCAAAGTATTTATGTAAAAAAAAATTACATGAATGCTTGCTGGCAGGGAGGGGCATTTTAAGGGTGGAGAAGGGGGGAATAAGTGTGAGAGGGATTTGGGACTGCATTGAGGGGAGTGGGATCAATGGGGACGGGTGGCAGGGGAGGTGAGGGGGCTGGAGGACTCAGGTGAGAGGGAAGGACACACAGGGGTGAGTGAAGGGTGCTTGGAGAGAATAGGGGGAGGGGTGCCTGTCAGCCCCACATTCTTCCCTTGTGTGTGTGCCAGGATCTGGGGTGTTTGACTTCCCTCCATACCCACTTCATGTGAGCCAGGGTTTAGAGGGGTGGCATTTCTAAGGTCTGGTCCCGGGGCGGGGATCGCTCCAACTCCTCAGGGATGGTGTGATCAGCCAGGTCAGAGTGGGATCGGGGCCTGCCCAGGCCAGGCTCCCTCAGGACCCACTTGCCTGGTGGGGTCCAGCCGAGCCCCCTGTGCTACTCACCCACACTGTCCGAGACTGACTCAGCCTCTGCACCGGTTGCAGGTGGCTCAGGCTCAGGCCCAGGGTGGTGGGTGGGGCCCCACATGTCCTGGGCAGCAGTGTTCGGATCCAGAGCTGCACTGGGGAGTGGGGCAGACCCCTGCGACATGACACTCACGAGCACTCCCTGCCCGGCCTTGCCCACCAGCCCCATGGTCAGCAGCCCTGCTCAGCCCACATGATGGAGACCAGCTGTGGGTCGGCGAGTGGGACCTGCTGACTGGGAGCCACGGCCTGAGCCTGTAAGGCTGAAGTCTGAAACCCCCCCTAGGCAGAAATCTCAGAATGAAATTTAAACATTTGGGAAAAATCTGCCTCTGTTGAGGTTTCACTGGTTATTTTGGAGAAATGTCACCTGAGCAGAGCAGAATATTCAGAAGGGGCTGACACTACTGTTGAAAAGAAAACAAATGACACGTGACTGCTCATGGGGGAGAGGAGTGATTAAGGGTGCAAGAGCAGGTAGCAATACTGGAAGGGGGATTTGGATCTGCAGCAAATGAAGGTGGTATTATGGGGAGGTGGACACATGGGAACGAGTGGGGGGGAGAGAGGCTTTGGTGGGCTCAGGTAAGAGAGGGGGGTACGGATTAGGGGGAGTGGGAGCGGAGAAGTAGGAGAGGTTGGAGAATGTTGTAGCCCAGTTGGTCAGCTTACCTCTATTATATTCACTGCTTTGCTTTATATTCTGCTTTATTATATTCATCAGTAGAGCAAGGAACCTACAAACTCGTATCCTGTAAGACACTGGCTTCAGCAGTTAGCATGGGGCTTGCGGCCTATGACCTCTGGCACAGATAAACTCAGGTAACTCATACATTTTGGGAAACTGGAAGTAGAGTGTAGGGGGGACTTTTGTCCATAATGACATCAGCCAACCACCGAACATGAACTAACACCAGCTTCTGGAAGGTTTTGGATGGAACATCTGCCTGCAAGAGTGCCGTGGCAACAAACTGAAGTGGAAGAGAGAGAGAGATGTAGCCCTTAAGAGGGGCCAGAATGATGGCCACTGGTGAAGATGAGGAAGGCGACCATGATGAGGAAGATAATGGCTAACATTTCAGGTTGTTCTGCAAGGATGGTGTGAGTAGGGATGTTCAGACATACCGTCTGTATTATCTCTATCTACCTTACTGAGTTAGAGTGAGTGCGACTTTGCTAAATGTATTAATATTTATTTGTAAATATAAAAAAGAGTTCCTATACTGTGAGTGTCACACCTGTGCACATCGGGGTTCCCAACTATATAATAATTTTAATACTGGGCCTGATCTTGGGACAAGAACCTGTCTATCCTTAAAGTGATAACTGGAAATTTGTATTCATAATCTATAGCTCAAGATACAATGTGAGTGGTAGCAGAAGAAGATGGGGGTTTAGGGGTGGGGGTCCTGTCAGCCCTGCATTCTCCTCTTATGTGGGTGTGCTGAGATCTAGGAGAACCCTACCCCTTTGCAGGGCTCTGAGCCCCTCTCCCTGCCACTGTATGTTCTGGGAGCTAGGGGATCCTGCTCCTCTTGGGGGATCTGAGCTCCTCTCCCTGCCCCTCCCTGGGAGCTGGGATGGGAATGAAGGGAACAAATTTAACATCCGAAATCCAGACAAGGAATAGTTAAGATACACATTGCCCCTGTGTGGAGGTAGGGGGGAAGATGGCCACAGTGTGTGAGGGAGTGTCCCAGTTTGGAGGATGGGTGGATTGGGTGGACCGGGTGGACCTGGGACCTGGCTGGGGAAACCTAGCTAGCCTAGATGAAGCAGGGTCAGGAATCCCAACTGGAGCTGGGTAGTGGGAGTGAGGGGCCCAGCTCTATGTGCAGCTTGGACGATTTAACCAAGGCAGCATGCAGCCCTCCAGTAAGCTGCTGCCTGTGATATGTGCATGCAGCAGCATAGGGCAGGAGACAGCAAGGAGAATCTTCTTACACGCTAATGGCTTCTACAGTGTCAACCAATGGCTCAATGGGATGGGAAGGAGAAGGGGAGCTGGGAATATTGGTGCAGGGGCTACATGTTGCAGGGAATGGTTCTGCAGAGTGTGGAGAAGGTGAGAAGGTGAGAGACACAACATTCTTCTCTCACATGCTTGAAGTTATGTAACAGCCATATAACAACACTTTTAAGGTTTTGGGACATGGACCAGGGATGATATTTCTCTCACTGGCCCTGTTAGCAGCATATTGCAAACATGTCAAAGTATGACCATTATCCTCTTTCCACTGTAACAAAATGTACAGGAGGCAGAGGAGCACTGTGGCCTTGTGGAAAGACCACTGGACTGGGACTATTCCTAGCTCTGCCGCTGACACTGAGCGAGCTTGGCTTAGTCATTTCATCTTTCTGTGCCTCTATTTTCCATCTGTGAAAATGGGGATAAATGAAGTAAAGACCTTTGAGAGCTACTGAGGAAAAGCACTATATAAAAGCTAGGTCTTTTGATTATTTCCTAACCACAGTAACATAGCAGCTTCAAATCTAGGTGACAACCACAACTGTCTAAATGATGACTAACTCCTACCAAACATTTCTCTGTTTAAAAAACTAGTAAATCAAGTGGTAAGTAATTTAGATAACGCAGAGTTAAGGCTGCCTGGTGATAGCTTGCGCCCCTCCAGAAGGCTGAGTTCAGCCAAACTTAAACTTCTGAGCGATGGCCCAATATGTCCATAACACACATACTTGCATTCTGCCTTTTCATCATGATGCAGAGACTCTACCTGCACTTGCCTTACACTCAAACACTGTCCTGACAGAATACCACACTTGTAAAGTTTAACCACTTCATATCCTTTTACAACCCTTCACACTTGCACACAGGATACACCCTAACGCTATACCTTCCCCTACCCATCTACAGACTGGACACACATTCCCCACCTCTCTACTGACAATACCCATGAAAGAAGATCCCAGTGCCCTGCTACTGACATAACCTACTCAGTTCTGTACTGAAATGATGCCAGAGTGGAACCTCAAGGTACAGATACATCTCTTTCCTTTGATAACACACAAGGTGACTCAGACCCAAACCCCCTCATATGACAACCCCAGCTCTCCCAAGCTGCTCCAATTTATTCATCCATCACTCAATACAGCTGCACTTAACACCATAAATGCATTGTCAGTATTGCCAGCTCTGATGGTGGGGGGTGGGGGGAAAGAGTTAAGGATGTGTGAACATTTACCTTACTCTGTATTTCCTTATTTTCAAAAATTTGATTTTTGCTGAACGTGACATTCTGGAAGGGCATGAGCTATCACCGGGCAACCTTAACTGTATTAATGAAGTGTTTTGCCATTTAATTTAGACTGTAAGATCTTCAGGGAAGAGACTGTCTATGTGTATCTGATACCAGTGTCCAATTCTGACTTCAGTCTTGCCCCTCCACTGAGTGGTAGTAAGTGTCCAGGGCCTTGCAGATCAGAGGAGAAATCAGTGACAAGGAGTCTGGGTACACTCTAAGTGTCCCTGTAACTCTTCTGCTGCTCCCGCAGCTCCTTCTCTCCCAAAGCTGCCTTTACACAAAACCCTGCATAACCAAAATGCTGAATGTCTCCCCAAGACTAAAAGCTTGTTTACATCTTAAACAAAAAGAACTTGGACACCTGTAACAGCACCACCTGGGGGCACCTGCCATAACAACATGTCCAGTGCCTAGCACAGTAAGGCCCTGATCTCAGCCAAGGCATTTTACCACTACTGCAATTCACTAATAAATAATACTACAACTACCGTAAACAAAATGTGGCATTCATTCTGCCACCACCTGAGTTGTCGGCGGTTGGCTGGATGAACAGAGAAGTTCATTGGACCAACTTTTCATTGAGATATTGGAACCCAAACAGGAGACCACCCCCCAGCATAATGATGGCTAATGAGCTTCACCTGGACTATCAAACTGGTGGGTCACGAACTATGACTAAGGAACAAACACCTGGAACATCTGTTTATCAAATCAATACTGTATTTGGTGCTCAACAGGGAGATGCACAGAGCTGGGTAAATTGTGGAAGAGGTTCTGTCAAAGGGCTAAATTTGGTAGCTGAGTGGCCAGAATGTTTGGCTTCCAATCGAAGATTTGGTGAAAGACCTCCTCATGCACATTTGTTTCTACTGTAAACTAAAAAATTCCTGTCACACAAACTTAAATATTTATTTTTATCCCAGCTCATGAAACTCCAATCTCAACCTCAAGGGGGCCCTACCAAAAAGGGCTACAGCTAAAATGGCTACCAGTGCCCTTGGACCCCATGCTCAGCATGCTTGGAGTCAGGACTAAGAACAAAAGAAACAAGAGCCCTGGCTGGGCCTAGTTTGAGAGCTTTTTCATGGGGTGATCTGGACAGTCCGTCCACCAGTCCTGGTGCACAGTCCGCAACAGCAAGTTTACAGGGAAAGGGGCAGCCTGACAAATAAAAAGGGTTTAAAGGTGGAAGCTGGGAGAGAGACAGCACAGATCAGAGAGCCCCTGCTAAATTCCCGCTCCTCCAAAAAGGAGCTTGTATTACTCTGAGACTGTGGCTTCGCGGTTATGACAGCTCCAGCACTGCAGTGACCAGAATCCAGAGAGAGAGATCTTACCTAGCATAGTTTACCAAGAGCCAGCCGAGATCCCAAGGGATTCTAGTGAACCTGGATGGAGTCAGGAGAGGAGCCTGCCCTATCAAGGCATGAATTAAAAGGTACTTTTGTTTTAGTCAGCCACCACCATAGCGCTGCAACACTCCATCTCAGGACATGTGACCTCAGCAGCACCATCCACCTTGAGAAGGTGTCAGGGAGGGAGGTGGGGCTAGAGGAGTTTGTGAGCATTATGATTCAGGAAATTGGGTTAAGAATGTTTCTTAATTATTAGATCATCTTAACCCTTCCTGCTCCAATCCTATTTTCTTGTGACCAGTACAGTTCATCTTTCTGTTATAGTGTTATTTTGGTGTGTCATTCATTTGCAGAAGTTTATTTTGTTTACTCTATTTTATTGTCCCCTGTGTACTGGGCTTTACGCTTCTTTCCAGTTTGAAGTATTACCATGGATTTATCAAAGGATAGACCTCCTGTGCATTGGGCACAGTGCAGAGTCTCTTTGAGTGGAGACACCAGGAGCCAAAAAAGAAAAAGAACCCAGAACCTGACCTGTGTAAGAAGTGGAGAGAAAATACCCCAGATATTGGTGATAAGCGTCTGGGAGAGAAGGGTATACATACTGTTATAATAATAAAAACAAGTTTTAAAACCCAGAGACATGTTTAAAAGAAAACCTGAAGGAAACTTAAAAGAAAAATAACGTACCTAAAAGTTGTTTTGTTAAGTTTGTCAGGGATCCAAGTGGAGTCTTCGGTGACCATTTAAAATAAAAATCACTTTAGTCACAGCCTGAAGTAAAAGCCTTTCATGCTGGTTTCTATGTTTTTTGAAAGTGAACACTGCACTCACAGGGACTGAGTCCTCATTTAAGAGTTAGGTCCAAAGTATTTTGAAAGTAACGAACTCAATGATCAAACTCATTCAACAGCAGAGCTGAGCAAAAGTGAGATTTTCCATCCAGCAAAGAAATTCTGATATTTCAACATTTGTTTTCATCCCAATGCATGGCAAAAAGATGAGGTCAATTTTTATGGAACAGAAATTTTAAAAAATCTCAATTTAGAAATGAAGAAACGTTTTATTCCAGCCCTCTCGACCCAAATGCAATATTTTGCATTAAGAAGCATTTTCCTATTGTTGTGCATTACCTCCTGTAATTGTAGTATTGGAATCTGAGGCAGCTATTCTCCCCTGTGCCCAGGGTTCCTGCATGGACAAGGTCTCCCATGATGCAGCCTCAATCCACCCATGATGCATCACACGTGTTGGTCAGAGGAGAACCCACATTGCACTATGGGGGATGTAGACCTCCAGGGAGCCTGACTCATAGGAGAATGATGACCTCAGGTACAACTCCCATAAGGCAATTTTCTAATAGGGACAGACAGTTTAATGAAATGCTTTGGGTCAGTTCAACAACAACAACAAAATCTGATTTGGGTTGAACCAACCCAAAACAAAAAATATATCATTTTTATTTTTCTGATGAAAAATCAAAATATTTATGCAAAATCAAAATATTTCACAAAAAGTTTCTATTTTGTAGAAGCTGCATTTTCCTTCAGGAAATTATTCCAGTGGTAAGTTCTTGACCATCTCTAGACAATAGTCTCTGCACGTCATTAGCTGCCAGAGCAAATTCTTCTAGTTTAAGTATTGGAGCATAAAATGTACATGATCAAGTAACAAATTCAGTTGCTGCTACAGACCTGTAGGTCTCGCTCCTCAGGAGGGAACAGGATGCTGCAGATGCAATGAGCAGGGGGATCTGTAGCTGAGCAGTGACTCCAACAGCCGGGGGAGAGAAGGAAAATGGATGTAGGGGAAAATCACTGACAGATTGATTACTTTTTTCACTACCTGTGGGTGAGTAGGGGTGGGTCTTTGATTGCAGCTGATAGTTCCTGCAGGCCGTGTAATGGAGCGTGGCACCTCCTGATCATCAAGAGGGAAGAAAAGGAAGAGGCTAAACAACACTGATGGTGGGAATAAAAGGATAAAACAAGCAGTGCTGAGATGAATCCTATCCACCTACCAACTGATAGGGAGAGCTCTGAGACCTTGACAGACGGAGCCTGGTGGGGTAGACGGTGACAGAAGCACCTCAGCCCTCCAGGCCATGGATCTGATGTTCTTGGGAGAGAAAAGGGGAACCTGCATTAGGCGTTAGTTTATTGGCCAAGAAAAGGAAATGAGAGCAATTGAGAGGTTAAAGAAGAATATATTAACAGGTGAGTCACAGTTTGTAATTCCAGATTGTGGCTGTGATTTAATAAACTGCCAGTTTCCTAAAAGTCTTTTCAGGGTCCCCAGATTATCTCTGGGGATCTCGGCTTTGTATCTGGTACACTTCCCTGTAAGAGTCCAAACAGTCAGAGATGAAGGATCATTCCCTGAATCCACATTTATAGATTCTTCAGTCAGAAAATAGGCTGACAGCTTCTACCAACATGGGCTTTTCCTCTGATGACAGTAAGTGAGGAATGCCTTTAGAGTCTCTGACCTCCGGTCATTATATACAATGGCCACTTGCTTTGAAATTAGCATTTCACAAGGCTTCTTTGAAATGCATGAAATATAAAATCCCTCTGACTAAAAGAAGCTTCTGAGAGATTTGTTGTACTTCCACACCACCAACTGGAGATCCACACTTGCCATTCTCTCTGAGCACAGACAGGTCAAGTGTCCAATAGAAAAATCAGACAGTAGCCTTGGCCAACAAGCCCTGCAATCAGGGTATTAAGACTGAGGTCACTGTGTGGGACCCCAGAGTTGTTGAATTCATTGAAGAAGCTGCAGGACTAAGAAGCTGCAGAACTGAAAAGACCTACCAGGCACTTGACCACCCCACAGACCAACTCTCTCCCTTATAGGGTTACCAGAACTGAGAAGATCCTGTGAGGTTTAATTTCACAGATTGTACTACTCTGTGTTCTTTTTTTATATATATACATTATATGTCTTAAGCCAACTGAATGCTTATTCTTTGGAGAATAACTAGAATTACTTAAAGTGGGATAAATATGTTAGTGGGAATAAAGAATTTATAACTAATGATTATAAATAGATGTAATAAGAAATGTTGGTAATTTGTTTTGTTCCTCGGTATAGTTGCTGGACCACAATGCTGGTCTATGTTAAACACTTGCAAGACCGCATGTGTTCAGTACATGCCTAGAGTATTTGTGTATCTATACCTGACAAAGTGTTGCGTATATACATAAGTAGTTCAGGGAGAATTAATAAACTGTTGATCAGTTAAGAACCCCACATGTCCTGATCTGAGAAATACTGTCCATGGTAACAGCTGACCTGAAAAGAATCTACCATTAAAATTAGTGTGCTAATGCTCCCTAGACTAAAAAAAAAAGTTCTCCTATTTAAATTCCATTCCAACATTGGCTACAACACTTATCAAATTGGCTAATCTATTTGTTAGATTGAGATTTTAAAATCTCATCGAACTCCTGGCAAATTCATAAAATAGCCCCATATTTACACGTACAGCTGTAGGTTATGCTTGGCATTTCTGATGATATAGTGTGTGGTATTAGGCCAGTGTCCTTTGTACAGCATCCCATCATGTGCAGCAATTTCATTTCTATTGTTATTATTAATTAAATTGTAATGAGCTTCTTCTCCCCCAGTGGCTGGGCGGAAGGGGGTTGTGGTGAGAGACAGAGCCTGAGGGAATGGGAAATTGAAACAAAGTGTACTTATGGTTGGTGGTACTGCTCGTTACCTGCTCCAGGGGAAGCAGGCACTGCTGTGTTAGGCCTCTCATGAAATTATAGGGTTTTTTTAGATTTTAGATAACGTGACTCCAGGAGCTGAGGCTAAATAAAACCCTCACCAAGTGTTTTAAACCTTGCAATAAAGTGGCAAGGATTAGCAACTCTAGGTGGTTCTTTACACAGTGGATTCTGTAATATGGCTTCCAACACTTACGTTTCATGAACATATATGGTCAGAAATGAGTAGAGCTAGAATACACCCCAGACACAACAGCCAACATTTGTCTCTCAATGGGCAGAGTTGTGTCGTGTTTTACTCAGTCCTTTCAAAGCATATGTCCGTGAGGAGAACCCCCACCCATAACCAAGCAACTGCAATTTTAGGCTCTTTGTTAATCTCAAAGTAATTCAGTACCAATGCCCCATGACAACATTTTTTAAAATTCCCTAAAGATTTTCTCTTGTCTGTCATCCCAGCGACATCCTCTAGTGCCCTCTAGCAGCATTCTGAGTAGAACACTCAATTGCGACAAGTTAAGGCTGAATTAGCTGAGACACGTTAACCTGCTGTCACAGAGGGCACTGGCCCTTCAGAGGAGCTGCCAGGCCCAGCGCTGTGGTCTTGGTTTCTTCCCTGAATTAGGGCTTCTGGCGGCTGTAGTCCAAAGCAAAGCCCAAGAGTAGTATAAGGGCCCTACCATCAATCAAACCCTAACCCCGCCCCATGACCCCTTGGCCCCTCCCATCTGTCACCGGAAGTCCCACCCCATGGGGGTATTACTTCCGGGGTCAAGGTGCCACCTGGCCGGAAGCTAGGTGTGTCATGTAACCCCTCTAAGAACTCCTCCCACCACCCTCTACCAATCAGGAGGGATTTTGTCCCGATAGGACCGCCCCGAGAGGAGATTTTGACCAATTAGGGGGACTTCCGGGGCGGGGTGACCCGTCCGGAAGCGGGTCGTGTGACCCCTCTAAGAACTCCTCCCACTGCCCTCTACCAATTAGGAGGGGTTTTGTGCCAAAAGGACCGCCCCGAGAGGAGATTTTGACCAATTAGGGAGACTTTTGGGTTGGGGTGACCCCTCCGAAAGGGAGTTGTGTGACCCCGCTAAGAACGCCCCAAGGTCCTCCGCCAATCAGAGTGCAGCACCATTACCCCATAAGTCCCAGCGCCAGACAGAGGAGGCGGCCATCTCTTACCAAGGACACCTGCTTTCGAAAGCGCGGAAAGGCTGCGGAGAGGAAACATGGCCTCCTTTACCACACCCGTGAGAACTTCGGACTTTGTTTTAGCCCCGAGGGTCTTTGACCGTCCGCGGAGAAAGCGCTACATCAGCGACAGTTCCGAGGAGGAGGGAGCGACCGAGGGGAGCCCTTTGGCCCAGCCGTTGATGGATACGCCGGAACCCGACCCCGAAACCCTTGTGAGGCAGACCGGTGAGCGTGACGGCCTCTCTTTGTCCACCCCCTTAGAGGTGGAAGGCGATCGCGGCTCGGGGGAGTCGCAGGCGCACAAAGCGAACGGAAAAGACGGCGCTCAGGTAAATGAATGCTTAAGAAGCGGCGGTCGAGGAGGGGTGGGTAATGGGTTAGGAACCGGGGTTGCGTAAATTAAAAAACAAGCAGCGGGGGTGCTTACACGTTTTCTTTTTTGAAATTTTTTAACAGCTCGACGATGCCTTTCTAGAGGACCCGGACAGCGATGCATCAAGCAGCGAAGATGAACTGGGCCCACCATGCTTTTGCTCAACGCCAATACGAGTTGTTGAAGAGGACTCTGAGGATGATGGCTATGAGGAGTTTAGGAGGCGGCTTGGCATAGAACTAACTGAGCCAGTGCCACATCGTGAGCGTAAAAAAGTCATGAGGACTATTGTACGCGTTGCTGTTTATGCTATCCTTAAACACTGCCTTAGGGAAAAGCTTTTTGAAGATTGTGAGGGCTGTGTCATAGATGCGCCAGGCCAAAGGCACCATGACTGTGTGACTTGGACTTCAGTGGATATAAACTGCAAGCTCCGGGGCCTGTGTGCTGAGCTGTGTTTGGAAAGCTTATTAAACACTGTTGTTGCCATAGGCTATGGTATGCAATGTTTGTGCCTAACCCAAGAACATTTAGCGCAAGGGGTGACCTTGATAAATGCTGTGCAATTTAGTGCAGACCCTGACCGTGTTCTAAGGAAAATGACCAAACCGGAAGATGCCTGCTTAGAGCGTTATATTGACCGTCTAGTTCGCACAAAGAGTTACAAAACCCTGCTTAAGAAAAAAACTCTTTGTAAGAAATCTAAAAGGATTAAGTTAGAGAATGGTGAGGGGACAAACATGCGATATAAAACTTGGTAGCTGTAATTTGTTTTAAAGGGGGGGGGCTTGTGACTATTTGTGTTTTGTTAGAAGGCCTTTAAGTGCGTTAAAAAAGTTTTAATAAAGCATTTTGTTTTTAAGAAGCTGTATGTTTTTTAAATAAAAAAAAAATAAATTGTTTGTGAGAATTAGCTCTTGTGTTTTGTGTGTGTGTGTAGCAAAAAGCTGAAATGTATGTTGTGGGGAAAAAATCCTAAAAATGGGCTTACAATAAAAAAAAAAAACCAAGGCTAGTTCAGACATGTGTCTGAGTACAATAGAGTTAATATGGAGATATACTTATCTCATAGAACAGCCTTTACTAGCAGGGCCAAATATTGATTTGGCCCCAGAGCCCTAAGTGGCCCTCTTAAGGCTTGAACTCACAACCCTGGGCTTAGCAGGCCAATGCTTAAACCACTGAGCTATCCTTAGGCTGTTAAACTGAATGGGTTTTAACCATACACACATACACCCACCCAGACAAACTGGTTTCACTATTCCAGATTACAAAAATGCTATGGGAATGCTATGGGAATGCTATGGGAGGGGTCATTAAATTAACCTGTTAGCAAACTATGTTGAATTTTTGCTTAACAATGGGCTAAGAGGGTATAAAAACCTCAGGTATGCAGCAGTTTGTCCTTTTTCAACTTGGATAGCTGCTGGACTGCAAAAAGAGGTAAGACTTGCTGTCTTTAACTTTAAAACTATATATTATATAAGGCCACTTTTTGCCCATGCTGTTTTAGTAAATAATGGTGCCTATGTTTATTGCAGTGTGATCTGTTAGCATGGAACCAGTAACTTTAAACTGCATTTTACCACCAGGCCAAGGTAAAAAAAAAAAAAAAAACATTTTAACTATAGTTGTGCTTAATACTGTTAAATTAACAAAAGTATTACACAGGCTGCATAGGGATTTGGTGGTAATACTAACATTTTTGCTTGTTTTTGAACCTGAAGGCTTAAGCACACATGAGGGGGAACAGAACAACCATGTGCCTGCAACACTTTATCCCATAGTGAAAGGTAACTTTTTTTTTGCAACAGGCTTTTAAATGCATGTGGGGTTTTTGAAAAGTGTATGGCTGCAAACTTGGTTTGGTGTGTTTTATAAAGCTGCTGGTGTGTGTGCAAGGCAGAGGTTTTTTAAAGTACTTGGCACAGGGATTTTTACTGTGTATAATGTGATGGGTTTAAGGCACTGTGGGGGTGGATGCTACTAACTAAACCAAAGGCACATGGCTGGGGTTAGAACAAACCATGTGGCTTTTAAACTAACAAGGTTTTTTTTTTTTTTTTGCAAAATGGTTTTTAAAAGCCGTTTTGGTTTTTATTTTGCAAAATGAGATGTATTTAAAAAACCTGTTTGTTGTACAGCCTGCAATAGATTATTTTGTTGTAAAGCTATGACTTTTTAAATAGAAAAACAACCTAATGAAGTAAGTGTAATGTATGTTTACAAGACGGTTTTATGTGTTTTATAATAATGTTGTTGTTTGCTCGCTCCACAGTACAGTCAAAACATGAGAGATCCTTAGACCAGAGGGAAAACAAGCTGAAAAGAAAAAGGAAAGAGACCGCTGAAAAGGAAAATTCACCAGCATCAGTGACGGATGGATGGATGAAGCCCTGTAAATGTATTTTGCTTATTGGTTTTGGCTGTTTTATGAGGTTTTGTATTTTAAGTAAATACATAGGTGTGGGTGAGAGGTGCTAAAGTTCAGTTTTTGTAAAATGTTGTTTTTCCCCTGTCATAGGCCTGGGCAACTTTTCTGACAATGCTGTAGTCAGAGATACAAGGACATCTCCTCCAGAACTGCCAACGAACCAGAAATCTGCTTTGAGACCTTTAACAACGCAAAACAGCGCAAGAGCGCAGGTGAAACATCCGGGCGATCCAAACCTCATATACGTCAAACCCAAGGACAAAACAAAAGACTCTGGTAAAAAACAACCACGCCACCACAACTCCAGTTCCTCAGTGGCCAGCACCACACCAAGCCCTGAGGAAACTGTGAGCGAAAACACACACATTCACAAACCCAGAGCACGCACTCTAGGGGTTGTGAATAAAAAACCAAAAACTGACAAACCATTCTCCCAGAACCATAAGCTTGGCCCAGCTCCCCCATATTTTAGTAGTTGGGAAGGGCTTGAGGCTTTCCTCAAAAAAGTGGTGGAGGATATATCCTCAGGTAGGCTAAAAGAACGGGATTCTAGAAAGAAATGGGAAAAATATAATGCTTGGTTCAGAGCCATGCTGAAAAACATAAGGGCTGAAAAGGGTGGCTCTGAGCAGGCATGACTAGTCGCAAAAAGGGGCCTGGGTAAAAGGGACACCCTCCAGGGTACACATCAGTTTATGTGTAAACAAAAGGGGGGACAGCGTTTGGGGGATAAACAGATGGCTGCCAAAAAGTTCCAGGCCCGGGTTGTTGTAAAAATTTTAAAAAGGGCTAAAGAGGTAATGAGGAAAAAAAAACAAAAACAAAAAGAGATGCCCCCTACTGGAGGCTCTCAAACTGGCTTGTCTGAAAATGGGGAGGTGGAATTAGACTCTGGTTTAGCAAATTCCCCAGAGGGCTCTTTAGATGGGGCCCGTTCTACTCCCAATGACTTTCATGGAGGCGCCTCAGAGTTTGACTCTCAAATAGCATCTGATGTAGAAGATGCCGCTAATGATCCCGTAGAGGAACCCCCAAGTAACCCCGAAAATGCCGAGGTGTATATGGAGAGAGTGAGAAGTTGGCAACGTGAAGTATCCAGATTTGGGGGGACGGTGTATTGTGAGGAATTTCGTTCTGTTAATCTTGAGCAAATAAATTCAGCTCAGCAGGTTGTTGAAGCCATACACCGGGGGATACAGTTAGTGCTCGATGACATTAACGGTAGGGTAGGCCCTGATGATTATGTTCAGTTACGTTTAGAGAGCCGTAATTTAACTAATTCTTTGTTTTCGGTCAAAAGAACTAGAAATGAGCTGTCTGCTGAGGATTTTTTAAATCAGACCTCAAAACTGCTACAGAGCAATAGAGAGTTGCATCTCGATGGGACGTTGCGCCTTGTTGTGACAGTTGTAAAAAACAGGGGTGGGGGCGCTCGTAGAGTTTTAAATACTATCCTTAATAGTCAAATTATTCATAAAAAGAGACAGTGTTTAGTAGACCTGACTTACACCGGTACCAATTTGTGTTTTGCGGGTGGGCTCTTGGCCGTCATGTCCGATCGTAAACCTACGGACGCGGAATTGTTAGCGGAGGCAAGAAAGTTACATGAGAAACTGGGGTGGTCAGATCAAAAAAAGGTTATGCTCAACGACGTAGCAAAGTTTGAACAGCATTTAGGAGTTAACATACAGGTGGTGTTGTATACGGCGAAAGGCGGCTGGGGGTTTTTTAAAACGGGGGGCACAGTGTGGCCCAAGACTTATTTTATCCTGTTGCACGATGAGCATTACTATGGGGTTTTGGATGTAAAAAAGTTGTTCGGAGCGAAAAATTATTGTGAGTTTTGCCACATGGTGTACAGCCACGACCACTCTTGCAGGTATCATTGCCGCCTCTGCTTAAGCGTAACGTGCTCAGACAGCGTGGGCGAGCAGCAGCGGTGTCCTAGCTGTAGACTGTATTGCCGGTCCAAAGAGTGTTTAGACAGACATATCGACTGTGCATCAAAAAACCAAGTTGAATGCCTATCTAAAACTTTGTGTGAGAAGTGTCAGTCTTACGTGGACAAGCGGCATAGGTGTAAAGGGAGACGTTGTAAGCAGTGTCAGGAGTTGATCGTTGGTGATGTAGACGGCCACCTCTGTTTTATGGACAGCCTTAGAAAGCCTAAATCTTCAGAAAAGTATATTTTTTATGATTTTGAATGCACGCAGGAGACCGGGGTGCACACTCCCAATTACATTTTTGCTATGTCCCTAAAGCCAGAAAAATCCTGGGAATTTAAGGGTGATGAGTGTCTTTCTGTGTTTGTGAAGACCTTTATTGGCAAAGCGTTTCGGGACTACACGTTCCTAGCACACAATTCTAAAGGTTATGATGCATACTTTATTGTTAAACAGTTACTCAAGGAAAAGATGGGCCTAGAACTGATCACTCAGGGTAGTAAACTAATGTGCGTGGAAGTTAAGGCCCTGGGCATTCGTTTTATAGACTCTTTAAACTTCTTGCCCATGAAGCTTAGCAAGCTACCGCAGGCGATGGGGTTTGAAGGGTGCAAAGGGTATTTTCCACACTTTTTTAACACGTTAGAAAATCAAAATTACGTGGGGCCTATGCCCGGTATGGAGCACTATGGTGTAGAAAGCATGATGCCCAGAGAAAAAGCAGAGTTTCTCGACTGGTATCGGGACCACAGCTCTGAGGTGTTTGACTTGCAAAAAGAGCTCGCGTATTACTGTCAGCAGGATGTAAAAATTTTGAGACAGGCCTGTATCCTATACAGAAAAGAGATTATGAAAATGACGGAAAAGGGAGATGTAGTAGAGAAAGAACCTGGTAAATTCGCTGAGATAAAACTGTGTATAGATCCATTCCGGTACATAACACTGGCATCTGTCTGCATGGCTATGTACAGGTTTATGTTTTTGGAGCCTAACACGGTAGCTCTTCTCCCTCCAGACAACTATCACAGGCAGAAAAAGAGATATTCAACCCCATCTATTCAGTGGCTGTTGTATATCTCTCACAAAGAAAATATACAAATACGGCACGATTTACAGGGTGGGGAACTACAGGTAGGCCCCTACTTTTTAGACGGCTATGCCAATGTTGATGGGGTACACACAGCCTTTGAGTTTAACGGTTGTTTTTTCCATGGCTGTGTCACCTGTTATTGTGAAAAAGCACAAAATCCTATGACGGGGACATCTTTTGGGTTTCTTTATTACAAGACGCAGCTCAAGACCGACTATTTGAAACGCCTTGGTTTTGTAGTGAGGACTCTTTGGGAGCATGAGTGGGAGGTGATGAAAGAAACAGACAGGGAGCTTGCAGACTTTTTAAACCGAACCCGGTTACCCCAGCCTCTCGTGCCTAGGGATGCTCTTTTTGGGGGGAGGACAAATGCTATCCGCCTATATTACAAGCCTAACCCCGGGGAAGAAATTCACTATTATGATTTTACCAGCCTGTACCCTTTTGTAAACAAAACCAAAGAATACCCTATCGGACACCCCGATATAGTCTATGACAAATTTGGGCCCCTTGCAAATTATTTTGGAATTGCAAAAGTTAAAGTGTACCCCCCACGAGGCCTCTTTTTCCCATTGTTACCCGTCAGAGTGGGTGGCAAGCTTATGTTCCCGCTATGCCGAACCTGTGCGGAAACCGAGCAGCGGGAGACATGCACCCATACTGACGAGGAGCGGGCCATCCTGGGGACTTGGTGCACGGTGGAATTGAACGCGGCCATAGCAAAGGGGTACACGGTGGCTAAGATCTATGAAATCTGGCATTTTAATGAAAAATCTGATAAACTCTTTTCAGAGTACATAAAATTACACCTCCGTCAGAAACAAGAGGCTTCAGGGTATCCCAGTTGGTGCACAGACGAGGAAAAACAAAATAAGTACGTTAGCGATTTCTACCAGAAAGAAGGCGTGCATTTACGCCAACACGAGATCAGATCAAACCCTGCTAAACGCCAAATCGCTAAACTGTTTTTAAATTCTCTGTGGGGTAAATTCGGCCAAAGATCCAACCTACCCAACACCAGCATCGTGAGAGACCCTGACGAACTTTTGCAGTACCTGTTCTCCCCCAATTATGAGGTTTCATCCTGCGAGTTTATCGATGATGAAACAGCGTGCGTGTCGTGGAAGCACGCAAAAGAACGGTACTCTGTCTCTGGCAATACCAATGTTTTCATAGCCTGTTTCACCACTGCTTATGCCCGCTTAGAATTATACAGTTTCCTAGACGGTTTGCAAGAGCGGTGCCTGTACCACGACACTGACTCAGTGATCTTTGTGAAAAGGGAGGGTGACTGGAATCCCCCTCTGGGGGATTATTTAGGGGACCTTACGAGCGAAATTCCGCCAGATCAACACATCACCGAGTTTGTGTCGGCAGGTCCAAAAACCTATGGGTATAAGCTATCGGGTGGAAAGGCCTGTATGAAAGTCAAAGGTATTACCCTAAACGTAGCAAACTGCGAAAAAATCAACTTCGACAGTTTGAAAGACCTAGTCTTGGACTATTGCACGGGTCTGCAAGAAAACACCTCAAAAAAGATAGAGGTGCAGCAGCCCTCTATCGTAAGAAACAAAAAACAGTGGCAAATAGAAACAAAAACCCTTAAAAAGACACAAAAAGTGGTTTACAACAAAAGGGTCCTAGGAGAAGATTTTAAAACCCTGCCGTACGGCTTTTGAGAAAAAATGGATACGAGGTGGAAACACCCCTTTTCTGCAATTCTCGCGGGGCCTAGCAACTGCGGAAAAAGTTACTTTATAAAAAACGTGTTGGATAATGCCAAACACACACTCTCTGTTATGCCTGAGAATATCGTGTGGTGTTACAGTTGTTGGCAACCTCTGTATAAAGAACTGCTTTGTAAATATCCCTTTATTAATTTTGTGGAGGGCCTGCCTGAGGCTTTTGACGATGACAGTTTGTTTCCTACTAATAAAGTAAATATGATTATCATAGACGATCTGATGAACTCGGCTTGTGAAAGTGATGAAATCGAAAAAGCTTTTACCAAGTACGTGCATCACAGAAACCTGAGCATTATGTATATAGTTCAAAACTTATTTTGTCAGGGAAAAAAAAGTCGCACAATTAACCTAAACACAAAGTACATGGTTCTGTTCAAAAACCCAAGGGATAAATTACAAATCGCTACGCTCGCTCGGCAAATGCAAAACCCCTCCTAATTGGTAGAGGGCAGTGGGAGGAGTTCTTAGAGGGGTCACACGACCCACTTCCGGACGGGTCACCCCGCCCCGGAAGTCCCCCTGATTGGTCAAAATCTCCTCTCGGGGCGGTCCTATCGGGACAAAACCCCTCCTGATTGGTAGAGGTTGGTGGGAGGAGTTCTTAGAGGGGTCACACGACCCGCTTCCGGACGGGTCACCCCGCCCCGGAAGTCCCCCTAATTGGTCAAAATCTCCTCTCGGGGCGGTCCTATCGTGACAAAACCCCTCCTGATTGGTAGAGGGTGGTGGGAGGAGTTCTTAGAGGGGTCACATGACACACCTAGCTTCCGGCCAGGTGGCACCTTGACCCCGGAAGTAATACCCCCGTGGGGTGGGACTTCCGGTGACAGATGGGAGGGGCCAAGGGGTCAAGGGACGGGGTTAGGGTTTGATTGATGGTAGGGCCCTTATACTACTCCCAAGAGGTGCTCTGATTATTAAGTAGCTCTGCCTTAAAAACCTTAACCATTGAACAGAGAGACGATATCCATTTTAAAAAAAGCACATTTATGAAACGGAGAAACACAAGAATGAGCACAGCTCTCTGCACGAGACAGCCTGGTTGTGCAGTTAAAGCCCTGGATCAGAACTCGGGAGATCTGTGTTCAGTTACTGGCTCTACCATACACTACCTGTGCATCCCTTTTCATCTGAAAAATGGGAAGTGTAATATTTCCTTCCCCTTCCTTTTGTCTGTCCTGGAATGAGACGGTCACACAGCATAAAGGGCTGTCTCCTCTTTCAGGGATCTCAGCCCAACATCAAACTCCCAAGGAGAAACCTGCCTCCAGAATAGACTGTAGTCAGAGCACAAGGCAGACAGCAAACTCTCTGGCTGCTTGCACAGCTCCCTCCTTCCCAAAACTGCATCTCCACCAAATCTTGTGAAACCCAATAAAACTAACACAACACATGTCGCCCAAAGAATAAAACCTTGCTTATGTTTTAAAAAAGAACTTGGAAGACTATAACAGAACCGCCTGGTGATCACAGGCCCAGATCGCGGCTGGGGCACTTAAGCAATACTGTAATACACTAATAATTAAATGACAAAAATCTTGTTTAATTCACAGTTAAGGTTGCCTGGTGATAGCTCATGCCCTTCTCAAACTTCAGAAAACCAAGAAATACAGAGTGAAGGTGAACACCCAAAAACCTTAACTCTGCCCACTGGAGCTGTCAATAGCCACTTGGAATTAAGTGCATGCCCTCTAGATGCATTCAGTGTGTTAGGAGTAACTGTACTGAATGGGGGAGGAATAATCTGAAGCAGCTTGGAAGAGCTGCGATTGTGATATGAGGAAATCTAGGGATTAATCTGAGGAGCAGAATAGAGCTGTGACTGTGACATGACAAGATTTGGGTATGAGTCTCCTCTGTCTGTATTCTCAAAAGAAAGAGGAGCATGTGAACCATGAGGTTCCAGTCGGCATCAAATAGAATTGTGGAGGTTGTGTCAGTAGCAGGACAGTGGGGTACTATGATAATTGTCAGCAGTGAGGTGGGATATGAGAGCAGTCTGTGGATTTAATGATGGGTAGGGGAGAGTATAGGTTGAGGTGGTAACCTGTATGCAAGTGCGAAGGGAATGTAAAAGGGTATGAAGTGACTGTTAAATTTTACAGATGTGACATTCTCTCAGGGGAGTAGGCTCAGTGTTCGAGTGAGGGCAAGTACAGGTAGCACCTGTCCATCACAATGAAAATGCAGAGTGCAAGTGTGAGTGTTTTGAGTATTCTGAGACATCACTCAGAGAGAGCAGAATTAAGATTGTGTGGGTGTTTAGCTTAATTTAATTTTTTCCCAGATATTTACAGTTCATTCTCAGAGTTCTACCCAGGGTGGGTTTCACATCTCAAAGTTGAAGATTCAGAGGGGGTAGTAAGTGGCCCATTCATCTCAATTAGATGTTCTCAGCTGACCCCAACCCTAGCCCTAAGAGAATACCCCATGGAGATGAAGACAGCCTGAAAAAATATCTCTGAGACATGTGAACTGTTCCATTCTTTTCTGTGGGTGTTCCCTTCCCCCCTCAGTGCTGGAGAGTTTCTGATGTGTGTCAAACATACCTGTCTCAGGCATGTGTTCTTGGTGCATGCTCTGAGCATGCCTGTTCTAAGCTAGAGGGCAGGGCTTCCTGAGATCCTGGCTCACATGAGGAGTAGGGAAACAGGCTCAGACACCCCCATCAAGCAGACTCCCTGGCTCACTTGATGGGGGAAGGGATGAGAGTCAGACTCCCATAAATGGGCAGGTGCTCCCAGAGCCAAGCACCCAGGGGGAGGCGGGAGACAGGGAACTGGGCTCAGACACCCGCAAAAGGGCAGTGACTTCTAAATTACGTGGAGGAGTTAGGGAGACAACAAGGAGTCTGGTGGCACCTTAAAGACTAACAGATTTATTTGGGCATAAGCTTTCGTGAGTAAAAACCTCACTTCTTCGGATGCATAGAGTGAAAGTTACAGATGCAGGTATTATATATATATGAGTATATAATGCCTGCATCTGTAACTTTCACTCTATGCATCCGAAGAAGTGAGGTTTTTACTCACGAAAGCTTATGCCCAAATAAATCTGTTAGTCTTTAAGGTGCCACCAGACTCCTTGTTGTTTTTGTAGATACAGACTAACACGGCTACCCCCTTATACTTGACACCGAGTTAGGGAGAGGGACTCAGACACCCCAGAAAGGCAACCCCCCTCCAGAACCTGGCTTACATGATGGGGGGTCACACCCCATAGATGATTGGGGACCCCCTAGAGCCTCTCACTCACACAGGAGCAGGGAGAAGAGTTCAGACACCACCAGAGGGTTAAGGGACACCCAGATCCCCAGTCACATAAAGAATAGTTAAAGGGGCTCAGATGCCCCTGGAAAAGCAAGCCCCCCAGAACCTGGCTCACATGAGGGAAGCAGGGAAGGGGGAGGCCATGCCCCGTAGATTGATTGGGGGAAGCCCAGATTGTGGAACATGTAAACCCTTCTCCCTGTGTCCCTAGACCCCCATTACCTGAGCCTTAAGCCCTCATCCCACCTACTCTTTCACCCCAATCAACCTCTCATCCCAGCGAGCATTTGCTTGTGTAGTGACAAGTATCAGGGTGTAGCCATGTTAGTCTGTATCCACAAAAACAACAGGGAGTCCAGTGGCACATTAAAGACTAACAGATTTATTTGGGTATAAGCTTTTGTTAGTAAAAAACCCCACTTCTTTGGATTCATGGAGTGAAAATTACAGATACAGGCATAAATATACTGGCACATGAACATAAGGGAGTTACCTTACAAGTGTTGAAAAAGTGTTGAAAAGACTAATTTAGTCAGGGTGGATGTAGTCCACTCCCAATAGCTGATGAGGCAGTGTCAATACCAAGAGAGGGAAAACTGCTTTTGTAGTAAGCTAACCACTCCCAATCCATATTCAACCCCAAATTAATGGTGTTAACTTTGCAAATGAATTGCAGCTCTGCAGTTTCCCTTTGAAGTCTGTTTTTGAAGGTTTTTTGTTGAAGGATGGCTACTTTTAAATCTGTTATTGAATGTCCAGGGAGATTGAAGTGAAGTGTTCTCCTACTGGCTTTTGTATGTTACCATTCCTGATGTCTGATTTGTGTCCAGTTATTTTATGTAGAGACTGATTGATGCAACTCACCTTACAAGCAACCTCTTGTTCTGCTCAATGATCAGATAGAGCCAGGGAGTCGGATAGAGGTCTGCTTCATTCAGTGTCTGAATTCTAACTGATCAGCATTGCTTAACATGAGCTTCTGCACAACATAACAGCCAGTTCCTATGGACTCACCACCCGGTATCATCTGTAGGCCTTGCTGGAGGCCTAGGCATAGCTAAAAATATGAACCAAAGTAAGACTGTGGACCAAAGAAGGCTATGGCAAAATAGTAACGCTAGCTATCAGATAACCAAGTAAGCCCATTCCTGACCTTCAAAGATGGTACAGGAACCCAGAGATCCCTTATGAGATAAGGAGAGAATGACAGGAGAATGGATGAGAATGTTTTGTCCGAGCTATCAGGTACAAGGATGGTAACTAACAACATCTGGGGTGTAATAGGTAACTTGTTTACATCAATGTATAAAAGGCGAAGTCTTAAGAGGGGCACCTTTGTATTGGCCTAGGGGACAACATTATGCTGATTGAGCTGGTACCTTGTCACGGGCATACATGTGTCAGTGTACCTGTAACCTCTGAGCCTGGGCTCTGATACCGTGCCTTGTTGACAATGTACCTGACCAAGCCTACGCCAGCGAACCAAACCCGTGGCCTTGCTTTATGATTAACATTGAAATCTGCTGGACCAGCAAGCTACAAGCTATGCTGGTACAGTTACCACTGGAGCTCCACAAACAGCCTAGGAGCAGCACAGACCCACAGCAGCACAGAACATCATCCTCTGGTCTCCCATTTCTCGCACCCTGATTAGGAAACTATTGAATAACTGCATCCAGCTTCACCTGTCCATTGCATTATCCATGGACCCAGAACAGAGATGGCTCTGATGAGGCCGATAATGCTTTGTTCCCAGCTCTCACATACTTGGTCCTTGGCTCTGTGAACCTCAGTGTCCCAGAGGAGCCCAGCAATCTCAGCAGTTCACAGATCAATATTTGGTTCATCACGTTACTGGGGTCAGATTCATATGTTTATTCTTATTTGTATTACAGTAGTAGAACCCATCTTTATCCTTATTGCTGTGTTCCTCCGCTGGAGCACAGCATTGTATAACTGAAGCGTTTTCTTGCTGTCAGCATCAAACTTTTCAGAGACCTGGTTTCCAGAGCCTTCCTTTCACCAGGAGCCTTCCTGACGCACAACAGGGCAGCAGTGTTCATTTTTACCGGAATGGTAGCCTGGTTCTCTTTCTGTAACTGGTGAGGTGGTTTTACGAGACTATGTGTTGAGCCCTGCACTCAGCTCTCCCCACTTTATCCAGGCTTGGGACAGACAGATACAGGCACAAGATGCAGCAATGTATTAGTAACACAAACACCAGTCTAGCATAGGTAGACAGCAAATGCCAAGAAGACGGAGACTTAGCTAATGAAATTGTGCTACTGAGCAACAGCCCCGAAAAGTTACAAGGTCAGACAACTTGGGAAAAACGGCAGGCCAAACAGGGCTCAGAGTTAATTATGCTAAAATAAACATCCTTGAAACCCAGAGGTCAAGCAGTAACAGCACATTAGAATGCAAAAATATCAGACAAATTGTTCTACTTTCTTATAAGAGCAGCACCATATTGAGAAACACATACCTCAAGAAGGAAGTGACATCAAGTATAGGAAAGGCATTTGCTAAACTCAGCAATGTATGGAAACCAAAGCACCAGAACAAAACTGAGAATCTTCAATTCAAATAATCTCTGTGTTAACATAAGGCAGCTGGAGCGAGAAAGCTAGGAAACTTTACTCAGAAAACTAGATGCCTTTGAAAATAAATGCCTACAAAAGATTCTTGGCATTGGTTGGAAAGACGTCATCAACAAAAAGATCTGAGAAATCACCAACCAGCCAGTCATTTCCAACACAATCTGAGGGCACACTGAACATATTTGGGGCATGTGCTCCAGATGCCAACACAGACTCCCACATAAAGTCATCAAGTGGAAATCAAATTCTGTGAGCAAACAAGGGTGCCCAAGAGAAACCTTGGGCAGAAGCCTTAGGCAGGAAGGGGAGAATAGTCCATCTCAACCCCTTAGGGCAAATGGAAACAGTAGCAAATGACAGAGAAGAATGGAAGAGACTGGTATTACACCCCATGTGCCAATATTGGCATGGGAAGGATGTAATAACATAATTCCAGCAGTGCCTGGGGCTCACCCAAGAACAGGGCCCCATTGTGCTAGGAGCTGTACAGAGTAGTAGCTAGGCTCTCCCCTGAAGGGTTTATGATGTAATTAGACAAGACAGATAAAAGGGAGGGGGTAGGGACATAACACACAAACAGAATGAAGAGTGCAATAGTGACCTTTTGTTTGGCAGAGGGGCATTGCTGGCACATGATGGGGGAAGGTGGGTGAGTCTTTGCATTTGGGTTTTGATTAATACTTTGGGTGGGAGTTGGTAGGTGGGGATTAGCTAAATGGAAGGAAATAGGAAGTGAGAGGGGACAAAGAAGGGAGGGGTGAAGGAAGGAATGATGGGAGCATGGAAAGAGGCTAAGATGCACCGACTGTGAGGGGAGGGGAAAGGACAGGGTTGCAACAAACAGCCAATCAGCACAAGGAAGAGAATGTTAAGAGTGACAACTTGTAGCAGGCAGTCTGATGACATCAGTGTCCATCGGTCTCTGCTGAGGCTGCTTCTCTGTCTGCTCCTACTGGTTAGGAGTCATCTCTAGCCCTGGGCTTCCTTCTGGAGTTTAATGGGGATTTAAGATCATGACATTAAACTGGCAGCAGAAGCTGAGAGCCAATGGAGAGATTGGAGCATTGACTTGATGTGGTCATAGTAGCATAAACCATGGAAGAGGTGGAGAGCTCTCTTCTAGCGACTGGAACATATGCAGTGTTAGACTGAGTGTTAGATGCAATGAATTACAATAATCCAGGCTGGAGATGAGAAGTAGATTGAACTATTTGGCTAAGTCCTTCTCTGGGCGGAAAATGTAAAGTTTCTGAGCAAACCGGTGATTCCTATTAAAACTCTGTCATAGGTCGTACCGCTAGGGCACCCCTGTGGGGTGAGGTTGGGTGCCTCTCTCATCCCTAAGGTCCCTTTCAGGCTGCAGGTGTTGCTATAGTACAGGTTTGGAGTGCAGGGTGCGGTCTCCTGTCAATCATACCTGCATGGCCCCACAATATGCCAACATTTTTATGGCTGACTTAGAACAACGCTTCCTCAGCTCTCGTCCCCTAGTGCCCCTCCTCTACTTGCACTACATTGATGACATCTTCATCATATGGACCCACGGAAAGGAGGTCCTTGAAGAATTCCACCGGGACTTCATCAATTTCCACTCCACCATCAACCTCAGCCTGGACCAGTCCACACAAGAGATCCACTTCCTGGACACTACAGTGCAAATAAGTGATGGTCACATAAACACCACCCTATACCGGAAACCTACCGACCGCTATACGTACTTACATGCCTCCAGCTTCCATCCAAGACGCATCACACGATCCATTGTCTACAGCCAAGTCCTAAGATACAACCGAATTTGCTCCAACCCCTCAGACAGAGACAAACACCTACAAGATCTTTATCAAGCATTCGTAAAACTACAATACCCACCTGGGGAAGTGAGGAAACAGATTGACAGAGCAAGACGGGTACCCAGAAATCACCTACTACAGGACAGGCCCAACAAGGACAATAACAGAACACCACTGGCCATCACATACAGCCCCCAGCTAAAACCTCTCCAGTGCATTATCCACGATCTACAACCTATCCTGGAAAATGATCCCTCACTCTCACAGACCTTGGGAGGCAGGCCAGTCCTCGCTTACAGACAACCCCCCAACCTGAAGCAAATACTCACCAGCAACTACACACCACACCACAGAAACACCAACCCAGGAACCAATCCCTGTAGCAAACCTCGTTGCCTACTCTGTCCCCATATCTACTCTGGCGACACCAACAGAGGACCCAACCACATCAGCCACACCATCAAGGGCTCATTCACCTGCACATCCACTAATGTTATCTATGCCATCATGTGCCAGCAATGCCCCTCTGCCATGTACATTGGCCAAACCGGACAGTCCCTCCGCAAAAGAATAAATGGACACAAATCGGACATCAGGAATGGTAACATACAAAAGCCAGTAAGTGAACACTTCAATCTCCCTGGTCATTCTATTACAGATTTAAGTCACTATCATTGAACAAAAAAACTTCAGACACAGACTTCAAAGAGAAACAGCAGAACTAAAATTCATTTGCAAATTTAACACCATTAATCTTGGCTTGAATAGGGACTGGGAGTGGCTGGCTCATTACAGAAGCAGCTTTTCCTCTCCTGGAATTGACACCTCCTCATCTATTATTGGTAGTGGACTACATCCACCCTGATTGAATTGGCCCTGTCAACACTGGTTCTCCATTTGCGAAGTAACTCCCTGCTCTCCATGTGTCAGTATAGAATGCCTGCATCTGTAACTTTCACTCTGTGCATCTGAAGAAGTGAGGTTTTTACCCACGAAAGCTTATGCCCCAATAAATCTGTTAGTCTTTAAGGTGCCACCAGACTCGTTGTTAATCTTTGGGAAGCGGCTTCTCCTCCTTTAAGGCATGGCCACAGTCCAAGACAGAAAAAAGCAAAGAAAATAATCCTGCAACCCACAAAACAGTCTGGGCTCACCCCGCTGTTCCTCACAAGGTAACAAGTAAATAGTCTCTGAGAAGGGGGCTGGGTTCCTAACACTCTGAGTGTCTGAGAGATCCAGACTGAGCGCCTGGGCTCTAATGAAAAGCAAAGCAGAGTAAAGATGGTTCCTCTGCCTTTCCAGAGGGTTCAGGCAGCACAATCTCTTCTGTAGCTTCCCTGGTGAGCAGCCCCTGCTCTGCAGGTCTAAAGAGCTCTAGTTCTGATTCCTTGAATGCCACCCTGTACTGGGCTTCAATCCTCCCTTTCAAGAAGCCACCCCTCTCCAGGTGCAATAGACCTCACAGGAGTGCCAGGTTTGGCCTCAATGTGCCCGGAGGAGCTCTTTAACCCCTTCCTGATGGGGTGGGAATCTGTCCCACCACATACCCCACCCCTCAAGATGGAAGTCAGGATCCCCCGATCCAATCCGGATTTCCCAGGCGCAGTCAGGGCCGGCACAGCCCTCTGGAGCCCCAGGGCAGAGCGTTCTCAGTGAAGAAGGGACCTCTGGAGAATGCAGTTGAAATAAGTCTCCACTGAGCATCAGCATCGAGATTTTTCAAACACTTATAACTTTGAAAATTGGGGCAGATGTTCATAGGAACAGAAATAGGCACATCTCTGGCAAAAATGCTCCCCCCTGTTGAATTTCAAGTTCCTGCTCCGAAGCATGGTGCGGGGATAGAACTTCTCACTGAAAAGTTCACCAGAATTACTTGGGGGAAACAGTGTGCTTCCCTGGCCTATGGATGAAAATGGATGAACCATTTAGGCTGAAATTTCACAAAAATATCCAGCTTGAAGCAGACACCCGGCATGGAAAATTTAAGTCAAAATGCTTAAGGTTAGCAAAGTTATAAGCAATAGAAAACAGGGTCTACTGCTGGAAGTGTCAGGCTACTATAACAGCAGGTAGCACTTCCAGCAGCTTCACTTAAAATATATGTACTGCACAAAGAAAAACATAAAACCTATCAAAGACACAATAAATCCTGTTTACTTCCTAGTATAGGTTTGATAGTGCCTTCGTAGCTCTTGTAATGTAGTATTTAAAAGAAAGAGAAAGGTACCCCATGATATAAGATGAAAAGGTAAAGAGTTGACTGGTGAATTCAAGTCCTGGGTGACATATTCAGTGCTTTCTAACTTGTCAATAACTGTGCTATCCTGGGTGCAAATTTTGAAGCACAACTTCTGTTTGAGGTGAACTTGTTGCTTCCCAGGAGTGTATGTACGCCTCCTTTTCATATTATATAGCTTTGTCCCTTATTAATAAACTAAGCTAAGATGGGTTATTTGGTCTCTTAAATACTTTTAATATTGAACCACAAGTGTTGCCAAGCAATTGGCTAGACCTCAGTGAATAGTGTTAGACTGACACAAGTCACTCTGCCTGTGGGGGGGGATAAGTAACACATTCAGATGACAGCAGCTCCTTTTTTAAGCAACAGTGGCTGATGCGAGCCCCTCTCTGATGCTCCACAAACTCAATTGTAACCCCTTCCCTTCCAGACTGAATTCAAAGTCCTTGTACTAATTGTCAAGGCACTAAATAGGTTATGATCTGATGTGTACACTAGAGAACTCCACATTGCAACTTGCATCAGTGTGACTAACTGGAAGCTGCAATGATGCAGTGCATCCACACTAGCCATTTTATCTTGGGTGCACACAATGTACTACATCCACTATGAGTGCACTCTGCAAATGTTGCAGGGCCTGTGGGTTGTTGCATCTACCCTACATTTCCTCACGCTGTTTCCTGGAGCAGGTGCTAAAGTTTACGGCTTATAGGGTTTGTGTGCACTTAATGACTCTTTTTGGTTTGCTGCATTGCCTGCTTTAAATGGTTGTGTGCTGCACAAGGATCTGCACATGTGTTGTGAGCAGCAACACCCGGACACTTGTAGACGTCATGACAGAGAGTCAGCAGCTCCTACTGCCTCTCCCTCCACCCCCAACAGTTTCTGGGCCTGGAAGCCCAGAGTGGATCATGAAGAGCACCAGCAGCTTTGGGTGTCGGTGCTGGAATGGTTTTTCTTTTAATTCATTTCTTCAATCATGTTTGTTAGTTTCTTAGACAGAGTTTGCTTCTTTGTTTAAATTTTGTTATTTTTTTAGCAGTTTTGTTTGTTTAGTAGCTAAACTCAGTTTCTTTCTATCCTGTATTTTCCTTTAGGAGCTAGAGAGGAGAGTGCTCTGGGCCCAAAGGAAGAATAGCCTTTGGGGTCCTCCATTCAGTCCAGAGAATGCTCACCAAAGTTCTTCCCCACCTATTATAATGGAGTCCCTTGGGGCTGGAAGGATGGGAGCATTCAGTGGGTGATGGAGAACCATAGAAAAGAGGATTTAGTTGGGGTGGGGGCGTGCAAAGGGTAGGTTTCAGCCGGGTGTTAATTTGCTAACTAATTACCCTGCCCTGTGTTCTGTTTAGCACATCTCAGGAGTGTGGGAATTGCTGCGGATGCTGTCAAGAGGCAGCTGTTGTTCATTGGGAGTGTCTGTGTTCATGCACATAAATCAGGGGTTAGACAGCACTGCCATGGTGTAGCATTTTATGTTTTCACACAAGAATACCCAATGCACCAAACAATTTTTTTAAGTTGACACTTGTTTGAAGTTCTAATGCTATAACATTGTATTTCTCCTTCATTGTGTCTTTGCTAATATGGGGGGGTGGGTGTTTGGGGCCAGGCCGAGAAGAGACCAACGAGTCTCCCTCGCCTGCTCTGGGGCTGGCATGCAGCACGAATACGAGTGGCACAGCTTGCTGAACAATGGAAACAATTCCCTTTGGAATACTTTTGCTTAATACTTCATCCCTTTTGAAACAAAATTATGCATTTTTCCAACTAACTGCAGTGAGCGACTTGTCAGGTGACAGAATCAGCTTCATAGAGTTTAAGACCACAAGAGACCATTAGCTCATCTAGTCTGCCCTCCTGCACATCACAGGCCATTACATTTCTGCTAAAGGACTCCTGTGTTGAGCCCAGTGATTCTGAGTTATCAAAGGGCTTGTGGAAGGCTGGGCAGGGGCAGTGTTGAACTTCATGGGAGAAGACTCATTGCACGACTGTAGCTGCTTTGCCAGTCCTTGTCCTAAAACAGTGCAGAGGGATGTGGTTGTGAAAAATGTGATTCTATTTCCTCTGAGCAGGTTAAACACCAGAAGTGATGGGATCCTTTGTGCACTGCTGTACGCACAGTTTGTGTGCGGCTGTGCAGTGTTACAAGTATGGTACAGAGTTGTGCTGTTGCTGCCAAGGCCAACGGCCCGTAGTAGACAGTCTCAGCTGTGCTCCACAAGGACAATCCCATTGGAGCAGCCCAGGTTCAGATTCTTGGGCATTGGAGCAAAGTGTTCTCAGCAGCTACAACTCAGCTGTAGACATGCTTCTGAGAGGGGATCAGACTGAGCCCTGGCCTGGCCATCTTCCAAGCAAAATGCAACATCACCTCTTCGCTAAAGCCTTTGCCAGAAAGAACACCAGGGTCAGCATGAGATGGAGTTGGTGTAATAAGAGAAAAGAGAATTGGGTTGGTGTGACACAGAGCGCCCTTGGCAAAGGGTCCCTGTTCTTTGCAAACAGCTCTCATCTCAGACTGATGAAACTCAGTGCAACAAACACATCTTTTAGGGTATTTATCCATCAAGTATAACATGTAATCCATCTACACAAAGCTGTATTGTCTACCCTTGCCACATCCCAGAATAGTCAATGGAAAATCACCAAAGACAATAGCAAATGATCAAAACCACTTGGAGGTAAAAAGGAACATCACAGCAGGCATGGGATCGCCCTGGCGATGAATATAACAAATGATGGTTTTCAGTATAACAGAGCATAGGCAAAGGCACCCTGTATTTACTAAGGAAAGTCTTTGAGGAGTTCAGGGAGCTGTTCTGAATATTTGGATCCTGGTTCTTATGAAATCAGCTAGTTCTGCAACTGACTGAACTTTGTGGGGAAAACTAGTTCATTATATAGGACAGGTAACTATTGGCAAGTGTAGATCCAGGTTCATGGTTTACAGTTTTGTTTTGTATTACAACCATTTGTGTCCAGCACCACCTCTCTCTCCTGGATAAATCTTTATTCTTTATATAAGTCTACTTTTGTTTTCTTATAATTGTTCACAAGGTTTTTGTGGCTTACAGGAGCAGTGGTTTAAGGTAACTCTGATAAACTGGGGAACAGTACATCTTTGGTTGCAGAGATTCTGGTACTTCTGTGAGTAACCAGAGTTAGGCGCTTCGTATCACAGGAGACTGAATCAGGGATTCAGTGATTAGGGAGCCCCTCATGTCAGCCTGGAAAGAAAAGCTGGGGCTGGCATAAGCCCAGAGGAGAGTGCTTGAGTGAATGAAAGGGTGGTGATGTCACGGAGCTGACACCCAGCTACTACTTGTAAGACTCCCTCTGACTGTAGGCAGGGGGTAACGAGGTGACTCAGTCCCCAAGAACCCTCCGAGTGGGGCAGAGAGAAAAAAATCTTCTCCTTCCTCCAACATCTCTCACTGTGTTAAAAGGCCAAACATTACTTACCCCAGACTCTGCAGTTTGCAGTTCGGGTGTGTCAGTCCCTCACACAGCAGCCGCACTCCAGCATCGCCCAGTTTATTCTCACTCAGGATCAGCTCTGTCAGACTCTGGTTGGTTCTGAGAACAGCAGCGAGATCCCCACAGCAAGCGTCTGTGAGATCACACTTCCACAAGCTGCAGGAGAGAGAAACACAGAGAAGGGGGATCACAGTGTGAATGGGGCTTGTCACAGCTGTTCTGACAGGAGGCCCCTCCCACCAGCCCCTCTTCCTGAGCAATCCACATGAAGAATGAAATAGAAGCCCTGCTCCACTGCCTGTCCTAACCCCCAATTCCACCTATTCCAATGAGGAACCAATTTGGGTGGGACTTCCTGCTTAAGCCCCACCCCTTGCACTTCAGTCTTGACCAATCAGCACTGTGAATGGCCCAGACACCCCAATCCTTAAATCTCTGCCATTGACCAATGAGGATTAAGGTTCTGAGTAAGACTTCCACACTAAGCACCATCCTTCAGCCTTTCCACTGACCAACCAGAATTTAAGGGGCAGCCATCTGGGCACCCTAAGTCCCACCTACCCAGCTCTCAGCCAATCAGATTGGACTTGCCACTGAGCAGCCCCGGGATGGTGCGACCCAATCAGAGCAGGCCCATCGCTACAGGGAGGCTGTAGGGGGAGCCCCCTCCCCAGGCAGCTGGGCCAGGCTCAGAGCAGGAGGACCTGGGAGATCCTGCCCCTCCACGCCCCCGGCACTAGCTTGGCTGCTCCCCTGCAGGACGTGGATGTCTCCTGTCTCTTCCCCCAGCTCTGACTCTAAGGCCTGGGAGGGGAGGCAGCTGTGAGGCCCAGCACTGGCAGCATCACACCCACCTTCCTCTGAGACCAGGGATGAAACTCATGGGTGTATGTGTGAAACTATGGAGATAAGCCCTAGCCAGGGGAGGTGGGGAGAGGGTGTTCTTGATGAAGCAACAGAGAAGAGTGCCACAAGATTTAAAGGTAAGAAAGGAGGGAAGACAAATGAGAAATAGAGGAGAAAAAGATCCCAAAGTGGGGAAAGGACACATGAATGGAAAGGAGGACAAAACTGGGATAAAAAAGGAGAGACATTCCCCAAACGAGGAGTAGTGTTAGGGGTAAGCTTTGGGAAGGAGGTAGCTATGCCAACAGTACGGGAGTTTATTCTTTGTCCTGGGCGCTGATTAGACTCCATTCTGGAGGCAGAGATTCTCTATGGGAATTTAGTGCTGGGCTCAGATCTCTGGAAGAGGAGCCTCTGCTGTGTGACCATCTCAGTCCAAAACAGGTGAATAAATGTAAATACGACAAGTTTCACTTAGAGTTTACCTAGACTGCCTGTCACCAATTTCTCCTCTGATTTGCAATGTACTGGACACCTGCCACCACTTGGCTGAGGGTAACGCTGGTATCAGAACAGGACACTGGTGCTAGAAGAAGGAGCAACACTACACACAGAGAATCCCTGCCCTGAGGATTCTACAATCTAAATAGACCAGACAGGTAAAAGGAAGTGTGACAGACCCAGACCAGTGGGGTACAGGAGTCTGGTCCTATTGGGATCCAGGATGTGGCCCCAGCTTAAGGGGGGGTCCACAAGACCTGGAGACCAAAGAAATTACGAGGGACAACTAATAAAAGAACAGGGACAGGAGTGAGGTCAAAGGGTCAAACGAAGTGAACCAGACGGGGACACCGAGCAGAGAAACTAAAGCGCCCACTGCTCCTCGAAGGCGTCAAGGGAGCCAGCGGACGCCATGCAGAGGAACTCTGCCCGGATACGTGAAAGAACGGAGGACCTGAAATAGGCCCCACAGTCACAGGAGACTCCATCGGCCAACCTCCTCACTCTGGTTTTATAGATGGCCAGTTTCGCTAGGGCCAGAAGGAGGTTGACCAGGAGGTCCCGTGACTTTGTGGGGCGACGGATAGGGAGTGCATAAATAAAAAGGTGAGGAGAAAAGTGCAACCAAAATCTTAACAAAATATCCATGAGGAGCCGGAATAGGGGCTGCAGCCTGGCGCACTCCAGGTAAACATGAGCCAGGGTCTCCTTCACGCCGCAAAAGGGGCAGGTGTCTGGGATAGGGGTAAACCGCGCCAAGTACACGCCCGTGCTCACGGCTCCGTGAAGGAGCCGCCAACTGAGGTCCCCGGTGGGCTTCGGGATCAGAGCAGAATAAAGGCTGGCCCACCGGGGCTCCTCACCCTCCAGAGGTGGCAGAAGGTCCCGCCACTTCGTATCGGAGCGGGACGCGAGGGTGAGGACATGAAGAACATGGAGCATGAGCGTGTATAGAAGTTTCCTTGGCGCGGTCCGGAACAGAACCGGCTGCAGGTGGTGCAGCCGGCTCATGGCGAATGGACGGGGAGGGGGCTGGTTGGGTCCACGGGGCAGGGGCCCGATGAAAAAGTCTGGAGGGCTTGGAGTGGAGGGTGGGCGGGGCGTGCCCTCTCGCAGGACCCGGTCGAGATAGTCCCGAGCAGCGGGCAGCAAAGCGGCCCTCACCTCCTGAAGTACGCGCTGGGGAGTATGAGGTCTGGAGAGCCCCATGCGCTGAGCGAGCGTCAGGGGATCCAGCCAGTCTCCCCGGTCGTAGTCCAGGAGGTCTCCGACTTTGGTGACTTCTGCTAGGACCAACCTCTGGCACACCATGGGGGACTCCGCCACCTGCACACAAAGCTGGGGGTTGTATAGCAGGGGCTCCGCGAGGAGATCTGCCCCCACGGTGGCCGCCACGGACCTGGTCACTGAAAACAGTTTCCAGGTCCGGAGGAGGTCCTGGTAGAAGACCGGCAGCTCAGAGAGGCTTCGCGGAAGACCTCTTGGATCGAGATAAAAGAGCTGCCGGTCATATCGGAGCCCTCGGAAGCGGCGCAGGAAGGCGTGCACCAATACGCTCCATGCCGGACTACCTGCACCATAAAGGAGCCTCTGCAGGGCCTGGAGGCGGAAGACGTGGATCTGAGCCTGCAGACACTTCAGGCCCTGCCCTCCCTCCTCCAGGGGTAGATGGAGAACCCCCGCAGAGACCCAGTGCAGTCCTGACCAAAAGAACTCCAGAATCAACGTCCGGAGGGTGGTCAGGAAGCCCGGGGCCGGGACCAGGGTGTTGAGCCGGTACCAGAGCATGGATAGGACTAGTTGATTGAGCACCAGTGCTCTCCCTCGAAGGGAGAGACACCGGAGCAGTCCTGTCCATTTCGGGAGCCGCTCCGACACTCTGCCCTCTAAACCTAGCCAGTTCTCCGGCGGAGACGGATGCGTGGCAGAAAGGTAAACGCCGAGATAGAGCAGCGGACCCGCGCTCCACCGGATGGCCTGAAGCGTGGGTGGGAGGGAGCTCGCCTGCCACCCGTCCCCTACCACCAGGCCAGAGCTCTTGACCCAGTTAACCCGGGCGGAGGAGGACGCTGAATAGATGGTCTGGCAAGCCTCCACCCGCACCAGGTCCCCCGGGTCCTGGACCACGAGGAGCACGTCGTCGGCGTACGCCGACAGGACCAGCCGCAGCTCCGGCTCCCGCAGCACCAACCCTGCCAACCTCCTACGGAGGAGACAGAGGAAGGGCTCGATCGCCAGAGCATACAGCTGGCCCGAGAGGGGGCACCCTTGACGTACTCCTCGCCCGAAGCTGACCGGTTCGGTCAGGGTCCAGTTGAGCCTGACCAAACACTCTGCGGAGGCGTACAGCACCTGGAGAAAACCCACAAACTGGGGCCCGAAGCCAAACGCTCGCGGAGTGCCTAGGAGATACCCGTGGTCCACCCTGTCGAACGCTTCTCCTGATCCAGGGACACGAGGGCGAACGACAGATCATCCCTACACCCGAGTTCCAAGAGGTCCCGGAACAGATACAAGTTGTCGAAGATGGTGCGGCCCGGATGGTGTAGGTCTGGTCTGGGTGGATCACGTCCACCAACACGGACCCTAGCCGCAGCGAGATGGCCTTTGCTACGATTTTATAGTCCGTGCTGAGGAGCGAGATGGGATGCCAATTCCGTAAATCGCGGAGGTCCCCCTTCTTCGGCAATAAAGTCAGCACGGCTCACCTGCACGAAAGAGGGAGGACCCCGCCGTGCAAGGACTCGGCCCAGACGGTGACAAGGTCCGGGCCGAGGACGTCCCAAAACACGCGGTAGAACTCCACGGTCAGCCCGTCCATGCCCGGAGATTTATTGGTGGGCACGCGGCGGAGGGCTTCCGAGAACTCGGCCAGAGTGAGAGGCAGCTCCAGCCGGTCTCGGTCGCCCGCGCTGACTGTCAGGCGTTCATCCCAGAGCATTCTGCAAGCGTTAGGATCGGTCGGATCCGGGGAGAAAAGGCCTGCGTAGAAGGCCGTGGCCCTCCTGCACATTTCCGCCGGATCCGTGAGGGGGGTGCCGTCCTCTGCTAGAAGGCAGGTGACGTGCTTTTTAGCCCCCCTCTTTTTCTCCAAGGCGTAGAAGAAGCAGGAACCGCGATCCATCTCCCGAAGGAGGCGGATGCGGGATCGAACAAAGGCACCTCGGGCCCGATGGTCCTCGAGGGTCCGTAGCTCTTCCCGCTTCTCCCGGCACGCTCCGCAGAGGGATGGATCACCGGGGCTGGCAGCCAGACGCCTCTCCAGCTCTAAGACCTCCCGTTCCAACTGCCCTATCGCCGCATCCCTCCGTCGGCTGGCGCCCCGGGTGTAGTCACGGCAGAAGAGCCGGGCGCGCACCTTCCCCAGGTCCCACCACCGTCGCGCCAATGGAAAGGCACGCCGCTGCCCTCGCCAGGCTAGCCAGAACTCCCGGAAGGACGCCACGAAGCCCACATCCTCCAACAAGCTATTATTAAAGTGCCAATAGGCCGGCCCCGGCCTCTCCGCACAGAGAGAGGCTATCACGGTGGCTAGATGGTGATCTGAAAAAGGGGCCAGCCGGATGCTGGAGGAGTGGGCCCGGGAAAGATGGAAGCATGACATATAGATGCGGTCCAACCGGGAGTGGTACGACCGATGGACTTCCACCCTGACAAAAGTGAATGTCGAAACGTCATCCGGGTGGTGGTCGCGCCAGACGTCCACCAGGGAGTGATGTTCGACGATCTCCCGGAGGACCTCCGCGGCGGCCTGGTGCTGCTCGGTCCCCGAGGGGTCCCGTTCCTCAAGGGTGGCGTTAAAGTCCCCGCCCAGGACCAGGCACTCGCGAGGATCCAAGGTGCCGAGGAAGGCGGACGCCTGCTGATAAAAACACAACCTCTCCGGGCCCAATGTCGGGGCGTAAACGTTGATGAGATTAACTACAAGCCCCTCCATGCGGACCCGGAGGTGCAGCAGGCGGCCTGGCACAGTCTCGGTGACCCCCAGCACCTCGGGCCGTAGGTCGGGGGAGAACAGGGTCGCCACTCCAGCCGTACGAACTGTGAGGTGGCTAAAATAGACCCTGTCCCCCCACTCCAGCCACCAGCTAGCTTCAGCGGCCGGATCCGTATGGGTCTCCTGCAGGAAAATCACAGAGTACCCCCCCTCCCGAAGGAAGGAGAGCACCTGGCTCCTGCGGAGACCCATCCTACAGCCCCGGGTGTTTAATGTTGCGAAGATGATCGGTGCCATGAGGAGGGCTGGGGGGGATCCTCGCTAGCAGAGACACCCACGGCCTCCGTCGGGCCGCGCAACAATCCGTGACCTACCCCATAAGCGATTAAGGAGTCACGGAAGAGGCGGACCCGTTGGTAGGCCGCGGCAGCCTGCCTCCCGGTCCTCTTACCCTCCCCCATGAGGGCCCTCGCGGCCTGGAGGATCTGATGGAAATCCCCCCATCGCTGGAGTGCAAGCTGTACCTTGTTGCGGGAGCCACGGACGTCCTCAAGGAAGTCCCGTAGCTCCTCTCTCAGCGTATGGGGGGGTGGGGTTATTGATCTATGGCTATCCCCCAGCGGGGCCCCTGTCACAGCCCCGTGGCCCACCGAGACGGGCAAGCAGGGGGCAGACCCTCGACGTGGCGTTCGATGGGCTGGCGCCACGTGGCCCGCCTCAGACCCTGGCTCAATGGGGGGTGTCGGAGAGAAAATAGCAGCCCCTGGTGGGTCGGGACAGGGAAAAACAAAGGCCGCTCCTTGGGGTCATCCTCTGGGATATGGAAAGAGACAACCCCAGGGGCGGCAATAGCATCATGGGAAGTGGAGGGGACAGGGACGGGGTCAGGAATAGGGACAGGGGAAGGGGCGATAGTGGGATCGGGGGCCTCAGCAGCCAGGCCACTGGGTGGGGAGGGTGGCACCCCACAAAGGGGCTCAGGGATTTGCAGGGAGGGAGGTGGGCCCTCGGCGATGCCGGACTCGTGCTCCAAGGCAGATGGTAAGGCCACGGCATCCGTAGGTGGAGAATCAACGATGGGGCCCCCACCCGGAAAGGAGGTCGGCTGTCCCTCAGCCATGAGGGAGTCCCCTGGTGACTCGGGTCCTGGTTGCGTGGCACTGGCCATCGCCTCAAGAGGTTCGGCGGCCACTAGCGGGGTGCCATCTGCAGCTGGGATGGTGGAAGAGTCCAGGGGCTCCTCGGGGGCGGGAGTGGAAGCAGTGGGTAAGAGGATGGAATACGGGGAAAGGGGGGCCGAGGCGAGGTCGCTCAGATCGAGGCCCGCTGGCAGAGGGTCGTCCTCCCCCTGGGTAACCGGGGTCAGACCCAGGGCCTCGATCTCCTCATAAATGGAAGGGATATCACCTTCCACCACCCCAGGGCTCTCCCCTCCTGCACCCGAAGTGACGCTCGCCTTGGTGCGTGCAGGGGCTTCAGATTGTAAGGGGGCGAGAGGGGCTCCATCAGGAGTTTCCATAGGAAGGGACACCGGAGGAGGGGTAGTGATTTCCTCCGATGCTGCCACGTCTTCCCTAGCCGGCAATGGTGGACAAAACCCACCCGGGGGCAAAGCGGAAGGCTCAGCATCGGTTCCCCCCTTCCTGGTCTACCGGGGGGCTACCGCATCAGATGGAAGGAGTGGAGCTCGAGCCTTCCGCTTGCCCCGCTTCCCCTGCACTAAGGACCAGCCCTCCATGGCATCATCTGGGGGCTGGCTAACAGGAGTTGGGTCAGGGAGCAAGAGCGAAGGCTTAGGGACTCGGGGAGGCAATGGTGGGGCAGCATGTAGGAGGGAGGATTCTCTCTGGGACATGCCCTCTTCTATGCCCGGCGATATCCCTACCTCACCCTCCTCCACAGGCCCCGCCAAATCGCAGGCGGCAGAGGCGGGGCCTTCTCGCTCATCTGGGCGCACTGGGGGAGATACCCCTTGGGCCCGAGCGGGAGCATTGGTGGACCGGAAAGGAGGAGGGGTGGCTTCGGGCGCCAGGCAGCTAGGGGCGCCAGCGATGACAGGGCCGGCGCCCTGCCGGGGCTCGGGGGTCCCGGATGTCCCTCCGTGCCGGGCCAAAGGGCAGTCCCTCCGGATGTGTCCCATCGCCCGGCAGAGGTAGCACTGGGCCTCCCCTGTTGAATAATGTACCCGGTAGCGGGCCCCCTGGTAGGGGACCAAAAAGGACCCCTCGAGTGCCTCACCGTCACGTGCCGCCGGCAGCAGTTGTAACTGTACCTGCCGGCGGAAGGAGAGGACGTGACGGAGGGCGGGGTCTTTGCAGCCCAATGGGAGAGGGCTGACCACAGAGATCGGCCTCCCCAGGGTAGAGAGGGCGGGTAACAGGGCGGCATTTGGAAGGAAGGGAGGGACAGAAGTCAGGACCAGTCGGGCGCCCAGGTCTTCTAACGGCTCCAGGGGGACATACACGCCCCCCACTGCCAGGCCGTTCTCCACCGCCTCCTGGGCAGCAGCCTCCGATGCTAGGAAGAAGACGACCTTTCCGTACATCTTGGAGGCCGCCACAATGGCCGTGGGCCCCACCACCCTCGCCAACGCCCGCACGTAGGTCTCCACGTGGGGCGAGGCAGGTACCAGGAGGCAACGGACGCCGTGCTTCCTGGTCAAGGTGGGGAAGGGGCCCCGGCCGCTATAGATGGTAGCAGAGGCGGTGGATGGGGGAGATGATGTAGCGGCAGGCGGGGGGGCCGCCGCCACCTGGGCGTATGCCCTGGGAGCTGGGGGTGGGACACCCATAGAACTGGTGGAGGGAACAGCAGGGAAGGAAGCCGCGGCTTGTTGCGGGGCCGCGGCAGTGGGGGCACCCCCTGCCATGGAGGGCCTGGCTTTTTTAGCGGGGCCTTTACCCTTCTTCGTGCCCTGGCCCTTCCTGCCGACTGGGGGGACTCCCCCAGAGTCAGAGGGGGCGAGGGACGTGGCAGCAGCGGAGTTCACCTCGGTACCCACCGCTGCTGGCGCTCCAGCAGGAGTGGTAGTAGGTGGCTCAGCAGCGGCGGTTGAGGTAGAGGCTGGGGGGGATGATGGTGGGGCGGGTGGAGGAGGGACAGTAGGGTCTGCCCGAGGGGTCTCACTCTCCTCATCCCCTGCCATAATGAGGACTGGGGGAGAGTAAACACTGGAGGGGGGGTAGGGAAAGGGGAAGCAGGTCGACCACTCCTCCCCGCTAGGCTGTAGGCAGGGGAGGAGGGCGCCAAAAAAAGTGGAGGGGTAGATGGGGGGGGGCTATCAAGGGCTAGGGGTCAGTCACCGACTCAGGGAAGGTTTCCGGCTCCTTTTGTTGCACCAAGGAAGAGAGGATATAATAGCATTGGGGGGGGGGAGGGGGTGCAGTGAGATAGATCAAACTAAAACGGAGAGGGGCACAAGCGCATAGGAGGGGACATGGGCGTACGAGGGGAGGCGCTAATCAGGGCAAGGGGACCGCAGGGGGAAGGGAACAACCAGGCGGGAAAAGGGGCAGAGGAACCACGGGGCTAGCTTCGGAGGCTGGGGCGGGTCAAACAAAGGCTGCAGAGGGAAAGGGCGGGGCAGGCAAACAAACTGGAGCTAGCGAGGGGCTGGGGCAAGGGGGAGGGGCAAAAAGCAGCAAGGGGCAAATGGGTAGGCAGCAGGGGCAAAGCTGGGGGCTTGTTGCAGGGGGGAGGGAGTCAATCAAAAAGGGGGGGTATGTGCACCCACGTGCGCTTGCAACAAAAAAGAAAGTCCTTGCAAGCTGGCTGCTGCGTCAGGCCCAATGGTGGCAACAGGGTGTGGCAAGCCTTGGGGAGCAGCTGAGTCCCAGAGGCAGGAGCCCAAGGCAGATGGTGAATAGCCAGTGGGGGTAAGTGGTGGAGGGGGCAACGATGATGGTGGTGGTGGGGACGAGGAGGGCGGGGGGACACAGATGGATCAGGGGGCAGGCTCCACGTCACACCCCCTGTGTCTCCACAAACACAGTCTAGATCCCCACCACAAGAGCACAGTTCAAAAGTTACTCAGTCCGGGAGGGCCCCCTCCATGGTGGTCTGTAGAATTCCTACGCGCTCCCCCACTGGCAGATGGTCCTCTTCCTCTCCTCAGGGTTCCAACAGCTCCCCAGCAGCAAATGCAGCAGCTCCAGGCAGCAGTCTGGTGGCCAGCAGGAAGGACCCTTCTCAGGTGGAGATGGTGGTGGCATCCTCAGCAGCAGGAGCAATGGTTGGGGGGTCTCTCCCTCCCCTCCTCTGGGGAGTGGGCCAGCAGCCCCCCCCCCCCAAGGGGCTGTAGCTGGAGTAGTAGTACCCAAGGGTGTGGGTGGGTCTAGTAGCTAGTCAGCCAGCAAGCAGGTAGCAGAGAAGGAGGAGGAGGAGAAGCAGCCTTCTTCCTTCCTCCAGGGCAGAGGGCTACAGGAGAGTGATCTATGATTCCCAGGTCAGACAGGGTTTCTGTTCCCTGAGTGACCAGAGCAGGGGCTGTACTAGAGTAATCAGAAACCTGCTAGAACCAGTTAAGGCAGGCAGACTAATTAGGACACCTGGAGCCAATTAAGAAGAAGCTGCTAGAATCAATTAAGGCAGGCTAATCAGGGCACCTGGGTTTTAAAAGGAGCTCACTTCAGTTTGTGGTGTGAGTGTGAGGAGCTGGGAGCAAGAGGCACAAGGAGCTGAGAGTGAGAGGGTGTGCTGCTGGAGGACTGAGGAGCACAAGCGTTATCAGACACCAGGAGGAAGGTCCTGTGGTGAGAATAAGGAAGATGTTTGGAGGAGGCCATGGGGAAGTAGCTTAGGGAGTTGTAGCTGTTATGCAGCTGTTAAAGGAGGTACTATAGACAGCTGCAGTCCACAGGGCCCTGGGCTGGAAACCAGAGTAGAGGGCGGGCCTGGGTTCCCCCCAAACCTCCCAATTGACCTGGACTGTGGGCCCTTCCAGAGGGGAAGGTCTCTGGGCTGTTCCCCAACCCACATGGTGAATCTCTGAGGCAAGAAAATCTGCCAATAAGTGCAGGACCCACCAAGTTAGAAGAGGAACTTTGTCACAAAACATATAACCAAGGCAAAGATGGATTTCTGGTGGGGTGTATGTTGGCAACATGGTGCTTGAGATGAAGGTGTAGGGAGGAGGGGTTTAGATTTATTAGGATTTAGGGAAACTTTTGGGATAGGGGGAGCCTATACAGGAAGGATGGACTCCACCTAAACCAAAATGGATCCAGACTGCTGGCACTAAACATTAAAAAGGTTGCAGAGCTGTTTTTAAACTAAGGGAAAGCTGATTGCTCCATTGGAGCATGTGAATCAGACAGAGACTTCTCTTAGAGGAGAGTCTATTGATAGAGATTGTCATAACAATAAAGGGAAGGGTAACAGCTGTCCTGTGTACAGTACTATAAAACCCCTCCTGGCCAGAGACTCCAAAATCCTTTTCCCTGTAAAGGGTTAAGAAGCTCAGGTAACCTGGCTGGCATCTGACCTAAAGGACCAATAAGGGGACAAGATACTTTCAAATCTTGGGGGGGGGAAGGCTGTTGTTTGTGTTCTTTGTTTGGGAGTGTGTTCGTTCTCGGGACTGAGAGGGACCAGACATCAATCCAGGTTCTCCACATCTTTCTAAACAAGTCTCTCCTATTTCAAACTTGTAAGTAAATAGCCAGGCAAGGCGTGTTAGTTTTCCTTTGTTTTTCTCAACTTGTAAATGTACCTTTTACTAGAGTGTTTATCTTTGTTTGCTGTACTTTGAACCTGAGACTAGAGGGGAGTCCTCTGAGCTCTTTAAGTTTGATTACCCTGTAAGGTTAATTTCCATACTGATTTTACAGAGATGATTTTTACCTTTTTCTTTAATTAAAAACCTTCTTTTTAAGAACCTGATTGATTTTTCCTTGTTCAAGATCCAAGGGGTTTGGATCTTGATTCACCAGGAGTTGGTGGGAGGAAGGAGGGGAATGGTTAATTTCTCCTTGTTTTAGATCCCAGGGGGGGTTGGAACTGATTCGCCAGGAGTTGGTGGGAGGAAGGAGGGGAATGGTTAATTTCCCCTTGTTTTAAGATCCAAGGGGTTTGGATCTGTTTTCACCAGGGATTTGGTGAAGGTTTTTCAAGGCTTCCCAGGAAGGGAATCCATTGAAATGGTGGCAGCCGAACCAGAGCTAAGCTGGTAGTTAAGCTTAGAAGTTTTCATGCAGGCCCCTACATTTGTACCCTAAAGTTCAAAGTGGGGATCCAGCCCTGACAGAGATTCTGTAGGTTTTAGTCAGAAGGAGATGATGGAAGAGCCTCGGATCGCTACCCCTTCCTGCTTCTCCACGTGGGCACCAATGATACTGCCAATAATGACCTTGAGCGGATCACTGCAGACTACGTGGCTCTGGGAAGAAGGATAAAGGAGTTTGAAGCCCAAGTGGTGTTCTTGTCTATCCTCACTGTGCAGGGAAAAGGCCTGGGTAGAGACCGTCAGGTGATGTCAGAGAAGGCTTTGGATTCTTTGATCATGGGATGGTGTTCCAAGAAGGAGGAGTGCTAGGCAGAGACGGGCTCCACCTAACAAAGACAGGGAAGAGCTTCTTTGCAAGCAGGCTGGCTAACCTAGTGAGGAGGGCTTTAAACTAGGTTCACTGGGGGAAGGAGACCAAAGCCCTGAGGTAAGTGGGGAAATGGGATACCGGTAGGGAGGACGAGCAGGAGAGTGCCAGAGGGGAGGACTCCTGTCTCAAACTGAGAAAGCAGGACGATCAGTGAGTTATCTTAAGTGCCTATACACAAATGCAAGAAGCCTGGGAAACAAGCAGGGAGAACTGGAAGTCCTGGCACAGTCAAGGAACTATGATGTGATTGGAATAACAGAGACTTGGTGGGATAACTTACATGACTGGAGTACTGTCATGGATGGATATAAACTGTTCAGGAAGGACAGGCAGGGCAGAAAAGGTGGGGGAGTTGCATTGTATGTAAGAGAGGAGTATGACTGCTCAGAGCTCCGGTATGAAACCGCAGAAAAACCTGAGAGTCTGTGGATTAAGTTTAGAAGTGTGAGCAACAAAGGCGATGTCATGGTGGGAGTTTGCTATAGACCCCCAGACTAGGGGGATGAGGTGGACGAGGCTTTCTTCTGGCAACTAGCAGAAGTTACTAGATCGCAGGCCCTGGTTCTCATGGGAGACTTTAATCACCCTGATATCTGCTGGGAGAGCAATACAGCAGTGCACAGACAATCCAGGAAGTTTTTGGAAAATGTAGGGGACAATTTCCTGGTGGAAGTGTTGGAGGAACCAACTAGGGGCAGAGCTCTTCTAGAACTGCTGCTCACAAACCGGGAAGAATTAGTAGGAAAAGCAAAAGTGGATGGGAACCTGGGAGGCAGTGACCATGAGATGGTTGAGTTCAGGATTCTGACACAAGGAAGAAAGGAGAGCAGCAGAATATGGACCCTGGACTTCAAAAAAGCAGACTGACTCCCTCAGGGAACTGATGGGCAGGATCACCTGGGAGAATAACATGAGGAGGAAAGGAGTCCAGGAGAGCTGGCTGTATTTTAAAGAATCCTTATTGAGGTTGCAGGAAAAAAACATCCCGATGTGTAGAAAGAATAGTACATATGGCAGGCGACCAGCTTGGCTTAACTGTGAAATCCTTGCTGATCTTGTACGCTTCTTTTTTGTGTTTAAGAAGTGGAAGATTGGACAAATGACCAGGGAGGAGAATAAAAATATTGCTCAGGCATGCAGGAGTGAAATCAGGAAGGCCCAATCACACTTGGAGTTACAGCTAGCAAGAGATGTTAAGAGTAACATGAAGGGTTTCTTCAGGTATGTTAGCAAAAAGAAGAAAGTCAAGGAGAGTGTGGGCCCCTTACTGAATGAGGGAGGCAAGCTCGTGACCGAGGATGTGGAAAAAGCTAATGTACTCAATGCTTTTTTTTGCCTCTGTCTTCACGAACAAGGTCAGCTCTAAGACTGCTGCACTGGGCAGCACAGTATGGGGAGAAGGTGACCAGCCCTCTGTGGAGAAAGAAGTGGTTCGGGACTATTTAGAAAAGCTGGACAAGCACAAATCCATGGGGCCGGATGCACTGCATCCGAGGGTGCTAAAGGAGTTAGCGGATGTGATTGCAGAGCCATTGGCCATTATCTTTGAAAACTCATGGCGATCGGGGAGGGGGGTCCCGGATGACTGGAAAAAGGCTAATGTAGTGCCCATCTTTAAAAAAGGGAAGGAGGAGGATCTGAGGAACTACAGGCCAGTCAGCCTCACCTCAGTCCCTGGAAAAATCATGGAGCAGGTCCTCAAGGAATCAATTCTGAAGCACTTAGAGGAGAGGAAAGTGATCCGGAACAGTCAGCATGGATTCACCAAGGGCAAGTCATGCCTGACTAACCTAATTGCCTTATATGAGGAGATAACTGGGTCTGTGGATGAGGGGAAAGCAGTGGATGTGTTATTCCTTGACTTTAGCAAGCTTTTGATACGGTCTCCCACAGTATTGTTGCCAGCAAGTTAAAGAAGTATGGGCTCGATGAATGGACTATAAGGTGGATAGAAAGCTGGCTAGATCGTCGGGCTCAACAGGTAGTGACCAATGGCTCCATGTCTAGTTTAGCAGATGGTTTCAAGTGGAGTGCCCCAAGGGTCGATCCTGGGGCCAGTTTTGTTCAAAATCCTCATTAATGATCTAGAGGATGGCGTGGGCTGCACTCTCAGCAAGTTTGCAGATTACACTAAACTGTAAGGAGTGGTTGAAACGCAGGAGGGTAGGGATAGGATACAGAGGGACCTAGACAAATTGGAGGATTGGGCCAAAAGAAACCTGATGAGGTTCAACAAGGACAAGTGCAGAGTCCTGCACTTAGGACGGAAGAATCCCATTCACTGTTACAGACTAGGGACCGGTTTCAGAGTAGCAGCCGTGTTAGTCTGTAACCGACCGAATGGCTAGGCAGCAGTTCTGCAGAAAAAGACCTAGGGTTTACAGTGGACGGGAAGCTGGCTATGAGTCAACAGTGTGCCCTTGTTGCCAAGAAGGCTAACGGCATTTTGGGCTGTATAAGTAGGGGCATTGCCAGCAGATCGAGGGACGTGATCATTCCCCTCTATTCAACATTGGTGAGGCCTTATCTGGAGTACTGTGTCCAGTTTTGGGCCCCACACTACAAGAAGGATGTGGAAAAATTGGAAAAAGTCCAGCGGAGGGCAACAAAAATGATTAGCAGGCTGGAGCATATGACTTATGAGGAGAGGCTGAGGGAACTGGGATTGTTTTCTCTGCAGAAGAGAAGAGTGAGGGGGGATTTGATAGCTGCTTTCAATTACCTGAAAGGGGGTTCCAAAGAGGATGGATCTAGACTGTTCTCAGTGGTAGCAGATGACAGAACGAGGACTAATGGTCTCAAGTTGCGGTGGGGGAGGTTTAGGTTGGATATTAGGAAAAGCTTTATCTCTAGGAGGGTGGTGAAGCACTGGAATGGGTTACCTAGGGAGGTGGTGGAATCTCCTTCCTTAGAGGTTTTTAAGGTCAGGCTTGACAAAGCCCTGGCTGGGATGATGTAGTTGGGAATTGGTCCTGCTTTGAGCAGGGGGTTGGACTAGATGACCTCCTAAGGTCCCTTCCAACTCTGATATTCTATGATTCTATGAAATTCCTTAAAGAGGGGGTAATTTCAGTTGAGAGTATGAGATGATAATGAAATACAGTATTTGAAATGAATGAAACATAAGATCCCTCTGACTAAGAAAAGCTTCTGAGAGATCTCCTGTACATTGACACCACCTACTGGAGATCCACACTTGCCATTCTCTCTGAGCACTGACAGGTCAAGTGTCCAATAGAAAATCAGAGGCTAGCCCTAGCCAATGTGTCCTGCAATCATGGTATATGACTGAGGTCACTGTGTGGGGCCCCAGAGTTGCTAAATCCATTGAAAAAGCACAGGACTAAGAAGCACTACTGGACACTTGACCAGCCCCACAGACCAACTCTCCCCGTCCTAGGGTTACCAGGACTGAGAAGAAGAATCAGTGAGATTTAATTTCAGAAATTGTATTTCTCTTACATAAACTAAATATTATCATGCTGCATGTACAGTCTTTTTAGTAAGACCTCAAGTAGCCATATTATGGATTTTAACTAAATAATGTTATCTGCATGTTTCTCCTTTTTAAGCCCAAGTATATTGGCCAAAGAGAACCTCAAAATGTAGCTTTAAGCGACTGATTTTGAGATTTTAAACCTGTCCCTATAATACTGTAAATACACTTTAAATAGCATTAGCGGGCACCGTATTAGTAAAAGTGCCTTAAGACAACTGAATGCTTATTCCTTGGAGAATTACTTAAAGTGGGATAAATGTGTTAGTGGGAATAAAGAATTGACAACAAATGATTATAAGTAGATGTAATCAGGGGCGGCTCTACATTTTTTGCCTCCAAGCACGGGCGGTCTACTGGTGCCGCAGTTTTGGCGGCATGCCTGTGGGAGGTCCGCCAGTCCCGCAGCTTTGGCATACCTGCCGCAAAATTGTCGCCAAAGCTGCGGGACCAGTGGACCGCCTGCAGGCATGCCGCCGAAGGCAGCCTGCCTGCTGCCCTCGCGGCAACCAGCAGGGCGCCCCCCGCAGCTTGCCGCCCCAGGCACGTGCTTGGCGTGCTGGAGCCTGGAGCCACCCCTGGATGTAATAAGGAATGTTGGTGATTTGTTTTTTTCCTTGGTATAGTTGCTGGACCCAAATGCTGGTCGATGTTAACCACTTGCAAGGCTGCATGTGTATTTTGTGTTCAATACATGCCTAGAGTATTTGTGTATCTATACCTGACTGATGAAGAGTTGCATATATACATAAGTAGTTCAGGGAGAATTAATAAACTGTTGGTCAGTTAAGAGCCCCATGTGTCCTGATCTGAGAAATACTGTCCAAGGTAAAAGCTGACCTGAAATGAATCTAGCATTAAAATTAGTCTGCTAACGCTCCCTTAGACTAAAGGGGGGGGGGGGGGAAGGTTCTCCTGTTTAAATGCCATTCCAACATTGGCTACAACACTTATCAAATTGGCTAATCTATTTGTTAGATTTCAGCTTTAAAATCTAATTGGACCCCTGGCAAATTCATAAAATAGCCCCACATTTACACTTAGAGCTGTGGGTATGCTTGACACTTCTGATGACATAGTGTGTGTGGTATTAGGCCAGTGTCCTTTGTATAGAATCCCAGCACATGCAGCAATTTCATCTCTATTATTATTATTATTATTATTATTAAGTAAATTTTAATGGGCTTCTTCTCCCCCAGTGCCTTGGCTGCAGGGGGTTATGGCGAGAGACTGAGCCTGAGGGAATGGAAAATTGAAACAGTGTTCTTATGTTTGGTGGTACTGCCCAACACCCATTCCAGGGGAAGCAGGCACTGCTGTGTTAGGCCTCTTGTGATATTATAGTTTTTTAGATTTTAGATAACGTGGTCTCACCTCATTCTTTCCCATACCCCTGATGCTACACAGTATGTTGTACCAATATGGTTCTATAATGGGGACAGCAGGGATTTTTCCTTTGGCCGGCCGTCTACAATGACTTTGTCATGATGCTCTAAGGTTGGTCATTTTTTGTTTCTTGTCTGACCTTGTCAAAGTTTGTTTTGGAAATGCGTAGTATTGGAGCCAAACTCTTCCTTGTGCAGTTCCCTGATTTCACTAATTATAGATGCTCTTGAAAGCATGGCTGCTTTAAGAAGCTCCTTTCTTGGCCTTTCTTTCACATTGCAAAAAGTTTTTATTAAAGTCATAGTTATTTTCTGACATATAGGCAGTATTGCCAATTCCAGATGTTCAAAAGGCCCCCAAAATCATGATTAAAATTAATGCTTTTGTGTTTCATTTTCTTAGCCTTCTAGTTCCTGAGTGTGTAAGTTACACATGAGTCACATTTTTAATCTTTTGCCCACAATCACAAGGGTCTAGAAACATAATTATAAATAAAAATTTAAGCTGAAATTCTCAAATGTTCACATGACTCCAGGACCTGAGGCTGAATAAAACCCTCACCAAGTATTATAAACCTTGCAATAAAATGGCAAGAATTAGCAACGCTAGGTGATTCCTTACACAGTGTATTCTGTAATATGGCTTATGGTCAGAAATCAGTAGAGCTAGAGTACACCCCAGACACAACCGCCAGCATTTGTCTCAGCAGTTGTCATGTTTTACTCAGTCCTTTCGAAGCAAATGTCCATGAGGAGAACCCACACCCATAACCAAGCAACTGCAATTTTAGGCTCTTTGTTAATCTCAAAGCAATTCAGTACCAATGCCCCATGACAACATTTTTTAAAATTCCCTAAAGATTTTCTCTTGTCTGTCATCCCAGTGACATCCTCTAGTGCCCTCAAGCAGCATTCTGAGTAGAACACTCAATTGCAACAAGTTAAGGCTGAATTTACTGAGACACGTTAACCTGCTGTCACAGGGGGCACTGGCCCTTCAGAGGAGCTGCCAGGCCCAGCTCTGTGGTCTTGGTTTCTTCCCTGAATGAGGGCTTCTGGCATCTGTAGTCCAAAGCAAAGCCCAAGAGGTGCTCTGATTATTAAGTAGCTCTGCCTTAAAAACCTTAACCATAGAAAAGAGAGACGATATCCATTTAAAAAAAACACATTTCTGAAACTGAGAAACACAAGAATGAGCACAGTTAACTGCACAACCAAGCTGCCTCGTGCAGAGAGCCCTGGATCAGAACTCGGGAGATCTGTGTTCAGTTACTGGCTCTACCATACACAACCTGTGCACCCCTTTTCATCTGAAAAATGTAAATTGTAATATTTCTTCCCCTTCCCTTTGTCTGTCCTGGAATGAGATGGTCACACAGCATAAAGGGCTGTCTCCTCTTTCAGGGATCTCAGCCCAACACCAAACTCCCAAGCGGAAACCTGCCTCCAGAATAGACTGCAGTCAGAGTGCAAGGCAGACAACAAACTCTCTGGCTGCTTGCACAGCTCCCTCCTTCCCAAAACTGCATCTCCAACAAACCTTGGAAAAACCCAATAAAACTTCCACAATACATGTCACCCCAAGACTAAAACCTTGCTTACATGCTATAAAAGACCTTTGAAGACTAAAACAGAACCACCTGGTAACATCTGCCATTACAACATGTCCAGTGCCTAACATACTGAGGCCCTGATCGTGGCTGGGGAACGTAGGCAAGAGTCTCCTCTGTGTGTATTCTCAAAAGAAAGAGGAACATGTGAACCATGAGGTTTCTGTCTGCATAGAAAGCTTTCTTCTGTCCAGTATAGAATTGTGGAGGTTGTGTCAGTAGCATGGCACTGGAGTGCTATGGCTATTGTCAGTAGTGAGGTAGGATACGAGAGCAGTCTGTGGATTTAATGATGGGTAAGGGAACGTAAAGGTTTAGGTGGTAACCTGAGTGCAAGTCTGAAGGGATTGTAAAACGGTATGAAGTGGCTGTTAAATTTTACAGATGAGACATTCTCTCAGGGGAGTAGGCTCAGTGTTCGAGTGGAGGGCAAGTATAGGTAGCACCTGTCTATCACAATGAAAAGGGAGACATCACTCAGAGAGGGCAGAGTTAAGGTTGTGGGGGGGGGGGTTTAGCTTAATTTAATTTTTTCCACAGACATTTACAGTTCATTCTCAGAGTTCTACCCAGGGTTGGTTTCACACCTCAAAGTTGAAGGCTCAGAAGGGTGGTAAGTGGCCCATCCATCTCAATGAGATATTCTCAGCTGACCCTAACCCTAAGAGAATACCCCATGGAGATGAAGACAGCCTGACAAAATACCTCTGAGACATGTGAACTGCTCCATTCTTTTCGGTAGGTGTTACCTCAGTGCTGGAGAGTTTCTGATGTGTGTCAAACATACCTATCTCAGGTGTATGTTCTTGGAGCATGCCTGTTCTAAGCTAGAAGGCAGAGCTCCCTGAAATCCTGGCTCACATTAGGGGTAGGGAAACGGGCTCAGACATCCCCAACAGGCAAGCTCCCTGTCACCTGGCTCACTTGATAGGGGGAAGGGATGAGGGTCAGATTCCCATAGGTGGGCAAGTGCTCCCAGAGCCAAGCACACACCGGGAGGCGGGGGCCAGGGAGTGGGGCTCAGACACCTGCAAAGGGGCAGTGACTCTCAGATTACATGGAGGGGTTAGGTAGAGGGGCTCAGACACCCCAGAAAGACAAGCCCCCTCCAGAACCAGGATCACATGAGGTGGCAGCGATGGGGGTCACACCCCATAGGTGATCGGGGGCCCTAGAGCCTTGCACTCACACAGGAGCATGGAGAAGAGTTCAGACACCACAAGGGGGACAAGGAACACCCAGATCTCCAGTCACATAAGAAATAGTTAGAGGGGCTCAGACCCTCCTGGAAAAGCAAGCCCCCCAGAACTTGGCTCACATGAGGGGAGCAGGGAATGGGGAGGTCACACCCCTGTACATGGATTGGGGGAAGCCCAGATTGTGGAACACCTAAACCATTCTTCCCCTGTGCCCCAAGACTCCCATTACCCGAGATTTAACCCTCTTCCCACCTACTCTTTCACCCCACTCACCCTCCCCTCCCAGCGAGCATTTCCTTGTGTAGGTGTTTTTTTTTTTTTTTTTTTTTCAAACAATAGTTTCAGCACCTTCTGCATATTCTGCCATACTCAGATTTTATTTTCCCCAAATTAAAATCCCCCTGTAATAGAGGCAGATTGGAGCAATATTCCTGCATCTTTTACTTTATATTTCTGCCCCAGATTGGATTTGGACTCTCAGTGCCAGGGCGGTACTTCGATGCAATTACCATAACACATCCACTGAACCACCCAGGTCCTGTGACAGGTGGTTTTCCAGATAGTAGCCTCTCTCTCTCTCTCTCTGCCCAAGCTCAGCATCAAACTTTTCAGGGCCTTGGTTTCCAGAGACTAGCTTTCATCAGGACCCTTCATGAAGCACAAAGGGGCAGCAGTGTTCATTTCTACCAGAATGGTAGCCTGGGTCTGTTTCTATAACTGGTGAGGTGTTTTTACAAGACTACGTGTTTAGCCCTGCACTCAATCCTCCCCACTTTATCCAGGCTTGGGACTGACAGACACAGGCACAAGATTCAGCAACGCGGAAGTGTATTAGTAACACAAACACCAGTCTAGCATAGGTAGACAGCAAATGCCAAGAAGACGGAGACTTAGCTAATGATATTGTGCTACTGAGCAACAGCCCCAAAAAGATAAAAAGTCAGACAACTTGGGAAAAAGCAGGCCAAGCAGGGCTCAGAGTTATTTATGCTAAAACAAACATCCTTGAAACCTAGAGGTCAAGCAGTAACAGCACATTAGAATGCAAAAATATCAGACAATTTGTTCTACTTTCTTATAAGAGCAGCACCATATTGAGCAACACATACCTCAAGAAGGAAGTGACATCAAGTATAGGAAAGACATTTACTAAACTCAGCAGTGTATGGAAACCAAAGATATTCAGAACCAGAACAAAACTGAGAATTTTCAATTCAAACATAATCTCAGTGTGACGGGGCTGGGACTCACTACTGCGGCGCCTCCTGTTGGCTAGTCTGGGAATTACTTTGTTTTCAGCTGTGGAGCTCCCTCTGCTGGCGGTGTCCCGTCCGTCTGTTTGTGCTGTTCTCCGGACCCGCGTTGCTCCCCACTCTGTGACGTACGCTACTGGACACTGCCCTCCAGCAGTGCACCCTACTCCACACTCGCCCCCTTCTGGGGGGGGAAGGGGGTTAACAGAAGTCTTCCTGCCACAGTGGCCAACCACAACTCAAAGTCTAACCCCTCTCGGCAGGGGTATGTTGCAGTCTGATATGGCGGCTCTCTCACGGCCAGGTGCAGCACAAGGGGGAAGGGGCGAACCCAGGCCGCCCACTGCTCTTGGTACCGACCCAGGGACCCTCTAGTGGCAGCGACTCTGCCCTCCTTCTCTCCCCTTGTCTGTCCGTCCTCCCTGAGTCACTTCCCCTCTGACCCCTCGCACCCTCTAGGCCCCTCTGGTCAGGGCCTGCAGTCTGACAGGTATTGCCCTGGAGCTCTCCTCTGCTCCCCCAAGCCTGCCCAGCACTGCACTGTCCGAGGTGCTGGTCTCCTTCACTCAGGACACAGACCTTCCCCCTTGAAGGTCTGGGAGAGACTCCCCTGCTTCTCTCCTGGGCAACCTTTATATGGGGCCTAGCCTGGCCCTGATCGGCTGCTTCCTGCTTGGCTCTCCCACAGGCCCTCCCTGATGGGCTGCCAGCCCATGCAGCCGCTCTGACCCGCTGTAGCCCAATCTCACCTAGGTGTTAACATAAGGCTGCTAAAGCTGGAGAGCTACAAAACTTTAATCAGAAAACTAGATGCCTTCGAAAATAAGTGCCTACAAAAGATTACTGGCATTGGTTGGAAAGACGTCATCATCAACAAAAAGATCTGAGAAATCACCAACCAGCCAGTCATTTCCAACACAATCTGAGGGCACACTGAACATATTTAGGGCATGTACTCCAGATGCCAACACAGACTCCCACATGAAGTCATCAAGTGGAAATCAATTTCTGTGAGCAAACAAGGGTGCCAAAGAGAAACCTTGAGCAGAAGTCATAGCAAGGAGGGCAGAATAGTCCATCTCAACCCCTTTGGGCAAATGGAAGCAGCAGCAAATGACAGAGAGGAATGGAAGAGACTGGTTTACACCCTGTGTGCCTGCATTGGCCCGAGAAGGATGTAATAACACAGTGTAGTAATTCCAGCAGTGCCTGGGGCTCACCCAAAATCAGGGCCCCATTGTGCTAGGAGCTGTACACAGTAGTAGTAGCTAGTCCCTCCCCTGAAGAGTTTATAATGTAATTAGACAAGACAGACAAAGGGGAGTGGACAGGGACAAAACACACGTAGAATGAACAGTGCAATGGTGACCTTTTGTTTATTATTTTGCTGTAGGGGGAAGGTGGTGAATCTTTGCATTTGGGTTTTGATAAATTCTTTGGGTGGGAGTTGCTAGGCGGGGATTAGCTAAATGGAAAGAAATAGGAACGGAGGGGGACCAAGAAGAGGGGGAGGGAAGGATGGAATGAGGGGAGCATGGAAAGAGGCTGAGACGCACCAACTGTGAGGGGAGGGGAAAGGACAGGGTTGCAACAAACAGCCAATCAGCACAAGGAAGAGCATGTCGAGAGTGACAATTTGTAGCAGGCAGTCTGATGACATCAGTGTCCATCGGCCCTGCTGAGGCTGCTTCTCTGTCTGCTCTGTCTGCTTCTACCGGCTGGGAGTCATCTCCAGTCCTGGGCTTGGTTCTGAAGTTTAATGGAGATTTAAGATCATGTCATTAAACTGGCAGCAGAAGCTGAGAGCCAATGGAGAGATTGGAGCACTGACCTGATATGGTCATAGTAGCATAAACCACGGAAGAGGTGGAGAACTCTCTTCTAGCGACTGGAACATATACAGTGTTAGACTGAGTGTTAGATACAGTGAATTACAATGATCCAGTCTGGAGATGAGAAGTAGATTGAACTATATGGCTAAGTCCTTGTCTGGGCGGAAAATGTGAAGTTTTTGAGCAAACTGGTGATTCCTATTAAAAGTCTGCCATAGGTTGTACCTCTAGATCACCCCTGTGGGGTGAGGGTGGGCATCTCTCTCATCCCTAAGGTCCCTTTCTGCCTAGAGGTGTCGCACAGGTTTGGAGGGCAGGGTGCGGTCTCCTGGCTGTCAGTCTTGGGAGGCGGCTTCTCCTACTTTAAGGCATGGACACAGTCCAAGACAGAAAAAAGCAAAGCAAATAATCCTGCAGCCCACACAACAGTCTGAGCTCACCCTGCTGTTCCTCGCAAGGTAACAGGTAAATAGTCTTTGAGACGGGAGCTGGGTTCCTAACACCCTGAGTGTCTGAGAGATCCAGGCTGAACAACTGGGCTCTATTGAAAAGCAAAATATAGTAAAGATGGTTCCTCTGCCTCTCCAGAGGATCCAGGCAGCAGAATCTCTTCTACAGCTTCCCTGATGAGAAGCCCCTGCTCTGTGGGGCTAAGGAGCTCTAGTTCTGCTTCCCTCTGAATGCCAACCTGCACTGGGCTTCAATCCTCCCTTTCAAGGAGCCACCCCTCTCCAGGTACAATAGACCCTACAAGTGTGCCAGGTTAGGGCTCAATGTGCCCGGAGGAGCTCTTTAACCCCTTTCTGACTGGGGTGGCAATCTATCCCACCACATACCCCACCCCTAAAGACGGAAGTCACAATCCCCTGATCCAATCCTGATTTCCCCACCTGATTTCCCACAGCCTTCTGGAGCCCTGACGATAGCAGTCAGGATTTCCCGATCCAATCCTGATTTCCCCAAAAGACCCAGTCAGCGCTGACTCAGTCCTCTGGAGCCCCAGGGCAGAGCATTCTCAGCGAAGAAGGGACCTTTGGAGATTGTAGCTACAAAGTTGAAATAAGTCTCCACTGAGCATCGGTACTGAGATTTTTCAAACATTTATAACTTGGGGCAGATGTTCACAGGAACAGAAATAGGCACATCCCAAACATAAAACCTATCAAAGGCACGATAAATCCACACTAGCAATTTTATCTTGGGTGCACACAATGTACTGAGAGCCAATGGAGAGATTGGAGCATTGACTTGATGTGGTCATAGTAGCATAAACCATGGAAGAGGTGGAGAGCTCTCTTCTAGCGACTGGAACATATGCAGTGTTAGACTGAGTGTTAGATGCAATGAATTACAATAATCCAGGCTGGAGATGAGAAGTAGATTGAACTATTTGGCTAAGTCCTTCTCTGGGCGGAAAATGTAAAGTTTCTGAGCAAACCGGTGAATCCTATTAAAACTCTGTCATAGGTCGTACCGCTAGGGCACCCCTGTGGGGTGAGGGTGGGTGCCTCTCTCATCCCTAAGGTCCCTTTTAGGCTGCAGGTGTTGATATAGTACAGGTTTGGAGTGCAGGGTGCGGTCTCCTGACTGTCAATCATACCCGCATGGCCCCACAATATGCCAACATTTTTATGGCTGACTTAGAACAACGCTTCCTCAGCTCTCGTCCCCTAGTGCCCCTCCTCTACTTGCACTACATTGATGACATCTTCATCATATGGACCCACGGAAAGGAGGCCTTTGAAGAATTCCACCGGGACTTCAACAATTTCCACTCCACCATCAACCTCAGCCTGGACCAGTCCACACAAGAGATCCACTTCCTGGACACTACAGTGCAAATAAGTGATGGTCACATAAACATCACCCTATACCGGAAACCTACCGACCGCTATACGTACTTACATGCCTCCAGCTTCCATCCAAGACGCATCACACGATCCATTGTCTACAGCCAAGTCCTAAGATACAACCGAATTTGCTCCAACCCCTCAGACAGAGACAAACACCTACAAGATCTTTATCAAGCATTTGTAAAACTACAATACCCACCTGGGGAAGTGAGGAAACAGATTGACAGAGCAAGACGGGTACCCAGAAATCACCTACTACAGGACAGGCCCAACAAGGACAATAACAGAACACCACTGGCCATCACATACAGCCCCCAGCTAAAACCTCTCCAGTGCATTATCCACGATCTACAACCTATCCTGGAAAATGATCCCTCACTCTCACAGACCTTGGGAGGCAGGCCAGTCCTCGCTTACAGACAACCCCCCAACCTGAAGCAAATACTCACCAGCAACTACACACCACACCACAGAAACACCAACCCAGGAACCAATCCCTGTAGCAAACCTCGTTGCCTACTCTGTCCCCATATCTACTCTGGCGACACCAACAGAGGACCCAACCACATCAGCCACACCATCAAGGGCTCATTCACCTGCACATCCACTAATGTTATCTATGCCATCATGTGCCAGCAATGCCCCTCTGCCATGTACATTGGCCAAACCGGACAGTCCCTCCGCAAAAGAATAAATGGACACAAATCGGACATCAGGAATGGTAACATACAAAAGCCAGTAAGTGAACACTTCAATCTCCCTGGTCATTCTATTACAGATTTAAGTCACTATCATTGAACAAAAAAACTTCAGACACAGACTTCAAAGAGAAACAGCAGAACTAAAATTCATTTGCAAATTTAACACCATTAATCTTGGCTTGAATAGGGACTGGGAGTGGCTGGCTCATTACAGAAGCAGCTTTTCCTCTCCTGGAATTGACACCTCCTCATCTATTATTGGTAGTGGACTACATCCACCCTGATTGAATTGGCCCTGTCAACACTGGTTCTCCATTTGCGAAGTAACTCCCTGCTCTCCATGTGTCAGTATAGAATGCCTGCATCTGTAACTTTCACTCTGTGTATCTGAAGAAGTGAGATTTTTACCCACGAAAGCTTATGCCCCAATAAATCTGTTAGTCTTTAAGGTGCCACCAGACTCGTTGTTAATCTTTGGGAAGCGGCTTCTCCTCCTTTAAGGCATGGCCACAGTCCAAGACAGAAAAAAGCAAAGAAAATAATCCTGCAACCCACAAAACAGTCTGGGCTCACCCCGCTGTTCCTCACAAGGTAACAAGTAAATAGTCTCTGAGAAGGGGGCTGGGTTCCTAACACTCTGAGTGTCTGAGAGATCCAGACTGAGCGCCTGGGCTCTAATGAAAAGCAAAGCAGAGTAAAGATGGTTCCTCTGCCTTTCCAGAGGGTTCAGGCAGCACAATCTCTTCTGTAGCTTCCCTGGTGAGCAGCCCCTGCTCTGCAGGTCTAAAGAGCTCTAGTTCTGATTCCTTGAATGCCACCCTGTACTGGGCTTCAATCCTCCCTTTCAAGAAGCCACCCCTCTCCAGGTGCAATAGACCTCACAGGAGTGCCAGGTTTGGCCTCAATGTGCCCGGAGGAGCTCTTTAACCCCTTCCTGATGGGGTGGGAATCTGTCCCACCACATACCCCACCCCTCAAGATGGAAGTCAGGATCCCCCGATCCAATCCGGATTTCCCAGGCGCAGTCAGGGCCGGCACAGCCCTCTGGAGCCCCAGGGCAGAGCGTTCTCAGTGAAGAAGGGACCTCTGGAGAATGCAGTTGAAATAAGTCTCCACTGAGCATCAGCATCGAGATTTTTCAAACACTTATAACTTTGAAAATTGGGGCAGATGTTCATAGGAACAGAAATAGGCACATCTCTGGCAAAAATGCTCCCCCCTGTTGAATTTCAAGTTCCTGCTCCGAAGCATGGTGCGGGGATAGAACTTCTCACTGAAAAGTTCACCAGAATTACTTGGGGGAAACAGTGTGCTTCCCTGGCCTATGGATGAAAATGGATGAACCATTTAGGCTGAAATTTCACAAAAATATCCAGCTTGAAGCAGACACCCGGCATGGAAAATTTAAGTCAAAATGCTTAAGGTTGGCAAAGTTATAAGCAATAGAAAACAGGGTCTACTGCTGGAAGTGTCAGGCTACTATAACAGCAGGTAGCACTTCCAGCAGCTTCACTTAAAATATATGTACTGCACAAAGAAAAACATAAAACCTATCAAAGACACAATAAATCCTGTTTACTTCCTAGTATAGGTTTGATAGTGCCTTCGTAGCTCTTGTAATGTAGTATTTAAAAGAAAGAGAAAGGTACCCCATGATATAAGAAGAAAAGGTAAAGAGTTGACTGGTGAATTCAAGTCCTGGGTGACATATTCAGTGCTTTCTAACTTGTCAATAACTGTGCTATCCTGGGTGCAAATTTTGAAGCACAACTTCTGTTTGAGGTGAACTTGTTGCTTCCCAGGAGTGTATGTACGCCTCCTTTTCATATTATATAGCTTTGTCCCTTATTAATAAACTAAGCTAAGATGGGTTATTTGGTCTCTTAAATACTTTTAATATTGAACCACAAGTGTTGCCAAGCAATTGGCTAGACCTCAGTGAATAGTGTTAGACTGACACAAGTCACTCTGCCTGTGGGGGGGGATAAGTAACACATTCAGATGACAGCAGCTCCTTTTTTAAGCAACAGTGGCTGATGCGAGCCCCTCTCTCTGATGCTCCACAAACTCAATTGTAACCCCTTCCCTTCCAGACTGAATTCAAAGTCCTTGTACTAATTGTCAAGGCACTAAATAGGTTATGATCTGATGTGTACACTAGAGAACTCCACATTGCAACTTGCATCAGTGTGACTAACTGGAAGCTGCAATGATGCAGTGCATCCACACTAGCCATTTTATCTTGGGTGCACACAATGTACTACATCCACTACGAGTGCACTCTGCAAATGTTGCAGGGCCTGTGGGTTGTAACACTTACTCTGCATTTCCTCACGCTGTTTCCTGGAGCAGGTGCTAAAGTTTACGGCTTATAGGGTTTGTGTGCACTTAATGACTCTTTTTGGTTTGCTGCATTGCCTGCTTTAAATGGTTGTGTGCTGCACAAGGATCTGCACATGTGTTGTGAGCAGCAACACCCTGACACTTGTAGACACCATGACAGAGAGTCAGCAGCTCCTACTGCCTCTCCCTCCACCCCCAACAGTTTCTGGGCCTGGAAGTCCAGAGTGGATCATAAAGAGCACCAGCAGCTTTGGGTGTCGGTGCTGGAATGGTATTTCTTTAATTCATTTCTTCAATCATGTTTGTTAGTTTTTTGGACAGAGTTTGCTTCTTTAATTTTTGTTATTTTTTCAGCAGTTTTGTTTGTTTAGTAGCTAAACTCAGTTTCTCTCTATCCTGTATTTTCCTTTAGAAGCTAGAGAGGAGAGTGCTCTGGGCCTAGGGTTACCATATTTCAGCGAGCAAAAAAGAGGACGGGAGGAGCCCCGCCCTAGCCCCGCCCCTGCCCCTCCCACTTCCCGCCCCCCCCTGACCTCCCAACCCTCCCCCCGTTCCTTGTCCCCTGACTACCCCCTCCTGGGACCCCTGCCCCTAACTGCCCCCCAGGACTATCTAAGCCTCCCTGCCTCTTGTCCCCTGACTGCCCCAACCTTTATCCACACCCCCACCCCCAGACAGACCCCTGGGACTCCCACGCCCCATCCAACCACTCCCCACCCACTGACAGCCCCCCCCCAGAACTCCCAACCCATCTAAACCCCTCTGCTCCCTGTCCCCTGACTGCTCCGATCCCTCTCCGCACTCCTGCCCCCTGACAGCCCCCCCAGAACTCCCAACCCATCTAAACCCCTCTGCTCCCTGTCCCCTGACTGCTCCGATCCCTCTCTCCACTCCTGCCCCCTGACAGCTCCCCCCCAGAACTCCCAGCCCCCTACCCCCCCCCGCTCCTTGTCCCCTAACTGCCCCCTCCTAAGACCCCCCCCCCAACTGCCCCCCAGGACCCTACCCCCTACCTGTACCCTGACTGCCCAAAACTTTCTCCACTCCCCCCAAAAAGCCCCCCCCGTTTCTTGACCTCCACCTCCAGAACCTTCCTGCCCCCTGACCTCCTTACCCTGCTGCTCAGAACAGAGTGTTGGGCTCTGTGCAGCCGAGCCGGACACATGGCTGAGCTCCCCTGCACAACAAAACCCGGTCTGGCCCTGCACAACAAAACCCGGTCTGGCCCTGCACAGTGTTGCTGGACTGGACTGCAAGGGAGCTGCTGGCTCAGAATGCAGGGCGGATCCGGCTCCTCTACAGCTGCTCCTGAGTCCAGCCCGGGACTTCCCTGCAGCCCTCCCAGCCACTCTCTGCTAATCCCGGACATTGTGAGTGATTTACAAATTCCCCCCGGACGCTATTTTTAGCACACAAAAGGAGGACATGTCTGGGGAAATCCGGACGTATGGTAACCCTATCTGGGCCCAAAGGAAGAATATCCTTGGAGGTCCTCCATGGAGCCCAGAAAATGCTCACCAAAGTTCTTCCCCACTTGCTTTAGTGGAGTCCTTTGGGGCTGGAAGGATGGGAGCAATCAGAGGGTGATGGAGAACCATGAAAAAGAGGACTTAGCTGGGGTGGAGTAGTGCAGAGGGCAGAGTTCGTCCAGGTGTTAATTACCCTGCTCTATGTTCTCTTCAGCACATCTCAGGAGTGTGGAAATTGCTGCAGATGCTCTCAACAAGCAGCTGTTGTTCATTGGGGGTGTCTGTGTTCATGCACATAAATCAGGGGTTAGACAGCACTGCCATGGTGTAGCATTTTATGTTTTTGCATAAGAATTCCCAATGCACCAAACACTTTTTTTTAAGTTGACACTTGTTTGAAGTTCTAATGCTATAACATTGTATTTCTCGTTCATTGTGTCTTTGCTAATATGGGGGGTGGGTGTTTGGGGCCAGGCCGAGAAGAGACCAACGAGTCTCCCTCACCTGCTCTGGGGCTGGCATGCAGCAGGAATACGAGTGGCACAGCTTGCTGAAAAATGGAAACAATTCTCTTTGGAATACTTTTGCTTAATACTTCATCCCTTTTGAAACAAAATTATGCATTTTTCCAACTAACTCCAGTGAGCGGCTTGTCAGGTGACAGAATCAGCTTCATAGAGTTTAAGACCACAAGAGCCCATTAGCTCATCTAGTCTGCCCTCCTGCACATCACAGGCCGTTACATTTCCCCTAAAGGACTCCTGTGTTGAGCCCAGTGATTCTGAATTATCAAAGGGCTTGTGGAAGGCTGGGCAGGGGCAGTGTTGAACTTCACTGGGAGAAAACTCATTGCACGACTGTAGCTGCTTTGCCAGTCCTTGTCCTAAAACAGTGCAGAGGGATGTGGTTGTGAAAAATATGTGATTTTATTTCCTCTGAGCAGGTTAAACACCAGAAGTGATGGGATCCTTTGTGCACTGCTGTACGCATGGTTGTGTGCGGCTGTGCAGTGTTACAAGTATGGTACAGAGTTGTGCTGTTGCTGCCAAGGCCAACGGCCCATAGTAGACAGTCTCAACTGTTCTCCACAGGGACAATCCCACTGGAGATGCCCAGGTTCAGACTCTTGGGCATGGGAGCAGAGTGTTCTCAGCAGCTACAACTCAGCTGTAGACGTGCTTCTGAGAGGGGATCAGACTGAGCCCTGGCCTGGCTATCTTCCAAGCAAAATGCAAGATCACCTCTTTACTAAAGCCTTTGCCAGAAAGAACACCAGGGTCAGCATGAGATGGAGTTGGTGTAATAAGAGAAAAGAGAATTGTGTTGGTGGGACACAGAGCGCCCTTGGCAAAGGATCCCCACAAACTCAGTGCAACAAACACATCTTTTAGGGTATTTATCCATCAAGTATAACATGTAATCTATCTACACAAAGCTGTGTTGTTTACCTTTGCCACATCCCAGAATAGTCAATGGAAAATCACCAAAGACGATGGCAAATGATCAAAACCACTTGGAGGTGAAAAGGAACATCACAGCACGCAGGGGATCACCCTGGCTATGAATATAACAAATGGTGGTTTTCAGTATAAGAGAGTGTAGGCAAAGGCACCCTGTATTTACTAATGCATCTGAAGAAGTGAGGTTTTTACTCACGAAAGCTTATGCCCAAATAAATCTGTTAGTCTTTAAGGTGCCACCAGACTCCTTGTTGTTTTTGTATTTACTAAGCAAAGCCTTTGAGTAGTTCAGGGAGCTGTCCTGAATATTTGGATCCTGGTTCTTATGGAACCAGCTAGTTCTGCAACTGACTGAACTTTGTGGAGAAAACCTAGTTCATTATAAAGAACAGGTAACTATTGACAAGTATAGACCCAGGTTCATACTTTAGGATTTTGTTTTCCATTACATCCAGTTGTTCCTATCACCTTCTCTCTTTCCTGGATAAATCTTTATTCTTTCTTAAATAAACCCACTGTCTTTTATTGTAAGTGTTCACAAGTGCTGTGTGGCTTATAGGAGCAGTGGTTAAAGGTAACTCTGGTAAATTGGGGTACACTACATCTTTTGGTGCAGAGATTCTGGTACTTCTCTTAGTAGCCAGAGTCAGGGGCTGGACATCATAGGAGAATGAATCAGGGATTCAGTGATTAGGGTGCCCCTCATGTCAGCCTGGAAGGCAAAGCTGGGGCTGGCATAAGCCCAAAGGAGAGTGCTTGAGTGAGTGAAGGGTTGGTGGTGCCAGGAGGCTGACACCCAGCTACTACTAGTAAGACTCCCTCTGGCTATAGGCCGGGGGGTAACGAGGTGACTCTCAGTCCCCAAACACCATCAGAGTGGAACAGAGAAAAAAATAAATCTTCTCCTTCCTGCCACCATCTCTCACTTTGTCAAGCACTTTACACAGAGGACACCTGTAAATACACAGAGGAGGCCAAATATTACTTACTCCAGTGTCTGCACTTTGCAGTTCGGGTGTGTCAGTCCCTCACACAGCAGCCGCACTCTGGCATCTCCCAATTTATTCTGATTCAGGACCAGCTTTGTCAGGCTCTGGTTGGTTCTGAGAACAGCGGCAAGATCCCCACAGACAGCGTCTGTGAGATTACACTTCCACAAGCTGCAGGAGAGAGAAACACAGAGAAGGGGGATCACAGTGTGAAGGAGGCTCATCACAGCTGTTCTGACAGGCAGCCCCGCCCACCAGCCCCTCTTCCTGACCAATCCATGTGAAGAATGAAGTACAAGCCCTGCTCCACTGCCTGTCCCAACCTCCACCCTATTCCAATGAGGAAGCAGTGTTGGGTGGAACTTCCTGCCTAAGCCCCACCCCTTGCACTTGGGGGAAGGGATAGCTCAGTGATTTGAGCATTGGCCTGCTAAGTCCAGGGTTGAGAGTTAAATCTTTGAGTGGGCCATTTAGGGATCTGGGGCAAAAATCTGTCTGGGGATTGGTCCTGCTTTCAGCAGGAGGTTGGACTAGATGACCTCCTGAGGTCCCTTCCAACCCTGATATTCTATGACTCTTGACCAATCAGGACTGTGAATGGCCCAGACAACCCAATCCTTAAACCTTTGCCTGTTAATACAGCCTACCCCCCCATTTGTTTTGGCCAGGCCGCTTCGCAATCCCGCAGCAGACCCAAAGCCAGGAAAGAGGCCCAATAGACTGCACGACCTTATTAGGGCATAGTGCTTATCACAGGAAACTTATGAGGGATGTATCCATAGTGTTACCACACAAAAAAGCCGTTTCTGCAGTTTCTGCATTGTATTGTTCTTCCTAATAAGGGGAAGACAGTGGGGCACTAAAAAACCAATCAATGTGTGCCACATTCACTTCTAAAAACTATATACTTAGTCGCCCCTGTATAGCAATTAGGGGTGTCCCGAAAATGAATCTACGTCACTACCAGTCCAGGTCTGATCAACTTGGGCTTGACCCTCCCGCTCCCGAATCCAGACTGAGCGTGTGTCGTGTAGCCGACTCGAACTCATTATGTATATGCTCTCCCATCTGGCTGTTATCTGAATGGTTGTAAATAATTAGTTAACTATCATTGCTTTGCTTGTGGTTACTTTGCTTGTTACCCCATACTGTGGTTAGACTGGAAAAAGGCTTTAATTGTTAATGTGCTTCCTTTCCTTTATCTTGTAAGTGTTTTTAAAGTTAGTTACATAATAATTGTAAGTGTTTCAAATTTAGTTACATAGTAATTATGGTTGCTTAAAATTAGTTACGTAGTATTGTAGTAAGCTATTAAGAATTCATAAAATTAACATCTTATTATAATCATCATCATCATATAATAAAATTGAGTTGTATCCATTTCTCCTCGTCCTGGGTCATTCAACTCAGTCCTTCACCGAGAACCCTTAAAGAACCACAAGCCCCTATTGGGCTGAACATGGCGTCATGAACAGGATTCTCGGAATTGGAGGACGGTGGGTGTCGCTGGAGGCTTAGATCTAGAGGGATCCCGTATTAATAACTCCGCTTCCGTATGAGGAACCAAAACGGCCTCAGCAACCTGGTGTTTCATCGCCCCGGGTTTATCCCGATCTGCCTTCGCAGCCATTGGCCCCTCCCGACCCAGTAATTAACCCTCCAGGTAATAATCCAGTCTTGGAGGCATTTCCAGGCGCTGTCACCAAGACCCAGGTCGACCAACAAGGGGCCACCACTCAGGTCACCAAATATCGATCTCGCACGAAGGCCGAAATGAAGGATTTTATGAAAGATACACAAAGGCGTGAGGGGGAACCACCCCTAGTTTGGTTAGGGCGCTTAGCTATGGAGCATGGACAGGAGCTCGTAGATCGGAAGGAAGGTGTATTGCTCGCCCGGTCACCTAGCTGGGCAAGGGGGTTTCCCGGTTATAGGTTACTAGATAATACAGTTTGGGCAGTTACGGTCCCAGCTAAAAAAAAAAGGACACCCCAAAAACTAGTACTGTATTAACCAACCCCAAAGCATCTTTTGTCGTTATCTTGTCGTTTTAGGCGTCCCTTGCCCTCGGGCGGCTCGGTCAATCATCCGACTTTGAAGCCTGGTTCACTGCCTATTGGCTCCAGGAGCAAGCCGACGCCAATCTTCCCCCACATTGTCTCGTCTGCTCCCTGCCGGTCACCGATGTCAACAACTCACCGTTTTTGTTCATCCCGGAATTTTATAACATCTCTGCCGTAAAGGACATGTTTATGTCTCCTGGTCTAACCTGTTCGCACCTCTATGCCGATCTTGGAAACCAAACCTGGTGGGACCAGTGTTCAACAGACTTTCCGGAACTGTTCGGGGCCCTTAATGCCTCTTATCGAGGGCCTATGTTTAAAAGTGTATCTGTGGTGGTAAATGCTTCTGTTCCCAAAGGTGTTTGTTATGTGTTTCATGCACCCGATCATTCCCCAAGTTTAGGTCCACCGGTGTTCGTAGGAAATCAAACCAGCTGTCGTATACATGTTGTCCCTAATAACTGTACCGGGTGGTGTAATTATACAAATAGTTACACCATCACACAGCCCCCTTATAGCGAAACATCACACCACCCAGGTTGGTATGTCACCTGGTTCGCCTTCATAACTATGAATTGTCAATAATTTGGACCCGAAGCATATTTCTCCTCAGACACCTCCCTTCCACAGTTACGCCCAGGGCATTTTTGGATTTGTGGGGACCGTGCACATTCCAGTCTCCCTCTCAATCCACACGGAGTCTGTACGGTGGGCCGCCTTAGGCTGCATGGAGGAGGAATATATTATACCCAAAGACCTCGCTTTTATAATCCCCTCCAACGTCGATCCTTTTGGACCTTTTGGGAAAGTGTAAAATCAGCCAGCGCAAACCTAGGGTCAGCTATTCTTACCTTTAACCCCATCGGTAACATGCTGCCACGAGACCAAGTTATGTTTCAGTCCCTGACTCTTGAATCATTGGCTAACCGTACCTCTGAGGGGTTTAAGCTTCTAGCTACTCAATCTGATGAAGTAACCACCTATATCTCGCAAAACTGCTTAATGATTATTTACTGCAATTTTTGCACTAAGTTTGATGAAGTGTACCCCATGCTTAAGGGAAAATGTTGTGTACGTGTAAATTCAATTTCACTTAATCTAAGCTCAGCGGCAAAAAAATTAGAATCCTTAAGTGTTATCATTCGGGAAAGTCGGGAAAGGTATGCCTTTTGGTCATTCCTAAACTGGTTGGGACTAGGAGCGGATAAGAATCAAATTATGTCCTTTCTGATCTCCTTGGTGGTGGGCTGCGTTATGCTGTGCCTTGGGTGTGCATGTCTTAAAGCCCTGGTTCGCAGGACGGTAACGTCGGCCTTCATGGCCTCAGCCTCCGAGACGGAGCCCCTAATAAGGGGTGGACTTGACTCCGAGGCAGAGGTTTAGGCAGCGACCTGGCCACGGGGGCATGTTAATACAGCCTACCCCCCCCCACCATTCGTTTTGGCCAGGCCGCTTCGCAATCCCACAGCGGACCCAAAGCCAGGACAGAGGCCCAATAGACTGCACGACCTTATTAGGGCATAGTGCTTATCACAGGAAACTTATGAGGGATGTATCCATAGTGTTACCACACAAAAAAGCCGTTTCTGCAGTTTCTGCATTGTATTGTTCTTCCTAATAAGGGGAAGACAGTGGGGCACTAAAAAACCAATCAACGCGTGCCACATTCACTTCCAAAAACTATATACTTAGTCGCCCCTGTATAGCAATTAGAGGTGTCCCGAAAACGAATCTACGTCACTACCAGTCCAGGTCTGATCAACTTGGGCTTGACCCTCCCGCTCCCAAATCCAGCCTCAGCGTGTGTCATGTAGCCGACTCAAACTCATTATGTATATGCTCTCCCATCTGGCTGTTATCTGAATGGTTGTAAATAATTAGTTAACTATCATTGCTTTGCTTGTGGTTACTTTGCTTGTTACCCCATACTGTGGTTAGACTGGAAAAAGGCTTTAATTGTTAATGTGCTTCCTTTCCTTTATCTTGTAAGTGTTTTTAAAGTTAGTTACATAATAATTGTAAGTGTTTCAAATTTAGTTACATAGTAATTATGGTTGCTTAAAATTAGTTACGTAGTATTGTAGTAAGCTATTAAGAATTCATAAAATTAACATCTTATTATAATCATCATCATCATATAATAAAATTGAGTTGTATCCATTTCTCCTCGTCCTGGGTCATTCAACACAGTCCTTCACCGAGAACCCTTAAAGAACCACAAGCCCCTATTGGGCTGAACACTTCCACTGACCAATAAGGATTAAGGTTCTGGGTAAAATTTCCTCACTAAGCACCGCCCCTCACCCTTTCCACTGACCAACCAGAATTTAAGGGGCAACCGTCTGGCCACCCTAAGTCCCACCTACCCAGCTCTCAGCCAATAAGATAGGACTTGCCACTGATCAGCCCCGGAATGGTGCGACCCAATCAGAGCAGACCCACCCCTACAGGGAGGCTGTAGGGGGAGCCTCCACCTCAGGCAGCTGGGCCAGGCTCAGAGCAGTAGGAGCTGGGAGATCCTGCCCCTCCACACCCCCAGCACTAGCTCAGCTGCTCCCCTGCAGGATGCAGCCGTTTCCTGTGTCTGCCCCCAGCTCTGACCCTCAGGCCTGGGGACGGGAGGCAGCTGCAAGGCCCAGCACAGGCAGCATCACACCCACCTTCCTCTGAGACCAGGGATGAAACTCATGGGTGTGTGTGTGAAACTATGAAGATAAGCCCTAGCCAGGGGATGTGAGGATACGGTGTTCTTGATGAAGCAACAGAGAATATCTCCACAAGATTTAAAGGTAAGAAAGGAGGGAAAACAAATGAGAAATTGAGGAGAAAAAGACCCCAAAGTGGGGAGAGGACATTTGTATCAGCACAGGGTGAGAATGTCAAGTGTAACACAGTGTAGCAGTAGGGTTGCCAGGTGTCCAGTTTTTAAAAGGGGACACTAGCAGTTCCAGTCAGCACCGCTGACCGGGACATTAAAAGTCTGATCAGCAGCACAGTGGGGCTGTGGCAGGCTCCCTGCCTGCTGTGACTCCACAGAGCTCCCAGAAGTAGCGGCATGTCCCTCCTCTGGCTCCTAGGTATAGGGCAGCCATGGGACTCCGCACGCTGCTTCTGCCCCAAGCACTGGCTTCACAGCTCCCATTGGCCAGGAACGCGTCCAATGGGAACTAGGAGGCCAGTGCCTTCAGACGGGGCAGCCTGGTCATGCCTCCGCATAGGAGCCACAGGGGGGACATACTGCTGCTGCTGGAAACTGCTTGAGGTAAGTGCCACCTGGAGCCTGCACCCCTGAACCCCTCCTGTGCCTGTACCCCCTGCCCCAGCCCTGATCCCACTCCCACCCTCTAACTCCTCATTCCCAGCCCACAGCACCCTCCTGTATCCCAAACCCCTCATCCCCAGCCCCACCCCAGAGCCCACACCTCTTGCCAGAGCCCTCACATCCTCCCGCACTCCAACCCCTGACCCATACTGGTGAAAATGAGCCAGTGAGAGTGTGGAGATCGAGCAACAGAGGGAGGGGAGATGGAGTGAGCGAGGGTGGGGCCTTGGAGAAGGGGCAGGGCCTCAGAGGAGGGGCAAGGCAGGTGCAGTGGAAGGGTGATCGGGTTTGTGTGACTAGAGAGTTGGCAACCCTATGCAGCAGGCAGTCTGATAACATCAGCTTTCATTGGTCCATGCTGAGGCTGCTTCTGTGTCTGCTCCTAGTGGCTGGGAGTCTCTCTGAGCCCAGGCCTGGCTCCTCCTGGGAATTTCATGGAGGATTAAGACCATGGCATTAAAGTGGCATTAGAGCTCATGGGGAGCCAGTTGGGGGGTCTGGAGCACTGACTTGATATTTTCATAGTGACATAAACCATGGAAGGGGTGGACAGTTCTTCTTGTACTATCTGGAATGTAGGCTTTGCTTTTACATATGGCTAGGTCCTCATTTGGGCAGAATGTGTGAAGTTTCTGAGCAAACTGGAAATTCCTAATTAAACTATCATTTACTTTTAAAATCAGAATTATACAATGAGAGACTTTAAGCAAGGAAAAAATGACACTCAGATAGCTTGGGATAGTATGATCCTAATCTCAGACACAAAAGAAGACACTGCAGAGGTAGAAACTAATAATAAACTACTTCCCCATAGACTTTTTGTCTCCTGAACCCCAACTGGAAATGTTTCTCAAAGGGGGACAGGATTATAAAAGAAGTGGCACACATTCCAGGGATACACCTCTCTCTCTCTGCCCATTGAATTCATGGCAGCTGGAAAACAAAGGAAGCAGCACTGGACTGGAGGAGGGGTTCTGACCCATGAATTTGGCGGGTAATCTGCTGATTATATCAAACTTGCTTTGATTCGCTGGAGTGCGCAGCCCCCCCCCCCCCCCGAGCCCTGCATTACCACGTTATATCCTCCCAGGACCCCGATGCCCCTTTAACTAGGTCTCCCCCTTCCAGGGGAACCCCCACCCACTATCCCCACTTCGCCTCAGAATATGGCTACTGCCAGTCACCATCTAGCCCCCGCTCACTGGGGCAGACTGCAGTGTATGCCATTCATCACTGGCAAAGGGGTTTGGACCTGCTGCCTTTGCCTATCCCTGGGCTGCCCTCTACAACCCCCAGTACCTATTTGGCCTTATACTAGGCCTGCAGTCTGGGGGGTTTCCAGGCCGGAGCTCCCCAGCTCCTCTGGCCTTCCCCCAGCCCTGCTCCACTCAGGTACCCTGTCTCTAGCTCCCTGCAGCCAGCTGAGCTCCTGGCTCCCAGCCTCTTATACAGGGGCCAGCTGGGCCTGATTGGGGCATGGGCACAGCTGAGCCTACTTTCCCCAATCAGCCCAGGCTTCTTGCCCCAGCCACAGCCCCTCCTGGGCTGTTTCAAGCCCCACAGGGCAGGAGCGGGTATCCACCCCGCTACACAGCCATAAACACCTTCCAGCATAACAACATTCCACCAGTGTTCTAATAGTGTTACAAGTTCACTGAGAGGCATTTATAACTTTAAATCTTATTATGCCTTTTTGTAAGGAAGTTGTTACAATTCCCCTGGTATGGAAGGTTTTCTTAGAAGGTCAAAAGTGAGTAGATGAAAGAAAATAATACGTGATGGACCAAGAGTGCACAGCAATCCTAAACTACGCTTCCATGGCCACAGGATTCTCTCTGTACAGAAGCCTCTGATGGCAGCTCTACCCAATAGTGGTTCCTCCACCATGCCCCGAGTCCCACATACCAGCAGAGGGACAGTGGCCAGGGGAATGGGGTTTAGCTGGAGCATCCCTAAACTCTGGCACTCCCCAGCTTCTGGAGGAGTCCCTTTGGCCCAGAGGCAGCCAGTGAATAATAGAGCACAAACTGAGCCTCTCTGCATAAACGCCAGGAATCCAAAGTTCAACCCACACCCGTATTTTATAGACCTGAAACATGACTGACATGTTTGTTCAACACCAAAGGTACCCTGTATTCTAAATAAACCCAGCCCTGCACCAGAGCTCAGGATGTATACATGGGTCAAATCTCTTGATTCCTCAAAGAAGTCCAATTTACATACACCTCTACCCAGATATAACGTGACCCAATATAACACGAATTCGGATATAACGTGGTAATGCAGGGCTCTGCGGGGGCGGGGCTGCGCACTCCAGTGAATCAAAGCAAGTTCGATATAATGCAGTTTCACCTATAATGTGGTAAGATTTTTTGGCTCCCGAGGACAGCGTTATATAGGGGTAGAGGTGTATTTTCATCCCAAATTGTAAGCTTCACATTTCTCTCCCGTATAAACATACCATAAATAACACTGGTCAACAATATTTGAGAAGTCGTCTGCTTCAGAGATAAAATGTGCTATTTATTATGTATTTTGATGTGCTGAATTCAAACATGACAATTAAAACAACTGATTGGCTACTGTTTCTAAGATATTGAAGTTTTTACATTTTATGTCTATGTATATTGTGTAGATAGTAGAGTTTTAATCATAAATTGTAAACCTAGGTCTTTTCACGTGTTTATGGTTGCTTTACATGATTATAGTTCACCCGTCCTGTTTATGTAACACTTTAAAAATCAGCAAAAGGGTTATATAAATAAAATTTATTATGAAACAAAAGGCAAAAAACTATTATGTACATAGTTTAGTCCTATTCAGTGTCTACTCAGTGCTTCTTGGCTTGTCTCTTGTATTCATTAAATGGAGCATCTCTTGTCACTGTCCAGCAATAGCCTGCAAGCATTGATGGGCTCCATTTGCCCTGATAGCGTTTCTCCATTGTTGCAATGTCCTGGTGAAATCGCTCGCCGTGCTCGTCGCTCACTGCTCCGCAGTTCGGTGGAAAAAAATCTAGATGAGAGTGCAAAAAATGTATCTTTAGTGACATGTTGCAACCAAGGCTTCTGTATGCCTTGAGGAGGTTTTCCACCAACAACCTGTAGTTGTCTGCCTTGTTGTTTCCGAGAAAATTTATTGCCACTAACTGGAAGGCTTTCCATGCCGTCTTTTCCTTGCCACGCAGTGCATGGTCAAATGCATCATCTTGAAGAAGTTCACGAATCTGAGGACCAACAAAGACACCTTCCTTTATCTTAGCTTCACTTAACCTTGGAAATTTTCCACGGAGATACTTGAAAGCTGCTTGTGTTTTGTCAATGGCCTTGACAAAGTTCTTCATCAGACCCAGCTTGATGTGTAAGGGTGGTAACAAAATCTTCCTTGATTCAACAAGTGGTGGATGCTGAACACTTTTCCTCCCAGGCTCCAATGACTGTCGGAGTGGCCAATCTTTCTTGATGTAGTGGGAATCTCTTGCACGACTATCCCATTCGCAGAGAAAACAGCAGTACTTTGTGTATCCAGTCTGCAGACCAAGCAAGAGAGCAACAACCTTCAAATCGCCACAAAGCTGCCACTGCTGTTGGTCATAGTTTATGCACCTCAAAAGTTGTTTCGTGTTGTCATAGGTTTCCTTCATATGGACTGCATGACCAACTGGAATTGATGGCAAAACATTGCCATTATGCAGTAAAACAGCTTTAAGACTCGTCTTCGATGAATCAATGAACAGTCTCCACTCATCTGGATCGTGAACGATGTTGAGGGCTGCCATCACACCATCGATGTTGTTGCAGGCTACAAGATCACCTTCCATGAAGAAGAATGGGACAAGATCCTTTTGACTGTCACGGAACATGGAAACCCTAACATCACCTGCCAGGAGATTCCACTGCTGTAGTCTGGAGCCCAACAGCTCTGCCTTACTCTTGGGTAGTTCCAAATCCCTGACAAGGTCATTCAGTTCACCTTGTGTTATGAGGTGTGGTTCAGAGGAGGAGGATGGGAGAAAATGTGGGTCCTGTGACATTGATGGTTCAGGACCAGAAGTTTCATCCTCTTCCTCTTCATCGTCTGACTCAAGCGAGAATGATTCTGGTGCATCACGGCAGTCCTTCTCCGTGGGGTACTGGGCGTATAGCTGATGGAATGTTTGGATAATGCACAGTCCACTTTTTCTTCTTTGACACACCTTTCCCAACTGGAGGCACCATGCAGAAGTAACAATTGCTGGTATGATCTGTTGGCTCTCTCCAAATCATTGGCACTGCAAAAGGCATAGATTTCCTTTTCCTGTTCAACCACTGGTGAAGATTTGTTGCACAAGTGTTGCAGCATATGTGGGGGCCCACCTCTTGTCCTGATCTCCAATTTTGCAGCCAAAATAAAGATGACAGGCTTTCTTAACCATAGTGGTTATACTGAGCTTTTGTGATGCAAAAGTCACTTCACCACAAACATAGCAGAAGTTATCTGCACTGTTCACACAAGTACGAGGCATCTCTGCTCACTTTGGCTAAACAGAAATGTGTCCCTTTGCAAAATCAAACACTGACAAATAAGAGAGCACCACACTGTATGATTTCTAGAGCTGATATAGGGCAATTTGTTCTGCAGAGTGATGTAAGCTTCGTTATGATTGCATCATCCATGACTTCTAGGAATAACATGATGCAATTCATATCATGCATGATGCAATACCAGCTTCAGATTGCATCATTCATTGTTTTGCCTAAAAAGCAAGTACTGTCCAAACCCAGTCATAGATTTATTCATAGATCCAGTCAAAGATGTATTTTAGTCATTTCTGGTTTAAATTGAGATCCCTTCCCTTTATAACTCACTTATCCTCCGCCATTCCCAAGTCAAGGGTCGTATGTACTGACCCAATAGCATATCTTGAAAACTAGAGCCAATCAACAATTTTAAGCGTCATTTTTATTCTCAGTGACCCAGACTTAGTAAAGTTTGACTACATTTATTTCAGAAGCATTTTGGCTGTAGAGCAGTGTAATTTGTTCCTTCAATGTGTCTTTCACCCTGAATTAGAAGCTCTACATTTGTACATGTGACAGACCCAGACCAGTGGGGTACAGGAGTCTGGTAGAGGGCAAATATACTGGTCACTGGATGAGTAGTTTTCTGTTCCCTGAGTGACCAGAGCAGTGGCTGCACTAGAGTAATCAGGAACCTGCTAGAACCAGTTAAGGCAGGCAGACTAATTAGGACACCTGGAGCCAATTAAGAAGAAGCTGCTAGAATCAATTAAGGCAGGCTAATCAGGGCACCTGGGTTTTAAAAGGAGCTCACTTCAGTTTGTGGTGCGAGTGTGAGGAGCTGGGAGCAAGAGGTGCAAGGAGCTGAGAGTGAGAGGGTGTGCTGCTGGAGGACTGAGGAGCACAAGCGTTATCAGACACCAGGAGGAAGGTCCTGTGGTGAGAATAAGGAAGGTGTTTGGAGGAGGCCATGGGGAAGTAGCCCAGGGAGTTGTAGCTGTCATGCAGCTGTTACAGGAGGCACTATAGACAGCTGCAGTCCACAGGGCCCTGGACTGGAACCCGGAGTAGAGGGCGGGCCCGGGTTCCCCCCAAACCTCCCAATTGACCTGGACTGTGGGTTCTTCCAGAGGGGAAGGTCTCTGGGCTGTTCCCCAACCCACATGGTGAATCTCTGAGGCAAGAAAATCCGCCAATAAGCGCAGGACCCACCAAGATAGAGGAGGAACTTTGTCACAATGTGTATGTATATGTTGTTCCTCTCAGGTAATGCCTTGTGTTCTACTATAAGCCCTGAAAGATGTGAAATGGAAGGTATTCGATGTAACCAAAGAATGTGCAGACTAGGAACTACAAGGGATTTTTGTTTCCTTTCTAAATGATTGCTGCACTATAGAAGTGATGTGAACAAGGGACAAAGGAATATTGAAAGAGATAAGTACCTAATCAGGGTATAACTTTGGAACATTAAAATAAATTCCTCAAAGAGGGGGTAATTTCAGTTGAGTCTGAGATAATAATGAAATACAGTATTTGAAATGAAAGAAACATAAGATCCCTCTGACTAAGAAAAGCTTCTGAGAGATCTGCTGTACATTGACACCACCTACTGGAGATCCACACTTGCCATTCTCTCTGAGCACGGACAGGTCAAGTGTCCAATAGAAAATCAGAGGCTAGCCCTGGCCAATGTGTCCTGCAATCAAGGTATATGACTGAGGTCACTGTGTGGGACCCCAGAGTTGCTAAATCCATTGAAGAAGCTGCAGGACTAAGAAGCACTACTGGACAATTGACCAGCCCCACAGACCAACTCTCCCCGTCCTAGGGCTACCAGGACTGAGAAGAAGAAGCGGAGAGATTTAATTTCAGAGACTGTCTTTTTTATTTCTCTTTGTGTTCTATATATAAACTCAATGTTATCGTGCTGCATGTACACTCTTTTTAGTAAGACCTCAAGTAACCAATTTATGGATTTTAACTAAATAATGTTATCTGCATGTTTCTCCTTTTTAAGCCCAAGTATATTGGCCAAAGAGAACCTCAAAATATAGCTTTAAGCGACTGATTTTGAGATTTTAAACCCGTCCCTATCATACTTTAAATACACTTAAATAGCACTAGCAGGCACCATATTAGTAAAAGTGCTTTAAGACAATTGAATGCTTATTCCTTGGAGAATTACTAGAATTACTTAAAGTGGGATAAATGTTTTAGTGGGAATAAAGAATTGATAACTAATGATTATAAATAGATGTAATAAGAAATGTTGGTGATTTGTTTTTTTCCTTGGTATAGTTGCTGGACCCCAATCCTGGTCTATGTTAACCACATGCAAGACTACATGTATTCTTTGTGTTCAGTACATGCCTAGAGTATTTGTGTATCCATACCTGATTGATGAAGTGTTGCGTATATACATAAGTGGTTCAGGGAGTATTAATAAACTGCTGGTCAGTTAAGAGCCCCACCTGTCCTGATCTGAGAAATACTGTTCAAGGTAAAAGCTGACCTGAAATGAATCTAGCATTAAAATTAGTCTGCTAATGCTCCCTGGACTAAAAAAAAAGAGGTTCTCTTGTTTAAATTCCATTCCAACATTGGCTACAACACTTATCAAATTGGCTAAACTATTTGTTAGATTTCAGATTTAAAATCTAATCGGACTCCTGGAAATTCATAAAATAGCCCTGCATTTACATATACAGCTGTGGGTATGCTTGGCACTTCTGATGACATAGTGTGTGGTATTAGGCCAGTGTACTTTGTACAGCATCCCATGACGTGCAGCAATTTAATCTCTATTATTAATATTAATTAAATTGTAATGAGCTTCTCCCTCAGTGCCTGGGCTGCAGGGGTTTGTGGTGAGAGACAGAGCCTGAGGGAATGGTAAATTGAAACAAAGTGTGCTCATGGTTGGTGGTGCTGCCCATCACCCGTTCCAGGGGAAGCAGGCACTGCTGTGTTAGTGCTCTCAGGATATTATAGTTTTTTAGATTTTAGATAACATGGTCTCACCTCATTCTTTCCAATACCCCTGATGCTTCACTATATGTTGTACCAATATGGTTCTATAGTCGGTACATCAGGAATTTTTCCTTTGGCCGGCCATCTGCAATTACTTTGTCTAAGGTTGGTCATTTTTTGTTTTTTGTCTGACCTTATAAAAGTTGGTTTTGGGCTTGGTCTACACTACCCCCCCTAATTCGAACTAAGGTACGCAACTTCAGCTACGTGAATAACGTAGCTGAAGTTCGAAGTACCTTATTTCGAATTAGTTCAAACTTACCTTGGTCCACACTCGGCAGGCAGGCTCCCCCGTCGACTCCGCGGTACTCCTCTCGGCGAGCTGGAGTACCGCAGTCGACGGCGAGCACTTCCGGGTTCGACTTATCGCGTCCAGACTAGACGCGATAAGTCGAACCCAGAAGTTCGATTTCCAGCCGTCGAACTTGCCGGTAAGTGTAGCCAAGGCCTTGGAAATGCGTAGTATTGGAGCCAAACTCTTTCTCATGCAATTCACTGATTTCACTAATAGATGCTCTTGAAAGCATGGCTGCTTTAAGAAGCTCCTTTCTGGGCCTTTCTTACACATTAATAAAAACCAGATTTTCAAAAGGCCTCCAAAATCATGATTAAAATTAATGCTTTTGTGCTTTATTTTCTTAGCCTTCTAGTTCCTGAGTGTGTAAGTTACACATGGGTCACATATTTTATCTGTTCTCCACAATCACAAGGGTCTAGAAACATAATTCTAAATAAAAATTTAAGCTGAAATTCTCAAATAGTCACATGACTCCTGAAGCTAAGGCTGAATAAAAACCCCACCAAGTACTGTAAACCTCGCAATAAAATGGCAAGAATTAGCAACGCTAGGTGGTTCTTTGCAAAGTGGATTCTGTAATCTGGTTTACAACTCTTAAATTTCATAAACATGTTATGGTCAGAAATTAATAGAGCTAGAATACACCCCAGACACAACCGCCAGCATTTGTCTCTCAATGTGCAGAGTTGTGTCGTGTTTCACTCAGGCTTTTGAAGCATATGTCCGTGAGGAGAACCCCCACCCATAACCAAGCAACTGCAATTTTAGGCTCTTTGTTAATCTCAAAGTAATTCAGTACCAATGCCCCATGACAACATTTTTTAAAATTCCCTAAAGATTTTCTCTTGTCTGTCATCCCAGCGACATCCTCTAGTGCCCTCTAGCAGCATTCTGAGTAGAACACTCAATTGCGACAAGTTAAGGCTGAATTAGCTGAGGCATGTTAACATGCTGTCACAGGGGGCACTGTCCATTCAGAGGAGCTGCCAGGCCCAGCTCTGTGGTCTTGGTTTCTTCCATGAATGAGGGCTTCTGGCGGCTGTAGTCCAAAGCAAAGCCCAAGAGGTGCTCTGATTATTAAGTAGCTCTGCCTTAAAAACCTTAACCATTGAACAGAGAGACGATATCCATTTTAAAAAAGCACATTTCTGAAACCGAGAAACACAAAAATGAGCACAGCTCTCTGCATGAGACAGCCTGGTTGTGCAGTTAAAGCCCTGGATCAGAACTCGGGAGATCTGTGTTCAGTTACTGGCTCTACCAAAAACCACTTGTGCGACCTTTTTCATCTGAAAAATGGTAATTGTAATATTTCCTTCCCCTTCCCTTTGTCTGTCCTGGAATGAGACGGTCACACAGCATAAAGGGCTGTCTCCTCTTTCAGGGATCTCAGCCCAACACCAAACTCCCAAGCAGAAATTCCCAAGCAGAAACCTGCCTCCAGAATAGACTGTAGTCAGAGCACAAGGCAGACAGCAAACTCTCTGGCTGCTTGCACAGCTCCCTCCTTCCCAAAACTGCATCTCCACCAAATCTCACAAAACTCAATAAAACTAACATGTCGCCCCAAATTAAAACCTTCCTTACGAGCTAAAAAAGAACTTTGAAGACTAAAACAGAACCGCCTGGTGACACCTGCCATTACAATATGTCCAGTGCTTAACACACTAAGACCCTGATCGCAGCTGGGGCACTACGCAATACTGTAATACACTAATAATTAAATGACAAAAATCTTGTTTAATTCAGAGTTAAGTTGCCCGGTGATAGCTTATGCCCTTGTCACACTTCAGAAAACCAGGAAAAAGAGAGTGAAGGTAAACACCCACACAACCTTAACTCTGCCCCCTGAAGCTGGCAATAGCCACTCGGAATTAAGTGCATGCCCTCCAGATGCATTCACTGTGTTAAGTGTAACTGTATTGAATGGTGGAGGAATAAGTTGAAGCGGCTTGGAAGAGCTGTGATTGTGATACGAGGAGATCTAGGGATTAGCTTGAAGAGTGTCCTCACTTGAGGGGGGGGAAGGGATGAGCATCAGACTCCCATAGATTGACAGCTGCTCTGAGAGACAAGCACACATGGGGAGGCAAGGGATGGAGCGGGGCTAAGACACCCCTAAACTGGAAGTGATTTCCAGATTACATGGAGGGGTTAGGGAGAGGGGCTCAGACACCCCAGAAAGGCAAGCCCCCTCCAGAACCTGACTCACATGAGGGGGCAGTGATCGGGGTCCTCCTAGAGCCTCGCACTCACACAGGAGCATGGAGAAGAGTTCAGACACCACCAGGGGGACAAGGAACCCCCAGATCCCCAGTTACATAGAGAACAGGGAGAGGGGCTCAGACCTCCCTTGAAAAGCAAGCCCCGCAGAACCTGGCTCACATGAGGGGAGCAGGGAAGGGGGAGGTCACGTCCCTGTAGATGAATTGGGGGAAACCCAGATTGTGGAACACGCAAACCATTCTCCCCCTGTGCCCCTAGACCCCCATTACCTGAGCCTTAACCCTCTTCCCACCAACTCTTTCACCCCAATCACCCTCCACTCCCAGTGAGCATTGGCTTGTGTAGGTTTTTTTCAAACAATAGTTTCAGCACCTTCTGCATATTCTGCCATACTCAGATTCTATTTTCCCCAAATTAAAAGCCCCCTGTAATACAGGCAGATTGGAGCCATATCCCTGCTTTTTTTACCTCAGATTTCTGACCCGGATTGGATTTGGACTCACAGTGCCAGGGTGGTACTCTGATGCAATTACCGTAACACATCCACAGAGCCACCCAGGTCCTGGGATAGATGGTTTTCCAGATAGTAGCCTCTCTCTCTGTACATGCCCAGTTTAATCCATTAGGCACATAAATAGGTGCACAAGACTTCTGAACTGCCTAACTGGAGATGCAAACACTTTCTGAACAAATATTTTAATTTGATTTCCTCCAAAGGGCTTGTGGGTGTCAGGCCCTCTGTTGGGGAACCCTCGAGCATTTGAGACCCTGTTGTGATGAGCTGAGCCCTAGATTGATCTTTATCTATGAGCATAAATAGGTTGCCGGAATTTGTCAACTTAAAAAAAAACTGGGTTTTTTTGGGTGGGAGGGCTGTATCGCAGGAACCCCTTGATCAAATGACCCCAATGTTGGGTCACTAACAGAACTCTTTGCACCCATGAGGCACGCCAAATTCAAGGCACTCTGACTATCCGTGTAGATTTTAGACCTCTCAGGCATCTAGCTAGCTTTAAACAGGAAGCTGGTCTGAACCTTAACTATAGCAGAGCTGTCGCTTTACTGTAATCAAAAATACAACAACCCTAAACAAAATGTGGAATTTATTCGACTATCACCTCAGGTCCATTGTCTGCACAGGAAAGAATAAACTGGAGATAGTTCACTTGGTGACAAGTGAAGCTCATTGGAGACACTTTTGGTTGAAACACTGGAACCCAAACAAGACAGCTCACCACCACACATTGAACTGCTGGGCCACAAACCATGATTAAGGAACAAGCACTTGGAGGTTCTGTTGACCAAATCAATGCTGTATCTGGTGGTGAACAGTGAGATGCAAGGAGCCCATTAACTGGCAAAGTGGGCCTAAAATTGTGGAAGAGTTTCTGTAAAAGGGCCAAATTTGGTAGCTCAATGGCCAGAGTATTTGGCTTCCAGTCAGAGTTGGTGAAACAAGATCCACTAATGAAAATATTTTATAATGTAAGCTAAAAAAATCCCCCTTTCCACAAACTTAAAACATTGTTTTTAGTCTTGACTTCAAAGCGGCAACGTAAACTCTTTCTGAAATAACATTTTAATTTGATTTTCCCCAAAGGGATCGTGGGTGAAATAAGCTTATTGTCATGTTCTGCTTTTGCCTCAAACTTGACATTGCAAGTAAGTAGGGTGGAGAAAAAAATATTGTATTAAAAAAAATTCCTTAAGTCAGCTTTCATTTATATCAGAGTAGTATATAAATTATATAGGTTTATATTTAAAAAGAAAAATGTATTTAAAATTAAATTTGAAATGAAGACATCCTATGTTAAGGGCTAAATTTACTATAATCTACATACATCATTTACAATAAATTAAAAGACAAGATCCAAGCAGTCCGTGTTCGCTGCTGACGTTTTAACAGAAAGTGAAACCACTGAATTGGTGTAAGTCACTGGCTAAGCATCTGGAAGCCCTAGGAACACTGGCTCTAGCTGGGGCTTGGCTTCAGGCTCCGATGTAGGGAGCCTGCCAGCCCTAAGAACTGCAATTTGAGCAGGGCTTCAGCTCCTTACTCCCCGCCACAGAGTTGGGAGCCTTGAAGCTCTGACTTCCGAGTTCCAAGGCTCCTGGGTCAGTCGTTGCCTCCAGGGCTTCTAGCAGACTGATGGGGAGCTGGGAGCCTAGAAGACCTGGGAGCCCTGGCTGAGCTGGGAGACACGGCGCTTGGTCGCCCAGGCTTAATATCTTTTACATATTGTTGAAACAAAATGTTTTCATTATTTAAAAAATGGTTCTTTCATTTTTTTCCATTCCAGGGGAAAACTTCAAAATTCCTACTTTTCATTCTGAAAATGGATTTTTTTTTCAGAATGTGCTGCAAAATGGAAACTCTGACTTTCCACCTGATCTACACCTTACTTTCGTGGTCTGCCTCAGAGAGCTCAAGGAGCGAGTTACTGTTAGAAAACATTGGTACCCTAGCCCAGCAGAAAAGGACTAGATGAGCCAGTGAGACATGATAATCACTAACTGACCAGAGCCCTCAACACTGGGTTCTAAGCACCTCCTCCCCTCTTTGGCCTTCACAGAGCTCTGTGGTTTCTCCCACATGTGCCAGATGAAGAAGGAGCGATGAAAACCCAAGTGTCAGTGTTGGGAAAACCAAGAAGAAATAAACATCTGTACAAAGAATTTTTGCATTTCTCTGCCATAGCAACCACTAAGTTACACCTCACTGTTAATAACTTTATCAATCTAGCTGTGTCCTCTCATCTCCAGAGCCCAGCACCTCTCACTGAAAGGAACTGGGTACCCACTTCATAGAGAAGCTCTTCCACATCCGGGATGGCCGCTGTGGCCATCAGGGATAAAATGACAGCCTCCCTCTCAGAATTCTAACTATTCACAAAAAAGGACTCACTAGAAAATATCTGATCCTTGACCAATGATTCTGATTCCTGATCTTGGCTGGTAAAAGACAGTAAGAGCATCTAGGACCGCTACTAGCTAGTATTCGCAACATCTGCTTTTGAGGAGGGAAATCTATCCCCCAATTTTGAGCATGCAGTACTCTGGCTATACTTAAGAATCCACTGATTGATGCAACTCACCTTACAAGTAACCTCCTGTGCTGCTCAATGATCACACAGAGTCAGGCAGTCTGACAGAGGTCTGCTTCATTCAGTGTATGAATTCTAACTGATCATCATTGCTTAATATGAGCCTCTGCACATCATAACAGCCAGTTCCAACTGGCTCACCACCCAGTATCATCTGGAGGCCTTGCTGGAGTTCTAGGTATGGCTAAAAGTATGAACCAAAGTAAGGCTGTGGACCAAAGAAGGCCAGGTCAAAATAGTAACACTAGGTATCAGATAACTAAGTAAGCTTATTCCTGACCTGCGAGGATGATACAGGAACCCAGAGATCCCACGTGAGATAAGGAGAGAATGACAGGAGAATGGATGAGAATGTTTTGTTCGAGCTATCCGGTACAAGGATGGTAACTAACAACATCTGGGGTGTAATATGATACCGTGCCTTGTTGACAATGAACCTGATCGAGTCTTCGCCAGAGAACCGAGCCCATGGTCTTTCTTTATGATTAACACTGAGATCTGCTGAATCATGAGGCTACAAACTATGCTGGTGCAGTTAACACTGGAGCTCCACAAACTGCCTAGGAGCAGCACAGACACACAGCAGCACAGAACATCATCCTCTTGTTTCCCATTTCTGAGCAGCCTGATCAGGAAACTACTGAATAACTGCATCCAGCTTCACCTGTCCATTGCAATATCCAGCTGGGTTTAAGCCTGGACCCAGAACAGAGATGGCTCTGATGAGGCCAAGAGTGCTTCGTTCCCAGCTCTCACATACTTGGTCCTGGGCTTTGTGAACCGCAGTGTCCCAGAAGAGCCCAGCAATCTCAGCAGTTCACAGATCATAATTTGGTCCTTCACGTTACTGGGGTCAGATTCATATTTTTATTTTTATTTGTATTACAGTAGTAGAACTCATCTTTATCCTCATCGCTGTGTTCCTCTCCTCCATTGGAGCACAGCACTGTATAACTGACATTTTTAGGAATCTGGTTTGGAGTCTGGCGTATATGTTGCGTTGGTTAGTAGGTTCCCCAATTGATGAGTGATTTTTCTGCAGAATCTGTCATAATGAGAACTACTCCCACTGAATCCTTGTTGTCATTATGCCCCGAATAAATCAGATGTTTCTTCTCTTGCCTGAAGCACTTCTTATCCCCATCTCTCAGTCTGCTCTCACCGATGCCCAGGACTTCAAGTCTACAGTTGTCCATCGGTCTAATGATCTGCAAGATCTTTGATTTATGAAACATTGTTCTCACATTCCAGTAACCAGCCCTGAAGTGGTCAGCGTGGGCAACCAGGATCAGCTGGAGCTTTCTCTTACTCTGGCCAAGTGCTCAAAAACCCTCCCTCTGATGCCGACCAACCAATCTCCAGCCATCAACAGGCTGACCTTGGAGTTCTACTGAATGTTCTGAGACGTCTTTGGCCTGGACCTTGCTATCATCTGGGCCAAGTCCCAGGATGCATGCAGGAGGCCCTGCTCGCTCTGCTGCAGAAGAATGGAGGCCTCCATGATCTGAGGAATTGGCGTCCAGTTTTCCTGCTCAGCACGGAATATAAGGTCATAGCAAAGGCCATCGCACTGCAGCTGAAGTCTGAGCTGGTGAATGTGACCAACCCTGATCAGACCTACATTGTCGAGGGCCAGACCATCCTCAGCAACATCTAGCTGGTCCAGGACATTCTCCATCTCCACAAGCTGGGCCCATGGATGGTTCTGTTGGCATATGCTGATGACATACTCCTTGTGGCCAGGAGCTGGGAGACCTGGTGTAGGAGGAAGCTTGCAAAGCCATGTATTAGGAGGCCTCCTCTGCTCAGGTCAACTCCTGTGACCAGATAGGGAGATGTGGCAGGTGGCTCCATCCCATCCAGTGGGGAGCAGGTCTGCTGCTCTATCTCTGTGTTTACCTCTCTGCCACTTGTGGGACTGGGTAGAGAGCCCCTTCCTCTGGCCACTCCCTGCTATGCTGTGCAAACTTGATTGGGTGGAGACCGGGTGCCACTCCAAAACCAGAACACAGAATTAACTACAGACCACCTGGGAGGACTTGAGCTGATGAACACACAAGGGGTAGGATGGGGAACAAGCCTGGGAAGATTTGGAGAGATAACAAAGAAAGACCTGAGCAGCAGCAGAAGCAGCAGCCCTGAGCTGGGGAAATACAGAGTCAGAACCAGGAGCTGCTTTGAAAAGAGCCAGGTGCTGCACTGGTGTTTGCAAAAGGGGACTCTTACAGACACACAGCTTGGAGCCAACAGGACAGCTAAGCTTACACAGCAAGACCCACCATTATGAGATAAGAGTGCATGCCAGCATCAGAGTGCACGGACAGGTTGGACTGACCCGAGCGGGGAGGGTGTTGCATTGGCACGGGATAGAGTCTGTGTGTGTCTAGCCAGGCATAAGGGAGGGCTGTGTGTTATATGCTGTGCCAAAGGCAAGGGAGTCTGTGTAACTCCTGCTACAGAACCAGACCAGGGTGTATTCCTGGCTTTTCCTGACTAAGATAAAAGTGGTGTTTCATTCTTAAGTGTGGTGCTTGATCCAGGGGCTAACTCTGACCCCCTAGGAGGGAAGGATGGTATTTGTGCAGAGGCACATGGCTGGGACCTGGGACCCCTTTCCCAACTCTGGGAATCCCCCACCTGACACACCGATCGCTCTGCACTGGAGAATTGAATTGATCTGGAGGCCAGGGTGTCTGACCAGCTGTGGAGATGGATGAGGCTGCTCCAGAGCCTTCCGCTTCAGGAGAAGGCACTGCTGACCAACTAATTAGTTCTATCCATGCTCTGGCACCTTTCCCTAGAGCCCTGGCCAGCTTCCAACGGTCCTGGAGTTCTTCTGGCCAGGAAAGCACTGGGTCTCTGTGGGTGTCTGAGCATCCCACCGGAAGAGGACAGGCAGGGCCTTGTTTTCATCCACAGGCAGGACCACATATTCCACTTCCAGGCTCTCCAGAGACTCCTTTATGGTGCTTGTAGTCCGGCATGAAGTGTGCTGGTGCATGCATTCCTTTGCCGCCTCTGAGGGCTCCGATATGACTGGAAGCTCTTTTATATCCATCCAAGAAGTCTCCCTAGAAACTTCTCCTAGTTGCTTGTCCAAGCAGGACCTGGGAGTTATTTTCAGCGACCTGGTACATAGCAGCCACCGAGGGGGAAAACCTTAGGTAGTGGAATCTCCCTTGGTGCACTAGAGGATGGTCCAGGCTGGTGTCACCAGAACTGGAAACTTCCTTGACTCTGGTCAGAGAGACTGGGTTGACCGTGTGGTGCTTTTTCCCTTATAAAACATGGCCACCATCTCCTATTACTGCCAATGAGGCTGAAGCCAGCAATATGGCTGCCATTTCCCTACAGTCCATCTGCACGTGGAAGTGAGGCTGCCATGGATAAAGTTGGCTGCCACCTCCCACTGTTTTCAATGAGATGGAAGCCATGCCCACAGGCAAAATGGCTGCCACTCTGGTTCAGGGGGCTAGACAGGACATAAGGACTGTGAGGATCTCCAATGACAGTGCTAAAAGTAGAGGGAGCGAGTGAGGGGGAGCAGGGCAATGGGAGGAGGGAGAAGGAGGCAGATTTAAGGGGTGAAGGAAAATGGGCTGCAGGGCAATGTGGGGGACAGGAGGGAGCGGATTGCAGGGGGTGTCTGGAAAAAGAGGAGGAGTATTTGGGGGGCGCTATCTAGTCTCTGGCAGATACGTGGTGGTTGGGGATGTGATGTTGCACCCCATAATGCTTTATGGAAATATGCTTCTAAATGTAAATATGACATAACTGGAATATGTTTTATGCTACATATGCCATGTAACATATCTCTGCAAAGGCTATAATCTACTGAATATATTCATCCTATTTGTATGCATGTATCATTTTTATTTTCGAAGTTATGATTATTGGCTAGGTACTTGTTTGATTTTAAGTAACCTTAGTAAGGCATTTGGTCAGCTCCTTTAGAAAGGAATTTGCAAGTTAAGTGCCCAATCAAGAAACACTTAAAGGACAATGGATCTTGGAAGACTTCAATCCACATGAGAAGTCTACCTGTGGATGTTCAAGGTACCATGTAAACAATAGCTGCCACTTGTAAAGAACTATGTCAGGCATGGACATGTGACTTGCCCATGTGACTCCAAAACTCCATCTTGTAGCTGGGATTCTACACAGGGAGAGGGAGGGGTGTCCACCCACAAGAGGAAGTCTATTTAAGCCCCTGGAAAACCCTCCATTTTGTCTACAGCTTCCTCAAGAGATAGCCTCTCCACCCCCAAAGGTTACCTGAAAGAGACTGGAACAAAGAACAGTAACCACAGGGGTGGGAGTGATTGCTGGACCCAGACTAGAAGGAGGCTAGTCTGTAAAAGAAGCTTACTGGAACATTTCTGAGGTTGAGATTTCATCTGTAATCACTTTCTTACTGTATTAGGCATAGACTTGCGTGTTTTATTTTATTTTGTTTGGTAATTTACTTTATTCTGTCTGTCATTACTTGGAACCACTTAAATCCTACTTTTTGTATTTAATAAAATCACTTTTTACTTATTAATTAACCCAGAGTGTGTATTGATAACTGGGGGGAGGGGCAAACATCTGTGCATTTCTCTCTATTAGTGCTATAGAGGGCGAACAATTTATGAGTTTACCCTGCATAAGCTTTATACAGGGTAAAATGGATTTATTTGGGGTTTGGACCCCATTGGACATTGGGCATCTGAGTGTTCGAGACAGGAACACTTCTTAAGCTGTTTTCAGTTAAGCCTGCAGCTGTTAGGGGATGTGGTTCAGACCTGGGTCTGGGTTGGCAGCAGGCTAGTGTGTCTGCCTCAAACCAGGCAGGCCACTGAAGTCCCAAGCTGCCAGGGGAAAGAGGCTCAGAGGTAGTCTCAGCACATCAGTTGACAGTTCCCAAGGGGTTTTCTGTGATCCAACCCATCACAGGGAGATCAGGGAAGTGCTGCTTCTTAGAAAAGGCTAAACCAATCCCATAGTATGTTTACTGTGACTTTGTTGCTTATACCCTTATTTGAATAAGTTTCAAGTTCTTTAATATGCATATCTGAAACTCATCAACCCTAAAAAGTAGTATAAGTTCTATGTGCGAGTGTGAATCATGATTCATTAATTAGGTCAGTGGTTCTCAAACTATTCACAATCCAGCCCTTCTTTTATCTAAGAAAATAAACTTGGAGGAGAGAAAGTAAAGGCAGTGATAGGAAAGGGATAGAAGTTCTTCTGTATTATGGGTGAGGAGACATTAAATGCAGGCTCTGTCTGAGCAACCAGGGAGAGGCATGCATTTTTGTGTACACTGAATATTGATTTTTCAAACTGATGTCATTTCACTCACTTTGGTGTAGTAGGAAAAAAACTTGAGACATAAGCCCTTGTATTAGAGGCCTGAGGCTTGGGCTAAAGTAGTGGTCAAAGCTTTGCTAATATAAAGCAAAGTGAGGCTGTGAATTGGAGGCAGGCCCTGCTCACAGAATCTGGCAAGAACAGGGCTGATATTGCAGAAATACACATTCCTAAGAAGTGCTAGGCACCAAACACACATACAAACACATTTCAGAAGGGTGATACCAGAACACCTCAATACCAACACATTCCCCAAAGATAACAGGAATATGTTGACCCATCTTAAAGATATGATCAGGATGACAGTATGGTGAATAGAGATGTTTGGATCGAACCAACATGTACAAGGTCATGGGTGGCACCTAGACATGTCAGAGGGGCAATACATAACTTGTTTGTATCGATGTATAAAATGAAGTCTCAGAGGGAGTGTCGTTGGCCCGCCAAGAGGAGAATGGAAAGTCCCACCATTCACTGAGCTGCATCCATTATCACAGGCATACATGTGCTAGTGTAACTGTAGACATTGATCTGGGGAGCTAGGACCATGCTTCATTGGCAATAAACCTGGCTGGGTGCCTTCAAAACTGAAACTGGTCTTGTGGTCTCACTGGGCGGTTCGATCGAGGTCTGCTGTGCCAACTACCCGCACAGAGCTGAGACAGCACACAGAGGGAACACACACACAGCCAAATATCTGACTACATTTGACAAAGGAGTAGAAGGGAGTTAAAAAGTCAAAAGACACTAAAAAAAACACAATTAGATTTTTTTGTAATCTCATGATTTTCAGTGGTCTAACTCATGATTTTTGCTCTCTTAAAGTTGGCAATACTGGGCTGTAGTTTTTATTGTCTTAAAATAATAGTGTTTGTAACATCAAAATATGCTGCATCCGGGATTTGCTAAAAGCCACTGGACACTGTCCTCAACTGCACCAAGTTCACATTCAGCGCTGATGAGGAGACTGAAGAAACTAGTTATAAGCCACCTCTGCACTCTCCTGATCCTGGGCCAGGTGGGGGACAAAATGGCCTGTGGTCTAACAGAGAGGAACCTCCGGGCTGCCCTAACTTACCCCAGACGCTGGGCTGGCCTAGGAGAGGTTGAGCGCCAGGCACTCTGCCCCGACATACACCTCCATGCTCCTCCACACTTCCAATACCTGCTTTCTATAACCTGAGGATTACCCTGAATCAGGGGGATCCTTGGCTGCCCCTTTAGGGCAGTTGCTCAGCTGCTTTCCAGCTGCTCAACAGAGGCTTAGGCATGAGCCCACTACATTGTTCAATTGTTTAACCAGTAAAATACAAGCAGTGAACATATCAGTGGGTCTCTGTTCTTTGCCTGAGGAGCAGAGTGGGGCTGGTCCATGGCTGGGTTCCATGTACTGTAGGACATTGTGATCTGGGTACACTGAGCTTAACTCACAACATCACAGTGTTTCCAGGCACTGACTAAAGGGAGCCAGCTGTTACTTACTTTAGTGTCTGTAGTTTGCAGTTTGGATGTTTCAGCCCCTCACACAGCAGCTGCACTCCTGAATCCTCCAGACTGTTCAGCCCTAGATTTAGGAATGTCAGGGTCTGGCTGGTGATGAGAACCGAGGAGAGATCCTCACAACATGCAGCCGTGAGACCACAACCCGTCAGCCTGCAGGAGACAGATATATACAGAGTAAAATGACTTGTGTATGCTCCATTCTCTGCATTTCCCCTCACTGATACCCATGTGTATCTCCATATAGACAGTGGCTAGGAATAATGTTATCTATTTATTTTGATTGAAATAATCATAAAAGAGGCCCACTGAAAGTTGTAGACCCTTACGATATACTAATATAAACCTCTTTCACTCTGGTCAAAGAGACTGGGTGGACCTTGTGGTGCTTGGCCAGCGCATGGGGTTGTCCACCCTGAGCATTCCCCATTGTGTGCTCCAGGAGGTGAGGGTTGCTTGCCCCTGATTCTCTCAAGTATCTCAAGTGCAGGAGGGCACCCCCAACCCACTCCAGCCCCTCCAGAGCTTGTCATCAGGCCCCTCCCCCAAGAGCCTCCCCGGTTGCCCCCAGATGGTTTCTGAGCAGGCTGAACACGATCCAGTGACTCCATCTCTGAACTGTGCCCCGTGAACATCTCTACATGCTCATGCTCCACACCTTGCTCTTATGTCCCTCCTTGACACCAAGTGGTGGGGCCAGCTGCCACCTATGGGGGGCAGGGAGCCCCGATGGGCCAGCCTGTACTTCACCCCAGTGCCACAGCCCACCAGAGATCTCAGTTAGTGGCTCCTCCATGGAGCTGTGAGCATGGTGGGTGGTTGGCGTGGTTCAGAGGGGACACTTGACTCTTTTGCCACAAGAGAGAGACCCTGGCACACATCTACACCGAATGCCTCAGGCTGCAGCCTCTCTTCTGTCTCCTCCTGCACTTTGACCCCTCCCCCCCTGTATTTGCACATCCCATCCATGGTGCCACAAAGGGAGATCTCTTTGTTAGCCTTCTCCTGGCACTGGCTAAGATGGCCCTCCTCAGACCAGGAGGAGGAAGCTTGACAAGGAAGTGCACTGAGACTGTGAGGCTTGTTTCCGGTCCCATGTTGCCTCACATCTCTGGGCAGTTCCTCTGAACAGCATCCACTGGCTCCTTGGACTCCTTTGAGGAGTGGTGAGCACTGTCTCGGTTTCTCTGCTGTATTCCCTTCTGGACCCCTCATTTTGTCCATATGACCCTTACTCCTGTCCCTGTTTTTCATTCGGTGTCCCCTGTATTCACTTCCTTTTGGGCTCTGTGGTCTCTCCCTCTTGATTGAAGGGGTGGAACTTTAGTTTTGGGCAGATCTAGGCCCACTCATCCCAGTCATATGTACACAGCTTCCAACTTCTTCAACAAATGAGCCAGGGTTCTACAGACAACAGCCTCTTTCATTACACAAGCCCAAATAGTAGGACAGGCCATTTCCTCCCCTGTCCCCACGAACACACCAGTTTGAACCCATGTCATTGATTAGTAATTTCCTTTCTTTATGAGAAGAATATCTCCCAGGTAGCAGCAGGATTGTATCTCTCAGTGCTAGGACCAAGGTTCTACCCCACGTTTCCAACACTGCCTGGCTCTCAATAACAGATTCCTTGCAAGGACTGAGTTTCTCAGCTGTGTTGGTGCTGCAGGTTTTGCCTGAAGGTCCATCAGTGAGCAGGTGAGGAGATCGAGCCCTTCCTGTCGGAAACACACTAATATTTTCTCTATTTGCCAATTTATTATTTATTTTTACAGCTGGTTCTGGAGAATGATGTTATTTTTTCTTCCCAGTCTCTTTGGGAGTAGGATCCAGTGTTGCATGTAAAAAACCCCAGGCTTCAGAGCTCGAGTCCCAACTTCAAAGAGCTGTCTGCACAGACTCCAAAATACAGCACAGACATACCCTCGGAGTCAAATTCCCAGCTATGTGTATTGCTGATGATAGAATGTGCCCCTCCCAGCCTGTCTGTTTAGCACAACTGGATTACCCACTCCCAGAGGGGCTTTCTGGATATGTGAAATGATCTTCCTCGCTTCCCTGTATCAGACCCATCTGCCATGGCAAGAGGTGGGTTTAGAGTGCTTGTAAAATGAAGGGATTCACAGTGAATCCCAGAGAGTGCTCCTTTTAATATGTTTCAGAGCTGGGACACATGATCTCAGCGTCCAAATTATCCCCCCAGGTAAATGCAGGCTGTTGTGCAGGCTAGGGCAAAGAATGGATTTTTCAGTTTGCTGGCAACTTCAAAAAATTAAAATAAAGTTTTGGTTAGTTGAAAATGAAACTTTTCAAAATTTTCAGTGAGTTAAAAAGTCAGAAAAAAAATTCAGGTGGAAACATTTCATTTTCACCCGACTCAAAATTTTTCATTTTGATTCCAGGCACTTTTAACAATAGCAGGGGAGTAGTAGATTCACAAAATGGTGGCAGAAGTGCTGATGGTGCCCTCTTTGATAAGTGCTAGTCCAGTGTGATCTGCAAGCCCCAGATGCAGTTTCCTCACCCACAAAGGAGAATAGATTTGAATTTGGGAATATGGGATATTCTGGTGTGGGGCTCTCTCAATCTCTCCTGTTGAAGTTCCACTTTTTATAAATAATTAAATAGCTAGTGGAGCAGGGAATTGAACTTATGTCCCCTACATCCTGAGTGCCCCAACCATCCCTTAGGCAGTAGAATCATTCTCCCTGTCTTCCTCTGGCCCACTCACTATTCACTGTCATTAATTAATAGTCATTCATACCACTATGAATAACCCAATACACTCACACCATATTCCTCCTAGTCACGCTATAATGCAACCCTTAACTCTGACCTCTTACTTCCCCATGGGGTAAATAGCACAGCATGTAGTTCACCTGAACATGGATGTCTAGCAGATACACATTCCTGAGATCACAGTAAATAATTGCATTATAGTGATTGTGAAGCACATGATGTGTGTTGTATTACTGTGCATGTTCTTAGGTGAGACTAACCTCTTCTGATTTTTTATTTCCCAAGGATGAGGGACTGTTCTCCTTGTCTTCTGATTCCTCTCATGGCTCTTTTTTCTTTCACCAGGTCTAGTGATTATGGCTTAGATGTTTACTCCCTCATCTTTAAATTAAACAGGAAGTTTGGGATTCCAGGGGACAATTTGCAGGGGTTCCCAGGACTAGAAGATTTTCCTTAAAAAGGAATAAGCATTTAAGAAATAGAAGCACTTTCCTCTGATATCTCGTTGTTTCCTGGCATGCTGCTACTGTGGAAGTAGAGAAAGAACTGACAGGGATTTGAAGGGGATTTCAATGTAAACAGTCCCCTCTGTGAGCAATTGTCAGGCTAAACCAGGGGTCGGCAATGTTTGGCACGCGGCTCGCCAGGGTAAGCACCCTGGCGGGCCGGGCCAGTTTTATTTACCTGCTGACACGGCAGGTTTGGCCGATCGCGGCCCCCACTGGCCGCGGTTCGCCGTCCCGGGCCAATAGGGGCGGCGGGAAGTGGTGCGGGTGAGCGATGTGCTGGCTGTGGCTTCTGGCCGCCCCCATTGGCCCGGGACGGCGAACCGCGGCCAGTGGGGGCCGCAATTGGCCGAACCTGCCGCGTCAGCAGGTAAATAAAACTGGCCCAGCCCGCCAGGGTGCTTACCCTGGCGAGCCGCGTGCCAAACGTTGCCATCCCCTGGGTTAAACTGTAACCATAATACCGCGAGATTTGTAGAAGCGAGGATTGTGTGAGGCGAGTGGGAAAGAACTGTGTGAGAAGTTGTTGCAACCTTGAGTTAGATAAGTATGGAATGTAGACTATAGTTTAAATTGGTGAGAAAAATTAGATATCAGGATGACCTATGTATAAACAAAATGCAGCTGTTGCCCATTATTGTTTGTGACAAAAGGTATAAGTGCTTGCTGTAATTGTTTGTCAGAGGAGAAACCTGTTTAGCTCTCTCCCTCCATGCAATTGCTAGAGATAATAAAGTATCTGACTTGCTGCACACAACCAAAGGAGTGAGAGCTCTGTTTTTCTCTGACAATTTGGGGGCTCGTCTGGGATGACAACGCCTACTGAGACAACGGCAGCTGCTGCAGATTGTTCCCCTTCGAACCCCATGGCGCCACAATAGAGGTAAGAGACCTTCTGAAATCTCTATTGGGGTGTCAGAAGAGGACTGTCCGTGGGGCCGTCTGTCCCTGTTGGGCTTATGCCATCTGAACTTATTGACTGTGCAGCAAGATCAGATGCAGAGCTGTGCTGGGGAACTGTTTTGCCGCCCCCAGTAAGGTTAGTTTGTTGTGGCGCTGGGGACTTAGTTTTGCCACCCCCAACAGGGTTAATGCATAAGGGAAATGCTTTAGGTTAATGCACCGGTGCTGAGCAGTTTTTACCACCTCAAGAGGAGTTTTGACCGCCTCAGATAAGGGAAAAGTGTATTGAGTCCGGACATAAGGTACAGATGCATCGTGGTATTTAGAAACACAGGCCTTAGTGAATGTGTGTGTACACCAGTGTGAATGAGAGTCACTGGAAGACGCCCAGAGTATTCTGCGAAGTCATAGGCTTGTGACCAGAAATACTCTAACGCAAGTCCGGTGACTCCACCTAGTAGATCAGTAAAAGATCCGACCCAAGGTGGGCTGTCTCTGCCTGGCATCGTCCGGCGAGGGGCCTGCCTGGGTCTAGGATTGTGTGAACCCATCTTCCCTCCCCCTTTCCTCTCTGCATGAGCCACTGACAGATCTGACCATCTCACTGGAAGCAATGAGAGTAAGCGGCGCCATCTCTTTGAGACTAGCCGATGCTCTTTGCTGAAAGGAGTAGGAGGGTCGTGGCCATCCTCATTAATCTTTCCTGTGTGAGTGCCCTGTGGGATGAGACACTTAGTTTATGAGCTGCTAGCAGACAGGATGCCCTCCCTGTGTGATTGGAAAATGGGTGAGGGACAGTTGAAGCATTCCCTCTCACCCCCTAAGGGTACCCCAGTATATTACATGTATGTATATTATGGTCCCAGAACCTGCAGGTATTTAGAAAATTGGAATTTTTGCACGTGTGATAATCCATCTAAACAATTCCCACTAGAGGGTACTTTTGATTTAGATAAATTCACATACCTCAGAGGAACCCTTACATCGCCAAAAGCCTCTGACACACAGTGGGAGCAATTTGTCTATAGCATCTGGATGCCTCCCTACCCAAACCATTTTATTAACTCCCTCGGCTTCTTTATATCCCCAAGTAAGGTAAGGCTGAAAGCGAGGAGGGAAAGGAATGGTTTAATTTGAAAATTCAGCTTGGCCCAGAGAGAAAGAGAAAGTTGCTCTGCGTTCAAGGTCAAGAATCAACACAGACCATGCCAAGTACAAAGAAAAATAGAGACAGAGGTAAACCAAAGGCAATACAAGTTACAGGACTGAAATTACATTTGCAAAGCTTGGCTGCCCAATGAGACCCAACAGTCTGCCTTTGCGACCCTGGAGCTGATGTCATTTGGGGATGCTGAAGAAGCCACAGTCAGCCAGCCTGGACTGGAATACCGAGCTAAGGGTCTCTGAAAGAGACGCCCCAGGAGACCCCAGGGCATAAAAGAACAGTCCTCCCAAGAGCGGAAGCAAGTTGGAGATTGCACAGCGCCTTCTCTGGATGTTATACACAGACGTGACCAGTCTGGACGTACGTGTGAGAGTATGAACGTGGCTTAGGGCTTGGGGCATTAACATTTTTCTTCCCCTGAGTGATGTGGGACAGTTCCCAACACTCTCTGTTGTTGTTTTATTATTTTATTAATGAAACTTTAAAATTCAGTCATATGGTGTGTTTTCTTCATCTTCCTCCAATGATCCTGCGGTGTCAGCCTGCTCACCTGACATGAGGGATAGATTGGTAACAGAATCTGTCACAGTTTTGGTGGAAAATTGAGAAAGGGGGGAGCCCTGCAGAACGCACACCATCTATTTGTTTTGCCCTTGTTATCTTATGTTTGCTTTGCTTGGTATTGTTGGTATTATATGTTAAGAATTGCATGATTAAAGGTGTGTTCTCTCAGCCGCAGTAGGTCTAGGAACCGGAGAGGGGTTTAGCAGTCCTCTCTCCACCCCAGTTGACGGGGAAGGGTGGCAGGTGGATCTACCCCCAGTCGTATCAGGATTGGGAAATAGAGGAGTTGGGGAATAAGGGAAGAAATGTGTACGTGACAGCTAGAGAGAAAATTGAACAGTTAAATGCCAATTGGCTGTGCGTTCTGTCTAGATGCCAAGCCTCACGGGGAATGATTCGGGTGACCCATGTGAGTGATATTGTTAAGAAAAGAGACCAGGAAGGGCAGGGGCTAGTCTAGAAGCCCACCCTCCTTGCTAAATTGGTAATGAAACAAGCCTGAGCCCATGGGAAGAAATGGTTCAACAAGAAAAAAGGACTGGACCCAGAAAGCAGGCAGGCAACAGGGAAAGAAGTTAACTCTGTAGTTGCTGGAGAAAATCAAGCAGTGAAACTTGGTAGGAATGTCTGTAAGTAATCCAGGCAAGAGGTTATTTAAGTGGAATTATTCAACTATGAATAAGTTGGTCGAATTTGCTGAAGAACACTCCTGCCGTGTACAATCTGTGTTTTATAAGTTTGAGATGAATTGGTATTGTTTTAATTTGCAAAACCAAGAATACTTTTGCCAGACACAGGAAACTAGTGTTGTTTAATATGGTATTTAGCATTTAATCCTTAAGGTGACTTAATGCTTTACAAGATTTAAAATGTTTTAAATAAAGATCAAAGGTAGTGGCTGCAGCAGGGTAATCAAAGCCAGGAAAATAAAATATTTTAATTTGTTTTTGGGTAACAAAATAGCAGATAAAAAATCTGGTAAAGAGAGAGAAGGACAGTGCCCCTGGCTCTGTGTGGTCGAGCTGTCACTTTACTAGGGGTGCATGGAGATTTTGTAAGCAAAAAAGAAACAGTTACACCTTGTGTAGAAATTAATGTGACTAGTGTTGTGGAAGTTGAATTATGGAGGAAATGTGCATTTTCCCCAGAACATGTGCAGTGTATATTGTAGCAGGGGTAAAAGAAATGCAAACCTACCATGCTATTTAATTAAAATCATATTAGAACTCCAAAGGGAACCACAATAGGTTGTGTTGTCTTTTTCAGATCTCTGTGTTTTTGAAAACAGGAGTTAAAAGTTAATTGTGTCCTTTTGAGACAGAGTCTCTAAGCGGCTGATAACTTTGATCCAAAAGCAAGCCGAGAATGTCTGTGTTAATGCAAATTATCTAAATGATAAAGAGAGAAGCCATTGAAACCTGGGCTGCCTATGAAACAAATACAAGAAATATGGATAATTCCTCTGTTTTGCCTGCAATTAATAAGGGTATTTGTATAAAAAGGAAATATTTTAAGCAATGACTGACTGCCCCAGAAGGGGTAGACCTATGTTCTTTTTGTCTTTCAGAAAAACAGAGAAAACTGATGCCAGCTGAAAAGCAATCAACATACCATGCATTTACTGGCACAATAGGAATTATGTTCTGTGTTCTATGTCCTGTCTTGTGGTATTTGTCTTGTGGCCAGAATTGTTGTGTTTAATATTTTCATAGGACAGTCTAGTTCAAAATTAAATAGAAGGGTTAAATCAAAATGCAGATAATTGTTTTATTCAATGTGGAATACAAAGTGTTTGGATAATATCAGGAAAATATGATATACTAAAATCTAATACATTTGCTTAAGTAAGAAAAGAGACTTCATTGGCCAGATCATTTAATTGAAAAATTGTTGTTAAAATTTTGCATACCAACAGTCTTTGAAGCAAGGACATGAAAGGTTAAGCCACTCTCCATATTGCACATGGGATCCTTCTAGCTACCTCAGATTTCCAGTCAGAGGGCTGGGGAGGGAGGAAAGCTATTGGACACCAGAGGTTGTACGGAGTGGACTCCTCAAAAGTGGGTGTGCTTATCATGGCTTGTTGCACCAAAGCTCTTTAATAAAGTTATTTTACTGGAAGGGTGTATGTGGCATACATTGAATAATAAGACTAAAAAACTGTTTAATGGCAATATGTATGTGTTCATTGTGGGAAACAGGTGTGTGAGTGGAGAGTGGAAGTTTCCTTTGTAGGTTAAGGAAGCCAAGAAGGGGAGAAGGAAAAAGAACAGAACTGTCCAGAGATAAGATGCTGGCCCCGTTCAAGGACATTGCTCACGACTGGGACTTGGCTTGAGCCAACAAAAGAGGGTGGGGCTTGAATGTGCCCAAGCAGCTGTAAAATCTGCAAACACTGCCAGGCATTAATGAAATGTGTCAGGTTTCTTTTCTCACAGGTAAAAGAAACGTTACCTAAAGACCCTAGCAGCCCTGACATTTATTGAAACCAGGAGACTGAGTCTACGTAAGGTCCATCAACGAAAGACTGCTCTGACTCCACACAGGAAAGGCCTTTACTAAGTCCTGCTAACTACCAACACCGCTGTAAAGTGTCAAGGACTGACTGCCTGGACCCAGACTTCTCACTGCAAGAAAGCCCCTCCACCTCGAGATAATTCCACTCCTACTGTTGATCAGCCTGTCTTTTCTTTTGGTATTTCTTTTCCTCCTTCTGGACAGCAGGAGAAAAGGACAAGGTGATATGGTCGTAACCTCTCCCTTGTCCACTGACAGAGCTAACCTGCATTCAGTATTTGCTACAGAAACCAAAGCACTACAGGGTGATATGCTAGTAACCTCTCCCCTGTATGATGATGAGCCATGATTGCTTCAGGAAAGAAGAAGAAAATACTCATTCTGCTGAAATTGCCAAAGTCCAGGAATTCCTGACTACAAAAGACATTAAGAACTGACCCTGGTGAAGAAACAAAGAATTATACACTGGCAGGAAGAAACTTGTGGGACCCATGCTTGGGAATGTGGTATTGATTGGATTTTGGGGTTTATTCTACAGGCTGTGCCCTGTGTTTTTGGATGAGTACCTTCACCATGTATTGCCCTCCCTAACTGGATTTTAAATGACAAATACCAAAGGCACCTTGTTGCCACTGCCCCACCATTTCCTCCATTACACTATTACCCCTGTAACACATACAAATACAGACAATGCCATATATCTGACAAAATCCAATAGCCAAGGCCTTCACACTTTAGTGATTTATTTAAATATTGTTTGGAAAAAAATATTTTTAAGATTCAGGATATTCCATATAAGCGAACAATTGAGTGGGAAAAGACTGGTCAGAGGAGATAGAAGTATATGACATCATTACAATTGAGCTTCAAGAATTTGAAATTAAGGTTTTATAATGGGATTGATATAATGGCCATTCCAGGGGTCTGTAGTATGTCAGGGAGAAGGGGTCCTTATTGTTTTGGTTACCCAATTAGTAAATAATCAGAGTCATACTCAGAGAGTGTGTTCTGCCACTGGAAATTTTACTTGTACTGAAATGACCCAGAAGCTGTTGACAGAGATGGTACTGAATATCACTGAGGCTGGGAAGGCATTGCAGTGGGATCTGGCTTACTCAGAAATCCAGGATTTCCTGAATGACCAGCTAATGGCCATTCAGGGTGATCTCGAGCACCAGGCATGGCCCACTGCCCTTACAGACACTTCAGGAGTGCCATCTGATCTGTGGCCATGGAGACATACTTGGAGATTTTCTGGGTGGAGATGTGCACATTCACAGTGCTCCTTCCAAGCATACGGACAGGTTGGAGGGGTTTGGGCTCTCACATACCGAATCCTGCAAGGTCCGTGGGGAGGATGCATGTGGGATTGGATAATTCACCGAGACATTTGGGAAATTAGACTACCTGGTATGCCTAATTGATTTATAGTCAGTGCTCCTGGGATAACACCTGACATTTGGATGGGGTTAGGGAGTCAATGGACATTTTGGCCGTTAGAACCTCCACAGCTTCAGTGTCTATGTAAACTGAAGCCAGGGGAAGTTGTCACTGCTCATGACTACATTTGCTGGGAGGGTAGGGGACAAGGAACTACCCTGACAGGACACTTACTTTTTCAAGCTAATAACAGCTGTGTATATGTTGAAGCCACCACATTGAGTGATATACATTTTAATCTCACTACTGCTGCAGGCAATCATATTATTTACTGGCCTGCAGATAGAATTTTACAAGTAGCCCTTAGGTTTCAGATACCCTTCAACTGGACTAGCTTAGTACCTGATCGATTTCAAAATTTGCTTTCACTGTTACCAGAGATTCAAAGAATCCCTGAATTACAAGGGCAAATTCATATGCTTCAAAATATATATCAAGGTGAAAAGAATGCCTTTCATACAGCGTATAGAGTGTCTACTTTATGTATCAAGTATGATGTACTGTGCTTTGTGACTACAATTGTACAACAACCCCATCATATTATTACCATGGGAATGTTACTGCTTGTCTTGTTGTTATTTAGTTTAGGATTATGTTATTGTTGTTGTAAAGGACATGATAATAGTAATACCTTTCATGTCCATGCTAATCATGCATTGTCATTGCAGCCAATCAAAACCCCTAAGGTTGAAGCATTTGATGTAGAATCTGAAATCCAAGGTTTAAGGATGTTAGTTGTGCTAGAAGAACAAAAGAGGGGGGGATGTGGAAGTAGAGAAAGAACTGACAGGGATCTGAAGGGGATTTCAATGCAAACAGTTCCCTCTGTGAGCAACTGTCAGGCTAAGCTGTAACCATAATAATGCAAGATTTGTAGAAGCGAGGATTGTGTGAGGCGAGTGGGAAAGAACTGTGTGAGAAGTTGTTGCAACCTTGAGTTAGATAAGTATGGAATGTAGACTATAGTTTAAATTGGTGAGAAAAATTAGATATCAGGATGACCTATGTATAAACAAAATGCAACTGTTGCCCATTATTGTTTGTAACAAAAGGTATACATGCTTGCTGTAATTGTTTGTCAGAGGAGAAACTTGTTTAGCTCTCTCCTTCCATGCAATTGCTAGAGATAATAAAGTATCTGACTTGCTGCACCCAACCAAGGGAGTGAGAACTCTGGTTTTCTCCGACACCATGGAGACTTTGGTTTGCTAGTCTGTTTGCAGTTAGAGAGGGTGAAACAGCAGCAGTTTGACTTCTTTTATCAGTAGGTGGATTTTCATCCTTACACCAGAAAAGACTCCTCCTGCAGAGTCTATTACTGTATGTGGAAAGTCTTTTGATGCTGAGGAGTTCAACGCTATTAGAATTCCAAATCAGGACTTTTCAAAAACTCTCACAGGCTTTTGTTTAGTGGTTTCCATCCAAGATTTTAGCCTCAGCACCTTTTGAGTACAAGTAGCTCCTTGTGAGTTTGAAGGGTTTCTCCTAGTAAAGATAGTTTGGTATTTCACCTTCACATTGCCAGATCTCAAAAGGCTGTGTAAACTTTCTTATCCAGTTGGAAGCTCCTATCAGCAGCTAGACACTTAACTTGGTTCTGCAACATCTAATGGAACAGCTCTTTGTATCAGTGGCTACCTCATCCCTATACTTCCATTCAAGATATGTTGCTTTTTACAGTAGCGACAGTTCTGTAATACCATGGACAAACCTTACTGAATGAAGATAAACTTTACTGAATTAAATTTAATACCTTTGGGGTCCATTGTATTAAAGTGTAATTGTTTGTGTTACTGTGATGATGGCATATAACTTTGCTAGGAGGACGGGGTATGCTAATATAATTCCTCCGGTCAGCAGCTGTTTGAAGCCTGCAGAGGTTTGCATTTTCTAGTTCAAACTGGATTCTCCAGGGATCCATAGACAAAGAAAGGATTTTGGGATACATAATTTGTGTTTAAACTGATTCAGGGCCTTCTTTCTGATCCACCAAATGGATAGGACCTCTGGTCCATGGAGGGTCTCAATCCTTAGGGAAGGTTGGAAAGACTTGGCCTACTGAAGCCCCAAAAGACTGAGTTCTCATTCAGAACAAAAAGGGAGTGGTAAACTTGAGAGCACAGGAAAACCCCGGATGGGGTTTTGAAGGACTGCTCCTGCCGGAGCCCATATTGGAGGGGGTGATCTCTCTTACACTTATTAGCATGCATGTAAGTTCTTTAATTATTTGTAATATGTTTTCTCTATAGTGCTTTTAACTTCAGAATAAAATATGCTTGCTCAGACAGAACTGCATGGTAACTTATAACTGGGGCCATTACGCTGTGTATCATCTCTGAGGAGAGAAGTGAAGCAGACCTGCTTAGGCAGACTGTTGTTTGCTGGGAATAACACAGTGATGGCAGGGAACTGTGCAGCCTGAAAATACCCCACTCAGAAAGGAGAGGGACATGGGTCTCCGCCCAGGAAAGGCAATGGCCAGGGAAGTTGGAAGCCTAAGAGGGAGTGTCCTTGATGGATCACTGAGGGGAAATAACAGTGCAGTTCCCTGAACTGAGACAATTCCAATCAATTCCACCAGAAGGATCACTGAGTTAACTGTGTTATCTAATAAATCCGCTTTTCTTCAGCTTTTACCAGACAATGTGGCACTCAGAACTATTCCAGAATTCCTGCCTAATGGAGTTCTCCTTGTCATTTCTATCAAAACACCTCTCTCCTAACCCTACCATTCTACAGAGTGCAGCTGGCTCTGTCTGATATGTCTGCATACCTACAGGGCCATCAGATTCTCCCTGTGCAGGACAAAATCTGACGCCTTGTTCCTCTCCTGCGTTGGAAAGAATAAAGGTCTCAAAAAACTTCTAAGGAAAGATGGGTCAAATTTGCTAATCTAGAAGCCTACAGGAAGGCTCGAAAGACACTGCTGTCAAACCTCAGAACATGTTCAATAAGATCTGTCTCTAAATCTCCGCAGATAAAAGAGGTCTATAGAGTGAGCGCCTGACAATCTCTGTCTCTTATGACCAGACACTACAAGTAGATACATCTTCACCAGATGCTGTCTTTAGTCTCCAGACCTTTCAGTCTGCTGTTCTTCCTTGATCTGTCTCCTCATTTCATTCGGGTTTCCCTCCCCCCGCTTTTTTTTTTTTTTTTTTTTTTGCATAGGCTGCCTGATACTTCCCATCCCTCAGTCTCCAAACTAGTGGATTACAGAGAAGACATATTTGCAGTACGTTGTAATTATTTGTTACTTAAAATTAGAGTAATTTAATTTTCTTACTCAGGTCTTCAGATTTTACAAAGTTTAACCTTAATTATAAAATATGCAAGTATGTGTTGGGTGGGAGAGACAGGGGAGGGAGGGAAGTTGGGTGTTTTCAAGTTAAACCCTAAAATCCTAGGATCTTAAATTGTGACTCATGGACACAAATCAGGACTGCATTTGAGAAGGAAGCCCAGGCTCTATCCACAGTCTGTAGTGACCAAATGTTTTCAATCCCACTACAGGCAGAGATTGGGTTTAGTCACAGAGAACCCTTCTAAAACTACTGGATCCTAAATCCAGAGAGTGCCTCTTGATGACAGCAGGGCTCCAGAGGGGGGATTTGCTTTTAGGAGCACACCAATGCGAATGTGCATTTGAGTCAGGGCTGTCTCTTAGGGGGGAAGATACATTGTCCAGGTTGTCCTGGGGTAAAGCAAGCAGGAAACATAGTGTGTTTGATGAGCTTTACCTAAGTACTGCACTGAGATAACAGTCAGAGTAGACTCTAGAAGCTCATCTTCTAGGCAGCCTTAGCTATTCCCCAAGCCACAGGTGAACCTTTCTTGGCAGAGGTGCAGAGAATGCTTGGTTGATAACGATTGCTCACTGCTAGGTTGTCATTCCAGAGGCACTTATGCCAGTGTTGTTGAGAAGTAGAAAACAGCACATATTGGTGTAGTTAAGCCTATACTGCTGGTATGGAGTTCCACATGGTAGTCTAGATGAGCATATTACCAATTTGGATGTGGAGTCACTTCTTGCAGCTAAAATCAAATTACCCTACTCCAGATACTTTTAAGATAAAGTTAGATAAGTTTATGGAAGGAATGGTTTAATGGTAAAACATAGTAGTCAAGGAAAGCCAAGCAATGGTGGGTAAATAGTATAATGGCTAACGGGGTCGGGCTGGAGACTCTTGCCTATATGCTCGGGGTCTTACTGATCGCCACATTTGGGGTCGGGAAGGAATTTTCCTCCAGGGCAGATTGGCTGAGCCTCTGGAGGTTTTTCGCCTTCCTCCGCAGCATGGGGCAGGGATCTCTAGCAGGAGGGTCTCTGCCGATTGCAGTCACTAAAAACAGGATTGGGGACTTCAACAGCAGAGTCCAGGGAAGGGGTAAGGACGGTTTTATGGCCTGCAGCATGCAGGGGGTCAGACCAGATGATCATAATGGTCCCTTCTGACCTTAAAGTCTATGAGTCTATGAGTCTATGAGTGCACATAGAGCAGAATCTATGTATGTTGACAGATTAGATCTTAAATTACATTCTTAAACTGTCCAGAGGTTATTAGTCTGGAGGACATAATCAAAAAAAGCCATTCTCACAGCTTTGCTCTTCCCTTATTTTTTCCAGTTCATGCAACAGTTTGTCATCAGGCACTCCCTGAAAACACAGGCCACCCTTTATCAAACAGGATAACTAACCCCTTAGTGTGTTGTGGAAAGTCTGAGATAGTCCTTGTGGGAACTTACAGAGCAGGGCTAGTCAGCAGGGGCCTCATCTCAGAAACATTCAGGGGTTGGGGGGCAAAGTTGTGTCAGCATATACAACATTATATGTGGTTATATTGTATCCTACAGAGGCAGGGAGTAGATGACATAATGGAGCCTATAGACCTATGGAAAGTCTGGCAGGGAGCAGAGGCAACTGCCCCATAGCAAATGATGCCCCTGCTGGTAAGTATCAGAAGATGTAAATGTGTTTTTACAGCTTCACAGAAAGGTACAGATTTGGGGAGAGGGGAGAACCCAGGATCAGTGTTTTGGGCAGCTGTGCACACCGGGCTATTCTGATGTGTAAATTGAGCATTTGGATAATTGTCCAAGCCATGGGTGCCTCCTTCCATGGGGGAAGAGAATGATAAACCAGTGAGGCCTGTTTTGTTTTGTTTTTCCCCCTTGGACAGGATAATGTGCAAAGGGTTGAGACCTATTCCCTGGCTAGTGCACAAGGAGACAGGACCCAAATGCACATTGCACAGGAGTCACAAGTGCTTCTGTAAGAATAACCCAAGATGGGAACCTTCAAGCTGCAGCAGAATAAGCAGCTGGTTCCTACATGTCCTGTTCTTCTCCAAACCAGTTCTGTGGAGAGACTCACTGTGCTGGTCCCATTGTTCCAGGATAAGACCCCCAAAATCTAGACCCCCTCCAAAATGCCATAGAGATTGGCTGTTGCAGACCCGGTCCTCAGGGGATCTTTTGCCTTCTGTAATTTATTCTGTAACGCAGGTGTCATAAACAGACAGTTAAGGGTTAACTCCTCTTTTACCTCTAAAGGGTTAAGAAGCTCACATAACCTAGCTGACACCTGACCAGAAGGACCAATAAGAAAATAAGATATTTTAAAAGAGGGAGGAGGGAAATCAGTCTTTGTCTGTTCTGTAAGTTTGTGCTGGAGTGAAAGATCCAGGAATCAGCCTAATTTGTTAGGACCTGATTTGTGTCCTAACAGGGTAGTAAGTATTAGAGAAGGATTGTATTAAATTACTTTTATTTTCTTTTGTGACTTATTTTTGCATAAGAGGGAGAATCAAATTGGGTTTCTTTTGGATAATTAAGGTTTTGCCCAGAGGGACATCCTCTGTGTTTTGAATCTGTTGTCTGTGAGATTATCTTGCATGCTAATCTCACAGAGGTATCCCTTTCACCCTTTCTCTTTAATTAAAAAAGTCTTCTTTTAAAATCCTGATTAATTTTTCCTTGTTTTAAGATCCAAGGGGTTTGGATCTGGATGCACCAGAAATTGATGGGAGGTGAATCAGTCTCAATCCTGCCAGGAAAGGGGGATAAAGACTGGGGAAATATTTGGGGGAAGAGGAACTCCAAATGGTCCTTTCCCTGTTTATTGTTTAAATCATTTGGTGGTGGCAGCAACTAGACCTAAACTGGTAAATAAGCTTAAAGGAGTATTTCATGCAGGTCCCCACATCTGTACCCTAAAGTTCAGAGTGGGGTGACACCTTAACAGCAGATAAGCACAATACCCTCTTGAATTTCCTCTATGGTGTAAGGAAGAAGGAAGGGGTAGGAGCTGGGATAGTAGATCTCACAAGCCCAGTGTAGGGAGCTGCACTGATCCCAAATGCTCTGACAGCTCAGGAATGTGGTGTTATCTCAACTGCCCCAAACTCAGCTTATCTTTTATCAATTGGATGGGCCCGGAACTATGCAAATTCCCAGCTCACCAAGCTAAACATCTTTGGGTTACATAGGACATAGGATTTTAGGGTTTAACTTGAAAACAATACATTATGTCTATGTCACATCTGTAAGAAGTTCTGTCTTCTCGCTCCTGGCTGGGCAAAGCTGTCCAACTGTCCATAACCCATTCTGGTCTCTGATCTGTGTGTGAGCTCTCTCTCTTCCCTCACACTACATCCTCATTTCTCCATCCCTCTTTCCTTCCTCTCATTCTCTTCTCCCCACCCACAGTCTTGCTACAGGATACAGACCTTTCTGTAAGTACATCAAGTTTCCCCTCCCCCACTTCACACACAATTTTGTCTGCCAACTCCAATCTAAAATTAACCTTAGGACAGTACATCACCTGCTTCTCATAACCAGCAACTTGCCTGGTCGGTGATTTGCAGACCTCATATGTCTTTTTGTGGCTGTTGTCAATCAAGGGTTGGTGAGTGATGGTGGGGAGTGAGCTGTCACTACCACTTTCTGCAATGACCAACCGTCTCTGCCATACATTACAGCCAAAATGCAGGGGGGAGGGGTAGGAAGGGGCACTGAACCAGGCTCACATGCCACCCCTATTAGTTAACCTAGTACCTCCCTCTTCAGGTGCAGGATTGCTCTCTACAATGTGTGTTGTCTAGTGAAGAATGAAGATGTCCCAAGTGATCAAGATTCCATCAGTTTCATGTGGAGACTATTTAATGGGATATTAGATCTCACAGCAGATCTGTCAGAGCAACACAGAAGTGAAGCAGACACTCTTCAGTGGTGTGTCTTCCCTTTCCCTCTCACCAACAGTGAGTTACTTATCCCCCACCCTCCTACAACATATGAGGGAGAGAAGGGGCAGCTACCACAAGGGAGAGGAACCACCATCACTATAAGATTTTCTGCAGGAACGTGGGATGGGGAGAGAAACCACCAGTCACCGATTGCCACTGAAGGGTCCTGGAACGGCTACATCTCCTGTCACCTATTGCAGTGAGGAACCAGTGAGCTGTAGGTCTCACTCCTCAGGAAGGGATAGGAAGCTACAGTCACACTGAGCAGGGGAAGTGTAGTCCAGTGGGGACTCATAGAGCAAGGGGGAGGAAAGGAAAGTGGATATGGTGGTGGTTGCTCTGAGAAGGGAAATCATTGACACAGGGGGTATTTGAGTGCTGCTGGGAACTTCTCTTCTCTGGAGGGTGTGTAATGGGGAGTGGCACCTGCTCATCACCAAGAGAGAAGGAAGAGGCTAAACAACACTGATGGTGGGAATAAAAGAAGAAAACTACTAACCCTGAGATGAATTGTATCCATCTACATGCTGCCAGGCAGAGCTTCGAAGCTTTGTTTGTGGTGGGGATAGATGGCAGCAGAAGCACCTCAGCCTTCCAGGCAACAAATCTGATGTTCTTGGGAGAGAATGGGGGGTGTGGACATTAGAGGTTAGTGGCATTAATCCCAGTGGTGAACAACTCCTGCAAAAGGAGGTTGATTTTGCTGTTCATTCTGCTGGTGCTTCTGGGGCAGATTTTCAAGAGAACTCAGCTTCCAGGGTGGAGTTTTTTGAAAATTTGGGCAAAAGTGTTATAGTGGGGGCTGCTAAGTATTGAGCTCTGAATATCTGACCTCAAGTCCCTAGAGTTTCCCAGGTTCTCACACATATGGAGGTGGGCCTTTCTGCCTTGAGAGAAGAAGAAACACACAGAAATGCATTGAAACAGAAAAAAAAAACAGATTTCCCCAGAGAGTTTTGGGGTTTTTTAGAATGAGACCAGCATTGGCATCTGCTCTCACCTGCCCTGTTTGTAACCGTAAACACACAATCCCATCCCCAGCAGGCTGCACTTCAAAGGGTATTTTTACATTTATATTTACATTTTCAAACCTGGTAGGCTGGGTACATATTGTGAGTCCTTCCTAGAGTGCTGGAGAGACATTAAATTTTCAGATACTCCTTGTAACTGCAGAGCAGAGACCAGCTACGCACCCTGTCGAGCACTTTACAACAAGGACACCCGTAAATGCATAAAGAAGGCCAAATGTTACTTACACCAGAGTCTCTAATTTGCAGTTTGGGTGTGTCAGCCCCTCACACAGCAGCCGCACTCCAGCATCTCCCAGAGATTGATTACAATTCAGGTCCAGCTCTGTCAGGCTCTGGCTGGTTTTGAGAAAAGCGGCGAGATCCCCACAGCCAGTAGCTGTGATACTGCACCCATACCTAGAGGACAGCCACAACCTGCAGGAGAGAGAAAGGCAGACAAAGGGGATCATGGTGTTAATCAGGCTCTTCACAGCTGTTCTGACAGGTGGCCCCACCCACCAGCCCCTCTGACTGACCAATCAGCATTAGGGTGACCAGACAGCAAGTGTGAAAAATCGGGACAGGTGGTGTGTGTGTGTGGGGGGGTAATAGAAACCTATATAAGAAAAAGACCCAAAAATCGGGACTGTCCCTATAAAATCGGGACATCTGGTCACCCTAATCAGCATCCAGAATGAGTCAGAAATCCTGCTACAGATTCTGTCCCAAGCCCTACCCCTTGTCCAGTGAGAAACAAGTAGTGTGTGGGACTTCCTGTCTAAACTCCACCCCTTGCCCTTTGCCCTTCACCAATCAACAGGGAGAATGGCCTAGATACCTCGAACCTCTGCCACTGACCAATGAGGAATAAGGTTTGGGGGTAAAACTTCCTTCCTAAGCACCGCCCCCTCACCCTTTCCATTGACCAACCAGAATTCAGAAAGGGTAAAAAGTTGCCCTTTAAGTCCTGCCCACTCCACACTGATCAGCCCCAGGATGGTGTGACCCAATCAGAGCAGCCCCATCGCTACAGGGAGGCTGTAGGGGGATCCCCCTCCCCAGGCAGCTGGGCCAGGCTCAGAGCAGGAGGAGCTGGGAGATCCTGCCCCTCTGCGACCCTGGCACTAGCTCTGCTGCTGTCTTGCAGGACACAGCCATCTCCTGTCTCTGCCCCCAGCTCTGAGCCTCAGGCCTGGTGAGGGGAGGCAGCTGCGAGGCCCAGCACTGGCAGCATCACACCCACCTTCCACTGAGACCAGGGATCAAAGTGGGAAGAAGATCCCCCTGGCAGGGGCTTCCCCAGGGTTTGGGGAGGGAAGAGCCCCTGAAAGGATGGTGACTGTGTGACCCTGTTGGCAGGGCCTGTTCCAGAGTCTCTGATGGGGTTATTAAAGGAGAAGTTCTGTTGTTTTCTGTAACCCTCCCTGCAGAACCTGGGCTCCTAATGGAGCTGCCAGCCAGTTGAGTGGGTAACCGTGGCAGCAGACTGGTTATAATCATGTGCATGTGAAGGACTACCCACAAGCATAGCTGTCTTTGCCATCTGTCAAGGCTTCACAGGGAGCCCCCTGCACACCCAAGTATGAGCCCTCCCCACCCTCAAAAGCTGCTAAATCTTGTCCACATGTCGAGACACCCCTCACTGGGTGTGTCTGTCACTTGCATGGTCTCCTTCATCACCTCATTTGCCTTAAAATATTCAGAGGTGTAGCCGTGTTAGTCAGCAAAAACAAGGAATCCTGTGGCAACTTAAAGACTAACAAATGTACTTGGGCATAAGCTTTCATGGGCTTATGCATCTTCATGCATCTCACGAAGTGGGTTCCAGCCCACAAAAGCTCATGCCCAAACACATTTCTTAGTCTTTAAGGTGCCACAGGATTCCTTGTTTTTTCTTAAAAATATTGCTACTTTGCCAAACAGAGAGGGGAACTCCAACATTTGGGAGAGAAAAAAAGCCCCTGAATTTGTACAAGGGAGAGAAGCCCACACTCCTTGGGGAGCCCACGGAGTCTGTAAGGGTTTCTAGAGCCCCCAAGATATTTTGGAAGTAGGAAGAGAGGAGCCTGCAGTGGGTGTGATAGGAGAGATTTTAAGATTGGGTTGAATAGGGGGAGAAAATGGGTAACCATGGCAGCAGTCTGGTTATGACCATGTGTACTTCAAGGACCACCCACAAGTATGACTGTCTTTGTCCCCCAAAGCCTCACAGTGGGTCCCCTCAGCCCTCCTCATGCTACATGAGCCCCCTCAGCCCTAATAGCTGCTAAATCGTGCACATATATCGAGACACCCCTTCCAGCAGAACTGTCACCTGCACAGCCTTCTTCATCACCTCATTTACCTTAAAATATTGTTACTCTGCCCAATGAGGAGGTGTGACCGGACCCCCAGGGTGCAACCCATGAGTGTGGGACCGCTGTGTCCCCTTTACTGACTATTTTGGGTTGTTTCTCACAATGCCTTACTGGTAGCAAGTAGCAAACCCCTCCAGGTTCCGTTATCACTCAGGACAACCGCATGTGGAGCCCCCCCCAGCCAGCTAGATTGCATGAATTCTCCCAGAGCCACTCATGAATCACACAGAGAAAGGCACCAGCCAAATCCCCCCAGCTCCCAGACTCGTACATAGGAATATACTAGGGATGTAAATACTGTTTAAAAAGTTAAGCATTTAAACGATAAAAATTATATCATTTAAATGGTTAACTGGTTAAATGGAGAGGGGCTGGGATCACTCTGACCAGCCAGGCATTGCAGAGGCTGGGGCCAGGGTTCGGCTGGCATAGCATGGCTGGGGTATGTCCGGGGTCTAATGCGGCTGGCACTGGGGCCGGGGGCCAGCCAGGGACCAACGTGGCTGGGGCCAGGGTGCGGCCAGTGCGTCTGGGGCTGGGGTCAGGGCTGGGGTCCGGTCGGGGTTAGGGCATTAATGGTTAATGTGGGTTAACTGGTAAGCCTAATGCTTACCGGTTAATCTTTTACATCCCTAGTATATACCGTCTTGCACTGCTCAAGACCCTTTCTTGAGAAATGCAAGTTTATTAACTGATTCACCACTTCATCAATGGAATGTGGACATCCACCAGCCTTTGTAACCTGAGCAGATTTACCCAGCACTTCAGTCAAGCTCACTGGTAAGGATAAACATTAAACTAAGTTTATTGATTATAAAAGATAGATTTTAAGTGATTATAAGTGATAGGCCAAAAGTCAGAGTTAGTAGAACAATCTAAATCTTTAACCTTAAAACACTAGGCAGTATTTAGAGAAAGCAGTTTTCTCACCCCACTGGATGTTAGAGTTCATAATACATGGGTTACACCCTTGAAACGTGGGCCAGTCTCCTCTGTTAGAGTCTTCAGTCTTCTGAGCATCGTTGTTGCTTGCATCGTAGGTGGGGGGAGGAGAAAAGGTGAAGCATGGGGCCACTGTGTTCTGTTTTATACCCTTAGTCCATATGCTTGGAAAACATAAGTCCAGGCATCTCTGGTGGGCACTGCTGAGTCACCAGGCAAAGTTGAGCAATTCCCCTGATGTGGCTTTGTGCAAGTGAGTCATTGAATTGTAACTCCCTTGCTGGATAATGTCTGTTAATTGTTATTGTCTTTGGGGACCTAGTATTTGGGCGTTTCCCAAACCCACAGCATATTTTAGTGACCATACAACACAATTTTTATAACTTCATATGCATTAATGATATAAAAATTTAGATAGAACAGTGGGTTTCAGCAGATCATAACCTTTCCCAAGATACCTTTCATGGCCTGCTTTATATGTAATATCACAATTATATACACATAATGAATATAGGGGTTACAGGGCGCTACCCCAGGGTGCAGAGTGTCACAGGAGGGGAACCTCAACATTTGGGAGAGGAAAAAGCCCCTGAATTTGTACAAGGGAGAGAAGCCCCCATGCCTCTGGGAGCCCCTGGAGTCTGTAAGGGTTTGTAGAACCCCCAAGGTATTCTGGAGGTATGAAAAGAGGAGCCTGCAATGGGAGGACAGATTCTAAGATTGGGTTGAACAGAGGAAGAAAAAACCCCAAAGGTGTATGTGGGAATCTGAGGGGATAAACCCTCATTTGGGAAGCGGTGAAGAGAAGAAGGCATTCAAGTTGAAGCAGAAGAGAAGAACACCGCGAGATTTAAAGGCTAAAAGAGAGATAGAGACAGAAGACACCTGAGAAAGTGAGAAGAAAGAAACCCCAAAGTGTAGGGAGGACATGTGAGGGGAATGGGCCTCACTTGGTATTAAAAGGAGACCACCTTTGCCTTAAAAATATTGTTACTCTGCCCAATGGGGAGGTGTGAAGGGATCCACAGGGTGCAACCTGTGAAGGGTAGTGAAGGGAGTCCTGAAGGGAGTAAGGAAAGACACCCCCCCACACTCCCACACCCTGATATCTTTGATGGAAGAGATAAGGCTAAGGCGGGGTAAGGAAATACCCACCACGGTGCAGAGGAAGGCAGACCTCCAAAGAAGAGCACTGAAAGGGGGAAAACTGTAAAGGAAATAGGGGAATCCCCTAGAAAGTAATATGGGGAACAGAGGAGAATTAATAAGGATACAGGGAGCAAGACAGAAAGAATTAATGAAGCATGGAGGGAGTCTCTAGGGAGCAGCAGATGGAAAACAGAGAAGATGGAGTGAGGGGAGAATGGCAGGAAAAAGAAAATGGCTAAATTTGATATCTGAAATTTAATATCTGAGCAAAGAGCGAAACAACAGAACAAATAAAAGATTTTTAAAAAGGGAGACAGAGTGGCACTTTGATTTTTTAAAATATTTTATAGTAAGTTTGATGCCAAAATATTGCACTAAGATACACGCTCCCTATATGTTGCCAAGTGTTCAAAAATCACGAGTCAGGCTGCAAAGTGTCTTAAATGGAGCATAATCATGTGACTGTCTTAAAAACCAACTCAAGTTGATGCTGGGTTTTAGAATATAGTTGTGTATGTATCTGTTGGCAATTAATTGTATTTATTTAGGGTCTTGTGGTTTTGATGCACTTCTATATTAACAATATGTAATTTGAGACACTAGAAAGTTTTCCTAGTGCAGAACTCCAGATGAACACCATGAATGCTCTTATTATTCTAATTGCATAGACTTTCAAATATACTGCGAATGGCTTCTGACATTTCAAAAATGTTTGGGAGATGGCCACCCTTCACCTCCAGGCAACCCCACCTGCATTTTGTTTTGCTGCTTCATAACTTTCAGATGTTTGTTTGGTCTGGTCTGGTCAGTAGACACAGCTTTTTGAATTTTTCTGACACACTTCAACAAATCGTGGTCAAAAAATTCAGCAGTAGTACTGGTTCTAATTTTTAAATGCTGATTGTTAAGTTTGTTATTGTTTAAAAACCATAACCATATAAAAGAGAGGCTGTGTCCAATCCAAAAGGCACATTTCTGAGGCCAAAAACCACAAGAGAATGGGCACAGCTGTCTGCAGGAGAAAGGAGGATCTTGTAGTTAAAGCCCTGGCTCTACCACAGACTCCCCCATGTGACTTTGGGCAAGTCACTCTACCCTTATGGGTCTCAATTTTCAATCTAAAAATGGGAATAATTATATTTCCTTCCCCCATCCTTCGTCTTTCTGGTCTCTTATAGCAGGGTGATGCTATAGTTAAGGTTTAGACCAGGTTTCTGTTTAAAATTCAATTCTTCTAACTGTTCTAAAATCCACAGGGTTACTCAGATTGCCTTGAAAGTTGGTGAGTCTCATGAGTGCCTGGGATTCTGTATGTGTTCCAAACTTTTAGATGTTTGACCATCCCAAGGGAAATAACAGCTTTTCTTAAAGATGGCAGATTTCAGCAGCCTTTTTGTGCTCACAGGGTATGTCTACACTGCAGGTTGGCCTGTGCCTGCTGGTTTGGGCTCCGGGCTCTGATTTGGCCTTTAATTGCAGTGTAGACTTCTGGGCTCTGGCTGCCAACCTGATCTCTGGGATCCTCCGACCTTGAAAGTCCTAGAGCCCGGACTCCAGTCAGAGCCCGGAAATCTACAGTGCAATTAAACAGCCCTCTCAAGATCAAGTCAACTGACACAAGTCAGCAGCGAGTTTCTAATTGCAGTGTGGACACACCCACAGAAAGCGATCAAACCAGGGCTCAGATCATTGCACCAGGGTGTCCAGGAGTTTGCATTACTCTTAGACTGTGGCTTCAGGGATATGGTGACTCCAGCACTGCAATGATCAGAATCCAGAGAGAGAGAGAGAGAGAGAGAGAGATCTTACCCGGCATAGGTTACCAAGAGCCAGCTGAGATTCCAAGGAATTCTAATGAACCTGGATGGAGTCAGAAGAGGAGCCTGCCCTACTGAGGCATCAATTAAAAGGTGACTTTTGTTTTAGTCAGTCACCACCATAGCACTGCAACACTCCATCTCAGGACATGCGACCTCAGCAGCACCATCCACCTTGGGAAGGTGCCAGGTGGGAGGTTGGCTTAGAGGAGTTTGTGAGCATTAGGATGCAGGAAATTGGGTTAATAATGTTTCTTAAGTATTTGATCATCTTAATCCCTTCCTGCCCCTGATCCTATTTTCCTGTGACCAATACAGTTCACCTTTCTGTTATAGTGTTATTTTTGGTCTGTCATTAATTTGCTGAGGTTTATTTTATTTACTCTATTCTCCCCTGTACACTGGGCTTTACGCTTCTTTCCAGTTTGAAGTATTATCATGGCTCTATCAAAGGATAGCCAGCCTGTGCATTGGGCACAGTGCAGAGTCTCTTTGAGTGGAGACACCAGGAGTCAAAAAAGATAAAGAACCCAGAACCTGACCTGTGCGAGGAGTGGAAAGAAAATACCCAAAATAAGCGCCTGGGAGAGAAAAGGGAAGAGGGGCTACATATTATTATAACAAAAACAAGTTTTAAAACCCAGAGACATGTTTAAAAGAAAACCTGAAAGAAAGTTAAAAGAAAAATAATGTAGCTAAAAGTTGTTTTGTTAAGTTAGTCAGGGATCAAAGTGGAGTCTTCGGTGACCATTTAAAGTAAAAGTCACTTTAGTCACAGCTTGAAGTAAAAGAAGAAAAAGCCTTTCATGCTGATTTCTATGTTTTTTGAAAGTGAACACTGCACTCACAGGAAGTGAGTCCTCATTTAAGAGTCAGATCCAAAGTGTTTTGAAAGTAAAGAACTCAATGATCAAACTCATTCAACAGCAGAGCTGAACAAAAGTCAGATTTTCCATCGAGCAAGGAAATTCCAATTATTTTAACATTTTTTTTCATCCCAAAGCGTGACAAAAAGATGAGGTGTCAATTTTTTCCCCCAGAATCTCAGAGACCTGGGATGAGTCTTCTATCTTGAAAGCAGAGAAAAAAGAGCAGAAATGTACTGAAAACGGAAGAGCCACAGCTTTCCCCAAAGGGTTTGGTTTTTTTATAACGAGTCCAACCTGGCACCTGCTCTCACCTGCCCTGTTTATAACTGTAAACACATATCCCCATCCCCAGCAGGCTGCACTTCAAAGGGTGTTTCTTCAAACTGGTGCTAGCTCTCAGCTGGGAGAACGTTCAGCCCCAGCCCTGGGAACATCAAAGTGAGAAGCCACCATGGCTGGGGCTGAAGCATAAATCCAAATTGAGTATTTCTGCTCAGATGGGGAGGTTGAGAATCCTCAGAGTCTTGGGGTCTCTTTTGTTTTTATTAGTTATATATATGAACATTCAAGGTGTCAAAAATTATTAGAATGATCTATAAAATAGGCTGTTAGCTGAAGAGTAACAGTGACCCCTTTTTAATAAATACATTTTATTAAAAGTTGTATATATTTACATATATATTCCCCAAACACCAGGGGCTGAGGATCTAATTTTTTGGTGTGGGCTCAGCTTTACTTAGTCTTCATTTTCCAAACAGGGCAGGCTGGGTGCATGTTTTGTGAGCCACTGACACACGTGCTGGAGACACTGAACTCTCATCTTCTCCATGTAGCTGCAGGGAGCAGACACCAGCTACGCACCCTGTCAAGCTCTTTACATAGAGGACATCTGTAAATACACAGAGGAAGCCAAACATTACTTACTTCAGACTCTGTAATGTGCGGTTTTGTTTCAGTCCCTCACATAGCAGCTTCACACCGGCATCTCCCAGTTTACGTTGACCCAGTTCCAGCTCTGTCAGGTTCTGGGTGGTTCTGAGAAAAGCAGCAAGATCCCCACAGCAAGCGTCTGTGAGATCACCAAAAGTCAAGCTGCAGGAGAGAGAAACACAGAGAAGGGGGATCACAGAGTGAAGAGGGCTCATTAAAGCTGTTCTGACAGGCAGCCCTGCCCAATCAGCATTGAGAATGGGCCAGAAATTCTGCCCTGGGCCCTGTCTCAATTTCTACCCCTTAGCCAATGAGTAACCAGTGTTGGGTGGATCTTCCTGTTTAAGCCCCACTGCTTCCCCTTGAGAGATAACCAATCAGCATTGAGAATGGCCCAGATATGTCAATCCCCAAAACTCTGCCATTGACCAATGAGGAATAAGATTTGCTTTAAGGCTTCTTCCCCATGCAGCCGTCCAGTCCTTTCTACTGAACAACCAGAATTCAGGATGGGAACTAGATCCCTTAAGTCCTGCCCACTCAGCTCTCAACCAACCACAGCCCCAGGATGGTATGGCCCAATCAGAGCAGGCCCATCGCTACAGGGAGGCTGTAGGAGGAGCTCCCTCCCCAGGCAGAGAGACAGGATAGAAAAGATGGATGAAAGATGGGTTTTGTTGATGTTTTTGGAACACTGTATTGCCGGTTATTTATGTGTGGATGCTTTTTTGCTGGCAAGTCGACCACTACACCTGCTGCTTGGACCCTGGTTTACGATCTGGTCAGGGATGTTAACTGAGTGAATCTTTTCTTCTTAGACAAGGCAGGCTTGGATGAATACAGCATAGCTGACTTCAGGATTTCATGAAAAGCCAAAAAAGTAAGAGAGAGAAGAGAAGGAAAGGAAAGGGGGACAGAAAATAATACAACAAGGGAAGGGAAAACAATGCAGCATCTTATGTGCTTCTTCAGTGCTGGCAGTTTGATACCCCACAGCTGGACTGAGGATTGGATGTCATGATAATGCGATGACCTTCAGCACTCACAGGTGAAAACAAAGTTCCTCGAAGAAGTTTAAGGCCAGCCATCCTTCCTCTCAGGAAGAAAGTCCTTTAGCTGAGCCGAGGTGAGTTGCAGTGCTGGCAGTTTGGAAGATGAGCTGTGATGCAAGGTGGGATGGAAGATGAGAGGGGGAGCTTATCTGAAGTGATCTGAATATTTTTTCCCAAAGTCTCTTTTTAAGGAACTCAAAAGTGGGAAAAGCGGGCATCATAGTTCATCTCTCTTATCATTTTGTCCAACAATTAGGGCTAATATCCGTCACACCAATTTCTGGCCCCACATCATCTGTTTTTCACAAGTATAATTTCAACAGTCCTTGGATTATATCAACATGGCCTTTTTGGTTTAAATTAATCTGTTTTCTCTATCTGGTTTTCTTGCAACTCTGGAAAGATTCAACATCGTAAACAGCTTGGCCTATTTTTCGTGGTTGTTGTAACATCTTATGAACTCTCACATACTGTTTACATTTGAACTCAAGTAGTATATCCCTCAATAGTATTCCATCACCATGCATTTTTTGACAGGTTTCCATGCCCCATTTAGGGCTTATATCCCGCCTTCCCACCCCATTTCCGTTGGCACCGAAGTTTGGCACCGTCGGCCATTTTGAAAAAATGTTATGTTTGACTAGGGGAAGTGTTGTGTGTGTTTGTGCTTGGGTACATAGAGAAAAAGGTTTAAAGAATAGAGTGAGAGAGTTTAAAGATGAAAAAAAGAAAGTTTGAGTAAGGTTTAGAGAAAAAAGGAAAGAAAGATTATTTGGGGAGGTTGAGTAAGGAAAGAGGATGGTAAAGACCTAGTTTGGTAGGTTATTCAAGAATAGAAAGAGAGGAAAAAATAAAGCAGTAAGAGAGTCTGTGTTACTGAACACATGCAGAGCGAAACATCCTACCCCCGCGACTGTTGGTAGTGAAATGATAGCTGTTCTGGGCGGTGAGCCTGGGAGCTAGCCCCTCCTTAGATATAGTTTTGCATGTTTTGTTTTATTTTACTTGGTAATTCACTTCGTTCTGTCTGTTACTACTTGGAACCACTTAAATCCACTTTCTGTACTTAAATCGACTTTCTGTACTTAATAAAATCACTTTTTACTTATTAATTAACCTGGAGTACGTGTTAGTACCGGGGGGGGTGGGAGGGGCAAACAGCTGTGCATATCTCTCAGTGTTATAGAAGGCAAACAATCTATGAGTTTACCCTGTATATGCTTTATACAGGGTAAAACGGATTTATTTAGGGTTTGGACCCCATTGGGAGTTGAGCATCTGAGTGTTAAAGACAGGAACACTTCTTAAGCTGCTTCCAGGAAAGCCTACAACTGTTAGGGGACGTGGTTCAGACCTAGGTCTGGGTTTGGTGCAGGCTAGTGGGTCTCGCTCAAAGCAGGCAGGGCTCTAGAGTCCCAAGCTGGAAAGGGTAGGAAAGCAGCGGCAGAAGTAGTCTTGGCACATCAGTTGGCAGTTCCCAAGGCGGTTTCTGTGATCCAACCCGTCACAAGGACACTCAGCAAATGTTGCAGGGCCTGTGGATTGTTGTACCTACCCTACATTTCCTAGTGCTGCTTTCTGGAGCAGGTGCATAGAGTCTACAAATTATAGCATATGTGTGCACTTAGTCACTATTTTTGGTTTGCTGCATTGCCTGATTTAAATGGTTGTATCCTGCATTGTTAGCAGCAACACCCTGACATTTGTAGATGCTATGACAGAGGGTCAGCAGCTCCTACTGCCACTTCTCCTACTCCCATACAGTTTCTGGGCCTGGCGGCCCACAATGGATCATAAAGGACACCAGTAGCTTTAGGTGCCTGTGCTCATGCAGGTGAGAAGTTGGATTTTTTTTCTTTTAATTCATTTCTTCAATCATGTTTGTGAGTCTCTTAGACAAAGTTTGTTTAAATTTTGTTATTTTTTCAGTAGTTTTTCTGTTTCATGATTTGTTTAGTAGCTGAGCTCAGTTTCTCTCTATCCTGTGTTTTCCTTTAGGAGATGACAGTGCTCTGGGCCCACAGGAAGAATATCCTTTGGAGTCCTTCACGCACCCCATGCTCACCGAATTTCTCTCCCACCTGCTATACTGGAATCCCTTGGGATGGAAGGATAGGAGCAATCAGAGGGTGATGGAGAACCATGGAAAAGCAAGAGGATTTAGTTGAAGTGTGGGAGTGCAGAGGGTAGGGTTCATGCGGATGTTAATTTGTTAAGTATTACCATGCTCTGTGTTCTCTTTAGCTGATCTCAGCAGTGCGGAAATTGCTGCTGAGCCTGTCAACAGAGAGCCATTGTGCATTGGGGGGTGTCTGTGTCCATGCCCATGCACCATGGCCATGCTCACTAACCTGTGGTTTAATGGTATTATGTTTTTCCACAAGAATTCCCAATGGACCAAACATTTTTTTTTAAAGTTGACACGTGTTTGAAGTTCTGATGTTATAATGTTGTAATTCTTGTTCATTTTGTCTTTGTTATTCTAAGGGGGAGTGTTTGTGGGCTGGTCCGAGCAGAGACCAGCCCTTCTCCCATCAGCTGCTCTGGGGCTGGCATGAAGCAGGGATACAAGTGGCAGAGCTCACTGAAAAATGGAAACAAATTTCTCTCGAATATTTTGCTTAATACTCCATCAATTTTTTTCATCAAAATTATGACATTTTCCAACTAACTCCAGTGAGCAACTTGACAGGTGATAGGATCAACTTCATCGAGTTTACGGCCAGAAGAGACCATTAGCTCATCTAGTCTGCCCTCCTGCACATCACAGGCCGTTACATTTCACCCACATACCCCTGTGTTGAGCCAAGTGATTCTGAGTTATCAAAGTGGCCACAGAAGGATGGGCAGGGGTAATGTGGAACTGCAATGGGAAAAGACTCATTGCACGACAGCAGCTTCTCTGCCAGTGCTTGTGCTGAAACAGCGCAGAGGGACATGGAGGTGGAAAATATGTGATTGCATTTCCTCTGAGCAGGTTAAACACCAAAGGTGATGGGATCCCTTGTGCACTGCTGTACAGACGTTTGTGTGTGGTTGTGTGGTGCTACAGATCTGGTGGGGAGCTGAGCTGTTGATGCCCAGGCCAAAGTCTCAGGGATTGATTTATCCATCCAGCACCTTGCCGCACAACTGTGCTTCTCAGGGACAATCCCACTGGAGAAGCCCAGGATCGTACTCTTTAGCACTGGAACAGTGGGTTCTCAACAGCTAGAACTCAACAGCTGTAGAACTTGTTCTTAGAGGGGATCAGACTGAGTCTTGGACTGGCCATCTTCAAAGCAAACTGCAAGATCACCTCTTTACTAAAGCCTTTGCCAAGAACAACATGAGGGTCAGCATGAGATGGAGTTGGTGTAATAAGAGGAAAGATAAAGAATAAGAGAAAAGAAAATGGGATGGGTGTGACACAGAGAGCCCTTGGCAAAAGGTCCCTTGTTCTTTGCAAACAGCTCTCACCTCAGATCTGACAAACATAATACACCAAACACATCTTATAGGATATTTATCCATCAAGTATAACGTGTAACATTTCGACAGAGAGCTGTGTTGTCTACCCTTGCCACATCCCAGAACAGCCAATAGAAAACAACGAAAGACAATGGTAAATGATCAAAGCTTGGAGATGAAAAAGAACCTTACAACAGGCAGGGGATTGCCATGGCTATGAATACAGCAGATGACGGTTCTCAGTATAACAGAGTGTGGAGAAAGGCACTCTGTATTCATTCACTAAGGAAACCGCTTGAGGAGTTGTGGAGGGTGTCCTGAATGTTTGGATCCTGGTTCTTATGAAACCAGCTAGTTCTGCAACACACTAAACTTTTTTGGGAAAACCTACTTTATTAGCTGGGAAAGGTAACTACTTACTGGTGTAGACCTGGGTTCATGGATTTATGATTTTGTTTTCTGTTGTAACCAGTTGTTTCCATCACTTTCTCTCATTTCTAGATAAATCTTTATTCTTTCTTAAATAAACCTACTTTTGTTTTATTACAAAAGTTCACAAGTGCTGTGTGGTGTACCAGAGCGGTGATTTAATGTAAATCTGGTAAACTGGGGTACACGGCAACCTTTGAGTGCAGAGTATCTGGTACTTCTGTGAGTAGCCAGAGTCAGGGGCTGGGTATCACAGGATAACTATTCAAAGGGACTCTGATTAGGGTGCCCACTTGTCAGCCTGTAAGGCAAAGCTGGGGTTGGTGGTGTTAGGCAACTGGTGCTCAGCTACTACTAGTCAGACTCCCTCTTGCTGTAGGCAGGGGGCAGCGAGGTGACTCTCAGTCCCTGAGAACCATCAGACTGGGGCAGAGAGAGAGAAAAGCCCTTTTGTCCCCTCCACCATCTCTCAACCTGTCAAGTGCTTTACATAGAGGACACCTGTGAATACACAGAGGCGGCCAAACGTTACTTACCTCAGTCTCTGAAGTTTGCAGTTCGGGTGTGTCAGCCCCTTGCACAGCAGTTGCACTATGGTATCGTCCAAATCTCCAAACCTCACTTCCAGCTCTGTCAAGCTCTGGTTGGTTCTGAGAACGGTGGCAAGATTCTCACAGGCAGCGTCTGTGATTTCACACGACTTCAAGCTACAGAGGAGAGAAACACAGAGAAGAGGGATCATGCTATGAATAGGGCTCATCACAGTTGTTCTGACAGGCGGCCCTGCCCACCAGTCCCTCTCCCTGACCAATCAGCACCCGGAGTGAGCCAGGACCCCCACTGCACCCTCTTTCCCAAGCCCTACCCTTTGCCCAATGAGGAACTGGTGTTGGGTGGGACTTCCTGCCTAAACCCGAGCCCTGGCACTTCATTCTTGACCAATGAGCACTGTGAATGGCCCAGACACCCCAATCCTTAAACCTCTGCCATTGACCAATAAGGATTAAGGTTTGGGGTAAGACTTCATCACTAAGCTCCGCCCCTCAGCCTTTCCACTGACCAGCCAGAATTTAAGGGGCAGCCGTCTGGTCACCCTAAGTCCCACCTACTCAACTCTCAGCCATTCAGGCTGGACTTGGCACTGATCAGCCCTGGGATGGTGCAACCCAATCAGAACAGGCCCATCGCTACAGGGAGGCTGTAGGGGGAAAACTCTCCCCAGGCAGCTGGGCCAGGCTCAGAGCAGGAGGAGCTGGGAGATCCTGCCCCTCCACGCCCCCAGCACTCGCTCTGCTGCTGCCCTGCAGGGAGCAGCCCTCTCATGTCTCTGTCTCTGCCCCCAGCCCACCAGCTCCCAACTCTGACCATCAGGCCTGGGGAGGGGAGGCAGCTGCAAGGCCCAGCACTGGCAGCATCAGACCCACCTTCCTCTGAGACCAGGGACCAAAGGGTGGGGGAGGGAGGATTTGAAGACAAAGAGGAGAAAAGCCCCACAACAAGGGGGATCCCCAAAGTTTGGGGGGGGGGAAGTCCTGAGAGGAGGGTGACCATGTGTCCCTCTTGGCAGGGCTTGTTCCAGAAACTGGTGGGGTTATTACAACAAAATGTTCTGCTCATTTCTGCATCCTCCTTGCAGAGTCTGGGCTCCTGGGGGAGCAGCCAACCAGCGGAGAGTGGAACTATGGCAGCAGCCTGGCTATGACCATGTGCATCTCAGTGACCAGTCCCCAGCATGGCTGTCACATACTGCCACTCTGTCCTCCCTCCATGGCTCACAGGGAGCCCTCTGCTCCCCAAAAGCTGCTAAATCTTGCACACATGTAGAGACAACCCACCCACCAGAACTGTCACCTTCATGGCCTTCTCCTTCACTACAGTTGCCTTGAAAATATGGTCACTCTGCCGAATGGGGATGGGAGTCCCAATGTTTGGGAGAGAAAAAGAGCCCTGAATTTGTATGAGGGAGAGAAGCCCGCACTCCCTGAGGACCCCCCAGGTTCAGTGAGGCTTGGTAGAGCCCCTGAGATATTTTGAAGGCAGTAAGGGAGGCACCCAGTGGGATGAGAGACTCTAAATTTGTGTTGAACAGGGGAAGACACAAAACCCTGGGTGTATGCAGGAAACTGGGGAGATGAGCCTTAACTTGATGTTTTTGATGAAGCAACAACAAGAGCTCCACAAGATTTAGAGGTAAGAAAGGAGGGAATACAAGTGAGAAGTTGAGGAGAAAGAGACTCCAAAGTTGGGAGAGAACACATAACGGGAAAGAAAGACTGCAACTGGGATAAAAAGGAAAGACACCCCCAGATGAGGAGTAGTGTTGGGGGTAAGCTTTGGGAAGGAGGTATCTGTGCCAACAGTAGGAGTTTGTTCTCTGCCTGGGGCTCTGACTAGATCCCATTCGTTAGCCAGAGTTTCACCTTGGGAATTTGGTGCTGGGCTGAGATATCTGGACAAGTTGTCCACCCTGTGAGCTGTGTGACCATCTCATTCCAAAAGAGGTGAATTAATATAAATATGACAAGTTTCACTTAGAGTGCACTCAGACCCCCTGTCACCGATTTCTCCTCCGATCTGCTACATGTAGGACACCTGCCCCCTTGGCTGAGGGTAAAGCTGGTGTCAGAACAGGACACTGGTGCTAGAAGAAGGAGCAACAATACACACAGACAGTCCCTGCCCTGAGCAACTTACAGTCTAAATACACCAGACAGACAAAAAGTAGGGAAATGTCATTTTTCAAATAGAGAATTGAGACCCATAAGAGACTGAATGACTTGTCCAAGGCTACACAGAGAGTCTGAGTTTTAATCCAGCAATTTAATTACACGACCATCCTTTCATAGAGCTGTGCTTAGTCCCTCGTGTTTCTCAGTTTCAGAAGTGCCCCATTTTTTTAACCAACATGACTCTTTCCCCCACTTTTTTGTCATGTTTGTGGCTCTGAAGGAAGAGCTACTCACCCATCAGGTATTGAACACTAGTGCCTGAGTTACTGATGAGGCTTCTGACCATGATACTCACTGATTTGCTAAAGCGTGTTAGAAGAATTCAAAAAGATCTAACTACTGACCAGACCAGACACAAGCAAACATTTGAAGAGCTGTTGGAAGGAAAAACAAAAATTCAAAAAGGGTTCCTTAGGCCTGGTCTACACTAGGAGTTTATGTCGAATTTAGCACTGTTACATCGGATTAACTCTGCACCCGTCCACACCACGAAGCTATTTAGTTCGACATAGAGGTCTCTTAAATTCGACTTCTGTACTCCTCCCCAATGAGGGGAGTAGCGCTAAATTCGACATGGCCATGGAAATCGACGGTAATAGCTCCGGGAGCTATCCCACAGTGCACCACTCTGTTGATGCTCTGGACAGCAGTCCGAGCTCGGATACTCTGACCAGCCACACAGGAAAAGCCCTGGGAAAATTTGAATTCCTTTTCCTGTCTGGGCAGTTTGAATCTCATTTCCTCTTTGGACATCGTGGCGAGCTCAGCAGCACTGGCAACGATGCAGAGCTCTCCAGCAGAGATGGCCATGCAATCTCAGAATAGAAAGAGGGCCCCAGCATGGACTGATCGGGAAGTCTTGGATCTGATCGCTGTGTGGGGCGATGAGTCCATGCTTTCCGAGCTGCGATCGAAAAGACGGAATGCAAAGATCTATGAGAAGATCTCTAAAGCCATGGCAGAGAGAGGATACAGCCGGGATGCAACGCAGTGCCGCGTGAAAATCAAGGAGCTGAGACAAGGCTACCAGAAGACCAAAGAGGCAAACGGACGCTCCGGATCCCAGCCCCAGACATCCCGTTTCTACGAGGCACTGCATTCCATCCTAGGTGCGGCTGCCACCACTACCCCACCACTGACCGTGGACTCTGAGGATTGGATATTGTCGACGGCTGGTTCCTCGGACATGTTAGCGGACGGGGAAGATGAGGAAGGAGATGAGGAGGACGAGGCAGTCGACAGCGCTTACAACGCTGATTTCCCCGACAGCCAGGATCTCTTCATCACCCTTACAGAGATCCCCTACCAACCGTCCCCAGGCGTTAACCCGGACACAGAATCAGGGGAAGGATCAGTCAGTAAGTGTTTTAAACATGTAAACATTTATTTTTAACAGAATAGGTATATTAACATTATTAACAATGGGTTTTGCATGATTACTTTGCCCTAGGCGCTTAACGTTTCAGTCCTTGGCAGTGCAACTACTGAAAAAAAATCTAACAATGTCCGGTTTAGCATGATTGTTTTGCCCTAGGCGCTCTACTGTGTAGTCCCTGCCAGTGCAGCTACAGTAAAATCCGGTCTATATGTCTGGGGATAGAGCAGAAATCCTCCTGGGACATCTCCACGAAGCTCTCCTGGAGGTAATTGGAAAGCCTTTGCATCAGGTTCCTGGGGAGAGCGGCCTTATTGGGTCCTCCGTGGTAGGAAACGTTTCCGCGCCAGGAGACAATCAAGTACTCGGGTATCATTGCCTTGCAGAGCATGGCGGCATACGGCCCTGGTCTTTGCAGGCTTTCCCGAAGCATCCGTTCTTTCTCCGTCTCTGAAATCCTCATCAGAGTGATGTCGCTCATGGTGACCTGCTTTGAATTAGGTAGGGGAATGTTAGTATTGGGACTGCTTGCCTGTTCCTTTACAGAACTGTAACCGGCGGTTTAGAGCCACGCGGTGGAGGCGGGAGAGGAGCAGCATACAGGGATCTTTCCCTGGGACAGCCGCGAGGGGGTGGGACAGGGGCAGAGTTCATGCTTGCCGGATTGCTGGCAGCAGGGACTGGCATTGCTTTGAACGTGAAAGGAGGCCAGTGCTATTATTAAAGTTTTAAGCAGCCACAAGTCTACGGCTTACCATGTCAGCCTGTTACCCAAATTCCGCTGTCCTGTCCCGCTTGTCTGATCTGCACTGCAAGACCCCAGGCACTGAATGCGAAGGCCGAAAATTTGACCTTGTCCTGAGTGCGCATGTGATAGGTGCTGTGCATGGTCTTGTTCACAGAGAAAGACTATTTTCTTTGTTCACCCAAAAATTTATCTTTCTGAGGAATTCACTCCCTTTTCCCCATCCCACAGCTGCGACTGTCTCCCGAACTACCCTGGCATCACACTCCCAGAGGCTAGCGCAGATTAGGCGTAGGAAGAAGAGGACATGGGAGGACATGTTCTCGGAACTTATGGGCTGCTCCCGAGCCCAGGCAGCCCAGCAGACCCAGTGGAGGGAGAACTTGTCCCATATGCACCGATCACACATGGAACGGGAGGAGAGGTGGCGGCAGGAAGACCAGCAGGCGACTCAAACGCTGCTTGGACTAATGAGGGAGCAAACGGACACGCTCCGGCGCCTTGTGGATGTTCTGCAGGACCGGAGGCAGGAGGACAGAGCCCCGCTGCAGTCTATCTCTAACCGCCCTCCCACGACACAAAGTCCCATACCCCCCTCACCCAAAGTCCCAAGAAGGAGGGGCGGCAGAGTCCGTAAAAACTCTCACTCCACCCCTGCAGACTGCTCAAGTACCAGAAGGCTCTCATTCCCCAAAATTTGATAAGTCCTTTCCTTCCCGCCTCACCCAAGCCCCCGTCCCAGTTTCATCCCCCAGTTTCATGTGTAGTTGTTAATAAAAAAATACGTTTCTGTTAATTACTGTTTCCATCATGTTCTTTTACAGGAGAGTCTGTTTGAAGGGGGGGAAGGGGTTGGTAATTGGAGAGGACAGTCATCTTTACCAGGGTACGGACGCGGGGGCAGGTTCAGCAGCAGGGCACACACACATTGCATTCACTAGTTACCCTGGTCAGTCTGGGAGGTGGTTTTCATGTTCTGTGTGTGTGTGTGTGGGGGGGGGGGCTATGTGACTTTGTGGCGGGGAGGGCGGTTAGAGATCTTATGCAGCGGTCCTTATCCTGGATCACAGAGCCACGCAGCAGGGGATCTGTAACCGTCCTCCCCCTGCCACAAAGTCACATAGCCCCCACACACAGAGTCCCGAACAGGAGGGGTGTCAGGCTCCGTTGAAACAACCAGTCCACCAGTGCGGAGCCTGTCATTCCTGGAGTTTAGAAGCGTCCTTTGCATCACTACACTACACCCGCTCCCCACCACAGTCTGCGTCCCAGGTTCAACACTTTCCCGCAAAAACAGTAATAAAGAAAACGGTGTTCATTAACAAATTTCAAGTGATTTTATTTTTAAATGTGTGTTGGAAGGGGGGAACGGGGTGAACGGGGTATGTAACTGGAGAGGATAGTGAACATTTACTGGGTAAAGAAACGGGGGCAGGTTCAGCTTCTCTGTAAACAAACTTAATAGTCACAGGTTACCCTGCTCACTCAGGCTTGGTCTACACTAAACCCCCAAATCGAACTATGGTACGCAACTTCAGCTACGTGAATAACGTAGCTGAAGTCGACGTACCTTAGTTCGAACTTACCGCGGTCCACACCCGGCAGGCAGGGCTCCCCCGTCGACTCCGCGTACTCCTCGCGGCGAGCAGGATTACCGGAGTCGACGGGGAGCACTTCTGAGTTCGATTTATCGCGTCCAGACTAGACGCGATAAATCGAACCCAGAAGTTCGATTGCCTGCCGCCGAACCAGCGCGTAAGTATAGACAAGCCCTCAGGAACCTAGCTTTCAAAGCCTCCCGGATGCACAGCGCATCCCGCTGGGCTCTTCTAATCGCCTGGCTGTCTGGCTGGGCGTAATCAGCAGCCAGGCTATTTGCCTCAACCTCCCACCCCGCCATAAAGGTCTCCCCCTTGCTCTCACACAGATTGTGGAGCACACAGCAAGCTGCAATAACAATGGGGATATTGGTTTCACTGAGATCAGAGCGAGTCAGTAAGGTTCTCCATCTCCCCTTGAGACGTCCAAAAGCACACTCCACCTCCATTCTTCACTTGCTCAACCGGTAGTTGAAGAGTTCTTTTTCAGTGTCCAGGGCGCCTGTATAGGGCTTCATGAGTCAGGGCATTAGTGGGTAGGCTGGGTACCCGAGGATGACTATAGGCATCTCCACATCCCCAACAGTTATTTTGTGGTCCGGGAAGTAAATACCTTCCTGCAGCCGTCTAAACAGACCAGAGTTCCTGAAAACACGAGCGTCATGAACCTTGCCCGGCCATCCGACGTTGATGTTGGTAAAACGTCCCCTATGGTCCACCAGTGCTTGCAGCAACATTGAAAAGTAGCCCTTTCGGTTAATGTACTGGCTGGCCTGGTGGTCCGGTCCCAGGATAGGGATGTGAGTTCCATCTATAGCCCCACTGCAGTTTGGGAATCCCATCGCTGCGAAGCCATCTATGATCGCCTCCACGTTTCCCAGGGTCACTACCTTTGACAGCAGTACATCAACGATTGCCTTGGCTACTTGCATCACAACAACCCCCACGGTAGATTTGCCCACGCCAAAGTGGTTCGCAACTGACCGGTAGCTGTCCGGCGTTGCAAGCTTCCAGAGGGCTATGGCAACTCGCTTCTGGACACTCAGGGCTGCTCGCATCCAGGTGTCCTTGCACTTCAGGGCAGGGGACAGCAACTCACAAAGTTCCAGGAAAGTCCCCTTCCGCATGTGAAAGTTTCGCAGCCACCGTGATTCATCCCAGACCTGTAGCACTATGCGGTCCCACCAATCCGTGCTTGTTTCCCGGGCCCAGAATCGCCGTTCCACAACATCAACATGACCCATTGCCACCATGATGTCCTCGGCGCGGGGTCCTGTGCTTTGTGACAGGTCTGTGCCACTCTCAGACTTCAAGTCCTCACCGCGCTGCCATAGCCTCCTCGCCCGATTTCTCAGCATCTGCCTCTGGGAAAGGTGGATGATAAGGTGCGAGGGGTTGATAACGGCCATAACTGCAGCGATGGTCGCAGCGGGCTCCATGCTCGCAGTGCTGTGGCGTCCACGCTGTCACTGACCAGAAAAGTGCGTGAACTGATTTCCCGCCGGCGCTTTCAGGGAGGGAGGGCTGGAGTGATGGTTGGATGACGACAGTTACCCAAAACCACCCTCGACACATTTTTTTCCCCAGCAGGCATTGGGGGCTCGACCCAGAATTCCAATGGGCAGCGGGGACTGCGGGAACTGTGGGATAGCTGCCCACAGTGCACCGCTTCCAATGTCGACGCTTGCCCCGTTAGTGTGGACTCACAAAGTCAAATTACTGTCCTTAGTGTGGACACACACGTTCGACTTTGTAATATCGATTCCACATATTCGATTTAAGTAAAATCGAACTACTCTCGTAGTGTAGACATACCCTTAGACCGGAGGATAGAGTTTGGGTGGAGATGGAAGGTTGGACCGACCCAGATGTTTTTGAAATATCTGGTGCCATTTCCAGTATTTTAGAAATTTGCAATGCATTTCAATAGCAAAATTCTATTCAAAATTACAAGAGCATTCATGGTTTTCATCTGAAATTCTGAACTAGGATGCCTGGCTAGTATCTCATATTATGATGTACTGTTAAGAGATGTACATACATGAAAACCACATGACCCTCAAATAGATTTGATTATTTCCCAGCAGATGCATAAACAAGCAGTCTAAAAGTAAGTATCAACTCAGGGGAGATGGGAATGTATGCAGGGGCATTAGCAGCTGCATGCTTAAGTTTAAATGCAGATTTACACTTGAAACAGGACTGAAAACGCTTTATTTTCACTAGTCTACCAGCCTGGACCCATTTAGGACACTAGGGGATAAAACATCAGCTTCATTTCATTGCTACCATGTTATCCACATAGCTAGTGGTCATTTCCAGGGTGGACATAGATGTGGGAAATGGGTGCGGTTTTTCTCTAATGATTAAACATTATTGGACATCAAATTTTAAAAAATTAGAAAATCACACAAATGGCTGATAAAAAACTGTGCTTAATTTTCACCAAAAGTAGCAGAATTTTTTTACATATGACTGATAATGCAACTATGTACTCAAAATAGTATTGTTTTTGAACGTTTGGGAAATACTTAGACCCACATGATATATTGTATGCATTTTCCCACACTTTTTTACCTTTGGTTAAAGCAAAAGTCTGTAATCATAGACCAGTGTGAACTTGTTTGTACCATGAAATACAAAAAAAAAAGTCATTATTTGTAGACTGGACTGATTTAAGAACAGTTTTTGTGTATCCTATTTTTTATGATAATATGCAGACAAGAAGATGCCTACCCCCTATTTATATGATGCTTTTTGATATTACCTGTTGAGCTCTGCGGCCATCAGGGATAACATGACATCCTTTTTCTCAGAATTCTGCCCATTCACAAAAGAGGAATCCTAGAAATACTAGAGGAAATTTAAGCCTCCACTTATTACTGTGCAGGGTAGATAAAAATCAATTATTATTTTTTAATAAATAAATAAATAAATAAATCAGATTTCTTTTATTTGTTGATAAAATGCTTTTTGAGGAAAAAACCTATCTAAGGATAGTTTTAATTAAGTTACATTATAGCTCAAATATCTCATCATGGAATAGGGATTAGAAATTCTAATTCTGTAGTATGAGACAATATATTCATGTATCAATTATATATAAATGTGAGAAGGAAGGGACAGGTAGTAGAAACAAAAGTGAAACTGTTTGAGCAGCATATTCCAGAAGTCTTGAGGTCTTTCTGAGTGTAGCCTTCATTGATTTGATATCTACTATACCATTTTCTCACTAGAAGGGAAAACCTAGAATGGCAGCAGGCTGTAAATGAGACCCAATTTGGGAATATTTTAATGAAGTTCCTCTACCTGTAGGTAAGACAGGCATGCATGCAAAATGCAAACAGTGCAACAAAGAAATGCAAGGCCTGGTTGCCCGGATGAAACAACTTCATGAGAAGTGTTCCTTCTCAGGAGGAAGCTGCATTGAAGAAGATGAAAGGAACATGTCTGCACATGCAGGATCTTCAGGTTGGTAAACTTTTTTATTTCATACTTCTTTCTTAAGGACTGCCTGTCTTCCTTCTGGACTATTCTTGAATTCTCATGTTTGAGGAAAAAAATATAGTTGTTACTCTATGTCATCTATCATTTTAGATGCAGTTGTGATAAAAAATAAATAGCTGAAATAGGCAGATCTTCCTTTTACAATTTCACCTTTAAAGTAGTTGTGACGTTATTGATATGATCTGGGACCATATAGAACATGGTTGCAACCAAGGTCCTGTAGTGGCACCAAATCTTATGTAAAGGGGGTCATATAAGGTGTCTAAGACCAGGTTATGGGTTGCTGGTTATGATTATGCTGTCTATATGTATGTATCATTTTGTAGTTGAAGTTATGAATATTGGCTCTGTACTGTCTGTATTTCAAATTTGTGCTGTGCTTCTGGGTGACATCCCAGACAAGTTGGTGTTAGCTTTGCCTAGCCTGCTTGATGGCCCATTAAGGACCATCAGCTATACAATTGACCAATTAAGAGAAGGCAGATAGGCCTTGTAACTCAGCAAAGTTTGCAGGAACTTGCCCATGTGACTCCAGACTCCATTTTGCTGTAATTTTCCACAGTAAGAACAAAGAGGTGTTCTTACACCTGGAAAAGACTACAAAAGGCTGATGCCTCATCTCTATCTTGTCTTCAATCCTGCTTCTTACCTCTGGAGGGACTTTTCTACAAACTGAAGCTCTGAACAAAGGACTGAATGACCCATCCCAGCTGGGGATGTTCTCCAGAGACTTGATTTGAACCTGCAGTTTATTCTATCACTGCTACAAGCCTGAACCAAGAGCTTTGCCATTACTGTATGTAATTGATTCCATTTAACCAATTCTAGCTCGCCTCTATATCTTTTTCCTTTTATGAATAAACCTTCAGATTTTAGATTCTAAAGGATTGGCAACAGCGTGATTTGTGGGTAAGATCTGATTTGTATATTGACCTGGGTCTGGGGCTTGATTCTTTGGGATCGAGAGAACCTTTTTCTTTTATTGGGGTATTGGTTTTCATAACCATTCATCCGCATGACGAGTGGCACTGGTGGTGATACTGGGAAACTGGAGTGTCTAAGGGAATTGCTTGTGTGACTTTTGGTTAGCCAGTGGGGTGAGACCAACGTCTTCTTTGTCTGGCTGGTTTGGTTTGCCTTAGAGGTGGAAAAACCCCAGCATTGGGCTATAACTGCCCTGTTTGAGCAACTTGTCCTGAATTGGCACACTCAGTTGGGTCCCGCCAGAACCAGCATCGTAGTACTGAGTGTCAGTGAATGCAATGAGTAATAGTAAATGAGCAGTATGGTAATAATAATTAAATAACTGCATTGACTTATTTTGTTTAGGAGAATCCATCCTCAACATACAGGATTCTGAAGACTATCCACCTTCAAGATCACCATCATTTTCTATAGTTTCAGTTATCTGCCAATTATAGTGTTTCAGTCACATCATGCATGTCACATAGCCACAGTATATCACCTGTAGCAAAAAGAAAAAAAATCTCCATCATCCAGAAACAGACATAGATAAATTTGTGATAAGAACCAGCAGATTACAAAAAGAGGTAATTGATGAAAAAATTGCCTGATTTGTTTATGCAACAAACTCTCCTTTCTGTATGATTGAGAACCCACACTTCATGATTCAGTCATTGAGAACAGGATACAGTCCACCCAACAGAGCAGATGTCACAGACAAATTGCTGGATAAAGTGTATATGTAGCAGGGTGGTCACCCGCTCCAGCCCTGAAGGGGTTAAAACAGCCCTGCAGAGGGCTGTGGCTGGGGAAAACAGCAAGTCTGGGCTGATTGGGGAAGCAGCCACAGGTGGGCCATGCCCCAATCAGGCCGCAGCAGGCCCTTATAAAAGGGCTGCTAGTTTGGAGCTAGGCCAGTCTCCCTCTAGCTAAGGAGGGAGATGGACCTAGCTGCCTGAGAGCTAAGGGTACGGCGGGTGGAGCAGTGCTAGGGAAGGGGCAGGGGCAGGCTGAGCTGAGCTGAGCTGGGGAGCTCAGGCCTGGCGACCTCCCAGGCTGCAGCCTGCTAGGAAGGCCTAAAAGGGTACTGGGCTGCAGGGAAAGGCAGCAGGTCCAAAACCCCCTTGCCTATGATGACTGGCTTTTACACTGCAGTCTGCCCCAGGGAGTGGGGGTTCGATGCTGACTGGCAGTAGCCACGGACTGAGGCAAGGTGGGGATAGTGGGTTGGGGGTTCCCTGGGGAGGGGAGACCCACAGAGAGAGTGTGGGGGTATTGCCAGGGGGAAGCACCCCTGGATAAGTGGCACCGGGGTCCGGGAGGGCCATGGGGGCCATGGAAGGTGAGATGCCGGCCTGCAGAGGGTGCTTCATCTGGAAAAAGAACTAATTCCCAGACGGCCAGCAGGAGGCTCTGCCGGGTGAGTCGTTGCACTGCTACATTATGAAAGAAAAATTGAGCAGTGTGCAAAAGTCTAGAGGATGAAATTGTTAACATGAGTCTTGATGGATGGAGCAATGTCCACAATGATCCTGTTGTAGGTGCTTGTGTGACAACAGAAGAAGGGAGTGCCTTCTTTACAGAAACATTCGATATATCAGGAAATGCACACACAGCAGAATACTTACAGAAGTAGCAGTAAAAGCTATAACAAACTGTGGGGAAAAAATTCAAATGTCTAGTACATAGCTAGAAAGCTAAAATTTAGAAGAGAGTGAAGAGAGTCCCAAACTAATAACATACAGTAGCAGTGCTTATTTGATGCACCTCCTAGCCAAAGACTTCAGTGTTCCAGAAATAAAGGCTAATATTGTTGAAATTGCAAAATACTTCCGTAACAACCACTTTGCAGCAGCTGCTCTGAAAAAAGTGGGAGGAACCAAGCTAACTCTCCAACAAGATATGAGATGGAACTCAGTAGTGGACTGTTTTGAGCACTATCAAGAACTGGCCTAATCTGATGAGAGTTTGTGAACAAAGTTGTGAAAAAATAAATGGCACTGTCACAGCCAAAGTTCCCAACATTGGACTTAAGAGAAATGTTGAACATATGCGGAGTACCCTGAAGCCTATTTCTGTAGCCTTGAACAAAATGCAGGGAAATAGCTGTTTTATTGCAGATGCTGTTGAAATTTGGAAGGAACTGAGTGAGATCTTAAAAAAGAGATATATGCAATCACTGAGTTAAATTACAAGCATTAAAAAAACGAATGTGACAAGCACTATCTCCAGCTCATTTTCTTGCAAATATTCTCAATACTCGGTACCAGGGTCAAACCTTAGCTGCTGAAGAAGAGGAGTTGGCTATGACATGGACATCCAGCAATCATCCCTCCATAATGCCAACTATAATAAACTTCAGAGCTAAGGGTGAACCATTCAAAAAATAAATGTTTGCTGATGATGTTTTAAAGAAAGTCACACCAGTGAACTGGTGGAAGTCACTTAGACACTTGGATTCAGAGACTGTTGAAGTGATAATCTCACTTTTAACAGCAGTAGCTTCTTCTGCCAGTGTAGAAAGAATATTTTCTTCCTTTGGACTAATTCATTCCAATTGAGAAATTGTTTGGGACCTGAAAAAGCAGGAAAGCTTGTTTCTTTTCCAGATTATGAATAAACAGGAAAATGAAGGTGAAGACGACTGAGTTAGCTGCAGAAGCCAATATTTTAAGTTTCTCATGTTGACCTGGCTGACACAGTTGATTTAATTTTTGTTTTTTTTTTTAAATATTTCATTTAACTATTTTAGTTAAAAACAATTTTAAAACCTGATTTAAAAAAAACCTGAATGTTTAACTAAATTCAAAAATTCATATGCTTGTTTTGTTAAAATATTATATGTTTGCTGTTGAGGAAAAAAAATCCAGAATACATAACGTTGTTGTTTTAGTTAAATAAAACAAGTTAAATTTCTTCTTCGAGTGCTTGCTCATATCGATTCCAATTAGGTGTGCGCGCGCTGCGTGCACGATCGTCGGAGAATTTTCTACCCTAGCAACACCCGGTAGGTCGGCTGTGGAGCCCCCTCGAGTGGCGCCTTCATGGCGCTGGATATATACCCCAGCCGACCCAGCGCCCCCTCAGTTCCTTCTTACCGCCCCTGATGGTCGTTGGAACTGTGGAGCGCGGCATAGCTGTTCTCCACTCTCCCTAGCTTATCCTGTTAGTCTGTAGATAGTTGTAGTTATAGTTGTTGTCTAGTGTTAGATAGTTATTCATTTTACTTTTTAATAGTTGTAAATAGTTAGCGGGGGTTAAGGGGGTTGTTCTCCCCTCTTTCCCCCCCGGCGCATAGCCGGGCTCATGCCCAAGGATCCCGGCTTTAAGCCGTGCGCATCCTGCGCTAAGCCTATGCCCACGAGTGATCCGCACGACTCGTGTCTGAAGTGTCTAGGAGAGTCCCATCAGACAGATAAGTGTAAAATCTGTAAGGCCTTCAGACCGAGAACCAAAAAGGAGCGGGACTTTCGGCTTAGGCAACTCCTCATGGAGGCGGCACTTAGCCCGGACCCTCCATCGGCGCATCCGGCCCCGGCACCGAGTGCCTCGGTGCGCAGCGCCCCTGCGGCACCAACCGGTACTGCACCGCGGGCAGAGTCGGACAAGGCCTCACGGCACCGGCCGCCTTCGGCACTGCACCCGCCACAGGGGCCTTGGTGCCGATCCTTGTTTCCGGGACATAAGAAATCCCGCAAGGCGCAGGAGATTGCTGTCCGGAAGACGCCGGCTCCCCCGGGACCCGGGGTGGAGCCACGTCCACCTTTGGACCACCAAAAGCAAGTGCCTGCTACGCCGTCGACTCCGGCTCCGCGGCCGTTGAGTCTGGTGCGGACAGGATCACCACCTCGGTCGGTGGTGGAGCCTTGTCTTCCGTCCACCCCAGAGACCTTCGCGACGGCGAGAGACCTTATTGGTCTCACGGAACCGGCACCGCTCCAACCACCGGCACCATTGGCTCCTCACGCGTTACAATCCAGGGGCAAGCCTGCCCTGGTGCATCCGCCATCTCAGGGCGTGGACTCACGGCACCGCTCCAGGTCTCGGAGCAGGTCCTGACGCCGCTCGCAGTCCTGGCGCCGACTATCACCTCAGCACCGGTCGTACTCGTGGCCAAGTTCCTCGTCGCGGCACCGCTCTACGTCTCGGCACAGTTACGATCATTGGTACCGATTGAACTCCAGGCGTAGTTCCCGGCACCGGTACGAGCGACGCTCAACTTCGAGGGGCCGCTCCCGGTACCGTGTCTACTCGCGGTCATCCTCATCCAAGTCCAGATCAGGATCTCAGCACCGACGTGGTCATCGGCACCGATCCCGATACCGCTCACAGGCACCGCACAGGGACCGATCATCTCCGGACCGGCACCGAGCGGCACCGTATCATCCGGAACCGATTTTGGTGCAATCAGCACTGCCTTGGCCCTCGAGATCGGCGTCTCGCTCCTCCGATGGGGCCTCGAGATCGGCATACCCCCCTCAGGGGCAGGCTGCTGAGGCTGACTTGGGCCACTGGCAGGAGGTGGCGGAGGACCCCGCACCGGGACCTACGCACTGGTCGTTCTGGACCCTGTGGGCGTATCACCAGGCGCAGGGGGGTCCACCATCAGCCTCTCGTTCGGCACGCTCTGAGCACAGGGCTCCGGAGGCCACCATCTCCCGCCCTCCCCGAGGGGGCATGGAGGTTCCCGTGCCTGCACCACCTGAGGCCCTGGACCCAGGGGCAGGCGATACTCCGCTTCAGGGACCCTTGGAGCAGGACCCGCCATTAGACCCCTTGCCACCTGAGGCATCCTCCTCATCTTCCCCAGATGAGGCGGTGGCGGGCACAACAGCCACAGGTCCGCCCCCGATAGATCTTCGGGCACACCAGAACCTATTACGTAGGGTGGCACGTAATATGGACCTCCAGGCAGAGGAGATAGTGGAGGTACAGGACCCGATCGTGAGCATCCTCTCCGCGGATGCCCCATCCAGGGTGGCATTGCCTTTGATTCGCACGATTCAGGCTAATGCCACTGCAATATGGCAAACTCCTGCCTCTATTCCACCCACAGCCAGAGGGGTGGAAAGAAAGTACTTCGTCCCCTCCAAAGACTATGAGTACTTATATACTCATCCCCAACCGTGTTCACTAGTGGTGTCATCGGTGAACGCAAGGGAGCGCCACGGTCAGCAGGCTGCAGCGCACAAATCGAAGGGCGCTAAGCGCTTCGATTTGTTTGGGCGTAAGGTATATTCAGCCGGAGGGCTGCAACTTAGAGCGGCTAACCAGCAGGCGCTCTTGAGCCACTATAACTTTAATTCCTGGAACTCTATGGGGAAGTTTAAGAAGTTGGTCCCCCAAGATTCAAGGGAAGAGTTCGGGGCCTTAGTGGAGGAGGGTAAGAAGGTGGCACGGACCTCCTTACAGGCCTCCTTGGACATAGCAGACTCGGCTGCGAGGACGCTGGCCTCAGGTATCGCCATGCGGCGAGTCTCCTGGCTCCAGGTCTCGGGCTTGCCGCCGGAACTGCAGCAGACCCTGCAGGATTTACCCTTTGAGGGACACGGGTTGTTCTCGGACAAGACGGACTCTCGGCTGCAGAGCCTCAAGGACTCGAGAACAATCATGCGCTCCCTGGGGATGCATATTCCAGGACCCCAGCGCAGACCCTTTAGGCCCCAGCCTCAAAGGCTCTACCCCCCCTGCCTCGTCCGAGACAGGACTCCGCCAGAAGGCGGGGACGAGGTGGTAGGAGAAGGTCGACCGGCCCTCAACCCGGTCAGAACCAGGGGCCGCCTAGGCCACCTTCAGGCCCTAGGCAGAACTTTTGAAGGTGCGGTCGAGGACGGCGCCCCAGTCACCACCCAGGATCCAGCTCCCTCCTTTCGGGATCGCCTCTCCCATTTCCACCGTGCTTGGTCCCTTATAACCTCGGACCGTTGGGTCCTTCGCACGGTGGAGAGGGGATACGCTCTCCAGTTTTCTTCGTTCCCTCCCTTCCAGCCCCCCTCCCCGTCCCTCTTCAGGGACCCTTCTCACGAGCAACTTCTTACACAGGAGGTTTTTACGCTCCTGTCTATGGGGGCCATAGAGGAGGTTCCACCAGAATTACGGGGCAGTGGGTTTTATTCCCACTACTTCCTGATCCCCAAGTCCAAAGGGGGTCTGCGACCCATCTTAGACTTACGCGGACTCAACAAATTCATAGTAAAGTTGAAGTTCCGCATGGTATCATTGGGGACCATTATCCCTTCCCTGGATCCTGGAGACTGGTTCGCTGCCCTCGACATGAAAGACGCATATTTTCATGTAGCAATCTACCTGCCTCACAGGCGCTTCCTGCGATTTGTGGTAATCAAGGTGCACTACCAATTTGCAGTCCTTCCCTTCGGCTTATCCTCGGCCCCAAGAGTGTTCACAAAATGTATGGCTGTCGTGGCAGCATACCTTCATCGACAAGGGATACAGGTGTTCCCGTATTTAGAAGACTGGCTGGTACGCGGCCGCACCAGGGAGCAAGTTCAAGCTCACTTCCACATAATAGCACACGAGTTGGGCATTCTACTTAACAAAGAGAAATCCACTCTAGAGCCAACCCAGAGGATAGAATTTATTGGGGCAGTCCTAGACTCCAGACGTGCACGAGCTATTCTACCAGACAATCGCTTTCATACCGTCACAAGCCTCATTCGAGGGCTCAGGGCCTTCCCGATTACCACAATGAGGACGTGCCTCGCCCTGTTGGGTCACATGGCCTCTTGCATGTACGTAACCAGGCATGCCAGGCTTCGCCCACTTCAGGCCTGGGTATCATCGGTATACCGTCCTTATCAGGACAACCTGAACATGGTGGTCACTGTTCCGAGCTCGGTCTTGACCTCCCTCACCTGGTGGCTGGATCACAGTGTGGTTTGCGAGGGAGTGCCGTTTCACGCCCCACAACCCTCTCTGCACCTGGTCACAGACGCTTCATCTCTAGGTTGGGGTGCCCATCTCGGGGAACACCATACCCAGGGCCCGTGGACCGCACCCCAACTAGCCCTGCACATCAATGTTCGAGAGCTGATGGCGGTGCGCCTGGCTTGCCAGGCATTTCTCAATCTCCTACATGGCCGTTGTGTGTTAGTTCTCACCGACAACACCACGGCCATGTTTTACATCAACAAGCAAGGAGGAGCACGCTCGTCGCTTCTATGCCAAGAGGCCATTCGCCTGTGGGACTTCTGCATCGCCCACTCGATACATCTCACTGCATCGTTTCTTCCTGGAGTCCAGAACACGCTAGCGGACCGCCTCAGCGGGTCCTTCCAGACGCATGAGTGGTCAATTCGCCCAGACATCATCTATTCAGTTTTCCTGAGGTGGGGATTTCCCCAGGTCGACCTGTTTGCATCTCGAGCCAACAGGAAGTGCCACGCGTTCTGCTCCCTACAAGGGCGAACTCTGGGCTCTCTGTCGGACGCGTTTCTTCTACCCTGGAAAGACCACCTGTTTTACGCTTTCCCTCCATTTCCTCTGGTCCACAAGGTACTGCTCAAACTGCGCAGAGACCAGGCACGAGTAATTCTAGTCGCTCCAGCTTGGCCGAGGCAGCACTGGTACACCACACTGTTGGAGCTCTCGGTTCAAACACCGATCCCACTTCCGTTGTGTCTCTCAGGACCACTGCCGACTATGTCACCCCGACCTACAATCGCTCCACCTCACGGCGTGGTTGCTCCATGGCTGAACCAGGCAGAGCGGCAATGCTCGCAGTCTGTCCAGCAGATTCTGCTGGGCAGTAGGAAGCCCTCGACATGGACCATTTACTTAGCCAAGTAGAAGCGGTTCTCCTGTTGGTGCGAGCAGCGAGCCACATCCCTGTTACAGGCGCCTATTCCTCTCATACTGGAATATCTCCTATCCCTAAAACAGCAGGGCTCGGTGATATCTTCAATCAGAATTCACCTCGCTGCTATTTCGGCCTTCCACCCAGGAGAACTCGCTTCCTCGGTATTCTCTAACCCGATGGTCGTTAGATTCCTCAAGGGCTTAGACCGGATGTACCCACAGCAACGCCAGCCCGTTCCGATGTGGGATCTCAACCTGGTTCTCTCCAAGCTCACAGGGCCTCCGTTCGAGCCATTGGCTACCTGTTCACTCCTGTACCTATCCTGGAAGACAGCCTTCCTTGTAGCCATCACCTCAGCAAGGCGTGTTTCTGAACTCAGGGCGCTTACGTCCGAGCCCCCATACACGGTTTTCCGTAAGGACAAGGTGCAGCTTTGCCCACATCCTGCCTTTCTTCCCAAGGTGGTCTCACCGTTTCACGTGAACCAGGATATATTTCTCCCGGTCTTCCATCCTAAGCCACACGCTACTCGCCAAGACCAGCGTTTGCATTCTTTGGACGTACGCAGGGCCCTGGCTTTCTATATTGACTGCACAAAGCCGTTTAGAAAGACGACAACTCTTCGTTGCAGTGGCCGACCGGATGAAAGGCTTACCGGTCTCCTCACAATGCTTGTCCTCTTGGATCATGTCCTGCATTCGTGCTTGCTACGACCTGGCCGGTGTCCCGACGCCGCGCCTCACCGCTCACTCCACGAGGGCCCAGGCCTCCTCGACTGCCTTCCTGGCTCAAGTCCCGATCCAGGACATTTGTAGAGCTGCAGTTTGGTCGTCAGTCCACACCTTCGCTGCTCACTATGCACTAGTGCAGCAGTCCAAGGACGATGCTGCATTCGGGTCAGCGGTTTTGCACACAGCAATGTCTCACTCCGACCCCACCACCTAGGTAAGGCTTGGGAGTCACCTAATTGGAATTGATATGAGCAAGCACTCGAAGAAGAAAAGGCGGTTACTCACCGTTGTAACTGTTGTTCTTCGAGATGTGTTGCTCATATCCATTCCAAACCCGCCCCCCTTCCCCACTGTCGGAGTAGCCAGCAAGAAGGAACTGAGGGGGCGCTGGGTCGGCTGGGGTATATATCCAGTGCCATGAAGGTGCCACTCCAGGGGGCTCCACAGCCGACCCACCGGGTGTTGCTAGGGTAGAAAATTCTCCGACGATCGTGCACGCGGCGCGCACACACCTAATTGGAATGGATATGAGCAACACATCTCGAAGAACAACAGTTACAACGGTGAGTAACCGTCTTGTCTGTCAGGTGATGTTCTCCTCCTAATACAGCATGGCAAGAAAATCCTCCAAATATTCATGATTAACCTGTTGAATTGGAGATCGTTCACCTCCCAGTGACTTCATAAATATCTGCTTCAATTACCTTTGGTAAATGAAATAACCAATCATTCATTTTCTGATATAGCCGTAAAAATAATCTGAAAAGTTTTCAAACTAAATCATTTAAAAAATGTATAGTGTGTACCTTCTAAAAATGAAACCTACATCTATCTCTGAGTTGTGAAGAATATGAATTAAGGTTATAACAACCAACAAGAATACACATTTATGTAGAAATCCATGATTAAATTGAGTCTTCCTGACTAGAGATTTAAATCCAATCCACCCGGTTACTCTGACTCTGATCCTTAATCTTGTTGGCTGGTGAAAGAGAGTAAGAGCACTTAGAACACCTACTAACAACTATTGTCACCATGGGGTTTTGAGGAGGGAAATCTAACCCATCCAACTATTGAGCACTGGCCAGTACTTACGAATCCATTGTTTCATGTAGCCTGACCTACAAGCTACCTCCTGTGCTGTTCACTGATCACGCAGAGCCAGGCAGTCTGACAGAGCTCTGCTACTTTCACTGTCTGAATTATAACTGATCTGCATTGCTTAACAGGAGCCTCTGCACAACGTAACAGCCAGTTACAACTGACTCACCACCCGGTATCATCTTGTCTCCCAGTTCCGACCAATCTATTCAAGAGCTACTGAATAACTGCATCATCCATCGCACCCCATCAGTTGGTAATAACCAGCTGGGTTTTAGGCCAGGACACAGAATAGAATGGCAATGGCACTGCTGAGGTTGAGAGTGCTTCGCTTCCAGCTCTCACATGTTTCATTCTAGGCTTTGTGATCTGCTTTGTCCCAGAGCAGCACAGCAATCTCAACAGTTCATTGATCAAAATTTGATCTCTTATGTCGCTAAGGCTCTTGCCACTAGGTTTTTATATCAGCATTACAGTAGTGCCTGAAGAGAAACCAAGAGCAGGGCCCCATTGTGGTAGGTACTGTACAGCGTTTTCCTATCAAGTCCCTCCCCCGAGGAGTTTACAATGTAATTAGACAAAACAGACAAATGGAAAGGACAGAACACAAAAACAGAATGAATGGCAGAATTGTTTGTAAGTCTCATTTTGTTTATTATTTTGCTTGGGGGCATTTTTTTATTCTTTGTTGGGGTTTGTTAGGTGGAGATTAGCTTAATGGAAAGTCAGAGGAAGGGAAAGGGTACAAGGGAGGGAAGGAATGAGGGGAGAATGGAGGGCAGATGGAGAGAGACTGAGGTGAAGATACAGGGAGGGAAGGGGAAGGAGGAGTTGCAACAAACAGCCAATCAGCACAGACAGTAGGCAGTCTGATGACATCACTGTCCATGGCTCCCTGCTGAGGCTGCTTCTGTGTCTGCTCCCACTGCCAGGGAGTCTCTCTGAGCCCAGGCCTGGCTCTTTCCAAGAATTTCATGGAGGATTAAGACCATGGCATTAAACTGGCAGCAGAAACTGACGGGGAGCCAGTGAGGGGACTGGAGTATTGACTTGATGTGGTCATAGTGGCATAAATCATGGAAGGGGTGGACAGTCCCTCTTGTACTATCTGGAATGTAGGCATTGTTTTTATATTCAGCTGGAAAGGATTGAACAATATGGCTAGGTCCTCATCTAGGCAGAATGTGTGAAGATTCTGAGCAAACTGGCAATTCCTAATTAAACTATGATTTACTACTAAAATCAGAATTACACAATGAGAGAGTTTAAACAAGGAAAAATGCCACTCCAGTCACTTTGGGTAGTATGATTCTAATCTGAGACAATACAAGACAGTACAGAGGTAGAAACTAATACTAGGCCACTGAAGAAAATCCTAACAAATGGTGAAACCCAAGAAAAGGAAAATAAGAAGAGATGAAAGACATTAGAGATGTATGGTACAGAAAACATACTGGCAATGGCAGAAGTGAAACAGAACATGAGAACCCAGACACCTGAGGAGTAATCTAAAGATTAACCAGAAGGGATTTATTGGGAGTTGTCCAGAACAAGCAGATGAACAGTAACAATCTCAACACTGTAAACCAAATGCTCTGAAGTTTGGTTTAATAGAAGTGGGCAAAAGTCTGTGGTAGCTGTGTTCTGTGTTAAAAAATAGAGAAAATAAAGGATATGAAGGAGGAGTGCAAAGAGGGAGGTCTCAGAAATGGAGGAGATTGGAGAAAAGACAGAGGGAATCAGACAGGCCCTCTGGAATCCTGTGTAAATCCTCCCACCCATAACTCAAATGATCAGATGGTAGTTTATCCCTGAGGTGAGGGTTGAGGTCTCATATATAGCGAATGTACTCCCCTTGGATTGTTTCTTTTTCAGTCCAAGTATTATTGGGAGAGTACAGTGTGTAGCATTCAGGAAAGTAGAGTCATTTGGGGACAGATTTATATGATATTTTGGTATTTTACTTTTGGATTTAAATGAAGGGGAATGCAGGAGCAGGTAGGGAAAATAATAAAGGAGATAGCCATGGAAGTCTACACACACAAATCAAGCCATATCTAGGCACACCATTTTAATTCAATATAATTAGAAATGGGAAAGACATTTCCCACACAATGGTTCAAATCATCACACAGCCTCTCTGCAGACAATCCTCAGTCATAAAAGAGAGGAAAAGGCTATCTGGATTGCAATCTTTAGTGATAAGAAAGGGGAAAAACAAAAACAACCCCCCCTTCACATGTGTCCACAAATTACACTCTATTGTAATAATCTTTGTCCAAAGTATGTCTTGTGAGGGGTATCATTTGAGAACTCATGATTTGCTGATCATTACTGTCTTGTGTGACAGGTCATGCATGCCCTGCATTGGGACTGCAGGGCTTAATTTCTCTCTTTGGGCTGAGGAGGCCATGCCCCCTCGACCCTGCTGGGCATGCTCTGGCAGGAGGCCAGGTATAAAAAAGAGCAACCCAGTTCAGTTGGGGCTGACTGCCAGAGAGGAAGGAGGTGAGCTGCAGGCTCCTGCTGAGGGACCGCTGACACTTCACGGGGCGAAGGCTAGCCAGATAGCAGTGACCCAAGATCCCCAGGCTGCAGACACCTCAAAGGGAGGAGAGATCAGGGGAACCATGAGACCACAGGCTGCAGAGAGGTGGTTAGGAAGTAACCCAGGCAGGCTTTGCAGGGAGCCGGTTGGAGACCCAGAGACTGGCTCAGTGTGTTTCGGACGGATCCTGGCCAAGCTGGTAGCGGACAACCCTGCCACCAACAGGGCCCTGAGGTGGGATCCGGTGGAGAGGGAGAGCCCAGATCCTACTATCCAGGCCACCGCCAGCCCTAGAGTAGCAGCCCGCTGCACCAGCCCTACCGACCCTGGCCACGAAGCCGCCCAGCCCTGCTTGCGAGGGCCACTCTTTGGACTCTGGCCACGAGGTTGCCCAACTCTGATAGGGAGGGCAGGCAGATTGACTTTGGCTGTGAGGCCACATTATTCCACGTCCCAGAGGAGTTAGCGCAGACTTGCCTGCAGGCCCATAATGACCTGTGCCCTGTTCCAAAAGGAGACGTGGCTTGCATGACCCACAACATCCTGGGAAAATGTGTCGCAACATTGTGGTGAAATTACGAGATTCCACTGTGTAATGTTACTAACATATGTTCCAATCTGAGGTTGGCAGACAGGTCATCCTCAAACACAGGAATGTGTGTTCTGCTCAATTTGCATTCAAGCAGGAAACAGTCATCAAGCAGGAAGGGGAGATAAAGGAGGGTCAGACAGGTGAGGGAATAGCAGCAGGGCACATCCTTCCCCATAGACTTTGTCTCCTGAATACCAGCTGGAAATGCTTCTCAAAGGGGGGGACCGAACTATAAAAAGAAGGGGAAGACACCTCACTGCAGTCATGGCACCTGAAAGACAAAGGAAGAGGCCTTGGACTGGGGGCGGGTTTCTGACCTAAGAGTTTGGTCAGTCATCTGCTGAAGCATATGGTGGGGAAAAACTTTGCTTTCAGTCTAATGTAGCTTATTAAGTTAGGCATTAGTAAATGTTTTATCTTTATTTTTCTAGTAACCATTTTTGACTTTTATGCCTCATTACTTGTACTCACTTAAAATCTCTCTTTGAGGTTCATAAACTTGTTTTACTGTTTTATCTAATCCAGTGTGTTTATATTGAAGTGTCTGAAGGACTAGTTGAAATATTAAACTGGCATATGACTTCTATTAAGGAAATGACACACTTTATATAATTTGTACTGTCCAGAAGACGGTTGGGCAGTACAGAAGATGCATTTTTGGGGGCAAAAATCTGGGAATGGGGGTATTTTGGGGGTCACCCTGAAATATAACCAAGACTAGTGAGAGCCAGAGTGTAACGCAGGTGTGGCTGGCAGGCTGCAGTTATACACAGACACTCATGTGGCTTGAATGGTGGAAAGCGGACTGTAATGGACACAGGTGGGAGCTACTTCAGCAAGGCATTGTAAGGCACTGAAAGTTGCAGCTCAGGGGTGACACAGCTGCTCATTAGTCTGTATTGTACAATGGTATGTCAAACACACACACACACACACTTTATAAAATCTTCAAAAAACTAAACCATTATTATCAATAGTTCTGCCCTTTAAAACAACATCTTGAATGTCAAAGGAACTGGCAGAAATCAAAGAAAAAAGAAAAGAAAAAAAAAGCCCCCACTCCCAGAACATTCTACTTCAAGAGACTGATTGGCGGGCGGAGGGGGGGGTGTGAAATTATGGGCATGTGAGGTAATTAGTTTCTGCAGAGTTTTTTTCTTTTTTAGCAGAACAAACAAAAAGAGGAGGGGCTGTAATATTCGCTAAATACATGCCCTTTCAGATTAAAGACCAAATGAAGAAAGAGGAAGAACACTGTATTTTCTTAAAGGGCACAACAGCTGGGTTATGAATAACAGTGGGCTCAGTGGAGATTGTAATATTGACAGCTTGATTTGTCTTCCAGCTATAAAGGAAATATTTGAACACTTTTTTAAAAAAAATTCTGGGCTCAGAAATCCCCAAGCCTGCCTTTCCAGCTACTGCAGTGCTCAAGGAGCTCTGTTTCTAGGCTCCTTCTCAGGGCCCAACTCCCCACTGCTTCTCTCATCTTCTGATCACTTTCGCATGGCTTATGTCACTTACTGGTTCTAACACATACAGACTCAGCTGCCACCAAACAAGTCTCCTACCCCCTGCATTTCCACCAGACTTGAGAAAAACTGCTCACGCTCCATGGCTAAGCTTCCCATTTGCCTTTCCATGTGGCCCATTGTTTCAGGCGGTGGTTCCTATTGTTTCTGCTATCACTATACAAAAGGCCATTTAACTGGTCTTCCTCTTCAGCCTGAATGAAGGCTGGTTGGCAGATCCACCAGCTTTAACCTGTCCTGTGACTGAGGGCAGCCATTAACACCTTCCAGCGTAACTACATACTACCAGTGTTCTAATAGTGTTACAACTTCATTGAGAGGCATTTATGACTTTAAATCTTATGTCTTTTTGTATGGAAGTTATTACACTTCCCCTTGTCAGGAAGGTTTTCTGAGAAGATCAAAACTGAGTAGACAAAAAAAAATATTTGATAGACCAGCAATGCAAAGCAATCCTAAAGTGAGCTTCCATGGCCACAGAAGGCTTCTTTCTGTCCAGAGGCACATGATGGCAGCTCTACCCAATAGTGGTTCCTGCACCAGGCCTCCACTCCCACATGCCACCATAGGAATGGGGGACAGAGGAATAGGGTGTAGCTGGAGCACCCCCAAGCTCTGGCACTCTCCATCTTCTGAAGGAGCCCCTCTGGGCCAGAGGCAGCCAATGAATAATAGAGCACAAAATGCGCCTCTTTGCCTAAACTCCGGGAATCCAAAGTTCAAACCACTCCTGTATTTTACAGACCTGAAACGTGACTGACCATGTTTGGTCAACACCAAAGCTTCCCTGTATTCTAAAGAAACCCAGCCCTGCACTAGAGGTCAATACTTTGTCAGCTTTGAAGATCTTGGATTCTCAGAGCAGAGTCCCTTCAAGTGCCATCACCTGCATTTAAAGGCTTAGAATCCATATAAGAGCCATTTTTTTAAAGTGTGAAGTTACATTGAAGCCCAGCTGCCTCCTTCTTCTGCAATTGGGCTAGGAGTTTATTTAAGTTTTGTCACTACTTGAAAATTGTTTACTAGTTGGGCAGCTTATGCAGTGAGCAAAAATGAAAACCCACATAATTAAAACAATGATCCATATTTTTTATTTCAGAAGCTATTCATTAAGGCTTCTTCCTTCTTCTGATTAGAAGCAGATCCTCCTGTCTGGCCAGTCCCACACCTCAGTTTCTCTCTTAGATCTTCAAACAAACTCAGTACAACTCATAGACTATGGAAATAGTCTTTCCTCAAAACTGATTTATTACCAGAGGTCCTGCTACCATAAAAACCAGAATCCCCCCAGCACAGTCCAAGCAGTCCAATTGCCGCAAGAGTTGAACACCAAGTACAGGTCTGGAGTCTCTCACCACACCTCATCCCAGGCCCTCTAGGTGGGTTGGTTCTTTGCCCTGTTTCTTTCCCAGGTGTGGTTCCTGGTCTTGACTGGCAACATCAGTGGGCTCACCTCGACATCCTTCCCCAGCCTTCAACCCTCTCTGGTTGCAGTTCTCCAGCTCAGAGAGCCAGCAGATCTCTCCCTCTGCTGCTGTCCACATTCAGCCCTCTCCAGCCATGGCTCTCTGGCCTGGGGAAGTTTGCAGGTGAATCCCCAACTGCCTTCAGCTTTCACCAGCCTGCTCTAGCTCCACTGCTCCACTGGGGAATGCTTCCCCATTTCCCCCATCCAGGGCACCCCCTCTCTGGAGCTTGTGACATTGTGTAGTCTATATGGTTTTATAAAAATGTAACTAAAATATGCTTCATGCAAAAGGTTTCTTGTAAGGTATCATTACAAAGCTTATAATTTACTGAGTGTGATCATCCTATTTGTATAAATGTACCACTTTTGTACCTAAAACTAAAAATATAAAATATAACTCTGAGGGCCTATTGTAATTGTGTAAAGTGTGGGCCATTAATGGTGGTTTGGAATTTTGATGACTCCCATTAACTAGGGCCATTGTCTGCAAATGGCTGTGTTTTACCTGTAAGTCTTCCTGTATACCTGTGTGCTGGCAACTGGGTAATAAAGTCTTGCAGTGACATGTGATCATGTCACCTGAACTGGAATCCATCTTTAACCTGGTGCTTTTCCGGGAGGTGGGGGGGGGGGGGCTGGAAACCCAGAGGAACAAAGGATTCACACCTTATGCAAAAGATATATAAAGGGGTGGAACAGAACAAGAGAGAGAAGAGAGGAGCCATCATGAAGAATCCCCTAGTTACCACCTGAGCTGGAACAAGAGCTGTACCAGGGGAAAGAATTGTGCCCAGGCCTGGAAGGTGTCCAGTCTGAGAAAAAAAACTTACTGAAGCATCTCTGAGGGTAAGATTATCTGTATTCAGTTTGATTAAACATAGATTTGCGCATTTTATTTTATTTTGCTTGGTGACTTACTTTGTTCTGCCTGTTACTACTTGGAACCACTTAAATCCTACTTTCTGTATTTAATAAAATCACTTTTTTACTTATTAATTAACCCAGAGTATGTATTAATACCTGGGGGAGCAAACAACTGTGCATATCTCTCTATCAGTGTTATAGAGGGTGAACAATTTATGAGTTTACTCTGCATAAGCTTTATACAGGGTAAAATGGATTTTATTTGGGTTTAGACTCCATTGGGAGTTGGGCATCTGAGTGCTAAAGACAAGCACCCTTCTGTGAGCTGTTTTCAGGCAAACCTGCAGCTTTGGGGCAAGTAATTCGGATCCTGGTCTTTGTTGGAGCAGACGGAAGTGTCTGGCTCAGCAAGACAGGGTGCTGAAGTCCTGAGCTGGCAGGGAAAACAGGGATAGAAGTAGTCTTGGTATATTAGGTGGCAGCTCCCAAGCGGGGTTCTGTGAGCCAACCCGTCACAGAGCTCTCTCCCCAGTTCTGCTTCTGGGCTCCCGCTCTGGGTTCTGGACTCCTCCCTCTCAGGATTCTGAACTCATTGATAATGTCCAGGGGTAGTCCCCTCCTCCTCATTACACCAAACTAGGGCACACCTGGAGTGGAACAGGAGAGCTGGGCCCTATTCCATGTAAGGGGCTGCCTACTTGCTACAAGCACCTACGCAAGAATCTCGCATGATTTACATATGGATAAAACTTCTCTCCCCCTCCCAACCTAGCTAAAAAGAATCCCCAAATGCTGCCATGCAGAGTAACACCCTGCTTTCCTATAATGGAAATGGGTCCATTATAGACTGAGAGTGAATCAAGATCAAGAGATGGTCAAGAATCGACTGGGTTAAATTAAATAGAAATAACCTGCTGTGAACCCAGAAAACAGATGAATGTATATATGGGTCAAATCTGTTGATTCCTCAAAGAAGTCCAATTCACATATTTTCATCCCAATTATAAGATGCACATTTATCTCCCATATAAATCAAACATACCATAGATAATTTGTTTTGTTCCTTCACTGTCTCTTTCACCCTGAATTAGATGCTCAACATTTATGTACCCTAGGAATCAGATACGTCCATCTCTCACTAATCTGTCTTGTTCCTCCCATGTCATGCCTCATATTTTACTGTATGTCCTGAAAGATGTGACATGAAAGGTATTAGATATAACCACAGAATGTTGTTTCCTTTCTAAACTATTATTATACTACAGAAGTGGTAGAAATGGAGGAGAAAAGCACCTAACCAGAAATTCCTTAAAGGGGAGAAATTTCAATTGAGAGTCTGGGCTAATAATGAAATACAATCTGTGAAATGAATGAAATATAAGATCCCTCTGACTAAGAAAAGCTTCGGAGAGATTAGCTGTACATCAACACCACCTACTGGAGATCCACACTTGCCATTCTCTCTGAGCCCTGACGGGTCAAGTGTTCAATAGAAAATCAGAGAGTAGTCCTGGTCAATGAGCCCTGCAATCAGGGTATATAAGACTGAGGTCACTGTGTGGGACCCCAGAGTTGCTGAACACATTGAAGAAGCTGCAGGACTGAGAAGCACTACCAGGCACTTGACCAGCCCCACAGACCAACTCTCCCCGTCCTAGGGTTACCAGGACTGAGAAGAAGAAGCAGAGAGAATTATTTTCAGAGATTGTATTTCTCTTTGTGTTCTTTATGTATATTTATGAAACTGAACTATATCTTGTTGCATGTACCCTCTTGTTAATAAAATCTCAAGTAACCATGTTATGGATTTTTACTAAATAAGGCTATATGCATGTTTCTCCTTTTTAAGCCTCAGTATATTGGCCAAAGACAACCTCAAAATACAGCTTTATGCAATTGCTTTTGATATTTTAAACTTGTCTCTTTCATACCAAACACTTCAACTAGCAGGCACCATATTCTACTCCTGACAGAATTCTGCGCCAAAAAATTAAAAATTCTGCACACAATATTTTACAATTCTGCACATTTTGTCTGTCAATAAATAAATGCGGCTCTGCCATGGCAGTGAGGAGCACAGGCACTGGCTGAATTGAAATGGGAGATCACCCTGAAGCTCCCACCTGCCTCAGGTCAGGGACTCGGCAGTGAGGCTGCACCTGACCCTGACACAGTGCAAGGGCCAGGCCTAACCCAGAAACACCCCAAGGCCCTGCCCCTCAGCACCAGGTGCACCAGGTGTGGGTGGGCAGGCTCAGCCCAGCAGGATCTGAGTGTGGAGGGGATCCAGGTGTGGGGTGAGAGGTTTCTGTGTGGGGCAATCTGGGTGCGGGTGGCTCAGTGGGAGTTCTGTATGCACAGTGGCTTATTGGGGGGTTCCAGGTTCAGAGCAATGGGACTCTGCAAGGGATCCAGGTGAAGGTGGTTGGGGCTCAGCAGGGGGGTCTGGGTGCTGGGGAGTAGGGATTGATGGTATAGGGGTCCAGGTGCAGCTGTTGGGGATGAGTGGGGTGGGGGTCTGGGTGTGTGGGGCTCATCGGAGTGATCCAGGTGTAGCGGGGTAGGGCTGGTGAGGGTTAGATAGGCCTGCTTAATGGGGGAGCCTCAGCTGCTGCCAAGCTCCTGCTTCTCCCCTCGATTCCCCTATCCCTTTTTCTTCCCCATCTCACCTCCCTCCCCCACTGCTGCCCCATTCCCCCCTCTCACTCCCACATTTCCCTGTCCTATTCAACCCCTTCTTTTCCCACTGCCTCTTCTCCCAACCCCTCATCCCTTCCCTCATTTCCCCTGCCTCCCATTACCCAGCCCTACCATGGGCACTCACTGTTGCACAGACAACAGGAAGGTTCCCAGCACACAGAGGGGGAGCATAACTGGCACTTGGACCCAGGAGGCGGTGTTCAGCTGCAGAGTCAACAGAGCTGAGACAGGGAAGCTCTGTGCTCGCAGAAATGAGGGGAGGAGGGGGCAGTAGCAGGTAACCCCGTGTGTGCCCCCATGCCTTGCTGCTGTTTGGAGGTGCAATCCCCCCCAAACTGTGCTCATGGTCATCCCCTCATTCCCAAGCGGCTTCCCTGCCATTTTCTGCAGGGAAGCACAGGCATTCTGCAGGGGGCCTGTTTTCTGCAGGTGTGCAGTCACGCAGAATTCCCTCAGACAGGGCCGGTGCAACCATTTAGGCAAACTAGGTGGCCGCCTAGGGCTCCTAGTGGTTGGGGGCGCCTAAAAGCCCGCTCAGGCGAGGAGGTGGAGTGGAGGTGAGCTGGGGTGGTCCATCTCTACTGGAAATACCTCACCGGATGCATCCTAGGACTGCATTAGCCTTTTTCACAGTCACATCACATTGACGACTCATAGTCATCCTGTGATCAACCAATACACCAGGTCTTTTTCCTCCTCTGTCACTTCCGACTGATAAATCCCCAGCTTATAGCAAAAATTCTTGTTGTTAATCCCTAAATGCCCAACATTGCATTTTGAATAATTAAATTTCATCCCATTTCTACTATTCTAGTTTACAAGGTCATCCACACCTTCTTGTAGGATATTCTGGTCCTCCTCCATATTGGCACTACCTCCCAACTTTGTGTCACCGTAAATTTTATTAGCACTTTTTGTGCTAAGGTCAGTAATAAAAATATTAAATAAGATCGGTCCCAAAACTGATCCTTGAGGAACTCCATTAGTAATCTCCCCCAAGCCTGACAGTTCACCTTTCAGTATGACCTGTTGTGGTCACCCCTTTAACCACTTCCTTATCCACCTTTCAATTCTCATACTATTCCCCATCTTCTCCAATTCAATTATTTCCCAAGTGGAACTGTATCAGATGCCTTACTGAAATCTAGGTAGATTAGATCTACTGCATTTCCTTTGTCTAATAAATAATTTATCTTTTCACTTTCAGGTTTAAACTAGTGTAAATGGTGGATCCTCTGTAACTTGAAGTCTTTAAACCATGATTTGAGAACTTCAGTGACTCGGGGGGGGGGGAGGTAATGAAGTGACTCTCAGTCCTGGGTGCCCCAAGAACCATCACAGTGGAAGAGAGAGAGAGAGAGAAACCACCCCCTACTCCCCACCAAACTCCACCTTTGAATCAGGGAGAAATGAGATCAAACGAGGATACATGAATGGTAAACAAACAGACTTGCACAGGGTTTAGACACCACGGTGACGGGCATCTTAGAAATACCTAAGATTAAAATACCTAAAATCTTCCTCCAACCTCCCGAGTCTTTCCTGACCTTAAATCACCCACAGTCACACTGATTAGGTCTGTCTCTCCTGCTCACCTGTTGCTATGGGAACTGGGGTAAATGTAATTGAACCGCTAGGCTGCCATATAAGCCAAACCACATGTATTCCAGCAAATACTCAGCTGGTGAAACTTAACGTCAATGGAGCCATGACAGTTTATGTCAACTGAGTATCTGCTCCATTGACTGGACAGTTAAACAAATTCCTGAGCAGCCATGGTGAAGAGTTGCCCGGCTCTAGAATTTCTGGGATAACAGCAGTAAAAGGGGGATTTAAAAAAAGAAAGGAACAATTTCTTACCTTAGTTTCTTTATTTTACAGTTTGGATCCTCCAGTGCTTCACAGAGCGAGTAAATAGGTGAAGGATACAGCTCTTGCTGATGTTCTGCCCTGAAAAGAGAGAATAGACATGTTCTATGTTGTTCTCTGGACACAAATTTTAAATTTATTTCCTGAACAGTAAAATAGGCTCTTATATGGCATGATCATGCACTATGAATGAGATATTCTGCTGTTTCAATGCATTACATTCATACCTAAATCCTCCAAACCAAAAATATATCCAGTACATTAAGATGTATTTAAATACACAGAGTCTAATAGAATAGGTTCTGCTAAGTGTAACCTATTCATTTTTTGAACTTGTGGGTACTCTGAGCATTCACATGTAGTTCTAAGAACTCACACCAATGGGAATGTCTCCAGTGGTTTGATGCTTTTGTGTTGCTCAGTCATTTTTCAAATCAGTTCTGGAGATACAATAGGAATGATTGTGTTTCTCTGACCAAGAGAGTTGACTTTAATTTACCCACTGAAGTAAAAACCAAAATGATGAGTATTTGCTTACAATTTAAAGTATGACAACTATCACTCAGCAATGTGTAATTGGTGTTGCACTTTCTGAAATTACATCCCCATAACTAACCAGAAATGGTGGCTTATTAGATCCTGACACCAAAGAGCATAACAGGGCAAATTAATTTAAAGGCAGCATCTGTATAACAAATAGTGCTGGGATTATCAGCATCATGGCAAATCCCAAATGGACATAGCCTCCTGGCAGATCAAGCACCACCCAGATCAATCTCTACCTGGGATTTTAGGATGGTCTGGCTGGATTCTCAATCTATGTACATTACTGGCATTCTCATTGCGTCACCAAAGCTTTTGGCACCCATGTAACCACCGACCATTGAGTAGCATTCCTTGGTAAACACATTTTGTAGTTCACAAATCTTCCATCCTAATAATGTGTTGGTGCCAAGAAAGCTGCTGAAACCAAACCATCGTTGAGCTTGTCCTGCCACTTAATAAGGAGCAACCGACAAAGACAACAAGAATCAAAAATGTCAATCCACCCCTCTTCAGCCTTCCTCAGTGGTGTTTTTATGAATGTAAATTGATTAGACTGATACTGGGATGCTGTGTCCAGTTCTGATGTCAACATTTTTAAAAGGTTGTTGAAAACATTGGAAAGGAGCCACAAAAATGATTTGAGGGCTGGAGAAAATGCCAGTGAGTGACTGAAGGAGCTTTTTTTTTAGTTTAGAGAAAGTAAGATCAAGATGTGACTTCATTACGGTGTCTAAGTACCTTCATGGGGAGGAAATAGCAAGTACTAATGGGCTCTTTAATCTAGTGGAGAAAGGCATAACAAGACCCAATGGCTTGAAGTTAATGCCAGACAAATTCAAATTAGACATAAGGCATGCTTTAAAAAAACAAACGAACAGTGAGGGCGGTTAACCATTGGAACAAACAACCAAGGGAAGTGGTGGATTCTCCATTTCTTGATGGTTTCAAATCCAGACTGGATGCTTTTCTGTAAGAAATGCTTTAATCAAATACAACCTATTAGACTCAGCACAGGGGTAAGTGAAATTCTACAGGTTATGTTATATAGGAGGTCAGATTAGATGAGCTAATGATCCCTTCTGGCCAACTCCAGAGGTGACTCATGGGGAGGGGGCATGTGGGTTATATATCCCACCCCCAGATTTCTGCCAGGGTTTGCCAGCTGGGTCCCCCCCGTGCAGAAAGGAGACACTCTGGTTGAAATTCTGGCCCCACTGAACTCAATGGGAGCAATTGTCATTGAAGCCAGGATTTCACCCACTATCTGTCTTAGCTCCCATCTCTTTACTTCAGCACTCACAACCACATCACTGCATCTCACACCTTTGAGCTAACACATCCACAGGCCAGCAGCAACATCAAAGAAATGAGCAAAAACAAACAAACCAACACCATTCTACAAAAGAATGTCATGAGCCTCAAGCATAAATTGTCAAGTATCAGAGGGGTAGCCGTGTTAGTCTGAATCTGTAAAAAGCAACAGAGGGTCCTGTGGCACCTTTGAGACTAACAGAAGTACTGGGAGCATAAGCTTTCGTGGGTAAGAACCTCACTTCTTCAGATGCAACCTCACTTCTTCAGATGCAGAAGTATAAATTGATTTTTTTTGCCAAAGCACTGCCAAAGGATTAAAATTAAAACTATTCCTAAAATAATTTTAATGGGATATTAAAATGACATTGTAACATCAATATGTCGGAATATGAACGAGAGGCTGCTAGGCAAAACTCTGACACCACATTCTACAGGCCATTATCCTCTGATCCCACTGAGGGTTACTAAAAGAAACTACACAATCTGCTCAGGAAACCCCCTGAAGCAGCACAGGAACAAATCTACACACACACACACACACACCCCTAGAGCCCCGACTGGAGGTATTCTATCTGCTACCCAAGATCCATAAACCTTGGAAACCTGGACGTCCCATCATCTCAGGCATTGGCACCCTGACAGCAGGATTGTCCGGCTATGTGGACTCTCTCCTCAGGCCCTAAGCTACCAGTACTCCCAGCTATCTTCGAGACACCACTGACTTCCTGAGGAAACTACAATCCATTGGTGATCTTCCAGAAAACACCATCCTGGCCACTATGGATGTAGAAGCTCTCTACACCAACATTCCACACAAAGATGGACTACAAGCCATCAGGAACAGTATCCCCGATAATGTCTCTTATGCTCAGATACATTTGTTAGTCTCTAAGGTGCCACAAGTACTCCTGTTTTTTTTGTTTTTGGTTTTGGTTTTTTTTTGCGGATACAGTCTAACACGGCTGCTACTCTGAAACGACAAACCTGGTGGCTGAACTTTGACTTTGTCCTCACCCACAACTATTTCACATTTGGGGACAAAGTATACCTTCAAGTCAGCAGCACTGCTATGGGTACCTGCATGGCACCACAATATGCCAACATTTTTATGGCTGGCTTAGAACAACACTTCCTCAGCTCCCGTCCCCTAACGCCCCTACTCTACTTGTGCTACATTGATGACATCTTCAGCATATGGACCCAAGGGAAGGAGGGTCTTGAAGAATTCCACCTAGATTTCAATAATTTCCACCCCACCATCAACCTCAGCCTGGACCAGCCAACATGAGAGATCCACTTCCTGGACACTACAGTGCAAATAAACGATGGTCACATAAACACCACCCTATACCAGAAACCTACTGACCACTATACATACCTACATGCCTCCAGCTTTCATCCAGACCACACCACACGATCCATTGTCTACAGCCAAGCACTAAGATACAACCACATTTGCTCCAACTCCTCAGACAGTGACACAGGGCACGCGGTTTTGAGGCTATTCATGACTGGGAGAGTGTTAGGGTCATCTTGCTGGCTGTCACCAATGCTCATGGAATCCAGAATGTGACTGGTGTGGTGCTGACAGGCTGCACGCTCATGTATGATGGCTGTGAGCAGCCCAGATTGGGAGCTACAGCAGCAAGGCATTGTTACGTGACACAACCCCTCACTGGTCTGGATTGCACTCCCTAAACTGTGAACCCCATACACTGTGATTACAAGAGCTTTAAGTCATAATCACATGGTTATTGTATGGTGTTACTACAGGGCAGAGTTGAGGTTCCCTGGGTCCCCTAACTATGCCTTTCTATGTCTTAAAATAAATTCGAACATGCTAAGTTTAACCTTAACTCTAAAGTTCCTGGGTTTGATAAAGTTTGTTTTGGGCATAATTTCAACATCCCTGTTATGTAGTTTACCCTAAATTACAGATATGTTTTCTCAACCTTTATTATGGAACTATATAAGACATTTCCATAGAGTATGATTTTAAAAAAATCAGTGGGCACTCAACACTTTAAAGCATCCCATTTTCATCCACAATCCCTTGGCAATGGGACTTGGGTACTTTCACTACTTCCAGGGGAGCACATGAGTTGGGAGGTGTCAGAGTTCTCTCCCCACTCTGAACTCTGGGGTACAGATGTGGGGACCTGCATGAAAGACCCCCTAAACTTATTTCTACCAGCTTAGGTTAAAACTTCCCCAAGGATGCTTTCCTTGTCCTTCGACAGTATTGCTGCCACCACTAAGTGATTGCAACAAAAATCCAGAAAAAGGGCCACTTGGAGTCCCTGTTTCCCCCAAAATATTTCCGCAAGCCCCTTCACCCCCTTTCCTGGGGAGGCTTGAGAATAATATGCTAACCAATTGGTTACAAAGTGAGAACAGAACAAATTCCTGGGTTTTTAGGACACTGATAATTGATCAGGTTCTTAAAAGAATAATTTTATTTTTTAAAAAAATAAAAGAATCACACCTGCAAAATCAGGATGGAAGGTAACTTTACAGGGTAAATAAAAAGATTTAAAACACAGAGGATTCCCCTCTAGGCTTAGCTTCAAAGTTACAAAAAAACACGAATAAAACTCCCGCTTAGCATAGGGAAAATTCACAAGCTAAAACAAAAGGATAATCTAACATTTTCTTGCCTTACTTGCAATTTCTGTAATTTTAGATGTTCATTTCAGGTATTTTTTTAGGAGATGTTTTTTCCTGCCTGGTCCCTCTCTCCACCCAGTGAGGAAACAAACAAAGAGAGCACAAACAACACCTCCCCCCCGAGATTTGAAAGTATCTTCTTTTCTTATTGGTCCTTTTGGTCAGGTGCCAACCAGGTTATTTGAGCTTCTTAACCTCTTGCAGGTAAAGGGATTCTGTACCTCTGGCCAGGAGGGATTTTATGTTACTGCATACATAAAGGTTGTTACCCTTCCCTTTATATTTATGACAGGGGGGATGCAGTGAATGTGCTCTATTGTGTAGAACATAGATTATCTCCCCAGAAAGCACATATCTGTCAAGGGTGTGCTCCTTCTGTTCAGGCTCTTCATCGTGGGCAAAAATCTTGCCTAGCTTCTCATACTATGTATGTGCACTTGGTACACTGGCCCTTGTTCTTCTTGGTACCTGTATGGTTCTGCTACAGCTCTTTGGCTTTGTCATGGGACTGGAACTCAACCCAGCATTATCCTTTTCCCACATTTGCTGCACTAGCTGCTGGTAACTTTTGGCATCCTGGTGACTACTACAGAGATGAAACTGGACATGCTCCTCTTTCCAGACAGAAAGGAAGTCCAAGACCTCAGCATGGGAGGCAATGGCCTCAGAATCCATATGCTTGCAAATACATGCTTTGGGGATGCTGTTAATCCTTCCACATTTAACTGCCCAGGTCTCTGCTTTCAAAACATGTGCACAAGGCATCCCTGACTCTGGGTCCCCTGGTGATGGAGACACTGGTTAGAGGAAGCTCTCTGGGTGTTCATAACAAGCCAAAAGTCTCCCCACTCTCCCTCCAACCCATCTGAGAGTCTCTTGGCCTTGCTCTCACATATATTGTGCAAAACTCAATAAGCACTAATAACATGAGTCAGACTTCTCCCAGAAGTGTCAAGCCCGGTCATGAGACACCTACATCTTCCTTTCTGGCTTCTACATGCATAGTCGGGTTACATCTATGCTTGGAGCTGGGGGTTCGATTCCCAGATCACATAGACATACTCGCACTACCTCTCATTGAGCTAGAGTGAATATGTCTATATGGGCTGGGAATCGCACCCTTAACTCCAAGTGTAGATGCAGCCTTTGTGCCAAGGACATTAATGAAAATATTAAATAAGATCAGTCCCAAGACTGATCCTTGAGGAACTCCAATAGTAACCTCCCTCCAGCCACTAGTTCACCTTTCAGCATAACCCATTGTCATCTCCTCTTTAGCCAGTTCCTTACCCACCTTACGATTCTTATACTAATCCCCATCTTCTCTAATGTAATTAATAATTTCCCATGTCAAATGCTAAACTGGGGTCCAAATATATTAGATCTACTGCATTTCCCTTATCTAAAAAATAGTTATCCGCTAAAAAAAATATCAGTTTAGTCTGGCACAATCTACCTTTAGTAAATCCATGTTCTATTACATCCCCCTTTCTGTTTACCTCCATGTTTACCTCTGTTTTCTTTCAAAATTTGTTCTAAAACCTTGAACATTATTGAGGTCAGACTAATGGACCTGTAGTTGTCCAGATCACTAGTCTCCCGCCTCCCTTAAATATAAGTGCAACGTTGGCTATTCTCCAGTGATACGGCACCACTCCACAAGGACAGATACGACAGAATGGCTTAAAGGGATGCATTTAGTATCTCCAGTTACCTCTTTGCTAACTTCAGAGGCTATCACCCTCAGGTATATTCCCAAAAGATAGAGATTGGCTCTATTCCAGGGGGCAAAGAGCCAACCAGGCACATTCACTGGACTGGTATTTATCCATATCGACCCACTTAGAGATGTTGCTTGAATGGAGAGGAAGGACCATTTATAAGGGCTGCCCTGGAAAGCAGAGCTGGTCAGAAATTTTCTGATGAAACTTAGGTTATTTCAGTAATGTTGATTTGCTGGACTAAAACATTTTCCTGAATGTGTTACAGATTCTACTAAACTTCTGCCAGTGTTCCAGGGCCCATAGCTCCTCAGTAGGGTGCCTGCCAGGCCCGGTGTGCTGACTAGCATCAGGTCTCAAGGGACTTGTAGGCTCACTGCCCCCTGGCTCTGGGTCACACCTGCCATGCAGACTGCCCCAGGATCCATGGCTCTGGGGTTGTGGACTTCAGGCTGGCCCAGGAGTCAAAGTCCTGGTGTCCCTGACCTTGGGACAGGCTACATGGCAGGACTGCCTCAGACTCCCAGACCCTGGGAACCCTGGCACTGTTAAGTAAAATGGAATGTCAAAACTGTCAATTTCACTCAGCAGCTGCCAGTCTGGGGAGCAAATCTCTTTCTGGAAACATCATGTGGCTCCTTTCCACTCCCACTCCTCTTTTGAAGAGCCATGTATCTGGCTGTTCTTTCCTGTCTGCATTGCTGCCATCTATCACCCACCCCGCTCCTCCCTGTCAGTCTTCCTCTGATTTTGACTCCTGGCTCTTTCTTCCTCTCCTCACAATCTCCCACACTCATCATAAGTAACTTCAACTTCTATGTTATTGATCCATCTGACCCCTTAGCCACCCATCTCCTCACTCTCATTTCTTCATTCAACCTGCAAACCCAGCTCAACACTTCCACTCCCCAAAAGGCCCATTTCACCAAATACTACTTTCCCCATTACTGAGTTCCCCCTCCCTGACCATCCCCTGGTCTCTTTCACCATCCGCATCTGTCACTCCATAAGGTCTTGCCACCCGGTCATTCTGTGACTTTGAGTCCATCAATGTAGATTACTTCTCTTCTCTCAGCCCTCTGCTCCCTTTCTTCAACTGACATGGTCCTTTATTCTCTCCACTCTCCACCCTTGGCTTCTTTACTCCTCTCCCCCATCACAAGGTCCACACATCCCATTCCTGGCTCACTCCCAATATCCACTTACTCTGCTCCTGCTCTAGCACAGCTGAGTCTCTCTGGTGGAAATCCTGTGACCAACCTGACTTCCTCCACTACAGATTTGTTCTCTCCTCTTTCAGTTCTGCCATCTTCCTGCCTAAACAAATCTACTTCTCCAACTTAATTGAATCCCAGACACTTATTCATCACCTTTGACTTCCTCTTCCCTCCTCCAACCTCAATATCCTTTGCACAGTATGTCACTAAATTCTTCAAATAAATAATTAACAAGATACCACACCTCACACGGCGTGACGGCCCTCCTACCACACTCCCTCCCTCTCCTCAGCAGCTGACACAGAAATTTCTTGTCTGCTGTTCTCCTCAAACCCCTCCAACTGCCACAGTGACCCTGTGACAGGGTGTACTAACACCGCACTGGTTAAGCAAGGGTTAAAGAGCTGCTCTGGACCCCTCACCTCTGCTGGGTATGCTCCAAGTGGAAGAAGCATTTAAAACGGAGTTACTCACCTCAGTCTGGGCTGACAGAGGAGGAGAGCAGTCAGGTGCAGCAGCCTCCTGTAGGGAAGCCACCAGGTCTCTGCGCCACCAGGACCAAGCCTCATAGCCGAGCTGTTGGAAGCCAATTGACTCCAGGAGCCAAGGGTGATGACTCACTGAGGCCAGTGGAAGTGACTCAAGAGATGGATCAGAGGGAAACACAGGAGGGACCCCAAGTCCAACCCATGATGACATAGGAAGGACTGGAACAAGGGTAGGAAGTGACCCAGGGAGCACATTAAGGGGTATCAGTCCCTGAGCCCTGTGCAAGGACCACTATTTTGAAGGGCCCTAGGTCAGAACCTGGTGGAGTAAGGTGGGCCTGTGTTCCCTACCACCCGCCTCTTGCCAGTAGACAACACTACCTTGAACTACAGCCGCTAGACAAAACATTCTTTGGATTCTCATCAGTGAGCGACACTAGCCTGAGCTATAGCTGCTAGGCTTGGTGGCCTTTGAACTCTTGCCAGTAGGCAACACTACCCCAAACTGTAACTGCCAAGGAAATTGACCCTTGGACTCTCACAGCTAGGCGTTACACTTTGGAGTATCACATTTATCAGTACTGTTGGCCCAGAACACACAGCCAATGCCCCAGCACATGGTGGAGAACCTGGGCAACGACCAGGTCCTGTTAGAAAGGCCAAGAAAGAGTGTTAAGGGGACTATGTGGCAAGGAAACCATGGACATAGAAAAGCTGTTGAAGTGGTTGTTGGAGAGACAGCAGCAGTGGGTGGCCCAACAGCATCAGGGGCAGCTGCTAGAACACATTGTGGCCCAACAGCACCAACGGATGGCCCATCAACAAGAAGAGCAGCAACAGCTGATGCATGAGTTGGCGGTCTAGCACCAGCTGCAGCAAGAATGTTTGATCCAACAGATGTCTGCACTACTATATCCGCAAGGGGAACCCAATGCTGTCATGCCTGGGCCGGTGGGAGACAACACCCCCATCAGGCTGCCCCTACCAGCGCACAAAGATGGGCCCTGTGGATGACCCTGAGGCCTTCCTGGTCACCTTCAAATAGGTGGCCGCCGCCACATGCTGGCCACCAGAACACTGGGCTACCTTGGTGGCCCCCTACTTAACTGACCTCACACAGGCGACATATCAGAACCTAGACTCTACAGAAGTGCTGGACTATACCAAGGTAAAGAGAGCCATACCTACCACTTGGGAATTAGTCCAGAAATGTTCCAACGGAGGTTTCGTCAGGAGAAATCCCCACTGAGGTCCGACCCCATGTGGTGGCCCAATGTCTGCAGAACTACTGCTGGTGCTGGCTAAACCCAGAGAGAGAGACTGGGGTGCAGACAGTGGAGAGGATCGTGATAGAGCAATTCACCCAAATTCTCCCAGCTGATAGTAGGAACTGGGTGAAGCACTACTGGCCATCAACCCTATCCAAAGTGGTCCCGTTCATCAAAGATTACATGGCTGCCAAGGAATTGGTCCCTTCGGCCCCGAGACCAGGAAGCTGTGAAAGTAAGGACCCGAATAGAGGCCAGGTGAGGTGTGAAGAACAGGGACCACTGACCTGACCAACCCTGCAAAAGGTACCCTCAGCCAGAGGGAAGAACATGAGCATTGATATGCTACACAGGGGAGACCAAAAACTCTGGAGAGAAGGGGACACATCATCCTAGAAAGGAGTATGCTGGCTGGAGTCCCGAAGGGCCAATGCTTCGAATGCAGACAGGAGGGGCATTTCAGGTGGGAGTGCCCCTTTATGGATTCTAGCTCTGTCGAGGCATGGGCCACAGGCCCCCAAGCTCAGAAGAGGGGCCCACCCAATTTACTGCTCCAGTGTGGGTCAACAACACCCAGGTAACTGACCTGAGGACTCCGGGTGCAACCAGACTATTGTCCAGACCAGTCTGGTGGGATCCCCTGTCACAGTGCAGGCCCCCATCTATCTCCAGTGCATCCATGGGGACGTACAGCCCTACTCGGCAACCAAGGTACAGCTCAAAGTAAAAGGCCATAAGGAAACCTGCTGGGTCAGCCTAGTGACTACCTTTGCCTAACCTGTAATCTTGGAATGGGACTAGAGGTGGTTTCCTGAAGCGATGGCGATCCTGAAGCAATGGAGCAGCAACTGCCCCACAGAAACAAACCCAGTCCCAAACGTGAGGGGGTTCATGGGCCGAAAGGAGATGGAGGAGTCAGATGAGAGTCCCTCAGACCAGGCAGAGACACCAGTGTCATGCTCCACAGATGTGGAGGTATTGGAAGAGACAGGCCAAGAATGCTTGATGAACAACGGAGACTTTGTGCAGGAGCAGAGAGAAGACCAGACCTTAAGTCATGCCTGGGACCAGATAGTTACCCCTGATGGGGAGGGGAGTGGGGATCTTGTACATCACAGGGACCCCATTTTGAAAGCCACAACAAGAGACTGTACCAGTAACAAAAGACCCCCAAACCCAGAAGACGCTGCAGCAGCTGTTAGTTCCGCAGATGTTCTGGCAGGGGCTATTACGCCTGGCCCACTCGGTGCCATATGCCGGACATCTAGGGAGAGAGAAGACACTGCAAAGGGTAGCCCTCAGGTTTTTTTGGCTAGGCATCCACAAGTTTCTGTGTGATTTCTGTGCCTCAAGCCCTGGGTACCATCTGACAGGACCAAACGGGATACCCATGGTATCCCTGATCCCAAATCCCATAATGGGAGTACCATTTGAGAGGGTAGGAATGGACCTGGTGGGATTCCTGAAGAAAAGTGGGTCTAGGTTCCGGTATATACTGGTGATTGTAGACTATGCAACCCAGTATCCTGAGGCCATTCCATTGTATGCAACAAAGGTGCCCACTATAGTGGGCAAGTTAATGAAGGTCTTCACCAGGGTTGGAATCCTGAAGGCTAAATCCCACTTCATTGGATGCATGCAATGGAAAATACAGTAGGAAAATATATATATACACGGAGAACATGAAAAATGGGTGTTGCCATACACACTGTAACGAGAGTGATCAATTAAGGTGAGCTATTATCAGTAGGAGAAAAAAAAAACTTTTGTAGTGATAATCAGGCTGTCCCATTTCCAACAGTTGACAAGAACGTTTGAGTAACGGGAGGGGGGGAGGGGAGGAGAATAAGCACGGGGAAATAGTTTTACTTTGTGTAATGCCCCATCCACTCCCAGTCTTTATTCAAGCCTAATTTAATGGTGTCCAGTTTGCAAATTAATTCCAATTCAGCAGTCTCTCGTTGGAGTCTGTTTTTGAAGTGTTTTTGTTGTAATATTGTGACTTTTAGGTCTGTAATCAAGTGATCAGGGAGACTGAAGCGTTCTCCAACTGTTTTTTGAAAGTTATAATTCTTGACATCTGATTTGTGTCCATTTATTCTTTTACGTAGAGAATGTCCGGTTTGGCCAACGTACATGTCAGAGGTGCATTGCTGGCACATGATGGCATATATCACATTGGTAGATGTGCAGGTGAACGAGCATCTGATAGTGTGGCTGATGTGATTAGGTCCTATGATGGTGTCCCCTGAATAGATATGTGGACAGAGTTGGCAACAGGCTTTGTTGCAAGGATATGTTCCTGGGTTATTGTTTTTGTTGTGTGGTGTGTAGTTGCTGGTGAGTATTTGCTTCAGGTTGGGGGGCTGTCAGATGTCAAGACTCCAGTACTCCACCGGAGCAAGAGGCGCAGGCAGACTCGACGGGGGAGCGTCAGCAGTCGACTCACCACAGTGAAGACACCCCGGTGAGTAGATCTAAGTACATCGACTTGTTATTAAGTTGCATAACTTAGATTGATCCACCCTGCAGGGTAGACCAGGCCTGAGGCTGAGCTACCATGTCCTGATACTTTTCAAATGTTTGCATCTAGATTAGCATTTACAGTCACTTAAAAAGCAATTGGCAATCAATTACAACAGGAGGAAAAATGCTAGTCCAGACTTCTATGTAGGGTGCTTCCGCAGCTGTGCAGAGGCTGAAATTGTGAACAAACAGCATCAATTGCCCTATAACCTCAGCCGTACAGAACGCAACACCATCCAAAGCCTCAGAAACAACTCTGACATTATAATCAAAGGGGCTGACAAAGGAGGTGCTGTAGTCATAATGAACAGGTCAAATTATGAATAGAAGGCTGCCTGGCAACTCTCCAACACCACATTCTGCAGACCACGCTCCTCCGATCCCACTAAGGATTACCAAAAAAAACTACACCATCTGCTCAAGGAGCTCCCTGCTATAGCACGGGAACAAATCTACACAGACACACCCCTAGCACCCCGACCAGGGGTATTCTATCTGCTACCCAAGATCCATAAACCTGGAAATCCTGGACACCCCATCATCTCAGTCATTGGCACTCTTACAGCAGGATTATCTGGCTATTTGAACTCTCTCCTCAGACCCTATGCTACCAGCACCCTTAGCTATCTTCGAGACACCACTGACTTCCTGAGGAAACTACAATGCATTGGTGATCTTCCTGAAAACACCATCCTGGTCACTATGGATGTAGAAGCTCTTTATACCAATATTCCACATGAGGATGGACTACAAGCTGTCAGGAACAGTATCTCTGATGAGGACACGGCACACCTGGTGGCTGAACTTTATAACTTTGTCCTCACCCACAACCATTTCAGATTTGGGGATATCTTAATCCTTCAAGTCAACAGCACTGCTATGGGTACCTGCATGGCACCACAGTATGCCAACATTTTTATGGCTGACTTAGAACAACACTTCCTCAGCTCCCGTCCCCTAACGCCCCTACTCTACTTGTGCTACATTGATGACATCTTCAGCATATGGACCCAAGGGAAGGAGGCCCTTGAAAAATCCCACCTAGATTTCAATAATTTCCACCCCACCATCAACCTCAGCCTGGACCAGTCAACACGAGAGATCCACTTCCTGGACACTACAGTGCAAATAAGTGATGGTCACATAAACACCATCCTATATCAGAAACCTACTGACTGCTATACTTACCAACATGCCTCCAGCTTTCATCCAGACCACATCACACAATCCATTGTCTACAAGCCCTAAGATACAACCAAATTTGCTCCAATCCGTCAAACAGAGACAAACACCTACAAGATCTTTATCAAGCATTCTTAAAACTACAATACCCACCTGGGGATGTGAGGAAACAAATTGACAGAGTGAAATAGTCACCCAGTAACCCAGAAATCACCTACTACAGGACAGGCCCAACAAGGAAAATAACAGAACACCACTGGCCATAACGTACAACCCCCAGCTAAAACCTCTCCAGCACATCATCAACGATCTACAACCTATTCTGGAAAACGATCCCTCACTCTCACAGACCTTGGGAGGCAGGCCAGTCCTTGCTTACAGACAGCCCCCCAACCTGAAGCAAATACTCACCAGCAACTACACACCACAGAACAGAAACACCAACCCAGAACCCAATCCCTGTAACAAACCCTGTTGCCTACTCTGTCCACATATCTATTCAAGTGACACCATCTTAGGACCTAATTACATCAGCCACGCCATCAGGGACTCGTTCACCTGCACATCTACTAATGTGATATATGCCATCATGTGCCAGCAATGCCCCTCTGCCATGTACATTGGCCAAACCGGACAGTCTCTATGTAAAAGAATACATCGACACAAATCAGACATCAGGAATGGTAACATACAAAAGCCAGTAGGAGAACACTTCAATCTCTCTGGACATTCTATAACAGATTTAAAAGTAACCATACTTCAACAAAAAAACTTCAAAAACAGACTTCAAAGAGAAACTGCAGTTACAATTCATTTGCAAATTTAACACCATTAATTTGCGTTTGAATAGGGACTGGGAGTGACTGGCTCACTACAAAAGCAATTTTCCCTTTCTTGGTATTGACACCTCCTCATCAACTATTCGGAGTGGACCACATCCACCCTGATTGAATTGGCCCTGTCAACACTAGTTCTCCACTTGTAAGGTAACTCTCTTCTCTTCATGTGTCAGTATATTTATGCCTGCATCTGTAATTTTCACTCAATGCATCTGAAGAAGTGGGTTTTTTATGCAAGTAAGCTTATGCCCAAATAAATCTGTTAGTCTTTAAGGTGCCACCAGACTCCTTGTTGTTTTTGTGGATACAGAATAACCCCTCTGATAGGAGAACTAGTGAAATAACATCACAAGAATATTGCTGTTGGGTGCTAAGCACCCACTAATTATTTTCCCTGGGTGCTCTAGCCCTCGAGCACCCACACAATTGGTGCCTATGGGCTACATCTTAGGTCAATCCAGAAACTTAGGCTAGTGTACAATGCAGTGGTCTGCCTCTTAAGTAGTGCTTCCTAGTGGCAGCACATCACTGGTGCTCCACAATCCCCACTGGTTACCTAATGGTTTCTGATTTGAATTTAAGAAGCTAGTTTTGGCTTATAAATGCCAAAGGCTATGTCTGCACTGCAACTGGGAGGTGTGATTCCGAGCCTGGGAAGACAGACTTGTACTAGCTCTGCTCAAACAAGTGTGCTAAAAATAGCAATGTGGACATTGCAGCATGGGTGGTGGCTCGAAGTAGCCACCTGTGTTTGCACCCAGGGGTTGGGGCAGGCTTGAACTTGAGTGGCTAGCCTGACCAGTTGTCCATGTTGAAATATCAACACTAAGTTCCTGATCCTCTGCTGATACCAGTCAGCTCTGTGTTCTTGGGGAACCAGGGTGCAGTATCCAGCCTGTCTGACTCATGAAGGACCCCCCCCCACAACCTCTGCTTGAACCAAAACCAGTCAGAAGAAAGACTTACAGAAAGCATTGAAAAGGCGGTGGGAGACACACCTAAACCCCTCCTGACAAGGGTGATAGGATTAAGGAAACTCCCCATGCCTCATTTGCATCAAAGATGGGACAGGGAGGCATCTCTATTAGCGGAATGGAGAACAGAAATTCCAAGGCAAGAACCGCACTGAACGCTGGAACCAGAAAAGCAGGGAAGCACTGCCTGATGTGGGGATCTCTTCTCCAGATGTTAATGAACCTACACCTGCACACACCCAGCTCAACAGTTATCAGACCAATTCTAGTAATAAATCCTTGATTGATATCCAAAATACTGAAGCTGCCTAATTGCATTGTGAGCTCCCTTGAAGAAACACCACCCATAGCCAGGAATGATCAGTTCCTATTGGCTAGCCTAAAGAAAACCCCTGAGTCATCAGTTTACCCATAAACAAATCTAGTGTTCTCCCTTGAACCATTGTTGTTTCCCTACAAAAACCCCTACCCACGCTCAAGTAAGTGCTCTAATGCCTGGATCCAAACTCTGCATCAGTTCCACTAGGACTTCATCTTCTCCTGACTGATCGTGCTGGGGGCTCTGCTTGTCTCCAGCACTCAGGCCCCTGAGCTACCACCGTCGCCTGGGAACCCCGACCAGTTCAAGCTACATGGAGTGGTGAGACCCCAGCTCTCTCTCTGTCTGTTTTCTTTTCTACCTCAGGTATAACTTTTTAACCCTGACTTGTTTGATCAGGTATAGTTTTCTATATATGACTTTTGTAATTTTTTATAATGTATGTTATGTTTGTTTAGGCTCTCCTTGTGTGGTTATCACTATTATTCAATAAATAACTTTTATGGTTAAGCTGGTTGCTTCCCTCCTTCCCTCTCTGAACTTCACTCTTTTGTGGTTTTGGCTTCCCCATTTACTCTGCAGCAACACTCCTCTTATGTAAGCTAAAGATCCCTGTAGCAGCCAAAAATACTGTGGGGTTTGCTCATCAAGTGGGTTACTACCAGAACAATTGTAATGTGAAAGCAGGGATAGGGACGTCCTGAACCTGTGACATTGAGGGTGGCAGCTTGGAAGTGCTGCTTGACCCCGTCCACTGAGTCCAGAGGCATATAAGGGTGGCAGCCTGGAATTGCTGTTTGACCCAGCCTGCTCAGGCTTACTCTATTCTGGTGCGGTACCTGTGGCATATAAGAGTGACAGCTTGGAAATGCTGCTTGGCCCAGCCTATTGAGCCCGGGGCATATAAGGGTGGAAGCTTGGAAATCCTGCTTGACCCAGTCCACTGAGTCCAGGGACATATAAGGGGTCAGCTTGAGAGTGCTGATTGACCTCGTCCACTCAGACTTGCTCTGTGTGTGTGTGTGTGTGTGTGTGTGTGTGTGTGTGTGTTTTCATCTGGTTCTGGGGCTGGAGGAACCCAGCCCTGGGGAAACTAGGTCCTGCAGGATAGCTCCATTGGAAGGGGACTTACAGAAGGGAGAAGTAGAGCTCCATATAAAAAACACAAGTGACACAAGCAGTACATTGATAGAATTACAGAACACCCCTTCCCCCCCCGCGAAGAGTAACCCTAATAAATGAGCTTACCCCAAAGTAACGGGCAAATCTGGTAACACTGCTCTATCCCTGACACTGGCTTCGATCCTTGGCTTGATGCCTGATTCTGATTCCAGTTTCACCCCTGGCTCATCCCCTCACTCTGATTCCAGCTTCAACCCTTGGCTTGACTTGTGATTCTGACTCCAGCTTTGACCCTTGGCTTGGATCCTCACTCCATCTCCATGTCCAACCCCTGGCTCCTGACTCCAACCATTAGGCATGGCCACCCATGTCCTAGTCCTTAAAGCTTGCTCACACCACTCCAACTCCTCTGGGTGGGCCCAGCCTAGGATGGACCCAGCAGAGTCCCCTGTACCTCAGGGGGGGATCGGCACTGCACAAGCAGGTGATCCATTTCTAGGCAGACAACTGCGTATTGCAAGCACAAAAGGTGCAGCCAGCTGCTGAGAATCAGGCGTTGCTGGAGAAGCCCATCAACTTCACGCAGAAAATGCTGTGCTCTGGGCCCGTCCAGCTGCACTGTCCCCTGAACTTGGACCTGCTATCCCACTGCCCAGACACTTTGATGGGAACAGGCCCAAGTTCTGAGCCTTCATGAATCAGCGCTGCCTCTTGGTCTTGCTTCTACCACAGACAAACTCTTCTGACCAGGCCACGGTAGGGCTGGTAGTCAGCCTGACGACTGGGCAGGCGTCAGACAGGCCTCTCCCCTGTTAGAACCCTGAAATCGGGTGCTATCCAACTGGGATGCTTTTCAGTGGGCATTATCAACCATTTTGGATGACCCAACCATGTCCACTCCACTAAGATGGCTCGCAGAAACTCCAACAAGGATCCTATGCGGCTCCCTTCCATTGTCTCATATTGGATACAGAATGGAATGAGGCAGCCCAGTGGTTTCAGTTTTGATGGGGCTTCCAGGACAAGGTCAAGGATGAACTGGCCTGAGTTGAGACCCCAAAGGGTCTGGACACCTTCGCAGATCTTGTTATTTGGATTGACAATAGTCTAAGTGAATGATGGGGGGAAAAAGAAGAGAGGCATCACAACAGTGACCCCACTAACAAATTCTTCTCTGTCCATTAAGCCAATGCAGGTAGACCTGGTCTGCTGTGAGCTGGGCTATGTTCTCTCCAGTTGTCCCATGAGGCTCCCATTCCAAAGAAATCTGGGAAACAAGCCAGCCCAGGCTCAAAGAAGGGGGCTAGCCTGGGCATCTTGACAAAACATCTCCCTGAGTCCTGAACTGAGGTCCTGACTGGAACGCATGTCAGTTCTACTTAACTGGCACCATACTTACAAGTGCCAGGTGAATTACAGATCCCAGGGCATCCCCAACCACTCCCCCACAATGGGCCTTCATTGACATGGTGCACCATTTAGGATGGGTGGGGGTGCACCTTCCCCCACCCTGAGTTTTGTATATTTGGTTGAAGTTTGCAGCAGGAGAGAAGATGCTGACCCTTCTCCCCCCTCCCAAGCTGCCCTGCCGTCTGCAGCCATGGCACTGCCCCTGTCCATCCCCCCACACACACCACCACCATGGAGCTGCCACTGACCAAACTGCTCTGGACTGGGAACCTGTGTCCTGATCTGTTGCACAGAGCCAGGTGGGGACTGATGTCAGGGTGTCCCTCTCCCCCGGCCTGTGTACCCAGTTGTAACACTCTGCACCCCATATTCACCACAGTGATCTGATTATGATATAATTATGATGCATCTTATATAAAATATGTCATGTGAGGTGTCAATGAAAAAGTTATGGTTTGCTGAATATGATTATCCTACTTATATGCAGGTATCATTTTTTGTATCTGGAATTATAAATATTGAGTATGCATCTGTATTTCAAATGTGCTTGCTCCTGGGTAAGTCCCATAAGTTAATTTACATCCAGTCTAGCCAGCACATTGTGAAGGGCTATCAAAGCTAATTGCCTATCAGTAAAACAGTGGGCCACGAGAAAAACTTAGTCTCACCTGATAGGCTTTCCTATGGATGCTTCAGCCATAACAGATATAACTGTTATGCCATAACAGATATAACTGATAATGGTTGCCATGACTCATCAAACCATGCAGGGGCATGTGACTAAACCATGTGATATTGGACTCCATTTTGTGCCTGTATTTTTCCACTAACTTTGTTTGGAACAATGAAGTTCCCTCCACATGGAAGAAGCTATTAAAGGTGGAAGTGACATCAGCACTGGGCCTTACTTCCCCTACAACAACATAACACTTCAAAATGCCTCAGGAATAAAGACTGAATGGGGAGAAGGGGGTCCCAGGCGGGACTGGAGAATTTCACCCACTGTATGAAAAAGCTGTAACCTGGGTGAGACACTGCTTGAGACAAATCCTATCCAGTTTATAGAGCTTAGATGGCGTTTTTGTTTTATTTCATATGGCAATTTACTTTGATCTGCATGCCATTGCTTATAATCACTTAAAATCTATCTTTCTGTAGTTAATACATCTGTTTTATATTTTTACCTAAAGTGTGTTAAAACAGTGTGTTATTTGAAGAGCAAAGGGAAATCTGCTCAGGAACAAGGGCTGGTGCATTGTCCACGCCACAAGGAGAGAGGGGCGGACTGGATAACAACTTACACTGGTCAGGCATCTAACCAGGGCTGGATGGTTCAGCTTTAGGGTCCTAGGCTGGAGAGTTGGCTAGAACCTCTCTCTTGTTAGTTCATGAGTGGCTAGGAGAAGCATTCATGGAACTGCAGCTGGGTGTATCCCTATTTGTGTAAGGCTGTGTGAGTGCAGGACCTGGAAGGGTTTGCAGCTTGTCATAGCAGCACAGCGTGAAAGGCAGTCCAGGCTGGTGAGACAGGGGGTCCAGTGGTACCCCAGTGCCAAGTTGCGCCCCAGGGAAGCAGGGTCGGCCTTAGGGAAAATGGTGCCCTGGGCAAACTTGTATTTTTGGGGGGGGAAAAACCCATCACCCCTGGCCCCCACAGGCTCCCCAACCACCCCCATCATCTCTGGGCCCCAATGCCTCCCCCAGTGTTTAATTTGTACTGAAAGAGCTGCCAGAGCTCAGCCCTGGCACAAATTAAGCACTGGCAGAGTGGCTCACCTTAGCAGTGCCACTTAAAAAAATAGCTATACACATAACTTTAGACACTGTGCAGATGAAGGTCGCTTGTTTTCAAATTGTATCTTTAGTTATATCTGTAAAATAACTTAATCTGTTTAAAAATAAATGTGGTTCCAAATCTGATACTAATAGTAATGATGGACTCAAATGTTAGTGAGTCATGTATATGATTGGGATTGGTAAACAAATGCCAAAATAATTAGAAAAATAAATTCCCCTTCTTAATAAAAGAGAAAAAGGTTTAATCATGTATGTTAAAACTAAATAAATACATTCTTAGTGGAGTGAAAAACAATTGACTAAAATAGAGTAGATAATGGCAGTAACACAGAATGTGTCTGTTAAATAGAGAAAGTAATCAGAATTTATTTATCTCTACTAAAGATAGATACTTTGTACACTAACTTCTACTTCTGATATCTGTGTCAAAGCTTCATAACTGATAGCTCAAGGTTTGGGATTGGGAATATATTGCTGTATTATCTAAATTTACATAAAATATGGATTTAAATTGGTTTGTATTTCTTTATATAGGAATCGCTATAGTGACATCACTATCTAGAAGGGGCCTGATACCCCATCCAGGCATACATCATCATTAGAACCTAGAATATCTGCATAGGTCCAAAGTCCACAATCAATGACAACTTAGGTAGGCCTCATTCTTTTTGGATTTTGATTTCTCTTATCATCCAGGAACAAAAAATAGCATGGCTGATGCTGTGTCCCACAAGAGGAAAATATTATGCTTATCTGAAGGACTCAAACCCAAAATTCTCCTGCATCCTCAAAACCTCATAACTTTCTGGGCATGGCTTCCCACCAAGACCTGCTCACCCTCATACAGGCCATGGGATCCCTCCTGATGAGCAGAAGCCATAAGGCAGGGCATCTACATGAAAGGGTCTTCCCTGCCCCCTCTCCCCCCGCCCAAGAACTACAAATCTACAAGTATGTCACGACTCCCCACTGGCAGGACATTTTCTGCCCAGTCTCTTGTCTCTTCTGGTAGCCTTGCAAGCAGGCCAGAGCACAGGCCTATGGGTCTCTTGAAATGCATGGGCCCGCTCCAGGGTACTGCACAATAAACCCTTCAGACTCCTGCAATCCCTCGAGACTTCATCCGGCCTCTGGATAGTTGTCCTGGATTTTGTAGTAGGATTACCTGAGTCCAATGGGTTCATGACCATTCTGACAGTAGTGGACCTCCTCACAAAGGTGGCACTCTTCATCACCTGCACTGGCCCAACCTCCTCCCAGGAAAATGCCTGGCTCTGGGTGGATCAAATCGTCCACCACCATGTCCTCCTGGAGCACATCATCCATCCACAGTGTGTAATTTATCTCCCACTTCCAACGAGGAGCTCTCTGGATTCTGGACATCTGCTGCTGGCTCTCCTTCACCTACCACCTCCCAGACAAAAGATCAAATGCGAAGAACCAACCACATGTACCTTCAATGCTACATAAAATTCTACCGGAACGACTGGTCCTTGCTGCTACCTCAGGCAGAGTTCATCTACAATTATGTAGAACATACCTCTATGGGGCAAAGCCCCTTTTTTCTCAGACTCAGGGTTCTATCCTGGGTTCTTCCTGAGCAATCCACAGCTTCCCACAACCCAGCAGCCCTTGACTGGCTACAACAGCTACACCAAACCCAAGATGACCTAAAGTTCACCTGGAAAATACCAAGGAGAGCTACAAACATTATGCTGACCATCAATGACTGGAGGGGCCCCTCCTTTTGGTAGGCCAAAGGTTACGGCTCTCAACAAAATACCCACACATGGACAGGCCAACTCGTAATTGGACTGCCAGGGACATCAAAGGCCCTGGCAAATAAACCCATTCATCTTTCAAGTTGACTTAACCTTTTCATTCTGAATACACCTGGTTTTCCATATACTTCTGGGAACTGGTGCAAGATGTTCACACCATTGACCTGGTAAACAACTTCCACAAAAACCACCCTGGAAAACCCAGACCACTAATGCCTGGGGTGGGGCATGCTAGGGGAGTGGGTGATTTGAGGGGTCATCATTCCCAAACCATAGCCTGTCATTCCCAAGCAGTGTTCAGACCATGACCACCACCCAGCAGATCACCAGAATTGGTGAAGAAGGGAGCTAGAGGAGCTCTAGCTTACTAAGGATTCCAACCATGAACCTCTTGATTGGGGGACACATCCGGCCCAATGCATCACTTAAGCCAGAAGGAGGCACAGAAAGTTGTCTGAGCAACTAGGGTGGATCCCTGGCTGGATCCCTGGCTGGCTACCACTTTGGACCATGCCCACACACCTTTCTTCCTGTTCCTGCCTCCCAGCCTGTTCCTGCCTGCTTTATCCCAGAACCTCCTCCACTCCCTGCTCCTACTTTCCTGCCTCACTCCAAGTCCCTGCTACTCTGCCATATCCTTGATTCTGGCTTCAACCCTTGGCTCATCGCCTGACTCCAGCTCTGAGACCTGGCTCCAGTTCCTGGCTCCTAACTCCAACCACTAGGCCTGACTGCTCACACCAGGTCCTTACGCAGGAGTAACTACTAGCCATCTTGTAGACCAGCCACTGGACGAAATCTTGATAAACATTTTCACAGAGGGTTACTCAAGTATTTACTAATCAGCAGTAGAATATGGTTGTTCAGGAATCCTGGATTCTATCCCTCGCTCAGGGTGAGGAATGTGGTTTGTAGTGGTTAGAGAGAGGATAAGCAAAACTGGTGTAGCGAACATGAAAGACAGTATGTTTCAGTGGATGGAATTGGGGTTTGATACTTTAGAGAGCTGGGGTCTGCCCCCGTAGTGACCCTGCATAATCTCTCTGCCAGTTTCTTCAAACAATGGGGTGTGTTCAACAGGTCTTTGGGAACTCCCTTCTAAGGTTAGGGATCATGGCCTTAGTCAATGAAAAGGCTAATGAATTGCTTGAGAATATAATATAAGCAGCACTTAGAAGAGGTGAGGTTTGAACTCCTGGGATCCTGTTTTCCAGTCTTAGGATGTTTGCCCAATACTATAATGGCATTTGGTAAGAAAATCCCTCAGACTGAGTGTTGGCATTTGGGCAGTGGCAGATACATTGGCACATTTGGCTTGGTGCACAGATTTATTCTTATGATTAAAATGGTATGAAATGCTCCACAAACAGTTCCTATGTATAACTGATATTAGCTGCCCAAAAACTTTGTGTTAAGGTTGCCCAGCTCTGTCTTGTACCCCTTCTGGACAGCACCCAACAGAGCTAGGTTGTCTCCTTTTAACTGCCCACTTCACACCTGACATCTGCCGCAGCTGTCATAGGGTGGAGCTAACTGGGTCCACAGGCCCTCATTAATCTCCTCCTTGTCAGCATGGGGCCTATATGCCCCAGCACAATCTGAAAACTAGGAAATACAAAATTGAGCTACACATCAGGCTGCCTGCAAACACTCTGGTTTGCAAAGAGCCCCAGACCAATTGCATATGTGCAAATTACTTTCTCTGGCACATTGGAGATCCAACATTTACCCTGAACAAACTTAAATATTCCTTCCCCAAAGGGGAAGTGGATGCCAAACACTGGATGAGTAGTCCAGTTAGGTTTGTGGTGGAGATTGAATTTTTCTATCAAATTTGAAGTGAATTGGCCAAGAGGTTCCTGGATTAGGACACTCTAAAAATAGAGATCTTCACCCTAGGTCAAAAAGTATTTTTTTTTTGCCACTTTCTAGTAAAACAACAAAAGGGAGTAAAGTTAAAACAGTTCAGTGGATTCCCCTAGCTGGGATCTAGTGCACAGAACCAAAGTTGCTATCATTTATTATTTGTAGTACAATAGCCCCTGGAGGGCCCAGCCAGGATTAGGGTCCCAGTGTGCAAGGCACCGTTTCTACACATTATAACAGACAGAGCTTATACAAAAACTATTATATGCAGAACTAGTAGTGACTCCTGTTATTAAGATTCCTGGACATGTCCCTGTTTTCAGTTGGTTTAATTTGGCAAAGTTATTAGCATTTGGTTCAGCCATTTCTGAGAATTAGGTTGTTTTATCCATGTTAAAAAAAAAAAAAAACGTGCAATCTTTTCTTTCAGAAGTTCTAGCTCCCCCATGTTTTGGAGCAGGGACTTGAAATTTGGCAAGGGTTGGGGTGGTGTTTGTGTCAGGGCCATACCTTTTGCTGTTCCCATGAAAATCCATCCAACTATGGCCAAGTTATAAGCCTTTGAAAAAACTCAATGTGCACAAACTCTGTAGGGACTTGTTAGAGCTTTGTAGCTAAATTTCTTCTGAGATTTTGTTGTTGCTGCTGTTTGTAATCTTGTCAATCACCCACGGTTCTCATCACATCCCCATTTCTTCATCACAGCAGCTGTCCTCCTCTCCCTCCAGTGGCCTCATTTCTCCTTTCTTATGTTCCCTCACCCGGCTACAGTTCCCACCTGCTCTACCGACTCCATCCCAATCTCCCTATTCCTCCCACCAGCCCAAATAGCTATAGGTCTCATATACATAACTGCCTCCTAACCTCTGATGATATCTGCCCTAACCTAGGCCCTCCCTCAATCCTCACCCTCCCTGCCGCCCTCCCTCACTCCCCCACCTTGGCCCCTCTGCTGCCATCCTTCCTAACCTCATGCCCACCCCTCTCTTTCCCTCCCCTCCCCCCGCACTTCTCTTGCTGCCTCCAGAACACCCACTCTGTCTCTATAAAGATTTCAGCCACCCACAACCTTTTCATATCTCATTCCTCCCAGCTCCACACTCTAGCAGTTCATAGGGTTTTGCACTGGAGTGTAAGTGTGATGAAGTTGGGGTACATATTGCTTTTAGTAGCTACTGGAGATGGAAGTGAAAGCCAAATGGAACACTGCAGTGTTACTGACAATGTTTAGGCAACATGAAGATAGAAAGGAGTGCACAACTCTTTCCCCATAACTTCTTATTTCCATGCTTTTAAGGTTTGGGGTGGATGGGGCATGGTTCTTCCCAGGCTTAAATGTCTGTCACTAAATTGAGTCACTTTTATGCTGGGTCATTTGACCATTTGTGAGCTATGAAAACCCAGGAGGAAAAAAAAATCAAAGATTAAAAAATAATAAATTATGTAGGCATTTTTAGAACTCAGATAACACTCACCAACGTGGCCGCTTGCTTGGTCCTGGGGAATCTTCATTCAGGTCTTCAGTTAGAGACAGACACGTATCTAGATAAACTGACTCCAATTTACAACAATTCTTTATACAGAATTGAAGAACAATTTGATCCATTTTGGTAAAGGTACGACCATTTAATTTTAGCTCAGTGAAATGATCCATTGCACTCTGCACAAATTCTGTTTCTTGAATTTCGTAGAAACAGTGAAAATACTCAAAATAGAAAATCGTCATCTCCAAAGAAGACAACTCATCATAGTTGAGCAATGACAAAGAGAGTTTTTCTTTAACCCATGTTAGTAAATGATTTTTAATTTTGGGTGAAATTTTGCAGCTAAGTTTTTTCTCCATCTCCTCCATTCTCTTTTTATTTAAGAGACCAAACAGGAATCGCATTGTCAACATTAAATAATTCCTAGATTTTCCACACTCTTCGAACAATTTTTCCAGAGCTTGTATAGCAGTTTCTGAATTTTCCACTGTTTCTTCTTTCTCCAACACATAAAACAAAGCTGCAAAAAACTCTTGAAAACTCAAGTGAATGAAGCTGTAAACAAACTCACAGTCAATGCCTTTTTGAAACATGTTCTCATTCAGAAAGAGGGAATCAGGTTTATCTAAGCCGTGTTTCTTGACATCTTCTTCCTCAAACAGTATATTCTTCCTCCAGATTCCATCTGCAGCCAAGGAGCAAAGTCCATTTAAGTTACCTTGTACCTGTTTCTCTGAATTGCTGCTGTGACCCTTTAATAAGCTGAAGAGATAGTTCATGTACACTCCAGTGATTGTACTGGAAGTTTGTGCAAGATCTTCACCTGCTTCCATCTGTTGTTTCAGAACTGTGCAGATGATCCAACACACAAGGGGAACAAAGCACATGGTGAAGAGCATTTCATTGTCTTCTACAAAGTTAAAGGCTTTTCTTGCTTGTTCTTCATTCTCAAAGAACTTGTAGAAATATTCTTCTCTCTCATTTTCAGAAAATCCCAGGATCTCTGCATAACGTTCATCTTTCAAACACTGCTCAAGTTTCTCCAGGGCAATTGGTCTTGTAGTAATTATTAAGTAAGATTTGAGAAGCACTTCTTTCCTAAATAAACTGCTCAGTATGATTTCCACTGGCTGCTTCTCACAGGGATCAGAGCACTGATTACTTGTTGGTTGATTAAAGGAAAATCTCAGTTCATCAAAACCATCAATTATGAACAGGAGTTTTTCTGGATTCATCAGAATCTCTTTAGTTGGTGCATTTTGATCAGGACAATTTTCTAAAATTAAATCTTCAACACTTCTCTGCTCTCTGACAAAGTTAATTTTCCTACAATTTATGTAGAAAACATAATCAAACCTGCTCTGATACAGTTCTTCATTTGCCCAGTCCAACATGATCTTTTTTGCTGTCAGTGTTTTTCCAATCCCTGCAGCTCCCTGCAGCACGACGATTTGTGGTAATTGTCCATCTCTATCAGATTCAAATAAATCGCCTATGGTGATAGGACTAGCGTGCTTAGTCAGGATTTCTGCATGTCTCCGTCCCAGGGCCATTATTTCATGTTCTCTCTGCTTTTTGTGACGATGTTCATTTACAATGATCAGCTTTGTGTACCTGCTGTTTAGCGTCACATTCTCACCAAGACGAGCATTCATGTCTTTTATTGTGCTGTATTTGTTTTTTATATGTTCTCTGTACTTCACTCTGTAAGCTGAGTTAGTGACAAGAAGCATTAGATGTTATTGTAATGTTACAATAAAGCTATTTAAACAGTAATACTGGTACTGTAAGTTTATAGTGCTCCTTGCATCATAAAGTGTCACCACATAAATTAACTAATTTTCCTAGTACTTACTAATTTTGAGTGCTCCCATTGAAATCAATGATGTGAGAGAAAAGTGTAGGCTCAGACCTTCTGTGCATATTTTTATGCATTATAAAAAATAAATAAAAAAAGAATCACTTCATCAGTTACTGAAATGCGGCCACCTCTAGGGTGAAACCTGTTTGGTGTTTAACAGTGCACAATGGCACTCTAACAAAGTAGGGCATGAAGTGTTGGAGAATGACAGGTATAACTGAAACAATAATGGGAATTTAGGTGCAAATAATATAACTAAATATAACCTAAAATTTGTCCAGGGCCCAAAGGTTTAAAAAGTGCCATAGCACCATCAGTGACCACAAATGTTGACCTCTAGTTATTTTGCCTCATTTAAAAGATGGTGTTCCTAGCAGGACAGTGTCTTCCAGCATCATGCTGCTGCACTGGTTTAGTACTGCCTGAGACAAGAGCTCCGCCTACTTCCAGCACCATGTTCTGCAGCACCTGATTCTTTCCTGGAGATCTCCCATCCAACCCTGCTTAACCTGTGTGATCTGATGAGACTGCACTCTGAGGTGTTACTTATTATTTCTACTAGTAAACCCAAAGTCTGGCTGATCTATTCTAATGCTGGTAATCACTGGTAATTAAGCAATTCCCTATTGGAGTGACACATACCATTTGCTGATCTGTCAGGTGTTTGCTGAGGGCCCAAAGCTGAAAGAGAAATTTCACATGAATGTTAGTGCAACAAAAATCACAGAGTATCGGGCAGTTCAGGACATTGGTACAAGTCATTCATTCAGGGTTCTCTGCAGTAAAAATCTCCCTAGAAAACCCACGGCTGAGGCAGGCAGAGAGAATTTCTTTGGAGACACTAGTTCAGTGATCTGTTAAAAATGGACATCAGAAGCAATACTCTAAAAAAAGAAAAAAAACCCACTAGAGTAGCCACTTACGGTATGTCTACACAACAAGGCAAGACTGGGCTCAAGTCTAATCCCCTTTGGGTCCACAAATCAATTCTGCTAACCTAGGGCTCAGATCTAGGGTCCCAAGACCTTGCAGGGCTGGAGGGTCTGAGCCCATGTTAAGCTGGGACATAGGATCCAAGCCCTATTGCTTTCCTGTGTGCACATAGCCCTGGCTTGACTTGGGTCCTGGAAGCCCTCTGGGTGTATCCCAGAGATCCAGGTGGCAGAGGAGCAGTGCTGCAGGCAGCCAGCCCAGCAGCCAGAAGCACCATTACTGCCTGGCCAAACACGATCCCTGTTCCTGCTCCTCTCCCAGTGGCAGCAGCTCCTGCTCTGGCTCCTCCTCACTGCTGCACAGAGCTTCCCCGAACCAAGGAGCAAAGCTGCCAAACTGGAGGCAGCTCACAGCCACTGCAAGTTTGGGAGTCATCCTTCTCCTGGCCATGCTGAGTTGGGAGCCCTGCTGCTCTCCCTCCCTGCAGGGCAGCCGCTTGGTCCCTACTCCAATCTCTGGTCCTTGCCCCCTCTGGGGCTGCATGGGCTGCATGCACTGTCAAGGGAGTGAGTCCCAAAAATTCCCCCACAGCCTCCTTCAGTGGTCGTAACTCCAGCTCTGCCTTGCTGCATGGCAGTTGCTTGTCCCCACTTTGCTCACTGGCCCTTGCTCTCGGGCCCCCTGAGGCCTCGTGTGCAGGAGTGCCTGGACTGCCTGCACTGTCAGGGTGGCAAGTGAGAACCAGCCACAAACCAGCCTCCTTGTGACAGCGTGGCATCCACCTCTCACTAGTGCCCCTTCTGGTCAGGTGCATCTTCAGTCTTTAAATAGCTCTAGCCCTGGTATCAGGCCATAGCCCCAGGGCTTCCTCCCTGGCGGCAATAGATACATCCTCTCTGGGCCCTTCTGGCCCCAGCTGGGCCACTAAGTGGATCAGATCCCCTTCTTGGGAGTTATTGCTGTCCAAATTGTAGGCCACTTTGCCAGTGGCCTATGTGGGGACCTAGCCTCACTCACTATTCCAAGTCCCAGCCCAGGGACCTTAAGAATAGCAGCTACACACCGCTATGTCCTTCTAACTAAGCTGCTTTCAGTTCCCTAAGTCACTTCCCCACAGCCCCAGCCTTCACCAGTGCTTCCTCCTTAGCTCAGGGCTCTTCTATGTTCAGGCCCAGCAGTCAGCCAGGAGCTCTCTCGCTCCCACAGTCCCTGCTGGCACTGAGCTGTCCATGGTGCTGCAGTTCCCTTTAGCCAGCCAGGAGAACCACCTGCATTCCTCTGACTCCGACCAGAAACTGCCTGTCACTGGCTTTGCAGCTCCTTTTTATATGATCTTCCTGGGCCCTGATTGGCTGCTTCCCCTGCAGCCACTCTAGGCTGCTTGGAGGACTCCTCTACTACTCCTTTCCTGGGACAAGAGTGGCAGAACACTGAGGCCTTCAGCAGGGGGCCTCTGGGCCTAGTCCACCCAATCACACTCTTATGGTGGTGGTGGCTTTGGCTCCAGCTCCTCCTTGCTGCTGTGCAGAGCTTGCCCAGAGCAGGGAGCAAAGCTGAGAGGTGGGAGACGGCTCCCAGCTGCCAGGATGTTCAGAGTCATCCCTGCTCTGGCCATGCTGAGCCAGGAATTCTGCTGCTCTCTGATCCCTGCAGGGCAGCCACTTGGTCCCACTCTACTCTCTGGCCCCTACTGCCCTCCCTGGGGCTGCGTGTATAGAGCTGCCTGGGCAGCGTGCATTGTGAGGGCAATGAGAGGGAGCAGCTCCAAAACATCTGCACAGACTCCAGGGATCCTTTATCTCTGCCTCCCAGGGTGTGGTGGGGGAAAGGATAAGGGATCCTTGGGGGGTGCTGGAGCACACTGCACCCCAAGCCCTGGGGAAACACTGTAATGCTCTGTGCAGGCAACAGCCAGCCTGGGGTGGGAGAGTGTTTTTCCTCTGATACTGTCATTTTATCTCAAACTTCAAAACAGAAAAATAAATAAATAAATAAATAAAAACAGCTTCATTGAACATCCCATTTAAAAAAAAAAATAAGAAGTACAAAGTTTCATTTAATAGTTTGACAGCCCTGGAGACTGACGTCCTAATTATCCACCGAATAGGAGCACATGGGCATTTTCCTGCCACTGTGACTCAGCCTAGAGATGGAGAGCCCAACTCTCAGATTAGGTGGTAGTCCAGTATAAAGCCTTCACAAACTGCAGTCATTCTACTGAGACAGCCACCAAAGGAGCTAATTATGCAGTTTCTGTACTCATGTGCTCTTTTTGGGCACCTGAATCCCATCAACAGCACCCTTACAGTTAAGAAACAGGGTGGACATTAGATTTTTCCCACAATGCAATGTAGTTGTAGGACTAGAGTGTTGACACTGGGATGGAGGGATATTAGACACTCTGGGATAGGGTCACTTTGACTCAGGTCTGTGCACCTCAGTGTGGAGGCTAGAGCCCTAGGTTCAAGCACAGGTCAGAAAATCCTTAATATGGGGTTAAAATGAAGTGTAGATGCTCAAACCCAGGGTTCCCTGACATCAAGTCCCTCTAACCTTAGGCTTATGTTTCTGTGTAGACATAACCATAGTGTCTTTCTTTATGATATGTGAGCACTAAGATATGCTAATGAAAAACACTATATTAGAGCTGGGTATTATTATAAAAAACAAACAAACAATCTGAAAGGGTTGGAAGCAAACCACCAAAGAACAAAACAAAAAATGTTAACCAAGTGGGGTTCTTCATCTTAAAAAAAACCCGCAAAAACTAGAAATGTCAGTACTGCTGCATTTAGTCATCCCCGGTTGTGGCAGGAGTCTCACTGCAAGCCCAGTGGAAGCTTTCTCAGCCCTATAATTAAAGGGGCAGATGTTTTGAAGATATCTTTTCTCACAACTGTATATCAAAAGCTTGAGTTGAACAAAAAACACTTTAAACACTCAAGCCTTCCTTATATATAATAAAGCAAGACAGAATTTTTTTTAAACAGACCATTTCCCCCCCACAGATAAGCAGCTCAAGAGAGTAAACATATGATGATACTTCCCAAATCTTATTTTGGGCTGTCACACGGCATGAGGAATTTAATCCCCAAATAATATTTTATAGAATTTATAAACACCTGAAAACAGGGAGCCTGATTCTCCACTGCCCTGCACCTTGTGTAGCCATTTGCACCTGTGCAAAGCGCACCACATCATCAGTCTTGGTATGGCCCATTTGTGCCTCTTTGATGATACAGGAGGGCCAAATAGCCATCCTAAGCAGCCTCCTGGGGATTTCCACTGTGTGGGGCCATCCTTGGGGAGAGGGACAGGGAAGCCAATGTAACCAGCAGTACCCACTGCACCTTGTGGACATCAGCATAGGAGCTGTGTTGGGGGCATGTCTGGGGAAAGAGTGTGTGTCTTGCCAGCTGCCTGAAAGGACCCTTATGGCTCTGCTGCCAGAATGGGCTATTGTAAAACCACCTTTGTCTTCCCGCCATCGGCTGCACCGGGTGCTGGTCTCGCACAGCTAAGGATTGAGCCCAGTGAGTGCAAAGGGGCTGCAAAAAGCTACCAAATCAGAAATCTCCACTCAGCTTATACTGAATGTAGCATTGGACATCCACTGAGTGCTCATTTTACACAGATTAATGGCTACACAAAGTATAAAGCAATTTAGAATCAGGCCCATTAGTGTGCTCCTAACAACACACCACCCTGGAATGTTATGTGGCTAACACAATACTGTTATTTCTGGATGCGATAGAATTTTCATCCTTAGCCCCTGTTTTCAGGTGTTCAAAAGAGAAGTTTTGAACAGTAACGGGGTTGTTCAAGAGCGTTGCCCCTGCATATTCAAACTTGATTCTCGCAAAGGAACTGTGCTGTGAGCTTCCAAAATCCTCTAAAAAGCAATGTTCATTGGGGCCACTCCTCGCCTCCTTCCCCTCAAGCAGGGTTCCCAGGGCATAAAGTGGGGAGTGTCCCCCACCTTTCTTCCACTAATTCAGGAATACAAGACTCTAAAGAAGCGAGGTGGGTGGGGAGTGAGATTTTGTAGAGGGAACTCTCATGCAGAACCACAGTTACCGATAGGTAACTTCTCCTTCTTCAGGGTGCCTCTGCATATCCCCACTTCTGCACATTTAGCAAGCAGTACAACCCCAGGAAGGGGGGCTGAAGAGTTCCCGTTGAACAAAGATTGCAGAACTGCCACAATGAACAGCAGCTCTGGATGAGAAAAGGTGGGCGAGGCTACAACTACATTGCATAGAGCAGCTCTGGGGCTCAGATTCAGATTATTAGTAATGACTACAACCTTGCTCTTCCAAATCAGGTTTCAGTTGAAGGGAAATAACTGCCTCAGGCATGTATAGAGCTTCAGATAGAGAGAGGGCAAGACTTCCTCCTGCTAAATATTCCTGCAATTCTGGGGACAGTTCCCTTAGCTGGGACCTAGGAAACCATATATTCAAATATCACCTCTACTTACTGCAGAGTATTTCCATACACTTCACCACACTTTTTACTGATGACAGCTCTGACCCCAACCCTAGAATGAAATTAAATAGGAGCTGTCACAACCCCGCTTTATAAATAAATGAACAGAGAGGTCACACAAAGTCACTGCAGGCACAGCTGGGTTCAGAACGCAGGCTCTAATATGTTACACCCAAATCTTAGCCATTCAGTCACACTTCTTTTCAGACAAACTGTTTCACATATATATTTGTTTTGGTTGTCCTATCCCTAGCCAGTACACCACACTTACCTCCTGAAACCAGAAACAGAATCTAGGATTCCTGATCTCAAGTTTTCTACAGTCGTCCAGGAAATAGTCATGTAACACAGTGGGAAACAGTGTCAAGTCTCCTCCTACAGGCTGGTCCTCAGCAAAGCTGTGATAAATGAAGTATGGGGGGGGGAGGGGGAGGGTTAGCTGCCTTTGATGAACACCCAGCCAGACAGCTGTAAAATCCCTCTTGGTAGATGTTCTTTGCTTGCTTTACCTGTAAAGGGTTAAAAGTTCCCCAGGTAAAGAAAAGGAAGTGGGCACCTGACCAAAAGAGCCAATGGGAAGGTAGAACTTTTTAAAATTGGGAAATAAACTTTCCCTTTGTCTGTTGTTCTCTGGAGAAGGAGACACAGAGCAGCAATGCTATAAACAGGAATGCTGTGTAAAGTTTGAACCAGATATGAAAACCATCAGATTCATAGATTCTAGGACTGCAAGGGACCTCGAGAGTCCATCGAGTTCAGTCCCCTGCCCTCATGGCAGGACCAAATACTGTCTAGACCATCCCTGATAAACATTTATCTAACCTACTCTTAAATATCCCCAGAGATGGAGATTCCACAACCTCCCTAGGCAATTTATTCCAGTGTTTAACCACCCTGACAGTTAGGAACTTTTTCCTAATGTCCAACCTAAACCTCCCTTGTTCCAGTTTAAGCCCATTGCTTCTTGTTCTATCCTTAGAGGCTAAGGTGAACAAGTTTTCTCCTTCCTTCTTATGACACACTTTTAGATACCTGAAAACTGCTATCATGTCCCCTCTCAGTCTTCTCTTTTCCAAACTAAACAAACCCAATTCTTTCAACCTTCCTTCATAGGTCATGTTCTGAAGACCTTTAATCATTCCTGTTGCTCTTCTCTGGACCCTCTCCAATTTCTCCACATCTTTCTTGAAATGCGGTGCCCAGAACTGGACACAATACTCCAGTTGAGGCCTAACCCGCGCAGAGTAGAGCAGAAGAATGACTTCTGATGTCTTGCTCACAACACATCTGTTAATGCATCCCAGAATCATGTTTGCTTTTTTTGCAACAGCGTCACACTCTTGACTCATATTTAGCTTGTGGTCCACTATAACCCCTAGATCCCTTTCTGCCGTACTCCTTCCTAGACAGTCTCTTCCCATTCTGTATGTGTGAAACTGATTGTTCCTTCCTAAGTGGAGCACTTTGCATTTGTCTTTGTTAAACATCATCCTGTTTACCTCAGACCATTTCTCCAATTTGTCCAGATCATTTTGAATTATGACCCTATCCTCCAAAGCTGTTGCAATCCCTCCCAGTTTGGTATCATCTGCAAACTTAATAAGCACACTTTCTATGCCAATATCTAAGTTGTTGATGAAGATATTGAACAGAGCCGGTCCCAAAACAGACCCCTGAGGAACCCCACTCGTTATACCTTTCCAGCAGGATTGGGAACCATTAATAACTGCTCTCTGAGTAGGGTTATCCAGCAGTTATGCACCCACCTTATAGTAGCCCCATCTAAGTTGTATTTGCCTAGTTTATCGATAAGAATATCATGCGAGACCACATCAAATGCCTTACTAAAGTCTAGGTATACCACACCAACCACTTCTCCCTTGTCCACAAGACTCGTTATCCTATCAAAGAAAGCTATCAGATTGGTTTGACATGATTTGTTCTTTACAAATCCATGCTGGCTATTCCCTATCACCTTACTACCTTCCAAGTGTTTGCAGATGATTTCCTTAATTACTTGCTCCATTATATTCCCTGGCACAGAAGTTAAACTAACTGGTCTGTAGTTTCCTGGGTTGTTTTTATTTCCCTTTTTATAGATGGGTACTATATTTGCCCTTTTCCAGTCTTCTGGAATCTCTCCTGTCTCCCATGATTTTCCAAAGATAATAGCTAGAGACTCAGATACCTCCTCTATTAGCTCCTTGAGTATTCTAGGATGCATTTCATCAGGCCCTGGTGACTTGCAGGCATCTAACTTTTCTAAGATCATATCCAGAACTACTTTTAACAACCCAGATATGTAAGTAAATTAGAAATGTTTGGGAAGATGTGATTAGGTTTATTTCTGTATATTTTTTAAGGCTTGTGGACTCCTCTGTGCTAACTCCAGATGCTTTTGTTTGCTTGTAGCCTTTAAGCTAACCCCCAATAAAGCTCTTTTGGGTGCTTAATTTTTGGAATTGCTCTTTTAAAATGTAGCAAAAGCCTAAATTCCAGATGTATTTTCTTCCTTTTTGTTTTTAATACAATTTACCTGTTTTTTTAAAAACAGAATTGGATTTTTGGTGTCCTAAGAGGTTTGTGCATATGCTATTTGATTAGCTGGTGGCAACAGCTAATTTTCTTTGTTTTCTTTCTCAGCTCTTCCCTGGGGGGTGGGGGGTGTGTGTGAAAGGGCTTGAGGGTAGCCCACAAGGAGGAATTCCCAAGTGCTCCTTCCAGGCTCCAAGGGATTCTTTTGTTTTGTTTTGTTTTCTTTTGCATTTGGATAGTGGCAGCATTTACCAAGCGAAGGTCAGAGAAAAGCTGTAACCTTGGGAGTTTAATATGTGGGAGTGGCCAGTATTAATTTTTAAAATCCTTGTGGGACCCCACCTTCTGCACTTTGAGTGACAGAGTGGGGATTCAGCCTTGACAAAAGCTAACAACTATTTCTGACTATAGATCAAATGATGAGGTCTGAGCTGAGCTGGGGATTTATAGAGACAGAGTTCAAATCCTGCTACTGGCCCAAGTTTGGGGGTGGCATGTCATGGAATTTCTTTTAAAAAAAATAGCCTCCCCTTCCCTCCCACTGTTGTCACCCTCTCTGCTCTCATGGTGCACTAGTGTCTTCATCCCTCCCAGCCTCTCCCTCCAATCTGAAGATAGGAAGTATCAACCTTACATTCTTTTTTCATTTAATTTTTAAGGCCAGGTTCAATGGCATACTCTGCCTGCTCAACCCCAAACTCAGAGCACATGGTCCGGTTAGACTGGGTTAGCAGATGCTTTACATCACCAGGTTCACACAAAACTATGTCAAAAGTTCAATGCCTCTTTCACCTCCCTACATCCACTTCACGCATACTCCAAATCCCTCTTCCTTTCTGTCCTCCATAGTCCCTTGCACATACTTTCTCCAGTTTCACCCTCCCTCCTGCACCCCACAGTTCCCTTCTCTCTCTCTCTCTCTCTCACACACACACACACACTCACTTTCCCCTCTTGTATCCTTCCCCACACAGCTCTGTTTTCCCCTTACTCTCTCCTCTGTTGAGTAAATCTAATGCAATAAGTAATATTTTAAAATAAATAATCTGGATTTTTTTCCTTTTTTCTTTTTTCATAACTGAAAGTTTCTGCCAGCAGAGGCTGGTGCATAACGTTCTTCTCTATGGCTTTGTCTGCACTTGAGGCATTAAAGTGCTGCTGTGGCAGCGCTGCCAAAAAACCCACTTTCCAATGAGAGTGAAGCCAACACCCATATTTGTTAAAAGCAGCCTGAGGTTTCAGTCGCACTGAGAACAACGGGAAATAGTTGCCCTTCTCAAAATAGCAACCTGACCGTGGGCTTGGACTTCAGTCCTGATGGAGATGGCAGCCATTTTGAAAAAGAGCAGGTCTTAGTGGACTTCTCAGTAGTAGAATATTATTAGTCGAGCTTGCGAAAGCCTTACACTCAATTCAAAGGCATTTCTCTGTTTGTCGGTTTATGTGTATGCAATGTGATAATTTTTGAACATGGCAGCCAATCCCAAAATTTCAGAGAATGCTCTTGGCATCAATGGCAGGAACCCTATTGATTTCTGGGGAAACTGGAAACCCAAGAAGGGGAAACACATGAAGTTCCTGCCATCTATTTAGCACAGCAACAGCTTGAAGAACCTCTGCAGTTGTCTCTAGAGCAAACAATCAGTTGATAACACCCATTAATGCCTTCCAGCATAGCAACACCCTATTTCTTCTCTACTCATACTCCCTATTGAGTGTAACCTGTTTACACCCTGAATGACCTATCCCCCAGATAGATAATAATGCTGGTAAGGGGAAGGGTCAAAGGGGGCATGAACATGGCTCCTGGAATGGGAGAAGATGGGGGAGAACAATAGGAGTGGGAGATTGGGGGACCCTAGTATGGAGGAGGGGAACATACAGAGTCCTTGGCATGAGAAGTAAAGTGGGAATGGTGGGGGCACACAGAGCCCCTGTCATGGGGAAACAGGGACTGGAAGGCATCAGGGGAAGTGTGAATGGGGGCACACAGAGTCGTTGGCATGTGGGGGAGAATGGGTGACCCTGGAATGGGAGGAAGGGGAAATGGGGGTACACAGAAACCTGGCACAGTGGGAGATTGGGGGAAGTTGCAGGAAGTCCCTGAAATAGAGGGGGATGGGAGGGAGGAACACAGGAAGCTTGTGGGAGGAATGGAGGGATGCAAGGAGCCCCTGGAGTGTGCAATAAGCTTGGCCCATGCAAGCTACGAAGCAGTGATCCCTAGAATTTAGCCTCAGATAAAGAAGAAATTTCTAGTTATTTAGAATAATAGGGAAAATACCTCTAGTCCTAAAAGTCCTCACATCTAGCCTACACACAAGGTTTTATTGAGTTTTGACTATATGAGTAGTTTGAAGTATCTGTGTTATTCCATTATTTAGAACATTAGGTACAAACCAATGATGTGACTCCAAGTGCTACATTTATTAAAGAGCTCATTTAAAATTAATTTGACCTCAAATGAATTAACTGACTTATTTGTAAGTTTTCAGAAAATTAATTTGACCTCAAATGAATTAACTGACTTATTTGTAAGTTTTCAGAAGATTCATCCTGTAGTCAAAGTGTGAATGCTGTAATTTTGGGGAGGACAGTCTGTATTCTTCATATGTAACAGAGATTGCATCCCTACTTTAAGTACAAAACTAACTTAACCATAACTATGGGAATACAAGCAGCCCTTCCAAAATATTCTGAGAATCCTGCATGGAGAGAGGGGTGAGTGGCTCCAGAAACTGCTCTCTTGCAGACTCCAAGAGCTTGCAGCAAAGGCATCTAGATCCCACAAGCCAAGCGAGAACAGCCACAGGCCACTTGCAGGAAAATGTATATTCTAGAGGCTGCACTTTATTCTCACCACAATGATGAATGTTTCTGAATAGTCCAGTAAAATTCCTTTCGGTCTGTTCTGAGATGTATGGAGTGATTTATAGAGGCAATTTCCTGGGCCAGTAATGAGCCAGGATTACTCAGTACCTCAGTGGGAAGGGACAGCCTGACTCAGAGACAAAGGGACTAGTTTTAGCTTCAAGTTTGGGCTGTTTGAGTTAGGAGCTGGGGGAGAAGCCGGACAGCTCAGGGAGTCTCTGATTAACTCCCACTCCAGACAAAGCGGGTCTCTGTACTGCTATGGAATGCAGCACATGGTCAGACAGTTTCAGTCCTGTGGAGGCATAGAACCAAGCTGGTGCTGGCCAACTGAAGCCTCCACAGACTCCAAACCAAGGTGCCAGGAGAGGGCCCTGCCCCACATAGGAGTGAAAACACTGTAAGAGGTCCCCTTTTGTTTTCTTTAAGCTGGTCAATGTTTGCAGCACTACTACACTAATCTCTGGGTAGGGAGCCAGGAGGGAGCTGGGGGTTGTGGTGCAGTAGTGAATGGCAGAAGGCGGGGAATGTATTGTATTATTAATGTTGTAGCATTTATTAGTTAACCGTAACCCTTTCCTCCCCTAGAGCCCTTGTTTCCTATCACCACCAGGACAAGACACCATTTGTTATGTTGTTATTTAGATTATAAGATTCAGAAGTTGCAGGAACATTAGGTTTTCTTACCTTTCTTTGTTGCCTCCTTGAGTTTATCAGCAGAATCTCTGAGATTGATCCTTTCAAGGACCAATATAGCTACATTCACTGCACCATGTTCCTTGTAGTATTCACACAAGAGGTCTACAAGTTTGATCCGAGTGTCAGCTTTCTGCAGCCGACCTTTGGGGATCGGTGCTTTTTCTCCATAGCTAGCATTTGCTAAGCTGAATTTAAATCTTTCAAGATCGCCTTCCTTTTCCCCTGAGAGATTGTCCAGTATATCTAGAAGGATTTCTTTCATATTTATCTCTGTAGTCATTGCAGGATATTACCAATAATCTGAAAAATAAGTGGAGAATTAAAAGTCAATTATTTATGAATATCATAGCATTGTTGAGATGGCAATTCAGTTCAGACACACCTTAGGTGTACTAATGTCCTAAATGGAAAAAATCTCTCTATCTGCACAGAGAAACAACAAAGTCACAAGTTATACTGTAGCCTGTATTTCTATCTCCTGAATAAAGAACGAGGACTACTTGTGGCACCTTAGAGATTAACAAATTTATTTGAGCACAAGCTTTCGTGGGCTAAAACCCACTTCATCAGATGAATGCAGTGGAAAATACAGTAGGAAGATATATATATATACACACAGAGAACATGAAAAAATGGGTATTGCCATACACACTTGTGGAGATTAATGGAAGGATTCCATTCCCCCGAGGCCTAAACTTCAGACTTAGCAACAACAATATTTATTTGAGTATATTTAGCAATAACAGGGGGCAAATAACGAATGCATGCAAACAGCAAAGCTTTAGCTATAAGAATGGTAAGGCAGATAACCAATTCCAGAAGGATGTGTGGTTCCCACTTTTTTACTATATGTAGCAGTCTTTTAGGAATTTTAATTACCTGATGAGTTGTTTCTTTTATGTTTTGTTTGATTGAACAGACAAATTTTTCTATTTCCTCTAACCAGCGGATTATTACTGCACTTTCGGACTGAGAAGAGGGAGGAATTACCAGGGTTAGTTTCTGGTAGCGATTTTGCGAGACATTAAGAAGGACAGAAATAACATTGCACAGCCGAATTATTGCTAGGTCAATCTTAGAGAATTTTTGGACAATTTATTTCAATTTTGACACCCATAGAGGTGTGGGTAGGTGCACCTGGAGTTTAACAGAATCAAGTGCACCGTGAACCCAAGTACAGTTAATGATAACAGTAGGACCGAGTAATGCAAGCTATACTTTTAGCTGGTTGAAATACCACCGACTGACTACGCAGGGAACATGTGGGGGATAATAACAAAAATGAGGTCTTTGTGAATTTTTGGGGTATACCTACACATTTATTTTCCACTAACACTTTTTTAGAGTATGTGTTATTGATTAAGGATTATTTAAGGTGAAGCCACCCCTCACGCATCATACACTTTACTTGAGCAGTACAATATTTTCTAATACTTACGGGGCCACAAATGGTACCGAATAAAGGCCCCGTTTTATAATCCTCCTCCCAAGCAGAAGCATTTTTACAAGGGTTTGATTTATTAACAGCAAGAGACAAGACCAGTTCAATACTTTGAAAAAGAAGAGTTTGTCCTTGAAGGCTATCCTGGAGTGCCTGATTTTGAAGGGAGTCCTCTTCCCATTGCTGGCGATTGATCTTGTTGTGCTGCTGGATTACTGCCTGGAGACTGTGCCGATCATGAACAACGTTTTTATTGCGCTGGTGTAGGTGGTAAGAGATATACCATATGGGAGAACTTGCTCAAAAGTCCAATTACTGCTTTGCGGTTCAATGGGATAATATATTCTTATTGGTTTAGTCCCCAACAGTTTTTCCGAAGCGCCCACATCCCATTTTACTTTCGTTTGACAAGCATACACAGGTCCTTTACCATATGTGAAACAGGAAGAGTTATAGTATGCACAGCCAAAAAACCAAAGTGTATTATTTATAGGGAGTATACATTCAAAAGGCGGTTGAAGAAAGTAAACATAAGTAAAGATAGATCGGTTTTTAAGCCAAGGCTTTTTTATAGGAGTTAGATTGACAGCTTTTACTGGACACCAGGGATTGCTGATGTTGCAAACAGTTTCGTTAAAGGTGCATCCAGGAAAGAATGAGTTCACAGGAAAGAAGAGGGTGCCATTTCCGACGCACAAATTAACTGCCACCGAATTCGCCATGCAAACATGGAAATGTAGAAGAGCCACATTCCTGTAACAAGGAAAAAAAATATACTGCGGCTTACTGTACTGTTTTAGTGGCCCGAGGGGTTATCCAGGCTTGGTTAGCACAAATATTACCACTGTTAGTAGAAATTAAGTACGTGAAAGGATGGGGTAGAATTTTTGTTATTTTTTTTTCCAGGAGTTCATGCGTTTGAGGCAGTACAAGCCAGACCAACTGGTCTTTTTAATACAAAGGCTTCCAGGGGTCAGCCTCAACGAATGGCTTTAGGCGATATGCATATTGACATTTTTTAGAATTTATACCCCAGAGAACAGCAGGCAATTTATTTTTCCATCCTTTCCAATCACCTTGCTCATTTTTTTAGTTTAGGTTTAAGATTTTGGATTTTTTTCCCACTACCCCATTGCTTTGTGGGTGGTATGCCAGATGTAGGATGGGAGCTATTAACTGGACTGAACACCAGTGTTCCCACTTACGGCTATTCCAAGGAGGACCACCATCGGTAGAAATGATACCAGGAGGCCCCCACTGGTAAAGGAAGAGTGATTTTTTGTGTTTGAATTCTACCCACCAATGCTCATGCCCGGCGTTTACATACACATCCACCCTTTTAGAGACATCTATGTAGGTAAGAGAGGGTTCCTTAAAGAAGTGGGCCTTCCATTTTTGCCCTATTGTCTTCACAAGCAACCAATTGGGGTTTTTTCCTTTACTGAGAAGGTAGGCTTGTTTGAAAAAGGTATTCCAGGAGGAAGACCAAAGACTGGTTTGGACCGCTAATCCTGCAGCCCTTTGGAAATCCTTTAAGGAACGGATAGAAGTAAGTTTGTTTATTGCTTTTATTACATCTGAATTTAGTGTAATATTTATGGCACCCCATCTCCACCCCAGAAATGTTTCTCTAAGGGCAGGCTCTTTTACCTTTTCCTTTTTGATTTCCCAACTCTGGTTTGTGAGGTGCTGAAGCAAGGCATTTAAGACAGTATTACAATTTTTTTTAGAAGAATCAAAGATTAAAATATTATCTAAGTAACTGACCCAATTTTTATGATTGAATGAAGCCATTGATTGTGTCATCATTTGTGTTGCCCAAGCAGGGGAATTACAGAATTCCTGAGGGGCAACTCGGAATTTATACTTTTTTCCCATTCCACAGGAAAGCAGTCAATCCTTGAGGGTCTAAAATTGGAATTTGGAAAAACATATTTTTAATGTCAATAACTGCTTTTCAAGGATTATCCTTTAATTTAGCAAGATTAAATTGAATTTTGGTTTGGTTAGCAATAACCCCCTTTTCTACTTGGACTGCAGCACTAATTCGTCTGTAGTTTATTACCAGCCGCCCTCTACCGGGTTCCTTTTTGGCTACAATCCAAACAGATGATGCATGAGGTGAGACTGTTTCCTCAATCCATCCATTAGTTAATGCTTGGTTAATCAATTCATTTCCCAAGGCAATTTGTTCACAAGATAATGGGTACTGCTTTTGGGGCCCCACCTGTATGTTTGGTTTTAATTGGACCATAAAAGGAATCTGCTCCTGCAAAGGGAGGGTAATATAGGTGGTTAAAAAAGATTTGACACAGGGAATTTTTTCAATGTTATCATTTTCCAAAATATGAAAGGAGTTACCTTCCATAGGTACCAAGATAACAGAACAATTAACGCTTTCTATTGCAAGGTTAGAAACAAATCCCCTTTTCGTTCCCCCGATTCCCTTTAACCAAACTTCAGGGAGATTTCCCTTTTTAATAGATTTTACAAAGTAAACTGACTTTTCCGCACCTGTATCAAGTAACCAATTTTCCTGCTTTTCATGAGTATTTAATTGTAAAACAGGGAAACTTTTGTTAAGGTTTATGGAAATGACTTTGCTCATCTCCCTGCTCAAGCCGCCGTTTCCCTATTCTTTTTTATTTTTCCTTGTGCAACAAATCCATGGCGTTCAGCAAATTTTACTATCTCAGGATCTGAGAGTTGGGCTTCTGGTAATTTGTTTTGATTTTGTAAGAAAGCAAAAGCAGCCCGTGCAACCCCGGAATGTTCCTTCCTAGGATTTCCCAAGAGGTTTGATTTTAACGGCTTGGGGTCATTAGCTACATTTTCCTGGTCCCACTGAATTTTTTGTGTGGAAAGAGCTTCCAATGTAAGTCCACCAATCCCAAAACAATAGATTCCAACCACGGATTTTTGTGCTTAATGTCGTCTGAAAGATAGTTAGCTACATGCCAAACAGTAGCTGCACTTACTCTCCTGGCTTGTGTCTGTATAATGGTATCATTTCGCCATTTGGCGGTACCATCAACATTGTCCGGTACATTAAGAAGTGTATTTAAAAAAATGTAAGCATACATTGACTCTCAATCTCGGATTTCATCAGGAGTGGGCTTGATTTTTTTCCCATGAGTATTAGTCTGAGCCATTGTCAAGGCTACGGAGGGAACTGCGGCAAATTTTTGACCTATTTTTGTTCTCCAGTCTCCTCCAGAAAGCCCTCCAGTGGCCTGATAGGTTAACACTGGGGTGCATCCAGACTAGAAAGAAAATTATTAATATGTTCCCTATATAATTGCATTAGCCATTTTCAGACAGGTTTACTGTCTTTTCTAGATACCCTGGGTTGCAAAGCTCGGAACTCAGCAGGGGTGAAATTCCTACATTCTGTGATGGTAGTAGTTTGTTGACCATAATTTTTAGATTTTACAGCAGTTATAGGGTATAAGGGCAAGGTTGGAACAGAGGGAACGGCCTCCTGTGAATTATACGGAGGAGGTAGTTGTTCCTCAATTTTGTCAGGAAGGGAGGGAGGGGAACTATGTGGCTGAAGTAACAAGTGGATTGTTTTTCTCTGTTTAAGTATAGTAGAACTTAGACACGCCAAACAATCCAATACTGACTGACATAACGCCTTTTTATGTATTTTATTTTTTTCCCACAGCAACTTTTTTAGGACCAATGACTGAATAGGCCGGTTCATACATTGAAAATTTTTAGGGACAGTGGTTTTTACTTTGCAGACCTTTTCTAGTCCCTCCAATAACAAGTGGGAGGGACTATTAACAGGGATTTTACCTTGTTTATTAAAATTAACTGATGTGGTCGACCGATTTATCTCCCAGGAATTAAAGTCACTCACTGCTCGGTGAGACAAGGTTCCAGTATTATGTAATCAACAAAACCCCATATGAGAAGTTCGACCCTCCATCGCCACTTTCTCTGGGGGTGCTTCTAGAAGGTCAAAATTATAATCAATTTGAACATTTATTTGTATATTCCCAAACTTTTCATTGTGTTGGAACGCAATATGTTCCACTAAGTGCCCAATTGGGGTGTTTGTCGTATTCATATCAGTCCTGTTTTTATAGGGGCATTCCCTGGCAGGGCCTGCCCGGACCTCCATATACGGGCATTCCCCGTTAGGGTCTTTTGGGACCAACAATACATCTTGCACCTCAGATTTAGCCATTTTTAATGAAAAAAAATTAATATACTTTTATGATTAAAGTCGGCCCTTTGTATGGAATGTAACCTTTTAAATTGGTGAGGAAATATGTATCTAACACGTGATAATGGCACTGGACCGGGGGCCTCTATGTAATCCGGGGCTAGCTCCCTTTGGGGTCCTGGAAGGGGAAGTGCCCAGCAGTATCCTGTGATGTACTCAAGTACGGGGAGGGAGTCTCCTGCTTTTCGTTTCCCAGTATTACGAAATAAGGTTATTAGGCAATGATTTACCGACATTTACACTGTTATTTCTTTAGTGACAGGGATTAGGGCTTCTGATGGCAGTTTTATTAATGGAAGAACCCGATTATTTCAGGCGCCTATGAAAAGAAAACTATTGTATCTTTACGGTAGAACTGGATCCTTTGGGTGGAAAATAAACACCCAAGTTGGTAGGCAAATAGGTACCTAACCTGTACTAGAGGTACTGGATCAGGGGAATTTATGTAGTCCACGATTTGATCCCTGTCTGGCCCTGGGGGTGGGAGTTCCCAGAAATACCCTTCAATATATTCTAATATAGGGTGGTTTCCTACTTTTGATCACTTATAAGTATTACGATATACTGTGACGTTAATGATCTGTCGACGTTTACACTGCCGTTGTTCCTATGACAGGAACGGGGGCTTCTGAGGGAAGTTCTATCAGTGGGGTACCTGGATTATTAAATTGCCTAGGGAAATATGCCTGGTCCCAGGGACACACGTAATGTTTGAGAAGGCAACAAAAAACTCCAATGACAAACAAGAAACAAAACCCAGAGAAAACCCAGGCAGCAATGACTCCGGGATCAGACCATGAAGTCATTTGACAAACTAGCTGCCACTAAGGGATAAAATTCCTCGTAAGATTACATTAGCAAAAAAGTAAAATTATAGCAAGAAGGTACCATTGGGTAGAAAGTGGGAGGCAAAGACACAAAAATTTCACTAACAGTGACCCGAGAATCCAAAACTGATAATTCAACAACAAGAAGGAACGCTGGCAGAGGTGAGTATACGTTTGAAAACATTAATTGCACAGTTTAAGTTCTTTCATAATGTATACTTTTGTTTATTGCACATCCCTTTATTAAGTAGTGTGTATCAGTAGAGTCTTTTACTCCTTTATAAAACTATAACGCAGAGGCTTTAGAGGCTCATGGGTCTCAGGGCAGACGATTTAAGTGTCTGACTGCGTCCCCTCATCCCAAAACTATAATCTAAAAATTCTTGGAATTCCTGGAATATCCCGGAAATCCTGCCGACTACGCCATGTGGAGATTAATGGAAGGAGGAGGCACACATCAGAGCCCTAGGGGGGCTCCTATTAGGGCCTTAGTGGGGCTCTGGGTGATTGCTACTTTTCACCACCCAACACAGATGTAATGAGGTTGAGCAGTGTTCGCAAAAGAGAAACTAACAACTAATTATTTCTTAAGAAAGGCTTTTAATGACTTACGACTATAAAGGCAACGCAGACAAAATAAGAGAAACAGAATTAAAGACCAGCACTGAGTGAGGATTAATACAAATGGCAAGTTATACTGGAGGCAAGTACAAGTATAAGTAATATTATGCATTAACTACTTATTTCTATAAGTACATATGTAAAAGGCAATTAATATTGAAAACAGTTACAAGAACATGCAATGCTGTTAATTTTGATTGCCCAACAATCCTACATGTACTGTAACCAATTTTAACAAAATACAATTTTACATGTAATACTAATACATTGATTAACTATATTTTACTAACCTTAACCTATTTATAACTTTATTTAATTAAATTATAAATTTGTATTGACCTTTATGATAACTTGATGGTAACTTATACTGAAGACTGACACAGTGACTTGCAAAACTACTATGATTTATAAAACTTTACCAACACTGTATTTGTTTTCAGCAAGGCACAAAACATATACTGTTACTATATAATGATTAACTATTGACTACTACTATTTTTAAACAACTTAAACAATTTACTAATAAACGTAACCTATAGTATTAATACAGACTTAAGATTAACCAGTTTGAGCATAACCAGACCTTTTTAAAATTTTACCCTGCCTTTGTTTAAAGATGATACATTACCTTTAGTTGACCATTTTTTGCACTGGCCAGGCACAGATAGTTAGTGAAGCACAAGTTTCTTTGGTTTAGGGGGTGTATGTGAGCCTGACAAAGAGCAATTTTTTTTAGGTCAACACACACACACACACACACACACACACACACACACTTGCGCCTTTGCATTTTATTTATACAGTTTTTGCTGGCCGTGCTTTAAAACAAGTTAACCAATTAAGGTGGCCAAATATTCCAGGGTGGCATTTACGGTTGTTTTGAACTAATTAACTGTACACCTAGGCCCAGCTCATTTCTTCTTTATGCAGTTAATTGTGGTTAATTTGCTAGACTCAAAAATGCTCAAATCAGCTGAAAGAGGTGTCTGGTTGCAGAGCATAGTAACCACAAGCTTGTATCAATCTTTACAGAGTTTTCTTCTTAGTCTATAAAGCTTCCTAGATAGATTATACTTATGCTTGCAGGATTTTACTGTACTCGCTTCTTACAACTTCCAGAAGTTTGAGGCCTAACAGTACTTAGCGTGACACTACTTGACAAGGCTTATGCACATTATTCACAACACTATAACGAGAGTGATCAATTAAGGTGAGGTATTATCAGCAGGAGAAAAAAAACCTTTTGTAATGATAATTAGGATGGCCCATTTCCAACAGTTGACAAGAAGGTGTGAGTAGCAATATGGGGGAAAATAAGCAGGTAAATCAAAATCCATCACACTTAGTAAATAAGCTTTGGATTTTTCCTACAATCAAGAATAAATTTGCCAAAGTATTGTCCATGTATCATCTTGCGGCTTTATCTATTTTAAAGTTATAACTTAAACAAAAGCATTTTATGTAAACTTAAAAAAACCCACAACAAACTATTTCTGCAGTTATTTATAAGCTTCTACACTTAAAGGTAAAACCCAACAGTCTGTTCTTCCATTCATGCAGAGGATGTGTGTATGTAGTTCCCACGAGCATTAACAGGAGTTACTGGTGTGCTGAAAGCCTCTACAGACAAAAAGTCTCTTATGAGATTTAGAAAGACAAGACCGAGCCTATCTAGAAAAGATTTAAGTACCTTCTCTGTTTTGCATTTTGGAATATAAATAGCAACAAGTCTTCTAGAATCATGAAACAAATAAGATCTAGCAAGTTTGTAAATAAAGCATGTAATCCTCAAATGCACAGAACAAAGTGAAAACAACACACTAAATTAAACACTAGATTCTGTAGCTGAAAACTATCTAAACACTGTAAGGCCCTAATCTTGCAAAGATTTATGTTTGTACTTAACCTTATGCACTGTGAGTACTTCCATTGACTTCAATGAGACTACTCAATGCAAATTAATTAATTTATTAATTAAATAAATAAAATTAATTATAGGGCTGGAGTTTCTCCTGTCATCACCAGCCGGGCTCCAGCCCCAGCTGAAATCCCTGTGATTCACAAAAAAAAATTGCGAGAGCTGTCAATACTGAGTATGGCGTAGGCTGCTGAAGGTCCGGTAATTTTCCTGACAGAAGCAGCAGACAAGGCCAGGTTAGGGCAATCTAGGGAAGTCGGCACACCATGACATTGACCCTTTCTGCCTTGGTCCCAACCCTGGACCATGGCTCCATCCATATGCTGTGGCCCTGACCCCCCAGGGCTATCCACACTAGAGTTATCTGCTGAAGGGGCTGTCACCCGTCCTCCATGGCAAGCTTAGGCTTCCCTCCTCATGACTAGAAGGGGTATCAGCAGGGGACTCTGCTTTCCCTGCTCAGGGATCCCCTCTACCCCTCAGAAAAGCAAAAGCAGCATCAGAGGAACCCTCCAGTACTTCCCTCAGCTGGCAGGGTATATCTGGTTGGGTGGGGTATCTGGGCCCATCACAGGCTTCTCCTCCTGCCACATTGCAAGTGATTAGTGTACAAATCACTCCTCATATAAATCCAGCATATGAGAGCCCAGCATATTTTTAATTTGCAGTGCTTGCCCATTTCCAGACCTGGGACCCCATGCTCTGGTTTCAGGCTAGCATAAAGCACCTTGCAAAGGTTCTATCCCCGCTGCCCAGGCAGGATTAATTCTCTCTCCTTTGTTTACACAAATGTTATGGAGAATGCAACAGGTACCAGTGACAGAAGCAACACTGGGGAGGGTACTGAGCAGTCATTGTGAGTGAGCAAGCATCTCAACTAGCATTCAGCCTTCCAAAGGCACACTCCACCACCATCCTGCATCTGATGAGGGTGTAATCACCATCTTCTGCCTGGCTGCCTTCTATTGGGGTAAACTTTCATAAGAGGGTTACTCAGCTTGTGCAGTAATTGAGGTTCTTCAAGATGTGTTGTCCTCCCCGCATGGTCCTCCACTGTAAGTGCGGCAGCACCTTTGCATCTGGAGTCAGAGATTTTCAATATCAGTTGCTGTCGGGCCGCACACGTGCGCCTTTCCTCCCCTGTGCTGTGTGCAGGTTGTATATACAGTATAGAGCTGTGAGGTCTGACTGCCCTCAGTTCCTTCTCTGCCACAGAGCCCTAACGTTATGCTCCAAAGCAGAGGGGAGGAGGGCAGGTAGTGGAGCACCCATGGGCACACACATCTCCAAGAACCTCAGTTACTGCACAAGGTGAGTAACCCTCTCTTCTTCTTCGAGTGATGTCTCCATGGATGCTCCACTGTAGGGGACTATAAAGCAGAGCCCCTAGCTGGAAGGTTGGGTCTTCGGAGCAGCTGGTATCACAGATGATAGGATTGTACATCTGAGAATGGTGTCTGCAGAGGAATCCTGCAAGATGGCATAATGTTGGGTGAATGTATCAGAGGACACCCATGTGGCAGCCCTGCATATATCTATTATGGGAACATTGAGGAATGCAATGGAGGTTGAGAGCGCTTGTGTGGAATGTCTCCTTATAGATGCAGGTAGTTGCTTATTGTAAAGTTCATAAGACAGGCCTATGCACTGTGAAATCCACTTAGAGAGGCGTTGTTTAGTTATAGTGGAGCCTTTAGAACATTTGGTGATGGATATGAACAAGCATGGCAATTTTCTGAATGGTTTGATTCTATCCAAGTAGAAGGATAATGTGCATCTCAGATCTAAGGTGTGCAGAGCTGCTTCTTGGTAATTGTTGCATGGTTTGGGAAAGAAGGAAGGGAGGTCTACAGGCTTGTTTAGATGGAAGGATGTTATAACCTTCGGCAGGAACTTTGGGTGGGGATGGAGGATCACTGTGTCCCTATAAAACATTGTATATGGTGGGTGTGCCATGAGGGCTGATATTTCTCCCAGGTGTTGTGCTGATGTAATGGTGATGAGGAAGGCCGTTTTCATTGCTAAATGAAGGAGTGAGCCGGTTGCCATTGGCTCAAATGGAGATCTAGCCAGAGAGTGTAGGATTAGGATGGAGTCCCAGGGTGGGGTGGGGAGATGTATATTAGGGTATAGCTTTTGAACACCCTTAAGAATACATTTGACAAGGGGGTGTGCAAATACTGAATATCCCTCAACATGGCAGTGGAATGTGGTAATTGCAGCCAGGTGCAATCTAAGAGAACTAAAAGCCAATCCATGCTGTTTGAGTTGAAGGAGGTAGTCCAATGTGAGCGGTAATGAAGCGCAGGCTGCATCAAACTGTCTGTCGGCACACCGAAGTTGGAACCAGTTCCACTTGTGGGAATAGGTGTGTCTGGCAGAATCACACCTGCTATTTATCAAGATGTGTTTTACTGAATCTGATTAGGTTATTTCCAAATCCCAGATCCACGAAGGAGCCAAGCTTTCACATGGAGCAGCTGTGGATTGGGACGATGAATGCATCCCCTGTCCTGAGAGAGGAACCACAATGCTGGGGGAAGGTTTATAGGTTGAGAGAGCATCATGCGAAGCAGGCACATGTACCAGACTTGTCGTGGCCATGTTGGTGCTATTAGTATATCCAGAGCTTGATTTTCCTGTATCTTGCATATGACTCGGAACAGGAGGGATTAGGGAGGGAAGGCATAGAGAAGTGGCACATTCCAGTTCATAAGGAATTCATCCCCTTGTGAATTCCTTCCCAGGCCTGCTCTGGAGCAACACTGAGGACAGTGGATGTTCTTGTGAGTGGCAAAAAGGTCTAGGGTGGGGTGACCCCATCGACAGAATATGGGTCACAGTGTTCTCATGTCGAGCTGCCATTCATGTTCGTGTGACAAGATTCTGCTCAGCATATCTGCCATTGTGTTCTGATGTCTAAGGAGAGATGCAGCAGAGATGGAGATGTCATTGTGGACACACCAATTCCATAGCTTGATCGCTTCTGAGCATAGGGAATGGGACCTGGCACCTCCTTGCCTGTTGATGTAATACATGTAAGCAAGGTTGTCCATCATTACTTGTACAGTCTAGTAGGAAATGTCGGCAGGCATTGCAGACCACCCTCAGTTCCAGGAGGTTGATGTGTAACATGGACTCAGTGGGTGTCCATCTGCCTTGTATAGTGTGCTCGCATAGATGCACTCCCCAGCCAAGGAGGGAGGCACTGTTGGTAAGTATCATGGTAGGTGGAGGTTGAAGAAAAGGAACCCCTGCACAGACATTGTCGGGGCACGTCCACCACAGTAGTGAGTCCTTGACCTGGGTTGGCATGGACAGTTTTTGCATGCTGTGTTTGTGAGGAAGATATACCGTACAGAGACAGCCCTGAATATACCACATGTGCAACCTCACATGTTAGACCACAAAAGTAGCCGCAGCCATATGTCCCAGAGATTGGGAGCATATATGTGCTGGGATTTGGGGCATGCTTAGGCCTTTAAGACTAGTTCTGTTATCACTGTGAATCTGTGAGGTGATAAAAAGACTCTTGCCTGCTTGGCATCGAGTAGAGTGCCACTGAATTCCAGTGTTCACACTGGGGTTAGTGCGGACTTTTTGAAATTGATAAAGAGGCCCAGTTTTGTAAAGAGAGTCGTTGTAATGTGGATCGCTCGGAGTGCTTCAGTCTCGGATCGCGTTTTCAGAAGACAGTCATCTATATATGGGGAAATGGTGATTCCTTGTTTATGGAGGAAGGCCACGACCACTGCAAGTAACTTGGAAAAAACTCCCGGAGCTGTGGATAGTCTGAAGGGTCGTACTCTGTACAAGTAGTGACTGTGGCCAATGATGAAGCACAGGAAATATCTGTGAGCAGGGTGTACTGGAATATGAAAGTGTACATCCTGTAGGTCAAGGGCTAAGAACCAATTCCCCTGTTCCAGTGCTGGGATGATGGTGGATACGGTGACCATCTTGAATCATTGTAGTTTGCAATCTCAACAAGTTTGTCAAAGATCTAGGATGTGGTGCCAACTGCCAGACCTCTTTTGTACCAGGAAGTAATAGGAGTAGAAACCGTGTCCTCTGTGCTGTGGAGGGACCAGTTCTATAGCTCCCAGTTGTAGATGTCTCACCTCCCACTCCAGGATGGGCTTGTGAGAGGGATCCCTGAAGAGGAACAGGGAGGGGATTGGCAGGATGGTATAGCTAGGAAGGGGATGGAGTAACCTTCCTTTACTATTTCCAGGACCCATCTGTCCGAGGTAATGAGCATCCAAGATGATAAAAATGGAGCGAGGCGTTTGCCAAACTGTCAGTGTGTAGATGGCATTACAGATAGTGGGGGCAACTGGAGCAGGCAGAAGGTTCTCTGGACCTTGACCAAACCTTCACATTTACTGCTTATTAGAGGGTGTTTGAGATGGTGTCCCTCATACAGGCAATTGTCTGATACTGTTGGAAGGTCAGGGACGACGATGTTGGTTGCCAAACTGCCGCTGTGGGTGGTATTCCTCAGGACGAGATCATGGAGGGAGCTGGTATTTTCCCGATCTCAGTTTTGGCTGTGGTGTGTATATACCAAGGGACTTTAGAGTGACTCAGAAGTCTTTCATTGAGTGTAAGGATGTTTAGGGAGTCAGACACTCTACAAAACAACTCCTGAAAGTGGTGAAAATCATCAGCTGCTGTGGGAGGTGATGGCTTAATGGCGTCATCAGGTGAAGATGAAGAAAAATGGAGGACCAGAGGTACCTCCTCATCCTGCTTGCCTTCCACTTCCTCCAGTGGTGATATTTGCGCAGGCTGTGGTCCTGGAGGTCAAGCGATTGTTGAGGGGATGGATGGATGGTGTGTTTGCAGCAGTGGGGAATAACCGAATTGTGCCCTATACATGGCCCGGGGTCCCAATATGGCCAATTAGGGGGAAACAGTATATATGGTTGCATCCACTGGGGCCCCTGAAAAGGCTGGGTGTCCTGAACTGCAGCAGCGCAAGGCTGTAAGTCGATGTCAATTGCCCTGATTTCGACATCGCTAAGGAAAAGAGGTGCCATTCCTGTGGGAGAGTGTGAATAGTGTCTTGATCGTGAAGTGGGTCAGACTTGGGATAGCTCCTGTCTGAGGAGTGGAGAATCCAGAGTGTCAGGTATAGTGATGTCAGACAGATGTGTGAATTCCTGGGGGAAGCTCTCATCAATACAGGTGTGGAGTACAGTGCTGAGGTGTTATATGGAAAAGAGTCAGCAGATGGCGCGAGAGAGCTTTTTGGAGCCAGATTTAGTTGGCGTTTGCAACAGTGCTTTTTCAGTACCGAAGATTTTGTGAATAGGGCTTTGGTCAGCATCGGGGCCGAGGGCTTCACTGGAGCCGGCTGTTTTGCCGGTGCCAGTGCCAATGGCTTTCTCGGAGCCAGAAATGATTCTGGAGCTGCAATGAAGTAGAGGACCTGCTTTAGTCGCCAACAACAGAAGGTAACGCCGATAGCTGTTTCCACCTATTTCCTTCCTTAGACTGATGGACTGAGGGAGTCAGTCTAGTTGAAGATCTGTGCCCCTTGTCAGAATCTGTTGAAGCCACAGCCGAGTCGTGGATGGTACTCATGTTGTTTGTGCCTCAGAAACTGAGGAAGGAGAAACAATGAGGAGTCCTTGTGACACCTTAGAGGCTAACAGATTTATCTGGGCATAAGCTTTTGTGGGCTAAAACCCACTTCATCAGACGCATGGAATGAAAAATACAGTCTCAGGTATACATATACAGCACATGAAAAGATGGGAGTTGCCTTACCAAGTGGGGGGTCAGTGCTAACGAGGCCAATTCAATTAGGTGGATGTGGCCCATTCCCAACAGTTGACAAGAAGGTGTCAAGTTTGCAAATTAATTCCAGTTCTGCACGGACACAAATCAGACATCAAGAATTGTAACATTAAAAAACCAGTAGGAGTGCACTTCAATATCCCTGGACACTCAATAACAGACTTAAAAGTGGTCATCCTTCAACAAAAAAACTTCAAAAACAGACTTCAACGAGAAACTGCAGAACTGGAATTAATTTGCAAACTTGAGACCATCAAATTAGGCCTGAATAAAGACTGGGAGTGGCTGGGTCACTACAAAAAATAATTTTCCCTCTGTTGATACTCCCCCAAACTTCTAAAAACTTCCACTACATTTATAGACAAACGAAAGTAAATAAAGTTGGACAGATCCCTGAAAAGCCGTTCACAGAAAATGTGACCATTGCTCAGCTAAATAAAAATTATCCCATGCACCTAATTACACCCATCTACCAGCTACAGACTTAGGGCACAGGGTCAGAAACAGAATCCATTTTTCTCCCTGTAACCAGCAGCAAGTGCAATGTTGTGGGGGCAAATCATTTTAGGCACAACAGGTGTCAGGCCCTGAGCCTGCAAAGGGACAGATGGGCTCACCCATACTCACACACACAGGATTTGGCCTTAGATGACTGACTAACTGATGGTGCCCCCAAATCAGACAGAAGTCTAAAATGCCATCTTTGGAGCCCAGGATAATTTACACTCCCAAAACTGGGCCGCTCTATCTAACAAGAAGGGATTTGCACTTGTGTCTCACAGAAGGAGAGTGCCCTCGCCACTGGGCTATGGGCTATTCTGATGTGGGCCCCAATCTCTCCTGCTGAAGCTGTTCTCCGTGTTCGTATATTGTTAACAACACTCTCTGTTTAAACAAAAAGCAGCTAAACCTCAAGAACAGAATGCCCCTGTATTTCCTGTAGGAGAGTAAGAACAGACTATTTAGGCAACACCATTAACTAAATCACAACACATTTGAGTATCAGGGATATGGATGAACCAGGAGTAAAAAAATCAGACCACAGCCAAATTGTTCTACACATGAGGGGACATATGCTGCCCACACCATACACAAGTTGAGTTTCTTCAGTTTAAGTGGGACTATTTCTACTTAGCTTATCCAGAACAGCTTATCCAGTCCTGGGAGAACACTTCATCCTGTTCTCTGGGATCCAGAACACTCCCTTTGACTCTGGATTTTGTCACTCAGGTTCCTTTATTTGGTATGCAGCAAAGCTATGCTGAGTTGATCAGACTCAAGCGTAGTGGGTGGGTGTAGGGCATTCCACACATCCAAAAGTTACAAAGACCACCTCTTCCTTTATATACATTTACACGTTGCATTGCATTCGCTATATATTACACCACACATTTTTGGATTGGCTTGGTTACTTTGCAGAAACCCATCCCTATAAAGCATGCTCTGTCCACGTGCTTCTCATGTGGAACCAGTGATTTACATTCCAGGTTTATCTTGTCCATAGTCCCTAGCATCAAGGTGTTGCTACTTATCTTAGCTAGCACAGATATCTTGACTCCAGTGTAGTGTTTGTCAAGCCCCTATTTACAACTTAACCTTCCATTCACCTTCCCAATTACACCCACTAAGAAATGAGGCAAGTTACTTATGTCTACCCAGGCCTATACCCCCCAAACTGAGCCTGCAGGCGATTGTCTGCGCCTCTTGAGAGGTCAGTGATGACGGCGTTGGTTGTCAAACTGCTGCTGTGGGTAGTGTGGCTGAGGTCAAGATTGAGGAGGGAGCTGATATTTTCCCCATCTCCGTTTTGGCTGTGGTGTGTATATACCAAAGGATTTTAGAGTGGCTCAGGAGTCTTTCTTTGACTGTAAGGAGTTGTCCGCGCACTCAGAAAAGAGTTTTTGTCCCTTGAACGGGAGATCCTTGACCGTATTTTGCACCTCCTTAGGGATTCCTGAAAGGTGCAGCCATCATGCACGTCACATTACTTCCGTGGTAGCAATGGATCAGGCAGCTGTGTCAACTGAGTTCAGGGAGGCCTGCAGGGCCGTGTGGGCTATTAAGTGACCTTCCAAAATGAGGGGCAGGAATTGTTCCATTTTTTCCTCTGGCAGATCCTGGCAAAGTCCCTCCAACTTAGAATAATTTCTATAATTGTATTTGGCTATAAGGGCCTCACAGTTGGAAATTCAAAATTGAAGGGTAGCAGACTAGATCTTCTAGGCAGAAAATCCTATTCAACATTTCCAGTCTTGGTCAGGATGGCCAGTTCGCGATTGATATTAGCGGCCCTTCACCTGTACTGCATTCACTATGAGAAAATTCGAGGCAGGATGTGAAAATAAAAACTCCCCATTTTTTTTTTGCAGTTACATAATATGTCCTATCAGCCCCTTTGCATGTAGGGGGGACAGACGCTGTGGTCTGCCAAAGAAAGTTTGCAGGTTCGAGTAGTGCACCATTAATAAGTAGGGCAATTTTTGTTGTTGGGCAGGCATGAAGAATGTCAATCAGTTTGTGGTGTTGTTCCTTGACCACAGGGAGTGGGCTGTTTAGGGAGTCAGCCACTCTATGAAATAACTCCTGAAAGTGGCGAAAATCATCAGCCGCTGTGGGAGTTGGTGAAATGATGGCATCATCAGGTGAGGATGAAGAAAAATGGAGGACTAGAGGTACCTCCTCATCCTGCTCTCCTTCCAGTTCCTCCTCCAGTGGTGGGTATTTGCACAGGCTGTGGTTCTGGAGGTCAAGAGATTGTTGAGGGGATGGATGGAGGCTGGCGTGTTTGCAGCGGTGGGAAATAACTAAATTGTGCCCTATACATGGCCCAGGAGTCCCAATATGGCCAATTAGGGGCAAAGAGAATATATGGTTGCATCCATGGGGGCTCCTGAAAAGGCTGGGTGCCCTGAACTGCAGCAGGGCAAGTCTGCAAGTTGATGTCAATTGCCCATATGTTGATGGTGCAAGAGATTCTTAATATTCATCCTCGTCATCCTCAACATTACTAGGGAAAGTAGGTGCCATCCCTGTGGGAGAGTGTGAAAAGTGTCTTGATCGTGAAGTGGATAGCTGAGTTGGGATAGCTCCTGTCTGAGGAGTGGAGAATCTGGTGTGTCAGATATAGTGAGGTCTGACAGATGTGTGAATTCCTGTGGGTAAGCTCTCATCAATACAGGTGTGGAGTACAGTGCTGAGGTGTGATACGGACAACAGTCAGCAGATGGCGCAAGAGAGCTTTTTGGAGCCAGATTTAGTTGGCATTTGCAAGGGTGCAATGGCTTTTTCAGTGATGAGGATTTGTCTGGGTAGGGCTTCGGTGTCATGGGGCAGCATCGGGGCCAAGGACTTCTCTGGAGCTGGCTGTTTTTGCTGGTGCTGGTGTCAGTGCCAGTGCCTTTCTCAGTGCCAGAAACGGTCCTGGAGCTGCAAAGAAGTAAAAAACCTGCTTTGTTTGCCAATAACATAAAGTGACCCCGATACTGTTTCCCCCTATTTCCTTCCTTAGACTGAGGGACTGAGGGAGTCAGTCTGGAAGCAGATCTGTGCCCCTTGTCAGAAGCCGTTGAAGCCACAGCCGAGTCGGGGATGGCACTCTTATTGTTTGTGCCTCAGAAACTGAGGAAGAAGCCAGCCTCTTCTTACCCTCAGCCCTCTCCTAGACAGAGGATACACTTTGCATGGCTGTCTGTTATAGAGAACTAATTTTGTTGTTTTGTTTTAGGAGGAAGAAAGAGAAAAGGGAAACTAACAACTATGAGAAGAAAACAGGGAAGTTACTATCTACAGAGCAACTTGGGCTCTGCTAAGTGTTCCATTGCAGACCGCAGGTGGGATAGGAGGAACCAAGGCTGGTCAGACTGCACAGCGCTATATATAGTGCGGGGAGGGGAGGTGTGCATGTGCAGTCCAACGGGCACTGCTATTGAGATCTCCGACTCGAAAGGTGAAGGCGCTGCTGCACCTACAGTGGAGCACCCATGGGAACATCACGCAAAGAAGAACCTAGGAGAACAGTGAGTAGGCCAAGACCCCCAGAATCATAGCGGAAACAGTGACTATTTTGATGTCCTTATTCTGTAGAAATGTCCTAAAACTCCACTGTCAAGGAGTCTCAAGTTTCTAAACGCTCTGGTTTCATTCACTTGATCAATATGTATGTTAATGCATCTTCCTCGATGGTCCTCCAAAGCTTGCAACCCTAGGGAATATCCCTTTCTGCCAGTGTACCTATCTGCTCTTCTTTGGGACAGATTATGCTCACATGGGTGCCATCTATGGCTTCTGCACAGTGTGGGAATCCTAGCTTCTGAAACCTCCTAGGGTACTTGTGTTCTGTGATTAGATTTCACCAACCTTTTAACAAATGTGAACTTCTGAGCACTATAACTGACTTACCATGAAGTCACAGTCTCTTTGGTCCTTCCAGTCTATCTTGCCAACCTGGTCAACTCAGCTTATGTCATCAATGGCTGCTTTACTCCAAAAAATCACAAAATATACAAGTTGTTCCAGTCCCTAAGGACCAGTCACTTATCTCAGGGCAAGTCACACCTTAGACCGCACACCACAGACAACATTGGCAGCCAATTCTATAGTAAAATTACTACACATTTATTAACTCAGAAAAGAAATGACAGAGTTATTTGCAGGTTAAAGCAAGCAGGCATATACACTACTACTAGCTAACCACCAGACTAACCAAGTTGTAGAGATTTGTTCATTCAAAATGTCCTTCAGGGCAAACCCAGAGATAACTCTAGGGGCCTCTGCTTCAGTCTTAATATATCTGGCCCTGTCAGAGTCCAAAAAGCAGAGCGAGACCTTGGCTTTTCTTTGTGAGGCATTTTTATACCTTCACTTCTCAGAAATCAAGCTGATAGCAACAGTTCACAGGCTGGTCTCATCCTGGTGGGGGAGGGGAAAGAAGAATGCACTTTAATGTCTTTGATATTTGATCTCACACAATGGCCTGTTATTTGCATTACACAGGCCTTTTCCTTGTTTGATGAGTTACATAGTCACAGAGGTTTCCTATGCAAATATTTGCTAAGACTTTATGACATAGGGTATAACTGAGTGAGAACAATCCATGCAACAGCCTACTAGCTTTTCAGGTAGTGTAAACGCTGAACACATTCATATAATCTTCAGATCTATTTTTACAATACTAACATGCATGAGAGCTGGACTGGTTTCCAGCTACGAATTTGTCAGTGCTCAGGTGACACTTTCAGCCTTAGTGCGAGCTGGCACCGGTCTACCAATATCACACCACAATCTTAGCCAAACTGAGAGCTGATGTTTCTTTATGGAATTTTGGAATTAAAAAGGAAAGAAAGTGGAGATATTCCGGCCACAGGTGAAGAGCTCTCTCAATTCCTTGAAAAGGAAAGTGTTCCACGCCACACTGCTGCTGGATGAGACTCACAGCAACACTAACGAATGTTTCAGCTAATTGTAGTATACAGAAATAGAGTAATACCCCTTTAAGTAGAATGTAAGCTGTCTAGTGGTGATCACTGTTCTGTTTTAGAAGCCATGAGTAACCAGTCAGAGGAACAGTGTGTATTAACCTTGGCCCTGTATGCCTGTATATAGTTAATAAACATAGTTCTTTGAGAGCCAGCTGAGCCCATGGAGTTTCTTCATATTCTGTTTGCTGTGTAATGAACAAAAGATACAATACTAATCATAACAAATATTTTTATATTTGTAACAAACAAGTTTTGATAAATTTAGCAATTTTCCTGTTTTTAATTTATCTAAGAACAAACCAGGGTTCTTACAGACTTCATAATTTATAATACCCCCAATACAAAAAAATGAAACTGATGTTTATCCAATAAACATCAGACAAAACAACGGATAGTATTGCTTGTATTTAGGGGCTTGTGTACACAGAGCAGTAATACGGACTACAGGCGTGCAATTTCTAAAGCACACCAAGATGTTGTGCATCAGCAGGGTCTGTGTAGGTCCTGCTGGTGGCAGGGCTGGCCTTACCATGAGGCAAACTGAGGTGGCCGCCTAAGGTGCCAGACTGGGGGTGGGAGGAGGGGGCACCACTAGGACCCAGAGTGTAGAAAATTGTGTCTGCTGCTGGTGCATATGTATTCTCTCTGCTCTAGATGCACAGAAATGGTAGAGTGCTGTGCTGGAGGAAGGAGGGCACAAGAGACATAACAGGCAGGCAGGAGAAAAGGTGAGAGGGAATAACAGAAAGCAGCAGGAGCTACAGGGAGAGAGAGGAGTAAGCAGCCTCTTCTGTACCTCTCTAGCACCCCCAGGAGCCTGGACTGATTCACACCAGGTTCTCAGGGAGCTTCTTGTTTCCTGCTGCTTCCCTGAACCCACTTGAGGAGAACAGGCAGTTAACTGAAGTAATAGGAGCCAGTTAGGCCCATAAGATGCTGACATCTTCCCTCACTCAGGCCCTGCTACCAGCCTGCTTGTTTGTTCCCTTCCATTGAGTGTTGAGAGCCACTATAGCTGGCACAGAACAGCAGTCATGAGTGAAAGAAGAAAACGCCCCTCTGGGCAGCATTCAGAAAAAGAAAGCTAGCAAAGGAAGCTTTTCTATCTAAGCAGGAAGGAGCTCTCCTGAGATACATAGACACAAATGTTCACGGTGAGCCTTTCAAAGTTTTGGCCCAAGCGAGGGGGCATGGAGGCATCATTTGAGCTCCCCGCCTCAGGTGTCAAAATGTTGTGGGCTGGCCCTGGCTGGTGGACGCTAAAGGTTTGAAACAGTACTTTGTTAAAATGCAGTAGGGAACATTATAAGGAGATTACTCATTACAGTATATCCGACTGTATAATACTATATAATATACACGACTCATTACTGTATATACTAAAAACAAATGAACACTGGAACCCTCTGATTTTTTGACATCTATGTAAGACTCAAAAATTGCTAAAAAATACCCCGCCCCTAATGAAATTAATAAACCCTGAAAAAAAGAAGCCCTAGACAGCATATTGGTCAGGAATAAAGCTTCAGGCTGGGAAATGACATATCTCAGCTACGTCAGAACAGTCTAATGGTTGTAGCGACATGTCACTTGCGGTGACCTGAGAAATATTTTGTCATAACCAGTCAAAACCCAGTTTTTTATTTAAATTATTAATTTATTAATCACCAATATCAATTATTATAAAATTCATTCACATCTATTATTCATTCACATCTTTTAAAATTTAATTTTACATTCAATATTTAGGAAATTTTGGTTTTTTTTAAATAAGGGAACCACAAATAAGGAACAGGGAATAAGGAACCAACTTCAGCCTTGTCAAAGACAGCGATACTGTGATGAGATTGAAAGACAGAGACTGGGATCAAGACAGGGAAAAAGGGGGAAAGAAATCCAGCAGGGATAAATTAGGGGATGGATGATTTTGTGACTAATGCACAGGCCTGTGAGCCCGGAGTTCGGGGTTCTATTCTTGGCTCTGTCACTGGCTCACTGTGAAGTGGAGACAATAATACTGATCTGCCTCACAGCAAGGTGAAATCATGAAAGAACCTTAAAACAGTGGGATGGGAATTTTAACATTAGTCCTAGATGGTTTAGGAGCTACCTATCTATGAGACACCTCCACCCCCATCTCTCCTCATGCCACAGTACCTCAGCTGAGATCAGCAGAGATGCTGAAGCTCTGCTGGTATAAACAAGGGGCTGCTAGCAGGGCATTCTCTGTGAGGGCCTCACAACTTTGTAATTTTCTCCCCGTCCCTTGGTTCAAAATAACCCAAATTTGATGTTCTTCAGGGTACATAGCAAAACTTAGCTTTTGCCTGGGGCATCTGAATAGGGGAACTGCAAGAATAGGAAATTACTGGGTAGGGGTTTGAGTTTATAATTTGCCTGGCTTGCTAGTGGTGGGTTACATTGAATAGTACTCCTGCACAGTATCTGTTGTGTTATATCATTAAATTATGTCAAGGCCTGAAAGCGGAAGAGAACCACTGAAGAGGTTTTGTTTGGAAGGTACATGGCTGTGGATGGGAAGAGAAGATCCTGTGGGGTAGGGCAATGGAAGGACCTAGAGTGGATTACATCTGGTCTGTGCGTATGACCAAGGGAGCCTATTGATAGATGAGAGAAGAGATACCTTTAATAGAGGCCATAGGCCCGCTATCTTCTAAGGGAACGAGAAGACAGTGGGTAACAAACAACTTCTCCTACCCCCAAAATCCCACCCAGTAATGGGGATAACAGGACATCATGGAGATGGTCACACTGCCAATTGGGAGCCTCTGGAGGTTAAGCGTCCAGATTCTTAGATGCTAATCCTTGTAAGGTTTCCCAGTTACACATTTTATATGTCGTTTTGGAAAGTGAAGACTGGTGTATGGCCTGCTATTATATGAATTTACTATGTGCTTCATGCTATATTGGGTATTGCAGGCTGTGTGCTTCTATATAAGTTGCTGCAATATTGATTATGGTATTTTGTGCGTTTTATTCCCCTTTTAGTATTAGAAACAGGGCAATAATTTTTTTAAAGGAGGAAAAGAAAATATTATGTTTAGAGTTACAGGGGATATTTGGTACATGTAAAGCCCCTCCATCCATATTCCTACTGTCCATAAACCCTAAGTTCTTCTGCAAAATTTATAAATTAGAGTTGTGCGTAAGCACCACATGGTACCATCTGTTTAATCAGAAATCAATGATGGTGCTGTGTAATTAGTTCTACTTCCCCACCTTTTAGGCTAAATTAGAACCAAAAGAAATGGTGACGGAGTGGATGTTACAGAATATTTTATTCTCTACTAACTATTCTTCACACACCGATTTCTACCTCAGGGGATGATTTTGCACCAGATCATTCTTGCTATGGAGTCATCAAGGATCTGTGTCAGGTGACACTTCCATTGCTGTTAATAAAACAATGATGATCACATACAGTCCCACTCTGAAATTACTGTTTGGATGGATCTGAATATACCTAATGCTTTATTTTTCTTTGAAGGATCATTTGTGCTGGGCTCTCTGCAATTACTAATTACACCTGCCTGCCTAGAATTATCCATCTTGAGTGAAACCACACATTTTCCTTCCATCTCACACTCTGCCATATGCATCAGAATGTCGCACATTAACTCATTTGCAGGACAGCTGCCACCAACCTGACACAAATGAAATATAGTTGAGTATGTTCATGGTCAAGTCTCTCTTTCCTGTCTGTATCTGCAATGTGACAACTGAGGCGTTTTGGTTATAACACTGTGCTAATTTCTCTTTCCCTTCCTGTGTTTGTATCTGTTATGTGTGCATCTCTGAATAATTGTGGTCACCAACAACACTCTGCTGAGGTTTCTGTTCCCAGCAGCAGCTGCAGGTCTCTCTCTGTCTCCTACACTCAGACTAGTTTCTCTCTCTTTCCCTTCCTGTCTCTATCTGCAGCACTGGCAAAATCTGTAAGGGGGTGTGTGGGTGCATGTGCATAGTGAAAGATAGTTTTTCTTTCATTTCCTGTTTCTGTATTTTCAGTATGTGGAATGTCACATCTTTTTTATGGCCTCTGCTACCCACACTGAACTAGAGTTTCTCTGATGCATCAGAATGTGCAGAAGCACACCCTGCAATTTTACCAAGCTACAGGATAGAGAGTTAAACCCTGCATCCTATTTTTTGTTCAAAACAGGTATGTCCTGTTTACAGACTTTAACTTGCGTATGCAACAACTTTAGAGCATAGTCATTATAAAATGTGGCACATGCAGGTGTGATACTGCATCTGTTTGCCAAAAACCTTGCAGCCTCTGAAAGTGACATGTACCTTCCCTACCTTCCGAATTACTAATCCTCCTGCACCAGGGCCCCTCAGGAGCGAATATCTTGATCCTTTTTCAGATGCAAAACCCTCCAACATACTTTCAGTGACAAACTCTTCAAGGTGACACTGTTCCACATGCAAAATATTCTCAGAACCCTACAGTGACATTCAGGGCCCGTGCAACCACTAGGCGAACTAGGCAGTGGCCTAGGGGTGCAAGTGGTTGGGGGCGCCCTGGGCTGTCCTCAGGCATAGGCAGCTGGGTAGGGCACCTGAAAATTTGGGGCACCACTGGGTCTTAGAGTCCACCCAACTGGTTTTCCTATCCCTGTTCTGACCCTTCCTGCAGGCTCTGAGTCTTCCTGGGAAGGGGATCTAGTAGTTAAAAGAGAAACAGTCTCCAGCCTGCCAGACCTATTAGCACAACACTGAAACTGTTAAAGAGCCATTTAACAGGCATTTGCCAACTCCCAGGTATCTACTGTCAGTTTTTGATGTTGGGGGGAGGGAGGGGGTGCAAGGTGGAAATTTCGTCTAGGGCGCAAAATATCCTTGCACCGGCCCTGGTGACATTCCAAGTTCTCACTCCTCCCACTACACCTGTGGCAAATGCCCTGGCATGGCTAGAAAATCCTCATGGAATACCCCCAAATCCTGCCTGTTATAGCAATTGAAAATGAGAGGAAGCACAGTCCAGTGGTCAGGTTCATGACATTTGAGTTGAATTCTCTCCTCTGTTACAGACCCCTCTATGTGTGAGGCAAGTCCCATCATGTCTCTGTGCCTCAGGTCCCCATCACCGCAATGGGGATAACAGCACTTAATCACCTCACTTGGATGGTGTGAGGATAATGACATTAAAGACTCAGTGGCTCAGATACTGGGAGAGGGGGCCCTGCGAGTCTGATAGATAGATTTCAAAAATTAAAAAGCAAGGAAGAGTTTACAACATTGGGTGACTTCACCTGCTTTTATTAATGTAGGGTTACCATATTTCCACAATCAAAAAAGAGGACACTGGGGGGGGGAGCCTCGTTCTAGCCCCGCCCCGCCCCCATCCACTCCCTCCCATTTCCCACCCCCTGACTGCTCCCCTCAGAACCCCCAACTCCCCACTTCTTGTCCCCTGATTGCCCCCTCCTGAGAACCCCCCACCCTAACTGACCCCCTAGGACACTACCTGTCCCCTGACTGCCCCAACCCTTATGGGTGGCAGGTTTGTAGAAATTTTGGTGGTGCCCAGAACCTGCCCCCCACACCTGCCTAAGGCTCTGGGAGGGGGGTTGGGAGGGGGGAGGAGATCTGGGGTGCAGGTCCTGGGCTGGGGATTAGGGTGCAGGGTGCAGGCTCTGAGATGGAGTTTGGTGCTGGGTGCAGGCTCCGGGATGGGGCAGGGGGTGGGTGTGCAGGAGGGGATGAGGGGTGCAGGCTCTGGGATGGATTTTGGGGGTGGGAGGTGGTGCAAAGGAAGGGGGTGCAGGCTTTGGGAGAGAGTTTGAGGGCAGGAGGGTATGTGTGGGAAGGGGTAGGGGGGTTGGGAGGGCATTTGGGGATAGGAGGGGGTGCAGGGGTGAGGGCTGTGGGTCTGAGGATGAGGAGTTCATGATGCAGGAGGGGGCTCAGGGATGGAGCAGAGGATTAAGGTGCGGGGGGATGAGGGTTGGGGCTGAGGGGTTCATGATGCAGGAGGGGGTGCTCAGGGCTGGGGCAGAGGATTAGGGTGCGGGGAATGACAGCTCTGACTGAGGATGAGAGGTTCATGATGCAGGAGGAGGCTCAGGGCTGGGGCAGAGGATTAGGGTGCGGGGGGATGAGGGCTGGGGTTGAGGGGTTTGGGGCATTGGAGAGGCTCAGGGCTAGGGTGGAAGGGCAGGGTAAGGGCAGTCTGCCTTGCCATTAGTGGATGTGGGGCACTAGGACCCTGGGGCAGCAGACAGCAGTTGCGGTCGGCAGCACAAGCAGGCATCAGAGAGGCGCGCTGCTTTCTTTCTGGCAGAGACGGGGGGAGAACCCGCGGGGGGGACGCGCGGGGGGTGGTGGCAGGTGGAGGCCGGGGCTCATTCCAGGCAGGGCCGGGGGAGAGACCCAGCTCCAAATATTGCTGGAGCAGGGCCCCCAGCCCTGGATATTGCTGGAGCTCGGGCACCATAAAAGAATAACCCACTGCCCCCCACCCCATATTCACACCCCCACTCCCAGAACTCCCGACCCATCCAACCCTCCCCCTGCTCCCTGACTGCCCCCCGGGACTCCCCTTACCATGCCCATGCCGGTCAGATGCTGGCTCCATGTGGAGGCAAAACACGCTGCCGGGCTGCAGGCAGCGGGGGGGAGCAGGGGAGGGGCTCTGGCTGCTGGAGGCCAATGGGAGCGGCTCAATCAGGCCCAGCTGCCCAATCAGCCACGCCGCACTCTGCATGGGGGGGAGGGGGGAAAATCCCAGACATTTTAACCTTGTTACCAATTTCTCCCGGACGGCTATTTAAAGACGAAAAAGCTGGACATGTCCGGGGAAATACGGACGGATGGTAACCCTAATTAATGTCCACATTAAACACTGGGGATCAAATCCTGGCACTGAAAATGGAACCTGTATACTTTCTCTTTCTGTTGTATAGGGCAGATCTACACCCAGCGTCTATACCAATTTAATTCTATTGGTTTAGCTAAATTTACTGAAATAAGCTATAAAGGTTTTTATATCTGTGTAAAGGTGTTTATAGCTGTCTTGGGGTAGGATTCTCGCTTTGGGTGCGAGAGATCCTGGCTTCATATCCCGGACAAGCCCTCCCTGTAGCTTTCCTCTCCATTTTTTTTATTTAGTTGGGGATTGGTCCTGCTTTGAGCAGGGGGTTGGACTAGATGACCTCGTGAGGTCCCTTCCAAGCCTGATATTCTATTATTCTATTCTATGATTCTATGAACCTCCCCTTTCCCCTTCTCATCCCTGCTCCGAGACCCCTGTAGTACTTCCCCCTATGGCTGCCTGCAGCAGCCCCTTCCCCAGCATGTTGCTTCCTTCTCTTCCTGATTTACAAGTGCTCCATCTCCTCTCATACCAAACATGCTCCAGGCCAGTGCTGTCAGTGCTCCAGGCACTAGGCCCTCCAGGCTCAAGCCCTCCATGGGTTCCCATAAACACTCAGGCTTCCACACACCCCTTATGAGAGGGGCAATCCTTCAACACACAACTTCCACAAACCTTAACACTTTCTGTTGGGGGTTCCCCAAGACCTACACACCTTGATTGCAGAGGTACCTTGAGCCCGGGCATAAGGGCAAAGTTCTTCAGCCCTCGGTTGCCCCTCTAGTTGGTGCCTAAGCCCTCCCTCTGCTGCAGGCTCCAGCTGTGGGACCACATGTTATACAGCAGCTGCCCACCCTCAAACTCCAAATGTTCTGCTTTATGGGGCCCAGGGCTACTTCAAACTTCTCCCACAGACTTCTCCTGCTAGGGGTCCTCAGACAGCTGCAGCCAATCACAATCCCAGCTTCTCCCTTAGAACAGGGTGTCACCATGCCTCGGTGGGTCACAACTGAGAATACCAAATTTAGGACAAACTGCAGAGAAATAAGACAGATATAAGCACCAGTTTTGGGGTGTTCTTCCATAAGATATACCAAACCAGCGACAAAAGTAAACTTCTGTTTCACCACACTGGCTAACAAGAAGTCAGAAAAGCAGCCTCCTTAGGGATCCCAGTCCTTGTATCACCGCCAAAATCACTAGACTTAATGGTGAGTTGTTATTTAAAACCAACTTAATCAAACAAAAGGATTCTTCTGATCCCAAAGGACCAGTTACATACCCAGGTCAATATGCATATGTAACCCCTTTGGGGTTTAGACAGCATGGCCCCTTTAAATCTTTTTCCTAAGGGGGAGGGGGAGAGTAAGAAAAAAGGAGGGAAACACCAGGGGGTGGCGCTGGAGCTGAGAGGGAAAGGGAGAGCAGCCTGCAGACGCTCCCAAAGGGAGCAGCAGAGAACCTGCCGGAAGCCTGGGAAGGATAGGGCCAATAGGGGACACCCCAGGACAGGAGCAGCACTGTGCCAGGGAGGAATTACCCAAGAAGGACAGGCCAGATCTGGACCCAGTATCACAGCTGCGCAGAGCTGCATGGGGCTGTGAGTACTGGGGCTTGGGACTCTGCATTGGGAACAAGGAGGGAGGCTGTAGCTAGTTAAGTGGGGAGGTGGTCGCTCTGTGTGGCTTTGCAGAGAGCGGCAGAAGAGGGCACCGGAGGGGTTTGCTGGGAAGAGTTCACTGGCGCCGAAGACAACCAGGAGCACCCAAGACTCACCACTGGACTGGAACTTTGCTCAGGACTCCTGAACTCTTTGTGCAGACACATTGCTCAGTATCTGCCCTTCCAGACTGTGCTACTACTGGTTTGGATGCAACCCTGTTTTACCGCTCCCCTATATTTCCCCTTATTATTTTTCTCATAGACTTTAAGGTCAGAAGGGACCATTATGATCATCTAGTCTGACCTCCTGCACAATGCTGGCCATAGAATCTCACCCACCCACTCCTGTAACAAATGCCTGAGTTATTGAAATCCTCAAATCGTGGTTTAAAGACCTCAAGGTACAGAGAATCCTCCAGCAAGTGACCCATGCCCCACGTTGCAGAGGAAGGCGAAAAACTTCCAGGGCCTCTGCCAATCTGCCCTGGAGGAAAATTCCTTCCCGACCCCAAATATGGCGATCAGTTAAACCCTGAGCATGTGGGCAAGACTCACCAGCCAGCACCCAGAAAAGAATTATCTGTAGTAACTCAGATCCCACCCCATCTAACATCGCATCACAGACCATTGGGCATATTTTCCTGCTAATAATCAAAGATCAACTAATTGCCAAAATTGGGCTATCCCATCATACCATCCTCTCCATAAACTTATCAAGCTTAGTCTTGAAGCCAGATATCTTTTTTGCCCCCACTACTCCCCTTGGAAGGCTGTTCCAGAACTTCACTCCTCTATTGGTTAGAAACCTTCGTCTAATTTCAAGTCTAAACTTCCTAATGTCCAGTTTATATCCATTTGTTCTTGTGTCCACATTGGTACTGAGCTTAAATTATTCCTCTCCCTCCCTGATATTTATCCCTCTGATATATTTATAAAGAGCAATCATATCTCCCCTCAGCCTTCTTTTGGTTAGGCTAAACAAGCCAAGCTCTTTGAGTCTCCTTTCATAAGACAGATTTTCCATTCCTCGGATCATCCTAGTAGCCCTTCTCTGTACCTGTTCCAGTTTGAATTCATCCTTCTTAAACATGGGAGACCAGAACTGCACACAATATTCCAGATGAGGTCTCACCAGTGCCTTGTATAATGGTACTAACACCTCCTTATCTTTACTGGAAATACCTTGCCTGATGCATCCCAAGACTGCATTAGCTTTTTTAATGGCCATATCACATTGGCAGCTCATAGTCATCCTGTGATCAACCAATACTCCGAGGTCCTTCTACCCCTCTGTTACTTCCAACTGATGCATCCCTAATTTATAACCAAAATTCTTGTTATTAATCCCTAAATGCATGACCTTGCACTTTTCAGTATTAAATTTCATCCTATTACTATTACTCCAGTTTACAAGGTCATCCAGATCTTCCTGTATGATATCCTGGTCCTTCTCTGTATTAGCAATACCTCCCAGCTTTGTGTCATCTGCAAACTTTATTAGCACATTCCCACTTTTTGTGCCAAGGTCAGTAATAAAAAAATTAAATAAGATTGGTCCCAAAACTGATTCCTGAGGAACTCCACTAGTAACCTCCTTCCAGCCTGACAGTTCACCTTTCAGTACGACCCATTGTAGTCTCCCCTTTAACCAGTTCCTTATCCACCTTTCAGTTTTTATATTGATCCCCATCTTTTCCAATTTAGCTAATAATTCCCCATGTGGAACCATATCAAACGCCTTACTGAAATTGAGATAAACGCAGTGGATCTAATTTCCTTTGTCTAAAAAATCTGTTACCTTCTCAAAGAAGGAGATCAGGTTGGTTTGGCACGCTCTACCTTTTGTAAAACCATGTTGTATTTTGTCCCAATTACCATTGACCTCAATGTCCTTAACTACTTTCTCTTTCAAAAAATTTTCCAAGACCTTGCATACTACAGATGTCAAACTAACCGTCCTATAGTTACTCGGATCACTTTTTTTTCCTTTCTTAAAAATAGGAACTATGTTAACAATTCTCCAGTCATACAGTACAACCCCTGAGTTTACTGATTCATTAAAAATTCTTGCTAATGGGCTTGCAATTTCATGTGCCAGTTCTCCTCTCATCCCTCTGTAAATAAATATTTCCCTTTGTTATATCCATTGTACTTTTCCTGTGGGTGGGTGTATTCACTCTGGGGGGTTTGGAACAAGTGCCCCTGGGGTGGAAGGGATTTCTCCTGCTGCATTCCTGTGTATGCCATCTCTTGGCCAAAGCTGTCTGCAGAGCAGACTCCATCTTGGCCACGAGGGTGCTAAAGTTACCATACAATAACGGCAACGTTCTTGGCTCAGGCTTGTAGCAGTGATGGAATAAACTTCTGGCTTAAATCAAGTCTCTGGTTGCTTCCAAATCATTGGAAGGTCCTTAGTCCCTTGGTTAGAATGGTCCCATTAGTATAAGTTCATAGTCCAGAGGTTTGAGCAGGAAAGAGGAAAGATGGAGAGGTTTCCAGCGCCTTTTATAGCCTCTGCCAAGTGAAGGGAATCCCATTGTTCTCCCTGTGGAAAATTACAAGGAACAAGATGGTGTTTGGGGTCACATGGGCAAGTCACATGTCCATGCATGATTTTGCTCAGTCACAGCAGAAGCCATTACCCATACACTAGTTGTTCTCATGAAATTCCATTAAGTGTAGATAGGCATCTGCCATGGTCCACTGTGAGTTAAGTGTTCCTTAATAAGCCATTTAACTTGAATAGTCCCTTTGAGATTTGCAGGCTAAATAACTTGTGGGTGCTTCCCAGAAGCAAACACATTAGAAATACAGGTATAGAGCCAATACTCATAACTTCAGATACAAACATGATACATGCATACAAATAGCATAATCATATTGAGCAAATCATAACCTTTCCATAGACACCTTACTTGACACACGTCATATAAGCTTTGTTGCAATTATATAACAGTGGTAGCAACAATGATCTACATGGTCATATTTTAACAAGATGACATCACACAGGGCCAAACCAGCCTCCTTTGCTGGTTTTCTGGCTTTGCCTGGCTTCCCCCTACACCCACAAAGCTGTTTTACATCAAGCTTCCCCTGAGTCACAAACTCCCTCTGGCTACACAGCCCTGAGAATACCCAGCCATACAGGGGATGAGACCTCACAACAATAGCACTGCCCAGAGCAGGCAGAGGCAGCTTAGGCATTTTTGCCCTTAAATAGAATTCTGCACAGAACTACAAAACAATCCATATTTCAACCACCAGCACAAAGAAGCCAGGATCAAAATGAGAAAGAAGTAAATGATACAATAGGGACAGTAACAGTTAAGAAAAGTGGCGAGAAAACTGAACCACACATGGATTCGGAGATTTTCAATCCAGAAAAGACCATTACTTCATCTTGTCTGATCTCCTGTATAGCCCAGACCATTGAATTTCACCCAGTTTCCCCTGTACTGAGACCAAAGCTTACATTTGATTAAAGTAGATCTTCCAGAATGGCACGCAGTATTGAAGACTGTAAGAGATGGTGAATCCATCATTTCCATGGGCACTGTAAAACCAGCACAGGTGGCCATCTCAGGATTGCCTTGGCCAGGTGGGTTTCTCAGGACAGGGCTCTACACTACCACCGCCCCAGCCCCGATATAGGACATATGGCTAGGAAAAGAAGGCGCATCTGGAGCATTGTTGTGCTCCAATAATCCCTGGTTAGAAGTGGGACAGAAACACAGCATACAGCTCTCTTTGGCACCCCTCTGAATACTATGACAACTGGAACTCAGCTGGACACAAGAATATGGCTCAGCTGTGGAGCATGACTAAACCTGAACTAAAGGAGAACATGATCACTCTCTGGAAACACTGTATCAGAAAGGAACACTCCAAAGAGAGGGTTTGTTTAGCCTGGCCGAGAAGAATACAACTAGGAGTAATGGGCTGAAATTAAGTAGGAAAATACAGATTGAACCTTCCTGAATGGGAGCGCAGAAACAGTGAGAGCACAGTAACACCGGTAGGGCTTTATTGTGGGGACACTCACACCCAGGCTAGGCTAGGCTAACCCAAGTACTCAGATGCGGGTGCCAATCACAGAATCATAGACTTTAAGGTCAGAAGGGACCATTATGATCATCTAGTCTGACCTCCTGCACAACACAGGCCACAGAATCTCACCCACCCACTCCTCTAACAAACCCCTAGCCTATGTCTGAGCTATTGAAGTCCCAATCACCTGGGTTAACCGTGCAGTGTAGACATAGGCTTATGAGGCCTTGTTTAATTGCAGTTAATAGAGGTTCAGGCTCAGGCTGTGGCCAAAGCTCTGGGTCCTACATCCAGGCTCCAGCCTGAACATCTAATACAACAGATTTTCAGCCCTAGAGCCCAAGTCCCACAAGCCAAATTCAGCTGACTGGGGCCAGCCTGTGGGGTTTTTTTTAATTATTATTTATTGATTTATTTTTCCTGTATAGACATCCTGTAACTCACTTCCAGCTGCCACATCACAGGACAGCAGCAGTGCTCAGAACAGGGCTAATGGCTCCCTAATCTCTGTCGCATGCAGAGATGTCAGGGAAGCAGGAAGATGCAGGATGTTAGAGAATTCAGATAAAAGATTCTTCTTTAATGCAGCCAGACATTTGTGATGACAAAGGCCAGGCAGGACGAGCTAATTCCCCACTGACCCCTACAAAGCTGTATTGAGCTGCGTTACAGGAACACAGAGCGTGATGCACTTACTGTGAGAGAGGGAGAGTCCAGGCAGAACTTAGTATCCAGCTTCCTTTCTCTGCCTCCGTTTTCTCACTATTTAGACCCACCAGATACAGAGGCAAGAAGGACCCAGAACCAGCAGCGCTGGCTCCCTCTCACCCCACCGTGCAGAGTCTGCACTGAGTGAAGAAACTCAGCTGTGAAAGTGAAACTCAGAGCAACCCACTCACAGAGTTAACCCTTCACTCACCTCAGAGCTGCCCTGTCCTCCTGGGGCTCAGCTGAGCCTGGCTGTTACACGGAGCACAGAGGGGGAGGGACACAACTTGCACAACCTGTTGTGTGTTTGGGGGCTTTTTTTTGAGGGGTGGAGGGTGGCTTCTGCTTTGTTGTTGTTGTTTGGGGCTTTTTTTTTACCCACCCCATTTGATTGGCTCTTAGTTTCACAATATTCTTGTCTGCGTGAGGGCACAGAAAAATAATAATATATGGCAATATACCTATCTCATAGAAGTGAAAGGGACCCTGAAAGGTCATTGAGTCCAGCCCCCTGCTTTCACTAGCAGGACCAAGTACTGATTTTGACCCCCTTGAGGATTGAACTCACAACCCTAGATTTAGGAGGCCAATGCTCAAACCACTGAGCTATCCCTCCCCCAAAAGCTTAAAAGGCTGCTGCCTTTGGGATGGATTTTTCCTTTCACCTTTTGGGTGGCTTGACTCAGCTGTGTGTGCCTGGTGCTTGCTGGCTCCCTGCCTTGCTTTCAGTTCAGCCCCCCTGCCGCCACCATATGGCACTACCCCAGCCACCACATAGCACTAGGTGCAGGGGGGTTTGTGGTTTGGGTTACGGGGGAGAGGAGGACTGCAGGCACTCCTGCTCTCAGCAGCAGCCTGTGATTTGCCTGAGCTGTGCTCAGGTCAGTGCAGAGACTGCTCCCTCCACATCACCCAATGGGGGGCAGGAAACAGGAGAGGTGGGGCTGAGGCACCAGCCTGCAGAGCAGGACTGGCACACATCGGGGGGGCATGTAACACACCTTGAAGGGGGTAGCAGGTGCGGTGCTCCTTGACCGTGTCCTGGGGCAGTGTTGCTCTACACCACAGCACAATGCTGTGCAGACACAGGGGGAGAGGAGGGGGCAGAAGAGACACATGAGGTGTCACAGGTACATGAGAGCTGTTGGTCAGAGCCACATGGGATGGCAGATGGGCAGACAGAAAGGTCAGAGGCGCACACCACACAGAGTGGGTCGGGGGTTGGGAGTCCCCTGGCCGTCACCTCAGGTGGGGGGGTTTGAGGATTCTGGGGGCCTCACTGGCAAAGTCGAGCTCACACCAGAGGGGGTGGAGCAGGTAGCTAGGAGCTCCGGGAAAGTGGGGATGTGGGGACTAGGGGTTTGGGGGGAAAACAGGCTCAGTGACTCCTTAGTTGGGGGATATAAAGGGGCACTGGAGTGGGAAATTTTCTGGCCAGAGACAGGGGAACCAGGCATTAAACTTGGGAGGCCAGATACTGGGGGGGAGCCCATGGCCTGCATGGGGGACTAGGCCTGTGGCAGTTTCTTGCCCAGGGAATTGGAAGACGGGGATAGAGGTGGGAGTCAGGGGCTGGGGTGCTCACAGGGAAGGATAAGATTTGCACTGAACACATGGAAACCTCTCCTTCTCCATCGATCTGCTTATAAAGGGCCAGGCCTCTGGCTGTGCTCTCCCGCTCTTGGGGGTTGGTTTGGTGGAGCCGTGGAGGCACCTGGAGGTGATGGGACATGTGCACAGAATGAATGGGGGTGATGTGTATTGGGTGACGTGTGCATGAAACGAGTGGGGCGATGTGTGCGCTGAATGGAGCATGAATGGGTGTGTGCAGGGGGCACAGATGGCTATAGAACAGGTGGGGTGGGTATGCACAGTGAGTGGCTCTGTCTGTGTCCAGGGTGTGTGTGCACTCAGTGTGGAATGAAGGGGGGGGCAGTAAGTGGTGTCTGGAGAGTTTGTGTGTAATGAGTGTGTGGGTGGAAGAACAGGACGGAATGAAAGTGGGTGTGCAATGAATGCTCAGTGAGATGGATGGAAATATGGAATAGGAAATATGTCAATCTATGTAGATTTATGTAAATATCTATTTTTGTTTGCAAATGTTGGCAGGTCAACACAGTATCTGAGCAACTCAATATTTTTAACGTATTTCTCCTCTCAACCCCCATTTGAGGTAGGGTGGTGCTGATATCCCTTTTTTACAGATGGGGAAACTGAGGTACAGAGTGACTTGCCCAAAGTCATACAGGGAGTCTCTTGCAGAGAAGAGAATTGAAACCAAGTGCCCAATGCCCAGGCCAGCGCATTGACCCTGCACCATCCTTCCTCTGTAAAAGCTCATTTAAATTAAACTTGTGCAACTTCCATCATGATTTTCCAGCAGGTTTCAGACGAGAAATGCAGAAGTGCAAACAGAAGATTCTGTGGGGAACAGGTGAAGCCAAAGATCTGGGCCCTGCAGCCCCCTCTCTGCCCCCTCCTCTGTTCATTCCCAGTCTCTGCAGTAGCAGGGGGACTTGTAATCCCTGAGCTCTTTAAATTGCACTGTAAGATATTTTTCTTCAGCCCTCACACAGAACTGTGGCTCTCCAATTTTTCATTGTCATTGTTAAGATGTGGACACTAGAACTGAACTCAGTATTCTAGTATTGGTCTCACTAAATACCAATACCATATACACAGACCTAGGCACTGACTCCATGGCGGGAACTCCCACGGAGCACCCACAGGGAAAAATTACTCACTCACTCCACCCAACCCCCACTCCCACCCACCTCCGGTCCTGCTGATCAACTCCTCCCCCTCCCTCCCAGTGCCTCCTGTGTGCCATGAAACAGCTGTTCAATGGCATGCAGGAGGCACTGGGAGGGAGGAGGAGGAGCAGGGACAGGGCACGCTTGGCGGAGAAGGTGGAAAGAGGTGGGGCAGGGATGAGAACTTGGGGGAAGGGGTGGAGTGGGGGTGGGAAGAGATGGGGTGGGGCTGGGGACTTGGGGGAGGGGTGGAGTGAGTGTGGTACCTGTGTCTGAGCAGGGGCTGAGCACCCTGGGGAAAATGAGAAGCCAGCACCTGTGTACACAGAGATAAAATCATCTCCCTACCCCTACTCACTATCTCCTGTTCACACTTCAGAAGGATTCCTTTAGCCCAGGGGTCTCAAATTCAATTTACCTTAGGGCCAGTGCCAGTCCTCAAATCCTCCCAGCGGGCCAATAACGTCACTCACACTGCCCAGAACCCACCCCCCCAAAACTCTGCCCCCACCTGCCTAAGGCTCTGGGAGGGAGTTTGGGTGGGGGAGAAGGTCTGGGGTAGGGGATTGGGGTGCAGGCTCGCCTCTGGGAGGGCGTTTGGGTGGGGGAGGGGATCTGGGGTGCAGGCTCTGGGATGGAGTATGGGTGCTGGGTGCAGGCTCTGGGCTGGGGCAGGGTGTGGGGGTGCAGGGACAGAGGGTGGGGTTGCAGGCTCTGGGAGGGAGGGAGGGGTGCAGGCTCTGGAAGGGAGTTTGGGGGATGGGAGTATATAGGGAGGGGGTGCAGGCTCTGGGAGGGAGTTTGGGGTGGGAGGGGGTATGTGGGAAGAGGGTGGGGGTGCAGGCTCTGGGATGGGGTCGGGGGTGCGGTGCTTACCTGTGGCACCAAGGCTGGGGGGCCTCCGCTTGCTGCTACCCTCAGGCACCGCCCCCGTAGGGTGACCAGATGTCCCAATTTTATAGAGACAGTCCCGATTTTGGGGTCTTTTTCTTATCTAGGCTCCTATTACCCCCCATACCCTGTCCCGATTTTTCACATTTGCAGTCTGGTCATCCTATGCCCCCACAGCTTCCCATTGGCCACAGGGGTGCTCGGGGCAGGGGTAGCACACAGAGGTGCAGCCCCGCCCTGCCCCAGGGCCGCAGAGAGGGGCCGGCAGCCACTGGAGTGAGCAGGCAGAAGCCACTCAGCTCCACTGCGCTGCCAGGGTCCCTGGCAGGGGATCATCCGGGGGCGGCAGGTGGGGCCAAGGGAGAGACCCAGCCCCAAAACTGCTGGAGCCCAGCATTGAGGAGGCTCACGGGCTGCAGATGGCCCACGGGCCCGGAGTTTGAGACCCCTGCTTTAGCCCTTTTTGCCACAGCATCACGTTGGGGTTCATGCTTAGTTGCTCGTTCGCTATGACTCCAAAATCCATTTCAGAATCACGGCTCTCAGGATTCAACCCCCGATACCGTGGACTCAACCTGCACTCAATGTTCCTGCATGTAGGCTCATGCTCGCTCTTCCTCCCTCCCCTCACTCACACCCAGAGCTGCTGCAACATCTGGGAACTAGAGAAAAGGGTAGAACATTCCTCTCCTTTCCAGGTTAGATATCTGTGTATGTAGATACAGATTACCGCAGATACAGTCCTGGGCTCAGATCTGCTCTGCTTCAGGAGACAATGGAGAACTCACTAGAGCCGTGGTTCTCAAACTTATTTGATCAGGCTCCCCTCCATTGTGTCTGTAGTCGTTTACCTCTCCCCCTCCAAAAGTACATATACCACCACCCTGCTCTGAAGGCTGTGCCATGCCAGCATCAGCACAGAAGTAAGGGAGGCAATGTGAATATCACTTTTCACAGCACACTCAGCGCTCCATCACCACCCTTACTTCTGTGCTGCTGCTGCCATCCCAGGGCTGAAAGCCAGAGTCCCTTTGCCTACAGGTGAGGAATTGGTGCAGGGAGGAGAGCCTGAGCCCGGGCTGCCCCTCGGTGAGGGATTGAGGATGGAGGACATGTGGGAAGGAGAGTCCAAGCTCGGGTGTTCAGGCTATCCCCTTTATCCCTACCTTTCAGGTGTGCACAGACCTTCTGCACGAGCCCCAGTCACCCAGGGCTCAGAGCTTTTAAAAAATAAAAATACCCCCACACACACATGTAGTTCACCCCTCCCGTGACACATTCCTGCACCTTTCTTGGAAGTCCCACCTCATAGCTCGAAAACTGTAGCACTAGAGAGCTGTGCCTCCCCCAAATCCTTCACTCCTAAGCTGAGACATGACTGTCCTTTAACAAGCAAAATTCCTGATCTGACCTGCTGTTAGCCAAGTACAGTATTTTGTGTTTCACTCATCAGGCAGCACTGAAGAGAGTTCATTCAATTTAAATTATTGTAAGCAGGGTCTGAATGAACTCTCCTCTGACAGTTAGTTGGGGAGGGGGAGAAACTTCAGAAGCAAACTCTATTTACATGAACACGTTTAATCTGTGTAGTTCCAAGTGATCAACTTTGGCTGATGTTGGGTTACAAATCACTTTAGTACTGAATGCAGGAGTAGTGATATGTTGTTACCAGTGTTGTTGTCTTTATTGTATGAGTAAAGGGGAGCAGAACTGTGCTTAACCTGTCCCAAACAAGGAGGTCATCCTCAGCTGAAAGGAGCTCCTTAAGCCACGGGCTCGGATACCAGCACCCTGGGAGATGGGGGATGACAAGTGTTCTTGCTAGGAGGCGTGGACTTTATCTAAGGGTCCCTGGTCTGGTTTAACCTGTTCTTCCCCACTATCCAAAGATAGACCTAAATAAGCTCTATTAGGCATGTATATATAGGTATATTTGCCTAGCTCATCTCTCTGTTGGTATTGTTAAAACTGTTAGAATTATAACCATGGGTTTAGATGTCAATGCATGCAGCAACTCACATAATCTCACTTATAACATCTGTATCCTATATTGTAAGTTAATATTTGAACGTTTGCATTGTAAACCTCTTATGGCCATCCAATATCTTAACAGATGAATGGAAACACGGAGACGTCAGTCAGTCAATGGTGCTTGACAGTTGTCGGAGAAGAATCCAATGTGTGAGGGGCAAATCATCTCCCGATATGTCTACAGGTCCACTTGCCAGATGGAGGTTGGTCTCCAACAGAAGGGTTTGTGTCCTGCCCATCAAGGAAGACACATCAACACCAAACTGACTAGAGTGAAATGTTTTCCTTTCATAGAAAGCCAAGCTAGGGAGCCTGTCCAGCATGAAATGTGGCTGCTGGTGAAATCTCTCAGGAAGCAGATGGGAGAGCTACAGGAGGAGGTGGCTAGGCTGAGGAGCATCCATGCACACAAAAGGTATTCATAAGGAGACCTCCAAGGCTGAGGAAGCTGTCCACCTAGAAAGGATTGATGTCACACAATGGGGGGAGGAGGATACAACTCAGTCAGAGGGTGGACACTGGCTGCTTGTTACTTTTGGCAGCAGGCAGTGCTCCACCCCTGCTCCATAGTGATGAAGAACTCTGGCAATGAGGGATGAGGAATCACCCCCAAAGGTGGAAGAGAAGATCTGTACCCCCAAGGCTGGGAGGATCATGGCCACCACTCCCAATAGGAAATGTAAGGTAGTGCTGGTCGGTGACTTCCTTCAGAGAGGGATGGAGGCATCGATCTGTCAGTCTGATGTGGCATTTCAGGAGCCGTGAGGCCTGCCGGGACCTGTATCTGAGATGTTATGAAGGGATTGTTGAGGATCATCCGGCCCTCTGACTACTACCCCATGCTACTCATCCATGTGGTCACTAATGATACTGCGAGGTATGACCTTGAACCCATCAGAAGTTACTACCAGGCTCTGGGAGTAAGTGAAGGAGTTGGTGACACAGGTGGTACTCCCTTTAGTCCTTCTGGCAAAGGGTAGGGTAGAGACAGATGCATCCTGGATGTGCATGCACGGCTGTGTAGATGGGGTCACCAGGATAACTTCTAGGCATTTACCATCTACCCATGCCATACCAGTATTTGTGTTGCGAATACACTTCTTAATTATCCAGTCTACGACAATGCCAAACAACAGTGGAGATATAATGCAGCCTTGTTTCACACCAGCATCCTTAAAAACGAGGAGTCTTGTGGCACCTTAAAGACTAACAAATTTATTAGAGCATAAGCTTTTGTGGGCTATGACCCACTTCTTCAGAGGTATGGAGAATCCATGTTGCACCAGTCTGTTGTCTGATTGTTCACCCTTAACCCCATCTGCTGCACCTTGATGTAGCTATTGGTCCAAAGCCTGGATAAAATGGGGAGGGTTGAGCTCAAGGGTAGCCATTCACCCTTGTAAAAACCCTACTGGTTACAGAAATGGAACCAGGCTACCGGTCCTGTAAAAATGGCTGCTCAACAGAGAGCCCTGTAGACCCCTCGTGCTGCATGAAGGCTCCTGGTAAAAAACAGTCTCTGGAAGCCAGGACCCTGGGACGTTTGATGCTGACAGTAAGGAAACACTTCACATTTGGTTACTGGAGTATGAGAATCTCGCAGATCATTAGGGAGACCGATAACTATAGACTTGGAATTCTGGGCATCAGTGAGAGGAGACTGCCAGGTGCAGATAAAGAAGCACTTCCAGCAAGAGAAGAAATATTGCATTTATTCAGGTCATAGTGACAAGCAAGAGAGAGCAGTGCGCATTATAACAGAGTCTGCAAGGAAAAATCACTCATTAACTGGGAACATATTAACCAACTATGACAAAGTGGGATTTTCTCTAATATTTGTATGACCCTTATGTGTGTCTTAGTTTCCCTGGTGTGTTGCATTCTTACCACTGGGTGAAAAAGGACAGTTTGTTCTCAGGGTGGGATAAGAGACATAAGTGTGAATGCTGCCTACCTGTCTGAAACTGGAATGAGTCATTGGAGGAGGACTGGCTGAAATAGACCCCATATCAATGGGGAATCTGTGAGGACAATGGCAACTCCATTTGGTACTTTGGTACCTAGCAACCAACGACCATTTTTCTGCGGGAAGCCAAGCAGCGTTCGCCCAGATGGCAAACAAAGAACTGACGGGGAGTGAGGTGGAGGAGTTATTACTTGACTGCTGGAATGAGTCAAGGGCACACCCAGGAGTCTGACCTCCTTGGTCAGAGACTGGAAGACAGAGCTTGACCTGTGGGGTTCACTATAGCTGGGCTGGGTGCTGGCTACCCAGAATGGACAATGTTTTAACCTTCATTTCTGTGCTAACCAAGGACTTCCTATGCTGTGTGTGATACAGCATGGCCAGAGGGCAGCAGGAGAGGGTTAGAAGGGAGCCTTATTCCTTGTAGAGGGAAGAAAGTTTGCTATAGATTAATTAGAGCACCTGAAGCCAATTAGAGCACCTGAAGTCCAGTCACCTGATAAAAAAACCCTGCTTCAATCAGACAGGGGAAGGTATTGGATCAGAGAGGACTGTTGTTGGAGCAGAGAACAGTTTGGAGGGAAGGAGAGGAAAGTTTGGAGAAGTGCTGTGGTGAGCTAAGAAGACCAAGACCCTAGGTAAAGAGACACCTGGCTTGTGCAGAGGGAGGGCAGGAAGCCCCCCCACAAGCTGAAGGGCAGGAGAGGGAAGTAGCCCAGGGGAAGTAACTGCTAGTTCAAGTGGTTTACCACTATCCCTAGGGCTCCTGGGCTGGGACCCGGAGTAGAGGGTGGGCCGGGTCCCTCACTCTCCACTCCCCTCCTCTAGGACACTAGTGGGGCAAGAAATGGTGCCCTGAAACCCCCCCCCCCAAGAAGAGAAAGCGTGAGACCCATCATAGTAGTGTCGGCAATTTGCCACGTGTTCCAGCTGACTAATCAACCTCTTTGTTCTGACTGAAGTGGGGAATTTTCTTAGTGTCTTGCATGAACACTGTGTGTGAGTGTGTTTCAGTTTCTCGTGTATGCTGTGTGTTTAATGAGGTTGTGGGAGAGGGGGGTTGTTGTTGCAGAGGACCAGGGGTGACCTTGCGTAGAAGTCCGGACCCCAGACAATAGCCTGGAAATTGGGTCCCTTCGCAACTGGTGACCTGGTGCCCGGGAAGCCCCCCAAGCTTGGAAGTCAGCTGGTTCTGGCCAGTGAGAGAAAAATGGGCTGAGGAGAGAAGACCCTGGAGACCTGACCAGCTGGTTCCAGCCGGTGGGGGAACAAAGGACGGAAGAGAGGAGAAGAGGCTCAGGCGGCCTGTTTACCTGGGACCAAAGACAAAGCATGGAGGAGGGGCTGTTGGTGAAGATGATATAGGATGAGTGGCTGGAAGGAGGGGACTCCTGGACTGGGAACAGAGAGAGGAGGCTGAGCCCATCAGGGCTGGAAGAGGGCCAGCGGAAATGTGCTGAGACTGGCCAGGCCCATGAGCCCTGAGGAGATGCATAGTAGCTGTCTCCTTTCTGCATATTTCAGGAGGTGTGGGGCAAGGAAGAGCTTCTCCACATCACATTAAGGTGCCTATCCAGGAACATTGCAGGTTCTCTAAGTCACGCCAGGCCCCACGGTGAGGGAACATACAGGTAGCTGACAGCCATGTGTGAACCTTCCACCCTCTCCCCTACACTCTGTCCCTGTACCAAGTGCAGCTTGGCCAGAGCAGAGGATCTGGGCCTGAGGTCTCTAGCAGTGGAGGGGTGTGATGGGTTTAGAGAATAGAGGCTGGGAGGGCTCCCTGCTCTGTAAATAGGCTGGGGAACAAGAGCTGGGTCCCAAGGAGACCAGGAGAAAGGGCTGGGGCTCTCTGTTCCACCTCTTGCAAACAAGGATCAAATTCCACATCCTGAGTTGTTCATAATAAACCATAGGAGTGAAGAGAAGGGGTGGGGTTTCCTGGAAAGATCAGCACTGCTCAGTACCAGGAGCGAGTTCTTACCCTGCCTGATAAGGAAGAGGCCATTCCTGTGCACAGGGTTCTCATGCATCATTACATCACAAGTAGCACATGATTAAATTTCAGTGCTGGAGTCCCCACCTGCTGTGTGTTGAGGGCTGGCAGTAGGATTCAGCCACTACTCACAGCCTTACCCCACAAGGGACTTGAATTTACTCCTTCCTGAACAATGTCACAGAGAAGGGAAATCAGTGGCAGCTGCGAGTGGAAATGGGGGAGGGGGATGGAGTGAGTACTGAGAAGGGGAGGGGGAAAGGGGAAATGTTTCAAGCAGCACATGCAGGTGTGTGAATATAGATACAGACCCAGAGGGAAGTGATGCCAGGGAGCCAGTGCACATGGGGCAGGGAGCAGGGTGTGGGCTCCAGAAGGCAGGGGATCAGAGACAGGAAGAGGAGCTGATGCAGCAGGATTGGAATGAGGAGGAGCTGAAGAGGCCAGACCAGCAAGGAGGTGGTACATAAGAATGGCTATACTGGGTCAGAGCAAAGGTCCAGTATCCTGTCTTCCGACAATGACCAATGCTAGGTGTCCCAGAGGGAATCAACAGAACAGGTGATCATTAAGTGATCCGTCCCCTATCACCCATTCCCAGCTACTGACAAACAGAGGCTAGGCACACCATCCCTGCCCATTCTGGCTAATAGCCATTGATGTTCTTATGACTGCCAATGTACATTGAGTGGAAGTTTTCAGAGAACTATCTACGGTGGCTTCACGATCTTTCTTGGGTGGTAAGAGCTCATTTAGAACCCATCATTGTATATGTATAGTTGGGATTATTTTTCCCATGTGCATTACTTTGCACTTGTCAGTGTTGAATTTCATCTACCATTTTGTTGCCCAGTCACTCAGTTTTGTGAGATCCCTCTTAACTCCTGGCAGTCTGCTTTTGACTTAACTAGCTTGAATAATTTTGTATTGTCTGGAAACTTTGCCACTTTACTGTTCATCTCCTTTTCCAGATTATTAATGAATATGTTGAACAGCACAATTCTCAGTACAGATCCTTGAGAGACCCTGCTGTTCGCCTGTCTCCATTGTGAAAACTGATCATTTATTCCTACCCTTTGTCTCCTATCTTTCAACCAGTTACTGATCTATGAAAGCACCTTCACTCTTAGCCCAGGGCTATTTAGTTTCCTTAAGAGCATTTGGTGAGGGACCTTGTCAAAGGGTTTCTGAAAATCCAAATACACAATATCTACTGGATCACCCTTATCCACATGCTTGTTGACTCCTCAGAGAATTCTAATACATTGGTGAGGCCTGACTTCCATTTACAAAAGCCATGTTGACTCTTCCCCAGCAAATCATTCTTTACTATTGTTTGTACCAAATTGGTCTATGATTGCCTCTAGAGCCCTTTTAAAAAATTAGCTTTACATTAGCTACCTGGCACAGAGTAATCCTCGGGTGGGAGAAGCAGGTATAGCCAACACTGTACACCTATCACCTGCATCTCCCTGCCTCCATGTAGGAGGTGTGGAGGAGCATGGAGTACGTCGGGGCAGAGTTCATGGTGCTCCAACTATCCTAGGCTGGCACAGCATCTGGAGTAACTTAGGGCAGCCCTGAGGTTCCTCTGTGTTAGACCAGAGGCCATTTTGTCCCCCACCTGGCCCAGGATAAGGGGAGTGCAGAGGTGGATTATAACCAGCTTCTTCAGTCTCCTCATCAGTGCTGAGTGTGAACTTGGTGCAGCTGAGGATGGAGTCTGGTAGTTTTTACCAAATCCCAAGCCAGATGCAGCTTAATTTGGTGTTACAGACACAATTACCTTAAGACAATAAAAGCCCCCAGTATTGCTAACATCAAGAGATCAAAAATCATGAGTTAGACACCCCCTAAATCATGAGAATTTAAAAAAAAATATAATTGTGGGTTTTCTTAGTCTGTCTTCTGAAAACTCCCCTCTACTCCTTAGCCAACGTGTGTGAGATAATATCACGCTGAAAAATCAATATTTAATTAACACAAAAATGCATGTGTACTCCCTGGCTGCTCACAGGGAGACTCCACTTAATCTCTCCTACCCGTAATATAGAGGCACTTCTATCCCCTTTCCTATTACTGTCTTTTCTTTCTCTCTTTCATCATTTGATAAAAGAGGACTGGATTGTAAATAGTTTGAGAACCGCTGACCTAATTAATCAATCATGATTCATATGCGCACATAGAACTTATACTAGGCTTCAGGATTGATGAGTTACAGATATGCATATTAAACACTAAACACATTCTTATACATTTAACATCTCCTTTGAACGATACTAAAATACCAGTCAGCTGGTCTGGCTTCCAGCTATGAGTTTGTCAGTTCTTAGCTGATGCCTACGGCCTTGGCCAGAGCTGGCCCTTGGTTTATCAGCATCACATGCACCATGCTCTGAATTGGAGCACTGGCTCCTGCTCTACCGAACTCACTGCAGACAGACAAACCCCATCTCCGGAACTGGTTGTAACAGTAAATATAAGAGTAAGTGTCATGTTCTTGTCTTCCTGCAGCTGGGGTGGAGTTCGTGCTCCCACCTGCATTTCAGCAGTGTCAGGCCAAGTCTGCAGCCCCACAACAACTGCTAAAAACTCTCCCCCTTCAAAATCTGTGTTACTGAAACCCAGTGGGAAGGGGGTGAGAGGAGCCACTGCAGCACTGAGAGCTGAGATCATGTTGCTTCCATGGGGAGATTCTGTGAGGGGGATTTTGCAGCCCCTGCTCCCTGTGAGCACTGAGTAGCCCCACAGCGATCAATGGGACTGTCCATGTCACTAAGTGCTCCCCGCCCTGAGCAAGGGCGGCACAATCCAGCCCTTTACGTGCAGAAAGGACATTGCTGTCCCTGCCCAGAGCTCACTTGGTGAGTGGGGTGTGGGGGGAGCAGACCTGGCTACAGATTATATCAGTGCTTCTCCTCCCTTCCCTCAAGGGAAAGGCACCAACTGGCAGTGGGATCAGCAGGCAGGGCAGTGACAGTGACATGGATCCTGTGGGCTCTGACAGGCAGCTGGGAAAGACCCCAGTGGTAGGCAGCTTAGTTACAGGGACTGTGGGTTCAGGCATTATGTCTGCAGAGAGAACTAACATCCATTTCTCTCTTATTTTCTCCACAGGTTGGGCGATGACCACTTAACTCCAGAAATGCAGGCAGAACTGTATGCTGTGGAAATAAAGGACTGAGTGGGAGCCACTGCACCAACATGGCTCTGGCCTGGCTGCCCTGCCACTAGCTGGGTCAGCAGCCAGAGACAGCTGAGGACCTGGCTCACTTAACAGGGATCCCACCTTCCCCAGGGACTTCAACATCAAATTTCAGCATCTGTTGCAGGGGCCTGGGTAGATATTGTCAGGCCAAACCCTCCTGTCTGAGGGCAAGAGACTCAGGGGTAGGAGCATGGATTTGCTCCATGCTTGGCCTGACCTTGGAGGGTGAGGTTGGTTTGGGGGAGGAGGGTGGAGGAGGAGGGAGGAAGGGGGTCAGTGCCCAGGGAAGGGAGAGGTGTGTGACTGTGGATGAAGGGGTCTGGTAACCTCCCTTTCAGTCTCTGTCAGTGCAGGGGGAGATCCAAGAACCATGCTTGGATCCAGTGGGGAATTTTCATTCAGTCCCAATAGCTCAGTCACTCTTCCTTGTATGTTTCTTCCCCCTCCTGTGACAGATTTATGTTACCAATCTGCCTGGGGCTTCAGGTGATCAGGCTGAGGCCACAGGATCTTTAGGGGAGGAGATGAAGGAGCACACCAAGTGAGGAAATTTAAAGCTTTATGAACCAAATAACAGCAGTGAGTGCTGGGCATGCCCCACATCACTCAGAGGGAGGAATAAAGTGTTAGTGCCTGAGCCCTAACCCACTTCCATACTCACAAATGCACAACCCAAGGCTGGCCAAGCCTGGGTGTAACGTAAGAAGAAGAGGGGGAAGGGTAGGCAAGAGTTCTGTCCTGTGCACAGGTCATCTGGGGTCCGCTGTAAATCTCTGACTTGCTTTAGCTCTCGGGAGTGTTTTAAGCCCTGGGTTCTTCCGGGGGTGTTTTCGTCCAGCGACCCCTTGTCCCCCATGCTCTCGGTACCAGTCCGAACTGGCCTTCCGTGGCTCCCTTAGTTTCCCCAAAACACACCGGTCTCAGGGTCGTGAGACTGTTGTTTTTCAACTCACTGACCTTCGTAGTCTTACAAGTTTTGCACCCATTCAGTTCTGTCTGGCTCAGTTCTCCTTTCTTACGGCTGGCCAGGGTTGAGACACAGGCTCCTGGCTGTTTTGACAGCAGAGAGCTTGTTTGTGTGCGCTGGTCTTGGGCTGTGTGACAGGGTCGGTTGCTCACCACTGTGGCGCCCCCTCCTGGTCGTCTCGGGGAATTAGTTTGCACCAGTAGAGCGCCCTCTTTGGGTGGCGTCCCACCTGTCGTCTCGCCTTTGTGGGGTGCACGGACTTGCGTTGCTCCCGACGTCGGCGTCCTCTTCTAGAACACTGTCCTCCGACAGTGTCCCTTTGTCCATTCACACCCCCTTTCGGGGGGGGTAAACAACAGCCCCACACCTTCGAGTCCGATCCTCACAGTCCAGGACCTGGTGTGCTTCTGGCCAGCTGCTCCCTGCGGCCTGTGGCTGTGCGTAGGGCAGCACAGCAAACAAAGGGGGGAACAAGAGGGGGGGGGACTCAGGCCCGCCCACTACTCTGAGTCCCGGTCCAGAGGCCCTTGGACGACAGTCTTGCTGTCTTCCTTCTCCTTCCTCCTCTGACTATCCCTCTGGACCGCTTCCCCAATAGCCCTTCGCTATGCTAGGCCTCCTCCTCCCAGGCCTGCCGCTTAGCAGGCTATGGAGTAGGGCCTTCTCCCACTCTCTCAGGCTGGCCTGCACTGCGCTGTCCGTGGTGCTGGCCTCCCAGCTCTGGAGACAGACCTTCCCCTCTGAAGGCCTGGGACAGACTCACTGCTCCTGCTCTGGGCAGTCTTTTATATGGCTAAGCCGGGCCCTGATTGGCTGGCTCCAATCTGCCTCCTGATTGGCTATGCATCTGCGCAGGCGCCTAGGCCAGCTGCAGCCCACCCTCTCTGGGCGTGGGGCAATCGCCCCACCACACACCCTCCCCCTTAAGAACGTTCCCGGGGGGGGGGGGGTATCCTAATCGGCCTAATGGTCAAGAGCTCAGAACTTAGCCTTCGTCCCACAGTGGCTCGGCTTACCGGCTCGAAGTCTAGGAACTTAGCTCTTGTCACTGGGCCCTATGGCCTACTGGCCCCAAGGTCCTGGAAATTAGTCTTTGCCACTGGGCAACCCGGCTTATCCACCGTCTCAGGGGGGGGGTCCCACCGAAACACGCTGAGGCTTACCGGGTCCGACGTACCAGTCCGCCGATTCCCTTAAACTGCCTCCTATCCGTTCAGCTGCTGGAGTGTCCCATGGGTCCCCTGATTCTCCACGGGTCTCGTGGTCCACCGCCTCTGCTGGTCCCTCCCACAGTGAGGCTCCCTCTCGACCTGGAGAAGTCACAGTCCTCGGCGGTTCCAGGAGTGTGGGCTGGTCCTCCACCGGGGCTTCCCGCAAGGTTTCTTCTCCCACGACCGTCTGCCTAGGCTGGGGTATGCTCCCTCCTCTCGCACTCTCTGTGCATTTGGGACACACCCCGTACGAGCGTGATGGATCCTCTGCCGTCAGGGCTAACTGTCTAGGGCCTCGGCTGCCCCCTTGCAGACCACCCCCTGTGCTAAGGATCCCCCTCCTTGATCCGTTTCTTCGCCCTCCTCCCCTAGCCTGGAGAAGAAATCGGCGTTAGTATGGGCCTTACCCAGTCGGTGGAGCACCTGGAAGTCGTAAGGCTGGAGGGCGAGGTACCACCGCATAATTCTAGCATTCGTGTCTTTCATGCTGTGGATCCATCGCAAAGGGGCGTGATCTGTGATTAACTTAAAACTGTTCCCTAGCAGGTAGTAACGTAGGGCGTCGATAGCCCACCGTACCGCCAGGGCCTCTTTCTCTATCGTTGAGAAATGTCTTTCCCGGGGGAACAGCTTCCGACTTAGATACAGTACGGGATGTTCCTCCCCATCTACTTCCTGGGAGAGTACTGCGCCCAGGCCGACTTCCGAAGCGTCTGTTTGTAGTATAAACTCTTTCGCGAAGTCGGGGTGTCGTAGTACTGGTTCTTGAGTGAGCCGTTCCTTGAGCGTGTTAAAGGCTCGCTCGCATTGTGTAGTCCACTGTACCTGTCGGGGTTGGGAGTTCTTCGTTAGGTCTGACAAGGGGGCGGCTATAGACGCGAAGTCTGGCACAAAGCGATGATAGTACCCAGCTAGTCCTAAAAACTGACGTACTTGTTTCTTCGTCGTGGGGGTGGGTATGTCCCTGAGGGCTTGTACTTTGCTAATCAGGGGTGTTAGTTTTCCCCCTCCTACCGTGTATCCCAGGTAGGTCACTTCTTCTTGGCCTAAGTGACATTTCGCCAGGTTAGCTGTTAGGCCGGCCGCCCTGAGGGCTTGTAACACTGCTGCCAGGTGGTGTAAATGGCTCTCCCAGTCGAGGCTGTAAACCATGATATCATCTATGTACGCCGCCGCGTAGTGGTCGTGGGGTTGGAGGACCTTGTTCATCAGGCGTTGAAACGTGGCCGCCGCTCCGTGTAACCCGAACGGCATGGTTACGAACTGGAAGAGGCCGAAAGGCGTAGGGAAGGCCGTCTTCGCCCGGGAGTTTGGCGTCAGTGGGATCTGCCAATATCCTTTAGTCAAATCTAAGGTTGACAGATACTTGGCTCCCCCAAGGGGCTCTAACAGTTCATCCACTCTCGGCATTGGATAGGCATCAAAACGGGAGATAGCGTTGACATTCCTGAAATCGATGCAAAACCGAGTCGTCCCGTCTGGTTTTGGAACTAGGACAATAGGGCTCCGCCACTCGCTCGTCGACTCCTCTACCACTCCCATCTCTAACATCGTCTCTACCTCCCGTCGAACTGTATCCCACATTTTCTTGGGCAACGGCTGGTGGTTATCTGTCACCCTCTTCCCGGGGTCAGTGGCGATATGATGACTCATTAAAGTCGTCCGGCCCGGGCGGGCCGATAAAACGTCTGGAAACTTCTCTACCACCCGTTGTAGTTGCCCCCTTTGTCTGGGGCTGAGGCCTGACCCCAGCGTGGCCGGTCCGGGGTCGGGAAGGTCCCCTGCTAGGGGTCCAAGTTCCGAATCTGGGGTGGACGGGCCAATGAACATGGCTTCCCGGGTTTTCCAGGCCTTTAGAAGGTTAATGTGATAAATGCGCGTCTCTTTACGTCGATTAGGTAGTCTGACCTCGTAATCGACCGGCCCCACTCATCGGATCACTTCATAGGGACCCTGCCATTTGGCTAGGAGCTTCGACTCGGCAGAGGGCAGTAAAAGCAGCACCCGATCACCTGGGGTGAACTTCCTCCCTCTAGTCCCTTGATTATAGAGGCGCTCCTGGCATGCCTGGGCCCATTCCAGGTTTTCACGGGCGAAGGCCCCTAACGTTTGGAGTCGCTCCCGGAGTTGTAGCACGTATTGTGTGGTCCCAAGGACCCGTGTTTCCTGTGTTTCTCACTCCTCCTTCAGGAGATCCAGTATTCCCCTGCGCTGCCTGCCATATAAGAGCTCGAAAGGTGAGAACCCCGTCGAGGCCTGTGGTACCTCTCTTATTGCAAACAGCAGGGCCGGCAATAAGGTGTCCCAATGCGAGGGGTCCTCCTCCACAAACTTCCGCAACATGGCTTTTAGCGTACCATTGAACCGCTCTACCAAGCCATCGGTCTGCGGGTGGTACACCGATGTCCGGAGGGTCCGGATATGGAGGATGCGACATAGCTCGGCTATTAACTTGGAGGACACATTGGTGCCCAGGTCCGTCAATATTTCCCCGGGTATCCCAAACTGGGCGAAAATCTTTACCAATTCACCCGCAATGGTCAGTGCCGTCGCTGTCTTTAGGGGAACGGCTTCGGGATAGCGTGTTGCGTAGTCCACAACTACTAGTATAAAGCGGTTCCCTGTCTTACTTCGCTCAAGGGGGCCGACGAGGTCCATCCCGATCCGTTCAAAGGGTACCCCCACGACTGGCATGGGTACCAGGGGTGTAGGGGCTACCCCTTTCGGTCCGGCTCGCTGGCATTCTGGGCACGAGGCGCAAAAGTCTGCCACTTCCCGGTGGATGCCTGGCCAGAAAAACCGGCGGGCCACCCTCTGCAGGGTCTTCTCGCGTCCCAGGTGTCCAGCCCAAGGGTTTGCGTGGGCTAAATGGAGGAGGCCGGCTCGCAGTCTCCGGGGGACCAACAGCTGGCAGAACGTCTCCCGGGTCTGGGGTTCCTGCGCTATTCGGTACAGGCGATCCTGCCATACCTCAAAGCGGGGGCCCTGCGGAGTCCGTAGCGTCCCGTCCCCCTCAATAGCAGGGTTGGTAGCTTGTTCCCAGGCTCGGCTTAGGGTTGGGTCTTCCCGTTGCTCCCGTAAGAAGTCCCCGTCACGCTCTAACTCTACCTGGGCGTCCTCCACCGAACGGGGCCTGCCTCCAGGACAATTCACGGGGGTCTCTGCCGTCGAGGAGGTCCCCTCGCCGGGGTCACCCCTTGTTCTGCGCCCGAGCAGCCCCGTTCCCGGTGCTATAGTCCTGTCTGGTCGGGGCTTGGGCGGCTGATATCTCAGGAGGACCTCTCCAAAGCCAGGCCAATCTCGTCCCAACACCACCGGGTAGGCCAGCCTAGGGGCCACTCCTACCCAGAGACCCTCCTCTCAGCAGCCTACTCCCATCTTGACCCAGGCTGTGGGATACTGGTGGATGTCTCCATGCACACACTGTAGGTAGATCAGGGGCCCTGAAAGATTGAGATTCGGGACCAGCCCCTCTCGTATGAGGGTCTGACTACACCCCGAATCTACGAGGGCGTTGGTGGGGTTCCCTTCAACCCGGACCGGGACTATCAACTTTCCTGCCCCTCTCTTCCGTGCCCGTTGTCCGGCCATCCAGGCCTGCCCGTAGCTGCAGTCCATAAAAGGGCAATCTCGCTGGAAATGTCCTTCTTGACCACAGCCCCAGCACCTCTCTCGGGTCTCGGCCGGGCTTGTGCCTCCTCCGGGGGGGCCTGTTCGCTCCGGGGGCTGTCGCTCCCTCCGAGTCGTCACCGGTAGTAACTTGGGTCGGGGTTCAGGGTTGCCTGCCAGTGGTTCGGAGGCTCCCGCCCCATGAGAGTTCCCCTTCTCTGCGCTGCCCTTGCGACCAAGGCTTCCGGCCGCTTGGGGTGGCGCCTCCACCCCCTCGGCCAATAAGTAATCCTCCATTAAGGCCACTGCTGTGGAGAGGGTGGCCGGGCGATGCCGTCGCACCCAGGCCCTCCCTCCCGGGGGTAGGATCTGGGTGAACTGCTCTAAGGCTACCATCTACGCCACCTGGGGTCCCGTCAGGCCCTCTGGGTTCAACCACCTCCAGCAGTGGTCTCGGATGCGTTGGGCCACAGCGCGGGGTTGGGCCCCCGGAGGATATTGTTCCTTACGGAGACGCTGTCGGTAGGTCTCTGGGCTAATGCCGGTATGGTCTAGGATGGCCGCCTTCACTCAGGCGTACTCGAGCGCTTCCCGGGGGTCGAGGCTCCGATATGCGGCCTGAGCCTGCCCCGTCAAATAAGGGGCTAGTAACGTGGCCCAATGTTCTGAAGGCCACCGGGCAGCAGTCGCCACCCGTTCAAACGTCACCAGATAGGCCTCTGGGTCGTCCTCAGGCCCCATCTTGGGGAGGCGTACCAGTAGTGCCCCTGGGGTATCCCCCAGTCCGGTCCCCAAGGGGGCGGCAGGGGTGCCTCCCGCCGGGCGGAATAGCACGGCCATCTGTTGCACCAAATGTTCCTGCTGCACCCGCTGCTGGGTGGCCAACTCCCGGAGGAGCTGCTGCTGATTCTCTTGGTGCTGGGTCATCAGCAGCTGCTGCTGAGTGGTCATTTGCTGCAGCATTTGCACCTGCTGCTGGTGCTGCTGGGCCGACTGCTCCTGCTGCTTCTCTAGCATCCATTTTAATAACTTCTCAGCCTCCATGTTGGGGTTCAGCGGGTTACTCCCGATTCAACCCCCACACTCTGGACCCCTTTGGTGGGTCCGGGTCTGCACCCACAATCTGGGTCGACCGTCTGTCTGCGCAAGGCACTGCTCTGGGCAATAGTCCGCAGTCTTGGAGCTGGCCCCTCGTATCAGGGGCGGACCGCTATACCCGCATTCTCCACCATGTGTGACAGGGTTGGTTGCTCACCGCTGTGGCGCCCCCTCCTGGTCGTCTCGGGGAATTAGTTTCCGCCAGTAGAGCGCCCTCTTTGGGTGGCGTCCCGCCTGTCGTCTCGCCTTTGTGGGGTGCACGGATTTGCGTTGCTCCCAACGTCGGCGTCCTCTTCTAGAACACTGTCCTCCAACAGGTTTCAGAGTAGCAGCCGTGTTAGTCTGTATCCACAAAAAGAAGAACAGGAGTACTTGTGGCACCTTAGAGACTAACAAATTTATTAGAGCATAAGCTTTCGTGGACTACAGCCCACTTCTTTGGATGCATATAGAATGGAACATATATTGAGGAGATATATATACACACATACAGAGAGCATAAACAGGTGGGAGTTGTCTTACCAACTCTGAGAGGCCAATTAATTAAGAGAAAAAAAACTTTTGAAGTGATAATCAAGATAGCCCAGTACAGACAGTTTGATAAGAAGTGTGAGCATACTTACAAGGGGAGATAGAATCAATGTTTGTAATGGCTCAGCCATTCCCAGTCCTTATTCAAACCGGAGTTGATTGTGTCTAGTTTGCATATCAATTCTAGCACAGCAGTCTCTCGTTGGAGTCTGTTTTTGAAGTTTTTCTGTTGTAATATAGCCACCCGCAGGTCTGTCACTGAATGACCAGACAGATTAAAGTGTTCTCCCACTGGTTTTTGAGTATTTTGATTCCTGATGTCAGATTTGTGTCCATTAATTCTTTTGCGTAGAGACTGTCCGGTTTGGCCAATGTACATGGCAGAGGGGCATTGCTGGCACATGATGGCATATATCACATTGGTAGATGTGCAGGTGAACGAGCCCCTGATGGTATGGCTGATGTGATTAGGTCCTATGATGATGTCACTTGAATAGATATGTGGACAGAGTTGGCATCGGGGTTTGTTACAAGGATAGGTTCCTGGGTTAGTGGTTTTACCCAGAAGTCACCTCCTACAAGACAGGCCCAACAAAGAAAATAACAGAACACCACTAGCTGTCACCTTCAGCCCCCAACTAAAACCTCTCCAGCGCATCATCAGAGATCTACAACCTATCCTGAAAGATGATCCTTTACTCTCACAGATCTTGGGAGACAGACCTGTCCTCGCTTACAGACAACCCCCCAACCTAAAGCAAATACTCACTAGCAACCACACATCACTGAACAAAACCACTAACCCAGGAACCTATCCTTGTCACAAAGAAAGACGAGGAAAGAAAAATTGGATTTCTTTGATTTGTAGTACAGTTCAGTACAGAATTGAACACAGTGCATCATAAATCTGAAAGCCCTCTGTCATAGGCTGATTTCCCCACTCTGGCACTCCGAGTGCAGAATGTGGGGGCCCACAAGGACTTTCAAAATTAATACTGGCCACTCCAGGCTTGTGTTAAACTCCCAAGGTTCAGCTTTTCTCTGACCTTGGATTGGTAGACGCTGCCACCACACAAGTGCAGAACCCCTTTGAGAGCCCAGGAAGGCACACTTGGGAATTCCTTCCTGTGGGGGTACTCTCAAGCCCTTTCACACACACACACACACCCCGCCCCAGGGAAGAGCTGAGAAGGAAAAGAAAAAAAAATCAGCTGTTGCCACCATATAACTAAAAAACATGGGCGCAAACCTCCTAAGGCACAGAAATCCAATCAGATTCTTAAAAAAGGTAAATTTTATTGGAAAAAGAAAGAAAATATCTGAAAACTCAGGCTTTTAGGGATTAAACACCAAAAATAACTTTCTTGGGGTTCAGTTTAAAGGTTACAAGCAAAGCAAAAGCACTTGGGGTTAGCACAGAGGAATCTACCAACAACAACAAAAAAATCCCTGATCATGTTTTTCTAACATTTCCTAGTTTACTAACATATCTGGGGTTTCAAATGAGTATTTTCTAGGTATGATATAGTTGATTTCTCATACCTGTCTTGAGCTTTACAACATACCTTGCTGTCTTGTCCCTCTGTGTCTGAGAGAACAGACACAGACACCCAGCAGTTTTTCCCAATTTGAAAAGGTACAGCTTCCTATTGTTTCCCCAGGTCAGGTGCCAACTCATTTTAAACTTACCTCTTAACCCTTTACAGGTAAGGCAGTTAAGGTACAGCTGCTAAGGAGGATTCTACAGCTAACTGAATGGTTGGGGAGTTACACAAGGGAGCCACCCCCTCCCCCTCATTTATCACATGCCCCCCAAATTACAGCCGGTGCTGGCCAGCCTGGTTTAGATTGGGTCCACACTGGCTGGGATTTCTTCCTGGAGGTTTAAGAACACGGAGTTAATAAGATACATGCACCTATAATTTTACTACTAATTACATGAAGAACTAAACAGTATTTTCCACATTTTAAGGACTAAAATGACTTAGAATATAGGGACATTTTCACCCAGCTGATTCTGGGAAACCTTCCTGGGAGAGTGCATCAGCCACTTTGTTAGAGGCTCCTGAAATGTGTTAAGTATCAGAGGGGTAGCCGTGTTAGTCTGGATCTGTAAAAAGCAACAGAGAGTCCTGTGGCACCTTTAAGACTAACAGATGTATTGGAGCATAAGCTTTCGTGGGTGAATGTGTCTGATGAAGTGGGTATTCACCCACGAAAGCTTATGCTCCAATACGTCTGTTAGTCTGAAATGTGTTGTATCTCAAAGTCAAAGTCTTGAAGAGCTAAACTCCACCGAAGAAGTTTTTTGTTAGTCTCTTTGACTGTGTGAAGCCACTTCAGTGTGGCACAGTCAGTCTGCAGTTGGAAACACTGTCCCCAAATGTATGGGCGTAGCTTCTCCAGAGCATACAGAATGGCGTAACATTTTTTTTTCTGAGACTGATCAGTGGCTTTCTCAGAAAGTTTTTTTGCTGAGAAACACGACAGGATGGAATAGTTGATCTGGTCCTTCGTGCATTAAAACTGCTCCTAAACCACACTCGGACACATCTGTGGTTACGACGAAAGGTTGGTCAAAGTTTGGGGCCCTTAGTACAGGATCAGATGTAAGGGCCGCTTAAATTGGTTCAAGGCTTTCTGACACTTCTCAGTCCACTGAACTGCATTTGGCTGTTATTTTCTGGTTAGGTCTCTCAGTGGGGTGGCAATTTGGTTGTAGTGCGGTACAAATTGTTGGTAATACCCGGTCAAGCCCAAGAAGGATTGGACCTTCTTTGACTTAGGGACAGGCCAATTTTGGAAAGAATTTACCTTAGTCTGTAGGGGCTCTAATACTTGCTTCACAAAAAAGGGACTGAGATAATCCACAGTTTAAAGCCTTCATTCACATCACCCATTAAGCAGAAAGTGTCGTTACGGTATGTCAGCTTAATTTTCACAACAAAAGTTTCTCTTGAAAAAACAGATCCCTGTGTAGGTGACCCAACAACCCTATTGTCCTGCTCTGGATCGTCAGGTTTGCCCACCTCACAAACCCTTGATTATTGCCATACAGCTCCGTTGCTTCGTGTTGTCTGGGAGTGTCTGTAAAACAGGCCAGTAGAAAATTGTGTGGTGAGGGCAGGTTGCTGTAATTGAGCACCGATTCTATCAAAGCCTTGTAAAAGTAACAGCTGTTGCTTTGGATTATGAGGCAGCCTCACGGAGTGACATCCAAATGACTGAAAATAGACACCACGGGGTAACTCACAAGGCCCACCTTAGACTCTCTGAGCGAGGTTCTGTCGTCTTTTACAATCTTCCAACACAGGTACAGCAGTGTGTTGTTTTAATTCCTATAATCTATGTCATTCCCTGCTATAAAAAAGTCATTGGGGGCAGCCTCTGTAATAGTCAATAGAACCAGTACCTTGATGTAGATGCTTTTCTCAATGTTGGTGTGCATAGGGGCTATTTGGAACAAGTCCAGCTCGGATTTGGTGCAGTCTTCAGACCTGCATGGACAAAAGCCATGGTGATTAAAAGATAATCTTTCAGGCTTCCTCTTGGTCTTTCACTTATGGCTGGCCCTGTGTCTCAAAGCCCTTCTTTGAAGAATTTCAGAGGACCTTTGCATCGCAGGTATGACACATTTCTCTTTCTCTTCCTCCTTTTAATGAACATCAACCCCGATCCCTGCTATGTAGGCAGATTGCCCACCTTTGCCAGAACAGCCCAGGATACATGGTCCACCATGTCTCTGCTTATGTTTTGGGTGACTGTTTTTACGTGGGGTTTAATAATCATCCAGGGTAGGAAACAGGCTCCACATGAGGCTGAGTTGAGGTGGGTCAAACCCTGAGCTAGATTCCTTTCCCCCACAAACTAGGGGGGGGGGCTTTCACTCCCTTTCCCCTCCAAAATTCCAGGTTGGCCCAGGAGGCATTGGGGAGGGAGTAGCTAGAGAACAGAGCTATTGTTTGGTCAGGTTTGTGGAAAGCCTAGGCGTCTGTGCCCCTGGGCTGGAGATAACCTCCTTTCACAGGTTATGCCATAGGATGGTGTCCTGGGAACAGGTGAGGGGTCAGGCAAATGTTGCTGCTGGGTTCCCTTTCCTTGGGGGGGCATGGGAAAGGGGCATTTTTACTGCATGGAACAGAGAAGAGGGGGCCAAGATGTGGGAGGGAGCAGAGTTCAGAGTCTTCTTTTCTCAAGACTAAACATGTTATTTTTTTTAACCTTTCTTCATTGCTCAGGTTTTCTAAACCTTTTATCATTTTTGTTGCTCTCCCCTGGACCCTCTCCAATTTGTCCACATCTCTCCTAAAGCATGGCACCCAGATTGGGACACAGTGCTCCAGCTGACGCCTCGCCAGTGCTGAGTAGAATGAGACAATCACCTCCTGTATCTTACATACGACATTCCTGTTAATGCACCCCAGAATGAGATTAACCTTTTCCGCAACTTCATCCCATTGTTGATGCCTATTCAATTTGTGATCCACTAGAACCACCAGAACCCTACTGCCACCTAGCCAGTTATTCCCCATTTTGTAGCTGTGCATTTTGATTTTTTTTCCTTCCTAAGTAAAGTACTTTGGACTTATCTTTACTGAATTTCATCTTGATGAATTCAGACCAGTTCTTCAATTTGTCAAGGTAGTTTTGAATTATAATTTTGTCCTCCAGTGTACTGGCAGCCCCACCCAGCTTGGTGTCATCTGCACATTTTATAAGCATACTCTCCATTCCATTATCCAAGTCATACTGAAAATATTGAATACTACTAGATGCAGGACTTATGCCTGTGGGACCCCACTAGAATGCCCTTCCCATTTGACAGCCAACAATTGATAACTACTCTTTGAATGAGACTTTGAATGCTCTTTAAACCAGTTACACACCCACCTTTTAGTGATTTCATCTAGACCATAGTTCTGTAGTTTGCTTATGAGAGTATCATGTGGGACTGAATCAAAAGCCTTACTAAAATCAAGATATATCATGTCCACTGCTTCTCCCCTATTCCCTAGGGCAGTCAAAGAAGGAAATTAGGTTGGTTTAGCATGATTTTTGCTTGACAAATCCATGCTTGCAGTCATAGGTTTCACCCCCATTCTGAACTTTAGGATATAGATGTGGGGACCTGCATGAGAACCCCTAAGCTTAATTACCAGCTTAGATCTGGTTGCTGCCACCACCAAATGGTTTAAACAAACATTTATGAGTCATTTGGAAACTCTGTCTTCCCCCAAATATTTCCCCAGTCTTTACCCCCCCCCCTTTCCTGGCAGTATTAGGACTGATTTATCTCCCCCCACCATTCCTGGTGAGTCTAGATCAGGGGTTGGCAACCTCTGGCACGCGGCTCACCAGGGTAAGCACCCTGGTGGGCTGGGCCAGTTTATTCACCTGCTGATGTGGCAGGTTCGGCCGATCAAGGCCCCCACTGGCTGCGGTTTGCTGTCCCAGGCCAATGGGAGCGGCTGGAAGCGGCGCGGGCCGAGGGATGTGCTGGCCGCAGCTTCCTGCCGCCCCCATTGGCCTGGGATGGCGAACCGCGGCCAGTGGGGGCTGCGATCGGCTGAACCTGCCATGTCGGCAGGTAAATAAACTGGCCCGGCCCGCCAGGGAGCTTACCCTGGCGAGCCGCGTGCCAGAGGTTGCCGACCCCTGGTCTAGATCCAAACCCCTTGGATCTTAAAACAAGGAAAAAATCAATCAGGTTCTTTAAAAAAGACTTTTAATTAAAGAAAAAGAAAAGTGAAATGAAAACCTCTGTGAGATTAACATGCAAGGAAATCTCACAGAGAACAGATTCAAAACACAGAGGAGTCCCCCCTGGGCAAAAACTTAAAGTTACACAAAAGAAAACCCCAATTTAATTCGCCCTCTTATGCAAAACGAAGTCACAAAAGAAAATAAACATAATCTAGTACATTCCTTCTCTAATACTCACTACCCTGGTTGATTCCTGGATCTTTTCACTCTGGCACACACACTTAAAAAACAAAACCAAAGGAAGAACTTCCCTCCTTCCTCTTGAAACATCTTGTCCCCCGCATTGGTTCCTCTGGTCAGGTGTCAGCTAGGCTATGGGAACTTCTTAACCCTTAACTGTCTGTTTATGACACTTGCTATCAGTTATTATCCTATTATCTCTCAGGTGCTTACCTATTGATTATTTAATAATTTGTTCCAGTATCTTTTGAGGTACTGAAGTAAGGCTGAATGGTCTATAATTCCATGGGTTATCTTTGTTTCCCTTTTTAAAGACAGGTACTGTGTTTCACTTCTCCTGTCCTCTGGGACTTCACCTGTCCTCCATGAGTTCTTGAAGAGAATTGCTAACTGTTTCGAGATTGGGTCAGGTAGTTTAAGTACCCTATGATGGATTTCATCAAGCCCTGCCCACTTGGATACATCTAACAGGTCTAAACATTATTTAGCCTGTTCTTTCTCTATTTTGGCTTATGTTCCTTTCTCCTTGTTGTTAAATATTAATTGTGTTGAGTACCTGGTCCCCGTTAACCTTTTTAGTGAAGACTGAAGCAAAATAGGCATTAAACATCTAAGCCTTCTTAATGTCACCGATTATTAGCTCTCCTTCCCCACTAAGTAGAGGACTGTCCTTTCCTTCATCTTTCTTTTGCTCCTAATATTTTTATAGAATCACTTCTTATTGTCTTTTATGTCCCTTACTAGGTGTCACTCATTTTATGCCTTAGGCTTTCTGATTTTGTCCCTATATGCTTGTGCTATACGTCTGTACTCCTCCGTTGCAATTTGTCGATCTTTCCACTGTTTGTAGGATTCCTTTTTGATTTTTCAGGTCATTAAAGAGCTGCTGATAGAGCCATATTGGCCTGTTACTGTTCTTCCTATCTTTCTTTCACATCGGGATAATATGAAGTTGTGCCTTTAATATTGTCTCTTTGAGAAACGGACAGCTGTCCTGGAAAATCTTTTCCCCTTAGATTGTCTCCCCATAAGACCTTAGCTACCAGTTCTCTGAGTTGGTTAAGGTCTGCTTTTTTGAAGTCTATTCTCCTTATTCTGCTGCTGTCATTCTGTCCTTTCCTTAGAAACAGAAAATGTATTATTTCATGCTTACTTTCACCAAAATTGCCTTCCACCTTCAGATTCGCTACCAATTCCTCCCTGTTGGTCAGAACCAAGTCTAAAATAGTTCTCTCCATGGTTACTTTCTCCACTTTCTGAAATAAAAAGTTGTCCCCAATACATTCCAAGAAATTAACTGGAAATTTTGTGTTTTACCATATTACTTTTCCAAGAGATGTCTGGGTAGTTAAAGTCTCCTATTACTACCAGGCCTTTTCTTTTGGATAATTCTTTTATTTGTTATTTATTGTAGAAATGCCTCTTCCACTTAGTCTTCCTGATTTGGAAGAAAAACTTTGGAGGCAATTGTAGAATGTATCTTTATCCTTGTCACTATGTTCCTCTGTCAGAGCAGTTCACTGTATGATTGACATCTTTAGGAATTTGATTTGGAATCTGACATATATCGACATTGGTCGATAGATTCCCAGCTGATAAGTTCTTTTTCTGCAGAATTTATCATAATGGGCAGTACTCCGTCTGAGAGTACATTGTCACTATGACCTGAATAGATTAGATGTTTCTTCTCTTGCTGGAATTGCTTCTTATCCAGACCCACCAACAGCAATTCTGGGCCCCAGGGCAGAACAGGCAGTGGGCCCCGGTGGTGCACGCACGCACAAGCCATACCCGTGCGAACACAGTCCGCCTGACATTTGGGCAGTGCTGCGCCTGTGCTGGCTGATGCCCAGTGAACTGCTGGCTACGCTGCTGGGTGCACTCTTTCAGCATGGCTAGGGCTTCTACATGCCTGCCCGGCTGCCTTTGCCGTCATTAGTACCACCCCAACTGCCATAGGTGCTCACTTTGGTTTTGCCAGTGGGTGCCCCATCCCAGCTCCGCCCCTTTCCCCAAGGCCAAGCCCCCACTTTGCCCCCACTCCACCTCTTCCTGCCCCTGCTCTTCCCCCTCCCCCTAGATCCCCTTCCCTGAGTGCCTCCTTCCCACTGCTCACTCCTTTCTGTATCCTCCTGCCTTAAGGCTCAGCCTCCCTCCAGAACTGACAATGTTCAGCATATTTATACACTTTGTTCATATTCTAGTTATTGAATGTGTGTCTGTCATTGGTATCATAACAATGTAATCATTATTAAAATAGTAATGAACTTCATCATTACATAATCATGAAATACAGTATATTAAAATCATTACACTCCACTACAAGCTCTCTTCACTAACATCCCAGTTTAAAGACATTGTGTTCACTGTGCTTCACCCAGAGCTGTCCCGTGGGTACGGCAAATCAGGGTGACCGTCCCGGGCCCCGGGCTTTGGGAGGCCCCACGCTCTGGGACTGGAGCACCCAGCGGCAGCCCCCCTCCCAGAACCTCCCCCTCCCGCCAAAGCCTCCTGCCCACCAGCAGGCCCTGCCAATCAGTGCCTCCCCCTCCCTCCCAGCACCTACCACTTGCTGCGGATCAGCTGTTTTGCAGTGTCAGGAGGCGCTCGGGGGAGAGGAGAGGAGCGAGGCTGCAGTGTGCTCAGGAGAGGGGGCAGAACTGGGCTGGGAAGAGATGGGGTAGGGGTGGGATGGGGGGTGGGAAGATGTGGGGTGAGGGTGGGTCTTTGAGGGAAGGGATGCAGGGGGGCAAGGCCCGGGCGGAGCCGGGGGAGCACCCCCCGGCAGATTAGAAACTGCACCTATGTCCCAGGCCCCACACGCCCCTCTAGGGACGGCCTTGGCTTCAACCCTGCTTAGGGCCTGTTTGGGAGCTGATGGCCACTGATGGCTGTGGGAAGAAGGTGGATGGGAGGGACAGGCAGTGGGGAGTCTTTCCCCTGTCCCTTCCTCTTTCTCCTCTCACTTCCTATCATTCTCCCTGCCCCTTTCCCTCTCTCTTTTCTTTTCTAAGTCCTTGCTCCCCTTCCTGATGTTTCCCTCTTGTTGTTTCCCACCCATGTCCTTTTCCCCATCTCTCTCTGCTCCCCACTTCCTGGTGGCTCGGTCTAGTGCCTGCTCCCACCCCATACTCAAAGGAGCAGAGGAGGCTCCCCCTCCTCGGATAGGAGGGTAGCTTAGTGGTTAAGACACAGGTCTGGGGCTCAGATGTGCTGGGTTTGATTTTCTGCTCTGCCACAGATTCCTTGCTTAGCCTTGGGAAAGTCACTTCACCTCTGTGTGCCCTAGATCCAACCTGCCAAATGGGGCTAATACTGACCCTGCCTCCTAGGCTAAATCCATTCATAGCTGTGTGATGATGTGGGAAATGGAGCTACCAAGGTGGATAGATTTGGGCTGAATTTCTTCATAGCCTGAGAGTGAGAGCCAGCTCCATGCACAGGGCATGGGAGACAGAAGGACTCAGGCCAGCTCTGCACAAAGGAGGGTCTGAGCTTCAGCCCCACATCTTCTGCTGGGGCCTGGGGCTCCTCCTGCCCAGTATGGCTCCTGCCAGGGTCCAAGGCTCCCCTGCAGCCCAACTCAGTTTCTGTCAGGGTCCAGAGCTTTTCCTTCCCTCTGACCCCACCCAGTGCAGCTCCTGTCAGCATCCGGGATTTCTCCTTCCCCTAATCTGTCACTCCACACATCCAGGGTGTGTGCCTAGGAGCCCTGCAGCCTGCTTGGGCAATTTCAAAGGGCCCAGGGTTCCCAGCTGCTGCCACCACTACCATGGCAACAGCGGTGGCTGGAGGCCCTGGTCCCTCTGAAATCTCCCGGGCCCCTGGGCAATTGCCTCCTTTGTCCCCCTCCCCACCATTCGGTGGACCTGTTCTTATCCGCAATTCCGCACAAGTCAGTCTGCTCTCACCGATGCCCAGGATTTCAAGTCCATACTTGTCCATCTCCCTCATCATCTGCGAGATCTTTTATGTTTATCGCTTATGTTCCAGTAACAGACTCTGAAGTGTTTTCTTGCTGCCAACATCAAGCTTTTTCGGGTCCTGTCTTCCAGAGGCATTCACCTAGAACCTCCATGCAGCATAAGGGGTCAGCAGAGTTCTCCACTGAGCAGCAATGTCTGCCAGAACGGTAGCCAGGCTCCATTTCTATAGCCAAGGAACTTTTAAAGAATACATTCTATTATGACATTACACAATATTTATTACATTATACAAGGTGTGTATAGGGTAAATTATTTCATATGGTATATTTTACATTTGGAAAAGCACGTAGAGCCATGGAGTGATATTTCCATTAGAACGAAAAATAATTTATAATACAATTATCTGGTGGAAGCTGAAAACAGAGCTTTCTTAGGCCCAGTCCTGCAAAGACCTACAGGCAGGCTTTAACGTTAGGCACTGTAAGTAGCCAAAATATAGGCCCACTTTACATTTGGGTGAACTATGGTTTTAAATTGAGCTGGGGTATTAGCATGAGTCATAGGCCCAAAGCATGTGACCAAAAAGAATAAGATAATGAGAAAGAAGAGTTGTTGTGTTAAACTTGCAGTGACCTTTTGAAATACAAATGTTATCTTTATGGTTTGGGCTGAAGTCAGAGAAATAAAACTCGGTTAACTGGGAACCAGGTGCAGGAAATAATTGGCTAGATAAGAAACTCCTTCATCTGGGCTTAGCTAATGTCTAATAATTAGCAATGACATCACTGGTTAAAGGGTATAAAAAAGTAAACTCTGAATGGGTTCTTTGCTAACACCTGCCTAAGCAAGTTGGAGCTGACAAATGTGGGTTAAGCACTCTGGGTTTAGCCTGTTTGTAAGTATCTTGATCAAATTCTTATAAATGTTTTGTTTACTATTTGGATGTAGCAAATTGCTTATTTTTTAAGCTTTTGAGACATGATTAGAGTAATTGTATAAATACAATTCAGCCTTTGGATTCAGTAAAGGAATTTATGGTTAAATTAGTGTCATGGTAATACCCTGCATATATAATAATTATTCCAACAGTAGCCCCATTGCTGGCACTACTTATAGTGCCTAAAGTTAAGGATGTACATAAATCTTTGCAGGATTGGGGTCTAAATGAGCTCTGCTCTCAGCTTCCACCTGATGCTTATATTTAAAATATAAATAAGACTTCGCAGAACCAGGGCTGTAGTGTGCCTCCGTCAGGAACGGTGGCTTTCTAGTGCTGCTTGTCAGTGCTGTGTGTTTATGGCAAATTATGACAAGCTGCCATTTTCTATAATTTTTCAAACCTGTTTCTACTCCCCCTGTTCCCCACACGAACATTGTGTGCACATCACGCTGACGGCTTTGTAACACTCATCCCAGTGTCCAGGCACTTGCAGGTTTAAACTAGTGTAAATGGTGGGTTCTCTGTAACTTGACATCTTTAAATGATGATTTGAGGACTTCAGTAACTTCAGTTTGGGGTCTTCGACAGGAGAGGGTGGATGAGATTCTCTGGCCTGTAATCTGCAGGAGGTCAGACTGGATGATCATGATGGTCCCTTCTGGCCTTAAAGATGATGCAGGCAGGGGCTTGGCAGACTTCCTGTTTGTGGTTGAATATATTTGGCTCATTTAAGACCAGATCCTGGCCAAGTCAGGGGCAACCATGGAAGTTTGGCCCTTCTCTTTTTTCACCCTCTCTGGCTCTTGCACAGCAGATGACACGCTTCACTGAACTGAAAGCACAAAAGCTTGTGTTAGTGATCAAACGAGACTACATGGCTCTGGGAAGAAGGAATAAGGAGTTTGAGGTGCACGTTGTGTTCTTGTCCATCTTCCCCATTGAAGGAAAAAGACAATGAAGGGACTGTCGAATTGTGGAGGTAAATGCATGGATACACAGGTGGTGTCAGAGAGAGGGCTTTTGATTCCTCGACCATGGGATGTTCTTCCAGGAAGAAGGATTGCTAGGAAGAGATAAGATCCACCTAACAAAGAGAGGAAAGAGCATCTTCACAGGCAGGCTTGCAAAGCTAGTGAGGAGGGCTTTAAACTAGGTTTGCTGGGGGATGGAAACCTAAGCCCTGAGGTAAGTGGGATACTGGGAGGAAACACAAGGAAGAGGGTGCAACAGGGGAGGCCTCCTGATTCATACTGAGAAAGGAGAGCAATCAGCTATTTATGTTAGGTGCCTGTACATGAATGCAGGAAAACTGGGAAACAAGCAGGAAGATTTGGAAGACCTGGAGAAAAGCCTGTTGAGAGTCTTTGGGTTAAGATTAGAGGCGAGAGCAACAAGGATGATGTCATGGTGGGTGTGTGCTATACACCACCAGACCAGGAGGATGAGGTAGATGAGGCTTTCTTCAGACAACTAACAGAAGTTTTCCAGATCACAGGCCCTGGTTCTCATGGAGAACTTCACTCACCCTGACATCTCAGCAATACAGCAGTGCAGACAATCCAGGAAGTTTTTGGAGTGGGTTGTGGACAACTTCTTGGTGCAAGTGTTGGAGGAACCAACTAGGGGCCATGCTCCTCTTGACCTGCTCCTCACAAACAGGGAAGAATTGGTAGTGGAAGTAGAAGTGGGTGGCAACCTGGACAGCAGTGACCATGAGATGGTTGAATTCAGGATCCTGACAAAAGGAAGAAAGGAGAGCAGCAAAATACGGACCCTGGACTTCAGAAAAGAAGACTTAGACTCCCTTAGGGAACTGATGGGCAGGATTCTCCGAGAGGCTAATATGAGGGGGAAAGTAGTTCAGGAGAGCTGGCTGTATTTTTAAAGAAGACTTATTGAGGGCACAGGAACAAACCATCATGATGTGCAGAAAGAATAGCAAATATGGCAGGTGACCAGCTTGGCTTAACAGAGAAATCTTTGGTGAGCTTAAATAAAAAAGGAAGCTTACAAGAAGAGGAAACTTGGACAGATGACTATGGAGGAGTATAAAAATATTGCTCGAGCATGCAGGGGTGTAATCAGGAAGGCTAAAGCACAATTGGGGTTGCAGCTAGAAAGGGATGTGAAGGGTAACAAGAAGGGTTTCTACAGGCATATTAGCAACAATAAGAAGGTCAGGGAAAGTGGGGGACCCTTACTGAATGGGAGAGGCAACCTAGTGACAGATGTGGAAAAAGCTGAAGTACTCAATTGCTTGTTTTTGCCTCAGTCTTCACAGACAAGGTCAGCTCCCAGATTGCTGCACTGGGCAGCACAGTATGGGGATGAGGTGAGTGCCCCTCAGTGGTGAAAGAACAGGTTAAGAACTATTTAGAAAAGCTGGACACGCACAAGTCCATGGGGCCAGATCTAATGCATCTGAGGGTGCTGAGAAATTTGCCTGATATGATTGCAGAGCCATTGGCCATTACCTTTGAAAACTCATGGTGATCAGGGGAGGTCCCAGATGATTGGAAAAAGGCAAATATAGTGCCCACCTTTAAAAAAAGGAAGAAGGAGAATCCGGGGAACTACAGACTGGTCAGACTCACCTCGTCCCTGGAAAAATCATGGAGCAGGTCCTCAAGGAATCTATTTTGAAGCTCTTGGAGGAGAGGAAGGTGATCAGGAATAGTCAACATGGATTCACCAAGGGCAAGTCATGCTTGACCAACATGATTGCCTTCTATGATGAGATAACTGTCTGTGGATATGGGGAAAGCAGTGGACATGATATATCTTGACTTTAGCAAAGCTTTTGATATGGTCTTCCACAGTATTCTTGCCAGCAAGTTAAAGTAGTATGGATTGGATGAATGGACTATAAGGTGGATAGAAAGCTGGCTAGATCATCGGGCTCAACACGAGTAGTGATAAACGGCTCGATGTCTAGTTGGCAGACTGTATCAAGTGGAGTGCCCCAGGGGTCAGTGCTGGGGCCAGTTTCGTTCAACATCTTCATTAATGATCTGGATGATGGGTTGGATTTCACCCTCAGCAAGTTTGCAGATGACATTAAGCAGCGGGGGAGAAGTAGATACGCTGGAGGGTAGGTGTGACGTTGCACTTCATGTGCTTTATGAAAATATGCTTATTAATGTGAATATGATGAAACTGGAATATGCTTTATGCAAAAGATCTCTTGTAACATATTAGCTTATAATCTACTAAGTGTGTTCATACTATTTGTTTGCATGTATTATTTCTATGTCTGGCATTAGGAGAATAAGATATAAACTTGTATTACTGATGTAACTATATTAAGTGGAATCCATTAAGGGTGCTTCAGAATCAATGAACTGTAAATGGCTCTGTTTACTTGCAAACCTTCCTGTGTATGTGTGGGCCAACCCAGAAAGAATGTAGACTAGGGTTTTACAGTGACATATGACCATGTCACAGGATACTGGAATCCATCTTAATCCTTGTACTTTTCCATTTAGAAGGAGGGGTGGGGACCAAGCACAGACAAAAGACTCCAGCCTTGTGCCAAAGCTATAAAAGAGGGTGGAGCAGGACAAAGGAGTTGGCCAGTCATGAGAGAACCCCTGTTTACCACCTGAGATGTCTGCTGGAACTAACAAGGATTGTACCAGAGGAAAGGATTGGGCCCAAACTAGGAAGGAGTCTAGTCTGTGAAAGAAGCTTATTGGAACATCTTTGAGGGTGAGATATTTCCTGTAATCAGTTTCTTAATGTATTAGGCTTAGACTTGCATGTTTTGTTTAATTTTGCTTTGTGATTTACTTTGTTCTGTCTTTTATTACTTGAAACCGCTTAAATCCTACTTTTCATGCTTCATACATTCACTTTTGTTTATTAATAAACCCAAAGTAAGTGATTACCACTGGGGGAAGGGGGGCAAACAGCTGTGCATATCTATCAGTGATATAGAGGGCGGACAATTTATGAATTTACCCTGTATGAGCTTTATATGGAGTAAAACGGATTCATTTGAGGTTTAGATCCCATTGGGAGCTGAGTGTGTGAGTGCTGGAGACAGGTAACCTGCTAAGCTGTTTTCAGTTAGTCTGCAGCTTTGGGGGCATGGCTCAGACCTTGGGTCTGTGCTGCAGCAGGCTAGCGTGTCTGACTCAACAAGACAAGGTTCTGGAGGCCCAAGCTGGCAGGGAAAATGGGCTCAGAGGTAATTTCAGCTCATCGGGTGACAGTCTCAAGGGGATCTCTGTGACTGAACTCATCACAGTAGGGATAAGGTCCAGAGTGAGCAAGAGAAATTGGAGGATTGGGCCAAAAGAAATCTGATGAGGTTAAACAAGGACAAGTGCAAGGACAAGTGCAGAGTCTTGCACTTAGGATGGAAGAATCCCATGCACTGCTACTGGCTGGGGACTGACTGGCTAAGCAGCAGTTCTGCAGAAAAGGACCTGGGGATTACAGTGGACGAGAAGCTGGATATGAGTCAACAGTGCCAACAAGGCTAACAGCATATTGAGCTGCATTAGTAGGAGCATTACCAGCAGATTGAGGGAAGTGATTATTCCCCTCTCTTCAGCACTGGTGAGGCCACATCTGGAGTATTGCGTCCAATTGTGGGCCCCCCACTACAGAAAGGATGTGGATAAATTGGAGAGTCCAGTGGAGGGCAACAGAAATGATTAGGGGGCTGAGGCAGATGACTTACGAGGAGAGGCTGAGGAAACTGGGGTTATTTAATCTGCAGAAGTAAAGAGTGAGCAGGGATTTGATACCAGCCTTCAACTACTTGATGGGAGGTTCCAAAGAGGATGGAGCTCGGCTGTTCTCAGTGGTGGCAGATGAAAGAACAAGGAGCAATGGTCTCAAGTTGCACTGGGGGAGGTCTAGGTTGGATATTAGGAAACACTGTTTCACTAGGAGGGTGGTGAAGCACTGGAATGGGTTACCTAGGGAGGTGGTGGAATCTCCATCCTTAGAAGTTTGTAAGGCCCGGCTTGACAAAGCCCTGGCTGGGATGATTTAGTTGGTGTTGGTCCTGCTTTGAGCAGGGGATTGGACTAGATGACCTCTTGAGGTCTCTTCCAACCCTAATCTTCTATGATCCCTTCCTCTCTGTGGGCCAATCCTTGCTGTGTACGCCCATGTCTCCACCCCTGCTTTGTACGCCCCCCCATATCATCCATCCCTTCCCCCCTGTGCTCCCATCCCTGCTGTGTGTGCTCCCCCTCCCCCATTCCTTCCTCCCTATGTGCACACCCCCCGTGTGCCCATTGCTGCTGTGTGACCCGCACAACCCTCCACCCTTCCCCCCCATGCCTCCATTCCCGTTGTGTGCACCCCACATATCCCCCCCCATCCCTTCTCCCCTATGGATCCATCCCTGCTGTGTGCACCCCCACACACACATCTCCCATGCTCCTATCCCTGCTGACTGCTGTGTGCAGCCCATAACTCTCCACCCCTTCCCTCATCTCCACTGTGTGCAGCCCCACATCCTCCCTGTGCGCACCCCCTGACTCCTGTGTCCCCATCCCCACTGTGTGAACCCCCACATCCCTTCCTCCCTGTATTCTCATCCCCACTGTGCGCCCTCATTCTTCCAATCTAGCCCAGCCATCCCTACCCCCTGCCCCCAGCTGCGCCATTTCCCCCACTCTCCCTGCACCCCATGACCCCCTCCACCATCCTGCTCTGGCCCTTGTCCCTTCCCCCACCACGTGCTGTGCCAGTCCATATACGGTGAAATGAAAGCAGCGCTCCCATTGGCTGGCTGGCCTGGGAGGCAGGGTCCCTTGTTTGTGTTGGGGTGGGGGGCGGAGCCCACTGGGTGATGGGTCCTATTGCCGATCACAGCCCAACCCCTCCCACCGCTATCATCCCAAGTCCAGCTCCTCCTGCCCAGAGCTCGGAGCTCTGCAGACAGAGCCAGGAGGATGGGACTGTTGTAGGTATGGCTGGGGGTGGGCGCTGACAGCCAGAACTCCTGGGTTCTATCCCGGCTCTGGGAGGGAAGTGGGGTCAACGTGTATAACTAGCCCAAAAGAAACACACTTTGGGCATGTCTACACAGCAGCTGGGAGGTGTCATTCCCCACGTGGGTATTCAGACATGTGCTAGCTCTGCTTGAGCTAGTACCCCAGTACAGTCCTGCCCAAGAACCTGGGTACATATTTGTGTGACTAGCCCAAGCTGCTGTCTATGTTACCACGGCCACATGGCTATTTTAGCACGCTAGCTTGAGCAGAGCTTGTGCTGTCTGTTTACCTGCATTGGGAAGCATGTCCCCAGCTGCCGTGTTGACACATCCTGTATCACAAGCTAATTACCCCCACCCTCCCTTAGTTTCCCTCCACGAGCACAGTCCAAAAGGATCTTGGCAGTGAAATTCACCCCAGTGCAGAAGGAGCACCTTATAGAAAACACAGAAGAGGAACAGAACACTGTAAGATGTTTTCTCCTTTCACAGCTTATCGATAAAAAATGAGGTGAGTTTATTTCAAGGTGAATGAGCAGACAGGAAACAGGGGCAGCTTGTAAATGTGAATGTGGTTTCCATTGCAACAATTGTGAGCTTCCTTTTTTGGGGTGAATTTTAAAAGCCTAATTCAACCTAAACCAGCTCTCTTCAGCAATGCAAGGTAAGCACAGACTGAGTTATATTTCAATTGAACTAAATCATATTAGATACAGCTTTATGAAGAGATTCTAAATCTCTTATTAGGAGAGAAGAGGAGGTCTGAGTTGTTTGTTTTTCTCCTAGAAATAGAGTGGCTGTAATCTCATAATTGTGTCTTTATTTAATCTCCAGGTACGTCTTGTAGTTAAACTTTAAGGAAGAAATTTTTTGCTGTAGTTTGCAGACATCTTTGCAGATCTACATATGGAAAGAGAACATAGAGAACATTGTAGTTCTAATGTAAACATATGGAGGAAGTTAAGTATCAGGGGGTAGCTGTGTTAGTCTGTATCCACAAAAACAACAAGGAGTCCAGTGGCACCTTAAAGACTAACTGATTTATTTGGGCATAAGCTTTCATGGGTAAAAAAACCACTTCTTCAGATGGAGGAAGTTGGCATTGAGAAAAATCACTTAAAGGAGGACTTTAGTCCCTTTGCTGTGCACTTTATTGTTTGAATTCCCTCTCCAAACAAAACTCAGTGACTTTCCCTAAGCAATTGGAGTGTTCTATAATCCCCTCTGCACCATAAACTCTTTAGTAACGTGTTCAGGGGAAACATTTTAAAAAGCTTCTTGTGGAAGTTTTGACCCAACTTTTGTTTTACCTCTCTGGCTAACGAATTGCAGATGCCACAAACGCCCAACTCGCTCACACATTTACAGCAATCTCTCAGACCTAGGTCAATTTCAATGTTTTAAAAAAGGCATTTTAAAGTTTATTTCCCATTGTTGATCATAACTGAAAATGTATGTTCCAGCAAAGGCTGGTGAATAACCTCTCAGCAGCAGCCGCCCTTCTGGGATACAAGGGTTTGTTCCAACTCAGCCGAGGCACTTCACTGCACCAGTGCTCATAATGGCGACTGTGGAGTGCCACAGAGGCGGTAATGGCCGGGGCTTGCTTGATTTCTGACAGGGCTACCTGCCAGTGACCAAACTGCTCTCTTTCACACACTCCTCCAAAAATAACATTTTTTTTTTCAAGTTAGCCCCTGGATCAGAACCATTATTTGGAACCGACGGTGCCCATGTGGCTGCTCCGTATTATCACTGATGGGTAAAGTGCAAAGGACACAACCTGAACCTGCCTCTTGCTGGTGTTTGATGTGAAAACTTGTCTAAAAAGCTTTGCGTGTCAGCCCAGAAAGTCTGGACGTCAGTTAACACTTTCTCCCCCAGAAGTGTAAAGATTTACACAGCGCTGAGATGATTTTCATCAGCCCTGGGGTTTATTTAGCTCTGCTCTCTGCCAGCTCTGCTCTCAAGACACTCAGCCAGTCCCTTCCCCCTGTTTTAAACCCTAGGCAGGCACCGTTCCCTCCCCAGTTTCCCCCTGCTCCCTATCCTTTGTCTATTGCTCCCCTCCACTAATGTGGCCAGTTTCCTTATTACGTATAAGCACTCCATTTGTTTGTTTTCTCTCCTTTTCTGTGGTGGTGAGAGTCTGAGCAGCATGTCAGGGATGCAAGAGGGGACAGAATCTCTCCACAAAAAGAACAGGAGTACTTGTGGCACCTTAGAGACTAACAAATTTATTTGAGCATAAGCTTTTGTGGGCTACAGCCCACTTCATCGGATGCATAGAATGGAACATATAGTGAGGATATATATATATATATACATACAGAGAACATGAAAAGGTGGGAGTTCCCCTACCAACTCTAAGAGGCTAATTAATTAAGATGAGCTATTGTCAGCAGGAGAAAAAAAACCTTTGTAGTGATAATCATGATAGCCCATTTAAGACAGTTTGACAAGAAGGTGTGAGGATACTTAACATGGGGAAATAGATTCAATGTGTGTAATGGCTCAGCCATTCCCAGTCTTTATTTAAGCCTAAGTTTACAGTATCTAGTTTGCATATTAATTAAAGTTCAGCAGTTTCTCGTTGGAGTCTGTTTTTGAAGCTTTTCTGTTGCAAAATTGCCACCTTTAAATCTGGTCCTAATCACATCAGCCACGCCATCAGGGGCTCATTCACCTGCACATCTACCAATGTGATATATGCCGTCATGTGCCAGCAATGCCCCTCTGCCATGTACATTGGCCAAACCAGACAGTCTCTACGCAAAAGAATAAATGGACACAAATCTGAGATCAGGAATCATAACATTCAAAAACCAGTAGGAGAATACTTCAACCTCTCTGGCCACTCAGTAACAGATTTAAAGGTGGCAATTTTGCAACAGAAAGGCTTCAAAAACAGACTCCAATGAGAAACTGTTGAACGTGAATTAATATGCAAACTAGATACTTTCAATTTAGGCTTAAATAAAGACTGGGAATGGCTGAGCCATTACACACATTGAATCTATTTCCCCATATTAAGTAAGCTCACACCTTCTTGTCAAAGTGTCTTAAATGGGCTAACTTGATTATCACTACAAAAGATTTTTTTTTCTCCTGCTGACAATAGCTCATCTTAAGTAATTAGCCTCTTAGAGTTGGTAGGGGAACTCCCACCTTTTCATGTTCTCTGTATGTGTATATATATCTCCTCAATATATGTTCCATTCTATGCATCCGATGAAGTGGGCTGTAGCCCACGAAAGCTTATGCTCAAATAAATTTGTTAGTCTTTAAGGTGCTACAAGTACTCCTGTTCTTTTTATCAGAGGGGTAGCCATGTTAGTCTGGATCTGTAAAAAGCAACAGAGAGTCCTGTGGCACCTTTAAGACTGACAGATGTATTGGAGCATAAGCTTTCATGGGTGAATACCCACTTCATCAAACGCATGTAATGGAAATTTCCAGAGGCAGGTATAAATATGCAGGCAAGAATCAGTCTGGAGGTAATGAGGTTAGTTCAATCAGGGAGGGTGAGGTCCTCTGCTAGCAGTTGAGGTATGAACACCAAGGGAGGAGAAACTGCTTTTGTAGTTAGCTAGCCATTCACAGTCTTTGTTTAATCCTGATCTGATGGTGTCTGATGCTGTATCCTGTTCTTTTTGTGGATACAGACTAACACGGCTGCTACTCTAAATCCAATCTCTCCACAATGCACCTGAGAGATGGACAGAGAGAGAGAGAGTGTGTGAGTGGGGCAGACATGTCCAGAGGTGACATGAGACTTGGCCTTGCCTTAAAATCACCTAAAACACAGGCTTTTGCCCATGGTATTTCAAACTTTTACGGGAGAGGGCCCCTGGAAACCTCACCTCTGGTTACAATATTTGTAGAGTTCCCGCAGCTCCTTCCTCTTTGTGGCCTACAGTCCTGAGATTGTGCAATCTTCTGAACAGACCCCATTTAACCAGTTACATGAGAATATTATTTGTTTGTGTAATTACTGGATGTTTCCTTATAGCTGTTCCTGCAACTTTATGATACCAGTAGGTGCATGGGGCTGTGGCTGCTCTCTGTGCCCTACAGGGCTACGCATGCTATTAATTTTTCAACACAGAAAAAATAAAATAAATGATCCCCATCTTAGCTTAAATCCTCTAATTTGCCATTTGAGATCCTTCCTAATATCCCATGATGAGTGGAGGGAAGTTGCTGACTGACGTCCTTGTGCAGTGACTGGGCAATATGCTGTAGTATGAGGGCTGTTATAAAAATCAAGGAAGCATTGAAGATCAGTTTTAATTGGAGATGTTTTAGTTTCTTTGCTGAGGAAATAGCCATTTGCTCAAAGCTTTTCTGTTCTTCCTCTTAGATTTTTGTTTTGTGCATCTGTGTTTGAGCACTGAGAAAACTGAGAGAAATAAATCAAACAAAGGCCTCCAGATCTACTTTGTAGCTTTCTGGCTAATGGTAAGTTCATCACTCTCTGCATTTTGTGCATTTTGCCTTCAGATGGGCTAATTACAATCTGATGTCATTATAGTTTATCCATTCGATTTATGGGGGCTGATCAGTATGTCATAAATGTTCAAAATACCCCTGAGGCTTTTCAAGCTAGCACTGGTTCTCAGGACACATTTACTCCAGGACTCTGATGCACAGATTCCAGATTGTGCTAGGATATTTTCTGAATTAGGTATCCCCACCCCAGTGTTTGGAAATCCATTCAGATGATAAATACTATTCTAGCACATTTCATCCTAAAACGCCAGCTGGCTTTACAAACGGTAACTAAGCTGCATGACACCCCTGTGAGTTAGAGGAGCACAATTGTCCCCATTTTACAGATAGGGAAACTGAGGCACAGGAAGACAAAACGAGCTATCCAGTGAGTTACTTGTGAGGAAAAGCACTGAGGAGTTATAAGCCCCAGTGACCTGCTCTCACCACTAGGCTACCCTTCTTCCTTCTAGATAGGAATAAGAGTTGTTATTCCATATTAACTATTAATAATGAGACTTTACACTGTATTTTAGTTTTTCCCCTGATACTGGTGATGGAAAACCAAAGCAGAATCAGTGACCTGCTTCAAAGTGCACTTGACAATCTTCTTGAGGAAGACTTCAAAAGATTTAAAGACAAACTATCACATTCTGGCTTTAAGGGAAAAGGTACCATCCCCCGAGGTCGGCTGGAGAAGGCTGACAGGATAGATACTAAGAACATTCTGATGGCAGTCTATGGTGGAGATGCTGCAGTTGATGTAACCATAGAAATTTTAGCTAAGATCAATGTCAGAGGGTCTGCTGCTAACCTCAAAAAAGACAGAGAGAAAGGTAAGAAATCTAATGTTACTCTAAAACCTGGGAGTCTCCCCCAGGGCAGCAGCAACGGGAGCAGAAGGAAAAACAGGATGATGGCAGGAATGACAAATTGTGAATCCCAGCTGGAAATGAGGGGGACTCAAAGCCGAGATGCCCACAGCAGATTTTCTGACCTGAACCCCTCCCTTTTCACCACTCAGCTGGCACAAGGGGAGCAGAGTCAGCCTGTAACTCTCCATCTGAGGAAATCCTCAGTTGGGGGGCATCCCCAGTGGGTGTAGATCCAACAAAGCGGTGCAGAGGGAGTGTCATGGACAGAGAGGTGGGGAGGAGGAGTAACTAGAGTGCATCCCCAGCTGGGGGACTGTCCTTTGGGGACCATTGGGAGCTGGCAAGTTAGAACAGGTCCCAGGCTGCTGTAACCTGTGCTGCACCTGGGACATAGAATCAAGGATGAGTAATTGGAAACTGATCACAGCAGAGAGTCTGGCCCAGTAGATTCTCACCAAACAGCTGACTGGCCCCAGGAGACCCTTCTGGAATTCCAAGCAGGAACTTTATCTTCGAGGTTATTTTTCACTGAAAACAAGCAAAACAAATCCAGTGCAATACAAACAGCCAAGGACCAGCAAACCTGGAGAGCTGCAGTTCCAAAGTCCCTCAGCTGCTTTTCAGTGTCCCACATGAGTGTAAGAGCCAGTGCCTATGGGGATCCATTCTTTAGTTAGACCCCATATGCTCTCCTGTTCCTCTCACCCACAGTGACAGTGGAGCTCAGCTGGGTTGGTTCTGCCCGGGGTCCCTGGGATGGAACGCTCCAGGGCTGGCAGTGGGGCTCTCCCTAGAGTCCTTTGGCATTCACTGCCCTGGACAGTCCCCCAGGGTATGAGTTTAGTATCCCCCAGAGCACAATGCAGGCAGCATTTATTTGTTGTTGACTATGAGCTCTGTTAAGAAGGCACGTCCTTGTGAAGTGACTGGGCAATCTCTCAGTTTGTATTTAAGTCTTTTAATCTCACAATCTGATGATGATGGAAAACCTAACATCCCCCGTGGTGAGCTAGAGAAAGACAATGTGTTAGATGTGCCTCAAACCTGTTAGAATGCTGTGAGGAACATGTGATGGATGTAACCCCAGAAATCCTCAATCAGATCGACCTGAGACAGTCTGCTGCTAAGGTCATGGAGGAAACAAAGACGGGTAAAGAATCTAAAGTTGCCATGACTCCTGGGAAGCTCTTCTTCAGTATTCCCCCTCCCACCAACCCCCCTACAAAGATACAGCAGAAGCAGGAACAGCTGCAGTCGGTTAATAGTACCGAGTAGGTTCCAAGACACAAGGGAAAGCCAGTGAGAGCCAGAGTGATTCAAAGCAGGCCCACAGGATTTTCCGAGTGTGCATGTGAAATTAGATGTTCTGGAAACATACAAGTTGCTATATGGATACTGGTTTTAGATTGGATCTTAGTGGAGAAACTGAGAATGAGAAATGGGGGTGAGAGCAAGTGATCTGGGGCACTGGCAGTACAGGACCAGACTCCTCTGTGTTCTACTCCTTTGCCTGGTGCGATGGCACAAGAAGTGTAGCAGAAAGCGGAAGGGGAATCCCCAGCTAGCACAGAGGCTGCTCCTGTGTCACCATCTCGTGCAGTCCCTAGCACAGCAGGTGTGGAACGAGCACAATTCCTGCAGCTCTACTGACCCCTCGGGATCACAGCTGGCTGGTGTAATTTAGAAAAACCCTCAAGCTCAGACCATTTGAGAACTAGCCCCAGCCTCAGAATCAGGGAGCTGCAATCTCAGGGGAGGGAGAGGAGAACAGCCAGAAACTGCTATGGCTGCAGATATGATGCACAGCAAAGCACCTGCCCCTAAAGTGAGATCTCGTGTCTTTTTGTTCCTGTTAGTTGTAGTTTCTAAAACTTTTTCCCGTGAGGACAGCCTTTAAACCTCAAACCCATCACGAGGGGTGAAAGGATGAAGCAGCTGTCAGCATTTCTGTAGCAAGAGGCTGAAGGGACCTTAATACACCCAGTGTGCTTTAACAACAGAATTACATGGATCTGTTTGAGATGTACCTACAGGCTAACCCTTCCCATAGCCCGAAGGTCAGCTCTGTGCATGCTGCTGCATTTGTGGTGGGCATGGGATCCATGGAGAGGGGGAGATGAGCTAGGGCAGAAAGCTGAGGAGTAGGAGTAAGGCCAGAGCAAGGCCAGGGTGGGATGTGGAAGGGAATGTGTTTTCCCCACCAAGTCCAATTGGACACGTCACTAACTGACCTGGGGCTGTATGGGCTGTTTATTAGAGCAATTAGGACCCTGCCTCCTCCCTCCACACCTGCATAAATGCCAGGTCCAATCTAGCCCTGTCCATGCAGGGGGAACCCTGGGACAATGTGACTCCATTGGAGCTGTGCTGCCAGGGAATGGGGGGGCAGGACAGGGTGGGAGGGCACAGGGCACGTCTCAGAGAGATTTTTGCAACATCATCATCATTGGGCCTCCTTGGGCCAGCATGACACCTCTTGAATGGAGATACAGGAATTCTTTGCGGTGACAGCAGCAGCAGCAGAGAACTCTGATTTTGCTGGAAGAGGGAAACTGCTAAGGGACAAATATTAACTATTGCTTACATTTGTGAAGCTTTGACCTTTTACATCATTGTAACAACAAAAATATTGAAAAAACGTAATAGATAAATTAGGTGACAATGGCATTTGAATATCCAATGTTTTGTGAATTCTTGAATCAAAGAAATGCTTTGGAGAGACTGGAACAAATGCTTTTAGGCTCAGAAAACTTTTGTCAGCCTTGCTCCTGGCCAGCAATGATCAGAGAGACATTCAGTCCTTTATTCCCAGCAACCACAATCTTCATGAGCTCCCTGGCATGCATGGGAAGTGTGACCAACAGAGTACAGCAAATTGTCAATAGAAAATTGGGTTTTTGTCAAACAGGGTTTTTTCTTTTTTTGGTGAAAATTATCTGCTTTCTATGGGAAAAAACTTTTCATATGAAAACAGAAAAAAATTGGTTGTGAAATGCTGCTGGAGTGCTGTATGGGAGTCATAGTTCAGGTGTCTCATGACCCCTTTCTTCTGTATGGGCAGGGCTCCCTCTCTGGACTGTATCTCTGATGATGCTCCATGGTAGCTCGGCAAGAGAGAAAACCGTGGTGCATCATGGAAGATGAAGTCAAGCTAGGGATCTTGGCCCCTAGAAGAGAATGGGAGCATGGGGGAACAAACCACAATTCCCATAACACATTGCAGCAGCATTTTTTTAATCAAAATTTTGGTTTTCAGCCGAAACTTTTTGGCTTTCAAGGTTTTGTTTTGTTTTGTTTTTTCTACCAAAAACTCAACAATTTCCCAGGGGAGGGAGAATTTCTAACCAGCTCTAATATTCTCCCATGTGTGCTGCTCCTGCTCAGCAGTCTGATGTGGAGGGGAACAGGGTCAGGGCTCTACCTCCTCTCTGCTTCTCACTGCCCCTTTGGGGTGCTGGGTTTCCCCAAGGATACAGTTCCCATGCTCCTCTGAGAGCAGATACTGCAATTATCCCCAATTCTTGTGTGGGAATTACAAGGGTGTGCAATTAGAACCATGTTTTCTCCCTCCACATCTCCATAAACAGCAGGTACAATCTAGCCCTGTTATAACAATAGCGTAAGTGACACTGTAGTTACGGGTGAGGTGGTAATTCCACGATAAACCCCTGGATAGGATTTTCTAACTTGTGCATGTAAAGCAGCAGGGCAGATTGGCAGTGACTTGGGTTTTTTCTCTCCTTTCCTTTGCAGTGTGTGGGTGAAGGTTGCTAGCCAGGATTATCTGGGTAGATCTCACTTAATCATTTCCCTGCCATTGTGGAGGGGCTCAGGCACTGGTGCATCTCGGTCCCTCCTATCCTCTGCCTGGGACACATAATAATCTAGTCTCCTGTGGACTGTAATACTTTGGTCTCATTTTGGTTGTTGGGTTTAGTGTTCAGGGGCTGGGGGGTATTGAATGGAGGTCAGGTGGTTCCCTTCTGGCCTTAAACGCGATGGTATTATTGCAATTAATCTCCTTTGTTAGTTTCGCCACAGGAAAAGGTGAAAACATCAAAAATTGAAGAAGAAACAAGAGGGAATGACAGACAAGGGGATCTGGGACCCTGTGCAGAGATACATCACGCCAAGGAGCAGGGAGTTGATAATTTGTCTCTGAAAGGCTTTGGTAAGACTGTACTTAGAATACTGCAACCACCTCTTAGTCCAATTATGATAGAAAGATACATCTCAAACAAGGGGAACTCAGAGAACAACAATAAATGTAATTAAAGGACTGTACTGAGCTACAAAGAAAGAACAAGTACACAACTGTTATGGCCAAAATATTAAAGAGGGACAAATCCCACACTGACACAGGCAGGACTCCTTCCTATGAAGAAGCCATTTGCTGTGCACTTATTGGGTCAATTTGCACTGTATTAAGAATTATGTCTGATGACCATTTGTAGAAATGGTCCACTGATAAATCATTTAATGCATTTTGGTTGGTCTATTTGCTTGTACTCAGGCTCGAACACATTTTTGTTTTTCTGAAGTGTGCTCATATGGTCTGGCCTTATGCACGCAGCCTGTAAACTGGTTTAATAGTGCCCATGGTTTAAAACATTTTAAAGGATGTTTTAACACTCTTAACATAGCATTCTGAAATGCTGCTGGAATGCTCTATTTGAGTCATAGTTCATGTGCCTAATGACCCCTTTCTTCTCTATGGGCCAGGCTCCCTTTCTGGACTACATCTCCCATGATGAAGTCAAGCTAGGGTTCTTGGACCATAGAGGAGAAAGGGCCTTCATAAGCAAGTCAGCTGTCCACTGAAACACTGGCACTCTACTTCCCATACTGCACTACTCAGGATTAGAGATGGGGGCCCCAACTAAATACCAGTGTCCAAATCCTGTCCTTCAGTGGTTGGAGTGGCAGTATCAAGGAATGGGGGTGAAGCAGAGAAGGGTATCTAGAGGTGAGAAAAACAGAAAGGGATTAAAAGAGCTAGCAAACAGGAGAGAAGAGAAAACATAACCAGGAAGCAAGAAGAGAAGTAGTTAGAAATAACAAAAGAAGACAAACGGTACTTACTGGGGAGAAAGGGAGGAGAATAGAAAAAATCAGACAAAACTAAAAGAAAAAATCAGAAGGAACAACAACAACAAAAGAATGAGCTAAATTATCCTTATTCAGAAAAGCACTTGAGCAAATTCTTAACTTTAAGCGCATGCTCAAATTTCATTTATTGTAAGGGGACTTCAATCTGTGCTTAAGGGAATTGCTGAATCAGAACCAAGGTGAGAGATGATCATGTACAAAATAATTAAACGATAAAAGACAAGAGACTAATTTTAATATGTAAAATTCAAGCAAAATGTCAAGTCACATGATGGTGGGAATGCTGGGAGACCAGAAAGAATAGAATGTCACCAATATCTTGTCCTGTCCAACCTTTGGATATAACCGATGAATGGCAGTTCAAATGACCTTTGTTTGAACAACTGTACTCAGTATGTCTAATGCTTCATGCCATTTTCATTGAATTAGATTATCAGAAAAAATATAGAGAACATATACAAGAAGAATACCAAGTAATAGAAGATAAGAATGCTCGCATGGGTGAACATGTAAGTCTAGACAAAAGATACACAGAACTGCTTATTGTAAAGGAACATCGGCAGCGGGAGGAGAAAGAACATGAAATAATCACCAGAGGAAGGAAACACACAGAACTGATGGCTCACCAGACCAGTCTCACTAAGATTAATGTTTTATTTGACCCTAGTAGAAATCAACAAAACCCAAAAACTGTTGTGCTGCAGGGAGCTGCTGGAATTGGGAAAACAATGACCGCAAGAAAGATCATGTTGGACTGGGCAGCTGGAAAACTCTATCAGAAAAAGTTTGATTATGTTTTCTATATAAATTGTAGAAAGATAAATCATGTTACTGAAGAGCAAAGTGTTGCTGATTTGGTTTTAGACAATTGTCCTAATGGAGAAGGACCAATTAAAGAAATCTTTGAGAAGCCAGAAAAACTCCTATTTCTAATAGATGGTTTTGATGAATTGAGTTCTTTGCTAGACATTGAAGTTAGACTGTGCACTGACCCATTTGAGAAGAAGCCAGTGAAAACTGTACTGCGCAGCTTATTGAGAAAGAAAGTTCTTCAAAAATCCTTCTTACTGATCACTACAAGACCAACTGCTCTGGAGAAACTAAAGGAGAATTTGAAATTTCCATGTTATGCAGAGATAATGGGATTTTCTGGAGAAGAAAGGAAAGAATATTTCTATAAATTCTTTTGTGATGAAAAGAAAGCAACACAAGCCTTTAATTTTGTCAAAGAAAATGAAATGCTCTTCACCATGTGCTTTGTCCCCATTGTGTGTTGGATCATCTGCACGGTTATGAAGCAACAGATGGAAAAAAGGGAAGATCTTTCACAAACTTCAAAAACAACCACCTCAGTATATTTGCTCTTTCTGTCCACTCTGCTAACTGATCATTTTGTTGACTCAATACAGCAGCCTAAAACTACTCTGTGGAACCTTTGCTCGTTGGCTGCAGATGGAATTTTAGAACGAAAAATACTGTTTGAAGAAGGTGACCTGAAGAAACACAATTTATCTTTGTCTAAGATTCAGTCTCTCTTTCTGAATAAAAATATTTTTCAGAAAGATACAGAATGTGAAAGTGTCTACAGCTTCATTCACTTGAGTTTCCAAGAGTTTTTTGCAGCTCTCTTCTATGTGCTAGAGGAAGATGAAGAGACAATGACACAATCTTTGTCTTCTAAGAAAGATGTGAACAACTTGCTAAAAATTTATGGACCATCTAAAAATAATTATTTGATGTTAACAGTACGTTTCTTGTTTGGTCTCTTAAATAAAGAGAGACGAAATGACATAGAGAAAATGTTAAATTTTAAAACATCTAAAATAAAGCTGGATTTGTTGAAGTGGTTTGAAGCAGAAGCTAAAAACATCTCCCTTCTGCCTTACAAGACCTATGGGGAACTACGTGACCAGTTTGAGTTGTTTCACTGTTTGTATGAGAGTCAGGAAGAAGAGTTTGTGAAAAGCGCAATGGATAATTTCCAAGAAATTAGATTGGAACACATCAGGCTTACAACAATGGATGAAATTGCTCTTTCATTTTGTGTAAAGAACTGTTGTAGTAAGCAGTCACTTTACCTGTGTAATTGTACTCTTGGGATTGGAGAACGAGAAGAAGGATGGATAGCAAAGCTACGGAAATGGTTATTTCCTCTGTAAGTATCACAGTTTATTTAATGACAGGTTTCAGAGTAGCAGCCGTGTTAGTCTGTATCCGCAAAAAGAACAGGAGTATTTGTGGCACCTTTATTTAATATTAATCAGTAAATCCTTAGAGTGACATCTCATCGTATCACCATTATAATGCCCCATTTTTTCAATGGATTATAAGATATTTGCAGATTTGTCTTGGTCTTTTCCTGTAAAATGAGGTTAAACTGTCCCTCTGGGCCTGGTCGGGTCGAGGTAGCTGAGTCAGAAAACCTCAGGATTGAAGGTTAGGCAGGAATAGGGAAGCGAGGGTTAAGCAGAAGGACCCAGAAACAGCTGGGACCAATTAGCTTCCTGGGAAACTAGCTTGGATCAGATAGATGGATGAGGAAGTTAGCTGCTCTGGGCTGGAGTGTTTAGCTAAGTACCTGTCTGCATTGAAGGAGCTGGACACCAGAACTGGAGCAAACATTTTAGCTTTGCCAGTTTTACCAGTGCTGTATAGAGGAGAAATGTAACCTCCTTGTTCCTATTATATATACTCCTGTTTATACATCCAATGATCCCATTAGCCCTTTCAGCCGCAGCATTGCACTGGGAGATCATGGTCAATTGGTTCTCCATCATAACTCCAAGTCCTTTTCAGAGTCACTGCTTTCAAAACTACAGTTCCATATTATAAGTATGCCCATATTCTTTACTCCTTCCATTTGACCTGTCAAAAGGCATGGTGTTTGTGTGGACCAGTTTACCTAGAGATCCAGAGAGCTCAATATAAGTGACCTGTCCTGTCCTACAGCCTAGTCACAGTAGCAAATGAGTTAGACCTGCCCAGGTCCTTGAGCACCTGAATAGGAAAAGGTATAAGGGCTGGAAGCTGGGTCTGCAGAGCCTGGGACAACTGATATTCCCACAGTGCCATCAGGAGGCCATGCAGAGGCTCAGTTCTATGGAGAATAGGTGCTGCAGGAAGTACTGCCCAAGAGATCCAGAGTGAGGTACCGTGTGGCCCTCTGATTGGCCAAGTGCACTATTTAACCCCAGGGGTTGCCCCAGGAAGCTGTCTGGGCTGCCACACAGAATTTGGCCTGCTGCAGTGCCAGACTTTGCTTGGTCTCCTGATCTCTGGCCTCTGACTCTAGCCTGATTCTGACCCTGACCCTTGCCTACAGAACCTGGCTCTTGTGATTCATCCAACTCCTGCCTAGCAACTACTGTCCCTAGAGAGCAGATCTCAGCCCAGCTGTGACCACTAGGCCAGACCACCTACGTCCCAGTCCCTCACAGCCACAAACAATTCAGAAGATTCTCAAATGGAAGCTGACTGTAGCTCAGCTCCTGCTGCTCCTGGACTCTGCACTGGCACCAAGCTAGCTCCCTGAAGCCCTTAAGCAATCAACCCTTGTTCCCTCTCCACTAGCCTTAGCATCTTCCCGAAGGCTACAAGCCAAGCCATGCTGTTTCCTGCACTGCCCAGTTACTGGCCATGTCACGGGTGTTCCCCAGCCATTAGTCAACATCTTACAATACAGCTCCACCTTGCTGCTGATGGCAGTAGTGCTTCTGCATTCTCCCTCCTGGAGAGGAGAGAAATCGCTCTGTGTATGGGCTCTGCTGGGCAGTATCCTTAATTCCTTCTCTGTAATGTGTGCAGCACGCAACTGCGAGATGTCTCCTGCCCACTCCCTTCCCTCATCTTAGTTATGGGACAATGGGAAAGGGGCATTATTTGGGATAGTCTCCTCCTGCATAGATCCTACTCCTGAGTCAGGGCAGGTGCTGGCAGCAATGAGCAATTCACAGGCTGCTGTCACTACTACAAAGCTTTAGGGTCTTTCCAGTGCTGCTCTGACCTGAGGATCCAAAGATCCACCAAATAGCGCATTAACTCACTCCAGCTGCTAATGGATCCAAGAGGCCAAAACTACAGACAAGGATCAGTGTAGTATATGGGAATCTGTGTCCCACCCACTGGGTCCTGGTAACTAGATCTGGAAGAAAAGTTTTTTTTCTGATGAAAAATGCTCTGTTTGTAAAACTGAAATTTTCCATGGGGATTTTAGTTTTGTCAAAAAAAAAAAAAAAGATTTTATTTTGAGGAAATATAAAGTGGCTGCCTCCCTGAAAGGCTCTTGTGAGTTTCATTTTCTGTTAGTGAAATCAACAAAAGCTTTCCCAGAGGGCTGCTTTGGCAGTGTGCAGGGTTGTTCTGCCACCCCCTAGCTCTGGGGCAGAGACCTGCAATGCATCCCCACCTCTCACCTAGCTTTGGGGGATGGACAGGCCTGTTGTTTTGATGTTTTATCCTGATTTGGGGCGAAAAATTGTCTGAAAAAGTGAAATTTTCCATGGAAAGGTCTACCCTTTTTTTTCATCCAGTGCTACTGGTAACAGCTGTGTGTGTGGAAGGGGATTGCAAAATCTCTGTGCCACTAGAGATGAGTCCCCTTGACTCCAAATTAGGTCCATTAGCCTGAAAGCATCAGCATCATCTTCATGATTCTTCCCATGCCATCAGGGCAGAAGGCAGACATTGAACAATGCCAATCCTCCCTGTGCTGGGCTTCTTTTCCATGTCTTTTATATTCAGCTGTAATAATTCCACTTCAGTCTTTATTGAGCTACAGAATGTGCCTCTAGGTCAGTCTCTCTGTCACTTGCCCTGGAGTCGACAAAGAGAGGCTTATTTTGGAAGCCTCCTATGAACATTCTTAAAAGAAGCCCCAAGTGTGTCTCTTTTTCCATATTGTATTGTTGTACAGTAGGTAGCTGTGCCCATTCTAGGACCTGTTCACTACTTATTCTGTCCATCTCTTTTATGTTGAATAGTCTATTCAGACACTAGCAATGAACTCTGTTTAATTTCCATTGAATGGACTTCCATATTGATGGATTTCAGTTTTGATAATTTTGCTAATCACATTGGACTTCCATATTGTTGGTATTGATGGAAATACAGCACTCGCTTCACCTATTCTGGGCTTTACATGAAACACAATCACCATTATCATGAATGAGGCTGCCAAGATAAGTACATTTATTCCGTTTTTCAAGGCTTCATTTCTCAAATAGATAAAACTATTGGTACATACATTTATTTTGATAACTTCTGTTTTTAACTGATTAATAATAAGACCTAATTGCTTGGCAGAATTTGCAAGACCTGTCTTTCACTGCATATCTTCAACTCATTTATTTATAAGAAAAATGTCACCTGCAAAGTCAAGGTCTCCAAGCTCCCCATGTATCCACACACTGCCCATTTCCGTACTGACAGTCAGTCAAAGTCAATAGCAACTCCAAAAAAAAAAAGAGGCACAAGATACAACCTTGCCTGACACCAGAATTAACATTAAACCAGTCTGCTAACTCTTGGTTTATCTTTATTGTGCACAGAGCATTCTGACACAAATTTATAATAATTTGAATGATTTTGTCTGCCACTTGGGTTCCCTATTTACACTGTCAAATGTCTTTTGGGAACAATACTCAAGCCTAATGGCAACTGCCATTTATTATTTGGTTCTAAAGCAGGGGTGGCCAACCTGAGCCTGAGAAGGGGCCAGAATTTACCAATGTACATTGCCAAAAAGCTACAGTAATATGTCAGCAGCCCTCCATCACCCTCACCCCCTGCTCCCAGTGCCTCCCGCCCACTGGCAGCCCCTCCAATTAGCGCCTCCCCCTCCCTCCCCACACCTCCCAATCAGCTGTTTTGTGGCGTGCAGGAGGCTCAGAGGGGGAGGAGCGAGGTCACAGTAGGCTCAGGGGAAGGGATGGAGTGGGGGCAGAGATTGTGGCAGAGCCAGGGGTTGAGCAGTGAGCACCCCCCTGCACATTGGAAAGTTGGCATCTGAAGCTCCAGCCCCAGAGTCGGTGCCTATACAAGGAGCCTCATATTAACTTCTGAAGAGCCGCATGTGGCTCCGGAGCCACAGGTTGGCCACCCCTGTTCTACGGTCTACACAATTTCTACCTGGCCAAAAACCAGCTTACCGTTCTCTAAATCTGCTATATATGGCTTTTAAAGCTTGTCTACAGGAAGACATCCAGGAAAGTTAATTTGAATGAACTAAAGACATAAATTTGAAGTGGATTAATTATACTATGTTAAATCCCTGCGGGGATGCTGCTATGCAGAATTAAAGTGGCCTTAATTAGGTTTAGTTTAATTCACTTCCAAAAGCCATTTAAATTCTGAATAACAGTGTCCACACAGGGATTTAATGTGGTTTAATTTAGCCACTTCAAATTCACACTTTTAGTTAATTCTGATTTAGGATGATTGCACAGAAAACTTTCCCTGGGCCTGAAAGAAGTGTATTCTTGTGCCATTTGTCACAATCACTCAAATCTTCTTTGTAAGGGGGTTTGATTAAGAACCCTCTTTCCCATTCTTCTGGGATATATTCCTTCTCCCTTGCCAAACTGAAAAGGCATAGCAGGATTTTCACTGAAAGAAGCAGCTCACCCATAACCCTCTTTTATATGGTCGGGCCACTAGATGGAGCAAATGCTACACAGGATTATTGTGGGTTACGCCACTCTTAGGCATGAATAACTAACATGACACCAGAACAATGGACTGTGGAGTCTTCATATGCTTCCCTTTGTTTTCTTTTTAAAGAGGATAATAAATGTCTGCTGTGGAATAAAACCTACCCCATCATCTTCGGGAAAAGCGATGGGAAATCTGCATTTAGGAAATGATATTTAAAACTCGCATTCTCTCTTCTAGGAACCCACTGATGAAAGATCCAAGAACTTCAGCTGCATACGCATTGTTGCAAGGACTGAAGGATCCAAACTGTAAACTAAAGACCATATCGTAAGCAAACTCCTCTCTTACAGCCCTTTTGTTACTGCTGCTATACCAGGAGTTTGGCAGCAATGCATTTCTGCACATTGCCTGGTAAACTCTATATTCTGTTTGAAATGTATCTCTGAGCTGCAAATCATAGTAAACATCTAAAGAATCAACTCCATGAAAACACTAAACTAACCGTGTGGCAAACCCTTGTCTCTGCCCCCACCCAGTAAGTAGGCCAGGTGCTGGGCTGATGCACAAGGTGGAGGACTCCTCCTCACCCAGGGCAGAGAGCGACGGTGGAATTTCTTCACAGAAACTAATTCATCCTAATGCTAATGGTGAGAGAGAGAGAGAGAGAGAGAGAGAGAGAGACCCACCCTCTGCAGAGCATCTCACACATCTCACTACCCCTGCACAGAGGAATAAAGGGTTGCTCTGTGGCCATTGAGAAAGGTGCTGGATTTGCCCAAATGTTCTCTTCCTTAAATTGTCTCCTGGGGACAGTGGGGTGATTGTTGAATGTGCAGAGACTTGGGACACTAGGGTAAGTGACCTAGTGACCTTCATTTCCTGCTAGCTGAGAACTTGTATGCAGCTCACGTATGGCCCCCTAGTAGCCTGTCTAAACTATGGCTCTGTGCAGGTACTACAAATGCTACAGTTCTTACTTAGGGCTTAATGTACAGTGAGTTGGGGAACCGAGCACCCAACTGGCTGTGTGGGACCTGCTGCTGCACACTAAATTTCCTTAGCACACTTTGACCCTCCCACTCAAGATTGTCCTGTTATTTATTTTAATGTCTTTCCAATGTGATACGTGTTTTGTCCTTTACTGAACAAAAGTTAATCACACTTGCTCTGTTTTTGCTTTTCATTTCATCCCCACCTCTGTCTGTTCTGTCCTCTCTCAGGACCAGCCCAGCTGTGCGTCCTTCTAAGCCACTTGACACCCTTCCGCCCCATTCCCCTGAACATCCTACTGTGTGCCAAGGGAACAGTGACCTAGGAGAAGACAAGGCACTACAAGTGGGCATAACAAACAGATCGCGGGTAGGGGAACAGAAAGGGAAGGGGGCGGGAAAGAGAGGAGAAGGATAAATTACAGTCACAATTACTAATCAATCATGTCCATATTTTTCATGTTTCTGAAGGTAAGGTAGACAAGTATTTTGTAGGAAGGGTATATTGTTTTCTAGGCAAAACACTGTAAATCATCAAGATTATTCTTTTATGAATTCTGGTGTGAGAATGCTGCTAGAATCTGATCCTGTAATACTGTCGTCATGTGATTAGTCTCCGGGAAGTAAAGGGGACACAGCTTTACTTAGTAATTAATTATTTAGTAGGAAGGGCTATTTGTGTGAGGCAGGATCAGGCCCCTGTTAGCAGGCCTGTATTTCCTGAAGTGTTGTTAAACTGTCCTGTCTCCCTAGTGTAACTGTACTGTGAAGTTTTATCCATAGTTTTTAGTCCTCCAGAATTAAATGTTAGGCTCCCTAGAAGTGGGAGAAGGCTCCTGCTCTCTGATAGGCTTGGGATGGGTGCATCAAAAGAAATCTCTGGGGGGTCTGGCTGCCTCAGCTGTAAACCTCTGGATTGACCAGATGGTCAGAGCTCCTCCAGACCAGATCACATGCTTCACTGATTCTGTGCCTGTATTGCCTCAACATGCCCATAATGCTGCTTGCAGCTCTGCATTCAGATATCATAGAATCATAGAATATCAGGGTTGTAAGGGACCTCAGGAGGTCATCTAGTCCAACCCCCTGCTCAAAGCAGGACCAATTCCCAGCTAAATCATCCCAGCCAGGGCTTTGTCGAGCCGAGCCTTAAAAACCTCCAAGGAAGGAGATTCCATCACCTCCCTAGGTAACGCATTCCAGTGCTTCACCACCCTCCTAGTGAAATAGTGTTTCCTAATATCCAACATAGACTTCCCCCACTGCAACGTGAGACCATTGCTCCTTGTTCTGTCATCTGCCACCACTGAGAACAGCCAAGCTCCATCCTCTTTGGAACCCCTCTTCAGGTAGTTGAAAGCAGCTATCAAATCCCCCCTCATTCTTCTCTTCTGGAGACTAAACAATCCCAGTTCCCTCAGCCTCTCCTCATAAGTCATGTGCTCCAGACCCCTAATCATTTTTGTTGCCCTCCGCTGGACTCTTTCCAATTTTTCCACATCCTTCTTGTAGTGTGGGGCCCAAAACTGGACACTGTACTCCAGATGAGGCCTCACCAATGTTGAATAAAGGGGAACGATAACGTTCCTCGATCTGCTGGCAATGTCCCTACTTATACAGCCCAAAATGTTGTTAGCCTTCTTGGCAACAAGAGCACACTGTTGACTCATATCCAGCTTCTCGTCCACTGTGACCCCTAGGTCCTTTTCTGCAGAACTGCTACCTAGCCATTCGGTCCCTAGTCTGTAGCAGTGCATAGGATTCTTCCGTCCTAAGTGCAGGACTCTGCACTTGTCCTTGTTGAACCTCATCAGTTTTTTTTGGCCCAATCCTCTAATTTGTCTAGGTCCCTCTATATCCGATCCCTACGCTCCAGTGTATCTACCATGCCTCCCAGTTTAGTGTCATCTGCAAACTTGCTGAGAGTGCAGTCCACACTATCCTCCAGATCATTAATAAAGATATTAAACAAAACCGGCCCCAGGACCGACCCTTGGGGCACTCCGCTTGAAACCGGCTGCCAACTAGACATGGAGCCATTGATCACTACCCGTTGAGCCCGACGATTTAGCCAGCTTTCTATCCACCTTACAGTCCATTCATCCAGCCATACTTCTTTAACTTGGCGGCAAGAATACTGTGGGAAACCGTATCAAAAGCTTTGCTAAAGTCAAGGAATAACACATCCACTGCTTTCCCCTCATCCACAGAGCCAGTTATCTCATCATAGAAGGCAATTAGGTTAGTCAGGCATGACTTCCCCTTGGTGAATCCATGCTGATTGTTCCTGATCACTTTCCTCTCCTCTAAGTGTTTCATAATTGATTCCTTGCGGACCTGTTCCATGATTTTTCCAGGGACTGAGGTGAGGCTGACTGGCCTGTAGTTCCCCGGATCCTCCTTCTTCCCTTTTTTAAAGATGGGCACTACATTAGCCTTTTTCCAGTCATCCGGGACCTCCCCTGATCACCATGAGTTTTCAAAAATAATGGCCAATGGCTCTGCAATCTCATCCGCCAACTCTTTTAGCACCCTTGGATGCAGCGCATCCGGCCCCATGGACTTGTGCACGTCCAGTTTTTCTAAATAGTCCCGAACCACTTCTTTCTCCACAGAGGGCTGGTCACCTTCTCCCCATACTGTGCTACCCAGTGCAGCAGTCTGGGAGCTGACCTTGTTCATGAAGACAGAGGCAAAAAAATCATTGAGTACATTAGCTTTTTCCACATCCTCGGTCACTAGGTTGCCTCCCTCATTCAGTAAGGGGCCCACACTTTCCTTGACTTTCTTCTTGTTGCTAACATACCTGAAGAAACCCTTCTTGTTACTTTTAACATCTCTTGCTAGCTGCAACTCCAAGTGTGATTTGGCCTTCCTGATTTCACTCCTACATGCGTGAGCAATATTTTTGTACTCCTCCCTGGTCATTTATCCAATCTTCCACTTCTTGTAAGCTTCTTTTTTGCGTTTAAGATCAGCAAGGATTTCACTGTTTAGCCAAGCTGGTCGCCTGCCATATTTACTATTCTTTCTACACATCGGGATGGTTTGTTCCTGCAACCGCAATAAGGATTCTTTAAAATACAGCCAGCTCTCCTGGACCCCTTTGCCCTTCATGTTATTCTCCCAGGGGATCCTGCCCATCTGTTCCCTGAGGAAGTCAAAGTCTGCTTTTCTAAAGTCCAGGGTCCGTATTCTGCTCCTCTCCTTTCTTCCTTGTGTCAGGATCCTGAACTCGACCATCTCATGGTCACTGCCTCCCAGGTTCCCATCCACTTTTGCTTCCCCTACTAATTCTTCCCTGTTTGTGAGCAGCAGGTCAAGAAAAGCTCTGCCCCTAGTTGGTTCCTCTAGCACTTGCACCAGGAAATTGTCCCCTACACTTTCCAAAAACTTCCTGGATTGTGTGTGCACCGCTGTATTGCTCTCCCAGCAGATATCAGGGTGATTAAAGTCTCCCATGAGAACCAGGGCCTGCGATCTAGCAACTTCTGTTAGTTGCCGGAAGAAAGCCTCGTCCACCTCATCCCCCCGGTCTGGTGGTCTATAGCAGACTCCGACCATGACATCACCCTTGTTGCTCACACTTCTCAACTTTATCCAGAGAGTCTCAGGTTTTTCTGCAGTTTCATACCGGAGCTCTGAGCAGTCATACTCCTCTCTTACATACAAAGCAACTCCCCCGCCTTTTCTGCCCTGCCTGTCCTTCCTGAACAGTTTATATCGACGATAATCAAATCAAATCTCATGCTGCAGGGGGCAAGAGGGAATTTTTTCTCAATGCACAACTGGTTTGGCATAGTCTGGAGTTATTCTGCCTTCCTCTGTAGCATCAGATTAGGCAGAGCTGGAGATGGGACACTGGATGGAGTGGACCAGTGCTCTGAGATGGTACAGATAACCCATCTGTCTAAGATGCCTGGCTGGGGTGTCTTGCTCACATGCTCAGTCATACACTGATCTCCAGATTTGGGGTTGGGAAGGAATTTCCCCCATGTCAGATTGGCAGGGACTTGGGGGGGGGGGGGGGGGAAGGTTGTCATCTTCTGCAGTGTGGGGCTCAGATCTCCTGCTGATATTATCTGTGTGTATCTCACCAAATCACTTCCCTGCCTTTGCAGGGACCTCAGCCATTGGTGGCACCTCAGTCTCTCTTGTTCTCTGCTGCTGGTGCACAACAGTTTAGTTTCCTGAGGACTGAAATGTTTTGGGCTAACTAAAGTCTTTGGTTTTAATATAGGGGTGACCTGGTGCTGTGTAGTGGTTTCTGATCTACAGGAGATCAGAGTAGATGATCGGGTGGTCCCTTCTGGCCTTAAACCCTATGAAATGATGGAATCCATCATCCAGCATTTCTTCTTCAAGCGACAGCACATGTGCGTTCCACTTTAGGTTTCCACTTTATTTCGAAGAAGAAGAAGAAGAAAAATTACTAACCTGTTCTGTAACTGTTCTGCAAGATGTGTTGCATGTGTCTATTCCACATCCCACCCTTCTATCTCTCCATATTGAGTCTTTTTGGTTAGAAGGAACTCAGAAGGGTCGGGGGCAGCTCCAGCCTTTATACCATCACATGGCAGCGCGTGCCAGTGGAGGACACATGCACTGGCCCTGCTGATGGAAAAATCTCTGACAATTGTGCACTGGGCCTGCAAATGTTTCTAACGTGGAAGAGGCATGTGCAATACACCTTGAAGAACAACAGTTACAGAACCGTTAGTAACATGGATGGCAGATATAATAGACCAGGGGAGGCTAAGCCTCCCTAAACCCAGGACGTGGCTCCACCCACGCTGTGCCCTGAGGCCCCGCCCTTGCTCCGCCTCTCCCCTGAAGCCGGTGTGGGCTTGGCTCGGGCCAGTGGCCCAGAGCTTCGTGCCTGGGCTGGCCAGCGGCTCGGGACCCAGGCAGACGGGGATGCGGTTTGGAAGGGGGGGAAAGGGGCTTAGGCTGCAATGGGGGAATGGGGGGGCTCAAGCTGCAATGAGGGGCTCGGGGCTACTCTGGCTCTGGTGGGGTGAGGTAGGCGCAGGCCTCAGGTGGGGCAGAGGGCTAGCCTCTCCGAATGCAGAGTTCACCCACCATGCAAGGTTAGTAACTGTTTCCTACAGTGCAGAGGTAACTTTGATCTGTTCATTTCTTCCCTTCAGCTTGTCCAGCTGCAAACTCTCATCTGCTTTCCCTGAGGACCTCTCCCCTAAGACTCTCTTTACAAACCAGTCCCTGGAAAAGCTGGATCTGAGTGCTAACACACTGGGAGACTCAGGACTGAAACATCTGTGTGAGGGACTGAAACATCCACACTGTAAACTGCAGATACTGCTGTAAGTGACCCAGTGCTGTATTTTGTTAGTACATGACTTTTTCGCTAATCTCTGTGTTGTTTCACCCACCTGCTTTGTCCTAATAGTTCTCTGAGGCAGAGATTGTCATATTTTTGTACAGCACCTGGGACACTGGGGCCTAGACCTGGTTGAAGCCTGTACATCAGAGGTGGGCAAACTATGGCCTGCGGGACCCTCCTGCCTGGCCCCTGAGGGCCTGCCCTGGGAGGCTAGCCTCTGTCCCTCCCCTGCTGTTCCCCCTCCCCCGCAGCCTCAGCTTGTCCCGCTGCCGGCGCAATGCTCTGGGCGGTGGGGCTGCGAGCTCTTGCCAGGCAGCACAGCTGCAGAGCCATGGCCTGACCCGGTGCTCTGTACTGCACGGTGGCGTGGCTGGCGGCGCAGCTGCCTGTCCTGGTGCTCTGGGCAGCGTAGCTGTAGTGCCGCCAGCCACCGGTGCCCCAGTCAGCGCGGTAAGGGGGCAGGGAGCAGGGGAGTTGGATAGAGGGCAGGGGAGTTTGGAGTGGTGGTCATGGGGCGGGGGTGTGGATAGGGTTCAGGGCAGTCAGAGGGTGGGGAACAGGGGGATTGAATGGGGGTAGGGGTTTCCAGGGGGCATCCAGGAAGGAGAGGAGAGGTTGGATGGGGCAGCAGGGGGCAGTCAGGGGGAGGGGTTCCGGGGGCTGCAGGGGACAGGGAACAGGGGGGGTTGGATGGGACAGGAATCCCAGGGGGCAAGAAGCAGGAGGGGTCGGATAGGGGGTGGGGGCCGGGCCAAGCCTGACTGATTGGGGAGGCACAGCCTCCCCTAACCGGCCCTCCATACAATTTTGGAAACCTGGTGTGGCCCTCAGGCCAAAAAGTTTGCCTGCCCCTGCTCTACATGTTACTGCAATGCAAATATTTATTAATCAGTAATAAATACCATGTGCTGAGATCCAACCAGTCTTGCAAACTCAGCAGGAGAAGAATGTGTCAGCACATGCAGGGCAGGAAGTGGTGTTGATGGATCCTTCACTGAGCATCTGTGGTGGGAGTCCTGCCACTGTGCTGACGTCCTTCAGTTCTGCCATCATCTTAACCAAGCGGCTCGACTTCTCCGTTCTCATGTAATCCCATAACCACAAACTCAGGCGCCTTGTCACCCTTCCTTAAAATCCAGTGTGACCTGCCTCCTCCCTCTCCCTGCTTGTCCCCAGGTCACTCTCCACCTTACCAAGACAGACACATTTCCCCCAAGGGTGGACGCAGTCATACAGGTGTAAACGTGCTTGATGGTAGGCTGTCGATTAATCGCAGTTAACTCACGTGATTAACTCAAAAAAAAATCACGCTTAAAAAAATTAATCGCAGTTTTAATCAAACTGTTAAACAATAGAATCCCAATTGACATTTATTAAATATTTTTGGATGTTTTTCTACATTTTCAAATATGTTGATTTCAATGACAACACAGAATACAAAGTGTACAATACTCACTTTATATTATTATTATTATTATTATTACAAATATTTGCACTGTAAAAATGATTAAAATATAGTAGTTTTCAATTCACCTCATACAAGTACCATAGTGCAATCTCTTTATTGTGAAAGCACAACTTACAAATGTACATTGTAACAATGAAAAACTTTAGAGCCTATAAGTCTACTCAGTCCTACTTCTTATTCAGCCAATCGCTCAGAGAAACAAGTTTGTTTACATTTACTGGAGATAATGCTGCTCACGTTTTATTTACAATGTCACCTGAAAGTGAGAACAGACATTTGCATGGCACTGTTGTAGCTGGCATTGCAAGGTATTTACATGCCAGATGTGCTAAACCTTCATATGCCCCTTCATGTTTTGGCCACCATTCCAGAGGACATGCTTCCATGCTGATGACGCTCATTAAAAATAATGCGTTAATTAAATTTGTGACTGAACTCCTTGAGGGAGAATTGTATGTCCCCTGCTCTGTGTTTTATCCACATTCTGCCATATATTTGGTGTTATAGCAGTCTCGGATGATGAGCCAGACGCTATCTGAAATATTCTGAAAATCTTCTTGCATTGTGCACAAATAAAATATGAGTCAAGAATTCATCATGTAATGAATTTTAATAATTAAAATGCATTGGATGACATGCATACAGGCTTTATAGACACTGGAACTACCAAGTTACTGGAAAGAAGGAAGTGTCACTGCACTAAGAGAAGCAAATACTGACCCCTTTATTTAAGGAGATGATTATTGTTCTCTCTGTTCACTTTGCAGGTTGTGGCAGTGCCGTCTCACAGCTGCTTGCTGTGGGGATCTCTCTGCTGCCCTCAGTACAAACCAGTCCCTGACCGAGCTGGAGCTGAGTGGGAATAAACTAGGAGATTCAGGAATTAAACTTCTGTGTGAAGGACTGAAACATCCCAGCTGTAAACTGCAGAAATTAGTGTAAGTCATTGCTCGGTTCCTTGATACTTTCCTTGTTACACCAGCCTTTGCAAAAGTGCTGAATTTTGCACTGATAATTTTTTGAGGTCCTATTTTCACTTACGAAATCACCTGCATTTGCAGGAGCACCTGGATATACAATTACTAAATTGTGTGCACAGACATTTGGGCAGGTAAATGTGGGTTTTGTACATTACATCTTTTGGTTGTACACAAACGTTCATAATAGCCACATGAAAATCCATTTTCTACTGGTCCACGCCTCAAATATTGGGCCTGTCCCTATAAAATCAGGACATCTGATCAGCCTACTGTCTGTTCACTGTGCCCATCTCCATCTCTGCAGGGTTTGGGATTGCCATCTGACTGATGCTTGCTGTGGAGATCTCTCCTCTCTTCTCAGCTCAAACCAGTCCCTGAGAGAATTGAACCTGAGTGGTAATAAGCTGAGTTATTCAGGAGTGAAGCTTTTGTGTGAAGGACTGAAACATCCAAACTGCAAGTTAGAGAAGCTTGAGTAAGTGACTTCTGCTTTCTATATGAAAAGAACGTGTTGCAGTGTGTGCTGGGCTTCCAGTCACCTAGCTGTGTATGGACTGTATGGCCCAATGAGGTGAATTGGGCTGATCTGTATGGGCTGAGTGTGTTCTGTGCCTCCAGGAGGCGCTGCGCACACAAGTGCAACACAGAGGAGCGGCCCAAAGTGGCTTTAACCTTCCTTTGTGCCATTCTGACTCCAGGCTGGTCAGGGCCTCAAACAGCCAACAATGTAACTTAGGCAACCTGCCTCCTAGAATCATAGAATCATAGAATATTAGGTTTGGAAGAGACCTCAGGAGGTCATCTAGTCCAATCCTCTGCTCAAAGCAGGACCAACACCAGCTAAAACATTCGAGCCAGGGCTATGTTGAGCCAGGCCTTAAAAACCTCTAAGGATGGAGATTCCACCACCTCCCTAGGTAACCCATTCCAGTGCTTCACCACCCTCCTAGTGAAACAGTGTTTCCGAATATCCAACCTAGACCTCCCCCACTGCAACTTGAGACCATTGCTTCTTGTTCTGTCATCTGCCACCACTGAGAACAGCCGAGCTCCATCCTTTTTGGAATCCCCCTTCAGGTAGTTGAAGGCTGTTATCAAATCCCCCCTCACTCTTCTCTTCTGCAGACTAAATAACCCCAGTTCCCTCAGGCTCTCCTCATAAGTAATGTGCCCCAGCCCCTAATCATTTTTGCTGCCCTCCACTGGACTCTATCCAATTTGTCCACATCCCTTCTGTAGTGGGAGGACCAAAACTGGACGCAGTACTCCAGGTGTGGCCTCACCAGTGCTGAATAGAGAGGAATAATTACTTCCCTTGATCTGCTGGCAACGCTCCTACTAACGCAATCCAATATGCCATTGGCCTTCTTGGCAACAAGGGCACACTGCTGACTCATATCCAGATTCTCATCCACTGTAATCCTCAGATCCTTTTCTGCAGAGCTGCTGTTTAGCCATTTGGTCCCCAGCCTGTAGCGGTGCATGGGATTCTTCTGTCCTATATGCAGGACTCTGCACTTTTCCTTGTTGAACCTTGTCAGATTTTTTTTGGCCCAATCCTCCAATTTGTCTAGGTCACTCTGGACCCTATCCCTACACTCCATTGTATCTGCCTCTCCCCTCTTCTTAGTGTCATCTGCGAACTTGCTGAGGGTGCAATTAATCCCGTCACCCCAATCATTAATAAAGGTGTTGAACAAAACCGGCCCCAGGACCGATCCCTGGGACACTCTGCTTGATACCATCTGCCAACTAGACATTGAGACGTTGATCACTACCCATTGAGCCCGACAATCTAGCCAGCTTTCTATCCACCTTATAGTCCATTCATCCAATTCATACTTTTTTAACTTGCTGGCAAGAATACTGTGTGAGACCATATCAAAAGCTTTGCTAAAATCAAGTTATATCACATCCACCGCTTTCCCCATATCAACAGGCCAGTTATCTCATCATAGAAGGCAATTAGGTTGATCAGGCCAGGGCCGGCTCTAGGCACCAGCAAAGCAAGCAGTTGCTTGGGGCGGCAGATTTGCAAGGGGCACAAGAATCCAGCATGGGAGCTGAGAACCAACAGGGGGCCCTGGGAGCTGTAGTTCCTTGGTTAGCTCCCTGCCTATAGAGCCAGCCCTGGAGCAGGGAAAGAACTACATTTCCCAGCATTCCCTTGGCCACTAGCAACAGGAAAGGGTGGGGGAAGGAGTATGGAAGTAAAATCTGCAGCTTGCTGTGAATGGTAGGAACAGAGCCAGCTCTAGGTTTTTTGCCGCCCTGGGCTCCCCCCGCACCCCTGGACTCTCCCCCGCCCGCACCCCCTGCCGCCCCAGCTCTGGCTCCCACCTGCACCCTCCTGCTGCCCCAGCCCTGGGCTCTCCTCCCACCCGCACCTCCTGCTGCCCCAGCCGTGGGCTCTTCCCCCCCGCACCCCCTGCTGCCCCAGCTCTGGCCCCCACCTGCACTCCGCTGCTCCCCCAGCCCTGGGCTCTCCCCCCACTCGCACCTCCTGCTGCCCCAGTCCTGGGCTCTCCCCCCCCCCACCCCCGCACTCCCTGCCACCTTAGCCTTTGGCCCCCACCCGCACCCCCTGCCGCCCCAGCCCTTGGCTCTTCCCCCGCCCCACCCGCACCTCCTGCCGCCCCAGCCCTGGGCTCTCCCCCAAAGAAGGAATTGGGGGGGACTAAATGGACGGTGCACCTCTCTATCTGAAGCCTAGCAAGGGAGGTATGTGTATCCCACTAGAATTTAAAATAAAAAGTAAGGGAGGGGAGGCTCTGGACCTGGGCAGCTTTAGATACAGTACCAGGCACTTAGGAGGATTTCCACTTCTGAGCCATGGAAGCAGAAAATGACTTTTCCTTTCCAGATATAGCTAATATTCAGAAAGGGAATCTAGCACCTGCCTTCCAGATTTGAACACCCTCAAAATTCAGGAGTGCTCAAGCTCAATTTGGGCAGCTGTTACTTCATTGCCCCCAAATCAAATATACTGATCCACTGTAACTTGCTGTAGAAAACGTAGAATAAATTGAGCAAGAAAAGCTTCCCAGTGGTTATTAGGACTGGAATTGCTATTTTCAACAGCCATTGCTTTTTTAAGTTTTAGTTTTATTTGTTTAAAAGGAAGACCGTGATAGTGCATTCCCCATAGAAACAAAGAATGGAACGAAAGAATAATAAAGGCACCTCAACTTTTTCTCATTTATGTAGGACAGTCTTATAATATGCATCCAGATATCCTCCAGTCACACAGGCTGAAAATTGTTCCACTTTACTGCAGTTCTGTAATCATATGGGAACCAATCCTGTCTGTGTTCTGTGCACATCCAAAATTCCTGCTGAATGACCCGCCCTGGGAGCGAGTTACCAGTGACCCAGGGCTGGGGCCGCAGGAGGGTGCAGTTGTGGGAGGGAGGGGGAGAGCCCATGGCTGGGGTGGGGGGCAGCCAAAAATTTTTTTGCTTGGGGCAGCAAAAAACCTAGAGCCGGCCCTGGATAAGGCATGACTTGCCCTTGGTGAATCGATGTTGAATCCTCCAACCTCCTACACCAGGGCTTGCACAAAGCAGCCTGTGACTGTCCGGCACAGTGCTAGTACTGGGGGAATTTCCCCTCCACATACACATGAACACCAGCTAAGGGGCAGTTACTGCCCGGTATGCTGCTGCAGCAATGTGCAGGGGCTGTAGAAGGAGGGAGAATTCTCCCCCGTGTGTGTGATTTTCAGGGTAGGGATAGTGTCTCCCCAAGTGTTTGTACAACAGCTAGTAGAGCTGGTCTGGAAGTTCCCACAGGTATTTTTTCGACAGAAAATTTTGGTTTCTTCAGAAATGAAATTTTCCATGGGAAAATGTTGGTCTTTTTCAAGCTCTTTCAACTTATTTTCAACTTTTTTTTTTTTTTTTTTTTTGGTTAAAAAACATTTCATTTCAGGGAGGTCGACATTAATCTTTGTGTCTATCTGAACTGCTGTAGTGCCCCATGGGAATTGTAGTTTGGGTCCCTCATCCCCCTATTTTCACTTATCAGCTGCATTTCCCTTCCAGCAGATGTCCCCCATGATGGGCCTGCACTGCAGAGCTCAGTCACAGGAAGAGACTGTGGTGCATCATGGGAGACAGTCAGGCCATGGCGCCCACCCCAGCAGGGCAAAAGGAGGCAGGAGCTTTCCAAGAGACACAGCGGCTCCTGTGGGCAAGTTCCCTGCTTAACAAGTAGAAGTCAGCAGCAGAACTGGTTGAAATTAGGGCTGGTTGAAATTTTTTTGTCAAAAGTTCATTTGACAGAAAATTGAGTTTAGAACTAAATGGAAATTTTCACATATAGTATCTGCTTTCTTATCAAATTCTCAACCTTCCTTCAGGAAACAGCACACTCAAAACTCAAGAACTTTCAGCTGAAAACCAAAATATTTTTGTTTTGTTTTTTTCAGGGTTTCTTCCCCCAACTTAACAGGTGAACATTTGGAGGATGAGGGGATGGATGGAGGGAAACATTTTCTAACCAGTTCTAGTTGAAGTATTCTCTGCCAATTTGTAGAATTTTGGTCAATATTTGGCTAGTGAACCCGTTACAAAACAATTAAAAACCCTATTTATCTAGATTTCTAAACTATTCACCAAATAATACAAGGGTGTAATTGGGTTGCCCTTCCCCCACCCCTCCAAAGAGTACTGCACCCAGTAGCAATGTTATCTCCTTCCTAACGCCAAACTAGTCAATTGTTGCTAAATATATTAGGAACTCATGTATGGCTGTCTGTCCTATCCGATGATGTCGCAGCATTGCACGTGTACTCAAGTGGTTGTATAGCATGACCCATGAGGAGCAAGACCGCAAACACGTCACACACAAACATGCAGGCTCCCATGGAAGACTTTGCATGATGCTTGGCCCTTTTTTCAATCAGTTTTTCTTGTCTGTCTTCCTTAAACTGTTCACAACCGTTATTGACAGTAGCTCTCCGTTCATGTCTATCCTTGGCTATGTCTTCAAAGTTATCAATATTTATGCCACATAAAGTCAGATTCCTTTAAGATGCCTGCGGAGAAAACTCCACAGTAACGTGGGGTTTGAGATATTTCTGGTTGAACTGCTGAGCTGTCTGAGATTTAACACATTACTCTGTGATGCTTTTAGACACACATCTCCCTGACATGGAGGGTGCACAGGATGGCAGGGGTTAGGAGGACAGAGTTAGTGTTGTTGGGGGACCTTAATTCTGCATTTCTATACTTTCTAAAGCTGTCTTGTCTTATTGTAACTTTAACACTGACTTTTGTGGCATCTGTGGTTAAAATTGCAATACTCTATTAAGCTTCATTTCCATTAAGTTGTTGATAAATATTTACAAGCTTGAACTTAGGTTGATAGTTGTTTGTCATGGTTCATTTTTGTTTTCACAGCTTGTCAGAAATCTATATAGATGAAAAAACAACCAAAGAATTGGAAGTTTTGCTGCAGATAAAACCTGGTTTGTCAATTGTGCATAATGCAGCATCCAGCCATCAGAACCCAGGTACAAAGACAAGGAGGATGCAATGTCTTCTATCTCAGTGTCATACATTCATCTGTAGACTAACGTCTTTGAGTTCAGAAATGATGTGGAATATTTTTGTGATGCACTGTCAGGAGGTTGGACTTGTTCTGCTGTTAATCATTGCTACATATTGGCTTCAGTGATTGATAAAAGGCCATATAGAGGATTAACAAATCTTGAGACAGTTTTTGATTCCCGTAAAGGAATCTTAATGGTGTAAAAGATTTTAAGGGGGAATTGATTTCCCTTTTAAAGCTGGGGTGTTAAACTCCTGGCCCATGTGATGTATTTTTGTTGCTGCATCACATACTCAGATTCTATGGTATCTTAGCTTTTCTTTATTGACTTTTTAAAAATAACATTTTCTTCATAACTGTGAGGCCAAGAATTTCCTGTATGTGAAACTAGTGTCACTGAAGCAGTGATGTCTGATTAAGTCTGCAGATGGCCTGAGGTCGGACCTTGGGAGGTGTGAATACTAATGCTAACCCTCCCCCTCATTAATCTCTCTGGGGTGTTAGTTCTTAATCCCCAATTCAATGTCAACGTGAACTATTTCATTGCTGATCATTTTAGGGGATGAAATGGGGAAACAGGTGGGAAGCAGGCAGTGATGCAAGTAGAAATTATTTCTTACTGGTACGCTGCACCAGCTAAAGGAGGGGGCGGTATGTGGCTGCCTCAAGTGACCCCTGGGGGGAGTGGGGAGCGTTCCCAGTCGGTGGACATGGCACAGCTGCTGTGTGGGCTGGTAAGAGGAGAGGAGGGCTTGCTGTCTGAACAATAGCCGGGTCACAGTCACACCTGCTTTGGGAATTGCCAGCAGAAGAGCTTCAAACCAGCTCCCTCTGACAGCAGAGAATATTTTTTTCAGACATGCTGGCAACCGAGCCCCACACCGGCAGCTTCTCTGGAGTGGCTGTAGCGCCCCAGCCCCGCCCCCAGCCCCAGCCCTTCCAGACAGCTGCATCTGCTGAGTCCTGTCCAGGGTCTGTACAGCAGCCCCGCAAGAGGACAGGGCTGGGGACGGAGCTGGGTTGGTATGGCTGTGCCGGAGGAGCTGCCGGCGTGGGGTTCTGCTCTTTTTGCTATTGTGGTTCCCAGGCAGCTCCACGCTGGCAGCTGCTCCAGTGCGGCTTTACCACCCCCAGCTCCGCCCCTCCCAGCCCTGTCCTCTGGTTGGACTGCTGTACAGACCCCAGACAAAAGGCGCAGGCCCGCAGCTTTGTGGTAGGGCTGGGGGTGGTACAGCCATGCTGGAGGAGTGCCAGCATGGGCAGCTCCTCCTGTGTCTTTCCGGTATGTCGTACTGGGTATAAATAGGTTACTGGTATGCGGTGTACCTGACCGGACCGCCCTACTTGCACCACTGAAAGCAGGCTTATATGTGTGGCAGGGGTGAGTGACATCCCCCCAGGGCACAATCTGGAACTGTGGGACCACTGAGTCCCCTTAATCTCTTTAACCTGCTCTATTTCTTATCATGCTGTGCTAGTGATAAGCCGCAAACCCCTCCAAGTGCTGTGATCACTCAGCCATCAACACGTGGACGTCAACACCCAGCTGAGTTGCATGAATTTTCTCTAAGCCACTCATGAATTATACACAGAGAGATCCCAGCCAATCTCTCCAGCCCCACCTGCGTTGCACTCTGGTGATATACCATCTTATACTGCTCAAGACCTTCTCTTGAACAGTGCAAGCACATTAATTAGTTCACCACTTCATTAAAGGAAAGTGGACACATACCAGTCTTTGTAATCTGAACAGATTCCCCAAGCACTTTAGACAAACTCATTAGTAAGGTTAAAACATTAAAAAAAAGTTTTTTAGCTACAGAAATAAACACTTCAAATCTTTCTAAGTGTTAGACACAGAGGTCAAAGTTGCTTACATAAGAAATAAATATAGAATTGCAGGCTAAATCCTAAACTTTATTAAACTAAACAAGATTTGCAGCAAACAGCTTTTCTCACCTCACTGGCTGTTCCAGGCAGTTTACAGTTCTTAACAGACAGGCTGAATTCCCTTCTCAGCCTGGGACCAATCTCCCCAGTTCAAAGTCTTTGTCTTCCAAACAACCTCCCAGGTGTTGACATGGGGGAGGAGAGAGGCCAAGCAGTGATGTCATCAACCCTCATTTAGCCTTTCTCTCCAAGTGCTAGAAAGATCCTGGCTGTGACATGGAGGTTGGGCCGCCCCCATTGCATACGTGCCATCTCTGAGGAGTCCCTGGGAGAGTGGATTCTTCTTGATGGGCCATCAACTCCTGTCTGGCCAATCTAGATGTAAATCTGTCTTGTCAGTGTTAGTTGCTCCTTTGTTGCCACTGGAAGGCTGGCTGTGGGCATTTTCCACTTACCACATATTTCAGTAACAAACATATAGCAATACTTCATAACTTCTCATACAAATTTCATAGATGATGTGTACAAGGGGCATGCAGGGTCAAGTGCCCCTCAGATTTCTGCTTGGTGTGCTGGGGAGGTAGGGAGAGGGGCTCTGCCTGCCCCCCAGCATGCTTGGCCCCTGGCAGTGGGGATGGCAGGGAGTAGAAGGGGCAGGACCAGCCACTTTTCATGCCAGCCGCTCCAGTGCTCTGTGCTTCCAGCCTGGGCCTGTTTGCTGGGAACAAGCAAAATGAAGCTACATTAGATTCAAAGTCAAGTCTTCTCACCACATGCTTCAGCAGTCTCACTGACCAGACTTCTTAGGTCAGGACCCCTTCTCCCAAGAATCCAGCAAATGCTTCCTTTGTCTTGTCGCTTCAGGTGCAGTGAATGTGATGGGCATGGAGAGGGGGTGGACATGGCTTGTGGTGTTTATTCCTCCTTTTTATAATATCAGTCTCTCTCTTGGAAAATATTTCCAGCTGAGATCCTGGAGACAAAAAGTCTACCAAGATCTTATGTTTTGTCCTGTGTTGGGATTTTGTGGTTCCCAATGAGTCAGATGCTGGGCAGAATCAAGGGACTTCGATTCGATGTGATGCGATTCAATTTGATGCAATTCAATTCAACAAGGCTTTATTCAATGTGCCAAATGTGCTCAGGGGAGGCATAGTGGGAGCAGGACAGAGACCCCTCCCTGTAGGTAACTCTAGTGGGGTGGGGAGAGAGCAGCAGTCCCCGGCTGGTCGCATGCTGGGAGGTTGCTGGGGAAGGTGCTGGAAGCAGGTTCCCAGGCTTCTGCCTAGCTGGGGCCAGAGGCACATGCTCCCTGCTCCTGTGACCCCAGGAATTGCCCAGGGAGGGCTGGAAGGTCCTCCCACAGGAGACATATAGAGTGGTCATATGTCCTCCCCTTTACATTGTGCCCACACAGTATCAGGAGGCATGAGTTTTCTATGCATGCAATGATAGTACATACCTTTAACAGGATAGTAATGCTCAACAGATCAATACTTTTTAAATGATACCTCACAAAGCATACTTTGTACAAAGTATAGCATAATCATATCACAGTTGTGCATACAGGGGTTCCAGGGTGCTATTTTGAGGTACAGAGTGTCACAGGAAGTTAATACAGGGAAAGAAATATACAAGTTAAAAAAGAGGAGACGCACAGACAGTGAAGGGGGGAGCTAAACAAAGGACAGAAATAAGAACTAGTCCTAAAGGAGAGGAGATTTACCCAGTAGTGATACTGAATGTGACAGGAAGATACTGAAGAAATAATAACAGAACTTTTCATTGGTTGGTATCTACTTAAAGGCCACCATCTACCCTGGATCTCTGTGCCAACCTCCTATTGCCATCAGTGGGAGCTCTGCTGTGGAGCGAGGGGAGTGTGGAGTCTGACATTTATTTCCTGACCCAAGGACCATAATTTAACAAGGAAATTCAGCCCCTTCTAAAGAGTGAGTTTGAGACACACCATAGGTGTCAATGAGAGACGAAGGGTTAATTCCCCCAATCCATGGGGGGGCTATGCTGAAACAGAATCTCTGTTCTGTACATTGAGGACTCTATTTATCAGTTAAAGCAACTCTTGCTGAAAGCTTCTTCTTTGCTCAGCTAAACTTAAAATGACCAGAGAGATACGAAGCTCATTATAGCAAGTCCTTGCTTAGAGTCCCAGAGAGAATGGTGAGGGTCCAACCTGGTTGAGGCTTCTAGGTGCTATTGTAATATAATCATAAAAACAACACAAGGGGATTGGACATTTCTGTAACCTTAAATGCCAGTTCCAGGAGACATGAGTGGAGAGGCTGTTCTCAATTTAGTCCTAGCTGACTGAAAGAAGTTGGTTCAGTGACTACAACACTGCATGTAACATCTTTAGGGAAGAGATTCTGCCAGAACTATCCTGATGACACTGACATTTGGAGGGAGTGAGGTTGTTAAAAATGGGGAAGCTCACAGTAAAGACCCTACAGCCAAAAGTGAGGGAATTACAATCCTTAGATTCAGCATGGAGGTTAGTCACCTATACCACAGAGTGCAGAAGGCGTGCATAGCCCTAAACCAGAAAGGAAGTAGGAAGGGTTAAATGGCAAGAATCAAGAGGTTTTTCAAACTAAACAAGCTGACTTCCAACTCCAATGAAGTCAATGGAAAGGAACATAAAGTATGGCAGCTGAATGTAACAACAGGCATTTAGAAGGTTTCGAGAGACATTAAAGAGCAGTTAGCCAAAGAGAGATGCTCCTTCAGTATAGGGAAAGCAGGACACCTGCGCTGGAATTAGTGAGCCCCTGGACTTGCCAGGAGTAACGGGAGTGATTCAAGAGTACAAAGACATTGCAGAGGGATTAAGGCCTTAATCCTAAATGTTTGTAGGGTTGGGAAACAAATCATTTATTAGTATCAGTCGTCACCTTGACAGACATTGCAAATGGATGCAGCATGTTTGGGGACCATATTGTATTAAGGTTGTGAATGGTTTATGTATCACTGTGGGCCAAGGATTGTCTGCAACTCCGAGGGGAGGGGTCACCTCAGCTGCTCCAGGAACTATAATCAGTTGGGGGTCATTGAGGTGAATCACTCAGGCTGTAAAAACATCCAGAGAGGTCCCACCCCCTGGGGAGGTCTGAATGTGCTGTCACCAACTGGGTTTTCCAGAGACCAACAGACAAGGAAAGGGCTTTTGGCATCAAAAGGCTGAATCTGAACTAATCCAGCCTTCTTTTGTCCTCTTTTGATCCAGCAAATGGACAGGGCTTTCTGCCCAAGGGGGCACTGACCCTTGCAGAAGGGCTGGAAAGAGTTGGGCTTACTAGGACCCCATAAGACTGAGGATGACCTCTGGTAAGCTTTTAGCATGTGTATCGGGACTGTTATTGTTTTGTATATGTTTCCTCTGTAATGCTTTCACCCTAGGAACAAATGTGCTTTGCTTTTGGAAGACTGGTTGGTAACAGGTATATATCGTAGTTGCCCCTCGAAAAAGGTTAACCACAAGTGCTGGATTCCAGGCAGACCTGCTGGGGAAATCAAGTGAAGAGCAGTGGCACTGAAATACCTAACCTCAGTTTGGTGGGAGAGAGACACAGGTCTCTTCCTGAGGGAGGTGATGGCTAGGAGCCTGGACCTTAAGTGGGTGCCCTCAAAGAAGACCAGGACGGGGATCAAAGTTGCAGTTTTCTCTGAAACTGGGACATACCTTATTCACAGAAATGAAGTTATCTAATTCCTCTTCAATTCCCGGGTCTGTTTGTTGCACAAGTGCTAATATCACGGGGCCATGCACACTCTTGACGCTGTGCCATACTGGCATTGGGAGTGTAACGAGCACAGCACAATGATTTTCACCCAGGTTTTGCAGTATTAGCAAATTATTGTTGACCAGTGGCAATCGAACACCAAATTTGAAACTCTTTATTCTTAAAAGTGACACATTTCTCTTTTCAGGTCTCTGCTCCTTTTGAAAGACAGAAATGAATCCTTCGGGCACCTGGGCAGGCTGCAGATCGGCACATTTCTGAATCTCAAAGCAGTCACCGAACTGTACAAGTTCATTGTATTATGGCAGTAATAGAGCTAGCTCAGATTTCTTTCAGCTTCATCCATTCTAGGAAATCTCCCTATTCATGGAGTAGCTTAAAATTCACTTTAGCTGTTGAATAATTCTAAAGTTCCCACAGAAATAATTATGTAGAATAATAATAATTAATACTTAATCATTAATAATATGCTCATATCTTGCCAGTCCAAGTGGAATTTCCCAAACACTTCAATTTAAATACACTGGATTAGATAGAACAATAAAAGAAGATTTTAAATGACTACGAGTAATGAGGCATAAAAGTCAGAAATGGTTACAAGAAAAATAGAGATAAAATGTTTACTGTTGCCTTACTTAAGAAGCTACATTAGATTCAAAGTCAAGTCCTCTCACCACATGCTTCAGCAGTCTCACTGACCAGACTTCTTAGGTCAGGACCCCTTCTCCCAAGAATCCAGCAAATGCTTCCTTTGTCTTGTCGCTTCAGGTGCGGTGAATGTGATGGGCATGGAGAGGGGGTGGACATGGCTTGTGGTGTTTATTCCTCCTTTTTATAATCTCAGTCTCTCTCTTGGAAAATATTTCCAGCTGAGATCCTGGAGACAAAAAGTCTACCAAGATCTTATGTTTTGTCCTGTGTTGGGATTTTGTGGTTCCCAATGAGTCAGATGCTGGGCAGAATAAAGGGACTTCGATTCGATGTGATGCGATTCGATGCGATGCGATTCAATTCAACAAGGCTTTATTCAATGTGCACAAAGAGAGCGCCCCTGGTACAAAAATCAGGCAGAGTCCCTCCAGCAAGGAGCCCCTCCCATTGCTATTTTATAGCACATGGCACTTACATAACAAGTTCCATAACACAAACCTCTAACCAATCAGATTTAACATTTCTATATATGGATTTGTTCATCACATGCTTATACTTCTTCACTCCACATGTTGAGCTCACCCCCTCCCCCTGACCTCTCTAGAATGTTCCTAGGGTGGTGAGCCACAGCATGCTTCCCTATGCATAAGCACCCTGCAAACCACATTTTATCCAAAATGAACACAAGCAAACCCTTCACCTGCAACTTGGTGAAATGTACTGTAATACTGGAAAACGTAATTAACATTTAGAAAAATATTTGGTGTGCATCTTATGTAAAATTGCTTCATATTGCAAGGAAAGAGACATCTGTAAGACATATTTAAGAGTCTGCAAATATACCAGCAACTTCTTCTTTAAAAGAAGCCACCCCCCCTGACAAATTTTTGACAACATAAAAATTCAAAGTTAAAATTCCACTTTAAAAAGCATCAAATAGAAATTATGGGAAAGCACAGGCTGGCCCAGGCAATGTTGATTCTTTCCCTCTAGGATAGCCAGCCTCAATCATCCCTTCTAATCATAAATTTGAAGAAGAGATTGTCCTTTTTACATTTTGTGCGTGAAGAATTGAAAATATTAACCACAGAATATTGTTTTTTATATCCTGGTCCATGTATGTCTCATATTAAGAGTGATGCTTTGTCACGCTGTGATGGGTTGGATCACAGAAACCCCCTTGGGACTGCCAACTGATGTGCTGAGACTACCCCTAAGCCCATTTTCCCTGCCAGCTTGGGACTCCAGTACCTTGCCTTGATACCAGTCAGCTCTGTGTTCTTGGGGAACCAGGGTGCAGTAACCAGCCTGACTCATGAAAGACCCCCTCCGCCCAGCCTCTGCTTAAACCAAAACCCATCAGAGGAAAAAATTTGCAGAGAACAGTGAAGGGCATTGGGAGACACACCTAGACCCCTCCTGACAAGCGTGACAAGATTAAGACATCTCCATTAGCATACAGAATGAAGAACAGAGACAACTCCCCTAGCCTCATCTGCATGAAAGATGGGACATGGAGACATTGATCATGCTGGGGACTCTGCCTGTCTCCTGCCCTCAGCTACCACCATAACCTGGGAACCCCGACCAGTTCAAGCTTCAGGGAGTGGTGAGATCCCCTTCTCTCTCTCTCTCTCTCTCTCTCTCTCTGTTTTCCTTTCTACCTTAGGTATTAACCTTTAATAATGTATGTTTTGTTGGTTTAGCCCTCCTTGTGTAGTTATCACTATTATTCAATAAATAACTTCTATGGTTAAGTTGGTTGCTTCCCTCTCGCTTGCTGAACTCTATTCTTTTGTGTTTTTAGCTTCCCCCATTCACTATACAGCAACACTTCTTTTACCTAAGCTAAAGATCCCTGCAGTGCCCAAAATACTGTGGGGTTTGCTCATCAAGTAGGTTACTGCCAGTACAATTGTGATGTGAGAGTGGGGATAGGGACGTGCTGAATCTTGGACGCGTAAGGGTAACAGCTTGAAAGTGCTGCTTGACCCAGTCCATGGAGCCCAAGGGCATATAAGGAGAGGCAGCTTGAAAGTGCTGCTTCCTCCAGCCCAGTGAGTCCAAAGACATATAAGGGGTCAGCTTGACAGTGCTGATTGACCCAGTCCGCTCAGACTTGCTCTGTTAATGTATGTGGGTGTGGTTGTGTTCATCCGGTTCTGGGGCTGGAGGAACCCAGCCCGAGGGAACCTAGGTCCTGCAGGATAGCTCCATTGGGAGGGGACTTGCAGAAGGGAGAAGTAGAGCTCCACATAAAAACACAAGTGACACAAGCAGTACATTGATAGAATTACAGAACACCCTGGCCTCCCCCCAGAAGAGTAACCCAAATAAATGAGCATACCCCAAAGTAATGGGCAAAGCTGGTAACAGCCTTGTTTGAGCCAGACACGCTTGCCTGCTGCAAACACAGACCCAGGTCTGAACCATGTCCCCTAAAAGCTGTAGCCTTAACTGAAAACAGCTTAAGAAGTGTTCCTGTCTCCAACACCTAGGTACCCAGTTCCCAGTGGGGTCCAAACCCCAAATAAATCTGTTGTACTCTGTATAAAGCATATACAGGATAAACTCATAAATTGTTCGCCCTCTATAACACTGATAGAGAGATATGCACAGCTGTTTGCCCCCCCCCCAGGTATTAATACATACTTTGGGTTAATTAATAAGTAAAAAGTGGTAAATCTGTCCCTGGGTAAGTACACTCTGATGGAAGAGGAATCTAGTGTGGCCGTGATAAAATCTATACATTGTGAGAGTTTTAGGGTAGACTTTCCCACACTGAGGTGGAGACCCAGAGAATGATTGGCAACGTGAAAATAAGCATCCTGAAGTTCGAGGGAAACAAACCAATCTCCTGGATCTGAGAGGGAATTATTGTTGCTAGGGTGACCATTCTGAACTGGTGAGAGCGGACAAAAGTGTTTAAAGTCCTGAGGTCCAGAATTGGTCTTCCCCTCTTTCTCTCCCCCCATTTTTCTTAGGGACCAAGAAGTAACAAGAATAGCACCCTTTTCGGATGAAGTCCAGTAGAACGGGTTCAATCACCTCAGTGTTAGGAGGGATTGTACCTCCTGTTTCAAGAGATCCTTGTGAGAAGGGTCCCTGAAGAGGGACAGGGAGGAGGTTGAGGGGGTGGTAAGAGCTGAATTGGATGGAATAGCCTGTGGAAAACAGCGTCAGGAACCATCTGTCTGAGGTGATGGGCTCCTAGGAAGGTAGAAAATGGGAAAGACGATCTTCATACAGATGAAAGCAGGGCACTGGTACAACATAAGATCTGGAGCAGGTAGTTTGTGACCCTTGACCAGGGGGTCAAAATTGACATTTTGAGGCTGTTGGTGGTTGTGAGGTTCCTGAAGAGATGGATCCTTTCTTAGGGAGTCTGGGTTTTCTCCTGGTGGCACAGCTTGTAGTGGACCAGAAGAGATCATTGAGCCATCTGCAACCTTCTGTATTTTCCTTTTGCTTCAGGTGTATAACTGCCCAGAGATTGTAGTGTCTTGGAGAGAACTAAACATAAGAACATAAGAACAGCCATACCGGGTCAGACCAAAGGTCCATCTAGCCCGGTATCCTGTCTACCAACAGTGGCCAATGCCAGGTGTCCCAGAGGGAGTGTACCAACAGGCAATGATCAAGTGATCTCTCTCCTGCCATCCATCTCCATCCTCTGACAGACAGAGGCTAGGGACACCATTCCTTACCCATCCTGGCTAATAGCCATTAATGGACTTAACCACCATGAATGTATCCAGTTCTCTTTTAAATGCTGTTATAGTCCTAGCCTTCACAACCTCCTCAGGTAAGGAGTTCCACAAGTTGACTGTGCGCTGCGTGAAGAAGAACTTCCTTGTATTTGTTTTAAACCTGCTGCCTATTAATTTCATTTGGTGACCCCTAGTTCTTGTATTATGGGAATAAGTAAATAACTTTTCCTTATCCACTTTCTCCACATCACTCATGATTTTATATACCTCTATCATATCCCCCCTTAGTCTCCTCTTTTCCAAGCTGAAGAGTCCTAGCCTCTTTAATCTCTCCTCATATGGGACCCATTCCAAATCCCTAATCATTTTGGTTGCCCTTTTCTGAACCTTTTCTAATGCCAGTATATCTTTTTTTAGATGAGGAGACCACATCTGTACGCAGTATTCGAGATGTGGGCGTACCATCGATTTATATAAGGGCAATAATATATTCTCAGTCTTATTCTCTATCCCCTTTTTAGTGATCCCTAACATCCTGTTTGCTTTTTTGACTGCCTCTGCACACTGCGCGGACATCATCAGAGAACTATCCACGATGTCTCCAAGATCTTTTTCCTGACTCATTGTAGCTAAATTAGCCCCCATCATATTGTATGTATAGTTGGGGTTATTTTTTCCAATGTGCATTACTTTATATTTATCCACATTAAATTTCATTTGCCATTTTGTTGCCCAATCACTTAGTTTTGTGAGATCTTTTTGAAGTTCATCACAGTCTGCTTTGGTCTTAACTATCTTGAGCAGTTTAGTATCATCTGCAAACTTTGCCACCTCACTGTTTACCCCTTTCTACAGATCATTTATAAATAAGTTGAATAGGATTGGTCCGAGGACTGACCCTTGGGGAACACCACTAGTTACCCCTCTCCATTCTGAGAATTTACCATTAATTCCTACAAAGGTTCCTGGTCTTTTAACCAGTTCTCAATCCATAAAAGGACCTTCCCTTTTATCCCTTGACAACTTAATTTAAGTAAGAGCCTTTGGTGAGGGACCTTGTCAAAGGCTTTCTGGAAATCTAAGTACACTATGTCCACTGGATCCCCCTTGTCCACATGTTTGTTGACCCCTTCAAAGAACTCTAATAGATTAGTAAGACACGATTTCCCTTTACAGAAACCATGTTGACTATTGCTCAACAGTTTATGTTCTTCTATGTGTCTGACAATTTTATTCTTTACTATTGTTTCGACTAATTTGCCCAGTACCGACGTTAGACTTACCGGTCTGTAATTGCCGGGATCACCTCTAGAGCCCTTTTTAAATATTGGCGTTACATTAGCTAACTTCCAGCAAACGACTTGGGTCCCTCAAAAGGAAGGTCCTCAACAGTATTTTATATCTCCCGGTGGGGGTAGGGGAGGGGGTTGGAGTACAGAGACTCCCCGACTAATGCAATCGTTCCATTCTGGAACGTCTTGCATAAGTTGGAAATGTATACCCGCCATTACGCAAAAAAAAAAAAAAAAAAACCAACCCCACAACCACCCTCCAACTTTTTCCATAAGTGCGGATTTGTGTAACTCGGGTCTTGCGTAACCCGGGGAGCATCTGTACTGCAGCCAGGAGACATGGCCCATGGGCATTTGTGCTGTGGTTTGATTATCTCCCACCACTTTTTGTTTTTCAGCTTCTTGATTGCAGCTTGTGCTTCTGACATCTCTATTGGACCAATGTTAATATCAAGTTGATCAGATTTGCATGTAGGTCTGTCTTTGAAATGCTATGCCAATCTGTTTCTTTTTTCCTACCTCAGTTGTAAGCATTTCTCAATCTTGGATTTTTATTGGCCCATTTCCTGTTTTGAGATTTCCACACACTATTTTACTGACTTTACTGACTCTTTGGTTTCCTAGAAGAGCAGAAGCTTAAGCTTCAGCTTCAGCTGCCTGGTCTGCAGCACATCTCCATTAATCTTTCCTTGCATTGCTTTTCGCTGCTTTGTCTGCCTTCTTGTTCTATTTTTTTTTCTCCACTATTTCCTTGGTCTTAGCATTCAGATTTCCTTTCAGTGCTTTTCAGTTTGTGATCCACTATAACCACCAGATCCTTTTCAGTAGTACTGCTACTTAGCCAGTTATTCCTCATTTTGTAGTTGTGCATTTGATACCTTCCAAAACAAAGTAGTTTGGATTTATCTTTATTGAATTTCATCTTGATGAATTCAGACCGATTTGTCAAGATAGTTTTGAATTCTAATCCTGTCCTCCAGTGTGCTGGCATCCCCACCCAGCTTGGTGTCATATGCACATTTTATAAGGGGACTCTCCACTCCATTATCCAAGTCATAATGAAAATATTGAACAGTCCTGGACCCACGATTTATTTATGTGGAACCCCACTAGAATGCCCTTCACATTTGATAGCCAACCATTGATAACTACTCTTTAAATGTAGGCTTTCAATCAGTTATGCGCCCACCTGTAAGTAATTTCATCTAGATCATATTTCTGTAATTTGCTTATGAGAATGTCATATGGGACTGAGTCAAAAGCCTTACTAAAATCAAGATATATCCTGTCTACTGCTTCTCCCCATCCCCATGACCAGTAACCCATCAAAGAAGGAAATTAGATTGGTTTGACATGATTTCTGCTTGACAAATCCATGTTGGGTATTACCTTTAACCCTATCATCTCTCAGGTGCTTACATATTGATTCTTTCATAATTTGTTCTAATATCTTTTCAGGTATTGAAGTTAGGTGGAATGGTCTATTATTCCCTGGGTCATCTTTGTTCCCCCTTTTAAAGACAGGTACTGTGTGTTCCTTCTCCTGTCATCTGGGACCCAGGGCGGGCTCTGGCTTTTTTGCTGCCCCAAGCAAAAAAAACCCAGCCAAACAAAAAAACGGTGCGGCCAGAACGGCAAAGCAAAAAAAAAAACCCTGCAGTGCTGCAGATGTGCCCCGGCTACTGGGGGGGAGGAGGGAGGAGAGAGAAGGAGGGAGGCCAGGGCTTCAGCGGGGCGCTGCCACGTGGCCCCTCCCGCCGCGCCACCTGCTGCGTGGGCTCCACGCCGCTCCAGTTGGCTGGGAGGGAAGGACGAGGACTGCCCTGCCGGGCTTGCTGCAGGGATATCCCGTCCTCCGTGCCACCGCCCCCTACAGGGCAGCCGGAGTGGAACAACAACAAAAAAATGCGGTCGTGCCGCCCTAGGATTGGGCAGAATGCCGCCTCGTACAATCTGCCGCCCCAAGCACGAGCTTGCTTGGCTGGTGCCTGAAGCCGGCCCTGCTAGGACCTCAACTGTCCTCCTTGAGTTGAAGATAATTGCTAACCGTTTCAAGTTTGGATCAGCTAGTTTGTTAAGTACATTAGGATGAATTTCATCAGGCCCTGCTGACTTGAATACATCTAACAGATCTGAACATCCTTTAACCTGTTCTTTCCCTATTTTGGCTTATTTTCCTTCCTCCTTGTTGTTAATATTAATTGTGTTGAGTATCTGCTCACCATTAACCTTTTTAGTGAAGACTGAAGCAAAATAAGCATTAAACATCTTAGTCTTCTTCACGTCATCAGTTATTAGCTGTCCTTCCCTGCTAAGTAGAGGACCTGCACTTTCCTTCATCTTTCTCTTGATCTTAATGTATTTATAGAATCACTTCTTCTTGTCTTCTATATCACTTGCTAGGTGTCACTCATTTTATGCTTTAGCCTTAGATTTTGTCCCTACATGCTTCTGCTATTCTTCTGTACTCCTCCTTAGCAATTTGTCCATCTTTCCACTTTTTGTAGGATTCTTTTTTGATTTTCAGGTCATTAATGAGCTCCTAATGGAGCCATATTGACCTCCTACTATTCTACCTATCTTTCTTTACAGTGGGATAATATGCAGTTGTGCCTTTAATAATGTGTCTTTCAGAAACTGACAGCTCTCCTGGAAAACTTTTCCCTTAGACTGTCTCTCCATAAGACCTTAACTACCAGTTCTCTGAGTTGGTTAAAGTCTGCTTTTTTAAAGTCTATTCTCTTTATTCTGCTGCTGTTGTCCTTTCCTTTTCTAACAGACATGAAATCTATCATTTCACCAAAATTGCCCTTTCCACCTTTAGATTCGCTAACAGTTCCACCCTGTTGGTCAGAACCAAGTCTCAAATGGCTGCCCTCCTGGTTACTTTCTCCACTCTCTGAAACAAAAACTTGTCCCCAATACATTCCAAGAAATTACTGGAAATTTTGTGTTTTACCATATTACTTTTCCAACAGATGTCTGGGTAATTTAAGTCCCCCATTTCTATCAGGCCTTTTGTTTTGGATACTTCTTTTATTTGTTATTTATTGTATAAATGTCTCTTCCACCTAGTCTTCCTGATTTGGAAGAAAAACTTAGGAGGCAGTTGTAGAACTTATCTTTATTTTTGTCACTAGGTTCCTCTGTCAGAGCATTGCACTGTATGATAGACATCTTTGGGAATTTGGTTTGGAATCTGACATATATGATACATTGGTTGACAGGTTCCCAGTTCTTAAGTGCTTTTTCCATAGAATCTGTCATAATGAGTGCTAGTCCCTCTGAGTGTACATTGTCACTACTACCTGAATAGATTAGATGTTTCTTGTCTTGCTGGAAGTGCTTCTCATCCAAACCAGTCAGTCTGCTCTCACTGATGCCCAGGATTTCAAATCCATACCTGTCCATCTCCCTCATGATCTGTGAGATCTTTTATGTTTATTGAGTATGTTCCAGTAACACACTGTGAAGTGTTTTCTTGCTGCCAACATCAAACTTTTTCGGGTCCTGCCTTTCAGAGACTTTCACCTAGAACCTTCATACAGCATAAGGGGCTGGCAGAATTCTCTACTGAGCAGCCATGTCTACAGAATGGTAACCTGGTTCCATTTCTATAACCAAGCAACTTGTAAAGAATATATTATATTATGATACTATACAGTATTTATTATATTATACAAGGTGTATATATGGTGGAACGACATTTCCATTAGAACAAAAAATAATCTTAAATACAATTATCTGTTGGAAGCTGAAAGCAGAGCTCTCTTAGGCCCAGTCCCGCAAAGACTTACATGCATGCTTTAACTTGAGGCATTGTAAGTAAATGTAGGAATATAGGCCAGCGTTAGATTAGGGTGAACTATGGTTTTAAATTAAGCTGGAATATTAGCATAGCCATAGGCCCAGCATATTACCAAAAAGAATGGGATCATGAGAAAGAAGAGTTGTTGTGTTAAACTTGTAGTGACTTTTTCAAATACCAGCATTTTCTTTATTTATGGTTTGAGACGAAGCCATAGAAATAAAACATGATTAACAGGTGCAGTAAATAAGTGACTAGATAAGAAATTCCTTCATCTGCCCTTAGCTAAGGCAATGACATCACTGGTTAAAGGATATAAAAATTTAAACTCTTAAAGGGTTCATTGCTAATACCTGCCTAAGCAAGTTGGAGCAGACCAATATGGGTTAAGCACTCTGGGTTTAGCCCATTTGTAAGTATCTTGATCAAATGCTTATAAATGTTTTGTTTACTGTTTGGATGCCATAAATTGCTTATTATTTAGGCTTTTGAGGCATGATGAGAGAAATTGTATCAATACCATTCAACCTTTGTATTTAATAAAGGAATTTATGGTTAAATTAGTGTCGTGGTAATATCCTGCATAAATAAAAATTATTCCAACAGTAGCCCCATTGATGGCACTACTTACACAGCATAAAGTTAAGTATGTACATAAACCTTTACAGGATTGGTGTCTAAATAAGCTCTGCTCTCAGCTTCCACCTGATGCTTATATTCAAACTATAAGTAAGACTGTTCAGAACAAGGGCCGTAGTGTGCCTCCATCTGGAATGCTGGCTCTCTAGTGCTGTTTGTCACTGCTGTGTGTCTATGGCAAACTATAACAAGCTGCCATGTTCTATACTTTTTCAAACCTGTTTCTACTCCCTCCATTCCCCACGCAAACATTGTGTGCACACCACACTGAATGGCTTTGTAACATTCATTCCTGCTTCAGGTCACTTTCAGGTTTAAACTAATGTAAATGGTGGGTTCTATTTAACTTGAAGTCTTTATATCATGATTTGAGGACTTCAGTAACTCAGCCAGAGGTTAGGGGTCTATGATAGGAGTGGGTGGGTGAGGTTCTGTGGCCTGCGATGTGCAGATCAGACTAGATGATTATAATGGCCCCTTCTGCCCTCAAAGTCTATGAGTCTGAGAGATGATGCAGGCAGGTGCTTGGCCCACTTCCTGTTTGTGTTTGAAGGCATTTGGCACATTTAAGACCATACCCTGGCCAAGTCAGGGTCAACCGTTGCAGTTTTGCGCTTCTCTTTTTTCACTCTCCCTGGTCCTTTTTCACTAGCACAGCAGCTCACACTGTCTGACTGCACCGCGTCACTGAACTGAAAGCACAAAAGCTTAAGTTAGCGACCAAAGGTGTACAACTAGCCGAAAAGAAACACATTTTGGGCAAGTCTATACTACAGCTGGGAAGTATAATTCCCAACATGGGTAGTCAGATATGTGCTAGCCTTGCTTGAGCTAGTACCAGTAGTATGCCACTCAATAGCATTCATCACCATGCATTTTTTGACAGGTTTCCACGCCCCGTTTAGGGTTTATATCCGGCCTTCCCACACCGTTTCTGTTGGCGCCAAAGTTTGGCGCCGTCAGGCATTTTGAAAAAAAAATGTGTGTGTGTGTGTGTTTGACTAGGGGAAGTGTTGTGTGTGTTTGTGCTTGGGTAAAGTGAGAGAAAAAGGTTGAAAGAAGAGAGTGAGAGAGTTTAAAGATGAAAAAAGAAAGTTTGAGTAAAGTTTAGAGAAAAAAAGTAAATTTGAAAGAAGAGAGGTAAGTTATTCAAGAAAGGAGAGAGGATGGTAAAGGCAGGTTATTCAAGAATAGAAAGAGAGGAGAAAATAAAGCAGTAAGAGAATCTGTGTTACTGAACACATGCAGAGCGAAACATCCTACCCCAGCGACTGTCGGTAGTGAAATGATAGCTGTTCTGGGTGGTGAGCCTAGCGAGCTAGCCCCTCCTTTCAGTGGACCAATCAGTGGTTGTTTTACAGCTAGGTCACAGAATGCACTTGTTAAACCAATCCTGTAGTACCAAGATTTTAAACAAGAGCCTTTTAGAAATGAACTACTGCATGGTGGGTTATTTGAAAAACTCTAACCAATGAACATTTGGCCAAGTGTATATAAAAACACGTATTTTTGCGAGTGGGGTTTTAAAACTGGGAGCCTAGACACAAAGACATGTCCATGTACAAGACGCCTACAGAAGCCAAGGAGCCGGAATTGCCCCTGGATGCACCAGTACGTGTTCAGAAGAGAAGGCCTCTTTATGCTTATTTTGCTAATGAGAAAGGCTCGTTGCCGAACCCTGTGTTTCATCATGAAATTGAACCCAAGAAAGAGGAAGACTTTATGGAGCCATGGCCATTTGTAAAAGAGAAAAAGGATAAAGTGCGGAAATAAATTGTTTTCGGATTTGGAGAAAGCTGACTCGAAGGCAAAGGTAAGACTGTTTTTATAACAAATTAATGAAATATTACAAACGTTTTATAAATATTGATGGTTAAATATTTTTTTGTTTTTTTAATAGGTAGGAATGGAAGAAGAGCCTGTATACGAGGACATGGCAACTGAGGGACCATTGGAGGATAGCGATGTCAAGAATCACCCGATAGACCCCGAGTCATGGAAAGACGGCGACATTGTTACGGTAAAAGCAAGCAAAAGCTTTACCAGTTGTGAAAAAAATTATTACATTTACGTGCTTAAAAATGATTTTTTTGTTTTTTGGACAGATAACCAAGCCGGGTCCGTACAAGATTACTGCTCTGGTATGTGATGAGTGGTCAACAAGTGCAGAGCCAGAAGCACATGATGAGGTAAAAACATCTTAAATTATTTGAAAGAAAAGAAATATATCTATGTAAGCCACTGGTTAAACGTTACTATACGGTTGTGCTAATAATAGGTTGCTGAAACAATGATCGATGGAGCCCCCACCAGTGGTGATTCATAAACAAATGATACAAACAGGGTGTGCAGCGAGCGGTTGTCAACTGTAGAACCAAAAGAACATGATGAGGTAAAAGTTACTTAGAAAATCTTGAAAGACATATAAACATAAACTTATATAAGGGAGGTTAAACAAAGCTATATGTTTGTGTTTAATAACAGGAAGGTGCCACGGGGCCCGACGGTGCGTCAGCCAGGGATGATAATGATGATAATTCAGAATCAGATGAGGGTACGATTGAGGTAGCACGAATAAAGTGTAGGTCTTTTTTATTTTTAAAGGTTTGCAACAAAGAATTTAAAACATGTTTTTACTTTGTTTTTGACAGACATCTTCAGAGGATGAAGAGGATAAAGAGAGGCGGCCTTTGAGCAGAATAACCGTGATATGCACCGGTTGTTTTTGCATGAAGCAAGATTTTTTTTAAAAAGTCTGTAAAAAGTAAGGAGGGTGACCAACAGAGCTGCAAAGATGATGTTATGGCCGATATTATTAGGGCCGTTGTAGTAACAGCCATTTACCACTGTTAGAAAAAACAACTTTTGGAAAACTGTGCAGCCTGCACGGTAAACGATCCCAACCCTTTTAGTCACCCTTGTATCTCTTGGGGTCGCTCAGAAGTATTTCATCAGATTAGACTTATTTCTTCTAAACTGAATATGGCCCAGCTCCTAAATATAATTATAGCCGAAGGCTACAAACTGAAAAAGCTTAACATAACCACTGAAACTATAACTGAAGTTGTTAAAATTCTTAGGGAGGTTGTAGAGACCTGTCAAACGAGGTGGCAGCCAATATTGGCCGATCGTGTAGCAGGGTTCATAAAATGGATTATAAAACTTTTTACATGCCATCTTCTTACCCTAAAGGCTTAAAAAAATATATTGATTAAGATGTATTGTAAAATAAAATAAAAAAAGTGTGTATTACTATTTTCTATATTATTTTGTTTATGCATTAAATAAATGTATTTAGTTGTACCGTATATTACTTTGCTGCTGCATTAAAAGCTTGTCTTTTTTTTTTTTTAAAGTAAGACGTGTATAGACGCTTCTGTATTAAATAAAAACAAAAGCAAAAACTGGATCTTGTGTTTTTTAAAGCAAGACGGGCTAGACATGGTGAGGTTGCTAAAGAAAATTTATTACTCTCCCAGAGAAGTTGGGAGTTTTGGGGGTGTAACACCCTTCTTTCAGGCCGCTAAAAGACACCATAAAACTTTAAACAGAAAGCAGGTTGCCACTTGGCTTGCGGATCAAGATGCTGACACTTTACATAAACTGGCAAGGCTTAAATTTAAAAGAAATAAAATGGTTGTGTCTGATGTGGACGCGCAATGGCAGGCGGATTTGGTTGACATGGCCTCCTATTCTAACCACAACGATGGTCGTAAATATATTTTGACGGCGATAGATATTTTGTCTAAATACGCCTGGGCAGTAACCCTAAAGAATAAGACCGGGGAAGAGGTGGCAAAGGCGTTTGAAGCTATTTTTACACAAGGCCGTGTGCCTCAAAAATTACAAACAGACCGAGGAAAAGAGTTTTTAAACAAAGCTTTAAAGACTTTGTTTAAGCAACATGGGGTACACCATTTTGTTACCAATAATGAAGTCAAAGCCGGGGTTGTGGAGAGGTTTAACAGAACTTTAAAATCAAAGATGTGGAGGTATTTTACTGCCCATAGCACCTTTCGCTACATCGATGTGCTGCAGGCCTTCATAGATGGCTACAACAGAAGTTATCACAGAACTATTAGAAGACGCCCGATTGATGTGACACATATTAATGCGCTGAGCATGTGAAAAACCGTATACGGAGATAGTTTTAAAATAAAGGTGCCGCGTGTGATTTTTAAGAAAGGGGATCATGTAAGGGTATCTAAAACGAATGGTACTTTTGAAAAGAGATATCAGCAAAGCTTTACTGATGAAATATTTATCGTGTCAGGCGTTTTATTACGAGGACAGAGGCCTGTGTACGCATTACAAGATTACGGAGAGGAGGAAGTCGCAGGCTCTTTTTACCCTGAAGAATTACAAAAAGTAAACCCTAACCAGGGCCGCGTTTACAGGGTAGAAAAGATTTTAGTGAAAAAAGGCTGGGGAAGGAACGAATATTTTTTTGTGAAATGGAAAGGTTGGCCTAAAAAATTTAACAGTTGGGTTAAAGTGTCTCAAGTGCAAGACCTTTAATAAAGCGGGGAAAAAATGACTGAACAGAGTTTTTCATTAGCTTACCAAGCAACTCCTCTGTGGGGGCTTTTCCTCAAAATACTAGTTCCAATTTTACAATACAACTAGCCAAGCCTTTAAATTTGATAGGTCAGTGGGATGTCGCTTTATCGGAAATTCATTATTGTCACTCGTGGAACACACTCTTTTACGATATACCATTTATGTTAGTGTCGAAAAAAGAAATCCGAACCTACAACATAGACGCCAGCTATTATTCAAGCATTCACCATTTAATAGAGAACATCAACAAGAATATCGACAAAGATACTGAAAAACCAAAGGTCAGCGTCAGTTACAGCTTAGTGACTAGAAGGGTTTGGTTAAAAGCAAACGATGAAAATTACTTTTTTTCCTAACGGGGAAAATTGGCAACAATATTGGAATGCTTCCGGATTATCCGTGTAGGATAGCGCCGTACCGTTCAGACATTACGGGCGGATTTAACTCTTTATATGTGTACACAGACATAAGTGGAACATCAGTTAGTGGGGGACTACTACGTGCCGCTGTTGCGCTGCGTTCCCATCTGCGATAGCAACAACGAATTTATTACCATCACGTATGACAAACCGCATTACGTCCCCGTGAGTAAGCAGCATATCGGGAACATTATTGTTGAAATAAAGACAGATAAGAATGAACATGTTTCATTTAGTTTTGGGAAGGTGATTGTTGAACTACGTTTGTGCCCCAGAAAAAGTTGAAGAATGGTAACTATGAAAAACTACGGGGACCCCTTTTTGTATAGGAACTACTACAAGGCCCAGGCTGGTTATGGCTTACAGGGTTTATCAAGTATACTTTTAAAGGATACGTTCATACGTTATGTACAGGGCTGGTTTAGGAGGGATATTTCGCAGTCTTTTTAGAAAAGCCGTGCCGCTTTTGAGAAGGGGTTTTGAAATTATGAAACCCCATATGAAAACACCTGCAAAAAATATAACCAGAGACGTAGTATACCATGTCTCTAGCGCCGTTATAAACAAAATAGGAGCACGCCACACCACAGGAATGTTCCGGTTTAGTGGTGATGAGGAGAAAAGAGCAGCGTTGCGCCAGCCGTTTAAAGGGCCCTCCTAGGCCTTTTAAAAAAAAAAGCTGTCAGAAGACGCCTTAGCCATAAACCTAAAAGGCGCCCTAAGAAGAGGAAGTGATGCGTCACCCGTGGTAAATAGCACCACATAGCCCCCACACAACCAGTATTGAGAATAGCTTTTATGTAGAGGTGCTGCCTTTGGCCGCTTTAACGGTGAATGCCCCTCTCGAATTTTGTATTTCGGGACATGGGGATCATTACTTGGACCTTAACAACATGCTGCTATATGTGTGCTGCAAGGTGGTAAAGAAGATGGGTCAGACCTTGATGATGACGCCAGGGTGGCTCTAACAAACTACCCCATCACCACCCTTTTTAACCAGCTGGATGTCACTTTAGGCAACCGTCTTTTCAGCCAGAGCAACAATTGTTACCCTTACAGAGCCTTGATAGAGCTAATTTTGAACTACAGCCATGACACCCTTGCTACGCAGTTTTCGACAGGAGGGTTTCATAAAGACATGCGGGGGCCCATGAAAGCACCCTTTTTGGTCGCACGGCTAATGAGGGGTTTATACACAGGGCCAGACCACGGCCGGCAGCAGGAAGCTGGATCTGTTGGGGCCTCTACACAGCGATTTGTTTTTTCAAGAAAAACCTATTGCTGAACGGCGTGGACTTGAAAATTAAACTGACGCGTAGCAAAGATGTTTTTTGCCTCATGAGTGGGAATGCCAACCAGAATTATAAAGTTCACATTGGTTTCAGCGTCACTGTTTGTAAAATGGGTAAAAGTGACCCTGGGGGTCCGTTTGGGGTACACTGAAGCTCTAATGACCACCAGTGCTAAGTACCTGGTAGACTTTGTCATTTGGGAGGTGTTGGAGGGGGTAAATCCTCGCTATAAAAAAAAGCTGAAATATTGTTAAATAAACTCAGACAGCATAAAGATGTTTCTTCTTGGGCCAATAATGGCAGTTTTGTTTACCGGGGGGAAGCGGTTGATGGGGTCTCACATGCTCGATTTAGTCAGGGGCAGGGGTAACCAGCTCTTATTCTTTCGCTAACAAGAGGACTCCTAAAGGGTGGAATGTTTTTATGAAAGCCTTGGCGGAGCTGAATGTGCCTACGTCCATTGTAGGATGTTACCAATAAACAGTTTTTAGAATGTCTAAAAACAGGGCTAGAGCCTGTCAAGGCCATAAGTAGCATCATCCTTTTAAAAATGTCCTGTTAAAAAACGAAAAATCGAATGGTTAACTGTGTAAAATAAAAGACGTAAACAAAATTCAACATGTGCTTTATTGATGCACCTCCTTAAACTCACGACAAGACAAACAAGGCTGGACATATTGAAACATGTCTGGGCATTGCCTTTTTGCGGGGTTTATCTTTATCTTGTTTAGATACAGACACACGCCTTCTCTTTCATAGTACTCTATAGTGTACTGTGTTTTTTTTTAACTTGTCCATACACCAGTGAGGGAACCCCGAGGCCTCTTGCTTCTGTCTCAAGTGTGTTTTAATGTAGTCTGAAAACAGGGCATCTGAAGAGTGGTTAAAATGCCAGACTTCATAAATTTCAGCGATCCTGTACCCTTTGTTTAAAGCCTCCACCAACTCTATTGTGCACAAAGTCCCTGTTAAAGCCCTCTCCTCCTGACGTGCATGCAGGGATCCTTTTGTCTTGTTTCTGCACAAAGGGCGCACAGGGGGAACATTAGTTTACCATCGACCCTGTATGGTAATACGGGGAAATACAGACCTCTCGGAGGGTACATTTTAACCTTGGCGATGCCAAAGTACTGTCTGATATCCTCAAAACCCTCATACACAATAACGGGGTGCCCCATAGGGTATTGTTTAGTTTTGTTAACAAAAGGGTAGAGGCTGGTAAAATCATAGTAATGAACCTGCTCCCCGGGCTGCGGTTTGTAATAAAGGCAGATGGTGTTTGTTCTACCACCATAAAGGGCGTCTCTAGGAACCAAAGGCTGTGGCAGCTTTTTTCCTCGTAAAAAATCTCCCACCCGGTTATTGTTAGCTACCATAGCCTGCCACTCGTGTTCCCACATGGTCCTTACCTCAACGCCCTGTCTTTTTAGAAATTCAGCCTTAATCATGGTTCGGTTGTACAGTTGCCCGTAGGGCGCATTAAGCAACGGATTGAAATCATTTTCACAATAGCAGATGGGGCAGCCATGAAAAAAACAGCCGTTAAATTCAAAGGCCGTAGGTTTACCTGCTATGACGGCATAACCATCCAAAAAATAGGACCCTGCTTTAAACTCCCCACCCTGCAAAGCGTGTTGGATGTAAATGGTCTCAGTGTGGGCTACGTACATCGACCATTGAATGGCCGGGGTGGAATATCTCTTCTGCTGCTTGTGGTAATTGTCTAATGGAAGAAGGGCTATGGTTTGCAGTTTTAAAAAATTAATCCGGTACATGGCCATGCAAATCGAGGCTAATGTAAGGTACTGAAAGGGGTCTATACATTTAGTAACCAACTCCTCATTATCCTGTCCTGGGTTTTTAACAATCTGCTTCTCTGTCATTTTTATGACTTCATTTCTGAACCGGTTGCAAGCCTCTCACAAAATTTCAACATCTTTTTGACAATAATAGCGCAGTTCTTTCTGGAGATCAAATTCGCTTTGGCGATTGTGTTGATACCAGTTCAGAAATTCCTTTTTTTCTTCAGGCATCATGTATTCTACTCCAAAGTACTCTATCCCGGGCATAGGCCCCACATAGTTCTGATTTCAATGGTGTTAATAAAGTGGGGAAAGTATCCCTTAACTTCCTCAAACTCCATAGCTTTGGGTAACTTGCTGAATTACATGGGAAGAAAATTTAAAGAATCTATAAATCTGATGTCTAAGTCCACCACCATTACATTACATACGTTTTCCACCTTGCGTTATGGGGCTAACAGCCATTTTTTTCTTTAATCAACTGTCTAAGGATAAAATAACAGTTGTAACCTTTAGTGTTATGAGCAATAAAAGTGTATCCCTTAAAGCGCTTGTCTACAAAGGTTCGAACAAATTCGCTAATGCATTCGTCCCCCTTAAATTCCCAGCTAGTTTCTTTATCTAAATGCATGGCATAAACATAATTTGGCACGTGTACCCCCGTTTCTTGCATACATTCAAAATCATAAAACACATAATCCTTCCCCTCTTCTGGAGACCAGATATTACACATATAACACTGATGACCGTCTATGGTGTCGGTTTTCTGATAACACTGGGGACATTTTTTGCTTTTCCCCTTGTGATTTTTAACTTCGTAAAAGCCGCACTTATTGCAAAGATTTCTGTTTTTACAATCAACTTTACCATCTTTTGCCAGGGCGCTGTGCCTTTCTAAACAGGCCTTGGACCTGCAAAATAGCTTACAACTGGGGCATCTCTTTTTTTCATTGACCACTTCAAGGTACTCAGCGCTATTAGACGTACGGCAGTGGTTTTATACAAGCGTGCTGGTGTTTTGTGGCTGTACGTGGTGTAACAGTAGTTGCACAAATACGGTGCTCCTATAAAGGCTTTAATATTTAGGATGCCATAATAATGTTTGTCATGTAACAGAACAAAAATAGTTTTGGGGCGGTGTACACCATCCATTGTAAAAAAGCGCCAATTTCCATTTTCATGATACATGACGGTGATAGCCACGCTTAAGCGCTGTTCAAAAGAGCTCACGTCTGTGAAGCTAATCATTTTTTTGGTCCGAAAGCCCCAACTCCTGATGGAGATGTCTGGCCCCCTTTAACAGTTGGGCATCTGTAAGTTTTTCATCTCATAAGAGACCCAGCACACTACCAGGAAAACAAAGATTGTTACCCTGGTTATTTAAATCAATTAAATGTTTTCTTTTTTTTCCAATGATTCTACTGTATGTGATAGTCTTTAAGGGTCTTACAGACCCACCTCCACCAGCCCTGTTTCTAATAATCGTAACAACCGGTCTTAGAGTTCCGGACCCCACGATCTCTGCGTTACTTTGCAACACCGTGATGATGTTATTTAAAAAATCTACGGTGTTTAAATCTTCCCAAGGGCCTCCGTAAAGAAAAGAGCTGGTGATTTAGCCCCGGGGCATCTAAGCGTAGCTGTACAAAATCTTCAGGGCCCACCTGATTATTAATATCATCCAGCAAATTTTGAATAGCGGTGTCAATGGCCGCCATGGCCTCTGTGAACCCCGTTACTCTGTCCAAATTAGTTAACCAAAATTCTTGAAAATATTCATAAGCATTAAACTCTCTTTGGGGTCTTATCCAGTGTCTCAAATGTTTCAAATATACCTGAGGAGGTGTATTAGGAGCGGGAGAATCTGACTTCCGAAGAGGAGGTCGGAGGGTCTATGTCTATTTCCCTTTCTTGGTTGGGGGGTTGATTTTTTTAAAAATAGCTCTGGCTTTTAAAATTTTTTTGGCCAAAAGCCTTCTCAATTTTTTAGCTTTTTTCCATTTTTCCCCCAACCCCTCTTTACATTTTTAGGTTTCATGTTTAGTCACCCCTTCCCTTCCCCCTTCAACACGCTTTCCACCTTTTCAATCAGTGCCTGGGTCTCTGTTATTTTTTGGTCTAAAACCACCCTTTCTTCTGGAAAATTTTGCTTTTGAAACACCTCAAGAATTAGCTTCGAAAACTTTGTATCTATTAAATGCTTAAGAGATGTACAAACACTAAACAGCTCATTACTAACAACAACTGATGCAGCAAGCCCTACGGGGAGATTGTTATTTGTAGCAAGGGTTCTGCGGGGCCCAGAAGCAGGGGGGCTGACCCCTTCACCCTGCCCTAACCCACCCATGGACATGGTTGCTGCTACAGGATTGTTTGCCTTTACCTTTTTAAAAGCTAATTCCTTCTGGGCTGGGAAGGCATAGGGTTGTTGAGAACTAGGGGCTTTGACCCCTTTGCATCACTTACCAATGTTCCTGGAAGCTGTAGAGGTAGATTTCTTAGCTTTGGAGGTGCAGGACAGTTCAAAATCAGGGGGTCTGATCTCCTTTTCCCCACCCCAGGAAACTGTCGCTCTTTCAGAGGGAGATTTTTTGTCCCTTTTTAAGACCAGCTGGCTCTGTGTAATGAGGGATTTGGATGTGCAGGGCTGTTTGAAATCAGTGGGTCTAACACCCTTGTTTCCAACTGCAGCTGCCTCAGAGGGAAATTTTTTGCCCTTCTTTAAAGGTAGCTGGCTCTGTGTAATAAGGGATTTGGTTGTGCAGGGTTGTTCAAAATTGAGGGGTTTGATTCCCTTGTTTCCAACTTTAGCTAATTCAGAGGGAAATTTTTTTGGCCCCTTTAAGCGAGCTCTCCTTCAACATTTCTTCTTGAGGGATAACACTTGATAAGTCTGCCAATACACATAAAATGTTTTTAGCACATAAGCCTGTATGTTCTTTTTTACTAACAACAACAACCATATCCCCCATATATATATTTTAAAAACATTTACACATAACCCCGCTAAAACACTTCTTTATTGTAAGGGGAGGGGGTGTCTAAAAAACTGTGTTTAAATACAATGTAAAAAAATAAAGTGCTATTTTTGCGTACGCCACACGGGGGCAGTACAGCTCCAAAATTTTTAACAACTGCCAGCAAAACTTTTTTTTTTACAATAAAACCTTTGATGCAAAGGCAGCTTCTTTTTTACTAACAACAACAAATATGTCCCCCATATATATATTTCAAAAACATTTACATGTAACCCCGCTAAAACACTTCTTTCTTTAATAGGCAGCAGGTTTAAAACAAATTAAAGGAAGTTCTTCTTCACGCAGTGCACAGTCAACTTGTGGAACTCTTTACCTGAGGAGGTTGTGAAGGCTAGGACTATAACAGCATTTAAAAGAGAACTGGATAAATTCATGGTGGTTAAGTCCATTAATGGCTATATTAGCCAGGGTGGGTTAGGAATGGTGTCCCTAGCCTCTGTTTGTCAGAGGATGGAGATGGATGGCAGGAGAGAGATCACTTGATCATTGCCTGTTAGGTTCACTCCCTCTGGGGCACCTGACATTGGCCACTGTCGGTAGACAGGATACTGGGCTAGATGGACCTTTGGTCTGACCCGGTACTACTGTTCTTATTGTAAGGGGGTCTAAAAAACTGTGTTTAAATACAATGTAAAAAAATAAAGCACTTTTCTCGCTTACGCCACACGGGGGCATTACAGCACCAAATTTTCAACAAGTCCAGTAAAACTTTTTTTTTTTTTTTTTACAGTAAAACCTTTGGGGCAAAGGCAACCTCTTTCTTTTACTAACAACAACAAACATAAACCCCAATACCTGTAGTAATGCACAACCCCTAAAAAATGTACACTATTTCCAATAACAGTTATTTCAAACACGTATTTAAAAAACAGTTCATACCATCTTCTGTAATCTCTGGAAAACCTATCTGCTGGTTTTGACTTCCATCTTGTTCTAAATTTAAAAAATTAAATCCTTAAAACCATTTCTTTTAAAAATAAACCATAATTGTGTAGCATATTAATTAGCTTACCAAAATTTAAACATTCTAGTGCAGAATCTGATAGGTCAAGAAAAAAGGCCTCATCCTATTTAAAAGAAAAAATATTACCTTTTAACTAAGCACAAGGCAGGTATAACACCATGGTAGCACACACAGAGACAGATACACACCAAAGTAACTTTTCTTACCATGTCGTGGCTCCCCATAATGGTAGAAGTCTTGTATCAGCAATATTTCTTTGACAGCATTGTCCAGTTTTCTGTCCCTTGTTATAGGTTTAAACCTGTTGAAAAAAAAGGTCTTGGGGCCCCCTAAAAATTAATATTTAAAAAGGAGTTTCTTTGAAAAACCAGGGTGTGTAAAGGTCATTTTTTCTAGGAAAAAAGGTGGGTAGGTGTGTGTGTTGGGGGAGGGGGGCATGTGGCTATATACTTTAGCTTCTTTAAACTTTAATGGTTAAAAAATTCTTATTTTCTATAGCGAATGTGTTTAAACAGTTAATAAAAATACACTGTAAATGGTAATATACCCATTAACATCTCTGTAACCAGAAGTCTTTAAAAGCTGCAACCTGTATTCTTTAATTCATTTTATGTCCTTGGCTTTTTAAAACAAGTTTGCTCATTTAAAAATAATCCCTGTTAAACTTATTACTAAAAACCCCTACAAGTCTTATTTTACATTGTTAAAAAAGTTGCTGTGTTTTGTGTTTTACTGTGGGTTTTAATTTTTTTTTCATATTATGCTCTAACCCTTTTTTAAAAAGTCACAGTTGGCATGGGTTGTAACTGAACCCTGGCTTTTAAAGCTTTTTGCACAATTTACAGGCCATGAGGGTTGTTTTTGGTTATCTTTTTATTATTTTACATTGTTATTACTTTAAAAACACATATTAAAATGGTTTATATTATGTGTTGGCCAGCTTTTGTTACAGAGTGGAAAAAAACCAAGAAGGTCCTGGTTGTTTAGATAAGAGCAGAGCAGGGGGGCCCTTACTTGTTTTTTTTCTGGGGAAAAAGGCGGGAGGGTCTCTGACTACATACTTTAGCTTTTTTAAACTTTCATTGTAAAAAGTTTTTATTTTACATAGCAAGCATATTTACAGTTAAAGTTATTATTTTTTCTAATACAAGATTTTGGTATCATTTTGTTTTAAAAGCAGGCCTAGGGCTTTCTTGTTATGTTCTGGCCTTCTTATCTCTGATCACCTAGGCTGTTTTTGCTAACAATGGCTTTGCTGTGGAAGCCTATTGTTTCAAATTGTGCTTACTAAAAAATGCCCAGTGCAAGTTTAAAACTTAGGGGGAAAACATTTTTATCGGTATACATTACTTTTATAACCCTGGGTTGTTTTTGAAGGTCACATGTTATTGAAATACCTACACCAAGGGGGTTAAATAAAGGAATGTGTCTTCAGATAGCCTTGTTTTTCAAAGGGGTTTTCTTCTTTTCCAATTCACTACCTTCAAAAGGCTGTTTCAAGTTTTTCTCACTAAAAACCTTGGGGGAAAACTTTTTCTTATTCAGGGTTTAACCCTGGGGTGCTTTTGCCTGCTTTTTTTTTATTACAACACATACAAAAGGGCTGTGTCTTTTCAAGTCATTATAAAGCAAAGCTTTATTCCTTTGCAAAACTTAATGTAACTTTAACATGTGTTTGTTAAAAAGCAGGTAAAGAAGCAAACTCCTCTGTGATCTACTGACTCACAGAGGCTGCTTTGCTAACAGGAGTTTTGCTGCAAAAGCCTGTTGTTTCATATTGTGCTTACTAAAAAATAACACATTAGTCTAAAACCTACGAAAAAACTTTTAAAATTGTGTGTTACTAAAAGCTCATGGTTTTAACTTTTATAAAAACCCCTATGTAAAATGGCTACATGGCAGGAAATATGCTGGGAGTCTGTTTCTTTAGATAAGAATAAGACAGTTAAAGGGGGGGGGGGGAGGAAGGGTGGGAAAGAGGAGGAAAATGGCTCTTGTTTAAAATCTTGGGACTCTAGGATTGGTTCAGGAAAATGAATTCTAGGACACTGTTGTAGAACAAACTCTGATTGGTCTGATCCAAAGGTGGTGATAACAAGTCTGAGAGGTTCTAAACCAGGAAAGTTGCCTCATTCTACAGAAAGACTGGAAAGGTAAGTATTCTCTCTTTCTCTCGCTCTCTGATTCAACCATGTGATCTCTATCTTTGCCCTTTGCAAAGGGGGCTTTCTTTTCCCTTTTCTTGCACTGTTCTTTCTTTTAACCTCTCCTTTTTCTTAACCTACACTGTTATTGAATAGTTTAAATGCTTTTTTATTCACTTTTTTGCCATGTGCTTACCAAATAGGATTTGCCTTAGTAGATGCCCTTTTTAAACCTAGTTATTAATGTTTTTAAAAGCTTTTTTTTTAAACTAAACCTTTACCATCCTCTCTCCTTTCTTGAATAACGTACCTCTCTTCTTTCAAATTTCCTTTTTTTCTCTAAACCTTATTCAAACTTTCTTTTTTCATCTTTAAACTCTCTCACTCTCTTCTTTCAACCTTTTCCCTCTCAATGTACCCAAGCACAAACACACACAACACTTCCACTAGTCAAACACATTCACACACACAATTTTTCCCCAAAATGGTCATTTGACAGAAAATTGAGTTTAGAAATATCTGCTTTCCTCTCAAATTCTCAGTTTTTCTTTAGAAAACAGAACACTCAAAACTCAAAAACTTTCAGCTGAAAACCAAAACGTTTTTTGGGGTCCCCCCCATTAAAAAGTGAATATTTTGGGGGTGAGGGAATGGAGGGAGGGAAACATTTTCTGCTCTAGTTATAATGTTCTCAGCCAATATGTCAAATTTGTCAATTTTTGGCTAGTGAAGCCTTTACAAAATAATTAAAAAACACATTTATCTGGATTTCTGAACTATTCACCACATAATACAAGGGCGCAATTTGGTTATCCTCCCCCAATCCCCATTGTGAACTGCACATAGTAGCAATGTTATTTCCTTCCTAACGCCAAACCAATCAATCATTGCTAAATCTCTTAGGAACACATGCATGGCTAGCCATCATATCTGATTATGAAGTCACAGCATTGCACGTGTACTCATGTGGCTGTATAGCCTGACCTATGAGGAGCAAGACCACAAACAAGTCACACACAAACATGCAGGCTCCCACGGAAGACTTTGTATGATGCTTGGCCCTTTTTTTCAATCTGTTTTTCTTGTCTGTCTTCATCAAACTGTTCACAACCATTATTGACAGTAGCTCTCCCTTCATGTCTATCCTTGACTATGTTTTCAAAGTTATCAATATTTATGTCACATAAGGTCAGATTCTGCTTAAGGGTGTTTTTGAAACATTTTCTTTGCCTCTCCCTCCGGAGCTTTCTGAGTTTCAGCTCACCATAGGGAATTTTCTTTGGGAGTCTGTTGTTGCCCATTCTGATAACAGGACCTGCCATCTAAACTGAGCTTGGATGATCATTGCCTCAGTGCTGTTGCTTTTTGCTCTTTCAAGGACGTTAGTGTTTGAGACTTTGTCTTGCCAGTTGACTTTTTGAATGGAGTGGAGACAGCAAGTGTAATTTTTAAAGTTGCTTAATGTATCTGTGGTAACCTGTCCATGTTTCACATCTATATGAAAGGAACACTATCACTGCTGCATTATCCATAATCAGTTCCGTTGTCTGATGGTGTGCTGGTTGAGTATCCAAAGGCAAAGTCTTCTGAGGGTCTGGCTGGCCTTTTGTATTCTGGTATTTCTTTATCCAGGGAACCATAATTTGAGATGGTGCTACTCAAGCATGTAAAGTGATTGATGCTTGTTAGTTCTGCATCATCAATGGTGATGTTTTGCTCAATAGTTGTAGTAGACGGAACTGTGTGAAAGAGGACTTCAGCTTTTTCCAGGATGATGGTGAGTCTAAATTGTTTAGTTGCTGAAGGGTGGAGTGTTGTTGCTGATGCTGTCAAGGCTGCTAAGCTGTTACAGCTGCTCAGTGCTTAAGTCCTTGGAACTCTGATGTTATCAGCACTAGCAGATAGTGCAGCTTGCTAATTCAGCAAACCTCAATGTTACTCAGAGAGAAGGACCACAGGCATGGTTGAATGACAAAGGCACTTGGCCAGGTTTATTGCCCTCAAGGCACAGTCCTAACAACTCGCAAAACTTGCACAAGTACATTAACACATGGGTGCCCTGCAGCAAGAAGCGGCTCAGTCAGGAGTGGGAGTCTCCGCTGTCCCCTTGGCCACACAAAGGGTTAAGGTGAGGTACCCCAACATTTATAGACTGAGACAAACAACTGGGATACACAACTTACCTACCACCTTACGTATTTCATGACATCTGTTTGTTACCTCCTCTTGTGCCTTATTCAGGGATGGTGTCCCTAGCCTCTGTTTGCCAGAAGCTGGGAATGGGTGACAGGGGATTGATCACTTGATGATTACTTGTTCTTTTCGTTCCCTCTGGGGCACCTGGCATTGGCCACTGTCAGAAGACAGGATACTGGGCTAGATGGACCTTGGTCTGACCCAGTATGGCTGTTCTTATTTCTGATATCTTGAACAAAACATCCCTATTCATTATTCTGTCAAAGTATCTTATTTTGTGCTAGATTGGGGTGTATTTATACTGGCCTTCTGGAATGTATTTATATAAATATCTAGTGCTTGGTACTTTTAGCAATGCTAGCAGGAACATTGCCATGTTCATGTACTGCACGGTGAGCTTGTAAAGCATCTGCTTTAATTCATAGCCTGACGTTGGTTCATAGCCTCTGGTTCAGGCCTCAGATCTTGCACCAGGCTCTCTCTCTCTCTCTACTACAGTGGCCTCTGAGAACCTATCAGGGATAAGTTGTAGATCATGTTTTACTCTGATTAAACAGAGCACATTCATCTGCAAAAATGGCTTCATGCATGAGTTTCTCAAGAACGTTTGTCTTTGCAGTAACCCTTTGGAGATTGTACCTTATGTATATGCCCTCTTGAAGGTTGCATAAATCAGAATGGCTGCAAAAAAAGAAACCAAAAAGGGCTAGTGCCAGTTTGCAGCCTTGTTTCACCCCATTAGATATGGGGAGTGATTTAGAGAAGCCACTATCTGAGGGTACTTGACCAGACATGTCTTCATGGAATTGACGTATGATGATAATTAATTTGGTGGAGCAGCCAAACTTTTTTCTTGAATTTTCCAGAGGCCATTTCTGATCAGTTTCAAACTTACTTTAAGATCAATGATGACCACATAGTCCCATGTTTTGTTGAATGCATTTTTCTGGAATCTGTCTCACAAAAGTAAATCATGTCTGTGGTGTTCCAACCTGGTCTAAATTCACACTGGGTCTCTGGTAGAAACTTCTCTGATACTGTTCTGAAAACCCAATTGAGCAAAATGTGGGCTAGGATTTTGCCACCTACAGATAGCAGGGAGATACCCTGATAATTACCACTGTCAGATTTGTTCCCTTCATTTTTGTACAAATGTAACTATGGTATCTTTGAAGTCCTGAGGAATTTCCTCAGCTTCCCAGATATCTTTAATGATTTTGTGTAGAAACACATGAGTGCATGGTGGTTCCCAGCTGCCATTTGAAGGCTTTGGCTTGTGCCCATGGCTGTCTCTGTGGTACATACAATTACATTTCTACCTTTAATACTGATTATGGGGAATGGTCTTGAAATAAGTGCTGGCCCTTAGCTCGTTGCTGGAAGTCCTTGATCAGCACCTCCCGATCTGCCTCCACTTGCTGATGGGCTTCCAGGACCTCCTGATGGACACGCAGCAGATCATACTTCTGCTGTTGGAGAGAAATCACTCAAGAGCCACGTTGTGAGCTTGCCCCACCCACTGGTAACATGTGGCACCACTTTGCTGCTGCTACTGTGGGCAAACTTTGGCTTGTGTTTGCCACTGCACCTCTCCCCTGCACCTCTCCACCTCTGGTATTAGTGCTGATGGATCCCCTTGTTCCTGTTCCTGTCACTTCTGGCAGCATGGTGGGCTGCTTCAGGGGCCTCCTCTGCTTCCCAATCTTCCTCCCAGTATCTGCAACCCTCCAGGGCCCACGTCTGGACACAGGACCAGAGACAGCACCCCATGGTGCTCCCAGCTGCATTCCCCAGCAACCTCTTGTGGTCCTGGACTGGGAACCACTGTTTGATCTGCCCAGGTCCTGTGTTCTACTTCCCCTTCCCTCTCTCAGTCTCCATGGCCTTGTTAAAGCCATGGGGGTTGCTATATGAGTTACTTCACCGCAATGTTGCTTGTCCCTCCAGCAGCCCCCCGGGGAAGAGACTTTCCTCAAAGGCCCCTCCTCGCTCTCTCTCCCTCTCCCCTTGTATCCCTTCAACCCCAGGGATGTGCGTCGCTCCTCTCTGGCCCCTCACCCCCTATTCTCCCCAGTGCTCCTCCATGAATCCAGAGCTGCTCTATCTGTGTTGTTCTCCATAGTGCCCTGACTCCTTGTGCAGCTGTGATTGTGAAGTTTGTTTTGGCCCTGGGTCATCAGTGTCAGTGGGGGGGGTCTCTGGGTGTGGACCATCTTGTCAGAACTAATGCCTGGCCAGGAGCTGAGGGTGTGAACTTGCGTCTTGTGAGCTAGTTCCATGTATCTTGTGATGAGACCAGTGCCTGCCTGAGAACATGGGACCCCTGCGAGGGCTTTGAAAATTCAGAATGAGCCGCTGTGCCCTTAACCACACCCTGTTCTCTCCTTTTGTTCCATACTCCTCCCAGACCCCGATGTATGACTAACGCCCCCCCTTCTTTTACATAACACTCTGAGCTTCCAGAGGAGCAAAAAAGAAACCCTTGTATCTGCCCAGCCTGCCAGGTTTGGCTGCACAGGCTTTGGAAAATGTCATCTCTTAGTGCCTCAGTTACCTTGTCTGTTAAATGGGATTATCTCACAGGTGTGCTGGCGGCTAAATTCATTCATGTTTGTGGAGTAAGTCAAGAGCCTTAAATGGAAAAGCGAAGCAGTAGCTTGATTCTTCCTATACCCACTAAAGGTCTCTCCGAGTCCCTCCACTCCCTGATACAAATTCCTCCTGTCAGCCCCTGGATATCTGATAACTGTTTTGACCATTCACTCTTCACAGTGATCCAGCTCCTCACAGTAGTGAACATCTTACATCTCTTCTTCCCTTACCGGTCGGTTAGGTACATTCAGCTTCATGACGTGTGGCACCTTAGAGACTAACAAATTTATTAGAGCATAAGCTTTCGTGGACTACAGCCCACTTCTTCGGATGCATATAGAATGGAACATATATTGAGGAGATATATATACACACATACAGAGAGCATAAACAGGTGGGAGTTGTCTTACCACCTCTGAGAGGCCAATTAATTAAGAGAAAACAAACTTTTGAAGTGATAATCGAGCTAGCTCAGTACAGACAGTTAGATAACAAGTGTGAGAATACTTACAAGGGGAGATAGATTCAATGTTTGTAATGGCTCAGCCATTCCCAGTCCTTATTTAAACCGGAGTTGATTGTGTCTAGTTTGCATATCATAGTTTGCATTATCACTTCAAAAGTTTGTTTTCTCTTAATTAATTGGCCTCTCAGAGGTGGTAAGACAACTCCCACCTGTTTATGCTCTCTGTATGTGTGTATATATATCTCCTCAATATATGTTCCATTCTATATGCATCCGAAGAAGTGGGCTGTAGTCCACGAAAGCTTATGCTCTAATAAATTTGTTAGTCTCTAAGGTGCCACAAGTCCTCCTGTTCTTCTTTTTGCGGATACAGACTAACACGGCTGCTACTCTGAAACTTTTCTTCATGACGTGTGTTAGCTAGGGTTTAAGATGCCTGCAGACAAAACTCCACAGCTGCTTTTTTGTTGTTGTTGTTCTGCTCTGGCTGCCCTGTAGGGGGCGGCGGCGTGGAGGACAGGAGCGCCCTGCAACAAGCCCGGCAGGACAGTCCTGGTCCTTCCCTCCCAGCCGACCGGAGCGGCGCAGAGCCGGCCCGGCAGGCGGCGCGGCGGGACGGGCCGCGAGGCAGCGCCCCGCTGAAGCCCTGGCCGCCACCCCTTCTCTCTCTTTCCCCCCGCTCCCTCCCCCGCCCCCCACTAGCCGGGGCACATCTGAAGCGCAGGGAGTCCCCCTGCACCCTGGCTCCGGGTTTGTTTGTTTTTTTTGCTTGGGGCGGCCAAAAAGCCAGAGCCGGCCCTGTGTGGGGTTTGAGATATTCCTGGTAGAACTGCCAAGTTGTCTGAGATTTAACACATTACTCTGTGATGCTTTTAGACACACATCTGCCTGACATGGAGGGTGCACAGGATGGCAGGGGTTAGGAGGGCAGGGTTAGTGTTGTTGGGGGACCTTAATTCTGCATTTCTATACTTTCTAAAGCTGTCTTGTCTTATTGTAACTTTAAGAGTGACTTTTGTGGCATCTGTGGTTAAAATTGCAATGCTCTATTAAGCTTCATTTCCATTAAGAAGTTGATAAATATTTACAAGCTTGAACTTAGGTTGATAGTTGTTTGTCATGGTTCATTTTTGTTTTCACAGTTTGTCAGAAATCAACATAGATGAAATAACAACCAAAGAATTGGAAGTTTTGCAGAAGATAAAACCTGGTTTGTCAATTGTGCATAATGCAGCATCCAGCCATCAGAACCCAGGTACAAAGACAAGGAGGATGGAATGTCTTTTATCTCAGTGTCATACATTCATCTGCAGACTAATGTCTCGGAGTGCAGAACTAATGTGGAATATTTTTGTGATGCACTGTCGGGAGGTTGGACTCGTTCTGCTGTTAAGCATTGCTACATATTGGCTTCTCTGGCTGATGTATATTTAAGTATCTGAAATGGAAGGTTGTATAGAGAATTTACAAATCTTGAGACAGTTTTTGACTTCCTTTAAGGAATCACAGTAGCACAAGAGATTTGAACTGGGAATTGCTTTCCCTTTAAAGCTGGCGTGTCAAATACCTGGCCCATGTGATGTATTTTTGTTGCTGTATCACATACTCAGATTCTGCAGAGTAGAAGCTTTTCTTTATTGACTTTTTAAAAGTAACTTTTTTGGCCTCATAGTTGTGAAGAAAATTTCCTGTATATGAAATGAGTGTCACTGAAGCAGCGATGTCTGGCTGAGTCTGCATGCAGATGGCCTGAAGGCCCTGGGAAGTGTGAATGCTAATGCAAACCCTGCCCCTCCGTAATCTCCCTAGGGTGCTAGTTCTAAATCCCCAATTCAATGTCAACATGAACTATGTCATTGCTGATCAGTTTAGGGGATGGAATGGGGAAGAGGGTGGGAAGCAGGTCCATACGGGTGGGAAGATGGGAGTTAACAGGGAAGGAAAACCAGAAGAGACACACAGACAGTGAAGAGGGGAGATAAACAAAGGGAAAAAATAAGAACTAGTCCTAAAGGAGAGGAGATTTACCCAGTGACTGATACTGAATGTGACAGGAAAACACAGATCAAATAATAAACAACAGAACTTTTCAGTGGTTGGTATCATTGCTATGTAAAGGCCACGTTCTACCCTGGAGCTCTGAGCCAACCTCCCATTGCCATCAGTGGGAGCTCTGCTGTGGACCAAGGGGAGTGTGGAGTCTGACATTTATTTCCTGACCCAAGGACCATAATTTAACAAGGAAATTCAGCCCCTTCTAAAGAGCAAGTTTGAGATACACCATAGGTGTCAATGAGAGACAGAGTACAAAGGGGTTAATTCCCCAGAGCCATTGAGGGTTTATGCTGATGTAAATCTATTAATACTGAAACAGAATCTCTGCAGTGAGGATTCAGGTAGCGGAGATGAGTCACTGTCAAAAAGTAGAATTGTTGGAATAAACCAGTTATAACCAGATGGTTACACCGAAGAGTGCTGGAGAAATTTAATAATGAAGTAAAGCTGCTAACCATTGAAATCAGCTCCTGTAGCTGAGACCTGGGACATAGCAAACACTGAATCTGTCTCTAAGTGTTGAGGTGATCCTGGGAGTTACAGGCTGGTGAGCCTTGTGACAGATGAACACAGGCATGTCTTTGAGACTTTATATTATCTACATGTTTATGAGCCAGACCTTGGAAGCTGGAAAACTTGAAAGATTTACACTGAGATGGGCCAGGGGAGATGGGCTTATTCATAGGCTGTTGTATCAATACGTGTTATATTTGTGGGTATTTGTGGGTTCCTGGCTCACTGGCTGGATTTCCCGGAGAATCTGGAGTCACTAGGGGTGAATAAAGCAAAATCCCAAGACTGGTTATGCAGGTGTCCAGACACTGAAGCTTCGCTCGCTGGGGAAAGGGTCAGTGGCTGGTTTTACCTGTTTCAGGAGGCCTGGGAAACAAAAGCCCTAAAATCATGTACAAGTGTGAGCCTGAACTGACAGAAGGGCTCATTCAATTCAATAACCTGACATGAACTTTGAGTGAGAGACTCGAGAGCAGGAGGGGGATTTGCTCCACTCTTGTTCTGACTTTGGAGGATGTCGTTAGTTTATGGGCGGGAGAGAGGGCTGGGGTTCTAAGGGAGGGAGAGATGTGGGTTGGAGGGAGGGGCCTGGTCACCTCATTGTCAGTGTAGGAGGGAGACTCAAGAGGCCATCCTTGGATCCAGAAGAGAATTTTCATTCTGTTCCAGTAGCTGTCACTATCATTTGTATATTTACAAGGGTTTTGTACAAATCCACAGCTGTTACGTTTGCATTTTGTGTAACTATTTCCAAGATTTGTTTATCCTGGATGTACGTTTGCATCAGTTTTGCTGGAGTCCCATAAAGATCAGAATCAAGAAATAATGTTGCACTTTAAAGATTGTATTTCTTGCCATGGTTTGCGCTAATGCACAAGAATCCTCCTGTTCTCTAGGGCTAGGGGAGTCCTGATGGATATTTCCTGGACATTTTTTCATATTCCCAGTTTCTTATCTATTAGTCAACAATTCCAGAAGCTTGTGCAGGGAAAATGACAGGTTGGCCAGCTGAAGGAGGGTGTTTATTTTTCTCTGGGTGCTCATGGCTTGTTACAGAAGGGGGTATAGGACAAATCCTAACTTTTTAGCATCCGTGTTTGAACATTTTGGTTGAAATATGTGAGGATGGTAAATAAACGAGACCAGAGTATTTTATAGCTCACTACAGAACTTGTTGATCTCTGTAAAGTGTGTTCATCAATATTGCTACTGAAACTGTGTATTCCTGGCCATTTACTAGGCATTTCTTTTCTTAAGTTTAAGAAAACTCTGTTTCTTGTGTGTGTCAGTATTTTCTTTAACTGGACAAGGGGAGGGGAAATGAGGTAAATTCAGTGCGGAGAGATGGGCAGGGATTACACTTAGAAAGTGAAACATTCTTTCTGTTTACAGAGCTTTTAGCCTCCGCAGGATATCCCACAGTGCCTAGGTGACCACTCTGACCAGCAGCTCAGCTGCTCTGACGCCAGATAAACAGACATCCACCCTTCCCCCTGTAAAGCCCCGTGAACTTTGAAACCCCCCTTCCTGTTTTCTTGGCAAGTGCTCACTTATCATCTGGCCAGGTGATAATGCCTGCTCCACGGAGCAAACGATCCCCTGCTTGGAGCAATGCTGAGCTACTGGAGCTGATCAGTGTTTGGGGAGAGGAGGCTGTGCAGGGACCCAGGATGCCCCACGATCACCCTCCCCACAAGATCCATTGTTAAAATGGAGAGAGCTGCACTATGGGATAGCTGCCTTCAGTGTGCTGCTCTCATCGGGGATGGAAGTGCTGCAAATGTAACCACTCTCTGATGCCTGTGGAAGTAAGTGAATACACAAACCAGCGCTTTGCTTTCACCGGTTCACTATCACCCTTGAAACCGACAGTGCGAAAACTCTGCAAGTGTAGACATAGCCTAAGATAAGAAGCAACACCTAGATGCTAGGGGCTATGGACAAGATAAACCTGGAATGTATAGATCAAGTTCCACATGAATAGCACATGGACAGAGCATGCTTATAGGGATTGGTTCCTGCAAAGTAGCCAATCCAATCCAAAATGTGTGGTGTAATGTATAGCGAATGCAGTGCAATGTGTAAATGTATAATAAGGAAGAGGATGTCTGTGTAAGTTTGGATGTGTGGGATGCCCTATCCCTACCCCCTCTGCTTGAGTCTGATCAACTCAGTGTAGTTTTGTTGCATGCAGGGCCGGCTCTTGTTTTTTTGCTGCCCCAAGCAAAAAAGAGCCGGAGTGCTGCTGCCAAAGCAAAACAAAAACAAAAAAACGCCAGAGTGCCACCGCCAAATCAAAGGTGCCGCCCCGAGTGCTGCCCCTTGAGAAGTGCCGCCCCAGCTTGGCGCGCTGGTGCCTAGAGCCGGCCCTGGTTGCATGCCAAATAAAGGAACCTGAGTGATGAAAATCCAGAGTCAAACTGCATGTTCAGGATCCCAGAGACCTGTATGATGTGTTCTCCCAGAACTGGACAAGCTGTTCTGGATAAGCCGAATGGGGAAAGGTCTAGGAGGCATCATCCCCACATTGTCTGTTTATGCAGATTCCTCAAAGTTTTGTCCACAAGGATCCCTGTGCAGGCTTGGGCTCCAAATGACATCAGATTTGCCTGCAGTGATGTGTAGTCACAAACTTACATCTGCAACTGGCTGCAGTTACTAAATTGGGGTCTGGTTTTAAAAGTGTGGCCCTGAGTATCTAGCTGGTTTATGTCATCAGGTGTATGGAGATAATTCTTATTCTGAAAGGCATGTGACATAATTTAGTGCTCAGTCGTGCTTTCCTTTCCTTTGACTGTACATGTAGCAGCAGGTCTTTTGGGATTTCACTGTACACTAGAAATTGTCAGGGCTGCATTCTGCATTCTTTACTCATAGTCAGTCAGTTCTCCTTAGTCTGCAAGTAGTCCCATTTAAGCTGATTAAACTCAACATGATTATGGGTAGGCAGTACATGGCCCCTCATGTGTAGAACAATTTGGCCGTGGTCTGATTTTTACTGCTGGTTTGTCTATATCCCTGATACTCAAGTCTGTTGTGATTCAGTTAATGGTGTTGCCTAAATAGTCTCTTCTTACTCTCCTACAGGAAATACAGACCTGTTCTTCAGGTTTGGCTGCTTTTTGTTTAAGCAAAGAGTGTTATCAATACATGGACATAGATCAGCATGTAACTAAGTGCAGTGTCTCCAAATGTGTTTTCATCCAGGGGGCATAGCCTGCTCTCTGTGCTGTGTATAAATCCTCTCCCTTCCCAGTCCTGCCGGGTGAGTGCCCTAAATACCAGTCTATCAAGTCATTCTCACTTACACTCTCTGGCCCAGGGACTATTTATACAAAGCAGAACAGCTTCAACAGGAGAGACTGAGGGTCTGTCTACACTGGCCACATTACAGCATGGCCACAGGCAGTGTAGTCACGCTTTATCGCCGGGGGAGAGCTCTCCAAGCGATAAAAAACTCACCCCGAATGAGTGATGGTAGTTTTATCACCAGGAGCGCTGTCTATACTGGCGCTTTTCAGCGTTAAAGCTTTTGTTGCTCCAGTGGCTGTTTTTTCACACCCCTGAATGACTGAAGTTTAGCGCTGAAAGTGGCAGTGTAGACACAGCCTGAGGCCCACATCAGAATATCCCATAGACTAGGGTGTTCTCCTGCTGTGTGGGAGACGCAAGTGTCAGGCAGAGGGGGCTGAGTTTTGGGTGTGCAAATAATCCTGGGCTCCAGTGATGGCATTTAGATGTCGTTCAGATATGGGGCACCATCAGTTAGTCAGTCATCTAAGGCCACAATCCTGCAAAGGAATCTCTCTGCATGAGTAAGTGTGGGTCCATCTGTCCCTTTGCAGGCTCCAGGCCTGACACCTGTTGTGCCTACAATGATTTGCCCACACAAAATTGCACCTGCAGCTGATTACAGGTAGAAAAATGGATTCTGTTTCTGACCCTGTACCCTAAGTCTGTAGCTAGTAGATGGATGTAATTAGGTGCATGGGGATCTTTTTTATTTAGCTGAGCATTTGTCACTTTCTGTAAGAGGCTTTTCAGGAACCTGTCCAACTTTATTTACTTTCGTTTGTCTATACATGTAGTGGAAGTTTTTAGAGGTTTGAGGATGAATCATTGTTTAATTTGTTGGGACTGGAGTCCACAACCCCTGTCCCCTGACTCCTTACTTACCTGGAGTCACCTTACCCACAAGTAATCCCACTGAAATCAACATGAGAAGAGATGGCAGAATATGGCCCCGAATGTGTACAACAATTTGGTTGTAGTCACACAAGTCTGACAAAAATCTTACTGCTCGTGCATCATGACATCCAAATCTAAGACATTTAACATTGCTGTCTAGATAGTTGCTTATTACTCTTTCATTCCAGAAATGTAGATACACTCTTTTGTGGGGGGTTAATTGCTTCCCATTTGAACTGAACCTATTGTGATGTGGCATTCCATATGCTTTATGGAAATATGCTTATAATATGAATAGGACATAATTGAGATATACTTTATGCAAGATGGCTCATGTAAGGTATCATTGGAAAGGTTATGATTTACTGAATATGATTATCCTATTTGTATGCATGTATCATTTCTTTATCTAGAGTTAGGAATATGGACTGTAGATTTATATTACCAATGTGCTCATGCTGGGTGAAGCCTACTACTGGTCCTTCAGGTAAAACAATGAAAAAAGCCTTACAATGCTGATGGCCCATCAGCAAGAGACAATGGGGTGTAAAGGAGCTTAGTCTTCCTGTGAACGTGTAGGTCAGCTTGTGAAGAATGGCTACAGAGGCCCTACGGAGACATGTGACCATGCCACCTGATACTGGAACCCATCTTGAATTCTGTACTTTTCCACGAGAAGCTGGGGTTTGTGTGTCAAACTGGAAACAAAGGACTCCTGCCTTATGCAAATCCTATTTAAGGGTGGGGAGTGAGGTAATCCAGGTCGTCCGTTCTCCCCAGCTACCCCACCCAACGTGACTGCTGGAAACAACGAAACTGGGGGAAGGAACTGGGCCCGTGCTGGAAGGGCATCTGGCCTGGGAAGAAGATTATTAGAACCACATTTAGGATGAGAACTTACATGTAACAAGTTTCTTTAGTGTATCTCGCTTAGATTGCATGTTTTGTATTATTTTCTTAGTAATCTGCTTTGTTCTGTTTGCTACTTCTTTGACCACTTACATTACACCTTTTTTCTAGTTAATAAACTTATTTCTGGTTTATAATGTAACCCAGTTTATGTAATTTCTAACTTGGGATGGGGGGTGGGGGAAGAGGCTGTGCATACCTTTCTTCACATTGAGGAAGGAGGCGAACTTCATATAACTTTTGTACCCCAAGGGGTGGTGGGTGATCATCTGGCTGCTGTAGCAAGTCCCTTAAGCTGAGTGTTCCCAGGGCTGTTCTCAGAGTCTGTATCTGCAGCTGGCGGCGGCCCTGTCTGTAAGCTTTGCTAGACGAGGCTTTAGTGCCTGGCTCAGCAAGACCCGGTAAAAGGGGGCCCAGGCTGGCAGCGAAGCCGGGCTCAGTGGTGACGACCCAGGGGTCCTGAACTGTCACACCTATAAATATAATTCATCCAAAAAAAATTATTTTAAAAGAACATTAAGGTTGTAAAATCAAGCACTCAAAAGTTAAATGCCAAAATGAAGGTTGTCTGTGCAATCTTAATTCAGCCTCCTTGTGAATATGCATTATTATGCTGTAGTTAATTATATGATTACATACTGTGTTTTGCCACAAGACCATACTTCATTCAGTGCATAGCATGGACCTCCTCTGGGAACAAATCAGGTCTGTGTAGTGAAGGAGGCTGTTGCCTATAGAACCCCTGCCTTGTTTGTGGCAGAAGCTGAAAGGTATGTAGTGGATGAGACAGGGGACTGCAGGAAGAGAAAAGGATGGTTTCACAATAAAGACAGGTGAATGCTGCCCCAGAGAACTGGATTCTATCCCTGCCTCTGCCACGGAATATCCATGTGATGCTGGACAATCACTTAAACCAAAGTGTTCACAACTGGCCACTAATTGCGTGTTCCTCATTTTCTGGGTGCCCGATGTGTGAGACACCTGGAGCCAGACATGCAGAAGTGCTGAGTGCTCATGACTGTGTAACCCACACACCTCCTGGGTATGGTGTTTTTGCCCCTCGAGTGGCACCAAGATCACTTAGAGATGAATGAGTCTGCTACAGCCTTAACTAAGGACTATGTGGCTTTTAGCTCATGCAGTAGAGGCTCAGGCACTAAGGTCCCAGGTTCAATCCTGCCTGCTGACGACTAGAGTCTGGCAGCGTTACAAGAGGGTGCTTGTCTAGGATATCAACTGGGAAGTCTCGGAAACTTGGGACATGCTTCCTCAGCTAGGGGAAGTATGTAACCCACACGCCTCATGGGTGTGGTGCTCTGTCCCCTCGAGTGGCACTTAGAGATTAATGAGGCTGCTACAGCCTTAGCTAAGAGCCATGTGGTAGAAGCTCATGCACTAAGGTCCCAGGTTTGATCCTGCTCGCCAACATCTGTTGGTGTTACAACTGCAACTGAAGTCAATTGGAGCCATAGTTTGAACATATAATGTGCTTTAAAATGGTAAATACTCTGGAAATTCAGGCCCCAGGTAACCCAAGTTGAGCTCTCAAAATGAGAGGACACTTTTGAAAATTTCAGCCTTAATTTCTGTGCTTCAGTTCCTCCGCTGTAGAATGGGGATAACACAGATATTATTTGAGTCACCAGGAGTTTGGATAACTGAGAGGCAGGGGCATGACCCCGCTCACTCACTCCCGGGACAGTGGGACTGCAGAGGGTTCCCTGATCTGCAGCAGGCCCAGTGACATCTGCTACCTGCAGGCACAAGGTGCAGGGAAGGCTGCAGTCCTGGCGGGGCAGAGCAGAGTCCTGGCCAGGGGGTCTCTGTGCTGCCCCCCTAGGACTGCAGCCTCCCTTCTGCACCTTGAGGGATCAGGTGTCAATGGCCCTGTGGCAGCACGGGAGCCCTCTGCAGGCCTACGCTGTCGTGGCCTCGCTCACTCACTCTTGTGACTGTGTCGCTCCATTCCCTGTGCTGCCACAGGGCTGGTGACACCGGATCCCTGCAGGTGCAAGGTCTCTGCTCTGTTACCCGAACCTCTGCATTATCCGACTCCCTTCCTTGTCCACTAGCCTGAGATACATGCTGCAGAGAGGGCGTGTCTCAAGCTGGGGGATAAGGCAGGGACTGGGATCATGCGGTGGTTCAGACGACAGGGTTTTGGATAAATGAGAGTATGCTGTATGTGTATAAGAGCTGTTCCTGAAGGAGGTGTCTTGGGGAGTCTGTCTGGGCTGGAGGCGTGAGCACAGGCTAATGGACACAATAGGATACCAAGCAGAGAGAGGAGCCATCGCACCCACATCACCAATCTCAACCACTGCTGCAGAGAACTCATCTGTTACCTTAGCCACTCTATGGGTATGTCTACACTACGGGATTAATCCGAATTTAGATAATTCGGATTTGAAAAACAGGTTGTATAAAGTCGAAATGAATGCGGCCACACTAAGCACATTAATTCGGTGGTGTGCGTCCAAGTACCGGGGCTAGCGTCGATTTCTGCACTGTTGCACTGTGGGTAGCAATTCCATAGCTATCCCATAGTTCCCGCAGTCTCCCGCGCCCATTGGGATTGTGGGTTAAGATCCCAGTGCCTGATGGGACAAAAAACATCGTCGCAGGTGGTTCTGGGTACAGCCTCACCTCCTCCCTCCCTCCCTCCCTGCATGAAAGCAACGGACGGCAGACAACCATTTTCGCGCCTTTTTTCCTGGGTGGGTGAACACTGCAGACTCCATACCACGGCAAGCATGGAGCCCGCTGAGCTCAAGACAGCAGTCATGAATATTGTAAACACCTCGCGCGTTCTCGTGGAGTTTATGCTCAGCCAGGACCAGAAAAACGAGGCGAGGAGGCAGCGGCGGCGGCAGCGCAGCGACAAGCATGATGAGGACATGGACACGGACACGGATACAGAAACCACGGGCCCCGGTGCTTTGGAGATCATGTTGTTAATGGGGCAGATTCTATCCATGGAACGCCGATTCTGGGCAAGGGAAACAAGCACAGACTGGTGGGACCGCATAGTGTTGCAGGTCTGGGACGATTCCCAGTGGCTGCAGAACTTTCGCATGCGTAAGGGCACTTTCATGGAACTTTGTGACTTGCTGTCCCCTGCCCTGAAACGCCAGAATACCAAGATGAGAGCAGCCCTCACAGTTGAGAAGCGCGTGGCGATAGCCCTGTGGAAGCTTGCAACGCCAGACAGCTACCGGTCAGTCGGGAATCAATTTGGAGTGGGCAAATCTACTGTGGGGGCTGCTGTGATGCAAGTAGCCAAAGCAATCACTCAGGTGCTGCTACGAAAGTTTGTGACTCTGGGAAATGTGCAGGCTATAGTGGATGGTTTTGCTGCAATGGGATTCCCTAACTGTGGTGGGGCAATAGACGGAACCCATATCCCTATCTTGGCACCGGAGCACCAAGCCACCGAGTACATAAACCGCAAGGGGTACTTTTCAATGGTGCTGCAAGCACTTGTGGATCACAAGGGACGTTTCACCAACATCAACGCGGGCTGGGCGGGAAGGGTTCATGACGCTCGCGTCTTCAGGAACACTACTCTGTTTAAAGGGCTGCAGCAAGGGACTTACTTTCCGGACCAGAAAATAACCGTTGGGGATGTTGAAATGCCCATAGTTATTCTTGGGGACCCAGCCTACCCCTTAATGCCATGGCTTATGAAGCCATACACAGGCAGCCTGGACAGGAGTCAGGAGCTGTTTAACTACAGGCTGAGCAAGTGCAGAATGGTGGTAGAATGTGCATTTGGCCGTTTAAAAGGTCGCTGGAGATCATTATTGACTCGCTCTGACCTCAGCCAAAGAAATCTCCCCATTGTTATTTCTGCTTGCTGTGTGCTCCACAATCTCTGTGAAAGTAAGGGGGAGACCTTTATGGCGGGGTGGGAGGCTGAGGCAAATCGCCTGGCTGCTGATTACGCGCAGCCAGACACCAGGGCGATTAGAAGAGCACACCATGAAGCGCTGTGCATCAGAGAAGCTTTAAAAACCAGTTTCATGGCTGGTCAGGCTACAGTGTGAAATATCTGTTTGTTTCTCCTTCATGAAAACCCGCCCCCTTTATTGACTGATTTTCTGTAAGGAACCCACCCTGCCCCTTCCCCCAGCTTTCTTTCAAACCAAATAAAGTCACTATCATTTAAAAATCATTTATTTTTTATTAATAGATTAGAAAAAGAGGGAGGGAACCCGGGTGGTATTTGGGAGGAGGATTGCTGGGAAGGAAAAAGCCACAAAGAAAAGGTTAAAAAAATGACAGCCTTTTGCTTGGGCTGTCTACTGGGGTGGAATGGGAAGGTGTACGGAGCCTCCCCCCCCCGCGTTCTTACACGTCTGGGTGAAGAGGATACGGAACATGGGGAGGGGGGAGGGTGGAACAGGGGCTGAAGCGGCAGTCTGTTTTCCAGCAGCCGTTCCTGAACCTCCACCAGACGCCGGAGCAGCCCCAGCGTTGCATCCTTCATCCTCTGGTCTTCCTGCCGCCACCTCTCATCTCGAGCGTCCCTCCTCTCCTCACGTTGGTCCCTCCTCTCCTCACGTTGGTCCCTCCTGTCCTCACGTTCACTGACTTCTTTCCTATACTTTGAAACTGTTTCCTTCCACTCATTCACATGAGCTCTGTCACTGCGGCTGGATTCCATAATTTCCGAAAACATCTCGTCTCGCGTTCTCTTCTTACGACGGCTTATCTGTGATAACCTTCGGGATGGAGGAGGGAGGCTTGAGGAATTTGCAGCTGCTGTAGGGAGGGGAAAAAAGAGAGAATTGTTTTAAAAGCTACATTTTGCAGAACAATGCTTATACTCTTTCACGGTGACCAACACTGTTCACATTACATAGCACATGTGATTTCTGTGCAAGGTCGCATTTTGCCTCTTAATGCTGAGTGCCTGTGGCTTTGCTGCTAGAGATCACAGGTCTGGGCAACAGAATTCGGCTTGCATGCGGCCATGGTAAGCCATTGTTTTACAGCTTCTGCGCCCTCCTTTCCCACATACCAAGCATAGCTTGTAGAGTGCTGCAGAAGCCTGGCCAATCTCAGCCAGTTGGGGGGGGGGCAGTGTGGGGGGGCTTGTCTGGGCCCCTTCAGGCAAGTAGAGTGCTGCGGTTTTTCTGTTAACATTCAGCAGCAGCAGCAGAAAACAAACTAACCCCCCCCCCCCCTCGCCATGAATTCTCTGGGATGATCGCTGTACCCCTCCCCCCCACCGCATGGCTGGTATCAGGGAAGATCCCTGCAGGCACCAAACTAACCCCCCTCCCCCGCCGCCGCCCCCCTCCCGCCATGAATTCTCTGGGATGATCACGGTACCCCTCCCCCCACCGCGTGGCTGGTAACAGGGAAGATCCCTGCTAGCCAAACGCGAAAAACTCAGGGCCAATTTCCCATCTGCGCTTGGCTAACTGCAGGGAAGGATTTATTTTCCGCCACAGGCAAAGAGCCCAGTAGGAACGGCCACCTCTGTCCCCTTAATTAAGTTCCCGTATTTCAACCAGGTTACCAGGAGTGATATCACTCTCCTGAGGATTACACAACAAGATAAAGAACGGATGTTGCTTGAATGCCAGCAAACACCGGGACCATACGCTGCCAGGCTTTGTCAGGCAATTATACCAGATTACTTGCTGCAAGCATGGCGTGGTCAAGTGTCCTACCATGGAGGAGGGAATAAGGATGCACTGCCCAGAAACCTTCTGGCAAGGCTTTCGGAGTACCTCCAGGAGAGCTTCATGGAGATGTCCCTGGAGGATTTCCGCTCCATCCCCAGACACGTTAACAGACTTTTCCAGTAGCTACAGACTTTTCCAGTAGCTGAACTGACCGCGAATGCAAAGTCAGGCAAAGTAATCATTAAAAACCGTTTGCTTTTAAAACAAGTTTTAAGTAATCATTAAAAACCGTTTGCTTTTAAAACAAGTTTTATATTTTAAAAGGTAAACTCACCTGAGGTCCCTTCCATGGGGTCAGAGTCTTGGGTACTGGCTTGGGAGGCTTGGGAGGGTACTTCAGTCAGGGTGATAAAAAGATCCTGGCTGTTGGGGAGAATGGAGTGCTGTGTGCTCTCTGCAAGCTCATCCTCATCCTCATCCTCCTCCTCTCCCCCATCGGCAGAATCCTCAGGCGTCGCTGATGAGACTATCCCCGACCCAGAATCCACGAACACAGGTGGGGTAGTGGTGGCAGCCCCCCCTAGAATTGCATGCAGCTCGGCGTAGAAGCGGCATGTCCGCGGCTCTGACCCGGAGCGACCGTTTGCATCCTTTGTTTTTTGATAGGCTTGTCTGAGCTCCTTGAATTTCACGCGGCACTGCTCAGAGTCCCTATTGTGGCCTCTCTCCATCATGCCCTTGGAGATTTTTTCAAAAGTTTTTGCATTTCGTCTTTTAGAACGAAGTTCTGCAAGCACTGAATCCTCTCCCCATACAGCGATCAGATCCAGTACCTCCCTCACGGTCCATGCTGGTGCTCTTTTTCGATTATCAGCCTGCATGGTTACCTGTGCTGATGAGCTATCTGTGGTCACCTGTGCTCTCCACGCTGGGCAAACAGGAAATGAAATTCAAATGTTCGCGGGGCTTTTCCTGTCTACCTGGCCAGTGCATCCGAGTTCAGATTGCTGTCCAGAGCGGTCACAATGATGCACTGTGGGATAGCTCCCGGAGGCCAATACCATCGAATTGCGGCCACACTAACCCTAATTCGAATTGCTAAAATCGATTTTGGCACTACTCCGCTCGTCGGGGTGGAGTACAGAAATCGATTTAAAGGGCCATTTACATCGAATTAAATGGCGTCGTTGTGTGGACGGTTGCAGGGTTAATTCGAATTAAAGCTGATAAATCCGAATTAAAGTCGTAGTGTAGACCAGGCCTAAGTGGAGGTTTGATACAAATCAATCCAGGCCCCTCATGTAGGGACCCATGTACCGGCAACCACCTGGCGTTCTTCCCAGCCCCTCCATCCCTTTAAGGTCACAAACAGTCTCTTGGCCAGATCCTCAGCTGGTGGAAATGAGGGTGTCTCCATTGATGTCAGCAGAGCTGTGCTGACTTACCCCAGGGGAGGATTGGACCCCAGCTGTCAAACCAGGCTGAAACCCCCCATTCTGTGGCCCTCCTAAGCGGAGTGGGACCCATGGATTCCTTATCACCATTTTTCTTATTTCTCTGCTGAAACAAATGACAAACGTCCTATTTCCACTTCTCAGTGGGGACAGGAGTTTCTGAGAGCTGCAGAAGAAGACAACAAATGTGATACATTTTTATTGTAACTGAAACCAAAATGAGAACACAAAGCCCCAAATGATGCCAGGGTGTGAGCCAGCACTGGGGGCTTTGCACCCAAAGAGGAGCAAATCTTCAAGGGACTAAAGGAGCTTGCCCTAGAAAGACAATGGCAATAAAGAATCTCACAGGAGTGTGTCAGAAACGCCTCCTCCCTTCTGCGACTTATCAAGCAGCAACTTCCTCCTGAGTAACTGTAAAAGAGACTTGTAAAGCTGTTTCGTGGTCACTTTGAAAGCTTATGAAATTCCTGGTCCATGAAAATCCACTTCTGCTTCCTTCATGCTTTACTTAAAAAACCTCTTTTCATTACTTTTAAATTAAAACAGTGATTCTACCCCCCTCACAGAAAAAACAGAGTGAAAGGGACTGAAGCCCCACCCCCTGCTGATATCACTGCTATATTGTGATTATTCCATATTAATTATTAACAGCAAATTACTTTGTATTTTAGTTTTGTTTCCTGATACTCAGTGACCTTTCTCAGGAAGACTTGAAAAGATTTAAAGATAAACTATCATACTCTGACTTTGAGGGGAAATATAACATCCCCTGGGTCTGCTTGAAAATGCAGACAAGCTAGATACTAAATTCTATGGTAGAGACACTGCAGTGAATGTAACTATAGACATTTTCACTCAGATCAGTCTCAGAGATTCTGCTGCTAAACTCAGAGAAGACAGAGAAAAAGGTAAGAAACCAAAAGTTACTGAAAACCTGAGCGTCTCCCCCTGGGCAGCAGCCGCAGGAGCAGAAGGAGAAACAGGCTGATGGCAGGAATGACAAATTCTGAATCCCAGCAGGAAGCCCGGGGGACTCAGAGCAGCGATGCCCAGAGTGGGTCAGATTCTCTCACTTGCTCCACTCCCTTTTCACCACTCAGCTGGAACAAGAGGAGCAGAGTCAGCCTGTAATTCTCCATCTGAGGATATCCCCAGTGTGGGGGAGTCCCCTGTGGTTGTAGAGCCAACATAGTGGTGCAGAGTGCCATGGACAGAGAGAGGTGGGGAGGAAGAGGAGTGACTGGAGTGCATCCCCAGCTGCAGCACCATTCTTTGGGAGCCAGCGGCAACTGGCACAAGTTAGAACAACCCCCAGGCTGCTCTAGCCTGTATCAGGGCTGGGACAGAATCAAGGATCTATAACAAAAAGCAGATCACAGCAGAGAGGCTGGCCCAGGATGTTATCCCCAAACAGCTGACTGGCCCCATGAGACCTTTAATTAAAAATAGCTTTGGAGATAAAAAAACAAATTCAGTGCAAAAGAAACAGCCAAGGAGCCAGCAAACCCGGAGAGCTGCAGTTCCTAAGGCCCCAGGTTGCTTTTCAGTGTCTCAAAGTGTAAGATCCACTGCCTATGGGGAGCCACTCAAGTCAGGCAGTGTTAGAGTCCCTGTGATCTGTAATGGAACTAAACTCAAACCCTTTTACAGTCATTCCTGTTCCTCTCCCCTGTTCCCCACAGTGACAGTGGAGCTCAGCTGGGTTAGCCCTGCCCGGGGTTCCTGGGATGGAAGCTCCAGGGCTGGCAGTGGGACTCTCCCTAGAGGCTTTGGAAGTCACTCCCCTGGACAGTCCCCCAAGGAGAGAGTTTAGCAGCCTCCAGTGAGCAAGGCAGGGGGATTTATTTGTTTTAAGCTGTGAGCTCTTTCAGGCAGATAGTCTTTCTGTTATACACATGTATAGGGACTAGTATGGGGCCCTGATCGCTGGCTGGGGCTCTATCTCCTCCCAGCACACAAACAATGAAAAATGTAGGTCTTTATCTTTCAGATGTGGGGAGAGAGTACTTTATTCCCCTTAGTTATTAACAGATGCTTGGCAAAAGTAACAAAAACACTATACAGACTATTCTTGTTGTCCATACAGCTATGTTTTTTGTAAAGCAGCATCTAATTGAGCTGGGCAATGAGCATAATATAAACATTTAATATAATAACAAGTTTGGGATTGGGGAAAGGCCCCCTTAATCCACCCCAGTGCCTCCATCTTGATTATAATTGTCCCAAATAAAAATTTCCCTCTGCCAACCCTCAGTGCCTGGCTTAGATCCCTTGGGTTGGAGAGGATTTCCTGAGCCATCTAGCCCATCCCCTCCACTAGGGTAGAGTTGTCCTCTAGATGGACCTTTTAATTGTTTAATCTAATTGTTGTGTATTTGGTGGTCGTGGTTTTTGTTCCTATGGCAACTGAGTTAGATTATTAGGGGATAGCCCAGCCAGTTTTGGCTGGTTAGGTCACCTCAGTGTCTGTAAATAAATGGTTGCTTTGTAAGCTTGCTGCTGTCTGGTCTCAAGTGATTTCTTCCTAAACCTGCTGCACCCAAGGATATGACAAAGTAGCGACGAGGATGGGATTCCTGTGCTGCCCCAGCAAAAGAAGGAAGTAGAAGTCAAGGTAAAGAAAAAACAAACAAACAAACAAACAAAAACTGTTCTGAAGACGTATACGGGAGAAGCTGTGCCCATGTTGGGCACTATTGATGTTAAGGTGGAGCTCAATGGATAGGCTGCTAAATTGCCACTGTTTGTGGTGAGAGGTAATTACCCAGCCTTAATGGGTAGGTCTTGGCTTGGGAAGATTCAGCTGAACTGGGCAAAAGTGAATGACTAAAGAAGAAACCAGTCTGACCCTTATACTAAGGAAACCTGCTGCTGTTTTTGGAGAGGATCTGGGAAGTATGAAGGGAATCACTGCGACATTGAACATTAAACCTGACAGTCCACCAAAATATCTGAAAGCCCGAACTGTGCCATATGCCATCAGGCCAAAAGTTGAAGCGGACCTGGAGCGCCTGGTCACCAATGGAGTCCTAATACCAGTTACCCATAGCCCATGGGCCATTCCTATCATTTGAATAGTGAAGAAAGATGGCTTCCTCCGGATTTGCGGTGATTTTAAAGTCACTGTCAACCCAGTGTTGTGTGCAGAGCAATACCCACTTCCCCGCATTGATGACCTCTTCGCAGGCCTGGCTGGGGGAGAAAAGTTCAGTAAGATTGATCTGAGTCAAGCGTATTTACAGATGCACGTCAATGAAAAGTCCCAAGAGCTGTTGACTATTGTGACTCATAAGGGGCTTTATCGATACTGTTGCCTACCCTTCGGAATAACGTCTGCTCCCACCCTGTTCCAGAGGGCTATGGACCAGATCTTGTGTAGCTTGCCAGGAATTCAGTGCTATCTGGATGACATCCTGGTCACTGGAAGGAATGAAAAGGATCACTTAAAGAATTTAGAGGCTACCCTACAAAAGACTGGAAGAGTATGGACTGCGAGTCCGCAAAGACAAGTGTGAATTCTTCCAGTCCTCTGTTGAATATTTGGGACACATCATTGATGCTGCGGGTCTTCATAAGGCCCCTGCAAAAGTTAAGGCTATTGTGGAGGCTCCCCCACCTCAAAATGTTAGCCAAGCTTCGCTCGTTTCTAGGACTAAATTGAACTATTATGGAAAGTTCATCTCACAGTTAACCAGACTGTTAAAACCACCTCACGAACTCCTTGGGCAGAACAAGACCTGGAAGTGGACTGAAGCCTGTAATGTTGCATTTAACAAAGCTAAGGATCATTGCTAAATTTGGAAGTTCTAACGCATTTTGATCCATCCTTACCCCTACAATTGGCCTGCGATGCCTCCCCTTATGGAGTGAGAGCAGTCGTGTCACACATTATGCCTTCGGGAGAAGAGAGACCTATTGCTTTTGCTTCACGCACTCTAAGCAAAGCAGAAACTAACTATGCCCAAATTGAATGTGAGGCATGGGAATCGTTTTTGGAATTCAGAAGTTTCATCAGTACTTGTTTGGGCGGAAGTTTACTCTTCTTGCAGACCATAGACCTCTGACGTCAATTTTTGGACCCTACACAGGCATTCCCCCATTAGCTGCTAGTCGTATGCAACATTGGACACTGTTACTTTCAGCGCACACATATGAAATCAAATATCGGAAATCAACTCTGCAGGGCAATGCAGATGGCCTCTCAAGGTTGCCTTTGCCGGTGAAACATCAAGATACTGCCCAAAAAGGAAATCTTCTACTTTGAACAGGTAGAGAATACACCCATCACTGCTACTCAGATAAAGAAGGCAACTCGTGTTGACCTAGTATTGTCCCAAGTTATGGACCTCGTGATGCATGGAAAATCTTGACAAACCTCTCCGGTCTCACCCGACCTTGTTACCTACATGTCCAGGAGGACGGAGTTATCAATCCAATCTGGTTGTTTGTTGTGGGGGAGACGTGTCATTATCCCACCACCACTGAGATCACAGATGTTAGGACAGCTCCATTCCGGTCACTGTGGAATAGTGCACATGAAGGAAATTGCATGAAGCTACTTTTGGTGGCCTGGATTGGACAGTGCTATTGAAGAGAAGGCAAAAGCTTGTATGTCATGTCAGGGTGTGAGGAATGCACCCCAGTGGGCACCCCTACACCCATGGGACTGGCCTGAAAACTCATGGCAATGTATTCACGTTGACTTCGCTGGCCCCCTTGAAGGAAGCATGTTCTTGGTGGTGGTAGATGCCCGTTCTAAATGGCCAGAAGTCTCTATAATGCAGTCCACTACTGCAGAGAGTACTATCCAAAAACTACAGGGACTCTTTAGTTGTTTCGGTCTGCCAGAACAACTTGTGAGCAACAATGGACCACAGTTCGTCTCTCAGGAGTTTCAAAATTTTATGAAGGCAAATGGGATACACCACATCACTTCAGCACCATATCATCCATCCACCAATGGATTAGCTGAAAGATTTGTGCAGACAATGAAACAAGTTTGAAATCGGCAAGGGGACAATTATCCATTCAAAAGCGTCTGGACACCTTCTTATTTTCCTACAGAAACACACCTCATGCTATGACCAAGGCATCCCCGGCCTTTCTAATGATGGGACGACAGCTGCGCACTTGCTTTGATCTGATGAAACCTCTTCTGAACCCTGACAAATTGTGCAATGTCAGCAGCAATATCAAGTCATCAGATGGGCACCCAAAGCAAAAGACCAAACCTTTAGCTCGGGACAGCCAGTTTTAGCTCAGAATTATACTTCTGGAGCTAAATGGGTCCCTGCCACGATCATCACTCAAACAGGACCTGTTTCCTATGTCATCAAAATATCGGGTCCACCTAGCTGAGAGCCAATAACAGCCAGACAGGGATAAGGAAGAGTTGCTTTATTCTGCAGAAGAAAGGAGAGCTTTGCACCTTGGTACAAAAACTCTGTCTTACACACATTTTACAGATCCTTTATACACATTCAGACAAAGGCCCTTGCCGTGTTAACACTTGATTGGTGGTTGCCAGACCCGTGCTTCTGCTATCTGGTCAATGAAAACCAGCTTGGGGCTAGTTCCCTCTGCCTCAAGGCAGAGGAGAGAAGACAGTTCAAAAGTTCAGGCTACTGTGTAGTGAGGTATCTGCTTCCCCCTAATGGCCACTGGATGACATAAAGGCTGCTGGCTGTTAAGGGGGGGGTCACTAGTAACTTTCACAGTCCCCCCTTCGGGCCGGACAAACTCAAAAATTGTCAGGCCCGTTACGCAATTTGCGATCAAGCTGGAGGGACAGATACTGGGTTTTCTTGTGGACAGCAGAGCTTTTGATCATAGCATTACACAGGCATTTGGCACATTGTATCATTATCCAAATAACACATAGAAAGAAAAGAAAGAAAAGAATCCATTTAACAATTGTTCAAAAGAGCCCCATAAACTATGACCCAAGGTCTGGAAGGAGGTCCTCAAAACTGAAGGTGTGATCAAGAGATACAGCATGGAAAACAACAGCAGCATTTTAATGGCTTGTAAATCCTGCTCAATTAAGCTGGAATGATTAACAAAGAAACAACATTTTTCCCCGATGCAAGCACAAGCCCCCCCTAATTCAGCATTCATGGCATCTAACACACGCCTATTTTGCAAAGCTATTTCTGCCACCTCATCAATCTCCCGTTTCAACTTCTGGAAAGCGTCTATTGATGCATTAGCTGTTTTTTCTAGTTCTGCAGAAATATTTACCACTGCTTTTTTCTAGCTCAGCTACCCCCAACCCAGGAATGAGTGCACGGAGAAAGGAGTGAAACCCTGTTTGTCTGACTATTAAGGGATTGTTGACGCATTTCGCTCGAGTCCTTTGAAACTTGGGTCAGAACAGCACACAGCTGGGGAAGTTGGGTTTGAGGCAACCGAAGAATGATTTTGTCATCTGAAAAGAAAATCTGAGCACGTAGTTTACACAACAGATCTCTGCCTAAGAGGTTAACTGGGGAATCCGGAGCTAGCAGAAAGGCATGGGAGGGGGAGACACCAGAGATTTCTACAGCAGCCTCCTGTAATACAGAACAATCAAATGGCTTTCCGCCTATACCCTTTACCGGAATGCTCTTATCCGTGAGGCTTCCTCTCTTTGGCTTGACGGTAACAGTAGAAAGGGCAGCCCCTGAATCCAGGTGGCTTACAGACAACCCCCCAACCTAAAGCAAATACTCACCAGCAACCACACATCACTGAACAAAACCACTAACCCAGGAACCTATCCTTGTAACAAACCCCGATGCCAACTCTGTCCACATGTCTATTCAAGTAACATCATCATAGGACCTAATCACATCAGCCATACCATCAGGGTCTCGTTCACCTGCAAATCTACCAATGTGATATATGCCATCATGTGCCAGCAATGCCCCTCTGCCATGTACATTGGCCAAACCGGACCGTCTCTACGCAAAAGAATTAATGGACACAAATCTGACATCAGGAATCAAAATACTCAAAAACCAGTGGGAGAACACTTTAACCTGTCTGGTCATTCAGTGACAGACCTGCGGGTGGCTATATTACAACAGAAAAACTCCAAAAACAGACTCCAAAGAGAGACTGCTGAGCTAGAATTGATATGCAAACTAGACACAATCAACTCCGGTTTGAATAAGGACTGGGAATGGCTGAGCCATTACAAACATTGACTCTATCTCCCCTTGTAAGTACTCTCACACTTATTATCAAACTGTCTGTACTGGGCTAGCTTGATTATCACTTCAAAAGTTTTTTTTCTCTTAATTAATTGGCCTCTCAGAGTTGGTAAGACAAAAGAATTAATGGACACAAATCTGACATCAGGAATCAAAATACTCAAAAACCAGTGGGAGAACACTTTAACCTGTCTGGTCATTCAGTGACAGACCTACGGGTGGCATAATGGGAAGAGATAAGGGACAGACCTAAAGTGCTACAGGGAATGGTGGGAGTGTAATATATGAACATACACTGGAAGGCTGCCTGGCTTCTCTCTCAAGCCAAGGTCAAGCAACTGGTTAGGAGGGGCAAGGGGGGGGGGGGCAGGGATAAGAAACACTAAAAGCCAAAGGAAAGCCTGGCCTTGGCCAGAACACGACCTCACTCCTTACCCCTCCCATGGGATACAGAAGGGGTGGGATGTAGACCCCAGACTCACAACCCCGCAAAACAGAACATGACCAAAAGTTGTAAGGGGTGGGACTAGGGGTGTGTTCAGCAGTATAGTTAGTCCTGCTAAGAAGGAGGGGCGGGGGAGAGGGAAGGGGTAGAAGAATGGGGAGGTGGGAATAGGGGAATGGCACAAAGAGGAGGAGACTCTCATATGCAACTGAAACTGTTGTGGGAGTTTTGTGAAGTTACATTCTTCTCACCCAAATAAGTTTGGCCAGGACACATGCATTTGAAAAAGAGTGTTTGATGGGATCCTTAATTACCACAACTGGGTACCTCCAGTAATTTTCCTTGTGTGATTGGTGCAACTCCAATACCCTTCACAATGCTTTGCCCTTAGGTGACACTTTGCAAACATAACTCAGTGTAATCCCCACACCAGCCCTTTGAGGTAGGGGTTGTGGTGCAAAGTGATCACTCCGGGTATGTCTACCCAGTTGCTGGAAAAGTGCTTGCCACTGCAGGTAGACAGACACATGCTCGCTGTCCTTGAGCTAGCATGCTAAAATAGCAGTGTGGCTGCAGCGGCACAGGCAGCGGCTTGGATTAGCTGCCTGAGAACAGTTCTCAGGGGTCAGGCAGGGTTGTACTTTGGCAGCTAGCCAATGCTGCTGCCTGTGCCACCATGGCCACATTGCTATTTTTAGCATGCTAGCTCAAGGAGAGGTAGCATCTCTGTCTATCCCTGGAATAGTGGTGATGCTCCCCTGTGTGTACCAAACACTTTTCATTCTGCAGGCCCAAATGGGTTCAGGCACTTCCTTTGCTTCCCTGCAGCTACCTCTGACCAGCGATGGTGACCAACAGCCTTCGTAAAATGAAGTATTTTTCTTTAGCAATAGGAACAAAGCATTAGAGTAAAAGAACTTTGAAACTAACAAACAACCATGTCTATCTTACTTCATGTCCTGCCAGGCTGTAATGGTGACGTAGGTAGGTCTAGCTTCTCCACCACCATCAGCGGGTTCCTGTATCAGAGTCTTATTTCCACCTACTCTCCTCAAGCAAGAGTGCTTTTAAAAGCTGCCAGGAGTCTTTGTCAGCAGTGTAGATGGGCTTCTGCCCCTCTCGGCCAAGGCAGTTTGGTAGGCTGGCAGGAGACAAGCCAGAGTTCCAGAGCTGACCATCTTCAGCCATTAATTGTTTCTTGCCAGTCAGATCCCTACTGAGAAATACTTGAAGCAAAATACAGAAAACATTATCAAGGCCAACATACAGTGTTAATAAACTATTAAAGGGTTCTCCATATTAGCCAGAGTAGGTCAGTGTTATTACCTCATTTTACAGGTGAGGGAAGTTGAGACTCAGATTTTGATTGTCCCCAAGATGTCACAGTAACACATTCTGTGGTCCACACCCAGACTTCCTTCCTGTGTAGCAGCTTTATAAACAGAGGCGTTTTCTGTTGCGGAGCCTGTACAACAGCAGGCAGTTTATCTGGGGATAACTTGGTCCTTGAGAAGGCTGAGATCACATGTCCCAGGTACAAAACACGTTGCTGTACAAAGGAGCACTAGGCGGGATTCATTGTGAATCCCTTCATTTTACAAGCATTGTAGACCCCGCCTTAGACATTGTTAATGGGTCTAATACAGGGAGGGGCGGAGGAAGATCATTTCTCACACATCTAGAAAGTCTCTCTGGGAGTAGGGAGCCCAGTTCTGCTGAACAGATGGGCTGTGGGTGTGTTTATTCTGTCATTTGCAGACTGTGGGAAACATAATGTAACCGGTCTTTCAGTTTGGAAGGGGTTTGGCTCCCACAGGCATGGCTGATAGTTCTAAACACTGGGGAATGGTTTGGGGAAGGCAGAGGGGCTTTTACAGAAGCTTTAGATTTCATTTGCATAAGCAGAAAGGAAGCAGAGTACCAGCACTGGGACAGGGTTTGCACTGTTCCTCAGTGCCTGGTGTTAGGATTCTCCAGTTCATTACAACCCCCCCTCACACACACACACACACACTCTGCTTCCCTCCCTTCAGCTTATCTGAACATTCCCTTGTGGAACACAGGGTGACTGACAGAGCAGGGGCAGGAATCACACAGGGGCCTTTGGTACCAATAGTCCCACAGCCTCCTGCTAGAGCCCTGTGACTGATCTCTTCTGAATGAACCATCCCCTTCCACACAGGTGCTGACATCAGCGAGAGAATTGCCACAAACAGGGAGGAAACGAGTGATCATTTCCCTCTCTCTGTTGCTGTCTCATGTAGGATGTGGGATTGTGGTCTCTCAGCTGCTAGTTGTTGGGCTCTCTCTTCTGTTCTCTTTATCAACCAGACCCTGACAAAGCTGGACCTGGGGTATAACAAACTGGGAAATTCTAGAGTGCAACTGCTGTGTGAGGGACTGAAATATCCAACCTGCAAACTATAGAAACTAGGGTAAGTAATAGCTTGTTTCCTTCAGTCTGTGCCTGTTAACATTGTACTATAGTGACTTCAGCTCTTTCTACTAGGATCACAGCACTACTATAAATTAGACTACCAATTAAAATTTATTAAATATTTCTGGATGTTTTCTACATTTTCAAATATATTGATTTCAATTACAACACAGAACACAGTGTACAGTACTCACTTTATATTTATTTCTGATTACAAATATGTGCCCTGTAAAAAGCAAAAGAAATAGTATTTTTCAATTCACCTCATACAAATACTGTAGTGCAATCTCTTTATTGTGAAAGTTGAACTTACAAATGTAGAATGATGTACAAAAACCACTCAGTCCTACTTCTTGTTCAGCCAATCGCTAAGACAAAGTTTGTTTACATTTATGGGAGATAATGCTGCCCGCTTCTTATTTACAACGTCACTAGAAAGTGAGAACAGGCATTCGTATGGCACCTTTTTAGCTGGCATTGCAAGGTATTTACATGCCAGATATGCTATACATTCCTATGCCCCTTCATGCTTCGGCCACCATTCCAGAGGACATACTTCCATGCTGATTACACTTGTTAAAAAAAATAACATGTTAATTAAATTTGTGACTGAACTCCTTGGGGGAGAATTGTATGTCTCCGGCTCTGTTTTACCTGCATTCCACCATGTATTTCATGTTATAGAAGTCTCGGATGATGACTCAGCATGTTGTTCATTTTAAGAACACTTTTACTGCAGATTTGACAAAACGCGAAGAATATACCAAGGTGAGATTTCTAAAGATAGCTACAGCACTCTACCCAAGGTTTAAGAATCTGAAGTGCCTTCCAAAATCTGAGAGAGAAGAGGTGTGAAGCATGCTTTCAGAAGTCTTAAAAGAGCAATACTCTGATATGGAAACAACAGAACCCGAACCACTAAAAAAGAAAATCAACGTTCTGCTGGTGGCACCTGACTCAGAGGATGAAAACGAACATGCATCGGTCCGCACTGCTTTGGATTGTTATTGAGCAGAACCCGTCATCAACATGGATGTATGTCCTCTGGAATGGTGGTTGAAGCATGAAGGGACCACCATTCGGTATGTAAATATCTTGTGACGCCGGCTACAACAGTGCCATGAGAATGCCTGTTCTCACTTTCAGATGACACTGTGAACAAGAAGCAGGCAGCATTATCTCCTGCAAACATAAACAAACTTGTTTGTCTGAGCGAATGACTGAACAAGAAATAGGACTGAGTGGACTTGTAGGCTCTAAAGTTTTACATTTGTTTTATTTTTGAGTGCAGTTATGTAACAAATCTACCTTTGTAAGTTACATTTTTACAGTTCAAATATTTCTAATAAAAATAAAAAGTGAGCACTGTACACTTGGTATTCTTGTTGTAATTGAAATCAATATATTTGAAAATGTAGAAAAACATCCCAAAATATTTAATAAATTTCAATTGGTAGTGTATTGTTTAACAGTGCGATTGAAACTGCGATGAATCACAATTAACACTGGTCTACAATTTTTGAGACGTCGTCTGCTTCAGAGATAAAAATGTGCTATTTATTATGTATTTTGATGTGCTGAATTCAAATATTGGCTACTGTTTCTAAGATATTTAAGTTTTTACATTTATGTCTATGTATATTGTGTAGATAGTAGAGTTTTAATCATAAATTGTAAACCTAGGTCTTTTCATGTGTTTATGGTTGCTTTACATGATAATATTTCACCTGTCCTGTTTATGTAACACTTTAAAAATCAGCAAAAGGGTTATATAAATAAAATTTATTATGAAACAAAAGGCAAAAGACTATTATGTATATAGTTTAGTCCTATTCAGTGTCTACTCAGCGCTTCTTGGCTTGTCTCCTGTATTCATTAAATGGAGCATCTCTTGTCACTGTCCAGCAATAATCTGCAAGCATTGATGGGCTCCATTTGCCCTGATAGCGTTTCTCCATTGTTGCAATGTCCTGGTGAAATTGCTCGCCGTGCTTGTCGCTCACTGCTCCGCAGTTCGGTGGAAAAAAATCGAGATGAGAGTGCAAAAAATGTACTTTTAGTGACATGTTGCAACCAAGGCTTTTGTATGCCTTGAGGAGGTTTTCCACCAACAACCTGTAGTTGTCTGCCTTGTTGTTTCCAAGAAAATTTATTGTCACTATCTGGAAGGCTTTCCATGCCGTCTTTTCTTTGCCACACAATGCATGGTCAAATGCATCATCTCGAAGAAGTTCACGAATCTGAGGACCAACAAAGAGACCTTCCTTTATCTTAGCTTCACTTAACCTTGGAAATTTTCCACGGAGGTACTTGAAAGCTGCTTGTGTTTTGTCAATGGCCTTGACAAAGTTCTTCATCAGACCCAGCTTGATTTGTAAGGGTGGTAACAAAATCTTCCTTGATTCAACAAGTGGTGGATGCTGAACACTTTTCCTCCCAGGCTCCAATGACTGTCAGAGTGGCCAATCTTTCTTGATGTAGTGGGAATCTCTTGCACGACTATCCCATTCGCAGAGAAAACAGCAGTACTTTGTATATCCAGTCTGCAGACCAAGCAAGAGAGCAACAACCTTCAAATCGCCACAAAGCTGCCACTGATGTTGGTCATAGTTTATGCACCTCAAAAGTTGTTTCACGTTGTCATAGGTTTCCTTCATATGGCCTGCATGACCAATTGGAATTGATGGCAAAACATTGCCATTATGCAGTAAAACAGCTTTAAGACTCGTCTTCGATGAATCAATGAACAGTCTCCACTCATCTGGATCGTGAACGATGTTGAGGGCTGCCATCACACCATCGATGTTGTTGCAGGCTACAAGATCACCTTCCATGAAGAAGAATGGAACAAGATCCTTTGACGGTCACGGAACATGGAAACCCTAACATCACCTGCCAGGAGATTCCACTGCTGTAGTCTGGAGCCCAACAGCTCTGCCTTACTCTTGGGTAGTTCCAAATCCCTGACAAGGTCATTCAGTTCACCTTGTGTTATGAGGTGTGGTTCAGAGGAGGACGATGGGAGAAAATGTGGGTCTTGTGCCCTTGATGGTTCAGGACCAGAAGTTTCATCCTCTTCCTCGTCTGACTCAAGTGAGAATGATTCTGGTGCATCAGCAACCGGCAGTCCTTCTCCGTGGGGTATTGGGCGTATAGCTGATGGAATGTTTGGATAATGCACAGTCCACTTTTTCTTCTTTGACACACCTTTTCCAACTGGAGGCACCATGCAGAAGTAACAATTGCTGGTGTGATCTGTTGGCTCTCTCCAAATCATTGGCACTGCAAAAGGCATAGATTTCCTTTTCCTGTTCAATCACTGGCGAAGATTTGTTGCACAAGTGTTGCAGCATATGTGTGGGTCCCAACTCTTGTCCTGATCTCCAATTTTGCAGCCAAAATAAAGGTGATAGGCTTTCTTAACCATAGTGGTTATAGGAACTTCTTGCTGGTTTTGCAGGATATATACAAGCAAAAAGGTTGCTTGAAACTTTTCTTTTTTCATTTAAAACAAACTGAGGTAAAGAAGTATCTCTAGTTAGTGAACTGAACTGGTTATAATGTCCTTCAAGATTTTAGAAGTAGTAGCTCACATCTCCTCCTACCTAGCATTTATTCATATATTTACAAGAGGAAAAGAAGCTTTCATCCTTTTTTTCAACTCCCAATCAGTTTCTTAAATTTGAATGAAGTAGCTCCATCAACTGAAATGAAGAAAATATTCTTTCTGCACCCATAGAAGAGGTTATTGCTGCCAAAATCTGGCTCAATATTTCAACAAACTCTGGACCCAGGTGCTTAGGCAATGACTTCCAACAGTTCAGTGGTCTGACTTCCTCTGAAACTTGGCAGCAAACATGGACTTCTCCATATATTTATTTAATTTAAATTAGTTTAATAGGTTATAGCAACTATAGGCCTTAACATAGCTTGTCATAGTTTCAAATTTTATCCCTGATAGATTTGGTTTTTAAAACAAATAAAACTGTTTTTACATTTACATTTTAAAAATCCAATTTACATTTTTAAAAATGCCTTTTTGGGATTTTTGGTTTTGAACCAGCCATTAATTTGTATTCAAGTTGATTTTAGAAGAACTACTTCATTCAAGAGAATCATAAACTGCTCGTATTCTATTAAAGGAGAGGAGGCAGCAAAATTCATCATATCAATAATTTATTGTGGATTATTTGCTCAGTCTAAAAAGAGACTAACTAAAGTTTCAGACACTTGTTGGTTTATGTAGGCCCAGCTAAGAGGTGGTGGGAAGGGCAGGAACGCTGTTTCTGTCCCTGAGCCAGTAGCAATTGCACAGGATGCTGCCACAAAACCTACCTTTGATTGCCAAATCGTCTAAGCCATTCCTCTTCTGCGCTTCCTGGTTTATAAGTTTCAAATCAACAAAACCTTCCACTTGACACTCACTGCCCAAGTGGTGCTTCAGGCAGAGGAGCCTGAGCAGTAACACTGTGACACCAGAGGTAACTCAGCCACCTGTCGCTCACTCACTCCACGAACCCTGAGCATGAACCCTAAGTCTGCGCCCTGCCTTGGGCATCGCTCCCACGGAAACCTACAGGTTCATTTGCTGACTTATGCAAATCACCTGTGGAGAGTTAGCATTGACTGGCTGAATTCACTCTCAAGTCACAATGCCCTTCAGCTTACAGCACCAATTTAAGGGGCACAGGGTGGAAATCAGGCTTTTCTGGCAGTGTTGTTTTCCAGTTATCACTAAAATCAACAAGGTTCTTCCCACCGATGCCTAGAAATTCCCTGAAATTTTGGAATCAATTGGACACAGTCTTCAAAAATTATTGTGTTACAGACAGACAAAGAAATGCCATTGAATTGAGCCTTAGGCCTCACTGCACTCAGCCAACAGGGCCTGAGCCTCCTCCCTATTGACTCAGCAATAGCCCCACACTTGGCCAATCAGTGTTGAGACTCTCAGGGCCTGGAGGCTGAGCATTCTCTACAGATGGGCAAAAGCCAGCACTAGTCACCACAGGAGATCACTCTAGTGGAGATCACCATCAGCGCACAATTCCAGCCCCATCTCTTTGTGAAGCCCTCCTACAATGACAGCTGGAGCACAGCCCCACCCTCCTCAGGAAGAAGAGCAGCAGAAAAAAGAGAAGAAGAGACAAGAGACAAGAGGGAAGAAGGAAGCAAAAAGGGACACGTTTCAAATGCCCCCAGCGAGTCACAGATTCATAAATTCCAAGCCCAGAAGGAACCACTCTGGTCTGACTTTCTGTTTCACATCGGCCATAGAACTTCCCTCAGAATAATTCCCATAGGAATTAGAGTGGATTTTTTTTAGAAAAAACACCGAATCTTGATTTTAAAAAAGGCCAGCACAACCCTTGGTGAATTGCTCCAAACCCTGACTGTTACAAATGCTTGCCTTATTTCCAGTGTGAATTGGTCTAGCTTCATTTACAGCCATTGTCTGCTTATAACCTTTATCGGCTAAAGTGAGAGCCCATTAGTAAATACAGTATTTATTCCCTTAGGCTCATCCCTTAACCTTCTCTTTGAGCTCCTGTAGCCTGTCACCACAAGGCATGTTTTCTAATCCTTTCATCATTCATGTCACTCTTCCGTGAACCCTCTCCAATTTTATAAGCATCTGTCTCAAATTGTAGACACCAGAAATGGACACAATCTTCCAGGAGTGGTTGCACCAGTGCCCAGTACAGAAATATAGAACCTCTCTACTTTTACTTGAGATTCTGCTATGTATGGCTCCAAGGGTCACATTTGCCCCTTTGGCCATAGCATCCCACTAGAAGCTCATGGTCAGCTGATTATCCCCCATGATCCCAAGTCTTTTTCAGGGTCACTGCTTTCCAGGATAGAGTCCCCCAACTTGTGTATATATAGCCTATATTTTTCTTACCTTCTACACAGATGATGACTTCTTTCAACAAAATCCACACAGAAATGCGAAAACTCCCAAAGATTCTCCTCCACACCAATCCTCTCTTGGCCTCACAGAGAGACCGCAAGATGGAGGCTTGCTGCAGCAAGACTACAGGGGTCTCTGAGGTTCCCCCTGCCCCACATCACTGTCCTGCCTGGCTGATGTCAAGATCGCTCTATGAGGTCACAGTCGCCTCACCGCCTTTGCCCAATAGGCTGAGTTCCTGCCAAAGGCCTTTGGGAAGTCACTGCCACACTCACCTTTCCCTTGCAGGCCTGATGTCTTCCCCTGGCCAGCCCAGTTGGATTTTTGAGCTGCACCCTGGATTGCTCCTGTTGCCGGCCCAAAGGGCCCGAGGGGGTCAACAGCGGGGTTCGTTCCCCGGTGTGCTTCGTACTAATGAACACACCGAGGTGGAGAAGCAATCCAACTTTATTCAAGAGCTCTGAATAGGCACTAGGAGACCAGCATGTCTCAAATCAAGCGCAGCAAATACAAGCAAGTGTCCCATTTTATATTCCAAGCTGTTTCTGTGCAGGCTTTGTCTGTTTCTCCCCCTACCCCTCCCTCCCAGACAACAGTTACAATAGGCACTACATTGGTATGTGAGAAAAGTTCTTGTTCATCTGTTTATCTGTGGCCTTGTGCCTTAGACGCATGTGAACTTCCCCCTCCCTCTTTCCCCCGCTCTTATCACTACAGCATTTATGAGCGAAACTGCAGTTGTCTGCTAGAAAAGCTGACCAGTACATTTCTGCTTCAGCATGTAAGCAGTTAGCATAGAAGTAGGTGAAATTTCACAAGATGGAGTTCTGTGGTTCACTTAGACCCAGAGCAAGGGAGTTTCATCAGCACTTATGGCCTTCCACTCCCCCGAGTTACCTGGTAGCTATGCCTAGTGACACCAACACTCCAATTGCTCATTATTGGTTCTGGGGAGCAAGCAGGCTACCCAGTAAAACAGCAGAGTCTGTTCCTCACCCCACATTGAGTTTTTCATAGAGACATAGGGTGTGAAACAATTCGATCTCCTAATCCGGCCTCTATTTCACCAGCAATGAAATTTCACACACTTACCACCATATTAAGCCCAATAGCTTGTAATTCACTAAAAAGCACCTTCCAGAATGACAACCAGTTGTGATGTGAGGACACCAGGAAACAGAGAATCCGCCTCTTCCCTGGGTAATTTGTTCCAGTGGTTAGTCTCCCTCACTGTCAAAAATTTGTGCCTTACTTCTCATTTGAATTTCTCTGGCTTCAGCTGACAGCCTTTGGTTCTTGTTGTGTCTTTCTTGGCTAGATTGTAGAGCACTTTGGTATTCATGTTTTTCTCTTCATGAAGTGACTTCTACACTGTAACCATGTCACCTCTCGATCTTCTATAGCTAGGGCCCTACCAATGTCACAGCAGCGAACAACGTGTCACAGATTGTAAATTAGCCCTGCCCTGTGAAATCTGATCTCCCCGTCCTGCTGGGACCCCCCCATCCAGGAGCCCCCCATTAGGGGCCTGTCATAACTATAAAGGGAAGGGTAATAGCTGTCCTGTGTACAGTACTATAAAACCCCTCCTGGCCAGAGACTCCAAAATCCTTTTCCCTGTAAAGGGTTAAGAAGCTCAGGTAACCTGGCTGGCATCTGACCTAAAGGACCAATAAGGGGACAAGATACTTTCAAATCTTGGGGGGGGAAGGCTGTTGTTTGTGTTCTTTGTTTGGGAGTGTGTTCGTTCTCGGGACTGAGAGGGACCAGACATCAATCCAGGTTCTCCACATCTTTCTAAGCAAGTCTCTCCTATTTCAAACTTGTAAGTAAATAGCCAGGCAAGGCGTATTAGTTTTCCTTTGTTTTTCTCAACTTGTAAATGTACCTTTTACTAGAGTGTTTATCTTTGTTTGCTGTACTTTGAACCTGAGACTAGAGGGGAGTCCTCTGAGCTCTTTAAGTTTGATTACCCTGTAAGGTTAATTTCCATACTGATTTTACAGAGATGATTTTTATCTTTTTCTTTAATTAAAAGTCTTCTTTTTAAGAAGCTGATTGATTTTTCCTTGTTCAAGATCCAAGGGGTTTGGATTTTGATTCACCAGGAGTTGGTGAGAGGAAGGAGGGGAATGGTTAATTTCTCCTTGTTTTAAGATCCAAGGGGTTTGGATCTTGTTTCACCAGGAGTTGGTGGGAGGAAGGAGGGAGGATGGTTAATTTCTCCTTGTTTTAAGATCCAAGGGGGTTGGATCTTGTTTCACCAGGAGTTGGTGGGAGGAAGGAGGGGGGATGGTTAATTTCTCCTTGTTTTAGATCCAAGGGGTTTGGATTTGTTTTCACCAGGGAATGGGTGAAGGTTTTTCAAGGCTTCCCAGGAGGGGAATCCATTGAAATGGTGGCAGCCGAACCAGAGCTAAGCTGGTAGTTAAGCTTAGAAGTTTTTCATGCAGGCCCCTACATTTGTACCCTAAAGTTCAAAGTGGGGATCCAGCCCTGACAGGGCCTCCTAGCTGTTAGTCCACTGGGCTGGGGACAGGACTTCCCCTGCACGGCTGCTCTCCGTGGGGATATCAGATGCACCTCCAGAGGCACTGCAGAAGCGAGTGCACTGCAGCAGCCTGGCGTTGGGCTCAGGGATTTGGCCCTGGCAGCTTCTGACAAGGGTCCTGCTCCAGCCATGTCTCTGGGTGCCCGGGCTCAGGGCTTCTGGCCCCTGTGGCTGCAGCCAGGGCTGGGGTGCTAGGCTCAGGGCTTTCATGCCCCTCCCTATTCCTGCTGGTGCTCTCATTGCCCGGGCTTGGGGCTTCTGCCCGGCATCTGCAGCTGGGGCTCAGGGCTTCACTTGCAGTTCCTCCTGGGGCTCAGGTGTCCATTTTTCTGGATGCCCCCAAATTGGCCAAGATCTGAAGGCAGCACAGAAGTGAGAGTGGGGCCCCTATGGCTACAATACCATGAAATTTCAGACGGAAACATCTGAAATTGTGACATTGGTCAATTTCAAGACCAGAGGGTTTTTAAATTAGTCAAAGTGAGCCATGAATTTGGTAGGGCCCTAGCTATTATGGAGGCCCTAGCAGGTTTGCACTCCCAGTTCTCCTGAAAGACCATTGAGAATTCATGCTGCCTGAGAAATTTCCCAGGATAAGCTACCAGGATTGGGGGGAAATGAAGGAAACCAACCAAAGCCTGAGCTAGGCTGGAGAGCATTGATCCAAGTGGTGTTTGAACCCCTCCACCCCCACCTGACTGCCTGCGGAGAAATGGACAGAGAGGCACCGAAGTTCTATTTGTGAACTTGCTAGAGACCCTGGGCTTCAGCACAAGCCGTACAGCCCATACTCTGAACTCTTAGATGAACAGCAAAGTTGGCTTTTCAGAAACCTTTTCCCCCAGTGCACTGCATCCACTTTTGGTTGTGCCCGGAAGAGGCTGGTGGAGGGGAGGGGAAGGTAGAGGAGGCTGTGCAAATGTCATGGTGTCTGCACTACACCACAGACACACACACAGCAATGCAGGGCATATTATCCAGGACAGTAAATTATTTGGCCATAACTTACAAAGTCCTCAGTGTTGAAAGTACAATTTATCCAGAAAACAATGGGAGGGAGTCGATGGAGACTTGCAGTAACCAGCCTGGACTTCCAGTCTCTGGCCAGGCACATCCCCCTCTCCAGGGTTTTCACTGATATCGTCTCCAAACTGGTCCTCCTGATATAATCTAAGGTCACATCCTGGCCTTCAGGGACGTTGGCAGGATCTTCATTCTTCCCAGCTGCAGCATCACCCTAGTTATCCTGCCTGATAAGGCTTCCGCCAGGGTTCATCTAAATGGCATGTGTCATGACAGGCTCTTTGCTGAGGGCCCTTGGCAGCACCCAATCTAGATCTGAATCGGACGGGCACGTGCCGGTGCATTTCCTGACTTTTTACTGGAGTTCTGGACTCTCTTGTGCTGCTGCTTCAAATGTTTCCTTCTCTCTCAGTGCTGAACGCAAGAATGCTCATTGCCGTTTGGCTGTGTGACATACAGATGTCTAGTCCTGCTGCTCTGAAAGAAACTGTATTCACAGCTATAATCCTGGAAGATGTTGATTATGATCTTGCTGTGATTCTCTAAGTGTATTTGTGATTGGACGTGCTTCTTGCTAGGGGGGATTTTCAGATTTATGGACTGCATAGAACAGAGGGAAAGATAAAGAGAAACATCAACATGTCCAGGAACTTGAACAACATTTGAAGACCATATATTGGTGTCTAACTATCTCCTGCTGCCGGGAGATGTAACTGGTATTTTCATGACCCCCCCACACACACTTGTGCCTGACCTGAGATTCAGAGCTCTTAGGAATTCTGTCCCCTCGTGTCGGCAGAACAAATAATCCGTGCCTCTAATTACCCCTTATACAATCCATTTGAATTCAAGAAAGAGAGATCTCTCTCCTGCAATAAGTTTTAACAAAGACTAAGGTGAGTCATCTCTTTTTCTTTCAGTTCTAATACCTGGGGAAAGCTCCAAAATCCATTCTGTCGACCAAGAGAAAAGATTGTTTTTCTGTACTCAACATGCTGATGCTTTGGACCCCAAAATGTTGTTTTCATTTTCTCTCACAAAATAACTTGCAGTGAAATGGGACTGACTGCCTGAACTATCCTGAACGCTGCATGTCAGAGTTTGGGAATATCAGGATAAATCATCACCTGGCGTCAGTTGTCACGGATCCATCAGCATCATCAGAGCTATGGTGATTTATACCAACCGAGTATCTGGCCCATTGTGCTTTAATGAGGTAAAACATTAACCTCATTAAAAGTCCATTTCATACACTATGCTTTTCATACACTGTGCAAAGGAAGATGAAAATAGTCTGTTTAAAATTACCCCTTGGTTTCAAATAATCTTGTTTAATGGAAGTTGTTTTTTTTTTTTTTCTAAAAATGTGCTTCATTTATTTGACTATCAAACATTTTCATTTAAAATTTCCCAGAGTGGGTTTTGTGCTGGTGAAATATTCCCACTCGACAGCCCTGGAGAGAGAAGATTGTTAAAAAAGACAGTACAGTATGGAATGGGCAGCACTGGCTTCCCCAATGCACCATTCTCTGCCCCCATGGAAGGTCTCATGGGTTCTGGGTGGATACACACTAATAATGTAATGAAATATCTCTTGCATAGTTCAGTTTTCTTCTTAGTTTGAAGCGGAAGAAGGAACAGGGACATCTGTACCCACCTAGTTTCCAAGGGACCCATCTTTCTTGATGCTGTTTGACCTGCAATTCCAACTACCAGAATGTCTCATTGTGGCCCTTTAGGTGGAGATTGGTGGGTATTCTCTATGAAGCTGCTTTATGACTCTGCTAAAGAAATATCTTCTGAGAAGGACAGGCTGGTCCTCCCACAGTCTCCAATCACTCACGGTAAATTATAGAGATTTGTAGCCCTATGTTATACATGATAAGATACTGCATGGTGAGCACGGGGGAGAGAGATGTTTTACTTAGTTTACTTGCATTGTTTGTGGTTGACATTTCAAAAATACTGACTTTGGGGCGGGGGGGGGGGGGGGGGAAACACTTGCAATTGTCAATCACTTCCGAGGAAGCAGACTTTTGAAATTCCAAAATGCTCACCTCCTTCTTTTTAAAGTAATGCTTTTTCTCTGCCATTGGCTTTCAGTTCAGTTTCTCTAAATAGCTACAGTATCAGTGTGATTCACTTAGAAATTGGATTTTTTTTTTTTACTTTACTAGCAATTTTGGCTCTTTCTACCTGAAAATGATTCTTGAATTAGTTTATTTTCTGTCTCACATTACATCACAGTTAAGAGGGAACACAGCATTTGAAAGTGTTCTGGATATTGCGTTGTTATAACAAGGTAAGAGTTGATGATGTTTTAGGATCAAGTTCTAAAACCTGGAAACGATAAAGGACATAATAATACATTAAATTACATTTTGTGGAAAAAATACTTTATTTTTCAAAGGTCTGTTTAATATATATATTTTTTCTCTTGACATTTTCTTGTGGTTTCCTATTATGGTGAAATGTGATTAGTCCAAAGAGAACAATTGAAATGTGTGTGTGCGCAAGCATGTTTTAATTTTTCACATTGATAAGGTAAAGAATTCTAGAAATCTAGAACCAAAATAGTCACATTACTAGGAAATAGGGCTTCCCGATGAGTGTGATTTTATGCTTCCATTTCCAGCTGGAAAATTTGATTCCTATCTTTGGTGTTTCTTTGTCTCATGGAGAAATGCAAGAACTTTGTTATTGGTGATCTTGTTCATAACCACAGGTGGGCAAATCTGAAAAAAAAAAAACTAGGAGCTGTAATAAAAAGCAACCATAAGAGACCAGTTTGTGCAAAAGATCCACATCTCAGGACTCCGAACCAGCAGCGCTGGCTCCCTCTCTCCTCACCCTGCAGTCTGTCTTAGAGAGTGAGGAAAACTCACATGCAAATCAACTGTTTTGCAGTGAGCCTGGGAGGGAGGGGGGAGAAACAGAGCGTCAGTGGCGCGCTCAGGGGAGCAGGCAGAGTGGAGGCGGAGGTGAGCTGGGGTGGGGGTGGGGGGCACGGGGAGCTGCCAGTGGGTGACGCTGAAGCAAAAACAAAAAACCTTGAAATGTGCCACCCCTTCAAATATGCCACCCCAGGAATGTGCTTCCTATGCTGGTGCCTAGAGCTGGCCCCAGGGAGGGGGGAGAAGTGGAGCAGCAGCACGCTCAGGGGAGCAGGCGGTGGTAGAGCTGAGGTGAGCTGGGGGGGGTGCAGGAAGTAACGCTGGGGGGGCACAGGAACCACTCTCCGCTCCAGCTCACCTCTGCTCCACCGCTGCCTGCTCCCCTGAGCGTGCCGCCGCTCCGCTTCTCCCCCCTCCCTCCCATGCAAGCCTGGGAGGGAGGGGTAGGAGGGAAAATGCGGCGCGCCCGGGGGAGGAGGTGGGGCTGAGGATTTGGGGAAGGGGTTGGAATTGGGCAGGGAAGGGGTGGAGTTGGGGCGGGGCAGTGGGGAAAAAAAAGGGGAAGGGAAAATTTGTTTTGCTTGGGGCAGCAAAAAATTGGAGCCAGCCCCGCTGAAGGGTGAGAGGCACACGGCGGGAGCTGCAGGTCGTGAGGCCCTGGAAGTCACCTTGGGGAGGGGTTGAGGACTCCAGGGCAGGGGTGGACAAACTACCACCAGTGGGCCAGATCTGGCTCCTACGCGCTCCAATGGCCCCCTATGGTGCTCCAATGGGAGCTGCAGGGGCGGTACCTGTGGGTGCGGCAGCGTATAGAGCCTCCTGGCTGCGCCTCCATGTAGGAGCTGGGGAAGGAACGTGCCGCTGCTTCCGGGAGCCGTTTGAGGTAAGCGCTGCCCAGAGCTTGCACTCCTGAACCTCTCCCCACGCCCCAACCACCTGCCCCAGTCCTGATCCCCCTCCTGCCCTCTGGACCCCTCAATCCCAGCCTGGAGCACCCTCCTGCACCCCACACCTCTCACCCCCAGCCCCACCCCAGAGCCCGCACCCTCAGCCAGAGCCCTCACCCCCCCCACACCCTCCTCCCCGTCCCAGCCTGGAGCCCCCTTCTGCACCCTGAACTCCTCATTTCTGGCCCCACCCCAGAACCCACACCCCCAACCAGAGCCCTCACCCCCTCCTACACCCCAACCCCAATTTTGTGAGCATTCACAGCCCACCATACAATTTCTATTCCCAGATGTGGCCCTCAAGCCAAAAAGTTTGCCCACCCCTGCCCCAGGGGCTTCTTTGGCAAAGTTCAGCACCCTCCAGGTGGTAGAGACGGGAGCTGCTGCCTGAGAGAGGGAGCTGTTCAGGTAGAGGGGGGATGTGGGTGCTGGGGACCTGGGGGGATCCAGGCTGAGCCAACCCCTTGGCTAGGGGATATAGTAGGGAGATGGGGGGTTTCTTGCCAGTGAAAGGGGATCCAGACATTAAAATTGGGAGACCAGATACTGAGGGAGCTGGCAGTGTGAGGACTAGGGCAGTGTCAGTTTCTTGCCCACATAAAGGTGAAACTATGGGTCTGGGGTGCTCACTGGGCAGGCTGAGACTTCCCCATAACACATAGGAACCCCCTCCTTGCCTTGGGCTCTGCCTGTAAAGGTGGGGCCTGTGGCTGTGCTTTCCCTCCCTTGTGCAGCTTGGGGGCTGGTGTGGTAGAGGCACTTGCTGAGCTGCCCCAGAGGGGGATGGGACCTACATCTAGAAGGGGTGTGTGCAGAGGGCCTGGCTGCCTGTAGAACTGGTGGGGGTGCAGAGTGAGGGGCTCTGTCTGTATCCAGGGGTAGGTGCTGCAGAAAGCTGGGACTAAGGACAGAGTTTGTGTGGAATGAGCGTGTGGGCAGAACAGGATGGCGTGAAAGTGGGAGTGCAATGAATGCTGGGTGAGACAGGTGGAATGGACGCACCAGCTGGCTGTAAGACAGACAGACAGAGACAACTGATACATATTTAAGCACGTATCTATAAATAAAATCTACTGGCTCTCTGCTTGCAAATGTTGGCAGGTCCACCTAGTATCTGAGCAACTCACAATATTTTTTAATTGGTTTCTCATCCAACACCCCTGTGAGGTAGTGCAGTAGGTGCCTCCTTTTACAAATCGGGAACTGAAGCACAGATGGACTAATACCCAGATCCATTGATCACCATAGAAATTTGGATCCTAAATATCTTTGTGGATCTGGGCCTAAGTGACTTGACCAAGGTAGCTCTGGTAGAGGAGGGAATTGAACCCAACAGTCTCAAGTCTCAGTCCAGTCCCTTCATCACCAAACTTACCCATTGCCCTGCATTCCAGCCTCTCTGGAATCTGGTTTAAATTAACCTTGTAGAACTATCACATGGAGACAAGGCCCTAAATTGTGCCATCCTGATTCTCTCGCAGGTTACACACCAGAAATGCACAAGTGCAGACAGAAGCACCTTTGGGGAACCGAAAGAGCCAAAGACATGGGCCCTGCAAACACCCCACACTCCCCTCTGTTCATTCCCTTTTCATTCCCACTTCACCAGTTAATCCATTCAGCTGCATTAGCCATTCTTTGCTCTCTCCATGTCTCCTGTCTGTACCACTCAGTGATTGTCACATGCTGACTGCAATCAAACACAATCCCGGGGTGACCTGCCATATCACACAATGGCAAGGATGTTCCCATTGCCATGACCACATGCCAGGCAATAATCTTTCACAAAAAAAGGCCACTGGGGGAGGATCAGGGGGAGAGCATGAAAAGGGACACAGAACTCAGCAGGGTGCACAGGGAGAGGGACCGCGATGGAGCAGGGCGCACTCTCTACCCATTCCAAAATGCAGCTTCGGCCTCCCATCTTCTGGTGTTGCCAGATGCTCTGATGGCAGTTTCGAAGAGGAGTCTTCACCTAGGGTTACCATATTTCAACAAGCAAAAAAGAGGACGGGAGGAGCCCCGCCCTAGCCCCGCCCCTGCCCCTCCCACTTCCCGCCCCCCCAGAACCCCCAACCCTCCCCCCGTTCCTTGTCCCCTGACTGCCCCCTCCTGGGACCCCTGCCCCTAACTGCCCCCCGGGACTCCACTCCCTATCTAAGCCTCCTTGCCTCTTGTCCCCTGACTGCCCCAACCCTTATCCACACCCCCACCCCCAGACAGACCCCTGGGACTCCCACGCCCCATCCAACCACTCCCCACCCCCTGACAGCCCCCCCAGAACTCCCAACCCATCTAAACCCCTCTGCTCCCTGTCCCCTGACTGCTCCGATCCCTCTCCCCACTCCTGCCCCCTGACAGCTCCCCCCCAGAACTCCCAGCCCCCTACCCCCCGCTCCTTGTCCCCTGACTGCCCCCTCCTGGGACCCCTGCTCCTAACTGCCCTCCAGAACCCCACCCCCTACCTAAGACTCCCTGTTCCTTGTCCCCTAACTGCCCCCTCCTAAGACCCCCCACCAACTGCCCCCCAGGACCCTACCCCCTACCTGTACCCTGACTGCCCAAAACTTTCTCCACTCCCCTCCAAAAGCCCCCCCCCGTTTCTTGACTGCCCCCTCCAGAACCTCCCTGTCCCTTCTCCTGCCCCCCCTTACCCTGCTGCTCAGAACAGGGTGTTGGGCTCTGTGCCAGCCGGACACATGGCTGAGCTCCCCTGCACAACACAAAACCCGGTCCCTGGCCCTGCACAGGGTTGCCGGAGCGGGCTGCAGGAGGAGGAGCTGCCGGCCGGCTCAGAATGCAGGGGGGTGGGGGTGGGAGGAGGAAGCTGCTCTGGAGTCCAGCCCGGGACTTTCCTGCAGCCCTCCCAGCCGCTCGCTCTGCCCTGCCGGAGGAGGGGGAAATCACGGACATTGTGAGTGCTTTACAAATTCCCCCCGGACGCTATTTTTAGCACACAAAAGGAGGACATGTCCGGGTAAATCCGGACGAATGGTAACCCTACTTCACCCTGCCAGACTGCATAGAACATGGGGCACCCTGGGGATGGGGATGTTCTAACTCAGCCTGAGAACGAGACCATCACACCCCGACTCACCCTGGCTTCTGCTTTAGAGTCTGAGGAAAACACCATCTTTAGAATAAGCGCCCAACCAGCCCAGTCACATCCTACGAAGAGACCAATGCTGGTATGACATGGAGGTTACTCCTGAAGTACCTTTTTCACATATGGCTGAATCCAGCTCCCATTAACATCAATGGAAAGACTCCCTTTGACTTTGGATCACACCTACGAAGCCTGGGTGACCCGGTTGCTCCAGGTCTTGCTACAAAGCACTGTTGGGTCCCTAGTCAGCTCTGTGTTCAGCTGTCACACCCATGGGGGGGGGGGCACCTGCAGCCTGCTCAACACCCACAGGAAAGTCACTGGTAACAGGGAGGCTCTGGCAGACAGCTGTCTCTAGTCAGGTCCTGGCCCCAGCCAGACTTCTCTCGCTCTGAGAGCAAGGGGGTCTAGACTCCGTCCTAGCCAGCTCATGCCTCAGCTGGGCAATCCCCTTTTAACCCTTCCCTCCAAGCCGCACCCCTTCAGCAGGTGTAGCAAGGCAGGGCTAGTCAAGCCCACAGCAGCTTGTTACCCTTTCCTGGCCAGTGTGAGGTTTCCACCCCCCATCACAGCCCATTCCTGCCCCTCTGCAGTCAATGGGAGTGTTGGAGTGACTGCAATGGCAGCAGTGTTAGGCCTAGAGTGGGTGAAATTCCCTAATGAGGTTTAATACGCTCTTCTCCTCAGCTTTGCTCAGATGCAGCTGTCTGAACATGGGGCTGTGCAGGGGAGAATCACTCAGAGTTTGTTAGGGTCAAATTCCACCTTGAGTTACCCCCTGTGCAGCCCCTTTGGCTTCTGCAGGAAACATCCTGTGCTGGCAGGAAGATCTTGGGTCTTGTCCACATGTAACTTCTATGGGTCAATGGAGCTGCACGGATGTAACTGAGGGTAGAATTTGGCTCTTGTGACCCACCGATCTATTAGGTACATCCTAGTTCTGTAAGAGGGGATGTACCATATCAAATAATCCACTGTTAGCAGGATAAACTACACATGGCCTGCTCCAATTGCTATAAACATACACATATGAATTGGATTTTTCAATCTCCTGAGCTAAGCAGCCCTGAGTACGGAGGGAAACAAATATTTGCTTCTTCAGAGAGCAGAAACATTTTATATTCAAAAGTAAGTTGCACGTCACGTTCCCCAGAGAGCACGGAGAGACGAGGAGCATTTAGAAACAGGCAGGTGACACGTTCTCTGCATTCTCATTGTTAGGGCTTGTGCACACTAGCATTTATGTCAGTATAACTTATGTCCCTCAGAGGTGTAAAAAAAGCCACCCCCGAACGACACCAGTCACACCGACCTAAGCACTGGTGTGGACAGTGCTATGTTGGCGGGAGAGTTTCTCCTGCTGACATAGCTGCCGCCTCTCATGGAGGTGTTTTTATTATGCCGATGGGGGAGCTCTCTCCCGCGCAGAGCATCTTCACTAGCCGGGCTACAGCCGCGCAGCTGCATCAGGGCAGCTACAGCACTTCTAGTGTAGACTAGCCCCATGTCACACCTCAGCCAGGTGTTACTAGTCACTCCAAGCACCTGGAGGCAGACAGGGCCTATCAAAATCCACCACCACATGCATTGGAAGCTCAAATTTTATGTCCAATATCTTTTCCAGTAGTCCTGGGGTTCTCCCTAAAACATCTTGCCCCCCTGTGTTATTTTCAGGAATTTCCTCTCTTTTTATAAGACTGTATTGCATGAGAAAACTGTACAAGCCACCACTCAGAGTATAATGGATCTTCATCTATAGTCAGTACGTTAACTAGTTTAGGACTCTCCCCGAGGCCACCTTTCAATTATGGGGTGGGGTTCTCTTGCAGTTGCAGAACAGCTGAGCTTTCAAAGTGCTTTAAAATCCACTTGTGTAATTAGCAAAGCCTGAAAATTGCTAGACCAGTAGAAGGTCCAGGGTAGAGTTTGTGGTTTAAATTTGGACTCATGAACAACCTTCTTTTAAAATGCAATAATTAACACTTTTTAGCACAGAGCTAGGGAAAGCCCAGTCCTCCTCCTGCCCAGGCCAAGCCCACAAACAAATACACACCCCGTTTGTCTCACTCAAACCCAAACACTGTGTGTTTTGGGGTATTTTAATTGTTGTGTAATGGGGCCAGGGGCAGCTCCAGGCATCAGTGCTCCAAGCGCGTGCGTAGGGCGGCAAGCCACGGGGGGCGGCCTACCGGTCGCCGTCAGTGCGGCAGTCAGGCTGCCTTCAGCGGCATGCCTGCGGGAGGTCCGCCTGCCACCGAAGCTGCGGGACTGGCGGACCTCCCGCAGGCATGCTGCCGAATCCGCGTTACCAGCGGACCTCCCACAGGCGCGCCGCCAAAAGGCGCCTGACTGCCGTGCTTGGGGCAGCAAAATACATAGGGGGGAGGGATAGCTCAGTGGTTTGACCATTGGCCTGCTAAACCCAGGGTTGTGAGTTCAATCCTTGAGGGGGCCACTTAGGGATCTGGGGCAAAAATCAGTACTTGGTCCTCCTAGTCAAGGCAGGGGGCTGGACTCAATGACCTTTCAAGGTCCCTTCCAGTTCTAGGAGATAGTTTTTTATTTATTTTTTTGACAGAACAAGGAGCAATGGTCTCAAGTTGCGGTGGGGGAGGTCCAGGTTGGATATCAGGAAAAACTATTTCACTAGGAGGGTGGTGAAACACTGGAATGCGTTACCTAGGGAGGTGGTGGAGTCTCCTTCCTTGGAGGTTTTTAAGGCCCGGCTTGACAAAGCCCTGGCTGGGATGATTTAGCTGGGAATTGGTCCTGCTTTGAGCAGGGGGTTGGACTAGATGACCTCTTGAGGTCCCTTCCAACTCTGATATTCTATGATTCTATAGAACCGCCCCTGAACGGGGTCTGCAGGTGTGTCGTATCTGTGTGAGCAAGTCAGTGGCCCTGAGCAGAGTGAGTTTTCTCCAGCCTCCTCAGTTAGTCATGCAACAGCTTTAACCAGAGAAGCAGCATCTCTCTGGGCACATGGGACTCCTGTTAGAGCCTTTGAAAATACCAGGTGATGAGCCATGTCATTAACTATTTCTCTGTCCTGCTCCTTTGTTCGTCTCTTACACCTGCACATTCAGGGCCTATTGGTGCTCACCCACATCACCTTTCTGAAAAAGCCAGAAGCGCCCAGAAAAGTGTAAAAATGCTGTCATTTCTGACTGCTCTAGCTTCTGCAAGTGTTGACCATAATGGATAAGAAACTGGGACCATGAAAAGATGTCTGGGAACAATCTCAGAGAACTCTCATGCCCCTGAAGCATGGGAGAACTCTTGGGCATTAGCACAAACTATAACAAGAAACAAACTCTAAAGTGCAGCATTATTTCTTGCTTCATGATATTTATTGAACTCATCAAAACTGACACAGAAATGTACATCCAGGAAAAACAAGTGTTGGAAACATATACAAAAAATGTCAATTTAATAACTATGGAATTTTGTAAAACTACAAAACCCTTGTAAATATCCAAATGAATGAACTGTTGGATCCAGAGGGGAATTTTCATTCTGTTCTAAGAATGGTTCTTGAGTCTCTCCCCTGCACTGACAGACACTGAAGGGGATGGCTACCAGACGCCTCCTCTCACGATCCCACATCTGTCCCTCCCCTAGGCCCTGACCCCCTTCCCTCCCACCCCACCCCATTACCCCCTCCAAGGTCAGTCCAAGCACAGATCAAACCCAGCTCCTGCTCCTGAGTCTCTTGCCCCCGGGCAGGAGGGTTGGCCCAGACAATCTTTACCCAGCCCCCTGCCATAGATGCTATAATATGCTCCTGGAGACTCTGGAGGTTGCAGGGGTCCCTCTAAAAAGGGGCAGGTCCCCCCACTGGCTGACTGCTGTCCCAGCTAGTGGCAGGGCAGCCAGGCCAGAGTTGCACTGGCTTCCACTCAAACCCTACCATATCTCTAGGACCAGATCAGATTTTATCACCGCATACAGCTCTGGCCTTGTTTCTTCATTAACACTGTGCTGGGACAAGCTGCAGGGGAAACAAGGGGGGGGGAACATGTTAATTCTCTGCAGGCCCAACGTCTGATTCCTCAGTCCCTCTGAGGCCCAGCACGCTGCCCACCACTGGGTTTAGTATTATTATTCCTTGTATTGTGGTGGTGATGGTGTCTAGGAGCCCCCATCATGGGCCAGGATGCCATTGTGCTGGGCGCTGCACAGCCACAGAACACAAAGACGGTCCCTGCCCCAAAGAGCTCACAGTCCCAGCTGCTTGCCAGAGCCCCCCCGGATCTGTGTCAACGATGCCCCCACCCCTCCCTGAGCTCACTGCCAGCAGGTGCCTCTCACTTGGGGGAGGGGAGGAGAAGCACTGGTGCAGTCTGGAGCCTGGCCTGCTCCCCCCACACCCCACTCACCCTGTGAGCTCTGGCAGGGACAGCAATGTCCTTTCTGCACAAAGTGCTGGATTGTGCAGTCCTTGCTCAGGGTAGTGAGCGCTTACTGACACGGACAGTACACATAGCACACCACAGCAACAGCTCCTGCGACTCTGGTCCTGTGGGGCTGGCTGGGCTCGGCTCCCGATCCAGGCGTTGTGACCTCAGTGGTCTCAGCGCTGCTCAGGTTTGGCCCTGCTCCCCTGACCAGGGGTGGGGGAGGCAGTAGCCAGGCAAAATTTGTGTCAGTGGTGCTGCAACCCCATGCGCCAAATCACACCGTCATTCACACAAATTTGGCCTGGCCAAGCCCATCATTATGATGGAGGAGTGGCTGGGCCAAGCCGGAATGGGGCTGCAACCCCAGAGGTTGCAACACCAGGAGAAAGGAGACAACCCCAGCCAGCTCCACGGGACCAGAGCTGCTGGAGCCACCACTGCAGGGTGAATGCGGGGTGGGCTCTGCCACTCTCTTAGGGCAGCACCCAACGCTCCCCAGTGCCTACCACCCCTAGGGGGCAGCACCAACACCCCCCCACTCCCCGAGTGCCTACCATGGAAACATTTCTGTAGGTGCCCCTGGAGCTACTCAGTGCTCACAGGGAGCCGGGGCTGAAAAATCCAGCTCACAGAATCTCTCCATGGAAGCAGCAAGATCTCAGCTCTCATTGCCGCACGGGATCCTCACGCCCCCTCCCAACAGGCTTCAGTAACAGAGTCCTTGAAGGGGGAAGAGTTTTCAGCAGCTGTTGTGGGGCTGCAGACATAGCCTGAAACTACTGAAATGCAGGTGCGAGCTCAAAAATCCACCCTGACTGGAAGACATTGTTGTGTCACTGACTTTGTCTTAATTTTTACAGCCAGGTCAGGAGAATGGGGCTTGTGTGTTTAGATCAAATGTGAGAGAGGAGGAGCTATTGCTCCAGTTCAGAGCATGGTGCCGGTCTAAGGAAAGGGATGTGCTAGTGTAACCCACCCTTACCCCATGAGGCTCTTTGCCCCCCTCTAGTAGCGCAACCACAGAGGTTTGAGTCAACGACAACCTTACACTCATGCAATACAAACTTGTACTTTTAGATTCAGAGGTTCTAGGTTCTATCCCCACTTCCAATGACCCTCCGAAGTGGGGGAACTTTACACTAGCCTTGTCAAATTTATGTCAGGCCAGAATGAACAGACATTTGGGAAATAACTTACTTCTGGGTCATCATTAAAAAAGTTAGCTTCAAAATCTAAATCATTCAGAAGGCTGCCTTGCTGTGTCTCTGAAGGAGACTGACTGTAACATCCCAGAACCAAAGCCCTGTCTGGGGGTTATCTAGGACTGTGCACAGAACTGGGCACTTATTAAATACATTTACAATCCCAAAGCTCCACAGAACTTGCTTCCATTTCCTCCCATCTGGCTTTCGTCTCCCCTAGTCTTTTCTCTTTTGTCCTTCTCAGTCTCTATGAAGATTTTTAAACAGTTTTCCATTTCCCTCTCAGCTTTATGGCCTAGTGACTTTACCACCTTCACTTCTCTCTGTAGATTTAAAACACTTGGCTGGGTGGTTGTGTGGGTCATGAATGGTACTTAACCTAATGCTATTCTGTGTGCCCTTCCACTCTACCTTTCTGTTTCTCTATTTGTCTGTTAGTCTTTGTCCCAGGATTACCTATGACATGGGTGGTAAATGTGAATGAAGAAGGGTCCTTTAATTAAATTGTGGAAGGATCCTAAACTTGTGCTTTCAGTCTTGTTTACTGAATAAAATAACATGAGGTTCTGATATAAAAGTAGCTGCCTTCAGAGGGCACTAAAGCTGCTACATCAGAGGTTCTCAACCTTTTTCTTTCTGAGCCCCCCCAACATGGTATAAAAAACTCCACAGCCCACCTGGGCCACAACAACTGGTTTTCCGCATATAAAAGCCAGGGCTGGCGTTTGGGGGGAGCAAGCAGGGCAATTACCTGGGGCCCCACACCACAGGGCCCCCCATGAAACTACATTGCTCAGGCTTCCGCCCCCAGGTCAGGGGAGGGGGGCTCAGGGACCTGGGCTTCAGCCCCATGCAGTGGGGGTTTGACTTTCTGCCCTAGGCCCCAGCGAGTCTAATGCTGGCTCTGCTTGGAGGCCCTCCTGAAACCTGCTCGAGGCCCCCAAGTGGCCCCCAGATCCCTGGTCAAGAACTACTGCACTACATTACTCAAGTTTTAAACTTCTAACATGAAACCTATCAGCACAGCAGTGGGATAAGAATGAGAGCCAGTTCTTGGTTGGGGCTTGGACAATAACACTGTGATTCTAGTGAAAACAGCTTCATCACAATATAATTAAAAGGAACCCAGCTGTAACTTGCCACAATTTCTGCAGTTTGCAGGTGGGATGTTTCAGTCCCTCACACAGCAGCTTCATGCCACAGTGTCCCATTTTTTTCTCCTGCAGATTCAGCTCCCTCAAGGTCTGGTTGGTGCTGAGAGCAGAGGAGAGCTCCCTGCAACAAGCAGCTGTAAAAATCACAATCCGCCAATCTGCATAGGCCAGAGATACAAAGAGGAAACCATGCATATTGTGACAGACCCAGACCAGTGGGGTACAGGAGTCTGGTAGAGGGCAAATATACTGGTCACTGGATGAGTAGTTTTCTGTTCCCTGAGTGACCAGACCTATTGGGATCCCCCTCTCCCCCCAGCCTAAGGGGGAGTCCACAGGACCTGGAGACCAAAAAATTACAGGGGACAACTAATAAAAGAACAGGGACAGGAGTGAGGTCAAAGGGTCAAACGAAGCAAACCAGACGGGGACACTGAGCAGAGAACCCCGGACAGCGCCCACTGCTCCTCGAAGGCGTCAAGGGAGCCAGTGGACGCCGCCCAGAGGAACTCTGCCCGGACACGTGAATGAACGGAGGACCTGAAATACGCCCCACAGTCACAGGAAACTCCATCGGCCAACCTCCTTACTCTGGTTTTATAGATGGCCAGTTTCGCTAGGGCCAGAAGGAGGTTGACCAGGAGGTCCCGCGACTTTGTGGAGCGACGGATAGGGAGTGCATAAATAAAAAGGTGAGGAGAAAAGTGCAACCAAAATCTTAACAAAATATCCGTGAGGAGCCAGGATAGGGGCTGCAGCCTGGCGCACTCCAGGTAAACATGTGCCAGGGTCTCCCTCACGCCGCAAAAAGAGCAGGTGTCTAGGATAGGGGTAAACCGCGCCAAGTACACGCCCGTGCTCACGGCTCCGTGAAGGAGCCGCCAACTGATGTCCCCGGTGGGCTTCGGGATCAGAGCAGAATAAAGGCTGGCCCACCGGGGCTCCTCACCCTCCAGAGGTGGCAGAAGGTCCCGCCACTTCGTATCGGGGCGGGACGCGAGGGTGAGGACATGAAGAACATGGAGCACGAGCGTATATAGATGTTTCCTTGGCGCGGTCCGGAACAGAACCGGCTGCAGATGGTGTAGGTCTCCACGTGGGGCGAGGCAGGTACCAGGAGGCAACGGACGCCGTGCTTCCTGGTCAAGGTGGGGAAGGGGCCCCGGCTGCTATAGATGGTAGCAGAGGCGGTGGATGGGGGAGATGACGTAGCGGCAGGTGGGGGGGTCGCCGCCACCTGGGCGTATGCCTTGGGAGCTGGGGGTGGGACACCCATAGAGCTGGTGGAGGGAACAGCAGGGAGGGACGCCGCGGCTTGTTGCGGGGCTGCGGCAGTGGGGGCACCCCCTGCCATGGAGGGCCTGGCCTTTTTAGCGGGGCCTTTACCCTTCTTCGTACCCTGGCCCTTCCTGCCGACTGGGGGGACTCCCCCAGAGTCAGAGGGGGCAAGGGACATGGCAGCAGCGGAGGTCACCTCGTTACTCACCGCTGCCGGCGCTCCAGCAGGGATGGTAGTAGGTGGCTTGGCAGCGGCGGTTGAGGTAGAGGCTAGGGGGGATGATGGTGGGGCGGGTGGAGGAGGGGCAGCAGGGTCTGCCTGAGGGGTCTCACTCTCTTCATCCCCTGTCATAATGAGGACAGGGGGAGAGCAAACACTGGAGGTGGGGTAGGGAAAGGGGAAGCAGTTCGACCACTCCTCCCCGCTAGGCTGTAGGCAGGGGAGGAGGGCGCGAAAAAAAGGGGGGGTTGATGGGGGGGCTGTCAAGGCTAGGGGTCAGTCACCGACTCAGGGAGGGTTTCCGGCTCCTCTAGTCGCACCAAGGAAGGGGAATATAACAGCATTGGGGGGTGCAGTGAAACAAGGTCAAACTAAAATGGGGAGGGGCACAAGCGCAAGGGAGGGGACATGGGCGCATGAAGGGAGAGGCTAATCAATGCAAGGGGACCGCAGGGGAAGGGGAACAATCAGGCTGGGAGTGGGGCAGAGGAACCATGAGGCTAGCTTCAGAGGCTGGGGCGGGTCAAACAGACAAAGGTTGTAGAGGGAAAGGGCATGGCAGGCAAAGAGACTGGAGCTGGCAAGGGGCTGGGGCAAGGGAAAGGGGCAAAAGGCTGCAAGGGGCAAATGGGTAGGTAGCAGGGGCAAAGCTGGGGGCTTGCTGTAGGGGGTAGGGGGTCAGTCCAAAGGAGGGGGGGCACGTGCACCCACGTGCGCTTGCAACAAAAAAGGAAGTCCTTGTAAGCTGGCTGCTGTATCAGGCCCAATCGTGGCAACAGGGCGTGGCAAGCCTTGGGGAGCAGCTGAGTCCCAGAGGCAGGAGCCCAAGGCAGATGGTGAGTAGTCAGTGGGGGTGGTGGAGGGGGCAACGATGATGATGGTGGTGGTGGGGGTTGGGGGAGACACAGATGGACCAGGGGGCAGGCTCCATGCCACACCCCCTGTGTCTCCACAAACACAGTCTAGATCCCCACCACAAGAGCACAGTTCAAAAGTTACTCAGTCCGGGAGGGCCCCCTCCACAGTGGTCTGTAGAATTCCTACGCGCTCCCCCACTGGCAGATGGTCCTCTTCTTCTCCTCAGGGCTCCAGCGGCTCCCCAGCAGCAAACGTAGCAGCTCCAGGCGGCAGTCTGGTGGCCAGCAGGAAGGACCCTTCTCAGGTGGAGGTGGTGGTGGCATTCCCAGCAGCAGGAGCAATGGTTGGGGTCTCTCCCTCCTCTTCTCTGGGGAGTGGGCCAGTAGCCCCCCCCAAGGGGCTGTAGCTGGAACAGCAGCACCCAAGGGTGTGGGTGGGTCTAGCAGCTAGCAAGCAGGTAGCAGAGAAAGAGGAGGAGCAGTCCCCTACCTCCCTCCAGGCCAGAGGGCTACAGGAGAGTGATCTATGATTGCCAGGTCAGATAGGGTTTCTGTTCCCTGAGTGACCAGAGCAGGCCTGCACTAGAGTAATCTGAAACCTGCTAGAACCAGTTAAGGCAGGCAGGCTAATTAGGACACCTGGAGCCAGTTAAGAAGAAGCTGCTAGAATCAATTAAGGCAGGCTAATCAGGGCACCTGGGCTTTACAAAGGAACTCACTTCAGTTTGTGGTGTGAGTGTGAGGACTTGGGAGTGAGTGTTGCTAGAGGACTGAGGAGCACAAGTGTTATTAGACACCAGGAGGAAGGTCCTGGGGTGAGAATAAGGAAGGTGTTTGGAGGAGGCCATGGGGAAGTAGTCCAGGGAGTTGTAGCTGTCATGCATCTGTTACAGGAGGCCCTATAGACAGCTGCAGTCCACAGGGCCCTGGGCTGGAACCTGGAGTAGAGGGCGGGCCCGGGTTCCCCCCAAACCTCCCAGTTGACCTGGACTGTGGGTTCTTCCAGAGGGGAAGGTCTCTGGGCTGCTCCCCAACACACATGGTGAATCTCTGAGGCAAGAAAATTCGTCAATAAGCGTAGACCCACCAAGATAGAGGAAGAATTTTGTCACAATATTTTTTCCCCAAACACTAATGTCAGTGGTGTCTAAAAGGAGATTCTTCACTCTGGACATGCACAGATAGATCACAACGCTCCAATTGGCACCACAGGTCCCGGAGGGTATTCCTTTCCATGTGCACCTGTTGTATCAGTTACTGTTACACCTGGGGAAATTCTGTGCGTCTGCAGTCGTTCAGAATTAATTTGTCTTGAATAATTTTGTATTTTCCAGCATAAAAAACATTTTGGGTAAAAAGTGATGCAGTTCCACTTTTTCCCCATCAGAGGCCGCTCTGGCAACAGAACAGACAGCTGCATTCGTGCCGGCTGTTCTAGCTCGATAGCGGCCATCGGTGGGCAGAAGATGGAACTGCAGCACTTAGGCAAAATGTTTTTTATGCAGGAAAATATAAAATTCTATGCCCGGTGCTGCAGAATTCCCCCAGGACTCAGTACAAGTCCATCACAGCAAACTGCCCATGGAGCCAGGTTAGGACAGAGTGGGGCACACAGAGCTGCTGGGGGGGTCACAGATTGGGCTTCAGAATGGCTGGGGGGGGGACAGACTGGAACATGGGCTCAGGATCTAGTGGGGTGACAGAGCTGAGCCTGGGGACAGGGGTGGGGGGCTGCAGGGACCCATGGGGATGAAGGGTGTGGGGACAGGGGCAGATGTGCCTGACTGAATGGGAAAGGCTTGGGGTCAGCCAGGGTCTGCATGGGGGAGACTTCCAACACCCAAACAATTCCCCCAACCCCCCCCAGAGGAAAACCTCCCAGCCACACCCAACACCTGCCAGGTTCACTCCTAGGTTCTTTCCCTCTCCCTCAGCTCCTCCATTACCCCTGGCTCCCCCAAGCCTTTGCACTGCTTCTGACAGATACAGTAAATACAGTTCTGTATTGTCATTTAAATGAATTTCACAAAGTTCTGTATTAATATGCCTGGTAAGAAATCTATTTGTCAAAAAAAATTGCCAGAACTGGTTCTGTTCTGGGCACTCCACCACCTAGAATGGGGTGAAAGGAAAAAGCTGCTTTGGGGTTGGTCCTGCTTTCAGCAGGAGGTTGGACTGGATGACCTCTCTGAGGTCTCTTCCAACCCTAATAGTCTATGATTCTATGATTGAGCCCCAGGTTAACCTGGGAGAGGCAGGGACCCAGATCAGCATCTCACCAGTAGGGGGCGCTGTGTTAACCAGAATGACAAGGAAAGAGAAGTGACATCCTGGGCACAGGGCAGATCAGACAGAGATAGAGCTGGCCAGTGTGTGTGAGGGTGAGCAGCAGGCTGCAGGCAGCAAGGGGAGAAGGCTGGGTAGCAGCATCCTGAGAGCCAGGAGAAAGAGGCAGGCGGAAAGATGAGAGCTGATCAGGGAAGCCGGCTGTGGCTGGAGAGCTGGGAGCAGCAGGACACATGAGGAGGAACCTGCAAGCAGGAGTGAAGGACATAAATCCACACCGTGTAGAGGTCAAAGCATAGGGGTTTATTACACACAGCGCTGGTGGAGTGTCACCTGGCTTATTAGGCTCAGAGACACTGTCAATTAATTGATTACAATGAAATATATAGATTTTCCATGGGCGGGGGAAAGTGACGGGGTAGGCAGTTCCACACCCCGGGATAGGTTTTGCAGCAAGACAAGATAGCACAATAGCCAATGGTTAAAAGGTTACACAATGTCTCCGCCCATGGTCTCAAGTTAACAAATTAACATTTGATTAATACTTTGATAAAATGTTATTAGTATAAAATATATATGTTGAATTCTGATTTGGGGTCCATAGGAATGGAGTAACTCCTTTGATTGTCCGACAGGTACATGTCTAGGGGATAAAGCAAAGAAACAGTGAAAGCATATGAAAATAGAGATTGTCTCCTTTATGTCTTAAGGCAGGGCATTGGTCCCTTGGAAGGGAGGTGGAAGGGTGCCATATCATTATAGTGACATGTGCCAATATTTCATAAACTCAAGGTTGGATCTGTGGGAAGACTGTTTTCCCTTCAGGAGAAACACAATAGGAACAGGGATCCTTTGTTCAATTTGAAACATTGGATGAAACATAATTATTCAGTTATTGCTTCAACATCTGGCATTTCTACTGACCAAGCAGATCTTAGTAAAGGCAATGTTATTTTGTTTACCCCAGCTTTCTCTTAGCTGATCACTATTAGTTAGGCCTCTGGTCTCCAGACCAAACTCTGGACTTCGGGTCTGAAAAAGAGCTGGCACAATCCATATATACCAGGTTGTTATATAACATGCACATGGATTTTAACCCTTCAAGGAGCAAGAGACAATTGTTAAGGCTGGGTGACAGGAGGCAAATGCAGAGGGATCCTGAGGAGATCAGAGATGACAGGACTGAGCTCTGGCCAGTGGGGCCACAGACCAGCCCTTAATTATCTGCCATGAGAAGGATGGGCTGGAACGGCACCGTGGGCAGCCCACAGCCGGTTCTCAGTGACACTTGCTGGCTGAGCTGTGTTATCAGGAGCTGAGTGACACTGCAGGTTTAGCCTGAAATGACGGGTGATGAGCAGGGATCCAAGCCCCTTTGCGGTAACACATTAATACTGATGTTATTTATTCCTATGCGTTGTTTACAGCTAGTTTGGGAGAACAGATAAGTGTTTAATTTTCTTCTCTTTCCAGACCTTTTGGGAAAGCTGGAGTGATGGCTCCAGGCTGGGGGATGGGGAATGTTGTTATTGGGTTTCTAACATCAAAATATGCTGCATTTAGGGTTTGCTAAAAGCCACTGGAATGTGTCCTCAGCTTCACCCAGTTGACCTCAACACAACTGACTAGACTTGTAGGTGAGGAAACCGGCTCTAAGTCACCTTTCCACTCTCCTGATACTGGGTCAGATATCAAATCATAGGACTGGAAGAGACCTCAATAGGTCAGCTAGTCCAGTCCCCTGCCCTCAAGGCAGGACTGTTATTTAGACCATCCTTGACAGGTGTTTGTCTGAGCTGCTCTTAAAAATCTCCAATGATGGAGATTCCGCAACCTCCCTCGGCAATTTATTCCAGTGCCTAACCACTCTGACAGTTAGGGAGTTTTTCCTAATGTCCAACCTAAACCTCTCTTGCTGCAATTTAAGCCCATTGCTTCTTGTCCAATCCTCAGAGGCTAAGGAGAACAATTTTTCTCTCTCCTCCTTGTAACAACCTTTTATGTACTTGAAAACTGTTATCATGCCTCTCTGTCTTCTTTTCTCCAAACTAAGCAAACCCGTTTTTTTCAATTTTCCCTCATAGCTCATGTTTTCTAGACCTTTAATCATTTTTGTTGCTCTCATCTGGACTTTCTCCAATTTGTCCACATCTTTCATGATATGTGGCACCCAGAACTGGACACAATACTCCAGATGAGGTAGAGTAGAGCGGGAGAATTACTTCTCGTGTCTTGCTTACAACACTCCTGCTAATACATCCCAGAATGATGTTTACCTTTCTTGTAACAGTGTTACACTGTTGACTCATATTTAACTTGTGAGCCACTATGACCTCCCACCCCCTTCTCCTGTCGACATAGCAACTGCCTCTCAGGGAGGTGGAGTACCTATGTTGATGGGAGAAGCCCTCACATCAGCATAGATAGTGTCTCCACTCAAGTGCTACAGCAGTGCCACTGCAGCATTTTAAGTGTCAACCTGTCCTTAGAGGGTCCTCAGACTTCTGTTACCCCAGTGGCTGTGCCAGCCTAGGATCTGACACTGCACCATGAACTCTGCCCCACCCCCTCCTGCCCCAACATATGTCTCCATGCCCCTCCATACACACTGTGCTAAGTCAGGGAGATCCTTGGCTACCCCTTCAGGGCAGCTGCCCACTAGCTGCTTTGCTCTGATGAATATGGCCCAAGGGTTGAGGGTTTATTCAATTGTTAATTAATAAAATAAAACCAATGTACACATGAGTGGATCTCTGTCTTTTCCTCAGGAGCAGTGTGGGGCTGCTCCGTGAGTAGGTTCCATGCACTCTAGGATATTGTGATCCTGGTAGAGTACAACACACAACACCACAGTGTTAACAGGCACAGACTAAAGGGAACCAACTGTTACTTATGATAGTTTCTCCAGTTTGCAATTTGGATGTTTCAGTCCCTCACACAGCAGCTGCCCTCCGGAATCCCCCAGCTGATCTTCCACAGGATCAGCTCTGTCAGGCTCAGGGTGATGCTGAGGGCAGAGGAGAGATGCCCACCACAAGCAGCTGTGAGAGCACAATCGGACAACCTGCAGGAGACAGACATATAGAGAGGGAAATGATCACTTGTTTATGTCCCATTCTCTTCTGAAAAGTAAAATGGTGTAAGTCAAAGTAGCCCTCCCTTTACCTGAACTTACACATTCTTACACCTTCTTCTGGCTCCTTGGTTTTAAGCAATCAGCTCAGACTCCCTTACACAATTGGGCACTAAGTGAAAATGTGTGCTGAGGAGTCTAAATTACATCTGGTCTATCCTAGAGTCAGGTCAATGTAAGGCAGCTTAGGTCAACCTAACTATGGAAGTGTCTACACTTAAATTTCACTCCCACTGATGTAACTGCCTAGCTACACCAACTTAACTCCCCCTCCATGAGCAGCGTAGAATCAAGGTTAGCTAGGTCGATGCAATGTCAGTGTAGATGCTGCCTTACTTATGTCACCTGTTCCTGACTTTCAGAAGCCTTCCCACAATGCCCCACACCGACAGTACAATCGATACAAGCGCTCCTGGTGAGAAGGCTCATGGCAGACACACGGAGCAAAGTGCAGACACGCACAAGTGATGTGATTACTGTGGCAGCTGTATGCAGATGTAAGTTAGGTCAACTTAATTCTGTACTGCAGACAGAGCCTTAGTCTAGTGCATTCTGAGTGTGAGGGACTGATTGAGAGTAGCACAGCCCCATAGGCCCTAGGGCTTTCCTAGATGGACTATTGTAATATCCTCTATGTGAATACAATACCTACATGGCAGTAGCAGGATTGTATCTCTCATTGCTAAAACCAAGGTTCTACCATATGTTTTTTACACTGCCTCATCACCAGGCTCCCAGTAACAGCTTGCTTGAAGGGTCTGAGTTTCTCAGCTATTGTGGTGCTGTAGGTTTGGCCCAAAGGACCATCTGAGAGCAAGGGAGGAGAGCAAGGGAGAAGGTCAAGTCCTTCCTGGGGGAAACACTAACATTTATTTTATTTGCTTTTTACAGCAGTTTCTTGAACGACATTATTAGTTTCTTCCCAGCGTGTTTGGGTTAGTGGAAGCCAGTCTCCAGTGCTGGGGATGCTGCAGTTCTAAAGGAAGGGACATGGCCACCATGTTTGTGTCAAGCACCAAAGAAAATACATTTATAACAATTCAGGAACAAGTGATTTCCGAGCCTACAATGGTAAAGTGCTAAACTCCAAATAACAGAAAAGCTGCCTGTATGGGACCCTGTTACTGATTGCTCGAGGAGAGACATTCCCCTACCCCTACTTATGACTTCCTGCTGCCCTTGATAAGGTGATCAGGTGATCCCTGCTCAGGTGTGCCTAGTAAGGGCTGGCTGGCTCAGGTCTCCAGTCCTTAAGGGGAAAGCCACCTTGTTAAACTAGCCCAAAATACCACAGAACTCACTACCATTCACTCGCATCCATCTCATCTTCCCTCCTCATGCTTTGTTTCTTTTCCTTTCCATTCTCCATTGATGAGGAAGCCAGGCTGCAACCCAGAGATTTGACACCATTCTCTCCGAGCGGTGGATTTAAACACTGAGCCAGGTGTCTTTTGGACTGAAATAGCACTCATACTCATACTCTAGGGGTTTTATCAACTAAAGAGCTTCACAATCATTTACAGCTGCCTGGGATTGTTCCTGACCAGCCAATTAGACCTGCAGAGCTAACTGGACGTGCCAGTGTTGCCAATACCTGTGAGAGCTGCTGCCTGGAGGGACGGGCAGGCCGAGGAAGAGGGGGTGAAGCACAAAGTACTTACCAACAGATACCTGCCCCCAGAGGTAGTCCCTTGCTGAATCACTCTCTTTTTGCCCTTTTCCATTTCTTTTTTCCCTCTTTCTGTTTCTTTGTCTCTGTGTTAGATATGTCCCAGGATCAGCTCTTGTGATGGTGGTAAAGGATTTGAATGAAAGAGGGTTATTTTAATCAAATTGTGAAAATCACCTATAACTGTGTTCTCCTTCACACTTAGTGAGTAAAATAACCTGAGTTTCTACTCTAACATATACTGCATTTCCGGTATCTGAAGAGCCACTGTGTGATCTAACTTCTTATCTAGTACAATATGATCCATTTACATGGCAGGGGGTCTTCTTTCCCACTCCTTTGGAAGACAGTGGGACACAGATTTTTAAAGGTATTTAGACGTTTCAGCTTCAGAGCCTAAATCCCACTGACAGTCATTTAGACATTGCAACACTGAGTGCCACAATGCCGAAATACCTTTTAAAATCTGGGCCGTGGTGCTTTTCAAGGGTTGTTGGTGCATTCACACTGGTACTGTGATCTCAGGAGGAAGAGCTGAAATCGCAATAGTATAACGTTAACAGGCTCAGTCTAAAGGAAATCAGCTCTTACTGTATTTTCTGCAGTTTGCAGTTTGGATGTTTCAGTCCCTCACACAGCAGCTGCACGCCTGAATCTCCTAGCTTGTTTTTCCACAGGTTCAGCTCTGTCAGGGTCTGGCTGGTGCTGAGAACAGAGGGGAGAGCCCCACAACAAGCAGCTGTGAGATCACAGTCAGACAACCTGCAGGAGACAGAAACATACAGAGAGGGAAATGACTATTTATTTATGCCCCATTGTCTGTGTTTATAGGGGGGCAGAGAGAGAGTCTCAGACACCCTCAGAAGGGTTGGGCCCCTCCAGATCCCATCCCAGCATATATGGGAGAGAAGGATGTGGGGCTGACAGATGTTCCCCACCCCTAACCCTTCCCACTTCCCGACATGTCACCCCTCCCAGTGTCCCATTCCACCTCTCCCATCCCACTCCCAGTCTAATCCCTTCCCCTGACCTGAGCTCCCAACCCTTCTACCCTCCCCTACCACCCATCCACATTTATCTCCCTCCCCATAATCCTCCTTCCCCTTGCTGCAGCCAAACTCTCTCTCCCTATTCCCCCCACTCCTCCACTCCCCCTTCCCAAGAAGCATTTGCAGATGTAATTTTTTCTTTTTCAAAAAGAGTTTGAGCACTTTTGGAATGTTCTGCTATACTCAGATTACATTTCCTCAAAATTAAAAAAAAAATTCACAGAGACAAGCCACTTCCTACTTCCCCGCCTCCTCCATTTCTGCCCAAGAATGAATTTGAACTTATAGCGCCTGGATGTTTCTCCAGTTCAATGGCCATAATATATGCCGTTAAGTTATTCATGTCCTATATGTAGTTGCTCCCTAAAATGCCTCTTGGGCTCTGTGTCTGCACATGCACAATTTGACATGATAATATTTGGAATGTCCCTAGCTAGAGAACTAAACTTTCTTAAATAGCATTTTCATTCTGATCCTCCAAAGAGCCAATGAGTGCCGTATACACTGTCTGGGTCAAAGTATTCAGATCATGTAGCCATGATCAGAGCCAAGGTTTGATCCCTAGAACTGCACAAAAAAAAGTTTGCAGAATTCTTCACTTTTATGAATACTGGGTTTTTTTCTGGAAGCCTCTTACTCAACCCCTCACTCAAATGACTCCAGATCTGGATCATTAATCTAACTCCATGTCCCCATGAAGCACACCACATTTCAAGGGAATCCAAATAATCACGTGGCATGTAGATCACTTAGACCTTTCAACAGACAGGAGATCTCACTCTTAACTACAACGGAGCTGGTGCTCTGCTATAATATTCATTGAATCATTCAAGTGTAGGACTGGAAGGGACCTCAATAGGTCATCTAGTCCAGTCCCCAGCACTCAAGGCAGGACTAAATAATAACTAGACCCGATGAATATATATTAATATAATAACTAATATTTTGTTTTGAACAAGTCACTGTGTTCTCATTGGCCACAGCTCCTGAAGGGAAATCTAACAGGTGTCTAAACACAGTAAATCTACTAAGTTATCATGGATGGTAAACAGGGGTGCTGCAGCCTGGACCCCCAGTCTAAAAGTGGAAGACTCCACAACGTTCCATCCTGAGAGAAATCATAGAATCATAGAATATCAGGGTTGAAAGGGACCTCAGGAGGTCATCTAGTCCAACCCCCTGCTCAAAGCAGGACCAAATCCCAACTAAATCATCCCAGCCAGGGCTTTGTCACGCCTGACCTTAAAAACCTCCAAGGAAGGAGATTCCACCACCTTCCTAGGTAACGCATTCCAGTGCTTCACCACCCTCCTAGTGAAAACGTTTTTCCTAATATCCAACCTAAACCTCCCCCACTGCAACTTGAGACCATTACTCCTTGTTCTGTCATCCGGTACCACGGAGAACAGTCTAGTTCTATCGTAGTTGAAAGCTGCTATCAAATCCCCTCTCATTCTTCTCTTCTGCAGTCTAAACAATCCCTGTTCCCTCAGCCTCTCCTCATAAGTCATGTGCTCCAGCCCCCTAATCATTTTTGTTGCCCTCCGCTGGACTCTTTCCAATTTTTCCACATCCTTCTTGTAGCGTGGGACCCAAAACTGGACACAGTACTCCAGGTGAGGCCTCACCAATGTCGAGTAGAGGGGAATGATCACATCCCTCGATCTGCTGGCAATGCCCCTACTTATACAGCCCAAAATGCCGTTAGCCTTCTTGGCAACAAGGGCACACTGTTGACTCATATCCAGCTTCTCATCCACTGTAACCCCTAGGTCCTTTTCTGCAGAACTGCTTCCTAGCCATTCGGTCCCTAGTCTGTAACAGTGAATGGGATTCTTCCATCCTAAGTGCAGGACTCTGCACTTGTCCTTGTTGAACCTCATCAGGTTTCTTTTGGCCCAATCCTCCAATTTGTCTAGGTCCCTCTGTATCCTGTCCCTACCCTCCAGCGTATCTACCACTCCTCCCAGTTTGGTGTCATCTGCAAACTTGCTGAGAGTGCAGTCCACGCCATCCTCCAGATCGTTAATGAAGATATTGTACAAAACCGGCCCCAGGACTGACCCTTGGGGCACTCTGCTTGAAATGGGCTGCCAACTAGACATGGTGCTGTTGATCAATAGCCATTGAGTTTAACGATCTAGCCAGCTTTCTATCCACCGTATAGTCCATTCATCCAGCCCATACGTCTTTAACTTGCTGGCAAGAATACTGTGGGAGACCATATCAAAAGCTTTGCTAAAGTCAAGAAATAACACATCTACTGCTTTCCCATCATCCACAGACCCAGTTATCTCCTAATAGAAGGCAATTAGGTTAGTCAGGCATGACTTGCCCTTGGTGAATCCATGCTGACTGTTCCTGATCACTTTCCTCTCCTCTAAGTGCTTCAGAATTAATTCCGTGAGGACCTGCTCCATGATTTTTCCAGGGACTGAGGTGAGGCTGGCTGGCCTGTAGTTCTCCGGATCCTCCTTCTTCCCTTTTTTAAAGATGGGCACTACATTAGCCTTTTCCCAGTCATCCGCGACCTCCCCCAATCGCCATGAGTTTTCAAAGATAATGGCCAATGGCTCTGCAATCACATCCGCCAACTCTTTTAGCACCCTCGGATGCAGTGCATCCGACCCTATGGACTTGTGCTCCTCCAGTTTTTCTAAATAGTCCCGAACCACTTCTTTCTCCACAGAGGACTGGTCACCTTCTCCCCATACTGTGCAGCTCAGTGCAGTAGTCTGGGAGCTGACCTTTTTTGTGAAGACAGAGGCAAAAAAATCATTGAGTACATTAGCTTTTTCAACATCCTCTGTCACTAGCTTGCCTCCCTCATTCAGTAAGGGTCCCACACTTTCCTTGACTTTCTTCTTGCTGCTGACATACCTGTAGAAACCCTGCTTGTTACTCTAAACGTCTCTTGATAGCTGCAACTCCAAGTGTGATTTGGCCTTCCTGATTTCACTCTTGCATGCCTGAGCAGTATTTTTATACTCCTCCCTGGTCATTTGTCCAATCTTCCATTTCCTGTAAGCTTCTTTTTTGTGTTTAAGATCAGCAAGGATTTCACTATTAAGCCAAGCTGGTCGCCTGCCATATTTACTATTCTTTCTACACATCGGGATGTTTTTTTTTTCCTGCAACCTCAATAAGGATTCTTTAAAATACAGCCAGCTCTCCTGGACTCCTTTCCCCCTCATGTTATTCTCCCAGGGGATCCTGTCCATCAGTTCCCTGAGAGACTCAAAGTCTGCTTTTCTGAAGTCCAGGGTCCGTATTCTGCTGCTCTCCTTTCTTCCTTGTGTCAAGATCCTGAACTCGACCATCTCATGGTCACTGCCTCCCAGATTCCCATCCACTTTTGCTTCCCCTACTAATTCTTCCCGGTTTGTGAGCAGCAGGTCTAGAAGAGCTCTGCCCCTAGTTGGTTCCTCCAGCACTTGCACCAGGAAATTGTCCCCTACACTTTCCAAAATCTTCCTGGATTGTCTGTGCACCGCTGTATTGCTCTCCCAGCAGATATCAGGGTGATTAAAGTCTCCCATGAGAACCAGGGCCTGTGATCTAGTAACTTCTGCTAGTTGCCGGAAGAAAGCCTCGTCCACCTCATCCCCCTGGTCTGGTGGTCTATAGCAGACTCCCACCACGACATCACCCTTGTTGCTCACACTTCTAAACTTAATCCAGAGACTCAGGTTTTTCTGCAGTTTCATACCGGAGCTCTGAGCAGTCATACTCCTCTCTTACACACAATGCAACTCCCCCACCTTTTCTGCCCTGCCTGTCCTTCCTGAACAGTTTATATCCATCCATGACAGTACTCCAGTCATGTGAGTTTTCCCACCAAGTCTCTGTTATTCCAGTCACATCATAGTTCCTTGACTGTGCCAGGACTTCCAGTTCTCCCTGCTTGTTTCCTAGACTTCTTGCATTTGTGTATAGGCACTTAAGATAACTCGCTGATTGTCCCGATTTCTCAGTCTGAGGCTACGTCTACACTAAGGGGGGGGTCGATTTAAGATATGCAAATTCAGCTACGCAAATAGCGTAGCTGAATTCGACATATCGGATCCGACTTACCCCGCTGTGAGGACGGCGGCAAATCGACCGCCGCGGCTCCCCCGTCAACAGCGCTTACTCCTACCTGGGCTGGTGGAGTACGCGCGTCGATCCAGGAATCGATTATCGCGCCCCGACGAGAAGGGATAAATCGATCCCCGAGAGATCGATTTTCTACCGCTGAGCCGGGCGGGTAGTGAAGACCAGCCCCGAGACAGGAGTCCTCCCCTCTTGCACTCTCCTGCTCGGGCTTCCTCCCGGTATCCTATTTCCCCACTTACCTCAGGGCTTTTGTCTCCTTCCGCGGTGAACTTAGTTTAGAGCCCTCCTCTCCTGCTCGTGCCGGGCCTCTCACTGGGAAGGGTGCACTCAGACAGACAAAGAGGGGTCAAAGATGCAACAAGCCCTGAACTGTGACAGCTAATGTTTGTTGCAGAGTTAGTTTTTGTGATGGTGGTAAAGGATTTGAATGAAGGATGGTTATTCTAACCAAATTGTGAAAGGATCTTGGAACTCCGCCTGGAGTGAAACAGTGACGTTATCACTGCTGTGGGTTCTGAAAATCCTGGGTAACACCCTGCCTTCTCCAAAATATTTCTCAATGCCTAAAAACTAATCAATCATGTTTATGGGAGCCCAAACTCTTCCAAACTGGATGACAAGTTACATTATTTCTCTCCCAGCCAGACTCCCAGCTACATAATACTGCAGATGAAAGCCTACCCCCACCACCACCCTAGCTCATCTGTTTAACACAACTGGGTTCCGTACTCCAAGAGGAACTAGGTCTGGGGGAGAAATGACCTTCCTCCCCTCCCTGTATCAGACCCACTTACAAGAGGCTAGAGGTGGGGTTTACAGTGCTTGTGAAATGAAGGGATTGACAGTGCATCCAAGCAAGTGCTCCTTTTAATAAATTTCTTAGCTGGGACACCATGATCTCAGAGTCCAAGTTATCCCCTCAGATAAACTGCATGCCACTTGTTTTGTAAAGGGACCATTCAGCCTTACAAGAATAACACTTTAGTCACAGAACTGCAAGCTGGGGAACCTGCTACTTTATCCAATTGCAGATCAGCAAACTAAGTGTGTGGGGGGGGACTTTCCCTCCCAAAACAGGAAGTGAGGGACGGCTGGACTCCATTCTTTAGTATGCTAGGTAACTCAGTTAACCCTATGATGACCGCTTCATTGCAGTTTTCCAGGCTCCACAATCAAAAATGCCTATGACGAGAGGGTATTCCTCACACTATTGAATTACTATGGGAAGTTTGTAGTTAACATCCGTGACTCAACTCATTATTAAATTGCTACATATGAAAGAAATCTGGGTCTGGACCACAGAATGTGACATTTTGGGAAACACAATTAAAATCTCTGTGCCTCACCTTCTCCTATTAGTGGAATGAGGGCAATAACACTGACCAACCTCAAAGGAGCAGTGAGGGGATTGCACTAAATTAGGTTTGTAAAGTGATGCCAAAGTGCAAAGGGTTGTTAAGGACAGTCACTGGCAGAACAGGTCATAGATGGCAGGAATTCATGGCTCCTGGCCCTGAACATATTCCTCTGTTCCATATTGTCTGTAAATATAGGTACAATATTTACTAATCTCCAGTCCTGTGGCCTAGTAGCTGCTTTTAAAGAGAGTGCATTATAGTGGGGCAGTAGCATCCCTAGTCTAGGTTAAGAATCTTCCTATGCTGCAGGGCCTCTTCCCCTTAGGATAGCCTGCAAAGTGGAGTAGGGAGGCTGGGACTCCCCTTCACTCCCTTCTGCCATGTAGACATGCTCCTCACAGCCCATTGGTATCAACTTCCTTCCCACAATGGCCCCATCAACCCTATTGGGGGCATGAAGGGACCAGGAAGAGACCAAAGCTGGTAGCTGAGTGGCACTGATGTGTTCCCAGGAAGCTTCCTTGAGGCCCCCCACACATGCAGGTGCCCCACAATCATGCCATTCTCCCTACCAGCACTTCCTCAAAAGACAAGGGAAATTCACTGTCCAAAAACTTCATTAACATAGTTAAGTTTGACTGATCATAGCAGAATGCTGACTGCACCTTTACGTAACCCTCTGATATCCCAGAAATACAGAGGCAAGGCCCACAAAAGCTCTGCCCTGCAACCTTAACTCTGCACCCCCCGAGGCTGCAATAGTCACTGGGGATATACTGTGAGTAGGTTGCAGCCAAGGCTGCCCCATAACAAGCAGACCTGAAGAATAATGAACAAAATCTGCCATTGTGCGTTGTGTCCAACAGAACTGTATTCGCTCATTCCCCTGCATGCACTGCCCATCCCTGTGTTACGTGTAGCTGTATTGGATGGTGGAGCGATTAGCTGCAGCACACTGGGTGCCAAAATTCACACTGTCATACGAGGAAAGTATCAATGTGCCACAAGGATGAGGGATCTCGTCTCTGTGCTGAGGTGTGCTGCTTTTTTGAGCAGAGGGCCACAATGGTATATTCTTGGCATGGGGATTTGTAGCAATTTGGTACAGTACATGGCAGGACATCACAGGGCTTGCTAAGGGGTAGGCGAAAGTCATGTCCCAGAGGGAATCCTTAGGTCAAGGGTGAAGGGGCGGTAATTCCTGGAAACTAAGGTAGTTTGTGCAAATTAGGCTAAGTGGTTGAGTGCAGGCCAGGCACAGCTACCTGTTTTTCACTGAGGCCAACCTAAACCTGGCTGTTGCCTTGAGGAAAATACAGGCTAATAGTTTCTCCTTTAGTACTGATGTTCTCTGTCCCCACTGTGGTCCATGTCTTCTGGAAGGACAGCATGCTATGATGTTTGATTCAGGGGTGGATTGGCGCTCAAAGTGGTCAGAGTTAAGGTTGAAGAATGAGCTTCTCTCTCCATTTCCCAATTTTCAGGGGGTTGAGTACAGATGCACTTGACATTCTAGAAGGGTACAAGGTGCTGCCAGTCAACCTTAACTCTGTGTTAACAATGTTGGGGCAATTGATATTATTGCAAGCAGCTCACCTACTTCATTCTTAAATTCAAACGGCAGTCGGTCTAAGCCCACTACAAAACTTTAGTGTGTGGCAGCTGGTTCCATGCAGCCAGCTAGCATGCACCAGGCTAGGGCACTGTACATTCACACCCTGGCTTGCCACGCACTAAGTCACAATACAGACAAGCCCTGAGGTAAGTCAGGAGGTGCCCTCCCTTATACAGGCTAAGACAATGATTTCATCCTCATGCAAACATGGTCATTCACCCCACAATGGACATGGCTTTTCAAGGTAGTTCCACAGCTTGATGTCCGAGGTGCTGTATCCCACAAAAGGCCTTCAAAGAGGAATGGATGATCTCCGCATTAATTCACCAGTCCTGACCCAAATCCTCAACACACCAGACTCCTGTATGCACACTTTGCACTGAGCCTGATTCCACACAAGGACTCCAAAAATCCTCTTACCATATCAGGAAGAGATCTCAACTAAATAATCAGTAATTTCCACACCCAGTTGGTGGATTCATCCCCTGAGGTTTTATGAGGATTTCCTATTGTTGGCACCAGCGAGGCTAGCGTTTGCTACAGATGCCAGCCTGCATGTCTGGAAGCCAAGGGAGTGTGGTCCGACTCGGACAAGATGTATACATTGATCGGAACTAAGGGCAATCAGATGAACCCTCCTTCATACCCAGCAGTCAATATCATGTTCTTAGCATCATCTACAAAACAACTGATGGGGAGAAGGGGGGACAGGTGCACAGGACTGGAGCTATAAGAATGGCAACTGGGATAGCAAACGTATGCAGTCAAGTTGTATGAATGTCAGGGTAGAGATTTTTCTGGTAACATGTTTTGTTTTATGCCTAGAAAGATTAGGCGCTGCTGATCATGATCCTAGCATGCCTATTCTTTACCCCCACCTTCTGCAGTCTCCATAAGGCAATCACGGGGGGAACTGAGTTTTCAGCATCTTTGCTGGCTCTTCAACTTTAGGCCAAACCTACCCCTGAAATGTGAATGAGAGCTGAATGTGCAGGAATCATTAATGTTTGTTTATCTCTTACAGCCAGTTGAGAACAGTTCCCAGGGTGAAGGGTTTCCCCCAGGCTCTGAAGGTTGTGGGCATCCTCCACCACATAGCATGAAGAGAGCAAGGTCTGGTCTTGGGCTTTCTGGTGCAAGCTGTGTTTGATTGCTGTAAAACCATTCCAGTGTGTTGTATCAACCAGGCAAGGTACTAACAAACTTCAACAGGACTTTATTTTTACAGTGGAAACCTCTTTACCAAATGTCCATCACAGGGCACAGTGACATCAGGGGGTAGTTACACAACAGGTGTAGGGGAGGGCATGGGTTACAGTTATAGAGGCTTCACGCTTATTGGTTACAATATTATTTCACACAAGCAGTTATTACATTTTATAAGCATTAGGCACATATTGCAAATAGTTCCTGCTTCTGGGGCTTTCCATTGTTCCCCCCTTCCCCCCCCCCCTCCCCCCCCCCCCGCAGTCATGGGACACAGCCAGTTTGGTTCAGGATTTGGGCCTGTTAGTTACAAGGCAGGCCCAGGTCAACAAACAAAGGCCTAGGCAATTGGGGGGAGAGGGGGTCTTTTCCTCCACAATCCCCCCATTTGATGCCATTCAGGCATCACTAAGACCACCATCACTAAGGCCAATTTTACTAAGGCCAGCTTCTACGGGGTGCATGGGACAGTAATTATTGCTGGACACTGAGGTGGACTGCAAGCTAGCCCATTTAGGAGTATTGGGGTTGGTACTGACACGCTCAAAGGTATTAACGCTAGCGGTACTGACACTGAGGGTGCTTACAGCCTTTGTCTCACCTTCCAGTGTGTGCTGATTTTTTCGAGTTTAGCCACATTGTCTTTGGGCTGGGTGATGGGGAGGAGTAGGGCCTGGGGAAGGGGTCTGAAGCTGTGGGGACTTTAATGGCCAGTGTTTACTGATTTTTTATTTTTATCCAGATATTAGGTGTTATTTTAGGAGCACTGACTATAAATTGGTTAGGCCTACCAGGTGGTGTAATTTTTTTTTTCAAATATCTTGGTGAATTACCCAATTTTATATGCATCCTTTCCATGGATCCGGCAGGATTTGGTATTTGGGAGCCCACATCCCTTTAATTGGTTTATATGCTTGGAAGGAGCACTGTGACTGTTCACACCTTTACGTGTGCCTTTATGGCCACAGATTAGATTGTACTCCCGAGGTGTCTGTAAGGGCAGTGGACCAGGCCTGGTGCTTGAGATTACTTCAAATGGCCATTAGCTGGTTATCTAGGAAATTTTGAACTTTTAAACATGCCAGGTTCCACTGCAATGCCTTCCCAGCACCGGTGACATTTAATATCATTTTTGTTAGCAACTTTTGGGTTATTGAACTAAGGGCGGAAATAACATGCAATTCACCAACTCCAGCCTGAACCTGAGTTAACTGTGTTTTAGTAATAAGATTACAAGATGGTACAGGCTGAATTAGAGGCTACTGATTGGCTAAGATTTAGAAAAATATTACTTTTCCATTCCCACCCTAAGTTCGTTAAGGAGGAGAGGCTGAAGACTATTAAAAGTTTTATCTTCAGGTAGTTTTGGCTAGCCTCTGCAAGCTATTTTTCAAGATTTCATAGTCTCAGTTCACTTAGCTGTCTGACAGCGAGGCAGCAAGGGAGAGGTTACTAGCACAATCACCTTGCTTGCTTGGAGGCTTTATTATGTTCTCAGGGGTAGAGGTTGTTTTCTTAGCAAGATCCAAAGGCACAGTGAGTCTATCAGCGGACAAAGGAGAGGTTATCAGCTCTTTACCTTGTTCTTTACTTCTGCTGTTCAGAAGAAGCAACAACGCCAGAAGGAAAGATAGACTGATCATCAGTCGGAGAGCCATTACAGTGAGAAACATGGGCAGGTAGTCAATTCTTAGCACTTCACAGCGGTGTTGATAATTAACAGGACTTGATAAGGGCGGTTCCTTGCTGATGGACCTCCATGTAGACCCAGTCTCCTGGTTTCAGCGAGTGGCAGAGCTGTTGTATATAAAAGGACCTAACACATTTCATTAGTGCCTGGCAATAATTAAGCATTGTGTTATTTATTAACTGAGTGTCCATCTGAGCCAGGGCCAGCAGGGCACTGCCAGTTGTTGCATCGGGTGCCCTGTTAGAAAGTTATGAGGGCTGAGTTCAGTTTTTCGATTGGGAGTAGCCTTCAAATTTATTAATGCTAATGGGAGGGCATTTGGCCACTTTAAATTTGTTTTAGCACAGACTTTGGCCAGTTTATTTTTCAAAATCCCATTTTGACGTTTTACTGTCCCAGCAGACTGCGGGTGGTGGGGCAGTGGAGATTGTGTTGGATCTGTAAAGCTGCACATAACTTGTTATAATTTGTCCAATAAAATTAGGTTTACAATCACTGTTGCTGCTTACAGGTACGCCAGATCGTGGTACAAAATTCCTAACAAAGCTTCACAACAGCTCCGGCAAACCAAGAAACACTTTTGCCAAAACTGTGGTAAAACCCCGTCCAAGAACCTTCACCATTTTCCTGGCCTTGGCTGCCCTGCTGCAGTCACAACTCTGTTTTTTTTTTATTAAAAAAAAAAAACAATTTCGTAAAGCATTACGTTACCTTAAAGATTAAATGCTAAATACCAAAATCAAACAACACTAGTTTCTTTTGTTTGGCAAAAGTATTTTTTCAGTTTTACAACCCTAAACAACACCAATTTATTTTAAACTTATAGAACAAAGATTGTACACACCACTAGTGTTCTTTAGCAAATTTGACTGACTTTTTTATAGTCAAATGATTTTACTTAAATAACCTTTTGCCTGGATTATTTACAGACATGCCCAAAGGAATGGCTGCAAAGAAACCAAGAATTTTCTTTTCATAACACCTTTTAACATTTGTACATAATTTCACTGCTTAAACAGTAACTACAGAGTTAACTTTTTACTTTCTCTCTCTTAAATTCCTCAAACTGCGGTTGCCTGCTTGTTTGGGCCCGATTCTTTTTTCTTACTGAACTATTTCTTTCCATGGGCACAGGCATTGTTTTACGATCAATTAAGCAAGGAGGGTGGGCCTTTTGACTAACCCCCCTTTATTTATTTATACACACCTATCTACATACACACACTTATTTTTTAGATAATTACAGGTTAAATTTTTCCTCGGTTTAGTTTGAGAGAGGGTTTTACTGCACTTTGGGAAGGGGTTTCACTGGGGTTAGGTGAATTTCAGCTAGTCGGGCAGACTCAATGTGCCCAACCAGGTTGGCATGATCAACCCACAATAAGAGGTGGGGGCCTTGCCAGCAGTTCCTGTTGCAACAAGGAAGGGCTGGGGTCGGTCTCCTCCTTTAGAGTCTCCTTCTGCAAAACTGCCAGGACCTTATTGTGAGCGGGATTAGACACATCCGGATACACACCATTTGGGGTACAGCAGATTATACAATTTAATTTACACAGCAAATTTCTTCCGGGAAGGTCATTAAATAAACTTAGGGACATTCCCTTTTCCAATGGCCCATCTGTTTACAATAATGACATGCGCCATTACTGGATCCCCGGGGAGGTGGACAGTGAGGACCTTGGTTTGGCCTTTCCCCTGTCCTCCGCAATGGGCGGCTATTGTGGGGTTTCTGCATGTCCTGGCACTGTCTGAGGGATACATGTAAGGGCTTTTGATACTTAAGGCGCTTGATGTTTCTTGCCCTTGGGGCCGGTGGGGACTGGGCAGCAGCTCCCTGCCAAGTTTCGTCTGGGCAACCTGCCTCAGCAGCTGCTTCTATAGGCGGTGCTGGAGCAGAGTACATGTATGCAGCAGGAGTGCCCTTCTTTGGCGTGGGAATTTGCTCAGACACCCCTGCCCCCATTATGGACACCTTAGACAACCACAGCCGGGTGGACAGGCATACACAAAGGACTAAACACTAAACACTTAACAAACCGGCTAGTACGGTGGACAAAACATATAACATTTACTGTGTGCCAGCACAAAGCACTTAACAAATCGGCTAGCGCAGTTGACAGAACGTACAACATTTACCGTGTGCCCTTCTTGCATGCCCTCATCCCAACATTCACACCAGAAAGGGTCAGGGAAGAAGAGGCGGTCGCCGCACATCCCCCTTCCAGCAAAGAGCAGTGAGCAAACAGCTGGCAAAAGGAATTTACAAGCTGAATTGTTTTTGTTTTCTTTCTACCTCTCAGGGATAGCTAGTTAGAAAGTCTCGGTTACCTGAGCTGAGTGCATCCCAGTTTCAGTGAACTGCAGAGGGGGTGTGACCCAGCACAAGAAAACAGGAAAATGAGTACAGGGACGTAGCTAACAAACTAGAACTGGCCAGACTAGAAGCAGAAGAAAATGAAAGGAAACATCAGAGACTGCTCCAATTAAAAAAAAAAGGGATGGAGCTGAAAAAAAAAAGAGATGGAGGAAAGAGAAAGAGAAGAGAAAGCCAAAGAGGAGGCCCACAAGAAAGCTATGGAGCTAAAAGAAAAAGAGATGGAGGAGAGAGAAAGAGAGAGGAAGCATGAACTGGAATCAGCACAGGCTAGGCCGGATATACCAGCCAATCCTAGCAACCCCTCTCCAGGTACCACTTCCCATCCCAGAAAATTCCCCACCTACAAGGCAGGTGATGATACTGAGGCCTTCTTAGAAAATTTTGAAAGGGCCTGCCTTGGGTACAGCATCACTACAGACCAGTACATGGTAGAGCTGAGGCCGCAGCTCAGTGGACCCTTAGCAGAGGTGGCGGCTGAAATGCCTAAGGAACACATGAACAGTTATGAACTTTTTAAAAACAAGGCCAGAATCAGAATGGGGCTAACAGCTGAGCATGCCCGTCGGCGGTTCAGAGCCTTAAGGTGGAAACCCGATGTGTCATTTACCCGACATGCCTACCACATTGGGAAAAATTGGGATGCCTGGATATCAGGAGCAAATGTTAAATCTACGGAAGAGTTGCCCTTCCTAATGCAAATGGAGCAGTTTTTAGAGGGTGTTCCTGAGGAAATAGAAAGGTACATCCTAGATGGGAAGCCCAAAACTGTAACCGAGGCGGGGGAGATTGGAGCCAAATGGGTGGAGGTGGCAGAAAAGAAAAAATCTAGTAGCAGTTGGAGCAAATATCAGAAGGGGCAAGCCGAAACAAAACCTTACCACCGGGGACAACCCAAGGCCCCACCCACATCCCAAGGGAAACCCCAGACGCCTTCTCACCCCACCACACCAGTCTTCACCAACCAACATCACCCCGGTGATACCTTAGCAGGGCGATGTTTTAAATGTAATGAACTGGGACATATAAAGGCTCACTGCCCCAAGAACCCCAACCGATTACAGTTCATTACACCACAATCACACCAAAGATCCCCAGACCCAGATGCCTCTCTCATACCCTCGGAGCGAAGGGAAACCTTGAGAGTGAGCGGAAAGAAGGTTATTGCTTGGAGGGACACTGGGGCACAAGTGTCAACTATCCACCAATCCCTAGTGGACCCCAAACTCATCAACCCGGAGGCTCCAGTGACAATTCAGTCCTTCATCTCACAGTCTGTAACCTTGCCTACAGCCAAGTTGCATATCCAGTACAAGGGCTGGTCAGGAATGTGGACTTTTGCAGTCTATGACAATTATCCCATCCCCATGCTGCTGGGGGAAGACTTGGCCAACCATGTGAAGCTAGCCAAGAGGGTGGGAATAATCACCCGCAGCCAGGCTAAGCAAGCTTTCACCCCCATCCCTGTTCCTGAGCCGTCCCCCAGGGCCCCGTCGGTGTTACCAGAGACCCAGACAAAGGTGGTGGAACCGGATCCCCTGCCAACGACTGCAACAGCCATAGTGGATCCAATCCCAGAGACCCAGCCAAAGCCAGTCCCAGAAATGGAACTGGCAACGCAACCAGCACCAGAACCAGTGCCAGCACTGAGTCCAGGCTTGCAAACCCGTCTACAACTCCAATGCCAGAGGGCACTAGCGAGCCTGAACTGGCAGAAGCAGCAGATAACCCTACCCAAGAGGCTCAGCCAGAGCCGGAAATACAACATAGTGCACCAGCGGACAGCGGTTCACAGTCAACGGAAACAGCCCCAGCACCTGCATCACTTCCAGAGGGACCAAGCCCAAGTCTACAGTCCAAGGAGGAACTGATGTCTCCAGCATCAAGGGAACAGTTCCAGCCCGAGCAGGAAGCAGATGACAGCCTTCAGAAAGCTTGGGCGGTGGCACGGAGCACCCCACCGCCTCTCAGCTCTTCTAACCGATCCCGGTTTGTGATAGAACAAGGACTTTTATACAAGGAGACTCTTTCTGGTGGGCTTTGAGGAAGACTGTGTTGCAGCAGTTGCTTTTTGCCTACAGGGCCACATCCCAGTTTAGGGTTTTCACCATTTGAACTTGTGTATGGCCGCGAGGTTAAGGGGCCATTACAGTTGGTGAAGCAGCAATGGGAGGGGTTTACGCCTTCTCCAGGAACTAACATTCTAGACTTTGTAAGCAACCTACAAAGCACCCTCCGACACTCTTTAGCCCTTGCTAAAGAAAACTTAAAGGATGCTCAGGAAGAGCAAAAGGCCTGGTATAATGAACATTCCAGAGAACGGTCCTTCAAAGTAGGAGACCAAGTCATGGTCTTAAAGGCGCTCCAGGCCCATAAAATGGAAGCGTCGTGGGAAGGACCATTCACGGTCCAGGAGCGTCTAGGAGCTGTTAACTATCTCATAGCATCCCCCACCTCCAACCTAAAGCCTAAGGTATACCATGTTAATTCTCTTAAGCCCTTTTATTCCAAAGAATTAAAGATTTCCCAGTTTACAACCCAGGAAACAGATGACGCGGAGTGGCCTGAAGGTGTCTTCTACGAAGGAAAAAGTAATGGTGGCGTGGAAGAGGTGAACCTCTCCGCGACCCTTGGACGTCTGCAGCGGCAGGAAATCAAGGAGCTGTGCACTAGCTTTGCACCAATGTTCTCAGCCACCCCAGGACAGACCGAACGGGCATACCACTCCATTGACACAGGTAATGCTCATCCAATTAGAACCCCACCCTACCGGGAATCACCTCATGCCCAAACTGCTATAAAAAGGGAGATCCAGGACATGCTACAGATGGGTATAATATGCCCCTCTAATAGTGCATGGGCATCTCCAGTGGTTCTAGTTCCCAAAGCAGATGGGGAAATATGCTTTTGCGTGGACTACCATAAGCTAAATGCTGTAACTCGTCCTGACAACTATCCAATGCCACGCACAGATGAGCTATTGGAAAAATTGGGACATGGCCAATTCATCTCTACCTTAGACTTAACCAAGGGGTACTGGCAAGTACCACTAGATGAACCCGCCAAGGAAAGGTCAGCCTTCGTCACCCAGGCAGGGGTGTATGAATTCAATGTACTCCCTTTCGGGCTGCAAAATGTACCCGCCAACTTCCAAAGACTTGTAGATGGTCTCCTAGCAGGTTTGGGAGAATCTGCAGTTGCCTACCTCGATGATGTGGCCGTTTTTTCTGATTCATGGGCAGAACACCTGGAGCACCTGGGAAAAGTCTTCGAGCGCATCAGGCAGGCAGGACTAACTGTTAAGGCTAAAAAGTGTCAAATAGGCCAAAACAGAGTGACTTACCTGGGGCATCAGGTGGGTCAAGAAACTATAAATCCCCTACAGGCCAAAGTGGATGCTATCCAAAAGTGGCCGGTTCCAAAGTCAAAGAAACAGGTCCAATCCTTCTTAGGTTTGGCCTGATATTATAGGCGATTTGTACCACAATACAGCCAAATTGCCACCCCGCTGACAGACCTAACCAGAAAGAAACAGCCAAATGCAGTTCAGTGGACTGATGAGTGTCAAAAGGCCTTTAACCAGCTTAAAGCGACACTCATGTCTGACCCTGTGCTAAGGGCCCCAGACTTTGACAAACCGTTCCTAGTAACCACAGATGCGTCTGAGTGGGGCATGGGAGCAGTTTTAATGCAGGAAGGACTGGATCAAGAATTCCATCCTGTTGTGTTTCTCAGCAAGAAACTGTCTGAGAGGGAAAGCCACTGGTCAATCAGCGAAAAGGAATGCTACGCCATTGTGTACGTGCTGAAAAAGCTACGCCCATACGTTTGGGGATGGCGTTTCCAACTACAAACAGACCATGCTGCGCTACAGTGGCTTCATACCGCCAAGGGGAATAACAAAAAACTTCTTCGGTGGAGTTTAGCTCTGCAAGATTTCGATTTTGAAATACAACACATTTCAGGAGCGTCTAACAAAGTGGCTGATGCACTCTCCTGGGAAAGTTTCCCAGAATCAACTGGTTAAACATTGTTCTTGGAATGTGGAACATATTGTTAGTTTTTATATAATCAGTAGTATGTCTAAAGGTGCATGTGTCTTATTAACTCTGTTTTCTCCTAGAGCTCCAGGAAGAAATCACAGCCAGTGTGGAACCGGCTGTCCAACACTATCTGTGATTTGGGGGGCGTGTCATAACTATAAAGGGAAGGGTAACAGCCCTCCTGTGTACACTACTATAAAATCCCTCCTGGCCAGAGACTCCAAAATCCTTTTACCTGTAAAGGGTTAAGAAGCTCAGGTAACCTGGCTGACACCTGACCCAAAGGACCAATAAGGGGACAAGATACTTTCAAATCTTGGTGGGGGGAAGGCTTTTGTTTATGCTCTTTGTTTTGGGAGTTGTTCGTTCTTGGGACTGAGAGGGACCAGACATCAATCCAGGCTCTCCAAATCTTTCTGAACAAGTCTCTCATATTTCAAATTTGTAAGTAAACAGCCAGGCAAGGCGTGTTAGTTTTTATCTTTGTTTTCTCAACTTGTAAATGTACCTTTTTGCTAGAGTGTTTATCTCTGTTTGCTGTAACTTTGAACCTAAGGCTAGAGGGGATTCCTCTGGGCTCTTTAAGTTTGATTACCCTGTAAATTTATTTTCCCTCCTGATTTTACAGAGATGATTTTACCTTTTTCTTTAATTAAAAGCCTTCTTTTTAAGAACCTGATTGATTTTTCCTTGTTTTTAAGATCCAAGGGGTTTGGATCTGTATTCACCAGGGAATTGGTAGAGTCTCTCAAGGCTACCCAGGGAAGGGAATTAGCTTTGGGAGTGGTGGCAGCGGACCAGATCTAAGCTGGTAGTTAAGCTTAGAAGTTTTCATGCAGGCCCCCACATTTGTACCCTAAAGTTCAAAGTGGGGAAGCAGCCTTGACACGGTCTCTTACCTGGCGCCTGGGATGGGTGTGGAAGCGGTCCGTGGTCCTCCGGTCTGGTGGGGCGACGTGTATCCTGGACGAGCCCCGAAATTGTCATGGAAAAAACCACCCAGGCAATAATTTGACCAGAGACTCAAGCCTAAGGCCCGTTTATTGAACACACACCAATGCATTGGGGGCAGCAGTATTGGAACTGCTCCCCGATGCAAAGCATTACATGAGTATTTAAAGCTTAAAATCACAAATACATCACACACTTGAGTAATATTTGCCCTTATTTGGAATTAACACATGACAAGGGTTAGGGTCTTTTCGGTGCTTTCCAGCATCTTGCTGCAACCTTGCCCAGTATGGGTGCAATTTGAGTTAGGGTCCTTTTCGGTACTTTCCAGGGTCATGCGACCATACCTTTTATGGGGTGCCATTACACAATGTCCATCACAGGGCACAGTAACATCAGGGGGTAGTTACACAACAGGTGTAGGGGAGGGCATGGGTTACAGTTATAGAGGCTTCACGCTTATTGGTTACAATATTATTTCACACAAGCAGTTATTACATTTTATAAGCATTAGGAACATATTGCAAATAGTTCCTGCTTCTGGGGCTTTCCATTGTTCCTCCCTTCCCCCTCCCCCCCTCTGCCCCCGCAGTCATGGGACACAGCCAGTTTGGTTCACGCTTTGGGCCTGTTAGTTACAAGGCAGGCCCAGGTCAACAAACAAAGGCCTAGGCAATTGGGGGGCGGGAGGGGGGTCTTTTCCTCCACAGTAGTCAAGGGTATCCACAATTGCCCTTCCAGTTTAGCTGTTTGCAAACTCTCTTTCAAACTTCTGTTAAACCGTTTGATTTCCCCATTGGCTTGAGGGTAATATAGGGATGACCTTCTGTGTAAAATGTTCCTCTCTGCTAGAAAGGTTTCAAACTCCAGAGAAGTAAATTGACTACCATTATCTGAAACCAGTTCTTTGGGGTTACCTTCCCGGCTAAAAACTGAAGAAAGGAACTTAATTACTGTAGCAGAAGAGATTTGCGTTGTAAACACTACCTCAGGCCATTTACTGAAATAGTCTATTAAAGCGATGGCATAATGACAGTCAATTGGAGCAGTATCAAAGGGTCCTAAAATGTCAATCGCCACTTTTCCCCATGCAGATTCAGGAAGAGGAACAGGCTGTAATGGAGGGGTACATGTCTCTGCTGTCTTATCATGCATTTGGCAAGTGACACAGGATCTTATGAGTGCTTCAGTTTGAGAGTCCATCCCTGGCCACCAATACAGATCCTGTAGTTATTGTTTGGTTCTGACAATTCCTTGATGAGTATTGTGTGCCAGGTGTATGAGTTTTGACTGTAATTCTTCTGGAACAAGTAGCCGGTGTGTACCTCATAGCACACAGCAATCGAGCAAAGAAAGTTCATCCTGAACTCTAAAATAAGGCAGCAAAACTGGGTCAAGGTTTTTAGGGCTACTGGGCCATCTCTTTGTCAGAAATTCCCGTAGTTTTTGTTGAATTGGACACGCTGAACAAGAAGCTTGAAATTGTTCTCTTGTAACTGCAGTAAGAGTGCTTATAATAAGCGCAACTACTACATCCTCATCCTCCGGTGGACCATTTGGTGAAGGCAAAGGCAGGCAAGAAAGGCAATCAGCTACCACATTTTTGTTTCCAGGCTTATATTCCAGTTCGTAATTGAAATAGAGTAGTCTTGCAGACCATCTAGCAATATGATATCCTGCTCTTTCCAGTCCTTTCGTGGTGAGCAAAGTCATCAAAGGGCTGTGGTCTGTGTGCATCTTGAACGTGCGGCCCCACAGGTAAGTTCTCCATTTTTCAGTAGCCCAAACACAAGCAAGAGCTTCTTTTTCGACTGTAGAATATTTTCTTTCAACATTACTTAGTGTCCTTGAAGCAAATGCAACAGTCCTCTCTGTGTTGTCCTCATGAAGTTGTGTGAGGACAGCCCCAAGTCCAAAATCAGAAGCATCAGTAGTTACAATTTTGGACAATGCGGGACTGAATAGTGCAAGTACTGGACTATGTACAATCAAGTCTTTCACCGTTTCAAAACTAGCTTGTGCATCCGTTGTCCACACTAAGGTTGAACTTCTACGTAGTAATTCTTGTAACGATTCAATGACAGAAGCATAATTGGGAATGAATTTTGCATACCAGGAGGTAAGACCCAAGAAGGAACATAAGGTTTGCAAATCTGTTGGAGGAGGAGCCTTTGAAAATGCCAGGATATGATCTGGATCAGGTTTTAGTCCAGCCTGTGAAATTGTATGCCCCAGAAAGGGGAGTTCAGTTTGTCTATATTTGCATTTGGATCTATTGAGCTTGAGGCCTGCTTTGCTGATGCAGTTTAGTACAGACTGCAGGTTATTGTCATGCTCCTCAGTAGTATTTCCAAACACGATAATATCATCGAAATGGCACTGAACTCCATGTTGATTCTTCAGAATGAATGACATTTTTTGGAAGTCACTTGGGGCTGATGCGAGACCATATGGAACACATTTAAAATGAAATAGTCCCTCATGTGTAATAAATGTTGTGAGGTCTCTGCTATCTTCATGCAACATAACCTGGTGGTATGTGCTCTGCAAATCAAGAGTAGAAAACATCTTTGCTCCACAGAGTTCTGCAAATACTTCTTCTATGTGAGGAAGACGATGGCTGTTAATCACAATAGCTTTATTAGGCTCCTTTAAGTCCACACAAAGGCGAATGCCTCCACCCTTCTTCTGCCTCACCACTATAGGTGAAACCCATTCCGAGGAGTTAATCTCTTCAATAATGTCCTTTTGAACAAGTTTTCTAAGTTCCTCTGAAACAGCTTCCCTGACTGAAAATGGTAAGCGCTGTAATTTCTGTCCTAAAGGCATCACATTCTTCCACATTTTAACTTTATGCAGAAACCCATAAGCACAGCCGAGTTTCTCCTCAACCCGGTGTTGGGTCCCAGCCTAAACTGGTGTGTGTACCGCAAGAGTGCTTTGCTGAGGAAGATCATTTAGTCCAATAACTAGCCTGAGATTTAAAGCAGCCAATAAAACTCTGCCAAGGATAGGAGTGCCTTTGTGGACAATGTAGAACTCTGCAGTTACACAGCAATCACCAAAAGTAACTATTGCTGGCAGGCAGCCATATACTGGAATATGGTTTTTCAAATAGCATACCACCTGAAGTTTGGGCTTAGTAAGAGGCACATCTTTAAAGGAATCCAAATAGATGGAATCAGGTAGTATAGATACTGCTGAGCCAGTGTCCAACATTAGCTGAATAGAGTGTGATTTGCCTGAGGGTATGGCAGAAATGTTTACAGTGCACTTTATCTGTTCTGGAATATGTGCAGTAGTGATTTTGTCCACACTCAGCACAGTAACATCTGGTATTGTAACTGCATGGAGAAGGAAGACAGCAAGACTGTCGCCCGAGGGCCTCTGGAGCGGGACTCAGAGTAGTGGGTGGGCCTGAGTCCCCCCCCCCTTTTCCCCCCCTTTGTTTGGTGTGGGGCTGTTGTTTACCCCCCCGAAAGGGGGTGTGAATGGACAAAGGGACACTGTCGGAGGACAAAAAGAAGAACAGGAGTACTTGTGGCACCTTAGAGACTAACAAATTTATTAGAGCATAAGCTTTCGTGGACTACAGCCCACTTCTTTGGATGCATATAGAATGGAACATATATTGAGGAGATATATATACACACATACAGAGAGCATAAACAGGTGAGAGCATAAACAGAGTTGGCATCGGGGTTTGTTACAAGGAAAGAAAGATGTCTTTCATCGGGGTTTGTCATTCTGTGATGCCTATATCAATCATTTCTTCTGTGATGTGCCCCCCATTGTGAAGCTGTCCTGCTCCGACACCCACATCACAGACATTGTTCATTTCACCTGTGCGACAATGCTAGTAACAACTACCATCCTGATTATCCTCGTCTCCTATATATACATCGTGGTCACTATCCTAAGGATCAACTCTGCCAAGGACCAACGCAAAGCCTTCTCCACCTGCGCCTCCCACCTGATGGCCGTCACCATCTTCTACGGAACGGGCTCTTTCATGTATTTACGGCCTAGTTCAAAGTCTTCCATGGATCAGGACAAAATCATCTCAGTCTTTTATACCCTTGTGATCCCCATGCTGAACCCCCTGATCTACAGCCTGAGGAATAAAGAGGTCAAAGAGGCCTTTAGGAGGATAAGAGAGAGGAAGGTTTTTTCTCTGTAAATGTAAAAACTGGGTATGGCTTTAATTCAATAGAGGGAAGAAAAGGCGGGGAATGATTTCTCTGTATTGTTAGCTTGATTTCTGTGAATAATCAATGTGTGCACCTTCCATGAAAAGGAATAAAGGAAGGTAGATTTTCCTAGTTCTTACATCACTAAATGCATCAGGAATAGTTATCAGGGAAGAAATGGGGGACTTTGTCAAGGTTTGTGCAGCTGGCTCTTAGAACACAGAAATATATTAGGAAAACCTGTCAAACAAACAGACTCATGAACCAGCAATGCAAATTGCCTTTTGCTAACTAATAGAAAATAGATGCATTCAACTCACATAGGCAACGTACATTAATTAAATCATGGAATTTGTTTGTTGTTGCAGCTATAAGTGCAATTAAAAAGGAGATGTGATGTAACCACAATAAGAAAGTAGTGAATAGATACAGTACATTGTATTTAGAATGTTTTATATTCATGCTGAAACTGTACTGTTGGTAGATGATGTAACCTGTGCATGAACTTGCTCTGTATACAGCAGGAGAATTCAACATGGCTAGAGAAACACATTCAACCTGACAGCCTTTAGGTATTCTCCTATGCTTAGCTTCTGCAACCTTCTGTCTTATCTATCTATCTACCTACCTACCTAAAAGTTTTATAGTGTTAGCCAATCTCATATACAATATTATCTATAATAGTAGGTATGTTTATACAAGTATGAATTGTATTCATCTTAAGATCTTCCAAAATTATTTTTACTTATGTTATGCTATTAAACCAAGAGGCGATGTGAACTATTGTAATCTCAGAGAACAAGGACAAGACAAATAATTTTGCTAACGCCTCACTAACATATGCTTTATAACAAGTTTTTACTGGTAGAGGATGCTTCGAAGGTTTTGCCAACTTCTCAAATATAATGGTCAAAACAGAGATAATAAACTAGTTATACATGTTGTCCTGTTTACTTTCCAGTCTGTGCCAGCCCAGCAAAAACATTCAAAAACATGTCAAAGATAAGAGATAAAAAACCCCTCAACTCTAGTGTAGATAGAGGCAGAGTGAAGCTCAGATTTTAAGGCAGTCTGACCTCTGCATTGTTACCATCCAGATGGGTTGGTAATATATGTAGTCTTCCTTTCTCTGTTATGCTGCATTTATCTGTTACTAAGAATCTTTTATTCATAAAAGTTGATTAAGCCTAGCCATTTGGCATTATTGAATTCAGTCGAACCTGTAACATGTGGTAATGATTTAGGGCTGGACCCAGTGTGCCTTAAAAGCCAAATGGACAACTCTCACTGATTTCACTGGTGCAAATCAAGACTTTAAAGGGGGTGAGGCGAGGGAATTCTCTGAGCTTGTCCATTTTCCAAATGATTTTTATTTACCCATCTTGCACAAATATCTGAAGAGCTAAATTCAGCTTGGGCCAGTAAATGCAGCAAAATGACATTTCCTCTCTCGGTAACATGACATTACATGTCCCATTTTGGGGTGGTATCTGTGCCATTAATAGTTCCTCTGTTTATACCTTGGAAACTATTCAAAGTGATGCTTTAAAATGTCATGTGATGGGAAGATGGATACACTTCAATGCTGATCTGTCCCTTAGGTAAGATCCATTTTGATACTGATAGCTATGGTTTCCATGTACTTGTCTGGCAAATTTCATCCACTGAAGGATCTCCAAGGATGTCACAGGAGTCTTATGAACATTATTTTCCCCACTGCTTTATCACAGTTGCCTCTGCGGTGAGGCCGTTCTGGGCTAATGCAATGTAGCCAACGTGAAACATGTCAAGAGTTAAAGGTCTAGCTGCCTCTTTGAACCCTCTTTGGCCAAATCCATGGAGGACTGTTGCAAAGCCTTCTCCACCTGCATCTTCCACTTGGTGGCCATCACAGTGTTCTTTGGAACTGGCTATTCCATGTATTCACAATATTTTGTGCACTCCCTCACGTGTTTGGGCTCTTGCCTTAACCTAAGAGTGGGAGAATTCGGGGATTTCTTCCCAGGACAGGCAATCAGCTCCTGTGTATCTACAGTGCCTTCTCATCGGGTCCATCTGGGCATGGGGCCTGCAAGTCTTCCCTTCAGGAGCTGTGATGAGTAATTAACACAGTGACCAGCTTTCTTAAAAAGAACCCCAAAACCTGTGTTTCATCTTAACAACAAAAACACAGCACAGCATGGGAGCAAAAGGATTTTCTGACAGTAAACCAGTCTAGGTGCACGAGTGTCTCACCTAAGGCTTAAGAACCCCTGGGGAGATCAGGAAGGCCCTTCTGCCGGGCCCATGGCTATGTCAGCCGGAGCCTCACAAACAGCACCTGACAACTGCCCCACCCTCACTAGAGATTTGCTTTTTAACTGTTTCATATCCGTTCATTCCATTCCTACCTGTATAAGGGCTGTTCTGCACTGAAAACTGTCAGTATAGCTACGTCTCTCTGGAGTGTGAAAAATCCACACACACCCTCTGAGAGACGTAGCTATGCCAACATAACCCCATGGCATACACAGTGCTAGGTCCATGGAAGAATCCTTCTGTCAACCTAGCTACAGCCTCTCGGGAAGGCGGATTAACTACACAGATGGGAGTACCCCTCCTATCCCTGTCATGAGCATCTACACTGAAGTGCTACAGATGCAGCACCCTGTGCGGTGGTAATATTTTAAGTATAGACACACCATAAGTTTGGGCTGGAGGCAAGGATTTGGGCACCATTTCTTAGTCCTGTTGCAATGTGAAGGATGGGAGGGTTGATCCATAACTATGTATGGCTACTGTATATGACATAGAAAGTGAGATTAAATACAGTCTAGTTACACTGAGTTCTTGGGATGATGTAATAGATACATTGATTAAGCTGGACCATTAGGAAACTAGCATGAAGGCAACAAAATATCTCTAGTAGAAGTAACCTTCTGGTAAACATGGTAAAAGTCATTAGCTGCTTCCTATTAATTTCTTTGGCTGATCTCTGATTCTTGTTTTTTATGAAGGGGAAAATAGCATTTCTTGGGGTAAATAACACTGCTTTATTCACTTTCTCCATATCGTTAATGATTTTATTGACCTCGATCATATTCCCCCATAGTTGTCTCTTTTCCGAACTGAACTGTCCCAGTCCTTTTAAGCTTTCCTCATATGGAAGCTGTTCCATAATCTGATCATTGTTGTCACCCTTCCCTGTATCTTTTCCACTGCTAATATATATTTTTGAGATGGGCAGACCAAAACTGCATGCAGTATTCTAGATGTGAGTGTACCATGGATTTATATAATGGCCTTATGATATTTACTGTCTTATTATTTATCCTTTTCCTAATGGTTCTTATCATTCTGTTAGCTTTTTGACTGCTACTGCAGCTAGACTGGATGTTTTCAGAGAACTGTTCACAATGACTCCAAGATCTCTCTCATGAGTGGTAACAGCTAATCTAGACCCCATCATTTTGTGTGGCTAGTTGTATGACTCCTCAGTCTGGGACAGTTCCTCAGATCCGTTACCTAAAAAGAATGGTTCAGGTGTGGGAATCTCCCTCATATCCTCTGCAGTCAAGACCAATGCAAAGAATTCATTTAGCTTCTCTGCAATGGCCTTGTCTTCTTTGAGGGCTCCTTTAGCACCTCGATCATCTAGTGGCCCCTGTCCACCCCCCCGCCCATTCTTTGTCAGGCTTCCTGCTTCTGATGTACCTAAAAAAAATGCTGTTAGTTTTGGAGTCTTTTGCTAGTTGCTCTTCGAATTATTTTTTCACCTGCCTAATTAGACTTTTACACTTGACTTGCCAGATTTTATGCTCTAGGTGTATAATATATTATATTTTATATATTAAAAAAAAAGAAATGAAAAGGTTGAACCAAAACGTTTTTCCTTATTGAAATGATACATTTTTACCTTCTCAAAAAACCAGTTTCAACATTATTAAAATGAAATGTGTAGACATTATCAGAATGAAACTTCTTCATGGTCCCAAAGTGAAATTGTTCCGAATTGTGGTTTTTGTGGGAAATGTCAGAATAGTGGCTCTCTGTTACAATTTGGAATGAAAGGTGGGAATTTTCTGAGGAAGAGGGATAGCGGTTTCTGACCAGGTCTATGTCTAACACAGCTCTACCAATGTTTATGGAGTGCTTGGCTGACAGGATGTTGAATGGGGGTATATGCCATTGCCTCCGATGGCTATATTCCTTGCCTGCTGCTCAGCCAGCACGGGGGGGGGGGGGGGGGGGCGGGGGGAAGTTGCCGTTATTGACTCTGATTCTCTCCTGCCTTGCTTCTTGTGCTATCGTTTATACCTGATCACAGTGACTACTAAAGTGGGGATCAACTACCTCAAATACTCACTCAAATACCTAATTCTGGGGGAAAATAACACGGAATCGGAATGATTTCAGCCTGTCTTCACCTCATGAAGAAGAGCTTCAAATATATAAAGTCCTTCAGAGAGAAATTATTTTAAAAAGCCAACTAAATAAAGTGGATTGAATATAGAAAAACCAGTGGCTAGGGAAGCGGACAATCTGGGCATCCTAGAAGTCAGGGAAGTCTCAGATCCTGGGGATGCAGGAAATTCTCCAGTCCATCAGCACAGCAAGCAGGCAGCCTGGGCAACTGGCTGTCCAGGAAGATGGGGATCCCAGGGACCAGGTAGGCTGGGGAGCCTGAGAGCTTGGAGGAACAGGGCTGCTTGCCCACCCACTCATCAGCCAGCAAGCATGCACATGGCCTGGTAGGAAACCAGGCAAGAAGACTAGGCTTCCCATGGTGCATTTTAATTCAGTCTGTAAATGTGTGGCCTCCTCCCGAATGTCTCTTTGTGGCTTTGAGGCAGCCCTGCAAGTGGCCCCTCGTCTCAGTTTCCCTTTTGGGTAACTCCAAGCTCTTCATTTCAGGCTCTTACTCAAACAGTAATCATCCTGGGGGCCAGTTCCCCAGGCTGTCTGCCAGGTGTGCTGCCGGGGGGTGGGTGTGGGGGTGATTGCCTGAATACCCAGCATCTGGGATCTCCCTGACTTCCAGGGAAGTACTCCATATCATCCCTGTGCATACAGTCCTTGTTCTCCCCATACCCCAGTGTCCTCCATCACAGCTTAGCTCCTTAGCTGTCCTCTTCCTTCCCTGTGCCAGAACAGTCCCCTCCCCTCCCACCGTCCAACCCTTCCTTCTCAGGTGCAACCCCCCACTTCCTAGTGGGCACTCCCACATCCTTGCCAGGGAGCATCCCTCACTCCCCTGGCCCTTCTCACTGTCCATTAGGGTCCAGCTGTTCTGCAAGGAGACGTCAGGACATAAGCCTCTCTGCTGCTCCACCTTCCTTCGGCCCTCTCTGGACATTGGCTGCACTTCTCTGGGTTGGAGCCAAAAGGCATCTCCCTCTTATGTTGCTCCTGCCTTCTTTCTCACCATGCAAGGCCCAGTGACAGTGGTAACAGCAGCAAGATCTCACTTTTCCCTCATCACTAGAGCCAGTTGGGAATTTTCCATTGGGATGATCTTCTGGTAGAACATACCTTTCTCACAAAATTTTAGGGAGGAAATTTTTATTTTTGCTGATTTTTTTTTCCATTGGAGAAGTCGAAAGGACAGGACTCAGCTACCTTCTTGGAAAGTCCGTGCCAATCTCATATTCTACCAACAGAGAGGAAATGAAATTGGGAAGAGCCTTCTAGGCGGGTGGCCAGTCAGCCAAAAAAATCCATTTTGGTTTTCCCAAAATGGAATTTTTCAGAATTTCCCCCCCACAAAGTATTTTGAGATTTTAACTTTTTGTCCTGAGTTAGGATGATTATTTGTTTTGAAATCTCAACATTTTCCATAGGACAGAAATTCCATTTTCAGGCCAGCTCCTCTCGCTTCTGTTTATTATTAAATGATGAAACTCATCCTCTTAGTTAGATTCAGCGAGGAATAATTTTCTGGTATATTGTCTTCCTCAAGGCGTCCTTCACCTCCTTGTTCCTCAGGCTGTAGATCAGGGGGTTCAACATGGGGATCACAAGGGTATAGAACATGGACACCACTTTGTCGTACTCTGATGAGTTGCTGGATGTGGGTCGTAAGTACATAAAGAACAGAGCCCCATACAGTATGGACACAGCCATCAGGTGGGAGGTGCAGGTGGAGAAGGCTTTGCGTCTGCCCTCGTTGGAGCGGATCCGCAAGATGGCCACCATGATAGAAACATAGGAAATGAGGATGACCAGGATAGTACTTAGTGCAGCTACAGCAGCAAAGAGGAAATGCACTGTGTCACCCACGCGAGTGTCAGAGCAGGAGAGTTTCTGGAGTGGGGGGATGTCACAGAAAAAGTGATCAATGATATTGGGGCCACAGAAGGACAGGCTGAACAAAGAGCCTGTATGCACAATGGCATTAATGGAGGCATAAATGTATGATGCCACTACTAACTGGACACAGACTTTCCTGGACATAATGAGCGTGTACATCAGCGGCTTGCATATAGTTATGAAGCGATCATATGCCATCACAGCCAGAAGTAAACCCTCAGAGTTCACAGAGAAGGAGTGGAAAAAAAATTGCGTGGCACACCCAGCAAAGGAAATGACTTTACTCTCTGCTAAGAAGTTCACCAGTGCCTTAGGGGCAATAATGGAAGAGTAAGTGAGGTCTACAAGGGACAAGTTGCTGAGGAAAAAATACATGGGGGTGTGTAGCCGCGTCTCGATCCTGATCAAAGAGATCATGCTGAGATTCCCCGCTAGGCTCATGCTGTAGATAAGCAAAAACATCCCAAAGAGGACAGCTTGCAGCGATCGACTGCCTTTGAATCCGAGAAGGATGAACATGGACACTCCAGTATGATTGCCATGCGCCATATATTCCAGGTGCGATCGATGCTGTTGGGTAGAAGAAAGAAACACAGCCAAGGTAAAGCGTATGATTCAAGATGAACTGCATGGGGCTGAGAGGTGGATACCACCATTGTGAAATACAGTAGAAAGCCAAGATACAAAAGCCACGTTATGCTGGTCCGGCTGTGTGACATTTGCAAACTTAAACTCATGTCATGTGAGTCTGTATAATTGCCAAGATTTTTACTCCTTTTAAAGAAAAGAGATTATAAAATAAAATAGAAAGATCGCTTCAGAATTTTCAAAGTCTGCATCCCTGGCATTGGCAAATATAGCTTCATGGTATTATATGGCTAGGCATCATTTGAAAGGAAGTAGAGACACTAGGAAGGATCCGGAGAGGAGTGACAAAGGTGATCAAAGGGATGGAATGCGAGCAAAGGCTGAAGGAACTGGGTATGTTTAGTTTGGAAAAGAGGAGATTAAGGAGGGACATGATAGCCATCTTCAACTACTTGAAACACTGCCATAAAAAAATTGGAGAAAAGTTTTTCTCTCTTGCCACAGAGGGCAGGACAAGTAGCAGTGGGTTCAAACTACAGCACAGCCGATTTAGATTAAACCCCAGGAAAAGCTTCCTAACTGTCAGAACACTTGGGCAATGGAACAGACCTGCCAAGGGAGGTTGTGGAAGGTCCTTCACTGGAGGTTTTCAAAAGGAAGCTGGATAGCCATCGATCTTGGGTGGGTCAGACACAACAAACACTGCATCTTGGCTGGGGGTTAGACTAGAACATGACCCATGTGGTCCCTTCTAACCCTATGGTTCTATGATTCTCTGAACTCTGCAACAACCTGATATAGAGCAGAAAGGTGGATGAGGTGTTTGAAAACCAGCCTTATATTACAGCACTAGCACCCTTCCATAATTAAATCATCAGTTAGGAACCAGGATATATTTATGACAAGTCAGCCAAAACCTCACTTTTGGAATAAAGTCCCAGAGTAAATTCAACAAAGACAATTCTTTTGGAGATAACCAAGTTAATATTCACAAAGGGGGTGTTCACATAACTAAAGGAGGTATGAATGAACTGCAGAGTTCAACAAAGGGAGGCTGTAGTTAAACCATGGTTGAAAGAAGCCCTCACACCCGTTCTGGCCCCTGGCACTAGCATGGAACTGGCATAACTCAGCGAGGAATCAGAAGCAACACAAGTGGGTTTGGCAAAGATCACCATTCAAGAGAAAACCAGTCTACTGAACAGTGATACGACTAAAACATCTCTCTCTCTCTCCTCTCTCTCACGTTCACTATGGCAATATCACCCTCCCACCTCACCTGTTTTTGGCCCTGTAGCGCAAGCCACACAAGGCAGAATCAATTGACCTGGCCTCTAAGACTCTCTGCCACGGGTTATTTTTCCTTTCTGCAGTGTAGACATACTTTGAAGCTCTGTTAATCTCGCTCGTGTACCCAGAGTGCGTGGAAACAGTGCTTTCTTTCTCAGAAGATATTTTGAAAGCAGAAACATTAAGCAGCTTCATAGTGAATACACACCCGATAGCCACCTAGAACTCCACAATGAGATGCCCCAGTAGCAGGGAGTGTTGGTCAGACAGAGTCCAGGGAGACGGTTACTTGGAATCCAAGTGGGTCCAAATGTGCTTGTTCTTCCACTTCAAGCTAATGAGAAAATCTGAAATATACACGAGCTTTTTATTTTCGTTCCGTTATCTCTGTGTATCCACCCTGAACCCTAACAGAGACTAGTGCGTTGGGGGAAGCCAGTGCTGCCCGTTCTGTACAGAACGTTCTTTCTACAGAGAGACACCATCTCTCTCTAGGGCTGCCAATCTAGAATATTTCACTAGCAGAAAACCTGCTCAAAGAAGTTTAAAATGAAAACATTTGTTGTTCAAAAGCATGAACTGCATTTACAAAAAAAAAAAAAAAAAATCCCTTGCAACTTGATTCCTGGCAAACAAGGGGTATTTTTATCTTACCTTTTCCTTTTTTTTTTTTCATTTGAGGAGCGTATACAATAACTTAGTTCACTGAAGCACATTGGGCCAGATCCTTAGTTGGTATAAATCATCACAGCTCTATTGCGGTCGATGGTGCTATGAGAATCGACAACAGCTGAGGGTCTCTAGCCCCATATATGACACTCCCCCCCAAAAAAATCACATGCCGCATTCAGGGTAGTTTAGGCTTTTTATCCCATTTTACTGCACATAATACAATGAGAGATAATCAAGACAACATTTTGGTGGTAAAAGAGTCACCATTTTCAGAAGAGAAAAAACAACCACCCTGTTTCTCAGTGAAAAGAATGGATCTGGGTGTATTTACCAGGTAGCTGAAGAAAATAAAACATTTTGTTTACTCACATTAGTCTTTGTCCTGTAATATTAAAGCTGCCTGTTGCAAGAGAGACATCTCTCTTTCTCTGAGTCAAAAAGTGTAATTAGAGGCAGGGCGTATTTATTTGGTCTGCAGGCATTTGGAGACAGAATCCCTTAGAGCTGTCAATCTCACGTCTGGCACAAAGGGCATCATTAAAATGCCCTTTAGGTCACATGGGAGCAATAGATAGTGGGATGCCAATCTGTCGGCTTCTAACTTTGTTCAAGTTTTTTGAAGCGTTGATGCTGCTCTCCATCCCTTTCCCCTGTTTTATGCATTCCATAAATCTGAACCTCCCCCTAGCAATAATTACTTCCAGTCAGGAGTAAATGTGGAAAAGTTTATTGAAAATGCATTTTCTGTTACAGTTATTTAATTATTTTGTAGTTGCAGAGAAAATTAGAATTGAGTCATTCCTAACACTGGTTTTTTGAGAGCCCAGAGATAGAAATTTATAAGCAGTTTCCAGATAGAATGCAATGGATTGGGATTAAGATGCTTTTTTCTTTTCTTCAGAGATGTCTAAAAACCTGGGATTGGAGTGGCAAAAAATGGCTGAAGATCAGGGTAAGGGGCACTGGCAGACTCAAGGGTTCAGAAAGGGCTGAAATAGCATAGAGTGATGCATAGAGTAATGGGATGAAGGGCATGGCTGGGGCATATCTCACCCTATATAAGCGATAATGCGTGTGTCTCTCTAGTAGTGATGATGAAATGGAATTAAAAAATACCAGGATGAGCATGTCATGACAGGGACTAACGACTTGTGATTCTACTATGGAAAATCATTCCTCATTTATCTACTATAATTCTTTCATTTTGTTGACAAAAGAGTGAATATGGGGGGAACCATCTGACATAGTATACTTGGACTTTCTTTGACAAAGCCCCTCACATGAGGCTATTAAGGAAGTTAGGTAGTCATGGAATATGAGGCAAAATGCTGCCATAAATGAGAAACAGGTTACGCCACAGAAAACAAGTGCCCAGATCCTCAGAGATGTCTAGACCCCTAACATCCGTTGATTTCAACGAAGTTAGGAGTCTACCTACCTTTGAGCATCTGGGCCAAAGAGTAGAATAAACAGTCAAATATTTATTAATGATCTGGTACGGGGAGCGAGCAGTGAGGTGGCAACATTTGCAGATGGCATGGAATTGTTTTGGTGAGTCCAGGCTGGGAAATGAGAGTGAAAACTTCAGAGGGACCTAGCTGAAAGTTGTGGGAATGGGCAGCTCAGTGGCAGGTGAAGTTAATTGTTGACAAAGAATTTGAACAGCTCACGCAAAATTCTGTGTTCTAAGGTCAGTAACTGCCAGTGAAACATTCTCTGGTGTTACTGTGAAGAGCTGAATGACATCTTCTCCCCAGGGAAATGGAAAGTTGGCAAATTCAGACCTGAACCATGGAAATACTGGTGTTAGTCACAAAACAGGGGAGTTTTTACACAGCAAATTTGTTTTTGTTTTCTAAGAAAATATTAAACCCCAGAAAAGTTCAGCCTAAAACTTTTGGCTGAAAACCAGAAATGTCTCTTTGGAAATGATTCCCTGTGGCCTTAGGGGAATTATTGTTTGGGTGTCTCATGTGGCAATTCTCCTTAAAGAGCTGGGGTGTCTGGCAGGACTGTATCTCCCATTGTTCGGATCCTGGGGTGCCCAGACTATGGCCTGCAGTCCATATATGGATCACCAGAGCATTTTCTAAGGTTTGAAGCCCACTTCAACACAATCTACTGACGGCCAATTCAGGGGCGCTGGAACAATTTTTATAGTGGGGGTGCTGAAAGCCCCTAGGTCCAGAACCTAGGGGCCAATTCATTACTGTTTAGGCGCTATGTTTACATCATTTTAGTTTACACATGTGTGTAAATAGACAATCCTGTACATAGAAACAACCCAAAGACACATGAAACAAGCTGAACTTAAAATATAATGCAATACAGGTGACTTTAAATCTTATTAAAATGTGTAGAATCTGCTTGCCCCCCACTGTTTGGTTTATGTGGCCCTCCTGTGTAATAGGGTTGTAATCTGATCCATTAAGACAATTAAATACTGTTGAGGATCGGGGCCCGTGTTCCTATGTGCAGCGCTAGTCAGGAAAGCAAAACTAACATGTCAGACTGCGTAAGGGATAAGATAGATTTGCAGATTTTAAGGTCAGAAGGGACCATTATTATTACAATTAATATTGAGCAGCACTTTTTGGTTAAAGGTTCTCTCTTCTATATGCTTAAACATCGGATTGCATCTCTGGATTATATTTTCAGTGCTAGGTCTCTGTTGAACCAAGAGAATTTCCAAGCAGCCCGTTGTTACAGCACCTGTGGGTGTGTCTGTACGGCCGCTCAGAGCGTTCACTCAAGCTAGCATGCTACACGTAGTCATGTGGACATTGCTGCACCCGTGGCAGCTCAAACTAGCTGGCTGTCTCCAGGCCTGTACGACCCCTGAGTCTGAGCTCATGCAGCTAACCAGAGCCACTGCTAGTGCCGCAATGTCTAAACAGCAAGTTTTACACATTAGCTCTAGAGGAGTTAAAGTGAGTCTGCCTAACCGGGCTGGGAGGTGGCAAAGTTTGCAGATGACATGGAATTGCTTTGGTGAGTCCAGGCTGGGGAATGAGAGTGAAAACTTCAGAGGGACCTAGCTGAAAGTTGTGGGAATGGGCAGCTCAGTGGCAGGTGAAGTTAATTGTTGACAAAGAATTTGAACAGCTCACGCATGATTCTGTGTTCTAAGGTCAGTAACTGCCAGTGAAACATTCTCTGGTGTTACTGTGAAGAGCTGAATGACAACTTCTCCCCAGGGAAATGAAAAGTTGGCAAATTCAGACCTGAAACATGGAAATACTGGTGCTTGTCACAAAACAGGGGAGTTTTTACACAGCAAATTTGTGTTTTTTTTAAAGAAAATATTAAACCGCAGAAATTTCAGCCTAAAACTTTTGGCTGAAAATCAAAAATGTCTCTTTGCCCTGTGGCCTTAGGGGAGTTATTGTTTGGGTGTCTTGTATGGCAATTCCCCTCAAAGAGCTGGGGTGTCTGGCAGGACTCTATCTCCCATTGTTCTGATCCCGGGGTGCCCAGCCTATGGCCTGCAGTCCATATATGGACAACTAGAGCATTTTGTAAGGTCTGCAGCCCACTTCAACACAATCTACTGACAGCCAATTCAGGGGCGCTGGAACAATTTTTATAGTGGGGCTGCTGGAAGCCATTGAACCAAACAGTAAGCCCTGTACAGGATGGAAACCACTTCAAGCCAGGGGGTGCAGCAGCAGCATCCCTAGGTCCAACACCTAGGGGCCAATTCATTAGTGTTTAGACGCTATGTTTACATCATTTTAGTTTGCACAAGTGTGTAAATAGACAATCCTGTACATAGAAACAACCCAAAGACACATGAAACAAGCTGAACTTAAAATATAAAGCAATACAGGTGACTTTAAATCTTATTAAAATGTGTAGAATCTGCTTGCCCCCCACTGTTTGGTTCATGTGGCCCTCCTGTGTAATAGGGTTGGGCACCACTGTAATCTGATCCATTAAGACAATTTCTTATGGCCCAAATTCTTGGGAGTTAGGTGCCTAAATGCTGTTGAGGATCGGGGCCTGTGTTCCTATGTGCAGCGCTAGTCAGGAAAGCAAAACTAACATGTCAGACTGCGTAAGGGATAAGATAGATTTGCAAATTTTAAGACCAGAAGGGGCCATTATTATTACAATTAATATTGAACAGCACTTTTTGTTTAAAGGTCCTCTCTTCTATATGCTTAAACATCGGATTGCGTCTCTGGATTATATTTTCTGTGCTAGGTCTCTGTTGAACCAAGAGAATTTCCAAGCAGCCCGTTGTTACAGCACCTGTGGGTGTGTCTGTACAGCCGCTCAGAGCGTTCACTCAAGCTAGCATGCTACACGTAGTCATGTGGACATTGCAGCACCCGTGGCAGCTCAAACTAGCTGGCTGTCTCCAGGCCTCCACGACCCCTGAGTCTGAGCTCATGTGGCTAACTAGAGCCACTGCCAGTGACGCAATGTCTAAACAGCAAGTTTTACACATTAGCTCTAGAGGAGCTAAAGTGAGTCTGCCTAACCGGGCTGGGAGGTGGCAAAGTTTGCAGATGGCATGGAATTGCTTTGGTGAGTCCAGGCAGGGGAATGAGAGTGAAAACTTCAGAGGGACCTAGCTGAAAGTTGTGGGAATGGGCAGCTCAGTGGCAGGTGAAGTTAATTGTTGACAAAGAATTTGAACAGCTCACGCAAAATTCTGTGTTCTAAGGTCAGTAACTGCCAGTGAAACATTCTCTGGTGTTACTGTGAAGAGCTGAATGACAACTTCTCCCCAGGGAAATGGAAAGTTGGCAAATTCAGACCTGAACCATGGAAATACTGGTGCTAGTCACAAAACAGGGGAGGTTTTACACAGCAAATTTGTTTTTGTTTTCTAAGAAAATATTAAACCCCAGAAAAGTTCAGCCTAAAACTTTTGTCTGAAAACCAAAAATGTCTTTTTGGAAATGATTCCCTGTGGTCTTAGGGGAATTATTGTTTGGGTGTCTCATGTGGCAATTCTCCTCAAAGAGCTGGGGTGTCTGGCAGGACTGTATCTCCCATTGTTCGGATCCCGGGATGCCCAGCCTATGGCCTGCAGTCCATATATGGACCACCAGAGCATTTTCTAAGGTTTTCAGCCCACTTCAACACAATCTACTGACGGCCAATTTAGGGGTGCTGGAACAATTTTTATAGTGGGGGTGCTGAAATCCCCTAGGTCCAGCACCTATAGGCCAATTCATTAGTGTTTTGGCGCTATGTTTACATCATTTTAGTTTACACATCTGTGTAAATAGACAATCCTGTAAATAGAAACAACCCAAAGACACATGAAACAAGCTGAACTTAAAATATAAAGCAATACAGGTGACTTTAAATCTTATTAAAATGTGTAGAATCTGCTTGCCCCCCAATGTTTGGTTCTTGTGGCCCTCCTGTATAATAGGGTTGGGCACCACTGTAATCTGGTCCATTAAGACAATTTCTTATGGTCCAAATTCTTGGGAGTTAGGTGCCTAAATACCATCGAGGATCACGGCCTATGTTCTTATGTGCAGCGCTAGTCAGGAAAGCAAAACTAACATGTCAGACTGCGTAAGGGATAAGATAGATTTGCAGATTTTAAGGTCAGAAGGGACCATTATTATTACAATTAATATTGAGCAGCACTTTTTGGTTAAAGGTTCTCTCTTCTATATGCTTAAACATCGGATTGCGTCTCTGGATTATATTTTCAGTGCTAGGTCTCTGTTGAACCAAGAGAATTTCCAAGCAGCCCGTTGTTACAGCACCTGTGGGTGTGTCTGTACGGGCGCTCAGAGCGTGCACTCAAGCTAGCATGCTACACGTAGTCATGTGGACATTGCAGCACCCGTGGCAGCTCAAACTAGCTGGCTGTCTCCAGGCCTCCACGACCCCTGAGTCTGAGCTCATGTGGCTAACTAGAGCCACTGCCAGTGCCGCAATGTCTAAATGGCAAGTTTTAGCACACTAGCTCTAGAGGAGCTAAAATGAGTCTGCCTAACCGGGCTGGGAGGTGGCAAAGTTTGCAGATGGCATGGAATTGCTTTGGTGAGTCCAGGCTGGGGAATGAGAGTGAAAACTTCAGAGGGACCTAGCTGAAAGTTGTGGGAATGGGCAGCTCAGTGGCAGGTGAAATTTACTGTTGACAAAGGATTTGAACAGCTCACGCATGATTCTGTGTTCTAAGGTCAGTAACTGCCAGTGAAACATTCTCTGGTGTTACTGTGAAGAGCTGAATGACAACTTCTCCCCAGGGAAATGGAAAGTTGGCAAATTCAGACCTGAACAATGGAAATACTGGTGCTTGTCACAAAACAGGGGAGTTTTTACACAGCAAATTTGTGTTTTTTTTAAAGAAAATATTAAACCCAGAAATGTTCAGCCTAAAACTTTTGGCTGAAAATCAAAAATGTCTCTTTGTCCTGTGGCCTTAGGGGAGTTATTGTTTGGGTGTCTCGTGTGGCAATTCTCCTCAAAGAGCCGGGGTGTCTGGCAGGACTGTATCTCCCATTGTTCGGATCCCGGGGTGCTCAGCCTACGGCCTGCAGTCCATATATGGACCACTAGAGGATTTTGTAAGGTCTGCAGCTCACTTCAACACAATCTACTGACGGCCAATTCAGGGGCACTGGAACAGTTTTTATAGTGGGGCTGCTGGAAGCCGTTGAACCAAACTGTAAACCCTGTACATGATGGAAACCACTTCAAGCCAGGGGGTGCAGCAGCAGCACCCCTACGTCCAGCACCTAGGGGCCAATTCATTAGTGTTTTGGTGCCATGTTTACATCATTTTAGTTTTTCCTCAGCAGCTTGTCTCTCTTAGATATTGGCTACTCCTCTGTGTTTGCCCCAAAGACACTGAACCCCCTGATCTACAGCCTGAGGAACAAGGAGGTGAAGGACGCCTTGAGGAGAACAATATATCAGAAAATTATTCCTCGCTGTATGTAACTATGGGGACTTTTTTACTGATCAGTATTGGAGCACAAGCATGAGCTAGTTCTGAGTCATTAAGTCAACATGCAGAAATATCCTTCATTATTTGATATACAGGAGAAGACAATAAAGAAATGGAAACTTGAGCCAGATAATGCAGGAAGGCGTAATTTCACTTGATAACAATGTCCAGTAACAGTGTTACAGCTTTTCCATTATGCATTGTTATGTGATGTCTGCAAGGATAAGTATCTTCCTCATTTGTTTCATTTGCTACCAAACTGTGTCAGCTAGTGTATCAAGAGACACAAAGAGATGATATCAAGAATGTAATTTTTTTGACAGGTTTCAGAACAGCAGCCGTGTTAGTCTGTATCCGCAAAAAGAACAGGAGTACTTGTGGCACCTTAGAGACTAACACATTTATTAGAGCATAAGCTTTCGTGGACTACAGCCCACTTCTTTGGATGCATATAGAGTGGAATAAATATTGAGGAGATATATATACACACATACAGAGAGCATAAACAGGTGGGAGTTGTCTTACCAACTCTGAGAGGCCAATTAAGTAAGAGAAAAAAAACTTTTGAAGTGATAATCAAGCTAGCCCAGTACAGACAGTTTGATAAGAAGTGTGAGAATACTTACAAGGGGAGATAGATTCAATGTTATCACCTCAGTACCCACATCCCACACCAACCATCACTTTACAAGGAAATAAAGTACAGTGTATATGTGGAGGTATATTTGTAGATAGACTGACAGATTGATGGTTATGCACAGGGCTGGATGGGGTAGCTAGACAGATCGATGTGTGGATAGACAGACAGACAAACATCATTGTACACACACACATGCAAGAGGAAGGATGATGCATTGGCCAACCTAAGACTAATGAGGTCTGAGTTCAAGTTCCTGCCATGTGACCTTGCTTAGGTCACTGAAAAACAATTTTTTTCAATGTGGGTTTGGTGCCTAAATTCCTTTAAGAATCTTGGTTGCAGGGCTTGTCTACACGTGAAATGCTATGGAGGCACCGCTGTATTCCTGAAGTGCTACAGTGTAAGCACTACCTATGCTTACGGGAGGGGTTTTCCGTTGGTGCAGATAATCAGTCTCCCCGCGAGGCGATAGCTAGGTCAACAGAAGAATTCTTCCTTGACCAAGCACTGTCTACACTGGGGGTTGGGTCGGTACAGCTATATCCCTCAGGGGAGTGGATTTTTCTAATTAAAATTCCTAGTGTAGAACAGGCCTTAGGGACGTGCTCTTATTCCCATTTTACAGCTGGGGAAGTCAGGCCCAGAGAGACTATCTCACAGGGGAGTAAGTACATTGAAGATTGTGAGATGTGCGGCTACTGAAGGAGCAATAAGAGTAGATAAGATCACGTATTACACCAAAGTAGCCATCTAGCTGTATACTTACCGGTCTACATTTGAAAAGTGAGTACTGATTTTGGATGCTTCCATTTTTCAGTTCCCAACCTGAGACCACTTCCCGGGACTGGGTTATCAGACAGCACTGAGCACCTGCCCTCTAAAACCTTTCTAAGAGGTCTCAGCTTGGGCACCCAAAAATTGAAACACCCAATACTATAGCAGAATGAGAACTCAGCTATAGTTAAGACCAGCCTTCTGTTTAAAACTTGACTGTTCTAAGTGCTCTAAAAGCTACACCACAGTTACTCAGATTGTCTCACAATTTGGTGTGCCTCATGGGGGTATGGGGCTCTGCTACAAACCCAAATTTGGGGCCATTTGATCACAGAGTTCCAGAGATACCCTAGCCCCAAAGAGCTTTTCTTAAAATTAACAGATTCTATACTTCTCCTTACCCAACATTAAATCTACAGACTGCTCTTGTCTCCTGCCTCACTATTGACAATACCCATGACAAGAAAAACCCGCTGCCCTGCTACTGACATAACCTACTCAATTTGGTATTGAAATGATGTAGCCTTAAGGGACACCTGCACCTGTCAGGGATGGTCCAGATAATACTTGGTCCTGCCTCAGTGAAGGGGACTGGACTAGATGAACTATTGAGGTCCTATCCAGTGCTATATTTTTATGATTTATATCAGGAGTTCTCAACTTTTCCAGACTACTGGACCCCTTTCCAGAGGTGGATTTGGTCTTATGTACACCCAAGTTTCATGTCACTTAAAAACTACTCGCTTACAAAATCAGACATAAAAATACAAGTGTCGCAACACACTAGTACTGAAAAATTGCTTACTTTCTCCTTTTTAATCATATAATTATAAAATAGATTGCAACCCTCCCATTGAGAAACACCGATATAGTACATAGAGCAGTATAAAGAAGCCATTGTCTGTATATAATTTTAGTTTGTACTGACTTCGTTAGCACTTCTCATGTAGTCTGTTGTAAGACTAGGAAAATATCTAGATGAGTTGATGTACCCCCAGGGCTGCGCGTACCCCTGGTTGAGAACCATTGATTGATATGACTCCTTTCCTTCGATCACACACACTGGAGGACTGAGATCCATGTCTTGTCATATCTCAGTCACAGCGCTAGGATGCTTCTCAAACGAATCCCCAGATCTCCACATATCACAATCACAGCACTTCCAAGCTGCTCCAACTTATTCCTCTGCCATTCCGTACATCTACCATACAGTACAGTCAATGCAGCTGGAGTGCAAGCAAATCATTCCCAGTGGTTATTACCAGCTCCAGTGGGCAGAGTTACGTTGTGTGGGCATTTCCCTGAACTTTGTAATTCCTGGTATTCACAAGTTTGAGTTTTGCTGAATTCAACATTCTGGAATGGCACGAGCCATCATCGGGCAACCATAACTCTGTGTTAATGTAGGGTTTCTTTTGGCCATTTATTCACTAGTTAGATAAGAATCATATGCTTTACAGCAATATTTTCCAGACTATCTGTTGCATGCCTTTATTGGTTCTTGTCTAATACTGAGATTGTACGCCCCTTGGGGCAGGGAACATGTGATTCTGATTTAGTTTTGAAACACCTTGCACATTGCTGGCTGCTCTGAAAATAATAATAATAATAAACATAATAACAGTGTGATGCTAACATGTTAGCTTAATACACTGCTGGTCGGTGCTCAGATATTATGGTGATATTGATCTATACAGAATAGAATCAGAAATTGGAGCTTTATTTTGGGCCTCCTTCCACCCAAATGCGGAAGATCAATTATCCTTGTGCAAGAAAACAGGAATAGAAATAGTGGGCATGTGAGTAAAAATCTCTTCTCGCACCCCCGCTCCCAACAGAACAATATATCTGAGGGCAATTATTCTGTACCCAAAATCTCTGGCTGCACCACGAGTCTAGTTACTTAATTGTGCGATTCTGTCATCAAGAAATCTGAAAACTCCAGGGAATCTGTCTTGGCTTTATAAGCTAGCAATAAACACTTCATCTTAAAACTCCGTCCTTTTACTAATGTAAATCCTTCGAAGTCTTTCAGTAAATGCCAGCTTTCATCAGCAGGTAGGTTTCACGGGGCTATATTTGAACCAAGCGGGGATAAATAATGGAGTAAACCACTGTATTTTCCTGAGCTAGAAGCATCTTCTTTTTAATGTAACCCTATTTTATCTTATTTATTGGTTAGTCAAAGTGAAATGTAGCTAGCAGGCCGGAAAGCTGAAATAATAGGAAGCAAATGGTGCAGAAATTATTCATGATGGACAAGATTCTGATAAATCTCTCTTGTTGGGAAGTAATTTAATCCTCAGATTGCACCATTCATTTACATTGGTTAGTCATGGGATAAAGCATTAGGCAGCATTAGAGCTGGTTGGAGATTTTAAATTATAATTAATTTATATAATTTTTAATGATAATTAATTAAATTTTAAATTTTGTGGGAAATTTCATGCAGCTTCCCCATCACCATTGCAGTTTTTACAAAAAAACAAAAACAAAACATCAGCGCCCCTCCTCTCTATGTAAATATTTTGGGTTTGAAAAAATGTTATTAAAATCTGTAGGGTTTTAGGTTCCAAATTTCACAACACATTGAAAATGTCCCACCCCAAATATTTGGGGGTTGTTTTCCTTTTTTTTTTCCCCTGACACATCAGAGGAAGTTAGACTACACTGAAAATTTTCTGCAAAAATGCATTTTAAATAAATCCAACCACCTCCACTCAACATGGGTACCAATATATCACATTCTGGTCCTAAATAAAGCAAAGGGCTACATAGATGACAAACAGTTTTACAGAAGAGTTAGGAAACCCCAAAGTTAAAGATACAGATGCCATCTTAATTCTTTCCCCTTCTGCAGATTCATTATAAGAGTTCAGGTAGTTTTAAGTCAATTGAAGTTTTGCCACTTGTCTTTAATAAGATCAGGATTTAGTACAAAATATAGATATATATATGCACCTGACATGAAAATTATCATATATTTCTAACCAGTAAAGGAGCACTAAATGACAAACTCACTTTTCTGCAACACTGAAAAAAATGTCCATGTGGCTCCAGGTACAAAGTATGCAGTGTATAGCGTGGAGGTAGTGCCACAGATAAGGCTGAGTTTGCTTCCACTTAAGCAGAGATTCACTGTGGTGTGCTGAGATCACTGCCTTCCATGCTGATCTTATTAACTCCTTATTTCCTTGTACTCCCCTATTAATCTGTCTTTGTCCAGTTGTTGCCTCTTGACATATTTAAGCCATGTCGTCCTTGTATTTACAGCACTATGCTCTAACTAAAGAATGAATTTTCTGAGAATTTGCTATTGCATCTGTTAATACATTTCTGAGTTAAAATTAATTAAAAAATATGTCCTTTAAAAAATTAACACAGTGTCAAACCATTTATTTCTCCCTAAATAACCCAGCCCAGGTCCTCCCTATTTCAATGGAAATTACCAAAGTCTTGGGTGGATCTGGGGCAGTGGTTAGTTTCTCAAAAGAACTTTTTAGGTCTTTTTCCTTTTTATTTTACTTAACTGAAAATGTCCCCTTCGCAGTAAAGTGTATTAACAAAACACTATTGATAGTGTCATAGTCTTTGAAACAATTCACATAGTAATTTATTTCTAAATCACTGTCCATGCAAGCTCGTTTTCATTAGTACTCTGTGGTGTTATATTTTGTGTGCTGAATGTTGTCTACATACTCATTTTCATGTGAATGGTTTTAAGGGACACTAAGCCAAATTCTGCACCCTCTACCACTGGGTTATTTTGAGAGTAAATGCATTAACTACTGTGCAGTCACAATGGAGTCTAACAACTTGTCGATTGAAGGATTTAGATTTATTTATAAGAATATACCATTTCAGGACTGCATCATGATCATACAATTGATGATGTTCCAGTAATTAATTTGAGTGACAGTTACTATGTTAACCAACAAGAGGCACTGAACTGGAACTCTCTAGAATGCAAAGCAGGAGTGTCTACAGCTTGGCTAAAGAACCAGCCATTGAAGCAATGGGCTATAACAGAAACACATCCTCTGTACATCAGGCAGTGAATGGGACACACATAACGCATGCTAACCAGTGGGTTACAGATACACTATGTACGTTAAGGTCATACGTCGCTATGCATTCCAGACTGGTTTAATTTGTCCACTGCCTGCTCTCTGAAGTTCTTGCAGCTATTGCCCGCACTCACAGGGAGATGGGGCACTCAAAAGCCCAGAGCCTGCACAGAGCACTGTATAAATGGAAATCAGTTGCTACAAGCATTATGATTAATTATTTTTCCCTGCAGATAACAAGGAAGTTAACACGAATGACTGGAGACAATCACACCACAGTGACCAAGTTCATTCTCGTTGGATTAACAGATTGTGTGGAGCTGCAGGTCCCTCTTTTTGTCACATTTTTTCTCATCTATCTCATCACCCTGCTGGGGAATATAGGGATGATCTTGGTAATTCAGATCGAGCCCCAACTCCACACGCCCATGTACTTCTTCCTCAGCAACTTGTCTTTCCTAGATGTCTGCTATTCCTCCACCATTACTCCCAATATGCTGGTCAATTTCTTAGTGGAGAGCAAAGCCATTTCTTACAGCGGGTGCATTACACAATATGGCTTCTTTGTTGTGTTTGTCACCGCTGAGATCTTCCTCCTGGCTGTGATGGCGTATGATCGTTATGTGGCCATCTGTAATCCACTGCTCTACACAGTCACCATGACCAAGAGGGTCTGCATAACGCTGGTGGTTGGGTCGTATTTCTCGGGCTTGATTAACTCTTTGATAAACACAAGCAGTTTACAGAGATTATCCTTTTGTGACTCCAACGTCATCAATAACTTTTACTGTGATCTCACCTCTCTCCTGAAACTCTCCTGCAGTGATGTCTCTGTCAACGAGAGGCTACTCTTTACCTGCGGCAGTTTGTTTGAAATGAGCACGTTTCTGATCATCATCATCTCGTACATTCTTATTGTAATTGCTGTGCTGAGGATTCGTTCTGTCCAGGGCAGGCGTAAAGCGTTTGCCACCTGCGCCTCCCACCTGACAGCTGTTACTATGTTCCATGGGACCATTTTCTTCATGTATTTGCGACCCAGTGCCAGCTACTCACTGGATACAGATCAAATAGCCTCCGTGTTCTATACCATAGTGATCCCCATGTTGAACCCCCTGATCTACAGCCTGAGGAACAGGGATGTGAAATGTGCTGTAAGGAAAGTGCTAAGTAGAAAAGTGATTATTACTCAGTGAAATTCTAGCATAACATCCTTCAGAGTAACTAACGGGGAAGGGGGGTAGGAAAAAGGGGTCTGTGCTGGGGTGGAATCAAGAATTTCATGCCAGCAGCATTGCCAAAAACAGTGTAAAGGCTCTTCCAGGTCACCGATGTGTAAGGTGTTTATCAAAACCACACAATGTGCATTGCATGATATAAATTCACTATATCACTTAAAAGTTCTATGATCTCAGATCCTGAGTAGAACAGCATTGTATCAGCCTGCTCAATTTTTAATCTAAATAAATAAAACACCTTTCATGTAACCCCCACCTTCCCAAGTGCTCAGCCCACTCTCATGGTGAACTGGATGGTGTATCAATACTTCTGACCCCCACTGGGTGGAATCAGAGTTATGTTCACAGCATACACATAGAGACATTAGATGAAAGCCTAAAATACACTTTTGGAAGGTTGCAACATAATAAACACTTTTATTTCTTTAGAATTCAAAACAATAACATACAAGAACCTTGAAACAGAGAGAGACAAAGCAGGCTGCTCCCTAAGGCTATGTCTACTCCTTCTGGTGGCATGTAAAGCCCCTCACCTAGCTTGCCTCCTAGCACTGGTATAAATAGCAGTGTAGATGAGGAGGCATTGCTTAGATGAGTAAAGACACAACTGAACCCGTAAGGTATGTACCCTGCGTGGTTCTCTACATGCTCAACCACTGCCTCCTCCATCTCCATCTACACTGCTATTTTTAGCAATATAGCATCACTCTATGTTACTGCCACTCTCACTTCCACATCTAGCTACACACTACAGTGTGGACAAAATCTGCTTTTCACTGCAATGTACCTACACATACACTACACACCACAACCAGTGCTGTGCAGTGTAGACATACCTTAAGTGAGAGAGGCAAAACTCACCCCACCTTGTTCTAAGTTAGCTCTCTGTAGAATGACTCGGATCATAAGTTTCCTTACAGAGCCTCCTCGCTCTGGGTCACCACTTTTCCCAAGGGCAGAACACACAGCCTCAATTGCTCTGGGACTGGCTGGTGGAGCTCCAGCACCCCCTGTGTCCCGTTGTGAGCTCCTATAGCAACTCCACCTTAGTTCAGACTCCCATGGAGATTTTACCTTCCTATGGAGTGATGCAACCCAGCAAGTGTTTACAGTGACCCGGGGCAGCCTTTTCAAAGCGAGGTAGCACTTCATAGTCACCTGGAGTTTTGCATGAACAAGTCCTGAGGCTAGCAGAGGAAAACCAAACTTAAGAGAAAGTCCAAGTGTAAAAACAGAGTCTGGCCGTCCATAAAAGGATTTAAAGAGCTATTAGCAAAAGACACAAAAACAGAAAGTTGTTTTAAGTACCTCAGCAGCAGGAAGCCTGTTAAGCAACGAATGGGGCCACTGGATAATTGAGGTGCTAAAGGAGCACTCAAGGAAGATCAGGCCATAGGGAAGAATCTCAATGAATTTTTTGCATCAGTTTTTACTGCAGGACCAGATGGCATTTAAGCATGAGTTCTGAAGGAACTCAAATATGAAAATTGCACAACTACTAACTGTGGTATGTAACCTATCCCTGAAATCAGCCTCTGTACCAGATGACTGCAGGAAAGTTAATATAACCCTGATCTTCTGTGGCACAGTTTTCCTCCTGGATTGGAACAGCCGGCTGGAATCCTGCGAGGTACAGAGCAGAGAGACGTTTGGGCCACAACGTTCACCTCAGAGGCTGAGCTTCTGCAGACTTTTGGGATGTTCCCATCTGAGAAGGATGCTTGTGGCCAGCCCCAGTTCAGAGCTTTCAGTCACCTCAACCGGTGATTCTCTGGCACAACTCATCTAAAGTAGCTGAACTTTTCAGGCCTTGCCCCCATCTCTGACACCCCTTGCACCTCGCATTGCCTCTAATCGCCCTGTCCCTTCTCTTGATCCCTGCCAAGCCCAAATACAGAGCCTAGCTCACCCTCCTCCTCTCTTAGACCCTCCCCTCACACGATCCTCCCCTACCTCTGACAGACTGCTCACTGTGCCCTTCCCCAGCTCCTGGAGGAATCCTGGCTCCTCAGAACAACCTGGGAATGGGCGGTTCCTACCTCTGTGTGGGGTGCGTGGTTTTCCGTCGAAGCATGACTGAGAGCCAGCACGTCTCGATTTCACAGGATGAGGCGATGGCTCCCCAAGCTGGGCCAGCTGCAGGCTGCATTGCTGGGGACAGATCCCAGACATTGGAAGACAGAGGAGGAGGAAGCCCCTGCTCATTCCCGGTTCAGAGATCCCCATCGAAGACGGGCCAAGAGGGGAGGAGAGAACGAAGGGCAGAAAGTGAAGCTGCCTCTGTGGGGAGGGCACTCCTGTAAAACCCAGTCCAGTTCCCAGATCTCCTCCACATTTCCAGGTGTGACTTTGGAGAGGTCATTTCATCACCTTCATTCCCTGTCTGTAAAATGGGGGTAGTAGTCCCCCCACAAGGAGGAGAAGGTAGGACAGTCCCATTGTCTGTGAGGGGCTCGGTCCCTCTAGGCACGGATTGTGCCAGAGTGAGGGAAGGGACCCAGAGTTTGCTCCCTAGAGCCAGGGGAGGAGGATGGGATCAGAAGGTCATCCAAGGGGGATGGGTCAGGAACTGCTGCAACAGACGGGGCTTAGGGATTCGGTCAGTGCCAGGGACTTGCTACCTCCCTTCAGCAAATGGCTTCCCTCTTGTCATCAGCAGTCCGTATAATATCTGACTCCTTCGTAGTGTCCTCGAGGGGCTCCCTTCGTTCTTTTTGAATGTGGTGGATTCGTTGACCCAGGTCGATAGCTGGGAAGTGCGGACTGACTATTCGTAGTGTGGCATGAAATCAGTGGGAAACCTATAGTTAGCAAAATAAAGGTGTCATTGGCCTTTGGAAATTTGGAGCTGATCTGTCCTCTTAGCCGAAGGTACTCGTGCACAGAGGGATGAAGCTTGCCATCTTGGTCAGGTGATCTATGAGAGTCAGTTCCATCATGTGGCCATTTGAATGAGTGAAATTCTTGGCAATGGCTGCCATGGACGGAGCAGGGTCTTCAGAGGCCTGAGATGCCAAGAAGTTAGGTGCGTGGTGCCTTGGTGAAAGTGCAGAAGTCACGTGTGTCAAGCTAAGTCTGAATTTCAGTGCACATCTGGCACCACCAAACAAAGCAGGCCCTGATAGTCATAGTAGATCGTCTACTTCCGTGATAAATGCTGTGTGTCAGAATAGATGCAGTGGTGAAGAGAATTCTGAGCTGTTTGCGGGCTTGTTCGTACTTAGATGACCAAATGAATGTGGCCATTTTGTGGAGGAGAGCTCTCATGCGGGTTATTGGCTCTGAGAACCCTGGGCCGACGCAGCAGTAAAGCTGGTGAAGTCTAGGAAGTGCTGCTCTTCTTGAGGACTTCAAATTTTGTCCCATTTATGAATGGCTTCCACCTTATCTGCATCAATTGTAACACCTCCTGGGGAGAGGATGTACCCCCAAAACTCTGTGGAGAGTTGGCTGGAGGTTCCGCTTTTCCAATTCTGTGTTGAGACCATGCTGCCAAAACCTCTCCGGGTTCGGATGTGGTGCACGTGCTGCTGACAGTTCTGCACAAAGAGAAGTATGTCACCTGAATAGATGCCACTGTATGGATCCACGATGTCTCCAAATACATCACTGATGAAGTGTTGCAAGGTCAGGGGATTCACAGCAGGGGGTAAGGGTTCCAAACTATCACTTTTTTCAGGAGGCGATAGTCTAAAGAGCGGCGTAGTCCCACATTTGTTCTTCCCAAAAAGGGCCTGGTCACCCGTGGGAAACGCTTATTTGCTCATAAACTCTTAGGACTGGTTTTCATGACTGTACGCAGGGAGAGCCACTAATTCTGGTTCCAACAACGCGTAAATACAGGCGAAGGCAACTTTCAACCAAGGTTGTAGGTGACTAGGGCAGTCTTAGTCCCGGTGCATAGGCAACGAGTCCACATTTCTTTCAAAGGTATCCATGTAATCCTGTTTTTTATCAGGAATGCCGGGTGTCCAAGTCAAGAATGGTGGAGTAGGTCCAGGGACGGAGGTTGGTTAAAGGAACCCCTACATTTCCATTGCACAACTCCAATAGGAGCAGAATCGGACCAGGCTCATGTAGTGAGGCCATGGTTCACACCTGGAGTGATCTGGCCACTTACTTGCGGAGAGCCTGCTTTTCTGCAAAAAGTTGCACAACCTGATGTCACATGCTGCATCTGATAATTAGGTCCAGTGGTTGGAGTGTAGGTCGCAGTGAGGTGCAGGATGGCACCTAGGCTAAGAGTGATGCTAGAATCAAGGTCCAGGGACACACCAGGATCAAAACGGAGATCAGAGTCCATTGACAAAGCAGAACCAGAGCCAGAGTTCAAGTCCAGGCCAGAGGTCGAAGCCGGGTGGTCAGAGACCAAAGATCAGCCAAGTCCATGTCAAGCTAGAGTCCTGATACAGGCTGAAGAACAAAGCCGGGTAGTCAAAATCCGAGGGGTTGGGGAATATCAGGAGGCGGCAATGCTGGAGCGCGTGGGTGGACGGCCTGGAGCAAGGCTAGAGAAGGGTAAGGAGAATACTGAGCCAGGGTTGGTAACGAACATCTGGAGCCAAGAAGGGTCATGCCAAAGTCATAGCCAGAGACCGGAGCCAAGAGTCAAACCTGAGTCAATAGCGAGGAACTGGCGGGCAGGGCAGGGTGATGCATGCAGGCAGGAACCTGGATCACTTACAGGTGCTCCCAGGCACTGCCCACCTGGAGCGCTAGAGACCCCTCATTGTGTGACTCCCTTCCTAGGAATAAAAGAAGGACAGCAGGATGACAAAGACCTGGGGTCCAGGCCAAGGGGAGCTCCCACCCAGGCTATGTGCCAGGACCCCATCACCCTCCCTGTTCATTTCACACTCACAGACCCCCTAGCTGGAGGGGAAAATAAAGGGCAGAAAGTGAAGGTGCCCCTGGGGAAAGGCATTAGCCTAGGACCCAGTCCAGTTCCCAGATCTACACCCAGGATTGTGTGAGCCACCCCTCCCAGACTGCAATGGGTTACTGAGGATAACCCCTGGTTCTGAGGATGCTCTCATTTCTGGGCCAGCCCCACGGCCCTGACAGCCTGATTCTTCCGAAACTGGCATCTGGGCCTGGGGGCAGGGACAGTATCTGGCCTGGCCCCAGCTCCAGGGGTCGGGGTGGGGCAGGGTGGTGAGAGCGAGGTGCTCGGCCTGGCTTTCTCTCAGTGCTGTGGGCTCTATGGCTGCTTCCCCCAGCCCTTCCCCCCCAGGCACAGTGAGACAGAGCAGTACCTGTGGCAGGGGCTGGGGGCTTCTAGTCATGTGAAGCGGGGGGTGGGTCTTCAAGTCTGCCACGTGGAGCACAGCCCCTCCAGTCCTTTGGGCACCAGGCCAGATCTCCTGATAGCAAAGAGCTTGTACATCACGTTTGCTCTAATGTCCCCCTGTTGCCAGGGAACAAGGATCAATCAGAGACTCCGACACCCACGAGAACAAAGGGGATTCACGGCACCGGGAGCCAGCAAAATTTCCTCCCTACCCCCATGTCTGAGGGACGGATTCCCCCACCCAACCCCCGAGACAAAATCTCGTCTCTTCTCCAGTGACTCCCATCCCCTCTCCCACCATTGAGGAATGAACTCCTGCCCCCACTCCTCTCAGTCCCCCCAAGAGCTGTTCTACCTCCCAACCCAGCTGGGGATAAAGGAAATAGCCTTGCTGGAGAGCTGGGTCTGCCCTGCTTTGAGCTGCTCAGGGGACAAGCTGGCACCTACCAATGGCACCTGCCTGGGTTCATCCTCTCCTTGCTCCCAGGTCAGCGCATGGGGATGGGATGGGAGTGACTGTCAATGGCCTGGAGGAGAAAGGCCCTGGGGTTCCCTCCCCAGTTGATCCCTCTTTGGTTACCTCGTCCCCTAGCAGCTGGCCGGCTTCCCCAATGATGGAGTAGGTGAGCAGCAGCCCAGCCTGGCTGACATGGAGCAGGGGGTGGTGTATGGCCTGCAGCGCCACCTGGAGAAAAGTTCTTTTCTGATCTTCAGTGAATATCTCACCAAAGACCTAAAACCAACAGAACCAGAGCCCTTGCAATGGCTCAGAACCAGGCTCCAAATCCCTCTGGTGGCTCACAAGGTGGAGAAGAGTCCTGGGGCAGCCAACCTTTGGGGTCCCATGGACCAAAGAACCCCCTTCAGTAAGAGGCTGCAGGCACTGAGGCCTCCAATAGCTCTTTCTGGAGCTGGATTCACCGCAGGTGCCATGAGATGCTGGAAATGTGTCTCTGCACTTTGAAACCAGCTCACCCAGACACTCTACTGCTCCCAGCAGCGATATCTCCTGCAGCTCACCCGCTAGAGGTGAGGGGTCTTTTAGATCTGGTTCATTCCCACGCCTCACCCCACTGACATTCCCAGGAGCCTCACATACTCTGCTGGAAATAAGTAGCAGGCTCTTGCCCTGTGTCCATGACACACTCACTGCAGGGGAGACAGCTCCACACCTGAGCTGCTGCAATGCACCGGCAGAGAGTCCTTACCTCTCCTACCCTGGCCAGGTTTTTGTACCCCATGCTCTCGGTATCCTGGAGCCCGTCCCGGCACCACAGCTCTCTTCCCTCGGTGATGTTGAGCCCTGGGGGAGAAAGACACACCCATTGGGGAGGTTTGGCATTCCGCTTTCACTGCTGGTTTCCGTCTGGGTGCACACTGGCCAGGGTCCTCATGGCATCCACAGCCCGATGGAATCGCAGGGTCCATACCAGGCGGTTTAGTACCAGAAGGGGGATTTGTTTTAGTCATCACAGTAATCATGTGACCCTTAGAGTCATTGTGCTCTGGGAGTGGGTGCCTGTTAATGGTGGTGTCTAATACTGAGAACCCCCCACACCCACTGAAGTCAGGATCTGTCCCTGACTACCAACTGGTGACATCCTACAAGCTTTGTGTCCATCCCCTGTGGTCCCTGCTCCTGCCCCTGCCCTCATGATGGGCTCTTTCCCTCCATGTCTCTCAATAGCTCCGTTCCTGTCCCCTCACGAGCTGGCTGCCCTGTGGGTGGGCTATTTCCCTGGGCTGGGGGACAGAGCCGGGCTCTGAAATAAAGCAGCCAATTTCCCTGACACTTTCATACTCATCTCCCTAATTCAGAGAGAGGGGAAGAGAAAGAGTCATCATCTAAGGTGGGATTGGTCTCAGAGGAGGGGGCTTCTTTCTGTAGGGTTCTATTGCCCAGCAGAGGGAGTCTCAAAGAAGGGGCCTTGTTACTATTGGGGTCCCTCTGCCCTTCTACAGTGGGTCTAAACAGAGAGGCCTTAGTCCTCTAGGCGTCCCAATGGCCAGCTGGAGCTAGTCTCCGAGAGGCTTGTTTCCATGGGGTCCCATTGCCCAGCTGGGTTCTTACCCCTCTTCTGCACCAGGAGCCTGTGCAGCCAATATATCCCACCCCTGGCTTGCCGGCTGATGTCCTCAGCTGGGTGGGATACATGGAGACCCAGCTGCAGCACAAAGTCGCCTGCCATGGAGAAGTCAGAGGTGGTCTGGTGGAAGGAGGAGAGGGGAATCCATCAACCTTCTCCCTTCAGCTCTCCAGCGCCCCTGGGCCAGAGCTCTGCTCCCACCCCTCTGTAGGAGGCGCTGGGCGAGAGGAGCGAGAGCTCTCTGCCCCCAAGGGAGCTTGGAGCAAAGGGACCAGGGCAAAGGCCCTCTATGAGCACTCACTGCCTACCTGCTCCAGAATAACAAGGGCCCTGAGGCCAGGCACAAATCTGCCAGCCCGTGGCCTATGGAACGCAGTCCCTTGCGGACCCAGGGGGGACCAATTAGCCACGGGATGAGGAACTTGACTCAAGCCCTGACTCTGCAGGATGCTGGGGTCAAAGGTCACTTACGTCAAATCCAGGCAGGGAGGTGGCGAATTCGAGCAGGGCAGCGCTGCTCTGTATGGCCCTAGCTCTCTCCAGGGCCCTTTTTGATTGGATCCAGACATGGATGTGCTGCGGGAGAAGGAGGCAGGGGAGGGTCAGTGGGCAGGCATACATGCTCTACAAACGAGCCTCTCCCGGTCCCCATGGGGCTTACACCTTGCACTCAGGGTGGAACAGCTGACCCCTGGTCGCAGAGCTTGAAAAGGGGGTCCATGACACTGCCCACGTCTTGCTGAGCACAAGCTCATCGTCTCTCCAGGCTGGGACAATGGTCAGTCTTAGGGCTGGTCCGTTTGCCCTGAACCCCTGATCCATGAACAGCACGTCAGGATCAAGGCACATGCCCTGGACCCCAGACCCCAGCTGCAAGGGCCTTGGTAGGATGGATGGAACGGCCGTGAGGACAATCCCTCCGGGAACTGCAGTGTCCCTAGGACAGAAGAGCTGATTCCCTGAGGCTCCTCCTGTATCTCAGGGTCTCCCTAGAAAGGAGCCAGAGACTTTTCTCAGAGGCCCATGTCCTGCATCTCACAGGGGTTTCAGTCTCTCAGTCCCCAGCCAGGCCTGCTGCTCACTGTTAGTGCTTAATGCAATCGGGCAGAGCGCTGGCTGACAGTCCCAGCTCCTTCCCCCTGCACTGGCAGCTCTGGGAAAGTGTGGCCGGCTGGGTCCAAGCTGGAAGGACACAATGGAAATGTGGCTCTTCTAATCTCTCGTTTGCTGCCCTCCCACGGGGTTCAGGGGCAATTCCACCCCAGACCGTCCCATTCTACTCACCTCCAAGAGGTGCTGCAGCTTCTCCAAGCTGGGGGTCTCGCTCAGCAGGCCCCTGAGCATGCTGTCCAGGCTCTGCAAATAGCTCTTGTGGAGAGCCTGCAAGAGGAGGGAGCACCCGCCAGTCAAGGGACATGGGGCCACACCAGTCAGGGGACAATTAGGAGGATTCTCTAGGAGCCCTGGCAAGACTCAAAAGGCAAATCCTGGCTCTCCCATTCACATCACTCCAGAGAGACTAAGCAAAAGTTCATGGCCGGATGCCTGCTGCCTCTTCAATCCTTGCTCTTAGCAGTTCTCTGCACAGCGCCTGGTACCCAGCAGACTATGGAACAGCCAAACTGCAGTGGGTGGGAAGTAGGATTCCCGGGAGAGTCCAGGCAGCAGAGCACAGAATGAGGAGAGGAGGGAAGGCTGGGATCAGCCACGGAGGGGTAATGCAATCCCCTCTGGAGGGAAGGGGCCCCCACTGCCAGTTTCTTGCGGGCCTGTTCCCAGCTCTGCTCACCCCTCCCCTATTCTCAGCAGCTCTATCAAAGTGAGGGAGCAGGGACCAGAGCCTCCTGCTCCGGGGACAGAGAAGTAGGATCAGGACCTACCCGGAAGTGGGTGGTGTCGTTCCCAGTGCCCATGGTGAAGATCTGATGCAGAAGCGCGCTCAGGAGGCGAGATTCCAGCTCCAGGGACAGTGGTGGCTTCAGTTTGCTGGCAGAAGAGAGGAGCCTGTCGTACACTTTGCAGCACCAGCATGGTGCTGGCACTGGCATGGACATCACCCCCTCCCCCACAGTGATCCCCACCCCACGGCTACTGTAACGTTCCTGGAGTGAAATCCACCCCCCAGCCAGGAAAGAGGGGACGTTCCCGCCTCCTCTGCTGGGGGATGGGAACAGCCACAGCTGGGGGTAACCTAGGCGGAGGAGGATCTGTGACTCCCAGCTCTGGGCCCGATCAGCACCAGGGTTAGGGCAGCTGGACGGGAGGGTCCTGGTACCTGAGGCTGCAAACCACGTCCATGGAGCTGGAAATGATGGAGCTCGGCTCTGACACCACAGGGAGATTTTCAATCAGCTCCTGGGAGACCCCAAGGAAACAAAACCGTGTGTGAGACCAGGCCCCGCAGACCCACAGGCACTTCCCAGGGAGGAGGCCAAAGTGCTCTGCAGAAACAGCCAGTGTCACCCCTACCCCCAACCAGCTGGGCCCCCCATTCCTCCCATCCATCAAACTTCCTTTCCCCTCTCCCACCCAATTCCCCCCTCCCCTCCCCTCCTTTCCCCTCCGGGCTTACAATTCCCCACTGCCAGCTCCTGATCAGTGTCACAATTATCCCCTTCCCTGCTCCCCAGCCCTCAGCCCCAGGAACCCCTGTCCTCTGCTTCCCCCTCCAACCCAACTAACGCTTCCTCCCATGTCTGGCTGCCTCGCCCCAGGGGCCGGGCACGGGGTCCCACTCACCGCAATGCTCTCCACAAGGGCCGCTTTGGAAATATAGGGCTCCAGGGTGTCCCACCCCTGCTGCTGTGCAAAGACACACAGACTCAGCACAGCGTCGAGGAAGCGGAGCTGATGGGCCCTGTTCCCCATCAGCTAGGAGTGGGGTGGGGGGAGAGAGAGAGAGCCTGTTACATAGGGACCTCCCCGCCCAACCCAAACCAGCGCCAGGGCTCAGGACCTCCATGGGGTTGGACAGGGAAAGCCGCCCCTTCCTGAAACCAGTGTTGCCCGCCACAGATCGGGGTTGTAACTTGGACAGTGTCTGCGGGAAGCGGAAACCTTGGCCTGTGTGGGACAAATGTCCCCACTTTGGGGTGCCAGAGAACAGAGGAGACGTGCCCCCCCATTGGGGGTGAGGGATTCTCTGGGACAAGACCCACCGCCTGGGTGGGGATGGAACAAGGGGCAGGACGGACTCGGTGGCAGTGCAGCTGGGGGGTTTTTGTACCTTATCTCTGCCCTGGAGATACTGCTGGATTTCTGTGATGATGTCTTGTTCCAGGGACACATCTTCCTCCTCCTCCTCTTCCTCTTTCTCGTCCTCATGGGCACTGGGGGGTCTCTGCACCAGGGAGGGAAGGAGAAAGTATAATCCCTTCTGCTGCTGGGGGGATGCAGTGGACAGAGAAGGCTCCATGTTTCCCCCTTCTCTGTAAGGAGCCCCATGGCAGCGCGGGCCCCACCCTGCCCCTGCGAGAGACGCCCTCAGCCCCATGAGCCTCAGGGCCCCATGGCAGTCAATCCCCCCTCCCCCCACATGATCAGGGGAGGCTGGAGATCCCCAACTCCACCCAGCATCCCCTGCCGTGGGGTGTGGCTGTGCCTCCCCCCACTGGTGTTTGTGGGGCTCACATGGGTCAGTCCCGGCACCTTGGCGAGCCGATGGGCACAGGGGGTTACTAGTCCCCCACCGCCCCAGTCCTCCTCCCTTTCCTCTGGGTCTCCCCTCACCTGCAAAGAGGGAGCATTCATCCGCACGCCTGTCAGACCATGCAGAGGAGCTGCTGGCCCCTCGGGAGTACGAGAAGCTGCTGGTGTTTGTCCCAGAGTCGCTCAGCTCCTGCTCTGGGCTGGCGCAGGGCTCCTCAGGGACCAGGGTGGGGCTGGCAGGGGGCTCCTCAGTGGCCAGGGTGGGGCTGGCGGGGGGCTCCTCAGGGGCCAGGGTGGGGCTGGCGGGGGGCTCCTCAGGGACCAGGGTGGGGCTGGCGCGGGGCTCCTCAGGGGCCAGGATGGGGCTGGCGGGGGGCTCCTCAGTGGCCAGGGTGGGGCTGGCGCAGGGCTCCACAGTTGCCAGGGTGGTGGGTGGCTCCTGCTGGGCCCTGGGGTGCAGCTCCTGGCTCCTTGGCTTCCTGTGAAGGAAGCCCCAGAGCTGCCTTGCCCGGCTCCTGCCCTCTCCTGGCTCCCTCCTCCGTAGCTGTACCCGGGGCCACCTCCATTTGGGCCCAGAAGGTGCCTCAGGGTCAGCTAGGGGAGCTGGTGTCATCCACTTCCTGCAGCATGCCAGGCAGCTCCTCTGTTTATGCTGGCCACCAGCCTCTTCCCCGCCCGTGGGGCCAGAGGGGCCGCTCTCCTCCTCAGAAAGCCGGATGTTCTTTCCCTCTGGCTCTGGAGCCACCTGCCTGGCCTTCCTCCTGAGCATCTGCCTCAGCCGCTCCATCCTGGAACTGAGTGGGGAGCAGCCGTGAGTCGGGGTTCAAGGCAGCCTCTCATTAATGGGGCCTGCCTGCTCCCCTGCCCACCTCCCCTCCGCTGAGGCAATTCCTCCTCCCCATACATCCCACCCCAGGGCACAGGAACCCTCATCCTGGGGAACAAACTCTGCCAAGGGACGGGCTGGGAGCCCTATTGGTGGGATATTTCCACCACACTGGGGATGGCTCTGGAGAACTCCACTTACTTACTCTAGATGGGATGGAGCTGGATGGCAGATGCTTGCTGTTGGTCCTTCCTTTACCCTCCTCCTCGATCCTCTGTACCCAGGTGGCCTAGAAGGGGTGCTGCAGAATCCCCTGCCAGCAGGGCAGGGGGTAGAAGTGGGGAGATCGAAAGTGGCTGTGAAAACAAGACAATGTTTTATTGCCAGGGGATGGATAAACTCAGGCCAGCAGCCAGGGATGAGTGTGACCTATGGAGCTGGTGGAATCTTCATCCTTAGAGATTTGTAAGGCCCAGCTTGACCAAAAAAAAAAAATCATCTACTTACAATTAAATGTGAAATTGACAACCTTTTGTTAAGGGCGAAATTTATGACAATCTTTTAAATAATTTAAATAGAAGAGAAAAACGTATATTAAGTGGAATATGTTCACTGCCAAGTTTTTCAGACAGTTGCACCACTGATGTGGTAGCTAAGGCCCTGGAAGCAAAGTTAGCTGAAATGCTAGCCTAGCTTTGGACAGCAATAACTTCCTTGAAAGGTGCAGAAAGTATTGTCTTCATTTCAGTTTATTCAAATAGTTCAGCTCAATCGACTAGTTCGTTGAAATTCAAGAAAGCCATTGGGAGTTCACAAAACAGGCAAACTTGTTTTCCTCCCTCAATCTATGGATAATCTATGGATCTACTAGTTCATAAATCTAGAAACACGTTGAGACCAGAACGTATCATTTCAGTTCAATAACCACACATCAAATTTCCTTAGTTTAAGAAATCAGTTAGTTTTAATTGCAAAACATTTTGATACAACTTTTTTCTTATGCTTCTCTTTCTAGCTCTGGTATGACTTTGCTGTGTGACCAAAGAGAGGTCACTTCCTTTCTCTTTCCCTCTGTATCATGGGGATGGAGAAAATTCTCCCAGTCCCAGCAGGGGAGAGATTTGAGCACATCAGGCGTGTTAGGGCCCTTGTGCTCTAAAGGACAATAGGTGATTGTTGTTTGGGGCAAGAATCCCGACGTATTTGCTACTTGTCTCCTACCCAAAGCCAAGATCACATCTCTGTGTTGGCAATCATGAGTTAGAAATTCTCAGCACCCCTCTGTCTCCCGCAGCCCCCAAGTGTTCCTTGGATTATGGAGGCTTGGATGCTAACAGGACTGGAATTTGTTACTGGCTCCCTGGGTGGTTCTAGCCAATGAGGGTCTCCATCTAGCCTCAGAGGCCCACACCCCCAGACACTACAGATCAGGGTGGATTGATTTCATTCCAAATATTTTGTATTTGTAGTGGTGGCCGATGACAGAACAAGGAGCAATGGTCTCAAGTTGCAGTGGGGGAGGTTTAGGTTGGCTATTAGGAAAAACTTTTTCACTAGGAGGGTGGTGAAGCACAGGAATAGGTTACCTAGGGAGGTGGTAGAATCTCCTTCCTTACAAGTTTTTAAAGCTCAGCTTGACAAAGCACTGGCTGGGATGATTAAATTGGGGTTGGCCCTGCTTTGAGCAGGGGGTTGAACTAGATACCTCCTGAGGGGTCTGTTCCAGCCCTAGTCTTCTATGATTCTATGAATAGATAACCATTAAAACATGTGGATTTGCTGGTTTTGCAGGATACATACAAACAAAAGGGTTGACTGAAACATTTTGTTTTCATTTCAAACACACTGAGGTAAAGAAGTATCTCTAGTTCGTGCATTGAACTGATTGTTCCTGGTCATAAACCTCCTTCCAGATTTTAGAAGTAGTAGCTCACATCTCCTCCTCTCTAGCGTTTATTCATATATTACAAGAGGAAAAGAAGCCTTCATCCTTTTTCAACTCCCAGTCAATTTCTTAAATTTGAACGAAGTAGCTGCAACAATTGAAATGCAGAAAATATTCTTTCTGCACACACAGAAGAGGTTATTGCTGCCGAAATCTGGCTGAGTATTTCAACAGCTTCTCGACCCCCAGGTGCTTAGGCCATGACTTCCAACAGTTCAGTGGTTTGACTTCCTCTGAAACTTGGCAGCAAACATGGACTTCATATATTTATTTAATTTAAATTAGTTTAATAGGTTATAGCAACTATAGAGGCCTTAACATAGCTTGTCACAGTTTCAAATTTTATCCCTGATAGGTTTAGTTTTTAAAACAAATAAAACTGTTTTTAAAGGTACGTTTTAAAAATCTACTTTAAATTTTTAAAAATGCCTTTTTGGGATTTTTGGTTTTGAAAGAGCCATTACAAGTGGCTGGGAGTGGCTGGCTCATTACAGAAGCAGCTTTTCCTCTTCTGGAATTGACACCTCCTCATCTATCATTGGGAGTGGATTACATCCACCCTGATCGAATTGGCCCTGTCAACACTGGTTCTCCACTGGTGAGGTAACTCCCTTCTCTTCATGTGTCATTATTTAATGCCCATCTGTAACTTTCACTCCATGCATCTGAAGAAGTGGGGTTTTTTACTCACCAAAGCTTATGCCCAAATAAATCTGTTAGTCTTTAAGGTGCCACTGGACTCCTTGTTGTTTCTGCGGATACAAACTAACACAGCTACCCCCTGATACTTGACTTTTTATTGGAGTGCTGGACCCTCTCATGCTGCTGCTTCAAATGTTTCCTTCTCTCTCCACACTGAGCAGCAGAATGCTGATTGCCTTTTGGCTGTGCGACATACAGATGTCTAGTCCTGCTGCTCTGAAAGAAATGGTATTCACAGCTCTAATCCTGGCACATAGTGATCAAAATCTTGCCGTGCTCCTCTACGTTTATTTGTGATTGGACATGCTTCTTGCTGGGGGGGGTTTCAGATTTATGGACTGCATAAAACAGAGGGAAAGATAAAGAGAAGCATCAACATGTCCAGGAACTTCAACAACATTTGAAGACCATATAGTGGTGTCTATCTCCTGCTGCAGGGAGATGTAACTGGGTATTTTAATGACCCCCCCACACACACATACACACACACACTTGTGCCTGACCTGAGATTCAGAGCTCTGAGGAATTCTGTCCCCTTGTGTCGGCAGAACAAATAAACCCCGTCTCCAATTACCCCCTACACAATCCATTTGAATTCAATAAAGAGAGATCTCTCTCTTGCAACAAGTTTTAACATTACGGGGCAAAGGCGAAGGTGAGTGGTCTATTTTTCTTTCAGTTCTAATACCCGAGGAAAGCTCCAAAATCCATCCTGTCTACCAAGAGAAGTTTGTTTTTCTGTTCTCAAAATGCTTTTTATCCCAAAATGTTGTCTTCATTTTCTCTCACAAAATAACTTGCAGTGAAATGGGACCAACTGCCTAACATACCCTGAACGCTGCATGTCAGTGTTTGGGAATATCAGGATAGATCATCACCTGGTGTCAGTTGTCACGGTTCCATCAGCATCAGCAGAGCTACGGTGATTTATACCAACTGAGTGTCTGGTCCATTGTGCTGTACTGAGTTAAATGATTTCATACACTGCAAATGAACATGAGAATAGTCTGTTTAAAATTACCCCTTGGTTTCAAAGAATCTTGTTTAATGGAGGGTTTTTTTCTCTCTCTAAAAGTGTGTTTCATTTATTTGAAGATCAAACATTTTCATTTAAAATTTCCCAGAGTGGGTTTTGTGCTGGTGAAATATTCCCAGTCGACAGCCCTGGAGAGAGAAGATTATGAAAAAAGACAGAACAGTACGGAATGGGCAGCACTGGCTTCCCCAACGCACCATTCTCTGCCCCCACGGAAGGTCTCATGGGGCCCAGGTGGATACACACTGATAATGGAATGAAATCTCTCTTGCATAGTTACATTTTCTTCTTAGTTTGAAGCGGAAGAAGGAACAGGAACATCTGGACCCACCTAGCTTCCAAGGGAACCATCTTTCTTGATGCTGTTTGACTTGCAATTCCAACTACCAAAGTGTCTCATTGTGGCCCTTTAGGTGGAGATCAGTGGGTATTCTCTATGAAGCTGCTTTATGACTCTGCTAAAGAAATATCTTCTGAGAAGGACAGGCTGGTCCTCCTACTGTCTCCACTCACTCACGTTAAATTATAGAGATTTGTAGCCGTAGATTGTACAGGATGATAAGATACTGCATGTGAGTACGGGAGAGAGAGAGATGTTTTACTTAGTATTCATTAGGGTCCTTTCCTCTTGAGGTGGAAACTTTTCCTCAAACTCACTTGCTGCCTCTGCTACCCCCCTGCAGAACTCCAGTTTTAGGCTGTGCAAGGAGCCAGAGAAGGCATGAGGGTCTCATCCATAGTTTTAATTCAGCTCCCGCTGCTTAACTTTGCTGTTCATTCATATCTCCTTGGTTAATATACAGTGAACCATTGTGAAGATAATCTTACTGATTTCAACAAGAATGCTGTTTATTGAACTTAATCGGAGTTTATTCCTAGTTTGTGGTTTTAATTGACTTATTATAAATGCATGGCTCCTAACTGTTTTAATTATGGAAAGGTGCTAGAATGCTAATAAGAGGCTTAAATCTACCACTCCAAGCACCTCCTTGCCATAGATCAGGCAGCTGTCGTGACACCTGGCCTTTTAGTTTCATAATAAGAAAGTTATATTTGCAATTGCCAACTTTGCATTGTTTGTGGTTGACATTTCTAAAATGCTGACTTGGATTTCTAAAATCGCTTCCGAGCAAGCAGACTTTTGAAATTCCAAAATGTTCACATCCATCGTTTTAAAGTAATGCTTTTTCTCTGCCATTGTCTTTCACTTCCGTTTCTCTAAATAGCTACAGTATTAGTAGCTATTAGATTCACTTAGAAATTAGATTTAAATTTTTTACTTTACTAGCAATTTTGGCTCTTTCTTACCCGAAAATGATTCTTGAATTATTTTATTTTCTATCCCACATTACATCACAGTGAAGAGGGAACACAGCATTTGAAAGTGTTCTGGGTATTGCGTTGTTATAACAAGGTAAGAGTTTATGATGTTTTAGGATCAGTTCTGAAACCTGGAAATGATAAAGGATATAATAATACATTAAAATTACATTTTGTGGAAAAAATACTTTATTTTTCAGTGGTCTGTTTAATATAATTTTTTTCCTTTACATTTCCTTGTGGTTTCCAATTATGGTGAAATGTGATTAGTCCAAACAGGACAATTGAAACTTGTGTGTGTGTGTGTTTGTTTGTTTGTGTGTGTGTGTGTGTGCATGCACACACATTTTAATTTTTCACATTGCAAGGTAAAGAATTCTAGAAATCTAGTACGAAAATACCCACCTTACTAGGAAAGAGGGCTTCCAGATGAGTGTGACTTTATGCTTCCATTTCCATATGGAAATTTTGGTTCCTATCATTGGTGTTTCTTTGTCTCATGGAGAAATGCAAGAACTTTGTTATTGGTGACCTTGTTTATAACCATGGGTGGGCAAATCTGGAAAAAAAAATAGGAACTGTAATAAAAGCAACCGAAGAAGACCAGTTTGTGCAAAAGATGCATTTCTCACGAAAATGACTGAATATTCATGTAACTATATTGTTCACCATGTTTTTATTTTTTATTTGTAAGACTTTAAACAAAAATGATCTCAAAGTATTAAAGTGCTTGATTTAAAAGTTCTCCAGCTATTCCAGTTTATACCAGGTCAGGATCTGTCTCCATAACTTTATCTTTAAAGAGATTTCCGGTAGTACCCCAAGTACAGATATGTTTGGGTGGGTCTGGCTGTATTTTGCATTGGCTGAGTTGGCCATTTTGTTATGGATGTTGTTTCTACTCATCAGTTATAGGCAGGTAAAGCTGTCACAAACATCTTGGGATTTTAGACCCTGCTTTCAATTTCCTGACTTTGATGCATTTGAAATCTCATATTTAATAGTTAAATAAAAGAGGTAGTGTTTTTTCCCCTTTGAGTTCATATACATTTATAATTCTTTGTGAACTTTACTAATCCATTTTCCTGGAAGATATCCTCTATTAGGAAATGCAGAAGGTTCAAATACACTGCATGCTACCTTTCCTTGCTTCTCACTCTGAGAGCTGTTAATATCAGATTTCATCATCTTCCCAAACAGCCTGATACAAAGTGCACTGAAATAAATGGAAAAACGTCACTTGGCGTCAATCTGTTTTGGATCAGACCCTCCTACAGTGAGTGGGAACACTACATTCCTAGGAAATCAATGAAAAAGAGATTTGTTTGTGTTTGCGGGAGGAGGGCAGTTTTCATCTAACTTTTCCATGGAAATGTCAACATTTTTACAAAAAATAAAATAAAATAATAATAATAATAAATACAAATATTGTTATTCGGGAATCCTAGCAAGGTAGGGTGGAAGGGACCTCATGTAGTCAAGTCAGGCTCCCTGTACTGGGGCAAGACCAAGTAACACCAAGTAAACATCCCAATAGATGTTTCTCCGACCTATTCTCAAACACCTTCAATGCTGAGCATTCCACATGTTGAACTGTCTAGCTTAAGTTCCTCATGGTCCCATTCTCCTTTATAGGCCAGTCTTGTTGGTTTGACTATATCTCCCAGTTGCTCCTTTGCAAAACCAAAATACTTCAGATTTCAGCCAAAATAAACTAGCGCCAAATTTTGGGGGGGGGGATTTGAGGTTTTGTTCCTGAAAGCTCAAAAATTTCCAAAGGTGTAGGAGGGAATTTTGACCAGCTCTACATAAAAGGCCTCTATTAACAGTGATGGTAATTAAAACCATTGGAACGATTTACCAAGGGTCATGGTGAATACTTAGTTTATGGACAATTTTTAATTCAAGATTGGATGATTTTTTTAAAGATATGCTCTAGTTTACAATGAAAAATATTGGAAAACAATTATGACCTGTGTTATACAAGCAATTACACTAGATCAGGGGTTTTGGATTTGTCATCTGTGAACACCTTTGGGTCCACAGACTACATCTAAGGGGTTCTCAAAAGGTTGTTGTTACCATAGAACACTGGTTTTTGACCTGTGGTCTGTGGATTCCTAGGGGTCCACAGATTATATCTAAGATTTCCATCTCCGTTCAAAATTTTTGATTAGTCCGCAAATGAAAAAAAACCCACTGGTCTAGATAATCAAAATGGTACCTTTGGGCTTTGGAATCTATGACTAAATTAAATTTCCGTTGTTTAGGCATCTTTAAAGAGATAACACGAGTCTCCACTGTACAACAGATTTATTGTTGTGGTATCCATTGCTTCTATCCCCTCCCCTATCTCTTCTTTGACACAGAGCGCATGACAGGAGAAATGGCTCCAGGGAACTGCACCACAGTGACTGGCTTCATTTTCCGGGGAATAACTGACAATCCAAAGCTGCAAAACATCCTCTTTGTGTTCTTCTTTGCCATTTATTTCTGCACCCTGGCGGGGAATGTCGGGATGATTGTGCTGATTAGGGTTGACTCCCAACTCCACAGCCCCATGTACTTTTTCCTCAGCAATTTGTCACTCTTAGATGTTATCTACTCCTCTGTGATTGCCCCGAAGGCGATGGTCATTTCCCTAGTGACGAGTAAAGACATTTCTTTCCCTGGGTGTGTGGTTCAGTTTTTCCTCTTCTCCTTCTGTGCCAACAATGAGCTTTGCCTCCTGGCTGTGATGGCCTACGATCGCTTTGTGGCCATCTGCAATCCATTGCTTTATAGTGTCATCATGTCCAAGAGAGTCTGCTTCCAGCTGGTGGCTGGCTCTTACCTATGCGCCTGTATCAATGCCATTGTGCATACGTGTACTGTATTCAGTCTGTCCTTCGGCCACACCAATGTCCTCAATCATTTCTTCTGCGATATTCGCCCACTCCAAGAAATCTCCTGCTCTGACTTTCGTATCAATAAGCAAGTGCATTTCATCTTTGCAGCCATAGAAACAATAGGCACCATTCTCATCATCCTCATCTCCTACACTTACATCATCTTTGCCATCCTGAGGATCCACTCCACTGCAGGAAGGCACAAAGCCTTCTCCACCTGTGCCTCCCACCTGACTGTCGTTTCCATCTTATATGGGACCCTGATCTTTACATATTTACGACCCTCGTCTGGCAGCTCAGTGGAATGGGAGAAAATGGTGGCTGTGTTCTATACCCTTGTGATCCCCCTGCTGAACCCCCTGATCTACAGCCTGAGGAACAAGGAGGTGAAGGACGCCCTGAGGAGGACAATACACCAGAAAATTATTCCTCACTGTATGTAACTATGGGGACTGTTTTTTACTGATCAGTATTGCAGAGCAGATATGAGCTAGTTCTCACTCATTCAATCATTATGCAGAAATTTCTGTCATCATGTGACTTACAGGAGGAAACAATACGGAAATCAAACTTGAGCCAGATAATGAAGAAAGGCGCCATTTCCCTTGAAAAACAGTGTCCAGTAACAGTGGTACAGCTTCTCCTTTATGCACTGACATGTGATTTCTGCAATATAGGCATCTCCCCCTGCTTGTTCCACTACCTTTGAACTATATTGGTTAGTTCAGCAGATGATATAAAGAGGAGATACTCGGATACTGTAATTGTTTTTGTTTGCCACTGCTATTAGCTTAGTTCCCACAGCCCCCACCTAAAATCACTGTACAATTAAATAAAGGGAGCTGTACACGGAGAGATGTTTTTTATAGATAGATAGTCAGACAGATGGTTATGTTCGGGGACAAATAGCTAGACACTAGACAGAGACAGATGTTTGTATATGGGGATAGATAGAGAGATGGTTATGTGTGGGGACAGGTAGGCAGAAACACGTCATTATACACACACATGAGAAAGGAAGGATGGTCCAGAGGTTATTGCACTCGCCTAAGTCTTAAGGGGTCTGAGTTTAAACTCCTCCTCCACTGCAGACTTCCTTTGTGACCTTACGCAAATCAATTAGGGCCAGATTTTTTAAAGGGATTTCAGTTCCTAATTCCCATTGAAATGAATGGGATTTAGCTGCCTAAATACCTTTAAAAATCCTGGGTTCAGTCTCCTTTTTCCTCAGTTTTCACTTGTAATATGGAGACAAGAGCAGGGGCGTTGTAAGCAAGAGATGAGAAGTAATTCTTCCGCTCTACTCCACGCTGATTAGGCCTCAACTGGAGAATTGTGTCCAGTTCTGGGCACCACTTTTCAGGAAAGATGTGGACAAATTGGAAAAAAAATCCAGAGAAGAGCAACAAAAATGATTAAAGGTCTAGAAAACATGACCTATGAGGGAAGATTGAAAGAACTGGGTTTGTTTAGTCAGGAAAAGAGAAGACTGAGAGGAGACATGATAACATTTTTCAAGTACCTAAACGGCAGTTACAAGGAGGAGGGAGAAAAATTATTCTTCTTAACCTCTGATGATAGGACAAGATGCAATGGGCTTAAAGTGCAGCAATGGCAGTTTAGGTTGGAGATTAGGAAAAGCTTCCTAACTGTCAGGGAGGTTAGGCACTGGAATAAATTGCCTACAGAGGTTGTGGAATCTCCATCATTGGAGATTTTTAAGAACAGGTTATACGAACACCTGTCAGGGATGTTCTAGATGGTGCTGCCATGAGTGCAGGGGACTGGACTTGATGACCTCTTGAAGTTCCATCCAGTCTTTTGTTTCTATCATTTTCCTACCTCATGGAGGTGCTGTTAGAATAAATCCATTAAAAGCTGTGAGATGCTTCAACACAGAGGGGCCATAAAAGTAGATTAAAATGGATTTGCATGAGAGGCTAAAGTAGCTACAGAAGTGTACTCTAGCACACTGACATGTCAGGAGTGATTTTCCATGAGTCAATTTCTGGCCTCCCACTTTGAGACACCTCAAAGGAACCTGATTTTCACCCACTCTCAACAGGCTTTTTAAGGTATCTCAACTTGGGCATCCACAACGGCGACAACCCACATCACTAGTTAGTTTTGAAAACATTACAACTAAACTTTATGTTCTTGTCTTCCTGTTTGTTGCTCTGTTGTACTGAATCTTGTGTGATATTTAGATTGTAAGCTCTTTGAGGCAGGGATCTGATTTTTGAAGCCTCACACACATTGCTGGCTGTGCTAAAATAATAATAAAAAAACAGCTTGATGATAAATGGTAGGTAATCCATCATGTCATCCTCTGACTGTAGTATACCGGCAATAAGGTGATATTGCTTTAAATAGTCTGTAAGCTCTCTAGTGGTGCTCACAGTGTTCTGTGTTTTAGAAGCTGCCAGGGCAGCAATGTGTATGTTTGGGATATTTTTACTACACATGGTTACTGGGGACTCATCTTTGCCCATATGAGTTCCTTTAATAACAATACTTGTGCTGAGAACAAAAGACACAACTCATGTGGTTTGGATAATGTATTTGCATTACATAAGCACCGTGTGATGTCACAATCCTTAAAGTCCTCTATGTACGTAAGGATTCATCACACTAACGCACTGGATAAAGTCAACACAGATGTCTTCATTAGTATGCATGTTTGGTCAGTTCAGTGCAACTTTGTGTTCCAGCATATTCTATTCCATGAGTTTAAGATTACAGAGGAACGAATATGCAGACTAAATTTACTGACCCAGAATATTGCCTGGCCTTGCATCTACAAGATGTCATTTGCAACTGAGCACAACAAACACCTGGCAAACATTTTATTTTAAACTTCAACCACTTTTGAGTTACTTTGGAGCAAAAAAGCATGGACTTAATCTGTCACTTTATTCACATGCAGAAGTTGGAGAGCAGGGGAAGTTCTCTGGCCTGCGTTATACAGGAGGTCAGACCGGATGATCACAGTGTTTCCTTCTGGCCATGAAATCTATGAATCCATGAGTTAGCCGGAAGGAAGCGGGAAGAAACAACAACAGGATGTTTTAATACAAACTGTCTCAGAGCAGGGCTGTATGAAGTGTATTTCTGGCCTTGTTGACCCCAGGATATTAGAAAGAAAAGGTGCATGGTTTACTATCTTCCTTTGGACCAACTTCTGTTGGTGAGAGATACACATTTTCAAGCCAAACAGAGCTCTTCTTCAGGGCTGGGAAAGGTACTTGAATGGGGGTCCATTACAATATGTCCTAGCTATTTACGCCAAGCAATCTGTTCCACCTGGCATTTAACTATGACTCTCCAAGTACCTTTCCCGGGCCTGAGAAAGAGCTCTGTGTGGCTCAGATGTTTGCCTCTCTTACCTACAGAACTTGGTCCAATAAAGGATATTGCCTCACGCATCTTGTCTCTCTGAGCATGGTTCATAGCTGCAGTAAGTCAGTCAGTCGTAGCAAATGCTGTAGGAACAGCTCACACCCTGCCTGTCATTATCAATTGACAGTTTACTGAAGTCTTTGCGAGAGAGGTGGGTTTTATGGAGGGACTTGAAGGAATTGTATGAAGATTGAGAGCGGATTCTGACCTTGCTCTCACCAGTGCAACTCCCTGGGCATCAGGGGAGAGATACGTGGTTCTCACTGGTGAAAGCGAGAGCAGGGTCAAGCCTGGAGCTCATGAGATAATAGCTGAGACGTGTACAAATAAATGGAACAAGAGGTTCATGAATAGAGCAGGTCACAAAGTTTCCAGTGGAATAGATCTCCATCCAAAATGGAATAAAACATTGCACGGAACCATGTTACTTATCTCAGTACTTTGAATGGAAACCAGTCAGGCTCTCTGTGCATGGCTGCTCACCTGAGGGGCAGCTACAATGCCCAGTTCCAAGGCTTCCCACTCTCCAGGGTCCTCTTCCTGTGTGCTTCCTCTAGACTGCCCCTCTCCTCATATACCCCCAGGTTCCCCCCAACGTCTCTTTCTCTCAGGACCCAGAAAAGAAATGTTGGGTGGAATAGCCCATCCGCTCATTATTTTGGCCACCAATTTGGCCTAATATCTGATATACCAAATTTGGTCTATTAATTTCTGGTTCCACATCTTCTGTTTTTACCAAGCATGATTTCAACATATTCCTTGAGTTATGCACCTAATTTAGTCTCTCTGTCTAGTTCTTTGCACCTGTTTATAATATTTATTATTGAAAACTGCTTGACCTATTTTGTCAACAAGTTTTGTTATTCTAGTATTATTTTATAATGTTTCATATACTTTTTACAGTAGAGCTCACAATTAGAGCAAATTTGCAGGCCCAGTTATCAGAACATAATGGCAAGGAAGGAATTTGGCTATGGGGGAGGTTTGGAGACCCTCCCTCGCCTGCCCCCTCTGCTGTTAAAAGTAGTGTATGGTTGAGAGTTGCTTTACCGCGAGGCAGCCCTACCTTAGTTCGCCCTTTGAAGCAAATAACTGTTGCTTATACTACTTGACCCTCAACCCATTGCTGGCACAGCTAATCCCTGAAAGAGGGGTGGGGTCCAAAGGAACATCATACCCACTTCCTGGTGGGAGGACCAGATCTCAGACTTAAATCCAATTATTTGGGGTAACAAGTGTAAGAAGGGAGATGTGACAGCTCTGCCCCATAGGTTCTAAGGAGAGATATTAGATGGGATGGTGGCCACATGACTCTGTATGGAATTTTGAAGGGTTGACTTCCCCGGGCGCCCTTGCTGCAGCTGGGTGATCTCTGTCAAGCTTATCAGCCAGTGGACAGGTTCTTTTATTGTTTTTAATATGTTTTCTCTGCAAAGCTTTCACCTTAAAAATAAACGTCTTTGCCTAGAAAAGGTAGTGTGGTAACTTAAAGCTACTGACAATCATGCCGATTATAACCTTTGGCGAGAAAGCCAAGGAGAGACACTGGCCTTTAAGGTAGTCTGACTTGCTAGAAATACCACTGCGCAGACAGGGAATTGTGCAGCAGGAAAACCACTCGTCAGGAAGGTGGGGAAGAGACCCACATCACTCTGAGAGGTGATGGCTGAGGAGCCGAAAGCGAGTGCCCTTGAGTAACCAAGGAGGAATACAAGCGCAGTTGCCCTGGTCTGTGACACACTTTTGTCAATAACCTTCCGTCTCAACCCACAACCCCTTATTCTTGCAATACTGGACATTCCACCACTGCTTCTACTAACGCAAGTTAATTCTGACACACCCTCTCTTCTAGGCCCCGACTCTCTGCATGTTTTAGCTGAGGCTTGACATGCAGCACCCTGAGCTATCCCAGTCCTGTCTGGTCTAGTGACTCTACACGTTCCCCTGAATCCTAATGTATAGCCCCTCTTGTTACTCCAGTCTCAGGCTTTTGCTCATCTTTGACATGCCCCTTAATCCTGACTCCTTCAACACCCATTCAATTGCGCGTGGAAACTTGTTGTAAAGTTCCTAACATTGGATTCTCATATGATCAGTCTACAAACCTTATTTTCTCAGGGAAAAAAAGTAATGAAAAAAAATATTGTAATGAACATTTCCAAGTGTATCCCTGACTGGAAGTCCTAGGGGGATTTTCAGATTTATGGACTGCATCCTCATCTACTACATTTATATTATCCTCAATATCTTGAGGACCCGGTCTACCGAAGGCAGGCACAAAGCCTTCTCCACCTGCGCCTCCCACTTGACGGCTGTCAGCATATTGTATGGGACTCTGTTCTTTATGTATTTACGGCCCACATCCGGCAGCTCATCAGCTCAGGACAAAGTGGTGTCCGTGTTCTACACCCTTGTGATCCCTATGCTGAACCCCTGATCTACAGCCTGAGGAACAAGGAGGTGAAACATGCCCTGAGAAAAGTGATATACCAGACAATGAATGATTCTTTAGTGGTTGGATGATGATCATAGAATCATAGGACGGGCAGTGACCTCAAGAGGCCATCTAATCCAGTTCCCTGCAGTCAAGGCAGGACTAATTATTATTATTAACATTAAATCCTATTAACATGTTGATTTAATGTTCAATAAAGCTGGGGCAGGATCAAGTTACTACTGCCATTGATGAAGTTTGTACCATTCCCTGTTTCTTTCCCGTGTAATCGGCTTTTGTGTAAGATCTGGATTGTATATTGACCTAGGTGTGTGGCTGGTCCTTTGGGATCAGAAGAACCTGTTATTTGATGAGACAGGTTTTAAAGGCTCACTCATCTTTAAATCTAGAAAAAGGACCTTTTGCAATATTCAGAAATGCAAAAGCTGATAATGGACCAGGAACGACACCGATCTGCACTTAATGGACTTTCCTGTGAACGTTCAAACTAGAGTGGGGGTAATAGCTTCTGCTATGACTAAGCGAACCATGCATGGAGATGTGACTTGCCCATGTGACTCCAAACACCATCTTGTTACCTGTAATTTTCCACGGTGAGAATAATGGGTTTCCCTTCACTTAGCAGAAGCTATAAAAGACCTGGGAAACATCTTCCATTTTGCCTCTTTCCTGCTCAAACCTCTGGACTATGGACTTTTACTAATGGGAGCATTGTAACACAGGGACTGAGGACTGATATGGAAGTAACCGAGACTTGACTTAAGCCAGCAGTTTATTCCATCACTCTTTAAAGCCTGAACTAAGAACTTGCAATTATTATATGTATTTGATTCCTTTAATCAGTTTTAACTCTCGTCTTTCTTTCTTTCTTTCTTTCTTTCTTTCTTTCTTTCTTTCTTTCTTTCTTTCTTTCTTTCTTTCTTTCTTTCTTTCTTTCTTTCTTTCTCTTTCTGTAAGTAAACCTTTGATTTTAGATACCAAAGGATTGGAAACACCATGATTTTTGTGTCTAAACAGACTCCCCTGCTGCCCTCCTTCCCCCCACTCCAAACAGCATCACAATTGTTCTGGAGTTGCCACTCCCTCCACGGTCCTTTTCCTTTCCAGGACACGGACCGAGTGGCTACCTGTTTTACCAGTTGGCTACCAGGCTGACTATTCTGGTCGCTGCCAGCTCCCATCCCTGGGGCCCCCGGGCCCTGCCCTCCCCATGCGTCTGGCTCTGGACACCACAGCCTCATGCTGCCCCTGAGACCCCAGCATCGGTGTAGGGCAGCCTCCCCCTCCCACCACCTGGGGCCCTGCCTGCTCTGGGGTGGGTCACAGACCCCTCCCCTGAGACTGCAGCCATGGCTCCCAGCACAGGCGCAGTCCTGCCCAGGGGTCTGCATCCACTGGACCCTGGGGAGCCCTTTATAACTCCCCCAGGCTGGTCCCTGATTGGCTGCTCTAGCCTCCTCTATGCAAATGAGCCCCACCCATCCCTTGAGGCTAATGAAGGCCTAGGTGCCCTGAAGGGGGCGGAGCTCGGCATGAGGTGACAGTTAAACCGACACAACTGACACAAGGGGGAACGGGGGGACAAAGGGGCAGGGAGTTCACGGGGAGGGGTAAAGAACAGGAGGGGGGATTTAGGCGAGGGCCATGGAGGGGGAGGACACAGTTTACATGGGTAGGGAAGGGGGAATTCCAGAGGGTGGAGAGACGCAGATTTGAGAGAAAGTTGTGGAGAAGGGAAGGGGCAGGGGGCAGGAGTCAGGGAGTCGAGGGGAAGGGCCCTGTGGGATGGGGGAGATTGGGAGGGATCAGAGGGGAGAAGAGAGTTCAGAAGGCAGCAGATGTGGGGGAGCCAAGAGGAGGTAGGGAAGGAGAGGGGGAAATGTACAGGGGGAAGGAGCAGCTCAGGGTCCGTGAGGGAATTTAGTGAAGGGGTTTTCATGGGGGGGGGCAACTTCTCAGGCCTTTCCCAGGCCCCTGGCCCTGGCAGCTGCCACTCCCCCATCAGCCCCAGCTGGGCCCCTCTGCCCTGGGCAGCGAGCTCTCAGGATAGGACTGCTGCCCCATCCCCCTCAGGCGGAGCAGTTCTCGGCTGACAGGACAAAGGGGGCAACCGGCGAACAAGCATCCATGAAAGGACTGGGTTGCTACTGCTCCAGGGTGGGGGGACATTGCAGCCACTGGAGGTGGCAATGGACCAGGGGGTTTGGGTCAGTCCCATTCCCTTCTCCTGTGATGCCTCCCAGGGATACCCAGGGCTGTGAGACACTTTGCTACCACCTGCCCTTCGCGTGAGGAAGCCTAGTCAGTGTGTGCCAGGGGGTCACTCCCCTCTAGGCCTCTGCAGGTCTTGCTCTCTCGGTATAGGTTAGTGATACGCACCCACCAACCCTCGAGCATCGCCCTGGAGTATCCAGCCCCTGACCCACCAGACATGCAGAATTACTAGACCCAGTGTTCCCAAACTGCATCTTACCAGTTACACCACACTACACAGCTCCATTTAATGCACCGCACTCACACTTGTTCACACAGAAAACAAGTATGTTTATTTAACACAGGGATTCAAATGATAACAAGTAGAAATATTAGAAACAAAGGGTTACATATAAAATAAAATCATGACATGCACACTCGAGCCTAAACTTGATGAATAGGCCATTGTCCTGTCATAAGAGCCAAAGCCCCAAATCCTTCCAATCAGGTGTGGCTGTGATCTTCTATTCATGAGACAAGCACACAGTCCTCTTGTCTCCTCAGTGGGAAGATGCAGAGTTTGTCTCTTTATCTACAGTTATCGTCCAAAACTCCATTGTGTGCACTTGTAGGACAACTCCCGCTGCTTGTCTTTTCCTGTCCAGAACACTCTGTGAGCACTTGATTAACATTTTGCTCAGACTGTAAATGGTGCCCATTGTGAACCATACAATACTCAGCGTACCTGTAGATAGACCGATAAACATCTTTTGTCTGAAAGAAACCTGTTTTTCACCTTTTCTCACCAGTTTCAAGTCACAGACCTTAAGAATATAAGTTTCAGTCTATATACATAACTCCTTACATGGTATCTGTACATACATTTTGCAATGATTAAGATGACCAGTGTGACACAGGCTTTCATAGAGGCCTGGCATGACACGCTTTGGTGAACTAGTATGTAGATACCAGGCCCAGGGGATCCCGGAAATTCTAATGCACTCCTGTGTCCTCTGCCAGTTGGCACCAAGAAGTCCCTGGGTCACACATCCCCAGTAACACTCATGCTACTGACCAGGGGAGACCCCCAGAGTAGAAGAGACTGAGATAAAGGGGAGCAAGGCTAAGGGTGGGGAGGACTGAGTCCCAACCCCCCCAGGGTCTCTCATTTACTCTGTAGGGACAGCTCTGCGCTGGTGCTGCAGGAGCCCAGGGTGAGAGCTGGGGTGTCCTCTCTTTTCCAAGCTGAAAAGTCCCAGTCTTATTAATCTCTCCTCATAAAGATTATGGCTATTACCTCTTTTTTGTTGTTGTTGTTTTTTAAAAATAAAACAGAAAGAGATTTGACTTACCATGACCAGAAGGTTGTAAATCCTGATTGATGCCAGGAAAGAGGATTTCTAAACACTCCTGAAATTGCTGGCAGGTTGACTCCCCTTTTTTCTGTATGTGAATTAACAACTTCCTGATTTTGATCACTAAGTTCTCTTTTTGATAGAAGCTGTTGTACTCCTCCTCTGTGATGATGGACTGGGCAAGTAACTCATCCAAGATGTTATCAGGATCACTTTGAATAGTTTCTACCAGCTCTTTGCGTTTGGTGCATAGAATCCTGTATTTGTCCCCAGTGGCCATTATCACTGAATCGCAGGATCCGCAGTGATTTGCTTTTAAAAGACAGAAGACACAGGATTCGTGACGCTGCTAGAGGCAGCTTCAGTTCAGCGAGTAACTGAAGGAAAGTGCCTTGTCCGTTATCATGAGATTGGCCATTTCAACAATTTGAGAGACGGACCCACCAGACTCCCCTCTTTCCTGTTGAAAATGGAATAGTTCTGTAATAACGACTGGAAATTAGCTCTAGCAGTGCACTGGGGTTCATGAAAACTGGGTGTTAGTCCCCATGGGGTTGAGACAGGGCCAACTCCAATAATGCTGCCAAAACTGAACTGCAGCTCTGGCTCATTCACACCTTCCCGGCTCACTGTTTCCAAGCTGCTGCGGCTCTGTCCCTCCTTTTACCCATCTTTTTACCCATGTTTTGCTAGTTAGAGACCAGCATGTCCTGAGGGGAGTGGGGACCAGGCTGCTGAGACAGCTGTTCCTTTTCTAAGCGGGAATGGGGAGATCTGCATGCAGAGGGTCCCTCCCTTGAGCAATCCACCTCACCTCTGTCTCTGTACATTTCAGTTATGAATGATGGAATTTCCCCACCCCCCCATTAAGCCCCACCCCCATTTTTTAGGATTGCGGATGTTGTATTAAAATCAAAGGGAATGTGAAAAATCAAAGGCTCCTGTGAAAGTTAATGCTGCTTCAGGCTGTGTTCATTTTGGGGGTGGACTTACTGCTGGTGGTCAAGGGTGGGGGAGCTGCAATTCCCAACCCCACCTCCTTGGGGTTCAGAGATTATATTGCAAAGGTGGCTCACCCCATAATGTCCCCATAATGGAAATGGAAGCGTATGTCACAGAGTCTCTTCTGCACCCAGATCCCGGAGGAGCATTCCCACCCCACCACCAAGCCCCTCCTGAGAATTCAGGATTTGGCCCACAGATTTGTATTTTAAGTTTTCCAATCTTTTTAAATAGCTAATAGTATAGTACTTACTCTTTTTTGTTGGAAGCTAAACTGATCACAGCTCTTAAAGAGGTGTCTGTTCAGCTGGGTTTGCCTTGTGCCGTAAAAATAAAGAGTCAATAGGAATCTGAAAGTAAAACTATTTCAGGGAGGTTGGGTCACAGCCTTTCCTTTGCAATGATCAGAAACCACACAGCTGCAGAGTGTCAGCAAACAAAACCCACCTCCTAACTGGAACTTGGGCTGATGCCCAGCACCATGGGTGTGCCCGGCTTAGGGTGCAAATTATTTGAGCTCAGTTTCATGGCACAGCCCGAGTCCAGTGCAGTGTCAGGCTGTCTTTCATTTCAAAGCAGGCAGGCTTCTAGCATTTGTGTACAAGCACTTGAAAAACTTATCTGTAATAGAGCCCGGACTGTGGCCTTGCAGGGAACAAAACTGATTACATTTTCTGATGGCCTTCTTTGCCTCCCTCGAGAGCCACAGATCTTGAGTTCAAAGGGAGCCCACCAGAGATCCCAATCCCAGAGCAGACACATCCTACATCAGCATCATTGAAGGTTGATGGTGGATGAAGGGAACGCCCTCACAAACACTGAGTGAGTTCGCCACCAATCCAATGAAGTCACAGTGCTCAGATGTGTTAAAGGAGGATATTGATATAATAGGCATCACAGAAACCTGGTAGAGTGGGGAAAATCAATGGGACACAATCATTCCGGGGTACAAAATATATCGAAAGGACAGAACAGGTCATGCGTGGGAGGGAGTGGCACTATATGTGAAAGAAAATGTAGAATCAAATGAAGTAAAAATCTTAAATGAATCCACATGTTCCATAGAATCTCTATGAATAGTAATTCCATGCTCTAATAAGAACATAACAGTACAGATCTATTATCGACCACCTGACCAGGACAGTGATAGAGACAATGTAATGCTAAGGGAGATAGGAGAGGCTATCAAAATAAAGAACTCAATAATAGTGGGGGATTTAAATTATCCCCATATTTACTGGGTACATGTCACCTCAGGACGAAATGCAGAGACAACATTTCTAGATACTTTAAATGACTGCTTCTTGGAGCAGCTGGTACAGGAATCCACAAGGGGAGAGGCAATTCTTGATTTAATCCTGAGTGGAGCGCAGGATCTGGTCGAAGAGGTAACTATAACAGGACCGCTTGGAAACAGTGACCATAATATAATAACATTTAACATTCCTGTGGTGGGAAGAACACCTCAACAGCCCAACACTGTGGCATTTAATTTCAGAAAGGGAAACTATGCAAAAATGAGGAGGTTAGTTAAACAGAAATTAAAAGTTACAGTGACTAGAGTGAAATCCTTGCAAATTGCATGGACACTTTTCAAAGTAGAGGCCCAACTTAAATGTATTCCCCAAATTAAAAAACACAGTAAAAGAACTAAAAAAGAGCCACCATGGCTTAACAATCATGTAAAAGTAGCAGTGAGAGATAAAAAGGCATCTTTTAAAAAGGGGAAGTCAAATCCTAGTGAGGTAAATAGAAAGGAGCACAAGCACTGCAAAATTAATTGTAAAAATGTAATAAGAAAAGCCAAAAAGGAGTTTAAAGAACAGCTAGCCAAAAACTCAAAAGGTAATAACAACATGTTTTTTTAAGTACATCAGAAGCAGGAAGCCTGCTAAACAACCAGTGGGGCCCCTGAACGATTGAGATACAAAAGAGCACTTAAAGACGATAAAGTCATTGTGAGAAACTAAATGAATTCTTTGCTTCAGTCTTCATGGCTGAGGACGACAGGGAGATTCCCAAACCTGAGCTGTCCTTTGTAGGTGACAAATCTGAGGAATTGTCACAAATTGAAGTGTCACTAGAGGAGGTTTTGGAATTAATTGATAAACTTAACAGTAACAAGTCACTGGGACCAGATGGCATTCACCCAAGAGTTCTGAAAGAACTCAAATGTGAAATTGCGGAACTATTAACTATGGTTTGTAACCTGTCCTTTAAATCAGCTTCTGTACCCAATGACTGGAAGATAGCTAATGTAACACCAATATTTAAAAGGGGCTCTTAGATGTGATCCCGGCAATTACAGACCAGTAAGTCTAACGTCAGTACTGGGCAAATTAGTTGAAACTATAGTAAAGAATAAAATTATCAGGCACATAAAAGAACATAAATTGTTGGGCAAACGTCAACATGGTTTCTGTAAAGGGAAATCATGTCTTACTAATCTATTAGAGTTCTTTGAAGGGGTCAACAAACATGTGGACAAGGGGGATCCAGTGGACATAGTGTACTTCGATTTCCAGAAAGCTTTTGACAAGGTCCCTCACCAAAGGCTCTTACGTAAATTAAGTTGTCATGGGATAAGAGGGAAGATCCTTTCATGGATTGAGAACTGGTTAACAGACAGGGAACAAAGTGCAGGAATAAATGGTAAATGTTCAGAATGGAGAGGGATAAATAGTGGTGTTCCCCAAGGGTCAGTCCTAGAACCAGTCCTATTCAACTTATTCATAAATGATGTGGAGAAAGGGGTAAACAGTGAGGTGGCAAAGTTTGCAGATGATACTAAACTGCTCAAGATAATTTTGTGAGATCTTTTTGACGTTCTTCACCGTCTGCTTTGGTCTGAACTAGGTGATTGGGCAACAAAATGGCAAATGAAATGTAATGTGGATAAATGTAAAGTAATGCACATTGGAAAAAATAACCCTAACTATACATACTATATGATGGGGGCTGATTTAGCTACAACTAATCAGGAAAGAGATCTTGGAGTCATCGTGGATAGTTCTCTGAAGACATCCAGTCAGTATGTAGTGGCAGTCAAAAAAGCAAATAGGATGTTAGGAATCATTCAAAAAGGGATAGAGAATAAGACGGAGAACATCTTATTGCCCTTATATAAATCCATGGTATGCCCAACATCTTGAATACTGCGTACAGAGATGGTCTCCTCATCTCAAAAAAGATGTACTGGCATTGGAAAAGGTTCAGAGAAGGGCAACTAAAATGATTAGGGGTTTGGAACGGGTCCCATATGAGGAGAGATTAAAGAGGCTAGGACTTTTCAGCTTGGAAAAGAGGAGACTAAGGGGGGGTATGATCGAGTCCCTGCCTCATGCTGCTGCAGGCAGTTAACCAACACTGTGCGACCAACCCCCACTCAGTTCCTTCTCTACTTCCCTTGGCTACGAGTTGGAGCAATCAGCAGCATTACTTAGTTTCCTTATTAGCAGCTACTTCGCTTGTTTCCTTTTCCTTTTCTCTTTGGCTTAAAAAAACAAAAAAAGCAGCAGATCTCCCAGGAGACTGGAAAAATCTAACTAAAGAGCAGGCGCTGCAGGGCCTAAAGGAAATAACAGACATGCCGATAGTCTCTTTACGTAGGATGCACTTCCACCAAACAAATCCCTTAATTTAAAAAAATGGAATGTGACAAAAATCTGACATCATGTATCATTGGTATTGAAAATGGAGAAAATCAATTGCAGGTCACATCTTCCAGATCGTGCAGGGCTGCTGCCCAGGAACAGTCATACCAAACCAAATTGATAGTCCATTTACCCCATCTCCCTGCTGAACCGAAACAGAACAGCAGCCCATCTAGCCTGGTATCCCACCCTCCTGCTGCACTGGATCAGACCAGGTATCCATCCTGTCTCTGACAATGGCCATTACAAGATGGCTCCATGAGAAGTGCAAGAAACCATCTAATGGAGATTATGAAGAAACTTGCTTATAGGGGAAGATTCTTCCTAGCACACCTGGGTCGTTTGCAATTTATGCTATTCCTTAGATTCTGATTGGTTGAAAATGTTCAATTTATATAATTACTGACTAAATATTTTTCAATAAACATGCAGTATTCAAATCCCTTTGCGCTGGCTAATAATGATCCTTCGCTGACCAGTGTGCAAGGATGTACATGATCACTGAATGGCTATTTCTTTACCATATAATGAATATGCAAAATCTCTTTATTCTGAATAGCTGCTACAACCTCTGTCCTCTGACTGGCTCCTGCACTGGGAATTTTCAAGCTATTTGACAGTACTGCGGATGCCGTCTCAGCTTCTGTCTCCATTCAAGTGAAGCAGAAAAGCTCCAAGATGAACATGAAAGAAAATGGAACAAAAATATGAAAGAACAAAGATAATGTGCTTTTGAAACACCAGTATTGCCTGGACAGCTGTTTTAGTGAATTGTGGGAGATCCTCGTACCACAGAGACCTCACTGAGATGCAGCAAAGAAACAGCAACCAATATTTGACTCTCTGGCTTTCTTTTATCCAGCATGTAACATATACAATCAGCTAAACCAATCCATTTATTAACCATGCTCATTTTGTATGTACTAGTCTGTGTGTTGCATATATTCACATTTTAAACAGAGATAAAATTTCATGCAGCCCTGAGCTGTCACTGGGGGGTGGAGACCCAATGGGGCACAAGTTAGTGCACTGCTGTGGTGGGAGAGGCAGGGCCAGCACTGCAGTCACTGGAGCAACCCCCAGGTGAAGCAGCTAAACCCCAACCCAAAGAATGGATTTTCCACAGTTACAGGGGAAATTAGATTGAAATATGTAGGGTTGGAAATCCCCAATAATGACATTTATGGCCCAAACTCTTTGCAGCAACGCCAACCCATGACACTCCCTCTCTGTTTCCCTTCTCGACCGTGGGGCTGTGAGTGTGGCTGGATTGGGCAGTGGCTCCTTCTACTGTCCCATGGGGGTATCTCTTCTCTTCATTGCCACATGCCACACAGTTGCCATACTCTATCTGCCAGCAAAGCTGCTTAGTGGATTTGCCCATGTCCATGTCACCCATTTTCAGTTGTTTCTTTCCACATAGACCCATAGGACTGGAAGGGATCTTGAGAGATCGTCTAATCCAGGAATTCTCAACCTTTTTCTTGCTGAGGCCCCGTTCAACATCCTATAAAAACAACAGGGCCTGGGGCGGGTGGGGGAGCGCGGGGTTCCAGGCCGGGGAGACACACTTGGGCATGGGCATAGTTTTACTTCTATTTTTTGGAGGGGGAAGGGGCAAGGCCTGGCAGGGCTCAACCCAGCTCCACACAGCACAGTCAAGGAAGGGTGCGCCACCTCCACCCCCTGACTCACTCAGGAGGGCACCCAGCCTGTCAGGGCTCTGGAGGGATGCAACCAAAACATATAACTCAAAGGGAGGACTCAGTTCAAAAACTTTGAAAATGTCTCAGGGTGCGGGCAGGGGGGTAGCTAGGGGCTGTGTGCAGGCAGGGGGTAGCTCAGGGTGCGGGCAAGGGGGTAGCTAGGGGCTGTGTGCAAGCAGGGGGTAGCTCAGGGTGCAGGGAGGGGGTAGCTAGGGACTGTATAGTGGCAGGGGGGGCTCCCAATGCAACTCCCAGCTTCAGGGGGCGAGGCGTTGGGGAGAGGCCCGGCTCCAGGCACCAGCTCAGGAAGCAGGTGCTTGGGGTGGCCAATGGAAAGGGGCGGCACATCCGGGTCTTCAGTCCCTCTCAGAGGGAAGGACCGGCCGCCGAAGAATGAAGCGATGCGGTAGAGCTGCCGCCGAAGTGCCGCCGATCGCAGCTTTATCTTTTTTTTTTCTTCGCCTCTTGGGGCGGCAAAAAAGCTGGAGCCGGCCCTGGTTGGGGCTCCTGGCTTTAGCCTCCCGCTGCTCCTGGCTTGGGAGGAGGGGAGGTTTGCCGGTATAGGACAAGAAGCAATGGGCTTAAATTGCAGCAAGGGAGGGTTAGGTTGCTACATCAAGTAGCAATTTTTTACAATCTATACATCTCAATAACTGTTACATAGACCACATTTCTACACAAAAAGCAGTTTCACACATACTACAGTGCAAGAAACTGCTACAGTACCTGTAAGCATTTCCTACATCAGGTAGCAGTTTTATACAATAGCAGTTTCTTACAATCTATTATGTATCAGTAACTGCTACTAGTATCACATTCCTACAGGGAGCAGTTTAATAAACTACAAGTGTTAAGTAGTGCATCAAATTCTGTGCCTTGATCTGAAGTCAATGGAAAAGGTGTCATTGAGTTCAGCACAGCTGAGAGTGAGAGGGTGTGCTGCTGGAGGACTGAGGAGCACAAGTGTTATCAGACACCAGGAGGAAGGTCCAGTGGTGAGACTAAGGAAGGTGTTTGGAGGAGGCCATGGGGAAGTAGCCCAGGGAGTTGTAGCTGTCATGCAGCTGTTACCAGAGGCACTATAGACAGCTGCAGTCCACAGGGCCCTGGGCTGGAACCCGGAGTAGAGGGCGGGCCCGGGTTCCCCCCCAAACCTCCCAATTGACCTGGACTGTGGGTTCTTCCAGAGGGGAAGGTCTCTGGGCTGTTCCCCAACCCACATGGTGAATCTCTGAGGCAAGTAAATCTGCCAATAAGCGCAGGACCCACCATGATAGAGGAGGAACTGTCACACTATTTGAACTTCCTTCATAACACAGGCACAAGACCCTCACCCAGTAATTTGTCCATTGAGTTCATGAATTCTGCTCAAGTGATAGCATATGATTTAGAAAAATATATTGCCTTGATTTTAAGACATTACGTGATGAAACATCTGCCACAGTAATAGGTAATTTGTTCCAATAATTAATTACCCTCACTAAGAAAAAGGTGCACCTCATCTTGACTGAGTTTATTTAGCTTCCAGCCTCTGAATCTTATGCCTCTGTCTACAGAATTAAATATCTTTACCCTATTGGAAATCTTTGTCCCACACAGGCGCATATACAGCATGTTGAAGTCACTTCTTGACCTTCCCTTGGATAAACCAACTAATAAAAATAAGATGTATCAGTAGAACTCATTTTCAGGGCCAGATCCCCATTTGCTGTCCTTTGCGTAGCTCCATTGACTTCAAGTGACTTCAACAAAACTATACAACAACCTCGGGTCTGGAACTCAGTTCCTAAACCACAAGCCAATACTTGCTGTGCTAAAGAAGAATTTCAACTGTCAGCAGTAGAGCTGTGCAGAGGACAGGGGTTGCCAGGGGGACGTTGTGAAGGCCAAAAGTATAACTGGGTTCAAAAAATAATGACGTAAGTTCCTGGATGATCGGTCCCTCAATGGCTATTAGCCAAGATGGTCAGGGACGCAACCCCATGTTATGAATGTCCCAAAATTTCTGACTGCCAGGAGCTGGGAGTGGATGACAGGGGGTGGAACACTTGATAATTGTCCTGTTCTGTTCATTCTCTCTGAGGCACCTGGCCATTGTGGAAGACAGGACACTGGGCTAGATGGACCATTGGTCTGACCCGGTATGACCAGTCTTATGTTCTTAGGTGATGGGCTGGGTGATGGTTTCTGTTAAGACGGCTGATGCTGGTAGCTGGGTGTGGTTCTATTTTTTGCTCCCTCCCTCTGCCTACACAGTTCTCAGCTCTAGGACGCCACTGCTTCTGTAGGCCACGCCGCAGGCCCCCCAGCCTTTAGAATTGCTTTTCCCCCTGCCCCGGGTCTGAGCTGTGTTGGGGGCAGGGGAGCGAGATAAAAACTCCGCTGTGGTTGGGTGAGGGCAGAAAGGGGGTGGCAGCAGCTGCAGGCAAAAGGGAGTAAATTTAGGGTTACCATATTTTGTGCCTCCACATGGAGGACACTCCACGGCCCACGGCCCCGCCCCCAGCCCCGCCCACACCCCCCGCCCAACCCCGCCCCCTCCCCAAAGTCTCCGCCCCCTCCCCTGCTTCCCGCGAATATTTGATTCGCGGGAAGCCTGAAGCAGGTAAGGGGGGTGTGGGGGGAGGAGGCGCGGCCCAGGCTGGCCCCCCGGCGTTTCCAGCCTGGGTCAGCTCGGGCCCTGGGGTGCCGGCCCCGGCCGACCACCCCCGGCCCGCCCAGCACTGCCGGCCCCCGGCGGCCCGGCGCACCCCTCGGCTCCCGGCCCCGCGGGCCCGGCTCCCCGCCGGCCCAGCTGACCGGCTCCCCGCCGGCCAGGCTCCCCGCGGGCCCGGCTGACCCGGCTCCCCGCCGGCCCGGCTCCCCGCGGGCCCGGCTGACCCGGCTCCCCGCCGACCCGGCTCCCCGCCGGCCCGGCGCACCCCTCGGCTCCCGGCCCCGCGGGCCCGGCTCCCCACCGGCCCGGCTGACCCGGCTCCCCGCGGGCCCGGCTGACCCGGCTGACCCGGCTCCCCGCGGGCCTGGCTGACCCGGCTCCCCGCCGGCCCAGCTCCCCGCCGGCCCGGCTGACCCGGCTCCCCGCCGGCCCGGCTCCCCGCGGGCCCGGCTGACCCGGCTCCCCGCCGGCCCGGCTCCCCGCCGGCCCGCCTGACCCGGCTCCCCGCCGGCCCGGCTGACCTCCCGATTTTCCCGGACATGCCCGGCTTTTGGGGATTTCCCCCCGGACGGGGATTTGAGCCCCCAAAAGCCGGACATGTCCGGGAAAATCCGGATGTATGGTAACCCTAAGTAAATTGCATGAAAAGAGGGGAAAGGTTTGACTGGGCATCGTGAGTCTGAAAGGCAGTGGGCCTAGGGGTTAGGCTGTGATTCCTCAGATCTTTTCAATCTCGCCATTCCTGAGGGAGCTCTGCTGGGTCATATCTATAGAATAAAAGGATCCTAGCAGGAGCCTGGCATGTGGTTGAAACTTGCCCCTAGTTCACTATTATTACTTTTACAGTAGCGACTGGAAGTGCAAATTGAGACCAGAGCCCCATTGTGCTGAACAATGCACACACACACACACACACACACACACACACACACACACACACACACACACACACACACATCACAGTGATTCACTAACTCTCTGAGGACACGTCTACACTGCAGTGTAATCCCTGGGCTAGTAGAACTCACGTTAGCAGACCCAGGTTTGTTAACTCAGGGTTTGAGAAACTACACTCATTTGTAAACCCAGGTTAGGGATTGTTGCACCCTGGGTCCCGAACTGGGGCTCCAGCATTTACATGGCATTATGTGGGCCCCATTTCAACCACTCATATCCCAGAGTTCCTAGCAGGCTCCCAAAATGTGACCACTTTAGCTGTTTGTTCACGGTGCAGTGTGGGAACACTTGACCGTCCAGAGGACAAAGAAACTCAGCCTTTCGGATACTTTTGGCTGACTCCCAAAGAGGAGTCCAGTGGGCCTGCGTCTACACTACAAACCAGTAAAGGGTTAGTGCAATTTGTGTGTAGATGGAAGGGGGTTTAACCTGAGCATGAGTTCGAACCGTGGGCTTACCCTGGGCTTACATTTCAGTGTAGATGGACTGTGAGGTGACTGGTGCTTCGGCAATTCACCGTGCCCTAAAGATTCAGCAATGGCCAATGATTTTGGTAGCCTCTGTTTATGGGTGCCCAACTTCAGTCCCCTCGGTCCTGATTTCCAGAAACTCCACCACTCCAGCTGAAGTGAACGGGAGCTGTAAGTACTCAACACTTAGGAAAATAAGGTCCAAGATCTTTTACGTTGAGATCCCAATAACCGTGGCTTTCACAATCAACGACGATCCTTGAAAATGTGTCTGTATATGTTTGGTCACCTAAACTACCTGGTCTTTAATTGTGTGACTCCTAAACTCATAAAGAGTTGGTGTGAGTCCTCACCAGAACTATCAGACCCCACTGAGCATTCACAACATTCTCCCTTCCAACAAACACAGGTTTGAATATCATTTCACGCACACAAATGTCTCCCAAAAAACAGAGGAGTTGGGCTGTGGATCTGATTGAAGTAAAATCACAAAATGGAATTGAACAAATATCTGTCAACGTTTTTGGACATTAAAACCCATCCTGGTCATTGCTCATGAATCCATTGTTGCAGGGTGAACTTTTCCCTTTTATGCAGTAATTCTAAACAATATTTAAATCACCCTCTTACATCTTACACTGAAAAATCAATTTCAAAGTATTTTATTATAGGCACAGGGGAGCAAACCATCATTTAATAACCGACATGGCTTTTTTATGCACATACGGCCTCTAGTCAGGAACGCATCTCTCTTCAAAGCAGCACCTAAATACATGTTTAACTTTAAACATGTGCTTAAGCCCCACTGAAGTCAAAGGGAGACAAACCTAAACATGTGCTTAAGGACTTTCTGAATCAGAGCCCATGGGCAGGTCTACGCTACGGGGACAGGTCGATCTAAGCTACACAATTTGAGTTACGTTAGTAGCGTAACTCAAGTTGACATGGCTTAGATCTACTTACCACAGGATTCACACTGCGCTGGGTCGACAGAAGAAACTCTCCCATAGACTCCCCTTACTCATCTCATTCTGGTGGAGTACCGGAGTCAAAGCCAGAGTGACAGTCTGTCGATCCAGTGCGTCTTCATTAGACCTGCTAAATTGTCCCCTGGTGGATTTATCGCTGCAGCATCGATCCACCCTGTAGTGCAGACAAGCCCTATGTGTGCAGAGAAGCCATTGAAGGATTGGGTTGTCCTATTATGGCACCCTTTGGGGAAAGATGGGCCCTCAATTTTGTCTCTATTGCTCTCCTCAGGGTATCCTTCACATCCTTGTTCCTCATGCTGTGGATGAGGGGGTTCAGCATGGGGATCACCACCGTGTAGAACACCGAGGCCATTTTGTCTGTGTCCAGCGAGTAGCTGGCACTGGGTCGGAAATACATGAAGAGAATTGTCCCATGGAACATAGAGACGGCTGTCAGGTGGGAGGTGCAGGTGTAGAAGGCTTTGCGCCTGCCCTCGGTGGAGCGGATCCGCAGCACAGTCACAATAATTAAGATGTATGAGATGAGGATGGTCACAATGCTGATCACCTCAATCAGACTGCCAAAGAGGAAAACGAGTAGCTGATTGATGGAGGTGCCGGAAGAGGAGAGCTTTAGAAGTGGGTTGAGATCACAGAAAAAATGATTCAGGATATTGGAGTCACAATAGGATAATCTTAGCAAACCGCTGGTGTGTATCACAGAGTTCAGGAAGGCCCATAGATATGAACCAGCCACCAGCCGTAGGCAGTGCTTTGGGGACATGATGACCATATACAGCAGCGGGTTGCAGATGGCTACATAACGGTCATACGCCATTACTGGCAGCAGAAGGCACTCACAGATGACAAACAATATGAAGCTAAAATATTGGATGATGCAAGCTGTATAGGAAATAGCTTTCCTCTCGGCTAAGAAGCTCATCAGCATCTTGGGAGTGATGACTGTGGAGTAACAGGCATCCACGAGAGATAAATTCTTGAGAAAGAAGTACATGGGGGTGTGGAGTTGGGGGTCGATCCTGATTAAAACCATCATCCCCAGATTCCACACCAGGGTGATAATATAGATCACTAGGAACAGCACAAAGAGGGGGACCTGCAGCTCCAAACGATCTGTCACTCCTGTGAGAATGAACTCGGTCACTGCCGTACAATTTCCTCCAGCCATTCATTCAGCCTTGGGCGCTAGCTGCGGGATCAACCATAAAGGAAGGCATTCGTTCTTATGCAAATGGTGTATGCTAATATAAAGAACTGTGGTCATATGCGTAAAGACCCTTTGAGTCATGGAATGGAACCGGGAACAACTGATGGGAAAACCCATCACTCCTTCACTTCTTCTAAGGGAGAAAAAAATCCTTTATCTCTAGGAAAGTGCATTACCCTGCCATTTAGTCTGATTTACACATTTTGACCCATATTCTGTTGATATTTTAATTTCACTTATTAGTGTAGCCTCACAGACTCAGTGGAATGCCTCACATAAATAAAATTAAGGAATATGTTCAATTTGGTGGGACTGGTACCTTAGACAGTAGTAGAATCTGTGGATCTCCATTATACCTGGGAACAATAACATGGTTAGGAGGAACGCATAGTTTGCATCGCACTCTGGTTATTGGTTGACAGTTTCCCCCACCGAAATATGCCTCCATGTTTTTAAATCATCGGCTACCAACTAGAACACATTATGCACATGCTTTCATTGAGAAAATATTTCAAAAATGGAGCTTCTAAATGTATCCCTTCTGGACACTACAGCCATGCTGACTAAATCCTGTAGCTTCTTGTTCTTTGGCTGCTGAAAAATTACCTTATGTACACTTCTAATGATCAGACAAAAAGTGTGTAGCCAGGGGTGAATATTTCTGAGAAAATTAACAACAGTGAATATATTTTTAGAAACATATATTTATAATGATAAGAAAAAATATTCTATGTATAGATTTATCTTTTAACCTGTCTTTATAGAGATAAGAAACTGCCTGTAAACCTATTTAATCATATAATCAATATCCTCAATGCACCTTTTTCCTCACCCCATGTCACAATAGTGATTGCCAAATCATATAATTGTTAATTGTACTTAGCTCATGTCGCACATTCCAGTTTGTGAAATTATGGGGATGGCTTGGTTCTCATTCATAACACCCTGGCAATGTAAAAGGTAGTGAACGTCTAGTGTGATCATCAGGTATGTTTTTTGTGGCCAAAGATCAAGAAAAAGTGTGTGTGTGTGTGTGTGTGTGTGTGTGTGTGTGTGTGTGTGTGTGTACATATTCATGCACATGCCGTACATACACACACATGTCATTTATTTCTTTACACACTCTTTGGTTTTGGCCAAATAGCATGTCAGTCAGTCGGCATTCAGACAAATATTACAAATAAGTGGGTTTTAGCCCACGAAAGATTATGCTCAAATAAATTTGTTAATCTCTAAGGTGCCACAAGTACTCCTGTTCTTTTTGCGGATACAGACTAACACGGCTGCTACTCTGAAACAAATAAAATGATTATTCAACTTCAAAGGCAGCTTGCTTAACGTGCACTTCTACAGAAGATAGAAAGGGAGAAGGACTTGACTTCTTTCATCAAATGCATCCAAGCAAAGAACAATAGGTCATTTAGGGCTTGATCCTGCATGGATCTGAGCATTCTTCCCTCAGTCCAGCAGAACATTTAAGCAGGTGCATATCTTTTCATAGAATCATAGAAAAGTAGGGCTTGAAGAGGTCATCTAGTCCATCCCCCAGTGCTTCTAAACCTTTTATTGTTTTTATTGCTCTCCCCTGGGCTGTCTCCAATCTATCTCCATCTTTCCTGAAGTGGAGCACCCAGAATTTTAAGCATGTTGATTTCAATGGGGCTTCTTACATTCTTAAAGTTGCTTAAAGTTAAGCATGTGCTTATATGTTTCTTTGGATTGGGGCTAACGTGCTCAGTGCCTTGCTGGTCTGAACTGTTCTTCTGGATGAGCTGAGAAGTTGGGAAATGTCTGTAGATCCTAGGAGTGCTGTTAAGCAGAACCACAAAGAAACTGGAGGGATTTGACAGTTTTATATGGCATGGTGTGTGGATGTGGATGCTTAAGGAATACTAAACATTATGCTTCAGGGCTTAAACCAATCTCTTCTCTAACTATGAGAGATCAGGGCGACATGGGGGAAAGGGCTGATTATTCCACATCTGCCTATTGAAGGTTATTAAACCTTCTTTTGAAACATCTGGTACTAGTCACTATCAGAGACAAGACACTAGATGGAGCTCAGGTCTGATCCAATCTGGCAATTTCTGTGTGTTTATTCAGTGTTTCATAAAAAGACCGGGGAATCCAAATGCTTCTGCAGACCAAATTCCTTCTAAAGAGAATCAGAACCAGAGGTCAGATAGTTACATTCTAGCAAATTTCTATTAAGCTATTTCCTACCCCCACTTTTAAAGGAAGTACAGGATTGATGACCATAAATATTTTTAATGCTAAAGGAGCTCTCCTGCCTGTTCACAGATCTCAGATCCTAAAAAACATTATCTATCTATCTATCTATGTGCAAGCGAAAAGTGCTCTCAAAAGAAGCTGTAGAATTCCCCTCTATGTAATTCAAGGAAAGATGGAGTTAAAAACATCAGAGAAAAGACTAATGTAAACACATTCTACATAATGCTCAGTAGAGCATCTGAGCGGACCATGTCACTGAAAGCCCATCCGATTCACAGAAAATGATTTATTTTCATTGGACTGAGCCTTGGTAGACATTGTCTCTGCTCGGCAAAGCAGTGATGTTCTACAAAGTGTTAATGAACATGCATTCCAATACGCCGTGCTCGCCACAACCAAACCTCCACACGGCACTCAGAGAAAGAGATGAGCCTTACGCTGTGCCTTGAAAACTCAGAGTTTGGATGTGTGTGCCCAGGGAAATGACCTCCAGGTGTAGGAGACCCCCAGTGAGAATGCTCGACCATCACTCCCCACATATTTAATCTCAGCCTCATTGAAATCTATGGCAAAATTCCCATTAGTTTCAATGGTCCCAGATGTCCTCCTAGGTGTAATATCCCCTGTAATTCAGTGGACAGCTGCATTTGGCAGTAGCTGTGCTTGGGCTGAGTGGCTCATTGTAGAGAACATTGCAATAATCCACTCCAGAAGTCACCCAAGGTATGGACTGTAAGAGAGAATTCATGTGAAAGACTCAGAACAATCTCCTTTCTGTTCCCACGTGGCTGCATTATAGATTCAAATAATCAACAAGTTGACTTCTGCAAATTTCTGCCTTGGGCAAGGTGTTCTGAAAAGAGCTATTTCCTGATGTAACTATCAAAAGGAGATTTCAGTTTTATTGTACTGGAAATAGTGTTCACTCCTACCTTCGGAGAGATGTCGTCTTTCTTGATTTCAAAGTATAGGATGGAAGTGCGTTTATGTTTGGCATAGCATCATTTGGGAGAGGATCCCTGTAGCACCTATGAGCTCTGATCATCAAGACAAGCAAGGGCAGACTCATTAAAATACACCGTATTTCTCTAGGGGACAGGGGATAATCACATGCAGATGCATTATCTTGAAAAGTTTTGCGAAGGTTTTTGCCACTGGGGGGATATGGGCTCTGTGCCTGATGTAGAACACATCCCTTGTCTCCCCGACCCAGCACCTGCTCTAGGAGGCAGGTTGGAGCAATCCAGGGGAAGGACAGGGTGTGGTTATATTGTGCTGGTGGAATGGCCCGGGGTAGGTTTAACATCATTCTCATCACTGATTCCCAAGGGGCTGTAACAGTGCGGCGGAGAGCGTGACTTGGTCCCTGGCATGCAGCATCTGCTCCAGCAATGGTACCTGCCATGTTCCATCCTGTTTGCCGGCCCAGGGTGCTACTTGCAATGTATGATGCTGGTTTTCCAATTTACTTGAACTCTGAGAGCATGACCTTTGCTAACCTGAGAATGCAAAACTTTGTAAACTTTTAATCCTTTTTAAAACCTTGACTTTGTATTTCCTAATTATGTTATGGTTTAGTTTATTGATGAAAGCAAACTTAAGAAACGTTAAAGGAAGGGTTTTTTGTTTGTTGATTTCCTTTGTTTTTTTTAAATAGAAAGAAAATATTTTATATATGTGTTATTTAAACACTGAAGCTCTTACTCATGTGTTGTTTTCAGTATATAGTTTATTGCCATTGTTATCTTTGTGAAAATCTCTGTTTCACCACTCAGTGCCGTGTTGATCAGAGTATGGAAAGTAATTAAATTAAACTGTATTAAAACAAAACTCATTTTATGCAACTTCTGTTTCAGTGAAAGTTCTCAGCTAGAACCCTGAATGCGTAAGAAGCAGATAAACAATATCCAAGAAAAAGAGCTGGAATTTTTCCTCTTGTTTTCACCTGGCCCTTACCAAGGAAAGTAGCAAACAACTGCCCTTTGAAAAAAACACTGGACCCTATCACAGTACAAACCCAAATGAGCACAGCAGGAGGCTGTCCTGCTTATCCAAATCTGTCCCTGTTTCATTACCAACTTCCTTCCTGTGGTGATGTTCTGGGGGCAATCAGTTGTCAAAGGTAGCTGTTGCCATGGTAGCCAGGTTGCTAGCCATTCTCCCCAAGTATGAAAATGAACTGGAGGGAGTGAGTGCTGAGTGGTGGATTATCTCTGATGTCACAATGCTACTGCTCAGGCAGCACCAGTGGGCAGCAAATGTGTAGTGCGTATGTGGGGGGGGGGGGAACGGGGGGGGGGGGGGGACAGGCTTTCCCAGTGATCCTCTTTTGCAAATTTCCTAAAGAAGCCAACAACATAACTACACAGAATACACAGTAATGATGATTCCACACACATTATTGTTCTGGCTCCTAAGAAACAAATTAGCAAAACATTGCGAACTTCCAGCAAGAGAATTTTATGTTTTCTCTAACTTCTCTGCTTGTGTGCCACAAAACATAAAAGACACAATCTCATAAAAAATGAAATAAAATTCTGAAGCCAAATGCCCTTTTGAAACAGAAAAAAATGGAACCATTTCATTCTGGTAAGTTTACTCTTACTGAAGCACTTCACTTTTCCTTTCCCTTTCACAGGGAGGAGCCTAAATTAGGTTTCCCTAAATCCATGATTGGAATAGCGAAGCGAAGCCTCACTAAAAGCCAAGCAGCTCGGAAAGAATGGGATGAGCACAATACAGTAGAACCCTGTTTATCCGACCCTCCATTATCCGGTTCTCCATATTAACCCAACAACCAGCACACACAGGTCCAGAAATGAGCAGTATCTGTTATGGTCACTAGATGGCGCTGCAGCCTCCCACTTTCCCATTCATCCGATTATCTGAAGTTTTAGTTAACCAGTCTGGCCCTGGTCTCAATTCAAGGGGATAAACGGGGTCCTGCTGTCCTTGTGAGTGATCATTTGATGCAGGTGATCTGCTGCAGTTGTTACTCCTCGTGGAAAAGTACAAATTGCAAAACTGATGGGAGGGGCCTTCCGAGGTGGTAGGGAGGGGTCACACTGTTACCTGCAAAGTACACAGGCCTCGCAGCAGGGATGCACCTCGGGCTGTTAAATGTGCATCACAATAGTGAAGCTGTTGTCAAGATGCTATTCTGTGCAGAGGATTGTAAGACAGCCCCTTACGGATCTGATGCCTGAATACCACTCGAGAGCATTGAGGTGTGTGAAGAGGTCACCGTAACTGAAAAGACAGAGGTTATGACTGTGCTGCAAAGTCACTGCCAGGTATTATCTAGCAGGCCAGGCCTGACTCACAAATGTTGCCTAAGATTAACACTGTGGGATCACAACCTGCACCCAGCAAAGCACCCCACAGAACTGGTACATTGCAGCAGCAGGTTCAGAAGGAGCTGGCAAGCCTGCTGGACATGGGAATAATTGAAGAATCAAACAATCCCTGGGATGAGGAGGTCGTTTTGCTGATGTTTACAGGGAGCTCCTCCCGAGTTTGGGGGGCAGAATGGGAGAAAGCACAAAGGGGCTTGTTTGAAGCTTTAACCAGTGAGTGATGGAGGCGAGCTTCATGGGCCATGTAACTGCGAACATTTGGTGGCCTTAGACCAGGGATGGGCAAACTTTTTGACTCACGGGCCACATCAGGGTATAGAAATTGTATGGAGGGCCATGAATGCTCACAGAATTGGGGTTGGGGTGTGGGAGAGAGTGAGGGCTTCGGCTGGGGGTGCAGGCTCTGGGGTGGGGCTGGGGTTGAGGGGTTTGGGTGCGGGTGCTGTAAAGGGCCCTCAGCAAAGAGCCTGTCATGATACATGCCATTTAGCTGAGCCCTGGCGGGATCCTTATCAGGCAGGATAACAAGGGTGATGCTGCAGCTGGGAACAGTGAAGATCCTGCCAATGTCCCTGCAGGCCAGGATGTGACCTCAGATTATATCAGGAGGACCAGTTTGGAGAAGATATCAGTGAAAACTGTGGAGAGGGGGATGTGCCTGGCCAGAGACTGGAAATCCAGGTGGTTACTGCAACTCTCTAACCCCTTCCTCCCATTGTTTTCTAGATAAATTGTACTTTCAACACTGAGGATTTTGGAGGTTACGGCCAAATCATTTACTGTCCTGGCTATTATGCCGTGCATTGCTGGGTGTGTGTCTGTGGGGTAGTGCAGACGCCACAACATTTGCATGGCCTCCTCTGCCTTCCCCTCCCCTCCACCAGCCTCTGCTGGGCACAATCCCAAGTGGATGCAGAGCACTGGGGGGAAGGTTTCTAAAAAGCCAATGTTGCTGTTTATCCAAGAGGTCAGAGTATGGGCTCCATGGCTTGTGCTGAAGCCCCCGGTCTGTAGCAAGTTCACCAATAGAAATCAGTGCCCCTCTGTCCGTTTCACGGCAGGCAGGCAGTTGGGGGTGGAGGGGTTCAAACACCGCTTGGATCAATGCTCTCCATCCTAGCTCAGGCTTTGGTTGGTTTCCTTCATCCCCCCCAAGTCCTGGTAGCTTATTCTGGGAAGTTTCTCAGGCAGCATGAATTCTCAATGGCCTTTCAGGAGAACCGGGAGTGCAAACCTGCTAGGACTTCCATAATAGCCAGGTCCCTACCAAATTCAGGGCTCAGTTTGACTAATTTAAAAACCCTCTGGCCTTGAAATTGACCAATGTTTCCATCTGAAATGTCATGGTATTGTAACCATGGGGGTCCCGACCAAAATAGGAGAATAGGGGAGTTCAGCGGTTGTTGTAGGGGTCACAGCATGGCCACCCTCACGTGTGTGGTGCCTTCAGACCTGGGCTCCAAGGGCAGCAGCCAGCAACCTTTCTGAAGCTAGAGGAGGTTCCCAGATGTGCAAGAGGGTTCCTGCTGTTGGGAGCACCTCAGCTCCTACCTACTACTTGGGAGCACCTCGGCTCCTACCATTTTCGGGACATCTAGAAAAATAGACACCTGAGCCCCAGAAGGAACGGCAAGGGAAGCCCCGAGCCTCAGCTGCAGATGCCTGGCAGAAGACCCGAGCCCGGATACCCAGAGTGCCAGCAGGAGTGGGGAGGGGCATGAAAGTCCTGAGCCCAGTTCCCCAGCACTGGCTGCAGCCACAGGGGGCAGAAGCTCTGAATCCGGGCACCCAGAGACGTGACTGGAGCAGAAGCTGCCAAGGGCAAAGCCCTGAGCCCAACGCTGGGCTGATGCAGTGCACTCACTTCTGCACTGCCTCTGGAGGTGCATCTGATATCCCCACGCAGAGGAAGTCCTGTCACCAGCCCGGCAGACAAACAGCAAGGAGGCCCCTACTGGGGTGCTCCTGGCTCGGGGGCTCCCAGCAGGACGGGGAGATCGGATATCATGGGGCAGGGCTAATTCGATCTAGCCAAGAAAGGCACAACAAGAATTGGGCTTAATATGGTGCAAAGTGTGTGACATTTCATAGCCCTGGAAATAGAGACCACATTAGGAGATGGAATTGTATCACAATCTGGGCCTCTATGAAAAACTCAGTGTGGGGTGAGGAACAGACTCTGCTGTTTTACCAGGTGGCCTGGTTGCTCCCCAGAATCAATAATGAGCAAGTGGGGAGATCCAGGGTGCAGCTCAAACATCCAACCAGGCTGGCCAGGGGCAGGCATCAGGCCTGCAAGGGAAAGGTGAGTGTGGCAGTGACTTCACAAAGGCCTTTGGCAGGAACTCAGCCTATTGGGCAAAGGTGATGAGGCGTCTGTGACCTCACAGAGCTCCCTTGACAACAGCCAGGCAGGACAGGGATGCAGGGCAGGGGGAACCTCAGAGACCCCCTGTAGCCTTGCTGCAGCAAGTCTCCATCTCGTAGTTCTCTCAGAGTACCAAGAGACCGTTGTTGTGGAGGACATTCTGTGCGGTTTTTTTTTCATATCGGACTGGATTTTTTTGAAAGAAATCGTCATCTGTGTAGAAGGTAAGAAAAAATATAGGCTCTAAGTACAAGATAGGGGACTCTATCCTAGCAGATTCAAAGGCATCACCACCCTCCTAGTGAAAAAGTTTTTCCAAATATCCAAGCCTTCCACACTGCAACTTGAGGTCATTGCTCCTTGTTCTGTCATCTGCCAGCTCTAAGAATTCCATGAGAATCAATCTTTCATTAGGAAAATAATTCAAAAATACAAATACAAAAAACTTTGAGTGAAATCAATCCATCCTGATCTTTAGTGGCTGGGGGTGTGGGCCTCGGAGGCCAGACTGAGATCCTCATTGGCTAGTAACACCCAGGAAGCCAGTAAAAAATTCCAGTTCTCTTAGCCTCCATAATCCAAGGAACACCTGAGGGCTGCGGGAGACAGAGGGGTGCTGAGAATGTCTAACTCATGATTGAAAGTACAGAGATGTGCTATTGACTTTGGTTGGGGGACAAGTATCAAATCCGTCGGGATTCTTGTCCCAAACAACAATCATCCATTGTCCTTTAGAGCACAAGGGCCCTAACACGCCTGACATGCTCAAATCTCTCTCCTGCTAGGACTTAGAGAATTTTCTCCATCCCCATGATACAGAGGGAAAAAGAAAAGAAGTGACCTCTCTTTGGTCACACATCAAGGTTATGCCAGAGCTAGAAAGAGAAGCATAAGAAAAAAGTTGTATCAAAATGTTTTGCTTTTAAAACTAACTGATTTCTTAAACCAAGGAAATTTGATGTGTGGTTAGTGAACTGAAATGATACATTCTGGTCTCCACGTGTTTCTAGATTGATGAACCAGTAGATCCATCCCTTCACAGGTAGTTTTTATCCATAGCTTGAGGGAGGAAAACAAGTTTGCCTGTTTTGTGAACTCCCAATGGCTTTCTTGAATTTTAACGAACTAGTCGATTGAACTGAACTATTTGAATAAACTGAAATGAAGACAATATTTTCTGAACCTTTCAAGGAAGTTATTGCTGTCCAAAGCTAGGCTAGCATTTCAGCTAACTTTCCTTCCAGGGCCTTAGCTACCACATCAGTGGTGCGACTGTCTGAAAAACTTGGCAGTGAACATATTCCACTTAATGTTCTTTTTTCTCTTCCATTTAAATTATTTAAAAGATTGTCATAAATTTTGCCCTTATCAAAGGTTGTCAATTTCACATTTAATTCTGACAGCGAGGGAGACAAGCCACTGGAACAAATTACCCAGGGGAGAGGTGAAGTCTCTGTTTCCTGGTGTCCTCACATCACAACTGCCTTTCATTCTGGAAGGGTCCTTTTAGTTAATTACAAGCAATTGGGCTTAATAGGGTGCTGAGAGTCTGAAATTTCATAGCCCGTGATATAGAGGCCAGATTAGGAGATTGAATTGTTTCACAATCTGGGCCTCTATGAAAAACTCAGTGTGGGGTGAGGAACAGACTCTGCTGTTTTACCAGGTGGCCTGGTTGCTCCCCAGAATCAATAATGAGCAAGTGGGGAGAACCAGGGTGCAGCTCAAACATCCAACCAGGCTGGCCAGGGGCAGGCATCAGGCCTGCCAGGGAATGGTGAGTGTGGCAGTGACTTCACAAAGGCCTTAGGCAGGAACTCAGCCTATTGGGCAAAGATGATGAGGCGTCTGTGACCTCACAGAGCTCCCTTGACAACAGCCAGGCAGGACAGGGATGCAGGGCAGGGGGAACCTCAGAGACCCCCTGTAGCCTTGCTGCAGCAAGTCTCCATCTCGCGGTTCTCTCAGAGTACCAAGAGACGGTTGTTGTGGAGGACATTCTGAGGAATTTTTTTTCATATAGGTGTGGATTTTTTTGAAAGAAATCGTCATCTGTGTAGAAGGTAAGAAAAAATATAGGCTCTAAGTACAAGATAGGGGACTCTGTCCTAGCAGATTCTCAAGTAGAGGTATAGAGGTTCGATATCTCTGTACTGGGCACTGGTGCAACCACTCCTGGAATATTGTGTCCATTTCTGGTGTCCACAATTTGAGACAGATGCTGATAAATCAGAGAGGGTTCACAGAAGAGCCACAAGAATGATGAAAGGATTAGAAAACCTGCCCTGTGGTGACAGACTACAGGAGCTCAATCTAAGAGAAGGTTAAGCGGTGAGCCTATGGGAACAAATATTTACTAATGGGCTCTTCACTTTACCAGATAAAGGTTATGAGCAGACAATGGCTGGAAGTTGAAGCTAGACCAATACACACTGGAAAAAAGGCGAGCATTTTAAACATCAGAGTTTGGAGCAATTCACTGAGGCTTGTGCTGGATTTTCCACAACTTGCCTGTTTTAAAATCAAGATTGGGTGTTTTACTAAAAAATCTGCTCTAATTCCTATGGGAATTATTTTGAGGGACGTTCTATGGCCGAAGCAAAACAGAAAGTCAGACTGCAGTGGTTTCTTCTGGGCTTGGAATTTATGAATCTGTGACTCGCTGGGGGTGTTTGGAATTTGATCATTTTGCTTCCCTCTTCCTCCTTCCCTCTTGTCCCTTACATTGGTGTTGTAAGCTGAAGGGCATTGTGACTTTAGAGCAGTGGTTCCCAAACTGAGGTTCGTGAACCCCTGGGGGTTCGCGAAATGTTACAGGGGGTTCTCGGGAAAAAATTCCCTAATGGCGGACAGAGCTGCCCCTAGGGACCCCAGGCACCATGGGGCCAGCAGCCCAGAGCCCCTGGACTTCCAAGAGGTAAGCAGATCAAAGCAAGCATATCTATCACACTGAAGAGATTTAAATTTCAAGACTCCTTATAAGAAATGGAAAGGGAGGTAGATATTTTTGGCTGTTTTTAAAATGAAATAGGCAGCTAGGATTGTTTTTACAATTATTATGAAGAACAAGTTTAAACTTTGTTGTAATGTGCGTTGTTTGCCTGGACTGCTCAAGACCTGAATGCTTGTGTAGGAGGAACTCTTTAAGTTGGCTTCTTAAATACCTTTATGCTTGTTTCACATCTGATACTCCTTGATGAAACATAGGAGCCTTGTCTTATAACAGGCTTATTCCAAGTGATACAAGCTACGAAAGTGAGATCTTGGAAGAGTGTTGCCATTTTCATAATGTAATAAGAATACTGTAATGATAAATAATAAATAATAATGAATAGTGTGTAATAAGCATGTCATAAAAACAAATTGTGTATTTCCAAGATCACTTCTTTTCTAATTTATACTCAGGTAAAGTTGAAAATCCCTGGAAATATTCATTTTTGGGAGGGGGTTCATGAGACTTGACATTTTAGTGAAAGGGGTCCACAGGCTGTTAAAGTTTGGGAACCACTGCTTTAGAGTGAATTCAGATAGTCAGAGCTAACTCTCCACAGGTGATTTGCATAAGTCAGTAAATGAGCCTGCAGGTTTCCGTGGGAGCGATGCCCAAGGCAGGCCGCAGGCTTCGGGTTGATGCTCAGGGTTAGTGGAGTCAGTGAGTGACAGGGGGGCTGAGTTACCTCTGGGGTCACAGTGTTACTGCTCGGGTTCCTCTGCCTGCTGCACCGCCTGGGCAGGGACGGTCAAGGGGAAGGTTTTGTAGATTTGAAACGTATAAACCAGGAAGCGCAGAAGAGGAATGGCTTAGACAATTTGGCAGTAAAATGGAGGTTTTGTGGCAATATCCTGTGCAATTAATACTGGTTCAGGGACGGAGACAGCATTCCTGCCCCCCTACCACCTCTTAGCTGGGCCTACATAAAAGAGACTAACTAGAGTTTTGGACACTTGTTTGTTTAAGACTGAGCAAATAAGGTGCAACAAATTACTGATATGATGAATTCTGCTGCCTCCTCTCCTTTAAGAGAATATGAGCAGTTTATGATTCTCTCAAATGAAGTAGTTCTTCTAAAATCAAGGGGAATACCAATCAATGGCTTTTTCAGAACCAAACCCCCCCCCAAAGAGATTTTTTTTTAAATTTAAACTGGATTTTTTAAATTTAAATTTAAAAAGCTTTTTTTTTTTTTAAACAAACCTATCAAGTATAAAATTTGAAACTATGACAAGCTATGTTAAGGCCTATAGTTGCTCTAGCCTAGGAAAGTCATTTAAATAAATACATCGATGAAGAAGTCCATGTTTGCTGCCAAGTTTCAGAGGAAGTCAAACCACTGAACTGTTGGAAGTCATGGCCTAAGCACCTGGGGGTGCAGAAGTTGTTGAAATACTCAGCCAGATTTCGGCAGCAATCGCCTCTTCTGCAGGTGCAAAAAGACTATTTTCTTCATTTCAGTTGATGCAGCTACTTCATTCCAATTTAAGAAACTGATTGGGAGTTGAAAAAGAATGAAGGCTTCTTTTCCTCTTGTAATATATGAATAAACGCTAGAGAGGAGGAGATGTGAGCTACTACCTCTAAAATCTGGAAGGAGGTTTATGACCAGGAACAATCAGCTCAATGCACGAACTAGAGATACTTCTTTACCTCAGTGTGTTTGAAATGAAAACAAATGTTTCAGTTAACCTTTTTGTTCTTATGTATCCTGCAAAACCAGCATGTTTTAATGGTTACCTATTCATAGAATCCTAGAAGACTAGGGCTGGAACAGACCTCAGGAGGTCTCTAGTCCAACCCCCCGGTTCAAAGCAGGACCAACCCCAACTTAATCATCCCAGCCAGGGCTTTGTCAAGCTGACCTTTAAAAACTTGTAAGGATGGAGATTCTACCACCTCCCTAGGTAACCCATTCCTGTGCTTCACCACCCTCCTAGTGAAAAAGTTTTTCCTAATATCCAACCTAGACCTCCCCCACTGCAACTTGAGACCATTGCTCCTTGTTCTGTCATCGGCCACCACTTAGAATTTCATGAGAATCAATCTTTCATTAGGAAAATCACTCAAAAATATAAATACAAATCATTTGGAATGAAATCAATCCACCTTGATCTTTAGTGTCTGGGGGTGTGGGCCTCTGAGGCTAGACTGAGACCCTCATTGGCTAGAACCACGCAGGGAGCCAGTAACAAATTCCAGTCCTGTTAGCATCCAAGCCTCCATAATCCAAGGAATACCTGACAGCTGCGGGAGACAGAGGGGTGCTGAGAAGGTCTAACTCATGATTGCCAACACAGAGATGTGTTATTGGCTTTGGATGGGGGACAAGTAGCAAATGCGTCAGTCACTACAACAGGTCACCCTCGGAGCCAGGGAGACTAGCACTTCCCAGCTCTGGAAGGGAGTGTTCCTCTAGCGGTTAGTGCGGGAGCCTGGACAAAGGACTCCTGGGCTCCATCCTCGGCTCTATCCCTGACTCCCAGTGCAACCCTGAGGCAGTGGCTTTTCCTGCCAAGGCCTCTGTTTCCAACAGTGGGGCTGGAGACACTCCCCTAGAGCCCTTGGGCCCTCACATTTCAGGAATGTGCGTGAGATACTAGGAGACCTTGAGATGGGAGGTGTCCTTCTGTTCGTCGGTCAGTGTTGTGAATCCCTGGCTGCTGGCCTGAGTTTATCCATCCCCTGGCAATAAAACATTGTCTTGTTTTCACAGTCACTTTTGATCTCCCCACTTCTACCCCCTGCCCTGCTGGCAGGGGATTCTGCAGCACCCCTTCTAGGCCACCTGGGTGCAGAGGATCGAGGAGGAGGGTAAAGGAAGGACCAACAGCAAGCATCTGCCATCCAGCTCCATCCCATCTAGAGTAAGTAAGTGGAGTTCTCCAGAGCCATCCCCAGTGTGGTGGAAATATCCCACCAATAGGGCTCCCAGCCTGTCCCTTGGCAGGGTTTGTTCCCCAGGATGAGGGTTCCTGTGCCCTGGGGTGGGATGTGTGGGGAGGAGGAATTGCCTCAGCGGAGGGGAGGTGGGCAGGGGAGCAGGCAGGCCCCATTAATGAGAGGCTGCCTTGAACCCAGACTCACGGCTGCTCCCCACTCAGTTCCAGGATGGAGCGGCTGAGGCAGATGCTCAGGAGGAAGGCCAGGCAGGTGGCTCCAGAGCCAGAGGGAAAGAACATCCGTCTTTCTGAGGAGGAGAGCGGCCCCTCTGGCCCCACGGGCGGGGAAGAGGCTGGTGGCCAGCATAAACAGAGGAGCTGCCTGGCATGCTGCAGGAAGTGGATGACACCAGCTCCCCTAGCTGACCCTGAGGCACCTTCTGGGCCCAAATGGAGGTGGCCCCGGGTACAGCTACGGAGGAGGGAGCCAGGAGAGGGCAGGAGCCGGGCAAGGCAGCTCTGGGGCTTCCTTCACAGGAAGCCAAGGAGCCAGGAGCTGCATCCCAGGGCCCAGCAGGAGCCACCCACCACCCTGGCAACTGTGGAGCCCTGCGCCAGCCCCACCCTGGCCACTGAGGAGCCCCCCGCCACCCCCACCCTGGCCCCTGAGGAGCCCTGCGCCAGCCCCACCCTGGTCCCTGAGGAGCCCCCCGCCAGCCAGGAGGAGGAGCTGAGCGACTCTGGGACCAACACCAGCAGCTTCTCGTACTCCCAAGGGGGCAGCAGCTCCTCTGAATGGTCTGACAGGCGTGCGGATGAATGCTCCCTCTTTGCAGGTGAGGGGAGACCCAGGGGAAAGGGAGGAGGACTGGGGCGGTGGGGGACTAGTAACCCCCTGTGCCCATCGGCTCGCCAAGGTGCCGGGACTGACCCATGTGAGCCCCACTAACACTAGTGGGGGGGGGGGCACAGCCACACCCCGCGGCAGGGGATGCTGGGTGGAGTTGGGGATCTCCAGCCTCCCCTGATCATGTTGGGGCGGGCGACTGCCACGGGGCCCTGAGGCTCATGGGGCTGAGGGCGTCTCTCGCAGGGGCAGGGTGGGGCCCGCGCTGCCATGGGGCTTCTTACAGAGAAGGGGGAAACATGGAGCCTTCTCTGTCCACTGCATCCCCCCAGCAGCAGAAGGGATTATACTTTCTCCTTCCCCCCTGGTGCAGAGCCCCCCAGTGCCCATGAGGACGAGAAAGAGGAAGAGGAGGAGGAGGAAGATGTGTCCCTGGAACAAGACATCATCACAGAGATCCAGCAGTATCTACAGGGCAGAGATAAGGTACAAAAATCCCCCAGCTGCACTGCCACCGAGTCCGTCCTGCCCCTTGTTCCATCTCCACCCAGGCAGGGGGGTTTTGTCCAAGAGAATCCCTCACCCCCAATGGGGGGACACGTCTCCTCTGTTCTCTGGCACCCCAAAGTGGGGACATTTGTCCCACACAGGCCAAGGTTTCCGCTCCCCGCAGACACTGTCCAAGTTACAACCCCGGTCTGTGCCGGGCAACACTGGTTTCAGGAAGGGGCGGCTTTCCCTGTCCAACCCCATGGAGGTCCTGATCCCTAGAGTTGGTTTGGGTTGGGTGGGGAGGTCCCTATGTAACAGGCTCTCTCTCTCTCCCCCCACCCCACTCCTAGCTGATGGGGAGCAGGGCCCATCAGCTCCGCTTCCTCGACGCTGTGCTGAGTCTGTGTCTCTTGGCACAGCAGCAGGGGTGGGACACCCTGGAGCCCTATATTTCCAAAGCGGCCCTTGTGGAGAGCATTGTGGTGAGTGGGACCCCGTGCCCGGCCCCTGGGGCGAGGGAGCCAGACATGGGAGGAAGCGTTAGTTGGGTTGGAGGGGGAAGCAGAGGACAGGAGTTCCTGGGGTGAGGGCTGGGGAGCAGGGAAGGGGATAATTGTGACACTGATCAGGAGCTGGCAGTGGGGAATTGTAAGCCCGGAGGGGAAAGGAGGGGAGGGGAGGGGGGAATTGGGTGGGAGAGGGGGAAGGAAGTTTGATGGATGGGAGGAATGGGGGGGCCCAGCTGGTTGGGGGTGGGGGTGACACTGGCTGTTTCTGCAGAGCACTTTGGCCTCCACCCTGGGAAGTGCCTGTGGGTCTGCGAGGCCTGGTCTTACACATGGTTTTGTTTCCTTCGGGTCTCCCAGGAGCTGATTGAAATTCTCCCCGTGGTGTCAGAGCCGAGCTCCATCATTTCCAGCTCCATGGACGTGGTTTGCAGCCTCAGGTATCAGGACCCTCCCGTCCAGCTGCCCTAACCCTGGTGCTGATCGGGCCCAGAGCTGGGAGTCACAAATCCTCCTCCTCCTAGGTTACCCCCAGCTGTGGCTGTTCCCATCCCCCAGCAGAGGAGGCGGGAACGTCCCCTCTTTCCTGGCTGGGGGGTGGATTTCACTCCAGGAACGTTACAGTGGCCGTGGGGAGGGGATCACTGTGGGGGAGGGGGTGATGTCCATGCCAGTGCCAGCACAACACTGGTGCAGCAAAGTGTACGACAGGCTCCTCTCTTCTGCCAGCAAACTGAAGCCACCACTGCCCCTGGAGCTGGAATCTCGCCTCCTGAGCGCGCTTCTGCACCAAATCTTCACCATGGGCACTGGGAACGACACCCCCCACTTCCAGGTATGTCCTGATCCTACTTCTCTGTCCCCGGAGCAGGAGCAGGCTCTGGTCCCTGCTCCCTCACGTTGATAGAGTTGCTGAGAATAGGGGAGGGGTGAGCAGAGCTGGGAACAGGCCCGCAAGAAACTGGCCGTGGGGGCCCCTTCCGTCCAGAGGGGATTGCAGTACCCCTCCGTGGCTGATCCCAGACTTCCCTCCTCTCCTCATTCTGTGCTCTGCTGCCTGGACTCTCCCGGGAATCCTACTTCCCACCCACTGCAGTTTGGCTGTTCCATAGTCTGCTGGGTACCAGGCCCTGTGCAGAGAACTGCTAAGAGCAAGGATTGAAGAGGCAGCAGGCATCCGGCCATGAACTTTTGCTTAGTCTCTCTTGAGTGATGTGAATGGGAGAGGCCAGGATGTGCCTTTTGAGTCTTGCCAGGGCTCCTAGAGAATCCTCCTAATTGTCCCCTGACTGGTGTGGTGCTCCCTCCTCTTGCAGGCTCTCCACAAGAGCTTTTTGCAGAGCCTGGACAGCATGCTCAGGGGCCTGCTGACAGAGACCCCCAGCTTGGAGAAGCTGCAGCACCTCTTGGAGGTGAGTAGAATGGGACGGTCTGGGGTGGAATTGCCCCTGAACCCTGTGGGAGGGCAGCAAAGGAGAGATTAGAAGAGCCACATTTCCATTGTGTCCTTCCAGCTTGGACCCAGCCGGCCACACTTTCCCAGAGCTGCCAGTGCAGGGGGGAGGAGCTGGGACTGTCAGCTAGCGCTCTGCCCGATTGCATTAAGCACTAACAGTGAGCAGCAGGCCTGGCTGGGGACTGAGAGACTGAAACCCCTGTGAGATGCAGGACATGGGCCTCTGAGAAAAGTCACTGGCTCCTTTCTAGGGAGACCCTGAGATACAGGAGGAGCCTCAGGGAATCAGCTCTTCTGTCCTAGGGACACTGCAGTTCCCGGAGGGATTGTCCTCACGGCCATTCCATCCATCCTACCAAGGCCCTTGCAGCTGGGGTCTGGGGTCCAGGGCATGTGCCTTGATCCTGACGTGCTGTTCATGGATCAGGGGTTCAGGGCAAACGGACCAGCCCTAAGACTGACCATTGTCCCAGCCTGGAGAGACGATGAGCTTGTGCTCAGCAAGACGTGGGCAGTGTCATGGACCCCCTTTTCAAGCTCTGCGACCCGGGGTCAGCTGTTCCACCCTGAGCGCAAGGTGTAAGCCCCATGGGGACCGGGAGAGGCTCGTTTGTAGAGCATGTACGCCTGCCCACTGACCCTCCCCTGCCTCCTTCTCCCGCAGCACATCCATGTTTGGATCCAATCAAAAAGGGCCCTGGAGAGAGCTAGGGCCATACAGAGCAGCGCTGCCCTGCTCGAATTCGCCACCTCCCTGCCTGGATTTGACGTAAGTGACCTTTGACCCCAGCATCCTGCAGAGTCAGGGCTTGAGTCAAGTTCCTCATCCCATGGCTAATTGGTCCCCCCTGGGTCCGCAATGGACTGCATTCCATAGGCCACGGGCTGGCAGATTTGTGCCTGGCCTCAGGGCCCTTGTTATTCTGGAGCAGCTAGGCAGTAAGTGCTCACAGAGGGCCTTTGCCCTGGTCCCTTTGCTCCAAGCTCCCTTGGGGCAGAGAGCTCTCGCTCCTCTCGCCCAGCGCCTCCTACAGAGGGGTGGGAGCAGAGCTCTGGCCCAGGGGCACTGGAGAGCTGAAGGGAGAAGGTTGATGGATTCCCCTCTCCTCCTCCTTCCACCAGACCTCCTCCGACTTCTCCATGGCAGGTGACTTTGTGCTGCAGCTGGGTCTCCATGTAGCCCACCCAGCCGAGGACATCAGCCAGCAAGCCAGGGCTGGGATATATTGGCTGCACAGGCTCCTGGTGCAGAAGAGGGGTAAGAACCCAGCTGGGCAATGGGACCCCATGGAAACAAGCCTCTCGGAGACTAGCTCCAGCTGGCCATTGGGACGCCTAGAGGACTAAGGCCTCTCTGTTTAGACCCACTGTAGCAGGGAAGAGGAACCCCAATAGTAACAAGGCCCCTCCTTTGAGACTCCCTCTGCTGGGCAATGGGACCCTACAGAAAGAAGCCCCCTCCTCTGAGACCAATCCCACCTTAGATGATGACTCTTTCTCTTCCACTCTCTCTGAATTAGGGAGATGAGTGTGAAAGTGCCAGGGAAATTGGCTGCTTTATTTCAGAGCCCGGCTCTGTCGCCAGCCCAGGGAAATAGCCCACCCACAGGGCAGCCAGCTCGTGAGGGGACAGGAACAGAGCTATTGAGAGACATGGAGGGAAAGAGCCCATCATGAGGGCAGGGGTAGGAGCAGAGACCACAGGGGAAGGACACAAAGCTTGTAGGATGTCACCAGTTGGGTAGTCAGGGCCAGATCCTGACTTCAGTGGGTGTGGGGGGTTCTCAGTATTAGACACCACCATTAACAGGCACCCACTCCCAGAGCACAATGACTCTAAGGGTCACATGATTACTGTGATGACTAAAACAAATCCCCCTTCTGGTACTAAACCGCCTGGTATGGACCCTGTGATTCCATTGGGCTGTGGATGCCACGAGGACCCTGGCCAGTGTGCACCCAGACGGAAACCGGCAGTGAAAGCGGAATGTCAAACCTCCCCAATGGGTGTGTCTTTCTCCCCCAGGGCTCAACATCACCGAGGGAAGAGAGCTGTGGTGCCGGGAAGGGCTCCAGGATACCAAGCACCTGGGCTATAGAAACCTGGCCAGGGTGGGAGAGGTAAGGACTCTCTGCCGGTGCATTGCAGCAGCTCAGGTGTGGAGCTGTCTCCCCCTGCAGTGAGTGTGTCATGGACACAGGGCAAGAGCCTGCTACTTATTTGCAGCAGAGTATGTGAGGTTCCTGGGAATGTCAGTGGGGTGAGGCGTGGGAATGAACCAGATCTAAAAGACCCCTCACCTCTAGCGGGTGAGCTGCAGGAGATATCGCTGCTGGGAGCAGTAGAGTGTCTGGGTGAGCTGGTTTCAAAGTGCGGAGACCCATTTCCAGCATCTCATGGCACCTGGGTTGAATCCTGCTCCAGAAAGAGCTATTGGAGGCCTCAGTGCCTGCAGCCTCTTACTGAAGGGGGTTCTTTGGTCCATGGGACCCCAAAGGTTGGCTGCCCCAGGACTCTTCTCCACCTTGTGAGCCACCAGAGGGATTTGGAGCCTGGTTCTGAGCCATTGCAAGGGCTCTGGTTCTGTTGGTTTTAGGTCTTTCGTGAGATATTCACTGAAGATCAGAGAAGAACTTTTCTTCAGGGGGCGCTGGAGGCCATACACCACCCCCTGCTCCATGTCAGCCAGGCTGGGCTGCTGCTCACCTACTCCATCCTGGGGCAAGCCGGCCAGCTGCTAGATGACGAGGTAACCAAAGAGGGATCAACTGGGGAGGGAACCCCAGGGCCTTTCACCTCCAGGCCATTGACAGTCACTCCCATCCCATCCCCATGCGCTGACCTGGGAGCAAGGAGAGGATGAACCCAGGCAGGTGCCATTGGTAGGTGCCAGCTTGTCCCCTGAGCAGCTCAAAGCAGGGCAGACCCAGCTCTCCAGCAAGGCTATTTCCTAACAGGCATCACATCAACACGCCACGCTGCCATTGCTCATGCTAGGGGCTGCCAACTCCCCTAGCCACCTCTCGGAGCCTTTCATCCCCTCCGGGCCTCAGGCCGGTTCCTAGTGCTCTGGGATCATGTTATCTCAGCCCCCACCTGCTCTGGGAAAGCTGGAGAAGTCAGTCAGCGGAGGCTGCTTAAGTGCCCCATTCCCCAGAGCTACTGTCCATGGCATCATGTTAAGGATGGGGGATCCCTTGGGGAAAGGTGTCCACTTCCTCTCACCCCCCGGCACTACTGCCCAAAGCCTCCCAGCCCCGCAGCTGGAGGGGGCGAGGGCGGCTGAGGGGATTCTGGGGAGCGGAGCGGAATCCCCAGCTGGGTTGGGAGGTAGAACAGCTCTCGGGGGGACTGAGAGGACTGCGGGCAGGAGTTCATTCCCCAATGGTGGGAGAGGGGATGGGAGTCACTGGAGAAGAGACGAGATTTTGTCTCGGGGGTTGGGTGGGGGAATCCGTCCCTCAGACGTGGGGGGTAGGGAGGAAATTTTGCTGGCTCCCGGTGTCGTTAATCCCCTTTGTTCTCGTGGGTGTCCGAGTCTCTGATTGATCCTTGTTCCCTGGCAACAGGGGGACATTACAGCAAACGTGATATTCGAGGTCTTTGCTATCAGGAGATCTGCCCAGGTGCCCCAAGGACTGGAGGGGCAGTGCTCCACATGGCAGACTTGAAGACCCACCCCCCGCTTCACATGACTAGAAGCCCCCAGCCCCTGCCACAGGTACTGCTCTGTCTCACTGTGCCTGGGGGGGAAGGGCTGGGGGGAGCGGCCATAGAGCCCACAGCACTGAGAGAAAGCCAGGCCGAGCACCTCGCTCTCACCACCCTGCCCCACCCCGACCCCTGGAGCTGGGGCCAGGCCAGATACTGGTTCGGAAGAATCAGGCTGTGGGGCTGGCCCAGAAATGAGAGCATCCGCAGAACCAGGGGTTATGCTCAATAGCCATTGCAGTCTGGGAGGGGTGGCCTGACATGGAGCCCCTCCCCTGTCGTCACTGCTCACACCTTCCCATGGCCCGTGTCACCCCTGACGCAGCGAATGTCTGACCATCCCCCACCTCGGGCCCAATCCACCCACCTGGTATCTGAACCCTTCCCAGCCAGGAATGAAACTCGCCCCTAGCAGTCTGGGGCAGGGAAGGATCCTCCCCATCTGGCAGATGGGAACTGAGACGTAGAGGAAGGGCTGTGGGCCTGGTCACACAATCCTGGGTGGAGATCTGGGAAGTGGACAGGGTCCCAGCCTAGAGCCTTTCCCCCAGGGGCATTTTCACTTTCTGCCCTTTATTCTCCTCTCCAGCTAGGGGGTCAGTGAGTGTGAAATGAACAGGGAGGGTGATGGGGTCCTGGCATATAGCCTGGATGGGAGCTCCCCTTGGCTTGGACCCCAGGGTCAGAGACATCTTGGTCATCCTGCTGTCCTTCTTCTATTGCTAGGAAAGGAGTCCACCGATGAGGGGTCTCTTGGACTCCAGTAAGCCATCCTCATTCCCTCCCGCATGTACCACCCTGCCCTGCCCTGCCCTGCCCTCCGGTTTCCTCGCTGTTGCCTCTGGCTTGACTCTTGACTCAGGTCTCTGGCTATGACTTTGGCATGACCCTTCTTGGCTCCAGATTTTGGTTATGAACCACGCCTCAGTATTTTCCTTGCCTTTCTCTAGCCTCGCTCCAGTCCCTCCACCCACCCGCTCCAGCATTGCCTCCTCCTCCTGATCTTCCCCAACCCGTCGGATTTTGACTACCTGGATTTGACCTTCGGCGTGTCTATGGACTTTGGCTTGAGAATGGACTTGGATGATCTTTGGTCTGACCACCCGGCTTCGACCTCTGGCCTGGACTTGGACACTGGCTCTGGTTCTGCTTCTGTTTTGTTGATAGACTCTGATCTCAGTTTTGATCCTGGTGTGTCTAGCATCACTCTTAGCCAAGTGCCATCCATGTGCAAAAGGGGACCAGGTGTGAACCATGGCCTCACTACATGAGCCTGGCCCGGTGCTGCCCCTACTGGAGTTGTGCAATGGAAATGACTGAAAATGTAGGGGTTCCTTTAAACAACCTCCACCAGCATTCTTGACTTGGACACCCGGCCATAGTATAATTGCCCTACCATCAATCAAACCCTAACCCCTCCCTTGATTCCTTAAGCCCAACCCCTTGACCCCTTAGTCCCTCCCACCTGTCACCGGAAATCCTGCCCCATGGGGGTATTACTTCCGGGGTCAAGGCGGCCGCATGACCAGATGCAAAGGGATGTCATGTGACACCTCTAAGAACTCCTCCCATCACCCTCTACCAATCAGAATGGGTTTCATCCCAAAAGGACCACCCCGAGAGGAGATTTGACCAATCAGGGTGTCTTCCAGGGTGGGGGTGACCTGTCCAGAAGTGGGCCGTGTGACCCCTCTAAGAACTCCTCCCACCACCCTCTACCAGTCAGGTTGGGTTTCGTCTTGAAAGGACCATCCCAAGAGGAGATTTGACTAATCAGGGCGAGGTCCGGGACAGGCTGACCTGTCCAGAAGTGGGCCGTATGACCGCACTAAGAACTCCTCCCAAGGCCCTCTGCCAATCAGAGTGCAGCACCATTACCCCATCAGTCCCAGCGCTGGACAGAAGAGGCCATCTCTTACCAACGACACATGTTTTAGAAATTGTGGAAAGGCTGTTGAGAGGAAAGATGAACTCCTTCACCAACCCCGTGAAAACTTCGGACTTTGTTTTAGCCCCGACTGTCTTTGACCATACGCAGAGAAAGCGCTACATCAGCAACAGTTTGAGGAGGAGGAGGAGGGAGCGACCGAGGGGAGCCCTTTGGCCCGGCTATTGATGGATATGCCAGAACCCGAACCAAACTGCTTGTGAGACACCCTGATGAGCATGGTGGCCTCTCTTTGTCCACCCCCTTAGAGGTGAAATGCGATCACGGCTTGCGGGAGTCACAGGCGGACAAGGTGAACGGAAAAGACAGCGCTCAGGTAAATGAACGATTAAGAAGAGACGGTCGAGGTCTTGCGGCCAACATAGATCTTTTGGAACACCTAATTGCCCATGACGGAAGATAGTACGTTCAGTTCTGCCATGGCATTCAGAAACACACCCCATTGTTTAGGTACATGTCTGCTAGGAACAGAGCGCGTCTGGGTGATGGCCCTGCCTAAGTCGAGCATGTTAGAACCATTAGCCACAGAACTTTTATACACAAAAGCCCCTTTATCGTTCCATGAAGAGATATTTTCGTCCTGGCCCAGTTTATTTAGCAATACTAACGCTTATTCACGTTATCCAACACCTCCTGAGCAACAGAGTCTGAGGTCTTTGGTGTTTCTGGAGGTTTGGCAGTTACACTCTGTTCCTGTTCTGGTAGAAACAGACTTATTTTCCCTTTATCCACATCGTTCTGCTTCACGTACATTAGGTACTTTTGAAGCCCGGCGCTGTAAAGTTTAGCCTTTTTGTATTCGGCTACATCAGTTCTTTGAAGTACAGACTTCATTTCAGCATCCAGTTAGCGAGTTGCGGTCGTTCTAATATTTTCCTCTGTCAGAGGGGGAGCCCTTAATTGCTCCAACGGGTGGCTGGGCACCAGGTAAATTTTTTCTGCATACTCCATTATCGATTAGTTAAAAGCCCCGTTATCAGAGGGATAGCAAAACTTAACAGAGGGCCGATAAACCCCCCAGACTTCTTTACCAGATGCTTCTTTCTTTTAAGTGAAACACTTTTATTACAAAAAGAACAGGAAAGCGTGCGTCTCTTTTTCAGCACGCGCACTTGATTCTGTGTTAAAGGTACGTTTCCTTTTAAGGTATTGAGCGCTATTTCTGAGATGGCCACTACTAGATCGTCAGAGGCCTAACACAGTATAGCCCTCCTTTGCTGCGGGGACGATTTGCTAAGTCATTTTAAAAGGCCCAGGTTGCTCTTCATGCAGCTAGACAGGTTTTCGGTCGGCAGCCCCGGCTGTTAAAAGGGGGCCTGGCAATAATTCATCTCTTTTTATACCCCCTGTTGTTCTTTTCAAAGTATAAACCGCCGGCCTGTCTGGAGGGAAAAGACCAGTTCTTAGTCTATAAGCTTCTGGTGTGGAAGGATTTAAATCCACCACCAGGTAGCCATAAGGTCTTCTGGTAGCATCCTCAAAAGCTTCTAGAAGGAATTGAGCTTTGCCGGGGTACATTTGCCGAGCGAGCGTAGCGATTTGTCATTTATCCCTGGGGTTTTGAACAGAACCATGTACTTTGTATTTAGATTAATCGAGCGACTCTTTTTTCCCTAGCAAACTCCAGCATTGCAGGAGTTTTCAGTCCTTCGTTTTTTATTCACACCCCCTAGAGCGCATGCTCTGGGTTTGTGAATGTGTGTGGTTCTGCGCACGTTCAGAGCCCCTAGAGCGCATGCTCTGGGTTTGTGAATGTGTGTGGTTCTGGGCACGTTCAGAGCCCCTAGAGCGCATGCTCTCGGTTTGTGAATGTCTGTGGTTCTGCGCACGTTCAGAGCCCCTAGAGCGCATGCTCTGGGTTTGTGAATGTGTGTGGTTCTGCGCACGTTCAGAGCCCCTAGAGCGCATGCTCTGGGTTTGTGAATGTGTGTGGTTCTGGGCACGTTCAGAGCCCCTAGAGCGCATGCTCTGGGTTTGTGAATGTGTGTGGTTCTGCGCACGTTCAGAGCCCCTAGAGCGCATGCTCTGGGTTTGTGAATGTGTGTGGTTCTGGTCACGTTCAGAGCCCCTAGAGCGCATGCTCTGGGTTTGTGAATGTGTGTGGTTCTGCGCACGTTCAGAGCCCCTAGAGCGCATGCTCTGGGTTTGTGAATGTGTGTGGTTCTGCGCACGTTCAGAGCCCCTAGAGCGCATGCTCTGGGTTTGTGAATGTGTGTGGTTCTGCGCACGTTCAGAGCCCCTAGAGCGCATGCTCTGGGTTTGTGAATGTGTGTGGTTCTGCGCACGTTCAGAGCCCCTAGAGCGCATGCTCTGGGTTTGTGAATGTGTGTGGTTCTGCGCACGTTCAGAGCCCCTAGAGCGCATGCTCTGGGTTTGTGAATGTGTGTGGTTCTGCGTATGTTCAGAGCCCCTAGAGCGCATGCTCTGGGTTTGTGAAGGTGTGTGGTTCTGCGCACGTTCAGAGCCCCTAGAGCGCATGCTCTGGGTTTGTGAATGTGGGCGTTTTCACTCACAGTTTCCTCAGGGTTTGGTGTGGCGGCCGCCGCTAAGGAACTGGAGTTGTGGTTGTGTTGTTGCAATACCTCGGGGAGGATCCAAAAAAAAAAACATTTTACAAAACTGAACTTTACCATCCTTCTCACCCACACCTATGTATTTACTTAAAATACAAAACCTCATAGAACAACCAAACCAATAAGCAAAATATATTTACGGGGCTTCATCCATCCATCAATCACTGATGCTGGTGAATTTTCCTTTTCAGGTCTCTCTTTCCTTTTTCTTTTGAGCTTGTTTTCCCTCTGGTCTAAGGATCTCTCATGTTTTGACCGTACTGCGGAGCAAACAACATTATTATAAAACACATGAAACCGTCTTGTAAACTTAAAAAATAAAATATTCATTAAGGTGTTTTTCTATTTAAAAAGTCACAGCTTTAAAACAAATAATCCATTTCAGGCTGTACAACAAACACAGGTTTTGAGTTTATTTCTACCACTTAAAAAACAAAACAAAACAAAACAAACAACAAAAAACCCACAATTTTTTTTTTAAAAATACATCTCATTTTGCAGAATAAAAAACCAAACTGCTTTTAAAATCCATTTTAAAACATATTTTGCACAGTAAAAAACCTTGTTAGTTTGAAACAAACCAAGTACTTTTTAAAAACCTACACCTATGCCTTGCACAGACCCCTCTCACACACAAAACAGCAGCTTTATAAAACACACCAAACCAAGTTTGCAGCCCTATACTTTTCAATAACCCCCCATGCATTTAAATGGCCCATGCTTGTTCTGTCCCTCAGCCACGTGTGCTTGGGCCTTTGGGTTAGTTACTATTATTCCCCCAATTGCCTCAAACCCATTAAAAACAACACATTATGCACAGTAAAAAAACCTGTTAGTTTGAAACAAACCAAGTACTTTTAAAAACCCCACACCTATGCCTTGCACAGACCCCTCTCTCACACAAAGCAGCACATTTAAAAAAAATACTTTTCAATAACGCCCCCACGCATTTAAAAGCCAATTTCAAAAAAGTTCCCTTTCACTATGGGATAAAGTGTTGCAAGCACATGCTTGTTCTGTTCCCCCCCATTTGTGTTTGGGCCTTCAGGTTAAAGAACAAGAACAAATTGTAGTTAGTATTGCCACCAAATCCCTATACAACTTGCGTAATACCTAAAGTTTTAAAAAAAAGTATTAAGCACAACTATAGTTAAAATGGTTTTTACCTTGGCCTGTTGGTGAACTGCAGCTTAAAGTTACTGGTTCCATGCTAAGCAGATCACACTGTAAGGAAGATAGACACCATTAGGGTTACCATATCTCATAAATAAAAAAAGAGGACCCTCCACGGGCCCTGGCCCCGCCCCTTTCCCCACCCCTAGCCCCGCCCCAACTCCGCCCCTTCCCCATCCTAACCCCGCCCCTTCCTCCCTCCCACTCCCAGCCAGGGGGAAAGGGCTGCCCCAGCGCTACCGGCTTCAGGGTTTGCCGGGCAGCCCCCAGACCCTGCGCCCCCAGCCGGCGCTTCCCCAGCGCAGCTGGAGCCCGGGAGGGGAAGCGCCCAGCCGGGGGCGCAGGGTCTGGAGGCCCGGGGCCTGCCCGAAGCCGGTAGCGCTCGGGCAGCCCGGCTCTTAAACAGAGCCAAAGAGTCGGGGAGGAGCAGAGCCGCCATTTTCCCGGACATGTTCGGCTTTTTGGCAATTCCCCCCGGACGGGGGTTTGACTGCCGAAAAGCCGGACATGTCCGGGAAAAAGAGGACGTATGGTAACCCTAGACACCATTATTTTCCAAAGACAGCATGGGCAAAGAGTGGCATTTCAGAGTTAAAGACAGCAAGCCTTACCTCTTTCTGCAGTCCAGCAGCCATTCAAGAACGTTTCTGTTGAAAAGGACAGTCTCCAACATACCTGAGCTTTTTATAGCATCTTAGCCCATTGTTTCAAACAGACTTCAACATAGTAGCTAGCATGTTAATTTAATCACCACAGCTCTGAAAGAATAGATCCTTAAGGACTTTAGGCACCTCTCCCATAGCACACCCTTTTGTGATCTGGGGTGGGGGAACCAAGTTGTCTGCACAACAGGGCTATTTTTTTAAGTAAGTTAAAATTAATTTTTCAGTAGGGCCATCTTACAGTATCGAACAGTACCCATTTCCAAGTGGGGGGCCCTTTGCAGATATTAATGAATGTCTTGGGGCTTTTTTATTAAACATGTCTTTCATGCTTAAAGTTTGGGGCGGGGGTTCCTAGAAAGAATGACCCATAGCAATCAACCAACTCCAGGGTCATATTTAAACCGTCCAATAGTGTCCCACCAACTCCTGGGGTCATATTTAAACTGTCCAATGGAGTTCTGCCAACTCCAGGGGTTATATTTAAACTTTCCAGTCGCATCTGCGAATTCCTGAGGTTTTATTTCATTTCATATTAATCAGAACTCACCATCCACACCCACCCACCCCCCTTACTATGGGTGCACCCCCATCAAATTTAACCCTATGGCAACAAGGGTAAGTAATCGCAGTCACCCTGGCTATTCAGTGAGGGGGGGAGGTGTAGTTAAACCCATTCAGTTCAACTCTACTGTACTCAAACACATGTCTGAACAAGCCCTGTTTGTTTTATTGTAAGCACATTTTTTTAGGATTTTTTCCCCCTCCCACAACATACATTTCAGCTTTTTGCTGTAAATGGGTCACTTTTACACAAAAAAACCCACAAGAGCTAGGTGCTCACAAACAATTGATTTGTTATTTAAAAGACATACAGCTCCTTGAAAACAAACCAAGATGCTTCATGAAAACTTTCGGAAAAGAAATAGTGTAAGCACCCCACTGCTTGTTTTTCGATTTACACAACCCCCAGTTCCTAACCCATTACACCTCCTCCTCGACCGTCGCTTCTTAATCATTCATTTACCTGTGCAACGTCTTTTCCATTCACTTTGTCCGCCGGTGACTCCCCCAAGCCGTGATCGCATTCCACCTGTAAGGGGGTGGACAAAGAGAGGCCTCGGGGCTAAAACAAAGTCCAAAGTTCTCACCGGGGTAGTGAAGGAGTCCATGTTTCCACTCAGCAGCCTTTCCACGATTTCTAAAACACGTGTTCTTGGTAAGAGATGGCCTCCTCTGTCCGGCGCTGGGACTTATGGGATAATGGTGCTGCACTTTGATTGGCAGAGGGCTTTGGGAGGAGTTCTTAGTGGGGTCATACGGCTCACTTCTGGATGGGTCACCCCGCCCCGGATCTCGCTCTGATTGGTCAAATTCTCCTCTTGAGGCAGTCCTATCAGGGCAAAACACATCCTAATTGGTAGAGGGCGGTGGGGGGAGCTCTTAGAGGCATCACACAAGCCACTTCCAGACGGGTCACCCCACTCCGGAACTCGCCCTGATTGGTCAAATCTCCTCTCGGGGTGGTCCTTTCGGGATGAACCCCATCCTGATTGGTAGAGGGTGGTGGGAGGAATTCTTAGAGGGGTCACATGACACACCTTGCTTCCAGTCATGTGGTCACCTTGATCCCGGAAGTAACACCCCCATGAGGTGGGACTTCCAGTGACAGAAGGGAGGGACTAAGGGTCAAAGGGTGGGGCTAAGGGGTCAAGAGGCGGGGGTTAGGGTTTGATTGATGGTAGGACCCTTATAGTACTGCCGGGTGTCCGAGTCAAGAATGGTGGAGTAGCTCCAGGGACGGAGGTTGGTTAAAGGAACCATAGAATCATAGAATCATAGAATCATAGAATATCAGGGTTGGAAGGGACCTCAAGAGGTCATCTAGTCCAACCCCCTGTTCAAAGCAGGACCAATTCCCAACTAAATCATCCCAGCCAGGGCTTTGTCAAGCCGGGCCTTAAAAACCTCCAAGGAAGGAGACTCCACCACCTCCCTAGGTAACGCATTCCAGTGCTTCACCACTCTCCTAGTGAAATAGTATTTCCTAATATCCAACCTGGACCTCCCACACTGCAACTTGAGACCATTGCTCCTTGTTCTGTCATCTGCCACCACTGAGAACAGCCGAGCTCCATCCTCTTTGGAACCCCCCTTCAGGTAGTTGAAGGCTGCTATCAAATCCCCCCCTCAATCTTCTCTTCTGGAGACTAAACAATCCCAATTCCCTCAGCCTCTCCTCATAAGTTATGTGCTCCAGACCCCTAATCATTTTTGTTGCCCTCCGTTGGACTCTTTCCAATTTTTCCACATCCTTCTTGTAGTGTGGGGCCCAAAACTGGACACAGTATTCCAGATGAAGCCTCACCAATGTCGAATAAATGGAAACGATCACGTTCCTCGATCTGCTGGCAATGCCTCTACTTATACAGCCCAAAATGCCATTAGCCTTCTTGGCAACAAGAGCACACTGTTGACTCATATCCAGCTTCTCGTCCACTGTGACCCCTAGGTCCTTTTCTGCAGAACAGCTACCTAGCCCTTCGGTCCCTAGTCTGTAGCAGTGCATGGGATTCTTCTGTCCTAAGTGCAGAACTCTGCACTTGTCCTTGTTGAACCTCATCAGGTTTTTTTTGGCCCAATCCTCTAATTTGTCTAGGTCCCTCTGTATCCGATCCCTACCCTCTAGTGTATCTACCATGCCCCCTAGTTTAGTGTCATCTGCAAACTTGCTGAGAGTGCAGCCCACACCATCCTCCAGATCATTAATAAAGATATTAAACAAAACCGGCCCCAGGACCGACCCTTGGGGCACTCCGCTTGAAACCGGCTGCCAACTAGACATGGAGCCATTGATCACTACCCGTTGAGCCTGACGATCTAGCCAGCTTTCTATCCACCTTACAGTCCATTCATCCAGCCCATACTTCTTTAACTTGGTGGCAAGAATACTGTGGGAGACCATATCAAAAGCTTTGCTAAAGTCAAGGAATAACACATCCACTGCTTTGCCCTCATCCACAAAGCCAGTTATCTTATCATAGAAGGCAATTAGGTTAGTCAGGCACGACTTCCCCTTCGTGAATTCATGCTAACTCTTCCTGATCACTTTCCTCTCCTCTAAATGTTTCATAATTGATTCCTTGAGGACCTGCTCCATGATTTCTCCATTGCACAACTCCAGTAGGGGCAGAACCGGGCCAGGCTCATGGAGTGAGGCCATTGTTCACACCTGGAGTGATCTGGCCACTTACTTGCGGAGAGCCTGCTTTTATGCAAAAAGTTGCACAACCTGATGTCACATGCTGCATCTGATAATTAGGTCCAGTGGTAGGAGCCTAGGTCGCAGCGAGGTGCAGGATGGCACCTAGGCTAAGACTGGTTTCAGAGTAGCAGCCGTGTTAGTCTGTATCCGCAAAAAGAAGAACAGGAGTACTTGTGGCACCTTAGAGACTAACAAATTTATTAGAGCATAAGCTTTCGTGGACTACAGCCCACTTCTTCGGATGCATATAGAATGGAACATATATTGAGGATATATATATACACACATACAGAGAGCATAAACAGGTGGGAGTTGTCTTACCAACTCTGAGAGGCCAATTAATTAAGAGAAAAAAAACTTTTGAAGTGATAATCAAGCTAGCCCAGTACAGACAGTTTGATAAGAAGTGTGAGACTGGTGCTAGAATCAAGATCCAGGGACACACCAGGATCAAAACCGAGATCAGAGTCCATCAACAAAGCAGAAGCAGAACCAGAGCCAGTGTCCAAGTCCAGGCCATTACACCCGGCTGTGAATCTCACAATTGTTGGCTCCCAGGAAATCTGCAAAGGTTTTCCTCAAACTTCATCTGCGAGGATTTCCAATCTAACACTCATTTGGGCAAGGGACAAATGGAAGACAGATTTCAAAACACACTATGGACATTTTAACTGTCTGATATGCAATTGGAGCTAACTAATGGTCCCCTGACCTTGCAACCCTTCATCGGTGATGTATCTGGGAACAGTGTCATCTATTCAGGTGACATACTCCTCTTTTCGGAGAACCCAGAGCAGCACACACACCTCATCCGGACCTGGAGAGGTTTCGGCAGCGTGGTCTCAACACAGAATTGGTAAAGCATATCTCCAGCGAACTCTCCACAGAGTTTAGGGGGTACATCTTCTCCCCAGAAGATGTTACCATTGATGCAAATAAGGTGGAAGCCATTCATAAATGGGACAAAGTTTGAAGTCCTCAAGAAGAGCTGCGCTTCCTAGACTTCACCAACTTTATTGCTGCATTGGCCCAGGGTTCTCAGAGCCAGTAAACCCCACGAGAGCTCTCCTCCACATAATGGCCACATTCGTTTGGTCATCCAAGTTCCAACAAACCCGCAAACAGCTCAGAATTGCCTTCACCACTGCATCTATTTTGACGCACAGCATTCTTCATGGAAGTAGATGCATCTACTATGACCACCAGGGCCTGCTTTGTTTGGTGCTGCCAGATGTGGACTGAAATTCAGACTTAGCTTGACACACGTGACTTCTGCGCTTTCACCAAGGCACCACGCACCTAACTTCTTGGCATCTCAGGCCTCTGAAGACCCTGCTCCATCCATGGCAGCCATTGCCAGGAATTTCACTCATTCAAATGGCCACATGATGGAACTGACTCTCATAGATCACATGACCAAGATGACAGGTTTCAGAGTAGCAGCCGTGTTAGTCTGTATCCGCAAAAAAAACAGGAGTACTTGCGGCACCTTAGAGACTAACAAATTTATTAGAGCATAAGCTTTCGTGGACTACGCGAGCTTCATCCCTCTGTGCACGAGTACCTTCGGCTAAGAGGAAAGATCAGCTCCAAATTTCCAAAGGCCAATGACACCTTTGTTTTGCTAACTATAGATTTCCCACTGATTTCATGCCACACTACTAATGGCCTCTCCAAACTTCCCAGCTTTCGACCTGGGTCAATGAATCCACCACATTCAAGAAGAACGAAGGGAGCCCCTCGAGGACACTAGGAAGGAGTCAGATAGAAGAGGGAAGCCATTTGCTGAAGGGAGGTAGCAAGTCCCTGGCACTGACCGAATCCCTAAGCCCCGTCTGTTGCAGCAGTTCCTGACCCATCCCCCTTGGATGACCTTCTGATCCCATCCTCCTCCCCTGGCTCTAGGGAGCAAACTCTGGGTCCCTTCCCTCACTCTGGCACAATCCGTGCCCAGAGGGACCGAGCCCCTCACAGACAATGGGACTGTCCTACCTTCTCCTCCTTGTGGGGGGGACTACTACCCCCATTTTACAGACAGGGAATGAAGGTGATGAAATGACCTCTCCAAAGTCACACCTGGAAATGTGGAGGAGATCTGGGAACTGGACTGGGTTTTACAGGAGTGCCCTCCCCACAGAGGCAGCTTCACTTTCTGCCCTTCGTTCTCTCCTCCCCCCTTGGCCCGTCTTCGATGGGGATCTCTGAACCGGGACTTCCTCCCCCTCTGTCTTCCAATGTCTGGGATCTGTCCCCAGCAATGCAGCCTGCAGCTGGCCCAGCTTGGGGAGCCATGACCTCATCCTGTGAAATCGAGACGTGCTGGCTCTCAGTCATGCTTCGACGGAAAACCACGCACCCCACACAGAGGTAGGAACCGCCCATTCCCAGGTTGTTCTGAGGAGCCATGATTCCTCCAGGAGCTGGGGAAGGGCACAGTGAGCAGTCTGTCAGAGATAGGGGAGGATCGTGTAAGGGGAGGGTCTAAGAGAGGAGGAGGGTGAGCTAGGCTCTGTATTTGGGCTTGGCAGGGATCAAGAGAAGGGACGGGGCTATTAGAGGGCAATGCGAGGTGCAAGGGGTGTCGGAGATGGGGGCAAGGCCTGAAAAGTTCAGCTACTTTAGATGAGTTGTGCCAGAGAATCACCGGTTGAGGTGACTGAAAGCTCTGAACTGGGGGTGGCCAAAAGCATCCTCCTCAGACGGGAACATCCCAAAAGTCTGCAGAAGCTCAGCCTCTGAGGTGAACGTTGTGGCCCAAACCTCTCTCTGCTCTGTACCTCGCAGGATTCCAGCCGGCTGTTCCAATCCAGGAGGAAAACTCTGCCACTGAAATCTCACAGCACCTGTGCAGTGAAGTGCCACTTAAACCCGCTGTGATGCACAGACCTTGCCCTGCTGTCTGCACACGCCTGAATTTCACCTCTTCAGAGTGTAAGGAAATAATTGGCTGAAGGCCTTTTTTTCTTTTTGGATGGCTGTCTAGTGGGGAAAAACTATGGGGATTTTTAACCTGTTTGGCTCCCATGACTGGTGCTTCAATGAGGCAGACAAGTGCTGATGCATTGGTTGATTTCCCCACCTTTTAATCTACTCTCTTCTTCTCTTTTAACAGGTATTCTAAGGGCACCCCGTGCTTCATATGGGCATTCTTGGGTGGGCAGATTGCATCAGACCTGCACTTGAATAAATAATAGTGAATGAAATATGCAGACACTAAAGTTCTGCAGCCAAATTCTCAGAAACCTTCCTCTTCAATGGAGGATCGGGATTTTGTTTCTAATTGATTTGTTTAAAAAGTGCTAAGCAGATGCTACACTATAATAAGAGGAAACAGAAGCAAAAACTGAAAGAATGTTACTGAAACCAATGAACAGATGCGGAGAGTGGAAACACGGCAAAGCAAACAAATGACTACTATGAGTAAATAACCTGAAAGCAAATGGAGAAGAAAAGCTCATCTGGGTAATTGTGGCTCTTGAGACAAAAATCAGGTTCCTGGTATGTAGCCTGGCTGAGATCATACCTTTTCCCTGGATCCCAGACCTGGGCTACAGACGTCATTCTCTGTGTGATGTCCTTATTTTATTCCTAGGGAAAGGATCCCCAACAGAGATGTAAGGATCCTGGACTCTAATGTCTGCAAGAAGCTTCAGCCACCTTCACAGGTAGAAGTCACTGTCTTTCCTACAATGCCACTAGTGCTCTTTCTGCTCTCCAGATCTGCTCCCTCCAGCAGGACAGAGACACCCCTTAACTCCCCGAGTCCTGATTTCCTACAATTCAAGGGGCTGAGGGTTAGCATTGCCTCCACCATCAGAGACTTTTTCCTATGGGAATCTCCCTAGAGCAGGGGAGAAATCTGTTCTTCCATTAGAATGAGACTGCTCAGTAAATCCACTCACACTGACCTCATCTCAGCTGCTTTGTTTATCCGAGATTAGTGGTATCTTTGGAAAACACTTAGGGTGCCGGGGTGTGAGGTGGAGCAGGGGAGACGGGCGCTCCAGCAGATTCCCCTGAAGAACACCACCCTGTCTTTCTCTGGTCAAGCTCAGACTCGCCGTGCATTGTGGAAGTGAAGACCGGATGGGTGCTGCTGGATTGACCTTGATGTGCCATGTCCTTGTGTGGATGAAGGACCTACATCTCAGGGATGGCCAGCAGCAGATGTAACACCTGTGTCCAGTAATAGGCTAAACAACCTACACTGATAGGTAAGTAAAATCATGGCCACGTGTAGACATCACAGGAATTGGTGGGGATTGAACCAGGGTCCTTCAGCACAAGCCCCTCTCACTCAGTGTCAACCAATCCAGCTCCACCCACTCGATTACATCCCTGTCCATTGTCACAGAACCCAGGAGCCCTGATTCTCAGACCCGGGCCTTACATCACCAGGCCAAACCGCCTCCCATTATGGGCATTGTAGAAGGGACCATTGGCAAAAACCCCTCTTCATTCCCCCTGTCAGAGACTGCAGCCATGGGTGACAAGAGAATGAGCTGAGATCTCCCCTGTGGGAATCCGAGGGGCTGCACATTTGGAGTTTCACAGGGAAGGCCTCTGGCAGCCGTTGACAGAGTGTTCCTGGGAGGAGATTTTCCGTCTCTAACAAAGGGTTTCTGTTCCCCCAGATCTCAGCCGCTCAGCAGAATGCAGGAGAGCCGAGTGCTGATGGGCTAGAGGGGTCCCAGGAGTCGCTGTGCGGCAGGTGCAATGTCTGCAGTCACCATGGGCCAAACCCTGCGCTCCAGACAACCCAGGCTGTTTCCCTGGATTGCGAAGGGGACTTTGGCTTGGGGAATCAGTTCTGGTGCCTGTGTCTACAACTGGGATGTTTTCACGAGGCTACTCAATGGTCCATGAATCACCATGCGAGCAAGGGGAGAATGGACATTAGAGAGCGAGGCTGGGACCTCTGCAGAGCTGCTGCAGTCGAGCATCCACAGCCAGAAGAGAGACGACGGGAAACACGCTTAGATGGGGGCCACTGCCGCAGCAGCTCTCTCATCAAGTTCTGCTCACGCTCTAGACAGCAGAGGCAGGACAAAGAGCCACACAGTGAGAGCCTGGGTTGCAATTAGCAATACGCCATTTTTCCAGTTGATTATGCTGTCCTGACTGTCTATTTCCTGTAAAGTCCACATCCAGCCTCCCTGGCTGACCTCAGTGGGAGTTAGGTTCTCCGTGCCCACAGGACAGGGCTGGCCTTACCATGAGGCGAACTGAGGCGGCTGCCTCAGGTGACAGACTGTGGAGGGCGCCACTAGGACCCAGAGTGTAGAAAATTGTGTCTGCTCCTGGTACATATGTATCCTCTCTGCTCTAGACGCACAGAGATGGTGGCGTGCTGGGCTGGAGGAAGGAGGGCACAAGAGATATAACAGGCAGGCAGGAGAAAAGATGAGATGGAATAACAGAAAGCAACAGGAGCTGCAGGAAGAGAGAGGAGGAGGAGCCTCTTATGTACCTCTCCAGCACCCCCAGGAGCCTGGACTGATTAACACCAGCTTCTCAGGGAGCTTCCTGTTTCCTGCTGCTTCCCTGAAGCCACTTGAGGAGAACAGGCAGTGAATTGAGGTAGTAGGAGCCAGTTAGGCCCTTAAGACGCTGATACCTTCCCTCACTCAGGTCCTGCTACCAGCCTGCTTATTTGTCCTCTGGGGCAGCATTCAGAAAAAGAAAGAAAGCAAAGGAAGCTTTTCTATCTAAGCAGGAAGGAGCTCTCCTGAGATACATAGACACAAATGTTCACGGTGAGCCTTCCGGCCCCAGTGAGGATGGGAGTGGTGAGGAGATGCCTGATCGTCCAGTTAGTCAGAGTGCAGGTGACCTGGCAGCTACTGCAGCATCCATATCTCCATCTCCAATGGATGTAACCAGGCACATTCCTGAAGAAAAGTGTAGATCAGAGAAGAGTGTGGTGGAGGTGCAAGAAACAGCTGCTGCTGAGTTTAGTTCCTTAAATCTAGATGATCCAGGACGGTGGACCCACTTGAGCAGTAGCCTGAGGGACTTCCTTGTACTGCATGGGCCACAGCAGGTGAAAAACGTCATGTTCCCCAAAGACAATGACAATGTTATCTCCACACTGATATATACCTGCCTCTGGAGATTTCCATTACTTGCATCTGAAAAAGTGAGGTTCTTACCCACGAAAGCTTATGCTCCCAGTACTTCTGTTAGTCTCAAAGGTGCCACAGGACCCTCTGTTGCTTTTTAATGAAAATAGAAGTTTCCTTCCAACACATTACTTGTGTGAAATCCCCAATGGTGACAAAGTGGAGAGGCCATGGCTTATGTACTCAAAAACCCAGAATGCTGCATACTGTTTTTGTTGCAAACTCTTCCAGTCTAATATTCCAGCCGCATTGGGTTCTACAGGAGCAAAGGACTGGAAAAATCTGGCTAGAAATCTGGCATGCCATGAGAAGGCAGCAAATCAAGCGAGAGCATTCCATAGGTGGAAAGAACTTGAGATGAGACTAAGGTTAAAGGCCACCATAGATGATCAGCATCAAGAGAAGATTGCATCAGAGTCTCTTTACTGGCAAAATGTTCTGAAAAGGCTCATTGCCATTGTGAGAATGCTTGCTACCCAAAACCCTAGCACTGCGTGGCACTTCAGATCAGCTGTATGTGCCAAACAATGGAAACTTCCTTAAAATTGTGGAGCTGATGGCTGAGTTTGATGCTGTACTCCAGGAGCATCTAAGAAGAGTCACCACCCAAGAAATGGACACACCCCACGACCTTGGAAAAATAATTCAAAATGAGATCATACAATTACTGGCAACAAAAGTCAAAGAGAAGATTGTGGCAGATCTGAAGTCAGCAAGATATAACTCTGTTATTCTGGACTGCACACCGACATCAGCCGTACGGAACAAATGACTTTAATGGTGCGTGTTGTAACAACAACAGAACCTAGTGAAAATGTCTCTGCAATGGTGGCTGTCAGAGAGCATTTTCTAGAATGTATTGACATTGATGATACTACAGGAGCTGGAATGGCAAATATGCTTCTTAAAAAGCTGGAAGATATGGGAATTGCGATAGCTGACATGAGAAGTCAGGTCTACGATAATGGTGCCAACATGAGAGGAAAGAAGAGAGGAGCGCAGACACTGATCCGAGTGTTAAACCCTCTAGCTTTTTTTGTCCCATGCAGTTCTCATTCATTGAACTTGGTGGTCAGTGATGCAGCATCAGCTTCTAGCGAGGAGCTGATTTTTTTAATAAAAGAACAGGAGTACTTGTGGCACCTTAGAGACTAACAAATTTATTTGAGCATAAGCTTTCGTGAACTACAGCCCACTTCATCGGATGCATAGAATGGAACATATAGTAAGGAGATATATATACATACAGAGAATATGAAAAGGTGGGGGTTGTATCACAGGCTGTAGGTGCTCTTCCTAATTTGAAACAGGTACGTCAAAACTGAAGATCTGAAAAACAAGTCCTAGGTTAGAGAATTGTCTTTTGTAACTATAAAAGTAACCTACAAGCTTCAACCAAAGACATGCTGGAGGCATCAGCTCATCCACACAGCTTCCCAAATCTAGCCTGGGAAAGAAGATGTGCTTGACCACATTCCCAGAATGTTAACACATCCAAGGGATTGTGGACCAAAGTAGAAGCGAGTTTGAAAGCTGGTGACTCTCTGTCCCCAAAAGATGCTCTGTCCCTAGCCCTCAATTTGAATCAAAATATTTCCAGAGTAAAATTCTTCTTCAGAAGATACCAAGAGGAACGGCCCTCTTTCAAAACAGCTTGCATCTTCTATTCTCAAGGACGGCTCTCTGTGCGGACATGGACTACCAGCTTCTGTGAGGGCAGCTTGACTTTACTGCTTTGGAAATAATGGCAGAGGTGTTCATATTGAAAGAGGATGTCTTTCCTTAAAGGCAGCTTTAGCCTCATTCCTGTCAACAATTATGAGAGCTGGTGGCCATTTTGAAAGGCTGCAATTCTCTAAAGAAGAACGATTCACCATTAAAACTTTCGGAACATGTTCCCCTTGCCTATGGAGTTTTTACACACATACACATAAATTCTTATGCATTAACCATTTTAGCAGAAAATTTCAGCTTTTTCTCAAAAAAATAAATAAATAAAGCTTGAATGCCGGACATTTTTATTTCGCTTCTCTGGACTTTTTCAATTCTAATATATCTTTTTTTTTTTTTAGATAGGGCAACCAGAACTGCACAAAGTATTCAGGGACTGAGGATACAATGTATTTATATACAGGCAATATGATATTTTCTTTCTTATTATTTATCCCTTTCCTAATGGTTCCTAACATTAAGTTGGCTTTTTGAACCACCACGTCACTTAGTTTTCAGAGAACTGTCCACACTGACTCCCAAGATCTCTTTCTTGAGTGGTAACAGCTAATTTAGACCCATCATTTTGTATGTCTAGTTAGGATTATGTTTTCTAATGTGCATTACTTTGCATTATCAACACTGAATTTCATCTGTCATGTCCTTGGCTGATCGTCCAGTTTTGTGAGGTCCCTCTTTAACTCTTTGCAATCAGGTTTGGACTTAACTATCTTGAGTAGTTTTGTATCATCTGCGAGCTTTGAAACATCCCTCTTTACCCCTTTTCCCAGATAATTTATGAATATGTTTAATACAGTTCTTTATGGAGCCCCGTTGTTTACCTCTCACCATTGTGAAAGCTGGCCATTTATTCCTACCCTTTGTTTCCTGTCTTTTAACCAGCTACTGATCCATGACAGAACCTTCCTTCTTACCCCATGACTGCTTAGTTCGCTTAAGAGTCTTTGGTGATGGGCTTGGTCAAAGGTTTTTGGAAAGTCCGGGTACACTATATCCATTGGATCACCCTTGTCTATATGTTTGTTGACCTCGCTCCAAGAATCCTAATAGATTGGTGAGGCATGATTTCCCTTTATAAAAACCATGTTGACTCTTCCCTCAAAAATCATGTTTATCTATGTATCTGATAATTCTGTTCTTTGCTATAGTTTCAACCAATTTGCCTGGTAATGAAATTAAACTTACTGTTGTAATTGCTAGGATCATCTCTATCATTTTTTGAAATCAGGGTTATATTAATTTTCCTGCAGTCATCTGATACAGAGGCTGATTTCAGGGATAGGTTACATACCACAGTTAGTAGTTGTGCAAATTTCATTGAGATTCTTCACAATGACCTTATCTTCCTTGAGTGATCCTTTAGCACCTCAATTGTCCATTGGTTGTTTAACAGGCTTCCTGCTGCTGAGGTACTTAAAAACAACTTTCTGTTTTTGTGTCTTTTGCTAATTGCTCTTCAAATCCTTTTATGGCCTGCCGGATTTTATTATTACACTTCACTTTCTCTTAAGCTTGGTTTTCCTCTGCTAGCCTTGGGACTTGCTCATGCAAAACTCCAGGTGACTATGAAGTGCTACCTTGCTTTGAAAAGGCTGCCCCGGGTCACTGTAAACACTTGCTGGGTTGCATCACCCCATAGGAAGGTAAAATCTCCCCGGGAGTCTGAACTAAGGTGGAGTTGCTATAGGAGCTCACAACGGGACACGGGGTGCTGGAGCTCCACCAGCCAGTCCCAGAGCATTTGAGGCTGTGTGTCCTGCCCTTGGGAAAAGTGGCGACCCTTTAGACAGTACTAATGAAAACGAGCTTGCATGCACAGTGATTTAGAAATAAATTACTATGTAAATTGTTTCAAAGACTATGACACTATCAAATAGTGGTTTGTTAATACATCTTGCTGTGAAGGGGACATTTTCAGTTAAGTAAAATAACAGGGAAAAAGACCTAAAAAGTTCTTTTCAAAAACCACCCACTGCCCCAGATCCACCCAAGACTTAGTTCTTTGGTCATTTCCATTGAAATAGGGAGGACCTGGGTTGGGTTATTTAGGGAGAAATAAATGGATTGACACTGTGTTAAATTTTTAAAGGACATATTTTTAAAATTAATTTTAATTCAGAAATTAATTAACAGATTCACTAGCAAATTCTCAGAAAATTCATTCTTTAGTCAGGGCATAGTGCTGTAAATATGAGGAGGACATGGCTTAAATATGTCAAGAGGGAACAGCTGGACACAGACAGATTAATAGGGGAGTACAAGGAAACAAGGAGTTAATATTATCAGCATGAAAGGCAGTGACCTCAGCACACCACCATCAGATCTCTTGATGACAGAATCGCACAATTAAGTATCTAAGACTCACGTTGCAGACAGACATTTTGGGTACAGAATAATTGCCCTCAGATCTATTGTTCTGTTGGGAGCGGGGGTGCGAGAAGAGATTTTTACTCACATGCCCACTATTTCTATTCCTGTTTTCTTGCACAAGGATCATTGATCTTCTGCATTTGGGTGGAAGGAGGCCCAAAATAAAGCTCCAATTTCTGATTCTAGTCTATATGGACTTACATCACCATAATATCTGAGCATCGACCAGCAGTGTATTAAGTGACATGATTATTTGTTCTCACTTCTTCTCCCCATTGTTCCTGGGGGAATTCTGTACCATTGCACAGTGCAGAATTCACACCACATTAACATTCTGTGCAGAATTTCCTCCCTTTCCCCCAGATTTGGCATTGCAGAGCTGCTGGCTGCCACTAGGGGCCGCTGGACCCAGCAGAGTCCAGCTCCCAGCTTGCACATAGGAGATGCTGCCAGGGTAGGGAAATGGAGATGAAGGGCTCCTGGCACACCCTGAAAGGAGGAGGTGACATGCAGGAAACTCCATACAAGCACAGGGCCCAGCATCAGGTTGTTTCTCCCTCTGGCTCCCTGGACTTTGGAAAGGGAGGGGTGTGAGTGTCTGGGCTTGGAAGGCTGCAGTTGGGCTCTGGGGGATGGGAGAGGGTGCAGGTGTCTGGGCCAGGGGGGCCCTGTGGCTGGCAGGTATTTTGAAAAATTACCAAAATAATTGAAACCGGTGTGATTATATAGTGTTATTTTGACAAATTAAATACGCAGAATTTAAAAATATTGTTTTGTTGCAGAATTCCCCCAGGAGTACCCCATGGAGAAAGCTCTGTACAGTGGAGTATATTGTTGTGGTTGAGGTTTTTATTATTATTATGATTATTATGATCTGGTTTGCACAGGTTTTACATAGATGGAACTCCAGGGGATTTCAATGCAGTTCCTCTTGATTTGCATCTGTTTATAGCTGTTTAAGAGAGACCTGAATCAAATCTGACTTCAGATTTCAGTTTTCAGTGTAACGGCCTCGACACCCGCCTGTCACGAGCACCCCCTCTCTGGCCGATAAGTGCCTACGGTCACTCCGTTTGGAATGGGGCAGCACCCACTGGTTCAGATTCTCTCTTTAGAAGGACTTTGGTCTGCAGAAGCATTTGGATTCACCGGTCTTATTATGAAATACTGGATAAACACATAGAAATTGCCAGATTGGATCAGACCTGAGCTCCATCTAGTGCAGTATCATGTCTCTGATAGTGGCTAGTATCAGAGGTTTCAAAAGAAGGTTTAATAGCCTTCAATAGGCAGATGTGGACTAATCAGCCCTTCCCCACATCCTGCCATGATCTCTAATAATTAGAGATTGGTTTAAGCCCTGAAGTGTGATGTTTAGTATCCCTTAAGCTACTGAATCCACACACTATGCCATATAAAGCTGTCAAATCCCTCCAGTTTCTTTGCAGTTCTGCTTTAACAGCTCTCCTAGGATCTACAGACGTTTCCCAACTTCTCAGCTCACCCAGAATAAGAGCTCAGACCAGCAAGGTACTGAGCTCGCTAACCCCAATCCAAGGAAACATAAGCACATGCTTAACATGCTTTAGACTGTAAGAAGCCCCATTGAAATCAAGGACTCTGGGGCTCTGGTCTCAGTTTGCACCTCCAGTCGCTACTGTAAAACTAATAACATTGAGCTACGGGCAAGTTTCAACCACAAGCCAGGCTCCTTCTAGGATCCTTTGATTTTATATGTATGACCCAACAGGGCTCTCCTCAGGAATGGAGAGATTGAAGTGGTCTGAGGTATCACAGCCTAAACCCTAAGCCCGCTGCCTTTCAGACTCATGACGCCCAGTCAAACATTTCCCCTCTTTTCCATGCAATTTGCTCCGTTCTGCCTCCTACTGCTGCCACTCCCTTTCTGCCCTCACCCAAACACCGTGGAGTTTTCATCTCACTCCCCTGCCCCCAACACAGCTCAGACCTAGGGCAGGGGGAAAAGCAATTCTAAAGGCTGGGGAGCCTGCTGCGTGGCCTACAGAAGCAGCGGTATCCTAGAGCTGAGAACTGTGCAGGCAGAGGAAGGGGGCAAAAAACAGAGCCATACCCAGCTACTAGCACCAGCCATCTTAACAAAAAGCATCACTTAACCCATGACAGAATCATAGGACTGGAAGGGACCTCGAGATGTCATCAAGTGCAGGCCCCTGCACTCATGGCAGGACCAAGCACCATCAAGAACATCCCTGACAGGTGTTTCTCTAACCTGCTCTGAACAATCTCCAATGATGGAGATTCCACAACCTCCCCAGGCAATTTATTCCAGTGCCTAACCACCCTAACGATTAGGATTTTTTCCTAATGTCCAACCTAAACCTCCCTTGCTGCAATTTAAGCCCATTGCTTCTTGTCCTATCATCAGAGGTTAAGGAGAATAATTTTTCTCCCTCCTCCTTGTAACAACCTGTTAGGTATTTGAAAACTGTTATGTAGGGTTACCATATTTCCACAAACAAAAAAGAGGACACTGGTGGGGGGGGGGAGCCCCGCCCTAGCCCCGCCCCGCCCCATCCACTCCCTCCCACTTCCCACCCCCTGACTGCTCCCCTCAGAACCCCAACCCCCCCTGCTTCTTGTCCTCTGACTGCCCCCTGCTGAGAACCCCCTACCCTAACTGCCCCCCCCCAGGACCCTACCTGTCCCCTGACTGCCCTGACCCTTATCCACTCGCATGGGTGGCAGGGTTGTAGAAATTTTGGTGGTGCCCAGAACCCCCCACCCCACCTGCCTAAGGCTCTGGGAGGGGGGTTGGGTGGGGGCAGGAGGTCTGGGGTGCAGGTCCTGGGCTGGGGATTAGGGTGCAGGAGGGGTGCAGGTTCTGGGATAGAGTTTGGGTGCTGGGTGCAGGCTCCGGGCTGGGGCAGGGGGTGGGTTTCAGGAGGGGGTGAGGGGTGCAGGCTCTGGGATGGAGTTTGGGGGTGAGAGGCGGTGCAAAGGGAGGGGGTGCAGGCTTTAGGAGGAAGTTTGAGGGCAGGAGGGGGTGTGTGGGAAGAGGGAGGGGGATTGGGAGGGAGTTTGGGGATAGGAGGAGATGCAGGGGTGAGGGCTGTGGGTCTGGGGATGAGGGGTTCATGATGCAGGAGGGGGCTCAGGGATGGAGCAGAGGATTAGGGTGTGTGGGGATGAGGGCTGGGGCTGGGGGGTTTGGGGTGTTGGAGAGGCTCAGGGCTAGGGTGGAAGGGCAGGGTAAGGGCAGCCTGTCTTCCCATTAGTGGATGGGGGACGCTAGGACCCGGGGGCAGCAGACAGCAGTTGCTGCTGGCTCTGGCAGTACACCCAGACAAGGGAGAGGCAGACAGGGACGGGGGGACCCACGGAGGGGGGGGGGACGTGCGGAGGGGGGGTGGCAGGTGGAGGCTGGGGACCCATCCAACACTCCCCCGCTCCCTCACTGCCCACCCCCCACTCCACTTACCATTCTGGCTCCACGTGGGTCGGTTTGTGTGTTACACAGGGCTGCAGACAGAGGGAGGGGGGAGCAGGGGAGGGCTCTGGCTGCTGGAGGCCAATGGGAGTGGGTCAATCGGCCTAGCCGCCCAATCAGCAGCCACACTCTGCATGGAAGGGAGGGAGGGAGAAAACCTCCCCGGACATTTTAACCATGTTACCAATTCCTCCCGGACGGCTATTTACAGACGCAAAATCCGGACATGTCCGGGGAAATACGGACGGATGGTAACCCTATGTTATGTCTCCTCTCAGTCTTTTCTTTTCCACACTAAACAAACCTAATTCTTTCAATCTTCCCTCATAGGTCATGTTTTCTAGACCTTTAATCATTTTTGTTGCTCTTCTCTGGACTCTCTCCAATTTGTTCCCATGTTTCCTGAAATGTGGCACCCAGAACTGGACACAATACTGCAGTTGAGGCCTTATTGCAGCTGTGTAGAGTGGAAGAATTACTTCTCCTGTCTTGCTTACAACACTCCTGCTAATGGTGGATTGTCTGTCACTTGAAGTCTTTCCAACTGGATATCTAGCTAAAAGATGTGTGAGAGCTAAAAAAAAAAAATAATTATCGGCTTGATACATAAATTATTGGGCAAGGTTTTGTTATGCAGGAGGTCAGATTAGATGATCACATTGACCTCTTCTGGCCTTAAACTGTATGAAAAACCAGTTTGACCCAATCAGGGGCGGTAAATTGTAAGGCATTATTAGGCACTAATTGTAAGGGTAGGGTGATTGCTTGGCATCTACACAGAACAAAGTTACAGTTGTTTGTTTGCTGTAACTGCGCTTTTTCCATAGTTTAACATGTCTGGATTTCTTTTAAGCCTAACTTTGACACTGAATTCACTGAGTGCTCCCTACAGAAAGAAAGACTGAGCCATTCCTTTGCAGTTACACTGCTCTTGAGAGTTCTTCCTGTGGCTTAGCAAAACAGCGAGAGCTTTCCGTAAAACTAAGCGAAGGCAAATAAACAAATCTACGTAGCATGTTAGGGCACCAAGGAGGGCATTGTAATGAGCCCCTCTGTGCCTGGCTTGAGACTGTAATTGGAGGTGTGACTTCAGAGACTTGATCTCTAAATGACACAGAAATGAATATATAAAGGTATTTGGTGCCCTAACATGATCCCTTAGGGATGAAGAGTGATTGAACTCTCTCTTCCACCAGTAGCTATGATACAATACTTCTTTCCTTCAGTGGAGGTGGGATAGCTATTTTCCTTCAGTTCTGATTCCTGGACATAACTTTCCATTTTCTCCAATTACTTGGAAATGTGCTGTTTTTGCAACATTTTTGCAACTTGAGACAGACATTGTTCATTTTTCTGTCTCAGGATAAATTACAGGGGCAATGGATATGGTTCATGGAAGACCCTGGAAGGTCCAGATGGATATTAGGTAAGAATCCGGTATTATACATAGAGATGAATATGAGTTACACACTTCAGATCTGGAATCAGATTCAGATCCGACTTCTGCAACCTTTGAGGATTTTCAGATTCTGGGCTTTGGCTACAGCCAATTATAGAGATAAGTCAGGGCTGTAATTTATTGTTGTTGTGTTATCAATTAGAGGTCAATGCCCCACTGTACTAGGTTCTCTGGAAACACATAGTAAGGGAGAGTTCCCCCCCTCAAGAGCTTACAGTCTATTAAACAAGACCGAAGAGGGTGGGTGAAAGGAAGGATTATTACCCAAATTTTACAAAGAGGGAATTGAGGCAAAGAGGAAATCTTTGCTTTGTCCAGAATCACACAGGAAGCCTGTAGCAGAGCCAGGAATTAATGGCCGATCTCAGAATCGTGCCCCTAGTGCCAGTCTGACCATTATCCAGTGTTGTGTGTGCGTGTGAGTGCAGGAGGGGGGAAGACGGACACTGGGATCCGGTGGGTTCTGGTGTGGCTGATCTCTAATCATAAGGGGGAAATAACAATAATTATTTGCACTGCGGCAGCCCCAGTCATGCCCGTGTTTGTTTGAAAAATGTAACCAATGGGTAGCATTGGAAGGGCGGAGGTGGTAGATTATAAATTCTGTCTTCAGAGCAGGGTTAGAATAGTTTAAATAAGACCTGGTATAGCAGATCCCTCTTGGCACCTGCTGGGCTGACAGAGTCACTCAGAAACCCTGAGGTTCAGTAACCACTGGTGTCATTTACTTACAGGTTCTGTTCCCACCACCTTTTTGCCATACACAGCTTGGGTTCTCATGTCAATACCTAGGAGCACTGCACTATCTCTACTACCCCTCCCTTAGCCTCCCCCACTTTTGGCTTCCTTCCTCCCAGCCTTTTCTATAGCCCCAGGCTAATTGCGTGGGTAACTGTCTCCCATTCACCAATTAGGTGCAGGTTTTTCTAGCCAGCTCCAATTTGCTTCCCTTAATGGGAGCTGGCGTGACAGGGGGCTGAGTGACCAGCTCTTGCCCCACCCCTGTCACACCTGGGCCCACACATTGAGTGATGAGGCTGAAACAAAATCCTGAACAGCTGCTCACAAAGTGGGCCCTGTCCATTCTCTGCACTCAAACTGGCTGGGAGCTTTTTAATAAAATGGATTTTCCCCCAAAAATATGGATTTGCCAAATCGAAATGTTTTAGTTGGAATGTCTCAGTTTTGATTAAACATTTTTCAGGTTCAGGGTGGAATTTCTGGTTAAACTCCAGAGCCATAGAGAGAGCGACCCCAAAATAGCCAAATCCCAGCTATCAGGGCACTCACCTGGGATGTGGGAGACCCCTGTTCAAGTCCCTTCTCTGCCTAATTAAGAGCAGGGAAATAGATTTATATTGCCAATATGACAGGTGAGTGCCCTAATGTCTGCCCTATTTTCTATTCTATGGCGCATCTCAGTCTCTCAATCTCTCCTGTTGGAGCTGTTCCACTTTGTATGAATAATAAAGGATTCACTGGGACAGAGAGAGAGAAAGTCTATCTCGATAGCCGAGGGTTGTAAGCCTGATCTGGGATGTGAGAGCCAGGTCCAAGTGCCTGATTTGGAACGGGGTCTTGAATCTGAGTCTCCCTCATGTGCCAGTATGAACCACATGGGGGAACAAAACAAACAAAAAGAAGCCAAGCAGCTGACTCTAATGATCTACTCCTTCTGGTGGCTGTTGTGAGTAGAAGGAGTCTGGGGACTATATAAGCCAGACCTAACTCAGTCCAGAAGAGTTAGGAGTAGAGGCAACGCCTAAGTAGACTGATGGAGTGCTAAGGAGGGGAAAATAAAACAGCTCTCAAAAGGGGAAGAAGGAGTTGTGATCACCTGAGGGGGGAATATTGAGTTTGGGGAGTGTTGGGCATGGCCTCAGGACCAGCGTCCACAAGAAAGTGTGGGTTTGCCTAGAGGGAAGAGCGCTATGGGGAATGGTGCTACAGATGATGGATATAGAATCATAGAAGATTGGGGTTGGAAGAGACCTTAGGAGATCAGCGAGTCCATCCCGCCTGCTTGAACCCCAACTAAATCATCCCAGCCAGGGCTTTGTCAAGCCAGGCCGTAAAACCCTCTAAGGATGGGGATTCCACCACCTCCCTAGGTACCCCATTCCTGTGCTTCACCACCCTCCTAGTGAAATAGTGTTTCCTAATATCCAACCTAGACCTCCCCCACTGCAACTTGAGACCATTGCCCCTTGTTCTGTCATCTGTTACTACTGAAAACAGCCAAGCTCCATCCTCTTTGGACTTGGATGATGACAAACTGATGCACCCCTTTCTATAAATGTTACTACATTCTCCCCAGCATCCTTTCTCCCCCAACCTTTTCTGTGGTGGTCAAGTCATCCTGACCCACCAGGCAATTGCTTGGTGGTATTTTGAGTGGTGGTATCTGGGGCTTAGTTGGAGGGCCAAGTCATATTAGTGACGGTCAGCTGGTCTCCCTGGAGCTGTTGAAAATCCACCAGTTCATCCCTTATCCTAGATGAGTACCGTAACCTCTGGGCTACTGGCTATTCATGGGTTGGGCTTCTCTATCTCATTTTCTGTGAAGTTTTTCCAGAAGACCAGGTTTCATCCCAATATAGAATGGGAAAATATTTTGAAATCTTGAAAATGTTCAGGGGATGGGAAAACCTTTCCCTACCTATGTCTACACTGTACCTACTGCCATAGGGATTGAGGAATACCCAAGCTGAAATCACACCTTGGAATGGCGCATAGATAGACCCAATCAGAAAAAAAACCAATTTTTAGAACCTGTTACGGTCCTTATGTTAGCTATCACTAATGGTCACCTCAATGTATTATTGCCCTTTGATGCCAGTGACTCTATAAAGTTGAGCAGATCTTTCCATTTAATATCTAGCCTTCAGGAAGAAAAAAGACATTCAGTGACATGAATGTCTCTACAGGTACATACTATCCCTGCAACACCTTTCTGCTGGGGATTCACAGCGTTGGACACAGAGCCTTCGTAGGACCCTTGCTCTGAGTTTCAGTGGTGCCAAGTGCCATCAACTCCCACTGATATTGTTGGAAGCCGGAAGAGAAAACCAGTGTAAATGAAAACATCCTACACCATTCGTTATTGTCTATACATTTACAAGAGATGATTTCCCTCCTTTCCAAACTAATCTGATTAACAACAGAGAGGGTGTGTGGGAGAGACAGGGATGGCAAAGGCCTGTGCCCTAAGGGACATTTCTGGCATGGGAACGATTCAGATTTTGACAATCTCTCATATTGTGATGGAATCTCTGCATGTATTTAATTGAATGCAAAACAGTGCACAGTGTGCTGTGTTTCTGTGCGGAGACCGTGCACTAGCTCCAGGGGGAAGTGTGTGTATAACCCATAGTACATTCCCCAAGACACACTATTTCATGGGAGCAGTCAGAGTTGTTACAAGGAATTGACACCTGGTCCCTTTTTGGCTCCTGTTTACTTGCAAATTTAGATTTTCCCCCGCTCATACCAATGTGACATAGTTGATTTTTCTGGGATTCATGGATCACCCAGAGCTGCAGATCCCACTCTTCATGTTGTTCCTACCAAGCTATGTTATCATCCTGGTAGGGAATCTTGGGATGATTCTTTTCCTCAGGATTGACTCCCATCTTCACACCCCTATGTGCTTCTTCCTCTGTAATCTGTCCATTGTAGATGTTGGTTATTCCTCTGTCATTGCACCTAGGATGTGCATGAGTTCTGTAGCAGAGAGTAATAGAATCATTTCATTCACTGACTGCGCTGTGCATTTTTTCTTTGTCTGTGTCTTTGTGACCAGTGAATGATGCCTCCTGGCCACCATGGCCTCTGACCGCTTCACAGTCATCTGTAACCCACTGCTCTAGAGGGTCACCGTGTCCAGGAAACTGTGCACTGATAGTTGTTGTGTCTTTGTGAATTCAACTGCCTAAACAATTTCTGTATTCAGCTTGTCTTTCTGTCACCCCAATGTCAGCAATCATTTCTTCTGTGACATCCCTCCCCATCCTTAACCTGTCCTGCTCTGACATACGCAACACAGATGTTATTCATTTCACCTTGTTGACTATATTTGTCATGATTACTATCCTAGCTGTTCTAGTCTCTTATATGTACATCCTCGTAGCCATCTGTGGTCAGATGTTGGCTGGGTGTGTGTTCTTTCAGTGTGCTGTCCTAGCTCTGTGCAGATAGTGGAAATAGAAGACCTCAATTAAACAGCCCAATAAATCCACAGACTTGATTTTCAGCAAAGGCACCCGGCCAGGTTTACTGTCAACAAAGCCTGGTAATAGCGCCTGGATGGAGAGTAAGACATGTATGCTCGTGACAATGGACGCAGCTCAGTCAGTGGCATGACTTTCCACTGCTCCCTAGGCTGGCCAAAGACACTCCCTCTGAGATACAACTTTATACACCAATACAAACAAGTTACGTATTGCCCCTGACATATCAGAGTGACACCCTCTGACATATTAGGGTGCCACCCATTGACGGATCCAAGGGCTGCCCATTACCTTGTACATGTTGGTTTGATTAAAACATCTCTATCCATCATGATATCATCCTGACCTTATCCTTAAGATGGGTCAGCATGTTCCTGTTATCTCTGGGGAATGTGTTTGGTATCAAGGTGTTCTGGTGCCATCTTTCTGGAATGTGTTGGTGTATATATTTCTGTGCCTAGCACTACTTAAGCATGTGTGTTTCTTCAATATCAGCCCTGTTCTTGCCAGATTCTGTGAACGGGGCCTGCCTCTTGCTCACAGCTTGGCTTTGCTTTATAGCTGCAAAGTTTTGATTACTTTAGCTCAGGCCTCAGGCCTCACACCAGGCCTCTGATACACGGCCTTATGTTTCAGGCCATCTTCTTATTACACCATCCTGAAGATCCGCTCTGTTAAGGGAGACTCAACCCCTTCTGTACCTGTGCCTCTCATCTGACAGCTGTCACTACCTTCTACAGTACTCTGATTTTATGTATTTATGACCCGGTTCTGGCTACACCTTGGACCAAGACAACATCATCTGTGTTCCCTATGCTGAACCCCCTGATCTACAGCCTGAGAAACAAGGAGGTGAAGGACGCCATTAGAAGGATGATCTACAGGAAGATATTTTCTCAATAAATATCATTACTGATTTTTTTTTTTAAATCAATAAACAGCTCTGAAAGAAGGGCAAGTTCTCTGTTTCACCATCCTGATTTCTCTGATTGCACCATAAATGATTGTGCATAATGCGGGCTCGTTAATACTGGCAATCGCAATAGGAACCTAGGACAGGAAGTGACCCCCCCCCCCCCCCAGGTCATTGAGTCCAGTCTACTGCTGTTGCAGGCAGCAACATGATAAAATCCCATTCATAAACTTATTCAGTTCCACTTTAAATCTAGTTAGGTTGTATAACTCCACTAGCTCTAGTGGGAGGTGGTTCCTGAACATCACTCCTCCGATGGTTAGAAACCTTCTTCCACTTTCCAGGCTAACTTTATTCATGGCCATTTTATACCCATAAATAAGAAACAGGCCAGGGCTAGCTGACCCTGGTTTCAATCCACCGACCACTGGGTTATTATGGGAGTAGCACACTTCCAGCATTCTACTGAGAGGGTGTCTGCAGTTTGTTGTAATGAGTAAGGCCAGACCACAAGAGATTCTGTTTGTAAATCACAGGCCTCTTATACTCGATTTAAAGGTGAATTGCAGTTACCATTAGTGCTTTAGGTTGGGTGCCCTCTGTAGATTGAAACTCAAGTAAAAGGATGCTGAAATCATACAAATACCTGGGCTGTTCTGAAATTGCGTCTCAATAGAGGCCACTGTTAAATATACAGGTCCATACATTTTATATTCTCTCTCATTAGACTGTGCTCAACTCCCAGTGTGCTAAGATCACAGAATCTCCATTCCAGCACTACCGTTACAGAATTTTAAGGAGGCCAGGACTGCAGAGAACAGCACATCTCAATCATGTGGGATCAGAGAGAGAACTCAGGGCCTAGTATGTGGAAAATATTTCCATGAAACTCGTAGATCATGTGAAATTCACTCTGATTCCAGTGCAGACTCAGATATGGGCTTATAAAAAGTATAAAAAGTCAAGGAGGGTAATGGACAAAGTTGACAATGCAGATGATTCTTAGGGAGAACTGATTAAACAATGTCAGAATAACCACCGCATGGGCCTCTGACAAGATGCCAAGATGAAAACAGCCCATCGCCTAATATACCATTGTTTTCATTCTCCAATTGGTGGAGACTGAATTGTCTATAGAAGGTAGATCAAGAACATCTCTTCTCCGGTCTCATAACACAAGAACAGGAGAAAAATCAATCAAATTAAAAGTTAGGAAATTCAAAATCAAGACAAGTCCATTTTCACAAAATGTATGATTATTCTAGGGAACTCATTGCCACAAGAAGTAATTGTGGTCAAGAATTTAGTGAGGTTCAAAAAGGGATAGGGTATTGATATGCATATGCAGAATATCAAGAGTTATAAAAAGAAAATATTTTTGGGAGAGAGATTAAATCTCATGCTTGAAGGTTTAAACTAATCTTTAACTATTGGAGATTAGGAGGAGACCTAATGTTGGGGGCAGATTCTCCCACATCTGCCTTCTGTGAGGCTCTAACACTTTCCTTAGAAGCATCTGGTATAAGCCACTGTCATAGACAGGCTATTAGATTAGATAGACCTTGTGTCTGATCCTGTCTGGCAATTCCTATGTTTCTGAGACAGAGGGGAACTGGTAGCTTCTACAGGTTAGTTCAGTCATGGAACAAGAGTCTGCCCCAGAACTTCCCCACACTCTGCAGGGTTATGATTAGGAAGCTGTGACCATAAGACAATTCACACTTGCCCCTGTGGATGGGGACCCCGGTCGTCGGCGGGCAGGATCGAACCTAGGACCTCTGCAGCTTAGTGCATGAGCCTCTACCACATGAGCTAAAAGCCACATGGCTGTTAATTAAGGCTGTAGGGCACACTCATTAATCTCTCTCTAAGTGGTCTCAGGGCCACCAGATGGGACAGAACACCACACCCAGGAGGTGTGTGGGTTACATATCTACACCAGGTTACAAGTTAAGGACATGATCCACCAATGAGCCAGACCGCTGCCCCAATAAGGGGCTTGTGCCCCAATGTCATTTATGTGCTTTGGGAAATCCTATCAGCATAAGGGCCAGATCCTCTTCTTGTATAAATGTATGAAGCTCCACTGGCTTCAGTGGAATGACACCAATTTTGACCAGTTATGGTTCTGATCCAATGACTTCAGTAGAGCTCCACCTATTTACTAAAGCTGGGGGTCTCACCCATTAGCGCCAATGGACCTAATGCTGATTTTCACCTGCTGGGGAACTGGCCCCGTGGATTGCAATGTAGTGATGCTAGCTTACATGGACTGGAGCTGGAGCACAATTCATTTCAGTGGAGCAAAGATGATTTACACCCGCTGGAGATACAGCCACCTGGATGGAAGTGGCACTCCATCGAGTTACGGTAGCTGGGGTTTCTGGCCCATTGACATCAGTGGAGTGATGCTGATTTACACTGGCCAATTGTGTTTCACTTAACCATCAGTTTCGACACTGATTTATCTTAATGTTGCATAGACGTAAAACACTCTGAGGACTGCACTGTTTTTTCCAGATTAAATAGGAGATTCTGGTTATTTCCCTAACATCGTTTTTTGCCTTTTTAATGGCAGATTTTGATACCCTTACCCACACTTTTTCAGCAGGTAGCCCTGTGGAAGTCAATGAGACCAATCTCAGAGTAAGAGGCTATTCAGTGAAAGGACATCAGAATTGAGCCTATAGTTTCGAGATGCCCTAACATATTGCTATGTATCGGATAAAGCCCCTTCTTGTCTTTCTTGTGTGCATTAAAATTCTTTTTAGTTTATTTGGAACCTAAGTCTATCTTGCACTGAGTAGTACTTGATCTCATTGAGGCTACTGGTATGAGTAAGTACCAGTCAATGTGAGCAAGGATCATAGACTCTCACCTGCAGTGTCCTGGTTTGATTTGTCATGACTTTGGACACAATGGGCCAAATGTAGCCCTGGCACAAAAGAATGATGCCAGAGATGAATTTGGCCTGAAAGTGAAGATATTGAAAGGGGAAAAAAGGGAAAAAGAGTAAATGCTATTGTCCAGCACTGGTTATGCCGGTAATGTTCATGTTGACATAATTCCCCAAAGTTAGGAGAACTTTGTAGAAAGCATCCATTATTATGGATTATAATAAACTGCTGTGGGCCTCATTAAAACATTGTTTTTTGAGCAATTCTGTCATTATCTAATTAGGCAAGAAAACGTATTGGGAATAGTTAGGAAAACAACATATGACTCATTACACAGATATAATGTCAGTATTAACACTTGCTCTACCAGAGTAATGAATAAGTAAACATATTTGTAGTTTAACTGGAGTTAAGAAATTAGCCGAGACAGTTTGTACGGGGACACCTTCTCCCGGAGAACAGCCGTGTATAAAAAAATATCTGCCCCTTCTCATTAAAATCAATCTGAAAAAACGATACCAGCCCCCTTGTCATTCATTAAGGGCCTGAGCATTGACCATTGGACTCAATGGAGTCTTTCCATAGACTCCAGGGCATATTAGTTCAGTACCATAGATCCCAGTCCTGGGCATTCTTATGTGAGTGCTTCAATTTACGCATGTGAGTAATCCCTTTGACGTCAATTGGATTACTCGCATGAGTAAAATTAAGCACATGCACATGTGTTTGCAGGATTAGGGAACTTGGAAAGCACAAGCAAGGTTGTCAACACAAATGCTTCAAAGACAACCTAGAACAGAATCTCAACTCATGTAACATAAATATAGATAAGTTTGAAGACACAGCCAAGGAGAGACCTGAAAGGACAACAACTATCAAACAGTTTGAGAAAAACGCACAAGAAAAACTGATTGAAAAAATGGTCAAGCATCATGCCAAGTCTTCATCGGGAGCCTGCATATTTCTAAGTGACATCCATTAAAATCTTGCTCCTTGCAAATTGGGCTTTACAGCCACAAGGGAGCATACGAGATGCCATGATGGCATTGCTGGATACAATGGACGGCCATACAGTCTCTCCCCAGATGTGTTCAAAGATGATGTTCACAGAATTTTGGGTCAGAGAACGTTAAGACGTTTCAGCTACACCCACAAAGGCCCGTCAGGTCACTAATTGCCATTTGAGATGTATAAGTCCAACATTTAGGTGCTACTGAGGATCAAAGGCACAAAAGGGCTGTTAGATTCCTAGTTCCCACAGATGCTCATTGGGAGGTGAGTGCTTAACTCACCTTTGTGCTTTGGGAATATCCCTCCTTTGGCTACGTCTACACTTCCGTGCACACTTGGATAGCTGACTGTGTACATGCCCCTGCATATTCCTCAGACCTGCGTGTAGTGTCCACATATACTGTGCTGGAGAGCGGTAAAACCCTGTGTAGACCACATACCTGCATCCACACTGCCACTTTTGTTCTGCCAGAGCAGCGCTACCACTTCAGAGGCAGTATCCCAGGGTTCTGTGCCTCACAGGAGACACTCTAGGAACTGCCTTTCTGAGTGCAGTTGCCACGGCCCATCCCTTTTACGCATTTGCCCATGGCAGTACCCGCTCATCTCTCCCTCTGGCCACACTGGGTGGAAGACATGGAATGATGATGGTTCTGCTCCAGCTCCTTGTTAGCAGGTTTTCTCTTCACCCTCTCACTCCCCCGGTTCTCGTTATGCAGACAGAAAGCTGACCAGAAGTCCGAAGAGCAGATAATGCAATGTTTATTGGGTTTAGTTTCCAGCAAACATGTCCCATAACTCTGAGGTCACAGAACCTTGTTTCCCAGTGTCCTGTTCCCCACCTCCTCAGTAGGTATAATTATACCTGCAATGCACGTCCACCATCCCACCCCTTACAACTTATGGTCACGCTCCGTTTCGGAGGGTCATGGGTCTGGGGGTCTTCATCCCACCCCTTTTGTGCCCCAGGGGAGGGGTAAGGAGTGAGGTTGTGCTACAGTCAGGGGCAGGCATTTCTCTGGCCTTTTAGTGTTTTACCTCCCCCCCAATCACCCTTTGCCCCTCCCAACTGGTTGCTTGACCTTGCCTTGAGATAGGAGTTGAGGAAGTCTTCAAATGTACGCTCATATATTACACTCCCACCATGCCCAGTAACACTTTTATTGCTCTTATCTGTTCCCATTATACTAACAAACCCATCTGACTTAGGCAAAAGCAGCATACACAGTGTCTGCCTTTGTCCATAGTAAGGGTCCCTTTATTCACACATATTAGTAAGAGCGTGTGTGTGTGTGTGTGTGTGTGTGTGTATGTGTGTGTGTATATATATATATATATATATATAAATCAAACAGGCAAGCAAAACTTAAAATACTATCTCAGGTGAAATTACAAGCCAGTATCCTACATTGGCATTCGCACTCCTAACACTCCTTCTTGAGGGACGAGTGTTCATGTGGTGGGATGGGCAATTGGCAAGATGCTGGGTGGAATCTGGACAGAACTTTCTGACATGACGAAGATGGCTGACCATGATGGGTGACTGACAAGCTCCTCTGGCCCCATGGAACAGATATGGTGACTGCCGGTATTGCCAAGATATGCCCATGGATGGACTGCCACTTCTGGTCCAGGAGAACCAGCATGGTGTCGTGAGATTGCATGATTTTTGAAAACTGGGATGATGAACGATGACTTCAGAATGTGTGATGAGATCACCCCAACCCTCGAGTGCCACAAGCCTCGATTTAGGAAAGCCAGGCCAGTGCCAAAGCGAATGGTTATTGCCCGGGGGAAGCTGGTGCTACCTGACCAGCTCAGACAACATTTTCAGTTCCGAGGAAGGACTGGAGGCTAATAATGGTAAGATCCAGGTAGTACTGTGTTTTTTTTAATATATTTACATTGCCTCCCGGGGGTGGTGGGAAAGGGGTTTGGTTCCTTCCCGGGCCTGAGGAAGAGCTCTATGTATGTTCAAAAGCTGGTCTCTCTCTCACCAACAGAAGTTGGTCCAATAAAAGCTATTACCTCACCCACCTTGTCGCTCTCTCAAGTTGAGAACGGGAAGCCTGCAAGGTGTACGAGTGAAAAATCAGTTATTGGCTAAGCTCTATTTATATGGCCCCATCACCAGAGTATCTCAGAAGCTTTAATATATTTATCCTCACAACATCCTTGTGAGGTAGGGAAGTGTTAATATCCCCAGTTTGCAGGAACAGAAAGACTAAGTGGTTTGCCCTATGTCACACAGGAAGACTGTGATGGAGAAAGGAAATGACCATGTCTCCTGAGTATCAGGCTAGTGTGCAAGCCACTGGAGGGATTGTTCAGGTTCCTGCCTGAGAAAAATAGCTGGTTCACTTTGAAAAAAAGATATAAAAGAATCACCAGGGAGTTTGCACAGGTTTTGTAGGCAACACAATTATGTGCAGTTATTCCCAGGGGACATGAAAGATGTTCTAATAATCCCACCTGTGCCTGGTCTCATGTTCAGACTCGGCAGTACTCCAAGGATTCTGTCCCAATATGCCACCAAAACAAATATAAACAACCCCTCCGACCTCCAAAAACAATCCCCTTTGGGATCAAGGCCATCAGACATCTCCCTCTTGTAGGTTTGTCATTTAAGCTCCAAAGGAGATGGTATAAATTTTCTCCTTTGGTTCCGACATGTGGATACAATTGTCATTTAGAGCTAATTCACGTGGAGATCAGACTCACTGAAATCAGAGTCCTGATTATCTGAACAGCACATTTATATTGTTTTTTTCTGTTGCAGAATAAGCAGTGACAAGGGAAATGATGCCCACGCTGCTTGCATTCTGAGAAAGGGAAGCGATTACTTAGGTAAGAATAACATATTGCAAAATAGAGGGTGTCTCAGAGTATTAAAACTTTTATTTCTATTTTTTTGAAAATGTATTTTGATGGTAAAGAAATGTGTCCAGTCGGCATATTTGCCACGTGTGTCTGGGGGAGATCAAGGATGTGGATTGTTTCATTAATTATGTACAGTGATGCGGTGCAGGTGATGGACTATTCTGGAGGTAGATATTCTAAGAACACTGGATCCTCAGCTGGTGTCAGTCAATGTAGCTCCACTGAAGTCGATTCCCATTCATGCTACCTGAGCATCTGACCCATCATTCTTTATCCACAGCTGAATCAGCAACTCCCACTCCCCCCCGTCTAGTTCCTAGATTTATATCCTCTAGATGTGGGACTAGTCACGCTTGCAGACTGCTGAAAGAGGGGAGCAGTGTTTTAGGGAAACCTCCCATTGCCACAGCCAGTGCATGTTCTGGTGCATGGCGTAGGAGATGCACTTTCAAAAGCCATCAGTCTAACTTCTTCGCCGTTGATATACAGCCTGAAAAACAATCTTTAGAAACATGAAAACTAGAGATGGTCAAAACAATGGATGGAGCAATTCTGTCAGAAAATGCACATTTGACAAAAAAATAACATTTTGCAGGAATGCGTTGATTTTGATTAAATTTTGGATGGGAACATGTCTAACCAAAATATGTTTTACTTTCTCATTTTGTTTTTATAATGTCAAAATGTTTTGCTCTGATAAGGTAAAAATGTTTCATTTTGAGTTTATCGTATTGTTTTATTTCATATTTACTTTTATATTATATTAAAACTTTAATCGTTTATATTATATTAAATATCTTACATTAGATTATTATTTTAATATTACTGAAAAAAATCAATATTATCAAAAATATCTTTTCAATGTTTCTGAATTGAAATTCTTGTTCGGAATTTCCGTTCCCGGGTAAAGTATGAAACATCAACATTTCATTCTTATTTGGAATGAAATCAAATTTCAAAATTTGGATATACCCCTGGAATGGAAATTTCCTTTTCTAATGAGCTCTAATTTAAACCAACAAAGAAAATGTGTAAGGCCAGATTCATCAAGGGACTTAGGCGTTGGAATGCTCAGTGTTATACTGCCTAACTTTTAGGTCCCTAGAAAATTTCCAGGATTCACAAAACCTGAGTTAGGACCCTGGGCTCCCTATGCCATGGGGGGAGGGGGAGGAAAGAAAGCTGACTAGGAATGGGGTCCACAAAAGCCAGCATGCTGAGTGGGGAGCTCGCCAATGGGAGAATGCCCTAAGCGCTGTCCCTCAGGAGTTCAGCACCTGAGTCCCGACTGCTTGTGATCGATGGCCAGAAGGACAGTCCTGTAGACTGGCACCTAAGCGGCTTCTTTTGAGAAATGCAAGGGAAGGAAGTGTCGGTGCTCATGCTGGCATCACCAACCTTCTAACGTTTATTCTGGTGGTAAGAGCAGTCATCCAGGGTGTGGGAAACCCAAGTTCCATCCCTCTCCCCCCCCCCGGCTTTGTGGGGATAAAACGTTTAAACGTTGGTCTCTCATCTCTCCAGAGAGTGCCCCAACCACTGGGCTATGGGGTATTCTGATGAGGGCTCCTTCAGTCTCTCTGAATGAAGCTGTTCCACTGCGTACGAATACTTAAACAGACAATTGACCCAAAAGAGATCGTGAGAACGATTCCATAGCCTGATAGGTCGGGGCCCCGGTATAAGGAGCGGAACAGGAGAAATAGGGTAAAATTTTAGGAGGGAGTTAATTGTGTGTGACATCAGAAACTCTGAAGTACAAACAAGGGGCCAGGCTACTGGTACACATACTCTAGAAGCTCATCGTGTAACTCTGGCAACTCAGTATGGTGAATACGGATCCCTTTCCTACAATTCTGCCTGCCTGCCACGTACCTTATTGTATGAAACTACTAGCCTGGCCCCATAAAAGAAAGTGGACAAGCACCTATGTCCTATATCCTCACCTTAATAGCTTGCTGTACAAAGAGTACCATTGACCAGGGGTGGAATTAATCAACCTGGGTAACTGTATTTGAATCTAGTCATAATAAATTATATTGTAATAAGACAGCACTGGGTGAGCTCTTGGCAGTAAGCACTGAATTTGGGACTTCTATCTAGTAGAATGATTTCAGAGTGGTAGCTGTGTTAGTCTGTATCAGCAAAAAGAACAAGGAGTCCTTGTGGCACCTTTTCTCAAGTAAATGTGTTCGTCTATAAGGTGCCACAGGTACTCCTCATTCTTTTTGCTATCTAGTAGAATATAAGCCTCTACTGCCCGATCATTCATTAGCCATCCCTCGATTCGAGGCTGATCTCTACCATGGATTTACATATGGGTCCTGAGATAACTCAGGAATCCAATCCTGGAACCACAAATCTGCCCACAGTTGGTACAGACATTTCGTGGCCGGCCAGCTCTCTGCTGGGAGAAAGTTCTTTCTTTTTCCTACCGCCTGAGCTAAGAGACCCATGGCTGTTAGTTCAAAACCCATAATGGAGTCTTAAACCTCTGTTAGATCTCACCAGAGAACCACATGGTATATGATCAGAATGACCCCAAGGAATTGATACTCAGCCTTTATTTGTCTCTTCTTTCCATGTAATGCTCGCTTTCTCCCTTGTGGGGAACAGCACATCTGGGATAAATGTTGAAGGGGAATCACACCACCGTGACGGAGTTCATCTTGTTGGGATTCACGGACAACCAGCACCTGAGAGTCATGCTCTTTGTGGTGTTTCTGTTGATCTACCTGCTCATCCTGGTGGGGAATCTCGGGATGGTCACTTTAGTCAGGATTGAGTCCCGGCTTCACACCCCCATGTACTTTTTCCTTAGTAACCTGGCCCTCTTAGATGTCGGATACTCCACTGTCATCGCTCCCCAGACACTGATGGCCTTTGCAGTGGAGAGCAAAGCAATTACATTCACTGGGTGCGCTCTGCAGTTCTACTTCTTCTGCATTGCTGCGTCCTGTGAGTGCTGCCTGTTGGGGGTGATGGCGTATGATCGCTTCACAGCCATCTGCAGCCCACTGCTGTACACCGTCATCATGTCCAAGCGGTTCTGCGTGCTGCTGGTGCTGGGTTCGTACCTAGCCAGCTGGGTAAATGCAACGGTTCAGACTCTATTTATATTCCGTTTGTCCTTCTGTGGATCAAACATCATCAACCATTTCTTCTGTGATGTGCCCCCCATCCTGAAACTGGCCTTCTCTGACACCCACATCACAGACATTGTTCACTTCACCTTTTCTATTGTAATTATAACATCTACTCTCCTGACCATTGTCATCTCCTATGTGTACATTGTGGTTGCTATTCTAAGGATCAACTCCATGGAGGGCAGGCGCAAAGCCTTCTCCACCTGCACCTCCCACCTGACGACCGTCGCCATCTTCTACGGAACGGTCATTTTTATGTATTTGCGGCCCAGTTCAAAGTACTCCATGGACCAGGACAAAATCATCTCTGTGTTTTATACCCTGTTGATCCCCATGCTGAACCCCCTGATCTACAGCCTGAGGAACAAGGAGGTGAAAGAGGCTTTTAGGAGGATGATAGGAAGGTTTTTTTTCTCAGTGAATGTAAAGGTGGAGACTTTATTTTGAATAAATAAATGGGAGTAAGATGGAGGAATCACTTCTCTGTGTCATTATCTTGAGTTCCGTGAATCACCAAATTTGTTTGTGTTGCACCAAAAGACACTAAAGGTCAGATTTTCAAACAGTTCTGCATCCACCCACCAGTTACTAGTTCAGCACTTCAGCAAGTCGTCCAATTTTCCAAAGTGCTCAGCTGCCAGTCAGGGCCTTAAATTCAGAGTCCAGAATCATTGATCTCAATGGTAACTGCTCGATGCTGAGCACTGGGGCAGATCTGGCGCCTTCATGAGGGTCCTAACTGGTGTAGTAGGAAGAGAGCCTGAAACAAGAGGCCCAGTATGAGGCCTGCAGCCTGAGCAAGAGTTGCGGCTAGAAGCAAGCACTGCTCACAGGTGCAGCATAACTCCGCCAGCCTCTCGGTCAGACTGTGCGTGTGTGGAAAAGTACAGCCACTGGCAGGAAAGGAGCTGAGGCTGCAAAGCAAACACCGCTAGGCTGGAATCACAGGCTCCTGTACTTAGCACTAGGAGCACCTGGGACATCAAGCGCTAGAACATCCGGATACCAGAGAGAGAACCAGAACCTGCTGACCTCCTAGGTGTCGTGACATGATGAATAGAGATGTTTTGGTTATACCACCCCATACATGGAGACGGGTAGGCTTAGGTGATATCAGAGGGTGGTACATGACCTCATCAGAGGGCAACGCATCAGGGGGCAGTACAAGCCCTATTGGTAGTAGGGTATAAATAATTATTACAATAAAGTAACTTGTTCGGCCCAGGGGATGCTGGCAGGTCTGTCCAGTGATTAAGCCAGCCGTTCCATTGTATCGGAGTGCTCAAATTTGAAGAGTCTTGTAAGATATAGGACGCTTCTCATTGTGCTTCACTACAATAAACCAGGGCTCGGGTGCCTTCGTTGCTCAGCTAATCCGTGGTTGTCGATTTCTTCGATCGTGGGGTGTTGTCTCGGTTACCTGCAGAAGCTGAGATGTACCCACACAGGGGTACGCAACACCGCGACTCTCCTACAGTAGCCAGATTTCATGGGGGAAACCAGATTTCATGGTCTATGGTAAAACCCCATGAATTTGGTAGGGCTCTACTCATACAGGTGGAGGTCCCTGTTCATTAAGGCATTAAGTGAGTGTTCACATTCATCCCTATCCAGCTAAGTCTTTAAGCATGTGCTTAACTTTAAGTAAGCGCTTTATTCCCACTGAGTATCTGATCTGTGGAACTATTTGAAACTATCCTGCAAAGTGCCTTATGATAAGAAAATGAACCCCCTGGTAACACTGACCTATTCCTTAGCTGCTGCCCATTTTGATAGCGAGAGTTCCCACCTATTTGGTTTGCATATTTTGTCCTCGTAAGGATCCCAGAGGACTTTGCAGCTATTATGGACACACATTCTTTTCCCTACAACTATATTCCACCTGTTTCTACGAGGAGGACAGAAAGGCCGTTTTTTGCTAATATAGTGTTGTCAACTCCAAACATGCACAAATCATGAACCAGGCCCCCAGAATCATTAGATTGATTGGGGGAGGGGGAGAAAAACCTTGAGATTTTATATGAAGAGTAAATGTTTTGTTTTTTTATTTGCCTTTTGGGTTTTTTTTTTCAACATTTAGACTACATTCTGGTTTCTTCGGAACCATGAGGGCTAGAAACATTGTTTTTTTTTAAATGAAAGTTGAGAGTCTAATATCTTCAAATGCCTCCAGGAGTTGAGGCTTTAAGACAGCCTCCAAATATTGTGTAAACATAATCACAAGGAAAAGGTATACATCCGATGAAGTGGGCTGTAGTCCACGAAAGCTTATGCTCTAATAAATTTGTTAGTCTCTAAGGTGCCACAAGTACTCCTGTTCTTTTTGCGGATACAGACTAACACGGCTGCTACTCTGAAACATAAGCACAAGGGATGGCCATACTGCTAAAGATATTGTCCAGCCAAATTTAGGAGGCAGGAGAAAGAAAAACAGCTGAGTATAAATTAGGGAGCTAGATGATTTTTTTTTATGTAGAACTTTATTCAAAACATACTGGGGCTAATGCCCCTACCTCTGGAAGGAAAGTCTTTTAGGACTTCTACGGGTCAAAAATATTGAAGTCTCCTTTAAATGCCAGCCCCCCAAATGGGACAGGACGATACTAGGACGGTGATTCAGCTTCCTGATTTTCCAGTGCTGTTTCCTTTAAGCAAGCAGCCTCTACAACCCTACAATAAATGATGTACCCGGATGAACACACCATACACAAGTCAGGCATTTCAACACCCCCTAGTCCACTGATAGGCTCCTGATTCTACTGAACCTTCTATCTAGTCACCCACAGCCCTTCCTGTATCATTGATAGCCAGATGACATAAATATCTCATGGCAGTTTGGTGGCTTATGCTAAAAGGTTTGTAGGGGTTTGTTCTCAACTGGGCTCTTTCTGAGTCAAATCAGCAAAAATAAAATGGAGTGACGGGTTTTCTCTTTTGCACTGCTGGATAAGGCCCCCTTTCTTCTCCTGAAGACTGAGCTAGCAAACGCAGGGCTTGGGGCACTGAGCGCTGGGGCTGTGGGTGAGCGGGGAGCAGCCCAGACAGGAGGACACAGAGAAGGAGCAAAGGAGCCCCAGATACAGCCAGAGAAGCAGTAGTAGTGTGACCCTGAGGAAAAAAACTAAGGCTGTAAGATTTTGGGTGAGCAAGTGTAACATTCATGTGAATTTTTTATGTCTGCTGGGCTGGGTGCTTGTATCAGTGACAGCAACAATCCATCCTGCAGTTCAAACAAAAGCTGGTGAGGTTGCTGCTGGATTTTAGAACCGATGGGTGTTTTAGATCCTGGGGGAGTTCGTTCCTCAGCACTGGATGGCTCCGGGAAAGCTCTGTCTCTGGCTCAGACGAGCCTGCCCCACCCCCTCCTTCATTTGTGTCACTTCTTCAACCGTCACCCTGCGCGGCCGAGGACATCCTGCCATTCAGTCACCCCGGCTCAGGCCTGTGGATAAGGCTGATGTTGCTAACTTCATATTCTGGGTTTAGTGTATGTGTCCTAGGGGGTCACACACTCGGTTGCTGCTGTCGAGTGAACTTATTGCACACACCAGAGGATTCCCACATCCCTCCATTCCCACCCACAACCTTCCTGTGCGCCACCGTCCCATGCCCCTCAATTGCAGGGGCTCTGTGTGCCCCCCAAACTCCCTCATCCTCCCATACTAGGGACCCCTGTTTTCCCCTCCAATGCCAGCAGCATTGTGTGCCTCCCACTGCCCCCATACCAGGGGCTTTGTGTCCCCTATTCCTCACTCTCCCAGTGCTTGGGTCCCCAATTCTCCCCCCATGGCAGGGGCTCTGAATGTGCTCCCATTCCCCTATTTCCCTCCCATCCTAGGGTTCCCTAGTCTCCCCTCCCCACACAAGGAGTTGTGTGTGCCCCTCATTAATCCCTCCCTCTATACCAGGGTCTCCCTTCTCTCTCAGGCAAGGAGCTCTGCCTCCCTCCCATTCCCACCTCCACCCCCATGCTGGGGGTTCTGTGTGTCCCCTTGCCCCACACCAGGTTCCCCCAATTTCATTCTGTCTGGAGTGGCTCACAACTGTGAGTGCCAATCTCAAGTCAGACTGTCAGAAAAAAGGGCAGTCACCCCAAGCTGGTGGTGTGGTCTGTAATTAGATTTCACCAACCAGTAACAAATGTGAACTCCTGGATCACTGTTCCAGTCTTACCGGGGAGTCACAGACAGTCCACTTAAGCTCTCCAGCCCATCTTACCATGCAAACAAACTGGACTTATGCATCCGAAGAAGTGGGCTGTAGTCCACGAAAGCTTATGCTCTAATAAATTTGTTAGTCTCTAAGGTGCCACAAGTACTCCTGTTCTTCTTTTTGCGGATACAGACTAACACGGCTGCTACTCTGAAACTGGACTTAGTGATAATAGTCACATAAACCAAAAATCACATCATATCAGGTTGCTCCCAGTTCCAAGACACCAGTCACTTCCCCCTCATTGATTGGTACTCTGGATCTTACACCAAGGACAACACTGGTAGCCAATTCTATAGTTAACTAACTACAGGTTTATTAGCTGACAAAAGACATGAGTGTTATTGAGGTTAAAGCAGGTAAAATACATTAACAGGTGAGTCAAAGTTTGTAAACCCAAATGGATAGCAGAGATGTAGTAATCTGCCAGTTCAGGGCTACCCAGAATAACACTGGGGATCTCCGTCTTCTTGTTTAGTTATTGCACGGTGGTAGAATCGAAACAGTCCAGAGATAAAGGATCTTCCTTTGAATCAGTACTTATAGCTTCTTCTCCACACAACAGTCAGAGCAGTGTTCATACTCACACAATGGCCAATTGCTTTGAATTTAGCACTCTTCATTTGCATTCAATGAGTTATTTAATTACAAGCTTAGACATAATATAACTGCCTGCCTTTACATTATAATAAGAAGAGATAAATGAAAACAATGCAAGTAACATTCCATTAGTTTGATGAAGTTCTGACATCTGAATACACTCTTAGATTAACACACACTTTGATCTAGGCCTATCTAATTACCAGGCATGCATAATGTAAATGTAATGTACTAGTAAACAACAAGATATAGTTTGGCAAAAACAATACAATTAACATCTCCTTTGATCTCTATTAACACACAAGTGAATTGGCTGAATATTTACTAATACATTTAACCCCTTTGATAGTCACACCCAAGTGAATGGGCCTATGGCTCTGGCCTGAGCTTGTTTGTCAGCCTCACATCTGCCACCAGGAGTTATGTGAGCCCTTCACACCAGAGTCCCGCATTCTCCCCCCATGCCATGGGCTGTGTGCATGTCCCTATTCTCCCATCTATACATCCCCATTCCCTCTTTCATCCCTCCTCCATATTGTTTTTTTTCTGGGAGATCAGTCATTCAGGTGGCCAACATCTTACACTCCACTGGGAGGATGGGCAGAGCTGAGCTGGGGGTGTTATGATGCTGGAGGCATTAATCCAGCCATAAGCTGGTTCTTTGATCTATTGGCAACTGCAGAGGTGCTTGAAGATGTGGCTCTGCTAAATGGATGCCAGGAGCTTCATGTGTCCCCCATTTTGCCCATTGTGGTTTACTGATTTCTTCTAAACTCAAAAGGGTTCTGGCCATTTCACTGCCTGGAATTCTGGAATTGATCAGATGAGACATTGAAAAATTATCCCATTACAGACAGAGACACAGACAGAGAAATGGCACCAAGCGGGGTGTAAGGGTGTTGCATGTCTGGCCAAAAGTGACATTTCTAGGCTTTTTTTATCCCTTGGATGGGGCAGCATCTGCCACTTCCCTTCCTCACCCATCCCCCCATCCCCACAGCACCCCTATGCAGAGGGTGGCCGGCAATCGCAGGGGGAGTAGCTAATAGCACCATGGCTTCTCAGCCTTACTGCCCTGGGTGAGGGGGATGTGCGGGGCAGAAAGCAGGGCAGATGGAAAGACCATTCTCAGGGATGGGATGGGATGGGTTTATGGGGATTCCCTCTGAATCATCAGGGTCTGTTGGGTTTGCTGCCTGCATCCCTCCCTTCCCCATTATGTTATGCTGCAAACCTCCCTTGTTGTTGTTTCTGAAGTGCTTTTTCCCTCCCATGTGTTTTCCCATGGAAGGTGAGCATCAGGGCCAGGCTGTTTGGTGTCAGATTAGCCGCAAAAGTGCAGGTTATTTGTCCTAACCACTGCACCAGCAAAATGCAGTGGTGAGGACAAATTTGGAATTTTGGTCATTTGCTCCTTAAGACAAAGATGCAGAAACTCCACATATGGGTCTTTCCCTCATCTTTAATTTTGCCATAAATTCTATCTGATGTGAAATGTGAAAAAGCATTGCTTCTTTATCTGTTTGGAAGCTGCAACCTGTGTCTTATATTAAAAGAGAAACAACATTTCATATTTAGAAGATATGGGATTTTTTTCACATGCCACATTTAAAGAAAATTCACTGCTGTAACTTTCCGCTCACAACAGAGTTTCTCAGCCTGTTTTTTACTTCAATGTAAAGGCTTCCTTTAGGCTCTCCAGGGCCTGCTCTTTGGTTATTTTACCCCAGTCCTCAGGGAGATTGGCAGGGAGAGCATCAAACTCCTTAGCAAACTGGTGATTGAATTCCTTGAAAACAAACTTCCAGTAATCGGAAGCCGTGATGCTGGGATCTGGCTGGATGCGCCAGTCCGGAAAATATTTCTGATAATCTTTATAAGGATGAAACTCCCCTTTTGTCTCTGTACAGCTGAATGTGTTATTGGAAGCCACAGAAGATGAGCATATATCATAGGCAAGTCTCCTTGTTATATTCTCCTGGCTTTCCCCTAATCCTCTAGGCCAATGCACTGCTACAAAATGCTCCTCATGTGCAAGGGCTCCTGCTTCGCAGGGGACTTTACAGAATGGACACTGCTTCCCACAGCCAAACACTCGCTTGAAGATCTCATCCTGGGGCTTCACTGCAAGTTTTGAGAGTTTTGACTCAATTTCCAGATTTTCAAAAGTGGATAAAACTTGTTTTTCCAGATCAGGAATAAACTGTTCTATAAAAACTGAAAATTGGTCTGCACTTGCTGTGTTTTTAAACAGTATCACTTCTAAGCTGTCCTTGGGAATGACTAGATCCTGCTGCAGCTTTTCACAAAAGTTGTCTAAAAAGGCAGAGACTGTCTTAGTCTTCAAATCTTTGGAGTTTTTCAGAACATCACTGAGTTTATTAATTACTGGGGAGAAAATTATTTTCTCCAAATCTCCCAGACTTGCCTTCTCTCTGTAGCGTGTTAACACGTGTCTCTGTATCCAGGTTTTGATAAAATATACATAATTCCTTGTGTATTGCACATAATTGTTAAAGTCATTTTCTTCCAACAGCTGCTCTAGAACAAAGAATTGGAAGAAGTTTTGGGTGCTGTATTCAACAGACCGTTCACTGCTGAGAATGTCATCCACGATTTCTGTCCCAAGTCTCTTGTTCACATAGTCCACCAGGGCAGGTCTGAGACACTGATCACAGAAATTCCCGGCCCTGTCTTGACACTCATCCTTCTCTAAGTACAGAGCTTTGAACGTGGAGAGATACTGAGGTTCCAGTTTCCCCAGACGTTGCAGAGGATCATTTTCTGTAATGAATTCTTCATGCATCTTCTGAAATGCCCGAGCTGCATCCCCCAAAATGTGAAGCTTCAGGTCAACTTCAAAGCAAGCGGTGAGGTGAAGGTTTTGAACATTCGCCTGCTAAAGCTGCTCATTAATCATCCGCAACAACTCTCTGCAATAAGTTTCATCGTAATCTGCTTTACAATGTACCTTTTTTTCAGTGTAACTATTGCACTCATCTATTAAGGATGTAGCAAGAGCCTCTGTTTTATGCCAGCGTTCCTGTGTAAAGTATTCTTTCACAGCTGACACTGATATTTTGAACTTTAAGTATTCATTTTTCATTTTGAAATTTTGTGTTTTATAAATAGGCAAGCTTCTCGCACCCTCTAACATCCGCCATGCTGCACTCCCCTTATTCTCTAGGTCTCTTCTCAAATGTAACTTCATTTCTTTATATATGATGCGTTTCTGTAAAGGAATGAGTGATAATTCTAACAGTGTTTCTCTCCACATGGTTTCAAATTCTTTCTCCTGTTCATCATTATTTAGCTTGCATTTGCTTTTCCTGCAATGGTTCAGAAGCCTGTCAACTTTCTCTTCAATTTTTCTCTTGTACTGTGACAGGATAGTGTCTGTTTTATGTCGGCCCTTTCTAATTTCAATCGCTTCTTTCAACTTGCTGAATGAATAACTCTCCAGTTGATTCCTCAGACTATCTGCACTTCTCCTAAAATCTTCTTTGTACTTTTCTATCAGGTGCAGATTTGTTGCTCCACTTTCAAAATATTGTTTTAAATTATCCAAAATCTTCTCTGCTTCTTGTCTCAGTTTGTTCTGTGCCTCGTTCTTTAGTTTGGTTAAAACACTTGTGTCTAGTTTATCTGGTGGCTGATTTTGGATGAAAGTTTCCTTTTCAGATACCCAGAGATGCATCATCTTGCGGAAACCCCATTCCCACTCTGCATACTTCACAGACAGCTGGTTATAGGCTTCAGCAACGAGACTGTTTCTAAAGCTGAAGATGAAGTTCTCATGTTTTACAGCATTCCACAGGCTCCTCACCCATTCAAGAAATTGGGGAATGTCCTTGGGGGATCTGTTTTGTGAACAGCCTTTCAGAAATTCAAACAAATATTTCTTTAATTCATAAACCTTTTCACTGTATCCCATATTCACGGGAGCCATGGGAGGGACTCCATGCCACAGAGCAGGAATGTACCAATTGTGTTTTTCCAGATCATAATCCATAATATCAGAAAATGTCATCTCCCTGCCTTTCTTTTCCATGTTTGCTGCAGCTTTGGTCATTTCATCCATCTGCTCCAGGAGGTGTTTCCTGTCCCTCATGTTTTGTTCATGCGCAGACACATCGCTGACGTTCTGATGCACAAACTGGCAGTTGGGTTTTTGCCCAATTTCCTCCATTCTGAGGAAGGCATGGACCACGATTTGCAGAATATCCTTCATTTCGGTGGCGTTCTCCATGGCCATGTTAATGATGGTTATGTCACTGAGTCCAATCACCAGTGTGGCCAGCTCATTGTCATGTTCATAACTGTCCTCCAGCTTGGCCAGTTCAGGGGCTTTAAAGCCTTCTGTGTCTATCACCAGGATGACATCACAGCCCAGCTCCTGCTGAAAGTTGTCTGCCACTTTAATGAGTGTCATGAAGGCTCCTCGCGTACATCGGCCACTGCTCACTGCAAACTGCAGGCCGAACATGGTGTTGAGGAGGGTGGATTTCCCAGTGCTCTGCACTCCCAGCACCGTTAGAACCAACATTCTGGACCTTCCCCCCAGCTTGGCATGGAGCTGAGTCAGAACATCTGTTACCCACTGCAGTGGGATGTTGGAGGCATCTCCATCAATCAGCTCCATCGGAAACCCTTCGAGCATCAAGTCAGCTGCTATGCCTGGGAGATGGACGAATAGCCTTTGGCTTTCTGCCATTTTACCTTCCTTCACCATTGTGTGTTCAGCCTCATAGAACTGCCCCAACTCACGCATGAAATGCTCCACCCCTAAGGAACTGGCAGAGATTAGTTTATCATGTTCTGCAAACATTTTGGGGTCATCTTTTGAGTTTTTGCATTTCTCTTTATATTGATCCCGTAGTTTAAAAATATTCTCCCGAGCAATGTGATCCAGGTCAAACTTCATCCATTTCAGGAAGTAATGTTTCTCCTCGGGAGGCAGCAGGCCTAGTCCAGTAATAAATGTAATCAAACTGTCAGTCAGGTCATGTGTATTCTGCTGGACACGTAACTCTAATAATTTCTTTTTCAGTTGAGACTTGTATTTCTCAAGAGGGATGTCCCCTTGCTTTCTCATTCGGCACAGCTCCTTTTCCACGTCAGCCAAGTTTTTCCATGGCTCCCCCTGGAGTCTCAGCTTTTCCTTCTTGTACTTTGCCACATCTTTTATGTGTACAGTGGTTTCCTTGGCATATTTATGGGCACTCTGACATTTCTTATTATCCTCATCTACCTGGATGCCTAACTGACGTCCGGTCTCAGCCATGGCTTCTATACTCACTCTCTTGGGAGAAGACATCATTGTAGCTGCTATTGTAGACTGCAGATCTTTTACATATGCTGCCTGATTTGTGGCACATCTTTTCTGCAGCACATGTGAGTTGTTCAGTTTCAGCACTGGGGCCAACTTGTTCAGGAATGCCAGTGTTTCCTTGGATGTCGCAGCCTGATTATTAAAGATGAAGTAGTATTTAGTGGACGATTCCTGCAGAGATGATAACAGTGCGTATTCTCTCTCACTGATGCTCTCTGTTAATATGAACACTGCTGAGGAGATCTCTGTTAAAAAACTGAACTGCAGCCAGTGGGTCTCAATGTCTCCGCGCAAGTTTGTAACTGCAACAGGCTCTGGGAAAAGATCTGAATTCTCCGTCCCACTAGGGAAATACCAGGAAATCTCAACCAGCCCATCTGCGATTTCCCGAGGGACGTTCCCAGACTCCATGTCCCGATGGATGAAGAAATCGTGGTGCTGCTGGGAGAGGCTGAGAACCTCATTGAGGAGTTTGGACTTGGAGAAGCTGCAGCTCCCCATCCGCACAAAGGAAATGGTTGGCATTGCTGTGAACACCAGGCTCTCCTCTCTGAACCCTCTGCTATATGCCAGGGAGTGCGGCCTCCACTTCCTCACAATGTCCCTCATGGCCCACAGCATTAGGGTGCACTTGGGGGTGTCGAGGGCAGGTAGCAGCAGAGGGAGGGCAAACTGGCACATGGACATTTTGGACAGGATCTCCTGCTGCAGGAAACTGTCTGAGCAAAGCAGAACGGCACAGAGAACATCGAGGGGGTTTAGTGAATCACTGGTGTCTGTGTCACTGAGAAAAAAAAAATCTTCATGAATACCCAGCTCCTCTTTGTCCATAATGAGTGTTTGATCACCAGGTGGCCTGTGCTCAAGGCTTGTGTTCCTCGCTGTCCCATTCAGAGCCATGAGCTTCCTCAGGAAATGCCACGGTAAATCTCCTGTTGTCTGGGGAGTCCAGTTCTTTACACTTTCTAGGGTGATTTCCAGGACATCTCTCAGCTTTAGTTTCCTGCATCTGTATTTCTGCATATTTAGCTTTGATTCAATGTACTGAAGGGCTTTTTGTCTCTCTGCAGAAAGGAGATACAAGGGGGAAAATTAATTAATTTTCAAACTGGACACCATCAAATTAGGCTTGAATAAAGACTGGGAGTGGATGGGTCATTACACAAACTAAAAACTATTTCCCCATGCTAATTTTCCCCCTACTGTTACTCACACTTTCTTGTCAACTGTTTGAAATGGGCCATCCTGATTATCACTACAAAAGTTTTTTCTCTTCTGCTGATAATAGCCCACCTTAATTGATTTGTCTCGTTAGAGTTGGTATGGCAACCCCCATCTTTTCATGTTCTCTGTATATATATATCTATATATCTATATATATCTTCCTACTGTATTTTCCACTCCATGCATCTGATGAAGTGGGTTTTATAGTCCATGAAAGCTTGTGCCCAAATAAATTTGTTAGTCTCTAAGGTGCCACAAGTACTCCTTGTTCTTATTGCAAATTTGACATGAGTAGTTTCAGCCATTCATAAAATGGCCAGAGGAGAAGAAGGAGATGGTGCTGCTGTTCCCTCCCACCAGTCCTCCCATAACATGTAGCCCATTGGATGTGGGAAAGCCAAGTTTGAAATCCTGCTGTGGAGCAGGCCCCAAATTAACTTTTTTGAGTCACCAAATTTTAAAAAAAAAATAGATTTAGTTTAATGCTAACCAAATTTTATTTAAAATTTTTTTTTAGGAACTGCCACCAAACCAGAAAAAAAAATCAATAATTCATCCAACTGTGCTCATATGAAGTCCTTCAGGCAATGAGGAAATTCTTCCTTCTCCCCACCTCCCCTGTTTACTGCTCTGTCTGATGGTTTCCTTGCCCCCACTTTTCTTCTCTGTACATCACATTAGGGCAGAAAGTGAGGATGAATATATAGTCAGCAGTCATGCTTCCTGGCCCAGAGTAGCAGTACATTCTACCCAGGAGACAGGACCACTAATGTCACAAAGGTTGAATGATGGCTAGAAATTGTAGCAACCAGCATAGAACTTAGAGGGAGGAGCACAAGTTGCAGGAGGGAAGAGTATGGAGGAGGCACCAGCAGGTCAGTCTGTGTGCACATGGCTAGAATGCTAAGCTGCCATTGCTGCAGTTCTGTAAATAGTCACTTTAACATAGAACCAGTTTACTTTAATAAGATTGGATCCTTGCAGAAAAAAAGATTTATGGATGATACTGAAGCAAATTGAGAATGAACAGAGAAAGGCCTGCAATTTAAATAACACCAATATCCTGAAAAGTAAAGGTGTAGAGGCATTAGACGACAAAGCCTGTGAATATGCTGTTCAAACATTATGCCAAGATGAGCAGGCTCATATATGATGATGAGGATAGAACTATGGCAAAAACATGCAAGATGGAGTATTCAGGAGGAAAGACAAAGATAATTCAAAAACATGCACATAGAACTGAGTACCATGGCTTTAGAAAGATCTTCCTCATACATGAGCTAGAAGATGCAATAGAGAAGCTTGTACCAAGCAAATCCTCTGGGTTACAGCACATCTATGGCCATATGAAAGAGCACTTTGTGTAGAAGGCTAGAGCCAGGTTGTTGGACATCAGAAATTACTCAAGGATAAAAAGAAAGGTACCTAATTGGTGGAATTCAGCAGTTATTGTTCCTCTGAAGACTGGCAAGGATCCCTCTTTTCCAGGCAGCTACTGGCCTATGTCTTTAACCAGTCACCTTTGCAATATAAGGGAAAGAATGGTATAGTCAAGGCTTTTATGGTGTCTGCTAAAAGAAGACTTACAGGCCTTTGCACTCAATTATGGACCTGCTGGTGGCCTTCTGGCAGCCTCTTATTGGTGGCTTTTGCTTTATTGGTGGCTTCCAGCAAAAGCCACCCCAATCATCAATGGGAGTCTTTTTTTTAAATTCAGTGCAGCATTTAATGGAGTCTGGCATGACAGGCTGTTAGTGAAACTCAGTGAGATGGAAATCTGTGGTAGAATGCACATCTGGAGAAGAGGTTTCCTACTGTACAGGAAAATAATAGTAAGATTAAACGGCACTCTTTCAAAGACAAGGCCACAGAGACAAGGCTTCCTCATGATAGCAGTTTTCAGGTATCTAAAAGGGTGTCATAAGGAGGAGGGAGAAAACTTGTTCACCTTAGCCTCTAAGGATAGAACAAGAAGCAATGGGCTTAAATTGCAGCAAGGGAGGTTTAGGTTGGACATTAGGAAAAAGTTCCTAACTATCAGGTCAGTTAAACATTGGAATAAACTACCTAGGGAGGTTGTGGAATCTCCATCTCTGGAGATATTTAAGAGTAGGTTAGATAAATGTCTATCAGGGATGGTCTAGACAGTATTTGGTCCTGCCATGAGGGCAGGGGACTGGACTTGATGACCTCTCAAGGTCCCTTCCAGTCCTA